>NC_084475.1:11614129-12882462 GCF_027409185.1 Cynocephalus volans | reverse complement strand
GCCGTAGCCTTATTTGGATCTTAGCAGTGGAATTTCCCCAGTTAGAGGGTAGGTAGTGGTTTGTGATTGGATAAGTGTAAGTTTTGTTTTACCATTTATACTGAGTTGAGTTTCAGGTTGCTTACATAGGAACCCAGCGTGCTGGGGCTACCTTGGCCTAGTGGCCTCCTAATTAATTTTTTCAACAGAGGAGCAGCAAAGTCGCATTTCAAATGGTGTGGATATAGGGAGGGATAAAGAATTGGGTTGTTTTTGTAATCTACTACACTAGTCTGTGTGCTTGGACAAGTTCCCTAGTGTCTCTGAGGGTAACAAGTACCTCCCAGGACTATTGTGAGGATTCCAGATACACGTAAAACCTAGAGGTGGATACTAAAAATGGTAGCCATTATTATTTCCCCTTTTATTTTTAGTTATACAAAACTTACATTTTCAGTAATACACATTGATGTATAGCAGAATGATTAAAAAAATATATAAATAAGCCAAATAAGAAAGAAAAAAAATTAAAAACCACTGAAATCTGACGATCCAGCTCTAAGCACTCTAGATATGTAGGTAACTTAGATTTTTCCCATTATTAGCTGTCATTATTCTCATCGGCTTGAATATGGTGGTCTTGCTTCATGTGACACTAGTAGGTTAGGATGTCTTTCCCTGTAACTCCCGGGTAACAACAAAGTCTGAAACTGCCTTCTTTATCTACCCATCTGCCTCTCTCCTAAGTCCTGTCTACCCACCCACCCACCCACCACAATTTCCTTTTATTTATTTAGAATATCATTTGTTTGTCTGTTTTGTTAATGGACCCACCTTTATCTGTAACTCAGGCCTATCTGACCTCCAGGCTCTAATCACTTTTCCCTCTTACCCATCCTATGGGCTGGTGCCAGAGGAAACTTCAATTCCATTGCTCAAATCTTTTAGGCACTTCCAGTCACCTTTTGGGGAAATTTGGATTCCTTGGCATGAAGAGTTAAGTCTCTTCTTATCTTTTCCACCTGCTTCTTTCCTGTCTCATTTTCCTCCATTCTTGGACTCTAGGCTTTATATTCTTTTCACCCCCAAAATGTGCAGGTCTTCCAAACACACCATGATCCTTGCATGCTCCATACCTTGTGCCTGGAAGCTCCTTCCCAAACTGTCTTTATAGCCAACCCATTTCTTGTTCTTTAAGGTTTAGCTTGATTATTATATTATCTGTTATGCATACACCTCAGTGGTGCAAGCCACACACCTTCTCTGGTATGCACATAAGTCTATTATAGCCCATCTCATATAACATTATCGGTGCATATGTGTATTTCTATGACTAGATCCTGCATTTATCAAGTGAGGGGTCAGAGCATGGTCATTCAGTCCCAAGCCAAGCATATGCCAATTCCCTTCAGTATGTGGGCTTGATGTCAGAGATTAAAAATACAATGAATGAGTGATTGAGCAATCTGCAATCCCTCCTGCCCAACATCCCAGAGCTACTCATCAGCAGAACAGATGATAAGGGTTAAAATTACTGTTTGAGGCCACAGAACAGAATGAAATTGGTTATCCCACATGACCAACATGATGCCTTTTTCTTATTTATTTATTTATTTATTTATTTATTTATTTATTTTTATTTTTCTGACTGGTAAGGGGATCGTAACTCCGCAACACGCTCAGCCAGTGAGCGCACAGGCCGTCCCCATATAGGATCCGAACCCGCAGCCTTAGCGCTCCCAGTGCAACACTCTCTCGAGTGAGCCACGGAGCTGGGGCCGGCCCCCATGATGCCTTTTTCTTATGATACTCTTCTGCCTTTTTCTTATGATACTCTTCTACCTCTTAGGATTTATAGAAAACATACAGTGGAGATCTCAACCTTGGTCCAGCAAGGACTCACCAAATCAATAATCAGATCCTCAGATCCTAGGAATGGAAAATACTCAGAGAAGGCATATTATTTATGCTCATGTAGTCAGTCAATGTCATATCTAATTCATTTGGACTGATTGAAATATAAGTAACTACCCTAGATGCAAATTGCAAATGATTGTGGAGGAAAGTTTTAGTAAAAAAATGCAAATTAAAATATTCACCTCCCTTGAAAATAAACAAGATTAGAAAAATAGATAATGTTCAATGCTGGCAAGGCTGCTGTGAAACCAATTATTTCACATACCATTTGAGAGTGTAAATTGGTATCCTTTGGCAGTAGTACTAGTATTCTTTAATGTTACTTAACTATAGCTCAGCAATCTACATCTAGGAGCTTATAATAAAGAATCCATAAGAGATGCAGATAGCAGTGTACATTCAAATTTCTAATTTGCATGATATTATACAATGAATTTTTGTTAATTGTAAAAATAGGAATGAAAACCATGGTATTTTAAGTAAAAAATAGTACATAAAGTACATACATATTTATATATTGTGTATGTACCCATGTGTGTATATGGAGAGAGAGAGAGAGAGAAATAGAAAGGAGACAAACCAATTTCTTAGCATTGCTTATACATGACTTGAATAATTACTTTTTTTGTATTTACTAAATATCTTGCATAGAGAATATGTTATTTCAATGTTAGAAAATTGCTAGTAATCAGTGTAAAAGATAACTGAAGAAAACAATGCTACTATATGCAAACCAATACATTATTTTTTTCACCCTGAGTTGTAGGGACTATAGAATGATGGCTAAATATATGCATGACACATTGGTAAATTGTCCTTTGGATGTTTTTTATTTAGGAAAATTAATATTGCTACTGCTGCCTTCCATGTAGAAAACTCCAGACGTGTCTCAAAAGAAAAGAAAAGAAAAGAAAAAAGCAAGTATTATTAGAAACAAACAGTAATATAGTTTTCTGTTAGAAACAAAACCTGTGTTTAGAATCCAGAAGTACTGTAATCGTTCTGGAAACTATTATCATAAGTAATTCCATGTCGAATAGTTCACGCTCCCGGTCTCCAGGACGTGGTAAAGTCTAGCAGAAACAAAGGTTTGGACAAGAGTGAAAATCATCTTGGATCCTCAGCTCCATCCATGTCTCTAGGTAAGTCACAACTGAACAGTAACAGAAAATTCTTGATGGCCCCAAACCTTTTAAATTTAGACTTTCCCCACAGCCTCTGGGTTTGCCCACACTTATTTGACTTTCCAACTGTTCTTCCTTTTTTGGAACATACTACATTTGGAGGAGTTGCCTCTGGTTAGAATCCACATTTACTCTGTTTCCCATTTTCTAAATAATGCACCTTCATCCTATAGCTCATCTGAAGCCCTCAGGCTCCATCAAGTCTGATGAAGGGATTGGGGTAGCTATGGGGTGCACCGAGGGGTAGAAAGCACAGTGCCAGCTGCCTGCATGCCAGCTCCTCCCTGGGGGGGCATGCTGGCCATGTTGGCCATCCAGATAGAGCCTCGCTGGAGGACCCTTCTCTTCTCTGTACTGAGATGAAGGAAGATAGGTTAAATGGCTAATGCACCACAGAGGCTTCTTGGGCTGCCCAGTGGAGTGTTCCTTCATAGCTCTATAACATCCATAAAAGTCATAACAATGAGTGTTCAGTATATTGCCTGGGATACTTTGTAATCTCCACTTGCATTTCTTATACAATTAGTCAGCACACTTTACCTTGGCTGAGCTGGACAGTGTGACAGACTGATGATGGTGTGAAATTTGGAGCCAAGCAGACCTGCGTGGAATGTTAACTCTTCCGTGTAGTGACCATGTGACTGAGTATTCTGCAAAATGGGAATAAAAATGCCTATTTTCTGTGGTATCCCTAAGTATTCAAGCCAGGGTAGCTCATTAGCTCATTCATGCACAAAGTTCTAGGAGTGACCTTCAGATGGCTCAGATCTTGGAGGATGTGCCGAGTTTTCGTAACCCTTTCCGTTCTGACCAGCGAGATTCAGACCTTCTTGGGACTCTGATTCTCATCGTGGCTTCTTATCAAAAGCTAGGTCGTGGCTTCCAACAAGTTCACAGGCATTGGCTCAGCTGGGGATCTGTCTTAAATCTGGTGAGGACACTGCTTTTACTTATATAGTATGTCACAGATCAATGAAAATATAGCACAGTGTTCTAACTTGTGCTTTGGGTAATACAAGGGGACTTCAAAAAGTTCATGGAAAATGGAATTTAGAGATAGTATGAATCTTTCCATGAACTTTTTGGAGTACCCTCGTATTTCTTCTTTTATTGTTTTTGTATGGAGAGGATGGGGGCTAATGTCAAATGCCTCCAGGTTTGGATCCTTTTTTCCTTTCCTACAGAAATTAGGATTTCTGTTTCCCTAAGCACATCCTGATGCACTTGCTGTTCTGCTATAATACCTGCCTCCCCCTGTCCCTTGGAAAGGGACCCTCTGCTCAGCTGCCTCTTCTCTCTCCCCAACATCTGCCTCGCCAGTCTACCCTGATGAAATGACAGGGATGGAAAAGAACAAATCAATCTATCTTACCAGTATTTTAAGGATTCCATGTGATAAAATATAAGAACTGGGGAGATGTAGATGCATACTAAGTGTTCTTCACATACGGCAAGCAAAGAGCAGCATTTCAGGAGGAGGAAAAATAATAATAAAAGATTGACTCCTGGAGAGGGAGCTGAACACGGAAGTGGTGGCGGCCCCTGGGGAGCAGGTGGGGGTGGTGACAGAGACCTACGAGGCGAGAACCGAGCGCCGAGGGACAGCGGGGGTTGCAGAAAGGCATCCGCCCTGTAGGACCTGTACGAGGTGCAGGAGTGGCTGGTCCTCCCTTCTCCACTCCAGAGAGCGCTCAAGAGTGATGGCGATGGTGATGGCGGCAGTTATTTGGACAGCCCCAGCTAAGCTGCGATCCGGGAGATACATCCAGAAAGTGTCCAGAAGAAACTTCCTGCAAGAAAAACTGAAAAAACCGTACTTATAACACAGGAATTTCTGGATAATTCGTAAAAATGGCAGAAAATAGTGAAAATAATAGTAAAAATGTAGATGTAAGGCCCAAAACTACTCGGAGTAGAAGTGCTGACAGAAAGGATGGTTATGTGTGGAGTGGAAAGAAGTTATCTTGGTCAAAAAAGAGTGAGAGTTGTTCAGATGCTGAAACAGTGAATGCAATAGAGAAAACTGAAGTTCCTTTAAGGAACCAAGAAAGGAAGCACAGCTGTTCATCTATCGAGTTGGACTTAGATCATTCCTATGGACATAGATTTTTAGGCCGATCTCTTAAGCAGAAACTGCAAGATGCTGTGGGGCAGTGTTTTCCATTAAAGAATTGTAGTAGTCGGCACTCTTCAGGGCTTCCATCTAAAAGAAAAATTCATATCAGTGAACTCATGTTAGATAAGTGTCCATTCCCACCTCGATCAGATTTAGCCTTTAGGTGGCATTTTATTAAACGACATACTGCTCCTATAAATCCCAAATCAGATGGGTGGGTAAGCACAGACTTGTCTCAAAGTGAGTCGAGGGAAGGTCAGCCAAAACAAAGAAGAAACATGGAAGAAAATGTAAACTGTTTCTCACATACTAATGTTCCACCCTGTGTCATAACTACCAACAATGCTTCATGTAGAGGTGGTCCTATGACTGGCTCTGTGATGAACCTGGTTTCAAATAACAGCATAGAAGATAGTGATATGGATTCAGATGATGAAATTATAACACTTTGCACAAGTTCCAGAAAAAGAAACAAACCCAGATGGGAAATAGATGATGAAATCCTGCAGTTGGAAACACCTCCTAAGTGCCACACCCAGATTGATTATGTCCATTGTCTCGTACCAGACCTCCTTCAGATCAATAACAATCCATGTTACTGGGGAGTTATGGATAAATATGCAGCTGAAGCTCTACTAGAAGGAAAACCAGAGGGTACCTTTTTACTTCGAGACTCAGCACAGGAAGACTATTTATTCTCTGTTAGTTTTAGACGCTATAGTCGTTCTGTTCATGCTAGAATTGAGCAGTGGAATCACAACTTCAGCTTTGATGCACATGATCCTTGTGTCTTTCATTCTCCTGACATTACTGGGCTCCTGGAACATTATAAGGACCCAAGCGCCTGTATGTTCTTCGAACCACTTTTATCTACTCCTTTAATTCGGACTTTCCCCTTTTCCCTGCAGCACATATGCAGAACAGTTATTTGTAACTGTACAACTTATGATGGCATTGATGCCCTTCCAATTCCTTCTTCTATGAAATTATATCTGAAGGAATATCATTATAAATCAAAAGTTAGAGTACTCAGGATTGATGTACCAGAACAACAATGCTAGAAAAAAGGCAGGAAATGGAAACAATTATATGCATATTTTCATTTAATATTTTATTTTTTTTATGATGCCACTTTAAATTTTTTTACAAAGGCAGTTGGAGTCCTCTGTGTTAAATTTTACTCCCAAATCAGTTTATTTTTCTTATGTTACACTAATTGTTTAAGGTTATGCACTAGAGGTTAATAGATATTTTTAACCAGTGTTTGGTTTTTGTTTTTACCACATAGATTATATACTTAAATTTTTTCTTTTCTTAATTTGTATTCGATCCAGGCATTTTTGAAATTTGTAGGCATTGCAAACACATTAGAATATTCTGTATTTCATACTTTTCTTTAAAAATATTCTTAATGTTCTTTCCTATGTGTAAAATGTTTTGTTAATCCATGCCTTCAGTATTCCTAGATATAAAATATAGTTTCCCCATCTCCCTTTTCATTGAGTTGTTTTAAAATTTGTCTGCAAAGCTGAGTGTCTTAATTCACCACCCATAATAATGTAATTGACTTTTTTTTTTTTTTTTTTTGCGGCTGGCCAGTACAGGGATCTGATAATTGACTTTTATAATTTACTAATAAAGATGTTAAGGTAACCAAATGGTTTAAAGTAAAAAAAAAAAAAAAAAAAAAAAAAAAAAAAAAAAAAAAAAAAGATTGACTCCTGTTAAAATTATTTTCCTATAGTGCCCAAATTTTCCTTAATGACTTTTACTGGTATTTATAAGGCACTGGGATGTAGTCAGTTCCTTAGGGAGATTGCTCACTTTATTTCGTTTCACAAGCACTTCATAGTCAAATGCTACAAGGAGGGTAAAAGAAGAGATGACTCTTGGCAAGTACATTTCCCCATTTGGAGAAATTATCCAAAGAGGGTGTTTTAGAGAGTGAATCAGCACTGTCATCTTCTATCTGTCGGTGTTCCCTTGTGACCACGCACTGGGGTCCAGAGAACAAATCATGTCAAGTGGAAAGTGCTACAAGAAGCATCAGACAGTCTCATTTCCAATCTGTTCGGTTTGTTTGTTTCTAGTCTTTTGTTTGTTTTTTGTTTTTGTTTGGTTTTTGCATCTAATCAGTCCTATGACCTAGGGCAAGTTGTCATGTCTCTGATTCACACTTGATTCCATCTCATGCTGTTCTCCTGCTTGAAAGCCTCTTGGGTCTCTCCTCTGGTCTAGATCCCCTTGCCTGTCATTCAAGACCATTCATACTCTGCCTCCAACCCACTATTCATCTATTTTTCAACCACACGTGTTTCACTCCAGATGGGTTGAACTACTAGAGTTTACTCCAAATCATCAATCTATCGTCACTGTCAAAAATACCAATGCCAGTTTCTACTTATCTCCAAACACATCTCAAATGTCTCCTGAGGGACCTATCTCAAACCATACCCTATTCCCAAATCCCTGCACCTACCATCACCCAAGTTAGGTATTCTTTTTCCTTATATTCCTCATTCAAATGCATGTCATACTACTCCAGAATCTATTAATCATGCCATCTTTCTCCAAGGATCTTAATTCCTTGGTCTAGATGAAAACTCTGAGACACCAAGAGTTCTGGCTCAGTTAAAATTTTCATTCATATTATATTCTCTATATTCCCTACTCATTATAAAGTCCAATTTTATCTAAACTCATCAAGGCATCTTTGTCTTAAGGTTAGTATCCACAACCACCTGGATGATCTCAGATCTATGTGCTGGACTTGAGCACAAGGACCTCACCAGGGGTTGAGGGTAGAGAGACAAACAACAGCCGGGCCATGCCCACCTGCACCTGAGATTTTGTAGGTGTGATTTTAGGAAGCAAAAGCAGCTAAGTGAAGGTTCATCTCCCTTTATTATTTCACTTTCAGTAGAATTTATAAGCACATGGTGACATCTAATCACACTCCCCATCCCCCCTTTTTTTCTTTTCTTTTTTTTTTTAATCTTATTCATGTCATCAGTTAGCAAGTTGTGATTTCTTATATCTTCCTCCCTCTAGATCAGAGGTTGACACAGTCTACAGGCCAAACATGCTTGGTATTTGTTTTTGTACAGCTTGTGAGTTAAGAATGATTTTTATATTTTTAAACGGTTGAACAAAAATCAAATGAAAAATGGTATTTCTAAACATGTACAAATTATATGAAATTCAAATTCCAATGTTCCTACACAAAGTTTTATTGGCACACAGTCAAGCCTGTGTGTTTACATGTTGTCTACATATTGTAATACAAACGCAGAATTGAGTAGCTGTGACCAAGACCTTCGATCTGCGAAGCCCAAAATAGTCACTCCGTCACCCTTTATGGAAGAAGTTTGTTAACTCCTGCTCTAGATAGTGCATTCCTCGAGGTCAGGTTTATGCTGTGCTTAGTTTGATGCTCCTGGGCTATGGTACATGCATGGCTCATAGTAGATACTCAACAGATGCCGGATAAACAAGTGAATAAACCAGAGGTGGTTAAATGAGAGGAGGTTGCACTGTTTGGTATTCTAAAATCTATTCCAGTTTTAACATTCTGTAACTCTAGTGCACCTGGATGTCACTAGCATCTGGACTTTTCTTTTTTTTGCGTGTAGTAGTGTTTAGATTCTTATTTAGATTCTGACCTCCATGAGCAAGCATTTTTTGGAAAAGAAAAGTTATAAACATATGACTAGTACCTCTTAATAATTTCTTGTTTTTTTCTATTTGTTAATTTGTAACTAGCATACTTACTCTTTGTTTGATAAGCTGGGTAAATACGATGAGATAATTCAGTTTTAATCGACTAGCAAATGAGAGAAGCTAAGTTATTCAAGATGGTAGGAAATGGGGTGTGAGGGGGGAATTAAAGTTGGGGATGGAGTAGCAGATTTTTTCAGGGTCTGTCACTGTTTTAATAGCTATGCTGTTATCACTTCAGAAAGTCCACATTTGGGACCATTTACGGCTAATGGACATGTGTTGAGAGGTGTGTGCAGGATGATACGTCACGCAAAAGTGAAAGCTAAATGTTTGATTTTGCCTGACCCAAATGTGGACCAAAAGGGAAAATCTATGCCAGTGACGTTAAGTGCCTCCACTCATAGCTAACAGGTGTCCCGAGCTCATTTGGGGTGTTTCTACGTATAGTGAAATTTTTCCTTTGAAAAGAGAGCTTGTCAAGAATAGGAGGTCAAGGCAATCTTTTAAATCACTCAGATTCTACAGAGCCCCTGCCTTGGCCTGAAAGAAAGCCACAATCCTTTCAGCTTCGATATTTAGACAGCCTTCCTCCAGAGTCGACTCATGATTTGGATCTATTTAGTTTTTGCATGTAAATTCTCATGTCTGTAACAAGTGCTTGAAATAGAAGAATTCCTTATTTTAGCTGCTGCTTTCGAGTGAAATTATTTCTCTGGACATGCCAGTGACCCGAAAAATAGAGTCTTACAAAAGTTGAAATAAACAAGAGTTGACCACTTTTGATGGGGAAAATAGTGTTATATTCAGAACTGAGACCATCAGCTAGGAAGAGAGATTCATGAATTTTTCCAGCTGTCTTCCGTTCATACACTTCATTGATAATAATGGCAGCTGACTATTTTTTGTACATATTTTGGGCACTGTTCTAACAGCTTTTCATGTACTAACCCATTTGCTCCTCTGAATAACCCATTATGTAGATGCAGAAACTTAAGTATAGGGGTAACTTGTCTGATTGTTCATTCAACAGATTTTTTTTTTTTTTTTGCACACCTGTGATATGCCAGGTACTGTTCTAGACTCTTGGGTACCTTCATAAATAAACATGCACAACTCCCTGATCCCATGGAGTGTATATTCTCATATCTAATGTGACATAGCTAAAAAACTGGCAGAACTGGGATTCAAATTGGGCCTTTTGGCACCAGAGATGGCATTTAAGACTACCACAGGGTAGTGCCATTCAAAGTGAATGTATGTCTGCCCTGTTGACTCCATGTGGTGGTATATCAGAATCCAGTGCAATGCTGTGCCTGACTCTAACACAGTCCCTCATTTCACCCCCCCCCGCAATTCTATGAAGTTCTGGTTTGATACCATCTAATTTATTTCAACTCTTGTAAAACTCAATTGCAAAAATTGTTTTTCTGTAATTGATTTACCTCCTTTCTCTTTTCACAACAAACATCTCCTTTCTTTTCTAATTACCATAATCATCAGAGGCAAAGAAGGAAAGCCAATGGTTTAAATGAACGCAGGTAAAGGTAGGGTTGGTGACTAACAGGATCACTTACTCGTCGCTGGCCTCCTTAGTAATGTCTGCCTCATCCTCATGCATTTAAGTCGGACCAAGGTAAACGTCAGATATGAGCGGTGTTGGCCACAGTGTCCTGGATTCTGTTCCTGTTTCTCCAAATGCCTTTCCCTGTGGTTCTTTGCTTGTCCGGTATTTCCTTTTGATTCTGCCTCTGTCTTTTGTTTGGGGGGGTTTCATTCATTTTCAGTGAGTTCCTATCACTCACACCCCTGCAGGAGCTGTGAATGTAGAATTGGGTCATAGAGTGACCAGGAGCTCCAGTCTGCCTGTTTTACTCCTCTTGTTCCAGCATAATTATAAACAGCATACCATTTTGATAAGGGCAAATGATATGGTAATCCCAGATAGTAGCTTTCCCTGTCTCAATGAACCTTGAAAATACAGCCCACCCCTTGAAGTTTCTGGGTCCCCAAATCCTGAATCTACCAAGTCACAACACATTATAAGACAGGACTGAAAAAATGCCACCTTAATCAATCTGATCTTTCATTTCTCTATCCAGGGAATAAAAATAAATCACATTTTCTCCCTCTTTTTTTAAATATATATGCTGATATGATGAAGCTTGTACATTTTCAAGGGATTATATACACATCCTTCCTGTGTCTTTTTGCTGAAATGCATCCATATTAAAGATACAAAGTGAAAAATGAAAGCCAGGGAGCATAAACCCTGTATATGGTCACACAGAAGTTTTTGTAAAAGTTTGAAGGGAAAAGTTGTTGAAATTATTGTGTAAAGTGAGGCTTTTATTTTAGCCTCAGATTTCATTTGTCTAAATAATTTATGACAGCAATTGATAGTTGCTCATAATTTTCAGGGAAAAGACTTTAAGATCATTGGCATATAAGCAAAGGGTCAGCCCAAAGTTGTATTCTAACAGTAAGTAACTTTTAGGGATTTATTGAGTCTTATCCGCATCCAAGGAGATGCCTCAGGGGCCCTTCTAAGAATAGGTTGGCCTGAATTTGTCTCTGGTTTGCCACTAGCTAGCAGAGCAATCATAAATAACACACTAAAATTATCTGAGCTTGAGTCCTCATTCATTATTTGGTCATTTGACACACAATTACTCAGGGACTACTATGAGATGTTTGTAATATACTTTAAAGTATTTCAGCGTAGGTTTTGACATCCTGTGTGTGTTAGCTGAACTTACATCATTTGTATCATTATCAATTTAATTAGAGGTCTACACCCAAGAGGTGGTCAGCTGGGAATATATCAGAACAAAACAAATTCCAGATGTATATGTTACAAGCATGTCTGTCACAAAAATCTCTGTTCAACTCCAGACCTTTGCTAATTGCCAGTTTGTAAATTAGCAGTTTGTTAATCGGCATAAGGGATGTTTGGAAGTGACGTTGATTTAGTGCATTCAAGAGATGAGAATTGGCTAAAATATTTTATAGACCTCTCCACCCTTGCTGTCAGAGGGTATAAGGATCCATCCAGTAAGGGTTGAGCCTTTACATTGGGGTTGACAATCAAGGGGGCAATATCTAAAGGGCATTATGTCCAGTCATTGGCTTTGAGTAAGGTTTCTCAGCCTTGGCACTTTTGCCATTTGGGGTCAGATAACTTTTTGTTGTGAGGGCTGTCTGGAGCATTGTAAGATGTTTAATAACATCCTTGGTCTCTACTCACCAGATACCATAGCATCTTCAACCCTTCCCTTTCCATTTTGTCAACAAACATGTCTCCAGAAATTGCCAAATGTCCTCTGGGGAGTGGGGGTGCAAAATAGCCCAGCTGATCACAATAGTGTCAAAGATTTCTGGTTACTTGGGACCAGCTATAAGGAAAATTGAGCTCTGACCGTGGGTTATCATGTCTACCTTGAGTAAACTTTCACACAAGGCGGTAGCCAGATCCTCTCAAAGGGCAGAGCACTGAGGTTTCCTGCAGCTCCCAGAACAAGTCTTACAAGCTTTTATGTGCCTACTCCTAATAAATATTTACATTAATATCTGTGTGTGAGATGCATTTGGTCTGACACATGGTTTGGTTATAACTGGTTAATGAGTCTGTGGGGGAAATCGAACCTCTCTCCCCTTGAACTTATTGGTGGCTACCACTGTCTACCACAAAGAACCTAAGAATTGTGATCAAATGGCTTCTGGTCAGTTCTCAGCAGGGACACGGTGGCAGATAACTGATTTAGTTATTAGTTGTGGAGTTGGTCAAAGCTCTCTAGCTCTAGCAGAGAGTTCTAGACACCTGTTGGTAGAGAGGCAGGAGAAGGGGAAACATGAAAGGAAAGGAAAATCACTCTCTTTTGCTCCCCACCATACCCAACCTAACTTGGGTATAATTTTATTTTATTATTTAATTTGCTTAAAGATGGGCTGAACCATCTTGAAATTGTTCTTTCCATATAAGCAATGTTTTCCTGTCTGAGACCCACGGGAAGGAACAGTTCTACAGGAGCATAAATTTTTGAGCTGAAAGGGCTTTAGTTTTTATATCTCATGTTGGGTCTCAAGAAGATGCAAGGGTGAGACTTTGCTGACTTCCCCAGAGTCTCTTTGGTGGAGATTTGGCATCTTCATCCACAGCTTGCTACCTAATCGATGCAAATGCACACTCTTCATAAAAAATAAAAAAATAAAATAAAATAAAATAAACACCCAGAGAGTTTAAGAAAGATCCCAAAGGCATCTGACTTGGGCACCCTCTGCAACTTTGAAATGCCCCAGGGAATTTATGCAGACCCAAAAATTAAATTTGAACTGCTCGGTGCTTCCTTAGATCCCCTGCCACCCCTGGAAACATCCATGAGGGCTGCTTGTGCAGCTGAATAACTTGGCAGGGCAGTGGGGTTCTGATTTTCAGAGCAGAGTCCCCCCCAAGCCCAGCGACTCTCTGCAAACCCTTCCCCTTCGTGTCAGCTCCACCAGGCAGCTCTCAGCCCCGGAGGGACCCTACTGTCCCTGCACTTCCTGGAGGTTGTGCTGCTTTCTGGATGGGAAAGTTAACGATTTAATTGTGTCTGTGTGGGATACATAATGAATGAGTCTGAATAATTCAAGACAGGATGTTAGTGAAGAAGATGCAGCCAACACCTGGGCTGGACAAAGATTTCTTTGGCTGCTTCAGGGGGAAGAGATCTACAGTCTTCATTTTACCATATTGTGCTCCCAGCTGCAGACAGTCTAAACTACAGGGGCAGACTCTTCCCTTTTGAGAAGAGCTGTCTGGATGTGTGCATGTGAGTGTGTGCATGTGCATGCATGTGTGTGTGTTTGTGTGTGTGTATTTCCTTGCCAAGACAAAATCTGATGACAAATCTGGAGGCTTTCAAAAGACACGGGTCCTGTAGATCTTTACCCAACCTCAGATTTGGCCCTGAGGAAAATATCAAGCAAGACGAATTCTTCTCTAAGGTTTTATAATAATGATAATAAAATGAACCCCTACCAAGTTCAAAGGGGACTTTCAAGAGGATACTGTGACCAAGATCTTTGCTGAGAGAGAATGAGGATCTGCTGGAATCCTGCTGCTCTGGGAAAAGATGAGAATGGGAGGGTCAAACTGCTGGCTCACCTGAAATAACCCCAGAACAGAAATTATTTGGTAACAGTGTCCTGGCTCTTTAGAGCTGAGGTGTTACATTTTACGTAAGGGGCTGTAGATTTTACAGCTTCTTAGAGTTTTGTTATTTTGTTTTTCATCTGCTAAATCTTGGAAAGTAACAGGACAAGAACTTAAGTCAGTCCTGCAGATAATCACCAAGAATTTTATAGGAACATCTTGAGATATCACAGCATGTATTTCAACAGCTCAAAGAAGAATTAACACCAATATAGGCGGTGTCTCTCTAGCATCACATTCCATCTCCTGCACTAGTTCTACCCTCAATTATCTGGTATTTAGTTTTAAGACAATGGTTTGTACCAGCTTTCTTAGCCCTGTGAAAGTCCTGAATATCCTCCCCAATATTATATACACATATACATATTCAAGGTGTATACAATTTCAGTGGCTCACACACTTCCCGAAGAACCACACTCCCGAGCTCCCCAGACCTCTGGATGACTCTGGTCTCCACAAGAATAAAATTTGTCCTGAGACAGATGGTGTCATAATTTAAATGATCATCAACTCACTTACTTTGATGGAAGTGGTATGAAGGAAGCTGGAGTGACACAAGTTGTGATTTCAAGAATAAACTGAGACCGCTAAACCAATTATAAAAAGTATTTGCCTTTAGGAAGTCCTGTGCCTGGGTGAACATCCTGGTGGCAGTAACTCATATTGCTCTGTGATATGTATTTAATACACACAGAATTAAGGAGCAGGGTTGAGCTAAAGGTACTCCTAATATGACAAGATTCATGGGTAAAATATACAAAGACAAGACTGGGGGTGAAAAGTAGGGTGTTAGAATGCACATGGAGATGCTTCCAGAAACTCTTCCAGCTGCTCACGTGATAAGACTGAAAAGACTCTCTTGTCTGTCCAGTGTCCTGTGCATGCGGGAAAAGGGCAGCCCACAGGGCTGCCTCCTCCTCAGCATTCCATGTGCTCTGGAGAGTAAGGAACATTCTCCAAAAGTGCTGCTGCTCTAATTTCTGTTCATCAGCTGCCACCCCTCAGGTGAGTCCTGAGATGGAATGTGTCAGAACCGGTGCACAAAACCTTTTGCAGTTGTAGTTAACAGTTGTTTTAATCCGTTTTGTGGTGCTATAACAGAATACCTGAAACTGGGTAATTTATAAAGAAGAGAGGTTTATTTGTCTTACGGTTCCGTGCCAGCTGCATCTGGTATGGGCCTCAGGGGGCTTCCACTCATGGCAGAAAGTGGCAGGCAGCCTGTGGGTACAAGCAGATCACATGGCAAGAGGAGGCAAGAGAGAGGAAGCAAGAGAAGGTGCCCGGGTCTTTTTAAGCAATGACTCAAACAGCTCCCAACACTGCCACAATGGGGATCAAATTTCCACATGAGTTTTGGAGGGGAGAACACATCCAAACTCCATCAACAGTCTACTGCATTTGGAAATATCATCTGGAATAAGCGAGAGCACTTTTTTAAAAACTCTAGATGGAATATGGACATCTTATACTTTCAGAGAACGAATGGACCACACATTTTCTGCCATATCAGTTTATGGCTCATGTCAATTGAAAAAATATGGCTCATCTCTATCAGTCATAAAGTGATAGCATAGGAGGGGCCTTAGAAAGCATTGAGTCCCCCCGTCCCTTTGGACAGATGACCCAGTCGAGACACAGATAGGAGAGAAGAAGAGCACGTCTTGCCCAGGTCACTTACAGAGTTGGTGGCAAAGCCAAACAACATCCATCACCAGGCTCTCAATTGGTACTTCCTCAAGCTGTCTCTATTTTAGCCATTGCCCTGTCAACATAAATGATTCAGTTGCTCAGTTTTAAATAGGTTCTCGTGATTTAAAAAAAAAGAAAAAAATACGAAATCACACTAACTTTCCATGACTCGCTTTTCCAAAATGTTTTGTATCAATGTGTAACGCACAAGACAAGTACGTGAGTTGCAGCCAGAACACAGTCAAGATTCTTGAAGGGGAGGGGTGTGCACTCGGGAAACCCTGATACAGAAGAATTGGTTGCAGAGCCTCTTTTAGTAAATCATTGTTTATAAGTTCCATGGTAAAAAGAAAGAAAAATTAAGACATGATGGAAACCACAGAACAAAAGTTGAGATTTCCAGTGAAGCAAGAAAGCAGGGACTTTTAAAAAATGGGAGTGTGGGGTGGGAGGAAGGAAAGAGATTCTTAATGGTATATTGTTTTCTGAGCTCTACCAATTAGCAAACATCTCTTATAAAAGAAAGAAAGAGGGAAGGAATTTCATGGGCTGAAATAGCCCCAGTCAGCTGCAAACGCTCCAGGCTTCTGCAAGGCGGCTTTCATGCCCTCCCTAACTCTGGCCATTACATCAGTCCAAGTGCATCCTGGGGGCCATTGTCATGCTGATGAGCCTGCCCCTGAGATGGGATTCTCCCACTGCCCAGAGAGACATTCCCACCGTGGACTGGCTCTGGGGCGCATTCAAGCTGTGCTGAATTGCTCTGGAGAATAAAAGATGCAGCCTTAATTAACCACTGCGCTCAGCTCCCAGTCACAGCTTGATTGTGGTGCTGGCGGAGCTCCCTGCTAAAGAGGAAATGCCAGGGCTCCTGAAGCAGGCCCAGTGCTGGGAAGCAGGGCTCTCCTGAGAGAGCTGGGCTTGGGTTCTGTCTTGTTTGAAAAATAGAATATCGTAGGGTGTTATATCTCTGTATCACTGGTATCCTGTTTTTCAGAAGGAAACATACCATGGGATCTGTTTTTATTTTCCTGCCCTGCTCCCGGGATCCACCCACTGCACCTCTCCCAATGATGGGCTTTCCACGCATTTTATAACTTTGGCAGGGAACTCAACTTTATTCTCAGCACTGTCTTTATTTCATTTTAATGCTTTCTGGTCCTATAAAAGACCCTGATGTTTAAAAGTGTATATATTGCTAAATACATGCAAACATATATATGTTTGTATATATATTTACCTAATATTACATACATATTTGTATCAATATATACAATCATATATGTCCATCATATATATGTAATCATATATATATATGTGTGTGTGTGTATGTGTGTGTGTGTGTGTGTGTGTGTATATATATATATATAGAGAGAGAGAGAGAGGGATTTGGTGCTAGATCTTTGTCCTGTCTACTTTCTTTGCAACCTCTTCACCAAAAGTTTGAGTAGGTCAAATCAGTAATGGTCACGTCTTTTCACACCGTGGCATTTTACCTTTAACCCTTCCTGAAATCATAGCTATTGGAGATTGGCTTGATTTCTTATAGTTGAGCCTTTTTTTCTCTAATTGTTGTAGAAAAAGGGTTTCTTAATGGTGTACCAGAAAAGATTGAATTCAGAAGTTTTGTAGATGCTGCATTAGGTGGACCTGACAATCTCTGAGTTCTGTGGACAGCTGTGGTGGAGGAGACAAGCAGGGTTGAGAAGGGGCCTCCCTGTCCTCACTGGGAGCCCGTAAAGAGTGTTTCTGGATTCGGCAGGACAGCAGCTGTGGGGGAGTCAGCCAAGTTTTGGGCTTATGACTCTTAGGTCTCCATTTTCCTTCCCTCCTGGTGGCATCTCAAGTGGGGCCTACTGTATTCTCCCACCCTCCCCTCCACTATTTTGACTCTTGAGTAAAATGATAAAAGGCATTTGAAGTCTGAGAATAGGAGACGATTTCCCTAGAAATACATTCTTCTTACAATTTTAACAATGGGGTGCTGTTCTTAGGAAATCAGAGGTCATGATGTGTTTTTGATATTTATATTATTCTAGCGGAGTTGGTTTGCAAGTCTGGTGTTAAGGGGCCATTTGTTCTCATTTGAGTATTCTGGACGCTATAGGACATGCTGCCTTCCTGTACATGATCCTACCTTTTCATTCAGCCTGCAAGACTTTCTATGGTCATGATCAGATAAGAGAGATCCTAGAACACTCCCAGTCCAGGACTTATTTTTAAATAAAATAACAAAGTATTAAACATAACAACTTAGCATAAGATATTTTTTAGTATAATGAATCACTATATAAATATATATATATTAAAGTATATATAATTGAATCGAGACTTTAGAAGTCCTGGGTTCAACTAGGTACCTTAGTCACTAACCCTTAACTAATTAAGCTTGACTTTCCTAGTAAAGTGTGTCATTCCCCTCACCAAAAATCATTATAACACAAGTTGAATGTTTTTCTCTGAGCTTTAATGCTTTAACAGTTTTATCAGGCATTAACATGTGCAGAATTTCTGTCCGTATTTCTAATGACAGAGACTTACCCACCTGTTCACAATTAATAAAAATTTAGTACGGTAAAAAAAGAATGAAATACTGCCATTTGCAGCAACATTGGTGAACTTAGAGAAAATCATGCTAAGTGAAATAATACAGGCACAGAAAGAGAAATATTGCATTTCCTAACTCATAAGAGGGAGCTAAAAAATAAACAAATAAAAAGAAAGAAAGAAAGACACAAAAACCAAAACAGCATGTTGAACTTGCAAAAGGACAGAACAGAACTGAGGTTGTCAGAGGTAGGAAAGGAGAGAGGAAGTAAGGGATGAATTGGTGAAGGGCCACAAAGAATGATTACATTGCATATTGTTGAGTATACTAGTTACCCTGATTTGAACATCACGTATTGCACACAGGTATTGATATTCAACTTTGTACCCTACAGATACGTACAATCAACTATGTTACAATAAAGAGAATTTTTTAAAAATTTACTAGAAGCATAAAAAGAGAATATTATTTTTTGTTATATATTCTTATACATTAAATAAAAATGATTTGGCCACCAAAAAAGAAAAAAAAATTAGCATGGTATATCAAGCCATATGCTTTGAAATCATGCAATCCTCTCTTCTAGTCATGGTTAGTTGTCTCTTGTGAGCTAAGTAACCTTGGGCAAGTGTTATTGTCTAAGATTCTGAGGTTCCTCATCTCAAAACTGGACATAACATCATCTACCTTGGGGGATTGTTCTGAGGCTTGAATGAAATAAGATATGAGAAAGTATCCTTCTGAGAGTGGATGGGACATCAGGTAGGTGATCTGTAAGCACTAGGTTCCTTCGCTACCCTCTCCTGTATCTTCCCATACTCTGTATTTTCTAGAACTCTGATTCCTTCTACTTTTCTCTCTATTCATGGACAGAAGCAGAGGGGGACAAAAAAATTCATAGAGCCTATTTTATTCTTTCCAGAATGTGCAACCCTGTGATGCTGATAGCACCCTGATTATCCAATCAAAAAGGGAGTGATGTTTACAGCCCAACCTTTGATCACAGAATTTTAGGGCTGGAGTGGAATTTAGGGAAGTTGTCCAAGTCCTTTCATTTTATAATCTTGCTCAATTATTCTGGGGCAAAGGCAAAAAGAGAAGTAGGGTCTCTTGATTTTCAGCCCACAGCTTGGGCTGCTACTCAAGTTTACCTTAACATTTTCTTTCTTAAATTAGTTCCTCTGTTATTTATACATTGCAGTTGAGCATTTCTCTGCAACTATTAAACATAAAGAATTGGATAAAACACGTATTAGAGTAAAAAAGTCAAGTCTATCAGATGTGTGTTTAAAAACACACAAACACATCTACTGAAATGGACTTTAACATACTAAAAATAGCATCTTAATGTGATTTCACCACCAAGCAAAATTGAATTAAAAGATAGCTACATTGTTACATTGTCAGAAGCAGACGTATTGACATGGGAGAAAACATGGCTTGAATACTGATTTTGGATTATGTGCGTTTTTGTTTGTTTTTTTTGGTCAGCAGAATTTTTAAAAGTAGAAGTGTAGGGAAAGAAAGATTCTTATTCTTACCCATGGCTGAGACCCCCATAACAAAAGACCACTTCGTTTAAAAGAAGAAAGCACACAAATTTATTTAACGTAAGTTTTACCTGACACAGGAACCTTCAAAAATGAAAACCCACAGAAACAGGAAAACCTGCATGTTTTTATGCTAAGTTTGATGAAGAAGTGGGCAGTTGCAGAGAAATATGAGTTGAGGACAAAAGAGGTATGAGGTAAGAGATAGAGTCTCTGTGTCTTTGGGAATAAGAATGTTCATTTCCTTCAAGGGAGGACATCTCTAGAGTGAAGATCTCATGACCTACTTGAGGAAATCAGCTAGAGTTTATGACCTGCTTCAGGAGAAAATGGGCAAGGGGAAGGGGAAAGTGGCTTTCCCACTTCTTCTGTTTTCTCAGATGCCAAGGTACCATATTTTGGGGTAAGGTGTCCTAAACCCCATCCAATGCATATAGAGTGACTGTGTTCTGAAGCAGATAAAAGGAAGCTGTCGTAGTAGAAGCTTGACTGAATTATGTCCCCAAAGTTCACATATTAGAAGCTTAATTCCTACTGTAACTGTTGAGGATGGGAAATCCTATTATGGTCATTGAAAGGTGGGGCCTTGAAGAGGTGATTAGATTGTACGATCATGACATAGAGAATGGATCAATAATGGTGATTAGGGGCATGGTTCTGAGGGCTTTAGTAGAAGAACACATGAGAAGTTCTCTCTCTCTCTGCTCCATCATTTCTACCATGTGAGACCCCTGGGTCACTGTTGCCACCACCAAGACCCTCGCTATATGTGCTCCCTGGACTTTGGACTTTCCAGCCTCTGAAACTGTAAGCAACAAATTTTGTTTTCCTATAAATTACCCAGTTCCGGGTACTTTGTTACAAGCAACAGAAAATGACTAATACAGGCTGTATTGTATGTACAAAGTAGCAGTGTCTTTCCAACTATGATGCAGAAGATGGATGGGAGGTCTGCTCCTCTCTCTGCCACCAGGAGGTTTGTGAACATCTATAATCAATGTGGCCTTATAAAGGATAAATCATTCCAAATTAAGCCATTCATGTAATTAATGATTAATGTTGATAGATTAGGGGGATAGTGTAAAAACAGTAAATGAAGTGAAGTATCAGCAACAAATTACTTGATGTACTTAAAAGATGGTGAAACAGATATGGAAAGATATTTGTTAGATAGGTTTATACAAACACCCAACTGAGCAATGGATCACGTTTTTCTGTTGGTTGTCAGGTAGATCCTAGGAAACAAGAAATCAGACATATTTTAACATACTATTTGAATGAATTAAATTAAAACTATAGCATATAAGTAGAGAGAGGCATCCTCCCAAATTAGAAAAAAAGAATTGTCTAAGTAATCACATATATTCTATTTAGGTAATGAGTGACTTCTATTATGACATGGCTTCCTTGAGAGCTGGCTTCAAACTGTAGTCATCTGGGTATATCTGGGGCTTAGCTCAACTTAGGGCTAAACATTTATCATGGTCTTGCTCCATCTCAGCTGTCCCATGTGTGATCATGTTGTTTGCAGTGGGCACACTTTCCTCCAGGAGGGAGCAAAATTTGTCTCTGATGGTGATTGGGTGGGTGACTATTCTTTCTGCCTTGAATCTCATTCCAGCTTTTGATTCTTTTATTTTTTAAATAAATTAATCAATATACTTATTTATTTTCTTTCATTCTTATTGATTCTTCAAGATTCAGCTCCACCATTTGCTTTAGGAGACTTTCTAAATCTCCAGTTGGAATGAAGTACCTCTTCTTGCTTAATACTCTATACATATTTTATCTGTGTATGTACTGTTATATTTTTCTGTGTTTTGGTTCCTTCACTTAAGGTGTTTATAGTTTAGTTGAAAAGACAATGATCTACTCATGAATATACATTAACGCAGTGTCCAGAATGTAGAATACGGTCAAAAATGGCTTTTTGGAATTGTTCAATTTAACAAAAAGAGTACAATTCATGTATGAGACAAGTTTTCTGATATATTTTATCTGGATATACTGTTGACTGCCAATGTTAACACAGGGTAATTTAGTTAGCCATTTCAATTCAAAATAGTAATTTCTTATAAGCTGTAAAACAAACTCATTTAGAGCACCAGACCTCCCCCCATGGAAAATTAGTTGTTCACTCACTGTCTTCATATAATACTTTGAGTGTGCTTCTTTTATTGATAGGGTGACCATATAATCTGCTATCCAAACGTGGTGTTTCTGAGAGTGAGAGTTTGCCCTATTAGTAATTATATCACAGTAGCAGACATGACCCACCACTGTCCTCAGTTATCCAGAATATGTGATCATCTTACTTAGTGCACTTTATTAAGGTGTCTGTTTCTCCCAGGCTGTGTGTTTCCTGCAAGTCAGAATATTTTATTTATGCTCAATAGTATACCTTTCCATGCTAGCATTTTGTCTCATGTGTGTTGAATGAATGGACTTTCTGACAGCTGTTACTATGGTGTCATTTTCTTCACCGAAGTGCACACTTAGGGTATCTGGCTCTGCATTTTCTATCTCTCAGCTATGCAGTAAACAGATGTTATGTCAGAATCTGAGGAACAAGAAAAAATTGTTTGTGAGCCCATGTTAAGCACCTCCGAGACCCTCAAAACTAAGAGGGAGAGACTTAAAAAAGGGAAAAGCTCAAGTCATTTGGGTCATGGCTGTGAATATGGCTCCAGCTGGATCAAGAGACAAACATGGTTCTATCGAATTCCTTTTAAATGTATTTGTCCAGTCTTCTGTTGAGACAGTAGAGCATGGAGGGTATGATTGTGCATTTGCTCAACCGAAGCCTTGGAATTTTGGTCCTGCTGATTACAAACGTTGTGAGCTTAGGTAAATTCCTTTACCTACCTATGCCTTGGTTTCGTCATCTGTAAAATGGGGAAGTACTACTTCCCTTCTCCTACTTCTTCCTCCTCTTCATTGTTATTATGATGACAGGATATCTAGATTATCCTCAAGGACCTAGGTTTTGTTTGTCTTTATGTCATGAACATTTGGAATAGTGAGCAGACATAGTCAGCACTCAACACGTTTGATGGACAAGTGGATAAATGAATGAATGAATGAATGAATGAATGAATGAATGTTATCCTCAATACAGGAAATACTGGTCCCATTGTGTTCTGTTCTGGTTAGATAATCAGTTGTTCAGCCTTTTCAGGTGTCCTGGTGTGCACACACTTTTAGGAGCAGCTAGAAACATCCATTTGGGAAGGGACGAGGGCAGCAGTGAGTGTTTTCAAGGTTAAGAGGGTGACGATGACACGGCCTCTGTAATCTCCTCCGTCGATATTCCGAGAACCAAATAAAATCCTTCACAATTTTCAGAGAGCAAAACAGAATTCCCAAAACCTCACCAAATCAATCAATGCAGTTTTAATGCTCTTTTAAAAGTAAAGATGCTTGCTGTGTTTGGTTTACAGTGACTCAGAGATTTTTAACCATGGAAATAAAAAAGGCAAACAAATTCACTAGGAGAGATAGCCTAGTGGTCTAAGTGTCAGGTTGGGAATAGGGGAGACTCCCTAGAACTATGAAGTTCAAGTTACAGCCACATTGACTCACCCTTTCCTCTTTTTTTTTTTTCTGAGATAAATTGAGTTGCACTTGGTTTATGGTGGGAGGGTCTTTTGGGTAAGGACTCAAGGTTTGTTTGCTCTGTTTAGGACATTATAGAACTCTTGAGGCTTTTCTTTCTTTTTTCTTTTTCTATTAGAAAATGGTTTGCTGTAATTTGGCCCCAAATTCTGGTACTCAGTTGAAATGTTGAGAAAATAGAGAATTGGCTTCCCCCCATAGTGTATTAGACACTTAATAAAATACAGATGGTTAAGAGTACTCTTTTTGCTTCCCAGATGAGTGCTCCAGACTGGGTGGGGAATGGAAGTAAAAAAATGGGGTGACAAATTTCAAGATGATTGTTTAGAAGTAGGATTTAACAGTATGGCTAGAAAAATAGCTCTTGGAATTTTCTAACCTATAAGCGCTGACACTGGAAAGCTTAAGAGTGTTTATTTCCAGTGTATTTTCAGAGAAAAAGCAATAGCACCAATGCTTTGTATGTAGGCAGGAGAACCAAACCATGGGAACAGAAGTGATGTTTGGATTATTGGAAGTGTAAAAGAAATAATTCCTGCTTTTAAAAAGAGAGGCTCAAATCTAGAAATAATGATGCAATTAAAAATCCAGGTAAGATTAATTTAGAAAGCACACTGAGAAGAGTAAAACTCACACATTAATGTACACCAACAAAATGTGTTTCAAAGGCTTTTTAAAATTTTCTAAATATTTAAGCAGAAAATTTAGATTATGTACAAAGGAACAAAGGTAAGCCCTTTTTCCTCAGTAATACTCAACACTAAGAGGTTATTTTGGGATTCTCAGAGCATTTGGAGCAGTGATAGGCAATATTCAAATATTTCATAACATGCCATACAGCCACTCATGAGCAAAAGCAGCAGATTTACTCAGATGTGAAAATATAGAGAAGATGAACTATTTTATAAAACTTTTAATAAAACCACTTAGATTTACTCTAGGAATTTAGAGGTAAGTGAAATTAATAGAAAAACATAATATAAAGGCTGGGCATGGGAATTGAGACCAGTTGTTTCTATTGTCTACAACAGATGAGAGTAGAAACTCAGTAAATTCTTATTGAATAAAATTTATATAAATTCATATTTCAATATACAAGTATATGTAAATATATGTTTCATTTAACAAGAATAAGAATGTATAATTGATATATATTTTATATATGCGTTGTGTCTACGCATATGAAAAGATGCAAAAGCCAAACTGAATACTTTTAATATGTAAAATGAATAAATCATGTCAAACAGAATTTGGGAAGTGTCACATGTATGCGTGCATATGTTTGAGGGCTGTCGTGGTGTTCATATGAAGCTATGCTCTCCCTGGCTGCTCCCAGCTGATGACTGAGCACAGCAGGGGGACTAGAGTTAGTCATTTCTGCCCAGTTCAGGTCTCTTTGTTCTGTGGCTCCCATTAACTGGCTCAGACACTCCTCTCAAGTCTGCATTGCAGTCTGAGGCTCTTCCTACACATCCTTTTCCCCCCTCTCCCTTGTGTCAGACCTGAATTAGAATGCTTTTTACTGCTCCATCTCCCCTTTGTCTTTCATCCCATCTGCCTCTTGCACTTCTAATGTCACCTTGATGTCTGCTTCTTGGAGGACTTGAATCGATACAGAGCTCTCATGCAGAGTTGCTTGCTGGTGGTGACTTGGTGGGTGGAGAAGGTATACTAAATTATCATTTTATGGAGGCTGGGCTCAGAGGTTAGAGAAACTAATAAAACCATCAAAAAAGGGGTCAAAATCAGAAGCTTGAGACTAGATGACAAAGGTATGATCCAACATATTGTCAATGTAACAGGCTAGAACATAAAATCCAGATACCTGCTTCTTCTATCATACTTCCCAAAGGGTTTTTAGAGTGGTAAACACTAGAAAAACAAACAAACAACCAAAAAGCTGGTTAGGTGATTTAATAAGCAAACACAAAGAGAATAGAGTAGTTAATTTCAGAACAAGGTAACAAATAATGATTTTAGAAGAAACTGGTAAGAAGTGTTTAAAAAGTATGAGAAATCTTATCGTAAGCTAATACATAATGGAAATGAAACCTTCTTAATTCCAGAGTATAATCCCTGATGGTTTAGAAAATTAGAAGTTGGAGTCTTATGATGGGCTTAGTGGGCTCCAGTGTGACTGCAACACATTGATAAAATACTTGAAAAAAATTTGCATTATTAAATAATATTTGCTGCGTATGCCTCCCAGTTGCTCCCTCCCCACCATCACCCTGACCACTGTCGCCTTCCTCAGAGTCCTTGTCCTGCCCATGATCCAGAAACTAAAGATTCAGGCAATGTTCATGGCAATAGGAGGTTCTAGAAACCTGCTCTAAGGTCAGCATCCATTCTGATTGGTTGATGCCTGTGCTTACGAGTTGTTAAATGTTTTAAATATCACCCTGAGTGTGTTTTACTTCACTTACAATGCATAATATTTCCAGGGAGATGTGGAAAGACAAGATCATTTTGCTAAAATCAGTCAGGTACACAGTGGGAGAAGCTTTGACTCTCAGAGGAGATAACTAAGACTCCATCACTTAGCCATGTTAGAAGGGCCACTTAGTAAGGACATGTCTATTCATTTATCTTAGGTGACTAAAGAGTAGGGAGAAACATTTAAAGAGATTGCTTCATCATTTGCTAGAAATGCGGTTGTGACATTTTTTTGCACATGATTTATACAAACTCTTCCCCGATAAATTAGACTTTGGCAGTGTGTTTTAGCCTTCCCACTTGTCTGATTTTTTTCCCTCTTAGAAGAGTACCTATGACTTATAAAGATCTAGCAATTGTGTAACTGGTTGTTTGTAAATAAAATACGAAAACCAGCCAGGTTCAGGAGTAATGGCCCTTAGCTGGTCAGTAGTCATTTAAACCAACTCAAATCAAGACTGTTCTAATGTGATCTTTCATTCTCTGTCTGTCTGTCTCTCTCTTTCCACCATATATGCTTCAAGATGGCAAGGCCACAGAACCAAAGGCGTCCATGTCCCTGAGTCTTTTGAAAGAGAGCTGCCCAGAACCATGTATAGTGGACTTTGTATGTGTGACAAAAAGATCTTTGTGGGACAAAGCCACTGATATTCAGAGATTGTTTCTTCAGCTAGCACCGATTACCCTAATGCAAGGCTTAACCCTTCCCACAGTCTTTCTGTTGATGCAAATGAAGAAATAAAACTTATAAACATTACTAATTTTAATTTAAATTTAACTCTCTTTCTATAGAAATGTGATGAGAGTTCATGGCTCTGTCCTCCCTTTGAGAAATTGTTTGCTCCTCTGAAAGAATTGTTTGTTCTTTTGGATGAAAGAACTCTCATTTGATACCAATTTTGTTAAATACGATTCTCACTGCAGAATAACAATATTGGATCAGAGATTTGGGAATTCAGTAGTTAAGTTTGTTTTATAAGAAAAAGTTAGCAAAATGGGTACAAACACTTTTTTCCTGGGATATATTTTGCAGGAATGTTGTTTAATAGACAGTTTTAGACCACCTACGACTAAATAGTCAAAGAAAGGAGAGAAGTTCAGTTAGTGGCATGGGGAGACTTTTCCAAATTGTTGAATTGTGTAGAAAGAAAAATATTTAGAATATTTACTAAATTTTTGGTTTTCTCTCAAAATTTTGGATGACATAGGCAATACTTTCACTGGTGTCTCAGGTAAAGGCTGGAAAAATATTAGACCATGGAAGTAATTTTGTTTTTCTCTTTCCCTAGGAAAAATATTAGTGCACAAAACATGCAAAATCAGCATTTTGTTGTTGTCTGCCAGGAATGAATCATTCTTCCCCCTGGGAGTTGGCCCAGAGCTTGATAACACCCACAGAATGATCAAAAATGGGAATTTTAATTCTGAAGAATTAGGACAGTATATGAATCCTGGCATTCCAATTTCTTCTTGTTCATGGGAACCCCTAGAGTAAAAAGCCCAAATCTTCTGCTTAGGTGGGATTGCACATTACGGGCTGATTCTCTAGGTTGTCTCTTTATTCTACAGGTTTTACAAAGAAACTCTTCTAGCTATTGTATTCTCTCCCAGTCCTGGTGCACAAAGTTGGATTAACGCTTGCACGTTTTGGTAAAGATTTAGCATGCGTGGGCTGGCGGTTAGCTCGGTTAGAGCGTGGTATTGATAACACCAAGGACAAGGGTTCGGATTCCTGTACTGGCTAGTCATAAAAAAAAAAAAAAAAAAAAAAAAAAAAAAAAAGCATGCTCACTTATCTCTGTATATAATTCCATATCAGACTGGGCCTTGCAAGATGCTTTGCTTTGTCAGACTTGGTAGGGAATAAATACTTTTAATGAATTAAGAAATAAATGACTATCTCAACATGTTTCAGCTTGGTAAATGGTGTTTCAGTGTGAGAGGAAACAAAAAACTATGGAATGCCCGAATTACTGGTGAGCAAACATGACGTGTTGTCATTTGGAGTTTGCTGATTGTAAAACAGCTACTAACCTATGTAAAGGTCATCTCCCCTTTTGCCATAACATTATGATCAAAAACACAAATGCATGCTTTTAAAAATAACTCTTTTGGCACTGAGAGGAACAGAAAAGAGAAAAAAGAATAAGAAAGTAGAGTCGTAAGTTTCATTGCTCTTCCTGCCAATATATACAAACCCATATCCAAAACACATCTCATTTACATGCCTGTTTATTTTGCTTTCATGGCTGTCTGGAAGCTGGGATCTTTCCTTTTTTTTTTTTTTCTAAAATGAGACAAAGAGATATTAAGATAAAGTAAACTCCAACCCTGCTCAGCTACGTCCATCCCCCTAAGGCCATGGCCTACCCGCCATGACCTGGGTAAATGTCCTTACCACCGAGGGACACTGTGTATGTGTAGGTGTGTCACTGGAGATCTGGAAAGAATATTGTGGATTCTTTTGTTCCTAAATTTTGAAGTTTTAAATTTTGCTCTAGGAGTTAATAATGTGACTTGGTTTTAGGAAGATTTAAAGTAGATGAAAGGGACATAGCAGGGGGAATAAATCATTTCACAGAAATAAAACCTTGGAATTGACAAAGATTTTAGAGTGAGTTACGTAATACTTGAACAGTAATGAGTGATAGATTCTTGTTATTATTGTTGCTGTGAACAAACACTCTATGTCAGGCCTTACTCTAAGTGTTTTCTAAGTATTAATACATTTTAATCCTAATAACAACCCTATGAGGTATTACTATTATCCCCATTGTACAGATGAGCAAACAGGCTCAGAGAACTTAAGACAGTTGTCCAAGGTCACACAGCATGTAAAATGATCGTCCCAATTCAAACTGACACTGTGTAGCTCTCAAGCCCTGTCCTATTCTACAATTACAGGCTCATCCTCCACACTCCTTTCCTCATGAAATTCCCTCTTTATAAACTGGGTGAAACTTTCCTTTTTGGATTATAATGCATCTTGGATCAAATTTTTTCTTTAAGAAGGTTTTTTCTCTTTACGATATTGAGTTACTGCCATCTCTAGGAACCTTTTCCCCTAGACCCACCTCCACATCAAGTCAGGTCTTAAAAGTAGGGAATTTTGAGAAATTTAACCCTCCAAAAACACATTCTCTATTTTACAGCACACAGTTTTGTCTCACAGAGTTACTGAATTCTCTCTGTTTCTATAGATTTCAAAGGGCTGCATTCAGTTCCCATTCCATCTTTTAGAGCATGTCAGGGGCTAATTTCTCTGTTCTCAACCACTCTGTTTTAATGATAGATTTGAACAGAAGAAGGAAAGGCCTTCTGGGGAATGCTGCAAGGAGCCTTGACATTGCCTCACTGAGTGAGGAAAATACTCTGGTGAAAGATTTTACTTTTTCCAAGGAGAAGAAGAAATCTCCACATAAATCTCTGCAAACTCAGCCTGGAACATGAAGTAGAGATGAACTTTGAAAATGAGCTATCAATTGGGCATAACCAACAACCTGTGCATGCAGTGATTCATTCTGCAATTGTTCTGCTGAAATGTAAACTCAGCGGCAAAGGATGCTGCATGCTGCATGCTGCATGCTTTGGGGTTCTTAGATGAATCACATCCATGGTCTGGAAGAGGGATGCCATAAACAAAATGATATTAGTTTGTTATAAAATCAACAGTTCACCAAGGGCTGCCAAATAAAGCAGATCCTTTATGCCCTAGGTCTGCAGCTCCCCCATGTCTCCAGCACATCCTACCACTGCACCCTCAAAAGAATAGCCCACCATCCTGGGCTTTCTATTGCCATTAAAGTAGGTTGGTCCAAACCATCTGAACCCTCACAATCTGGCCACTTTCGATCTATCTAATATCATCCTTTGCAACTTTCTCCCTTGAACTGCAGGAGGCTACTGTATTTTAATTTCTCTCTGGTTCTCCTAGACCCCCTATACTTTTTATCTTTGCGTTCACTACTCCGTCCTTTGGAATTAATATTCCTTATAATCCTTCTTCATTTTCAACACAACTACTTCCCCTCTTCTGTCAACTATCAGCCTAGAGCTTACCTCCCTTGGGAAACTTTTCCACCCAGGCTCCCTGCATGGATCAGGTGCCCTTCAGTACATTTTCGCTCTCCACAGGAATGCAGTACATTCCACTGCATGTGACCATTGGTGTGGGCATTTAATTGAGCAAACCAGGACAATCTTAGAAAAGGGGCAAACTATTAATAACTTTTCTGGTGCAACATGCATAAACCGGGATTGTGCAGGGAAAACTGATCTGTCTTGTCAATGTTTCTGGGATTTCCTGTTGAATCACATACTCTCACCATTGTCTGCAGCTTACAGAAAAAAAAACGAGAACCTCATTCCTATGTTATTTATTTATTTATTTTTCCTAATTTATTCCATTTGATTGCCTAATGTATAATTGGAGCTCAGAAATAGTAACTGTTGTACAAAACAGCAGTTATATGGATAAAAATGTAAATATGTACACATAAAACCAACAAAAGAACATATTTCTGTAGAGGTATATAATGGCAAAATGCAAAATACTATGTGTACGTACCTACTGTCTGTCAGACAGGGAGTTAGTTACTATAAACTGAAATACCGATTTTTACAATTCTTATCTTATAGATGAGGCTGCTGAAGCATAAAGAGGTTAAATGAAGAGCTAAGATTCCACCTCTGGCGATCAGAGGCTAAACCATGAGTGTGATAGTTAATTTCACGTGACAACTTGACTGGATCATGGGATGCCCAGATATGTGGTTCAACATTCTTTCTGGGTGAGGGTGTTTCTAGAAAAGATTAGCATTTGAATCAGTAGATAGTAAAGTGGCTTGCTCTCACCAGTGCGGGTGGGCATGATACGTCTATTGAGGGCCTGGATAGAACGAAGAGGGGAGGAGGACAGTTTGTTCTTTGCCTGACTGTTTGAGCTGGGACATCCATCTTCTCTTGCCCTTGGTGCTCCTGGTTCTCAGTCTTTCAAACTGGAATCTACACCATCTGCTCTCCATCTCTCAGGCTCTAAAACGACACCACTGGTTTTCCTATGTCTCCAGCTTGCAAATGGCAGATCTCAGGACTTCTCTGTCTCCATATTGTTTGAGCCAATTTCTTATACTAAATCTCATTATTCAGATCTATACAGATACACATCTTCTGTTGTTGTGTGTCTCTGGAGATCCCTGACTGACACACGTGAGTTTCAGGCATGCTTTTGCCCATCTCCTTGACACAGCATCCAGGAGTTTTCTTACCATTTCATTCTCTTTGACTTGCCCTTTGCATTCTCCATGGGGCCTGGTAGCCAATATAGTTCATTATTTATGTGACTTATAATTATTCTAAATAGGAAAGAAACCGAGGAGAATACACAAAGAAAAACAAAACAAAATGTCTCATTTTGGTAATGTTGAAGAAAGAAAAAAAAAGTCTTTCTGGCTAGAAATTGATGGCTAGAATTAAGCTATTGGAAAAATTTTAAACAATTTGAACAAACACACATACAGCATCTAACACTATGCATCATCAGTATGATATTTATTTCTGTTTTTGGCTGAGAGAGCTACTGTGATCTGTGGAATAGTTCCACACATGGGCTTACGATTCCTTTCCTTTTCCTCAGCGTCCGAAATAAGGTCAGTACACACAGGGCTTTAAGAAATCTAAACAACAGCATTTATGTCCAATAACGTTTACCTCTGTAGCTTCTAACTTGAGCTGTTTTCAATCTGTGGGGATTCTATTCTACTTTATCCCTTTCTAGTTTCTGTTGAATGGTATTTGTGTTTGGATCTTAAGATAAAACATGCCTCTCTGGCTTCCTTTATCACTCTACAGAGTTATGTGCATGCCATGCGTTAGGACATATTTTGGGTTTTCAGCTTTCTTAATACATCGTTTCTTCTCATTGTCGCACATCCTAACCTGATTGGTAGAACACTGATTGTCTGGTGCCAAGAATAACCAAACATGGCTCAGAATATCAGTCTCATATTATCCCAGGGCAAGCTAAGTTGGAAACTAAATAAACTAAAATCATAGTCCTTTCATCCCAAGGGGAACACGGAGAGGGTCAGTGGTGGGAGGGACGGTGATTGACTCCCTGCGATGTCCCATAGGTAAGGATTTGCTTGTAGAGGTAGTGCTCATATTTAAAGGGAAGCTTTGGTCATTCAACATTAGTGCTTCACGGCTTCTAAGCTACTTGCCGAGTGCGTGAATACTCATTTATTAGGAAATATTTAAAAAATAAACGACAGAGTTGGGAAATTCCACAATATCTCCCAAGGATGGGAGCATAGTGTAGAGTTCAGATTACTTTTGAAATTATTTTATTATGAGATATTGAGATATTTTAACTATAGCTGGAGACTTAATCATCGTTTTGAAATGAAAGACTAAATTTTAAGTCACTGGAGGTTGGTGTACGGTAGTTATTACTCTACTTTCCCAAACAGTAGTTTTTCTTTTGCTATAATTTAGCTTTTATCTTTTTTCGTATTTAAACATTCAACTATGTATCATAAGTGGGGGGGGGGTTGGTTGGTATTATTTTTGTCAAAAGTGGAAAATTCTGGGATCCTTAAGATGAACACATTGTTACCTTAGAGAATAAAGGGAAACTCCCTGTATATTCTGCTTGGTGCTGTGAGTCCATGAATGTTTTCTCAGTCTTTTTGCACAAAGTTACCAAACCTTTCAGGTAAAGTTTGCAAATATTATTATTATTTACAGGACTTCTAGATCCTAGAAATCCAAGATATCCAGGGAAGTTCAGACATGTTTAGATATTAATCAGAATCAAATAGTCATACTCCATGTAAATGCATTATTATTCACTCAGTGCAGCTATCATAAAAGTTATCTGTGAAAAACAAAAGAACCAAAAAAATCAACAACAGAACAAGAGTTATTAAGGCTTGAAATGTGTCAGAAACTCTTTAAAGAACTGTGGATAATTCCTAACCTTGAACAATTCACAGGGTGGTGGAGAGACAAAGATAAACAAATAGCTATAATTCAATGTATTATGTTCTACAAATGAGACATATGCAAAGTTCTGTTAGAATGCAGATGGAAAAGTGATTGATTTTTCTCAGGGAGTTGTGGAGAGTTGCAGAAGAAAGGTGAACTTTGGGTTGGACATTTGGAGGATGAGTTGATTCTCCAGGTATTGAGTTGAGGCAGGTCATTCCAGGGAGTGGAAAAATGTTTTCTGGATGTGCTGGGAGGAATAAGAAGTAGTCTGGGGAAAGGAGTTCTTGGCAGGAGCCCATATGCCAAGGGACTTTCCTATGACACAGGAGATTAAACTTTTGTTGACCCTACCAGTTCAGGTATGATCAGATAGTCAAAAGACAAGTGACCTGAAAACCAGGTCACTTGTGCAAATTCTGACCCCACCATTAGCAAGAAAGTGTCCTTTGAGTCAAGTTCCTTACTTTTCTTGCCTCTGAAATGAGGCAGTTACCCATAGCTCTAAAATTCTAATTTATAGATTGAGGATAATGTTTTATCCCCAAAAGATATTGAGACAGAAGAATGAGTTTTGTTTATCTCCAAAACTAGAAATGTATTTAATTCCTATTCTACTAATAGTCACTTCGGCATATACATGGAACTGAATTTATATGGTGTCATCAAGCAGGAGACTTGACGTATAGGCTGACGATCTACAAATACCCGCAGCAAAATAATAGACGCGAAGAATGGGAAAATAAGAAAAATTACATCCTCCAAAATAGGAGAAAAAATAATGGCCTGAGACAAGGGACAGGAGTTTTTTTTTTTTTTTTTTTTTTTTTTTTTTTTTTTTTTTTTTTTTTTTTAGATTCAAAAGCCTTTCTGATCTTTGAGAGCATCTGGCCCATACTGCAGACTCCCCAGAGGGGCAGAGAGGGCTTTTCTGAAATGCTGAAGTGCAGGCGAGTGAGCTGTTGAATTGTGGAAGAGGAAGGAGGAGACGAAGGAGGCCATGGCAGTAAAATGCAGGCTCGAGTGGACACACAACGGGCTTCCAGGGAACTGGAAACTCAGACTTCATGCTCATCTAGCAGCTGCCCAGCTGACGGTGATTGACACTCAGCATCAGAGTCCCGTCCCCAGGGAGCACAGAACTCAGAATTTCTCACTGCCTTCTAGGGAAGTAACATTTATGAAACACCAACAGTCAATTTCACAGCATTTTGCTCTCTCTGCACACATTTACTTCTTAGAAAAACTCCAAGAAGGAAAGAAGCTGACATATATTGACTTACGTTGAACACTTACTAAGTACCTCGAGCTGTGCTGTGCTCTTTGGTGAACAGAATCTCATTTAAAATCTCAGAGCGGTCCTCCCAAGTCAGAATAATGTAAGTGCTATAATTCCCCACCCCTGTTTTATATAAAATGAGGCACCTGCCATGAAGAAAGGATAAATAAAGCTGCCCAAGGTCAGGGGCTGAGTCAGGCTTTGGACTTAGAACTCTTTGACCCCAGAGGCCACACTCTGCTACACCATCCCAGAAGGGTACTGTCAACCAATCCCCCATAGGACTGGTTACTCATGGGGCATCACTTATAATATGCTGGAAGATTTACCCTAATAAAAAGCTCCATTTGAACCTGTTCCTGCAGGTGGTAGAGACACAGACTGTAAGGGCTGACACGTGACCAGTGGAAAGACATCTATTTTTCTTTCTTTCTTCAGTAAAGGCTCAGAATTGGATCCAGCTGTTCTTTGATGCAGAGGCCAAAAGACCCCAATATCCTGCTCTTCATTTTCCTGGAAGTTATTGGCTATTGTTAGCCACGAAGGCTAGGTCGGAACCCAACCCCTTAAAGAAGTAAAAAGTTGGTCCATGGGTGCTGGGGAGCAAGGTCATACAAGGGCGGAGGTGATGGTATTTCAAGATCAAGCCTCAGTTTCAAGCCTGGCTAAAGCCATGTGTTGGCCTCAATAGGGGTGAGTCTCTAAGTAGATCTTAACAAAGAAGGCAACTGGACTCTTCTCACCCTTTACTTGGAACAAATAATAATGTAATAATTTTAATAATAATTGTCATCGCTCATTGAGTCATTATTACATGCTGACTACTGTGCTAAGGTGTTTGTAAACACTATCGTCATCACCATTTTTATCTCTAACATTTATTGAGCACTTATTATGTACTGTGCTCTTGTATTAAACATTTAAGTCTTCATTATCCTGGAAGGTGAATGCTAATATATTCCCCATTTTTGAGGCAAAGACATTGAACCTTAGGTTAATGAATTTTTCCAGTGTACCATAATTAGTTAATAACAGAGGCAGGACTATAATAGAAATGTTTGCTGAGATTCCCAAAGAGCTAGGAAACAGTTGCAATAGGATTAAAAGGAAGGGACAAGAAAAAAAAAGCAAAGTGATCAAGAGGACTGAGAATTTGCCAGCTTCCTGTCCCATGTCAGCATCCCCTCACGGACTCTTGTGGTGCCTTTTCTCTCTTTTTATCTTCTGGTTTTGCAGCCAGAGGGGGCAGACCATGTAGACTGGCACAACCCTAGGCATGTCTAGAAATGGGATTCCCAAATTTTCTAACAAAGAGCAACTCCAGGCAGTACCCTTATGGATCAGCTTGGTCCAGAATAAGAGACTCACCCACAAAATTGAACTTGGAATTCGAAAGGGATTTTCATCTTACAAATGTCAGATGTGATAGAGGGTTGCTGGTGAGTCACTCCCCTTGTCAAGGAATAGAGGCATGACTCCCAGTAGAATAATGAGCTTCAGCCCCCTGGCGCCCAAGGAGCTCACACAATGGGCAGATGTCCGAACTCTACTGGCCGTTTCCCAGATGCAAACAATACAACACTGGCCAGCTCCTACTAAAGAGAGTCTCTGAAGCCATGGTACTGCCTTGGCAAGCCAAAAATACATTACGAGACCACAGTTATCCACAACAGTCTCACTTCATAAAGAAGGAAAGGATTGGGGAGGGGAAGTAACGTGAGCTTACATTCTCTGATGGAGTTTGAAGAAAAGTGCTCAGAAATTTTGCCTCTTTGCCCTTTTGCATGATGGATTGCTTCAGTTTTATGAAATGCTGGAGCTAAATCCCTCCAGGATTGGGACTACATGAATATTAATTGGTCCCAAATAAGAAGAGTGAGGCTGTTCTCATTGCCAGTCTGGGGCAGTCATCATCATGGGTTTTTTCCAGACTCTTTGTTTTAAAGGAGATCTTTTCAGGGGGAAATCCAGAGAGTCAGACTTGGGAAGGAGATTTTTATTAAGCTTTCTACAGTCATCATTTATTTTGTTACTTAGGTATGGCATCATGTTATAGGCCTATAATGACATCGGATTATCTAAGCAGATCCTATTTCATATCCTCTAAAATGGTTGCAGATTACAAAATTTAGCATAAGCACTTTTTTACAGTTCCTATAATTTTGTCTATTTGTGTATTTACCTTATGTTGTACTTTCATGTATATTATCTTCCCTCAAGATAAATAAAACAGGTATTGGTTTTCCTCTTTTACAGGCCACATCAGTGATTAAATCACTTGCCAGGGATAGATCATAGTAAGTGGCAGAACTGGGACTTTAACCAGGGTTTCCTGATCTGGGTTCCCTTCTTTCTCATTTTCTACACAGGGCCTATCCAGTTCATATCGGCCACTGCCTGCTTTCTCCCACTCACTTCATTCATGGTCAGCCCTCATTATGACACCTCTATAAATAGAAGGATAAGGAAGACTAGACAAAATTGCATTTGTAAAATTCATCTAAGGATAAGCTGCAACTTTTGCTATCTTGGTTGTATGAACTCTGGCCACAAACCATTTGCTTTAGAGGAGTGATTTACCCCTAACTTTAAGAAAGAGAAAAATTATTTCCTAAGGCATATTTAGAGGTGAGTTTTCTCCAATGAATATATCTTTGTCAATCACTGTCAATCACACTAAGACAATGAAAAGTAGGACATACAGATGCATTTGGCTGGGTAGTAACAAAAACATAAAAACATTTTAAAAATCACATTAAGTCATTTAAAGGAGGTTTTCTCAGAGCCACTGAATATCTATACACAGTTCCCTTGGGGCATAATTCTGAAAGCTAAAAAGACTTTTACTAAATTGGAGAAAAATAAAGCAGAACTCCCCTCAACTTCCAAAAGATTCAAGCCAAGACTGAGTTCTAACCCTCTTAGATTTGGAATGGGTTCTAAACTTGGCAAAAAGGCACTAGCCCATCCCTACTGGAAATCTCTCAAGAGAGTCAGTTCCAGCTTTCCAAAAACTTGCAGTCCAAATATGTTTGGCTCCACATCTGAACCTTTGTAATATTTGACATCTATTAGAAATTACCAAGTCAACTTCAGAAACCTAAAATCAAGCTGAACTCCAATGGGTGTACAACGTCAAACCGATAAGGTTACCATATAACTTAAGCAAACATTGAACCTGCCTTGAAAACCCATGTGAAGGCTCACACACATTTTTGGCAAGGACTCAGAGATCTTTGGAGATATTAATGAGGAGGAAGAGGAGGGAGATCTCACTTTACTCCTCTAATTCATTGCTTCTATATAGCTACTGTATTCCAGGACCTCAGAGGACAGAGATTCTGAAACTAGCATAACAATGGCCCCTGCGAATCAGAGTTCTTTAAAAACAAGGTGATAATTTTTCTTAATCTGAGTTAACCCAGTGGAGCTAGTAACAGAATAAGAAAATTACTACATTGACTTCACCAAGAGATTGGCAGCATTGAAGCTGGAAAAACCCAGATAGGTTTGCTCACAAAGATGGAAAAGCACTTACAGATCAGATAAGATATTAATCCAATTTGGAACTCTCTAGTGAACAGAGAGGAAGTGGGCAATTAGCAGGGGTCTGATCTGGCCTAAAAGGTAAGAGGACCCTCAAAGTGGCTGATTGACTTTTTGGTTTATTTGTTTGTTTGCTTATTCGTTTTTTTAAAATGACGATATAATATAGAAAAACTGCCCACTACATTTTGTCCCTTGTAAACTTTAAGGGTTTGGTAACCTTGTAATTTGTTTGTGAATGTCTAAGACTCATGGACACGTTGTCTAAGAAGTACATATGCTATATCAATTGGAGGGAACAGGAAGTAGCAGGAAAAGCCATGGATCTGGCCCAAACATTCTGCCACTTAAAGGGCAGTGTGACTTTGGGATAAATCACTGAATTCCTCTGAGCCTCAGTTTCTTCAACAGTAAATGGTTATTGTATATTTTTGAGACTGTAGTTGTGAAAATCAAATAAAATGATGTCTTTGCAATTAGCTAACACATGATCTACAGTAAGTGCATGTTTCAGAAAAGTAATTTTAATCTGTAAGGAAATGCAAATTCCATCTCTCCTTTTGCTCTCCCATCCCTTCCACCTTCTCATATCATTTCCAGGAGAAGAAAACCTAAACTTCTCTTTGGAACATTAGTTCACGATATTATGCTAATTACTGGACTCCTAGCATATAAACAGAGTGAACTTCCACATCAAAATCAAGGGAAAGAAGACAAGGCAGAATACGTATATATTTACTATCATCTCCCCTCCTTTCTTTCCCTTCTGCTTATTTCATTGGGTACCCTGTCTGGTTTCCTTATACACATTATAATTGTTTTTCTTTATTTTAAGACAAAGTGGCCAGAATATATCAACGTGTTAGATTAAATTATTAGAGTCCTTAATTGAATAGAAATGGCTTGAGGTCTCAATAGCAATTTTTGATTGATAACGTATAATCCACTGAGACACAGATATTCTCTATGTGGCATACAAGGCTTTTATAAAAATGATAGAGAATTCTATCTCCCTCAACCCCCATGTCTTCCCCTCTACGGAGAGACAGGCACTGGCATCTCTTACAAGTCCCACTTTCAATAGGATAATAACATGTTTGCTTTTGCTTTATTATATCTGTGTTTAATAGAAACCATGGCAACAAACTGCATAATCAATAGGATTGCAACAATTTTAAAGTACTGGTGCACTGTAGTTTTAATTTGTGTTTTACAAAAATCGTAAGCAAAAGTATTCCTTATAATACTACTGCATTTTTTTTGTAATTAACATTTATTATAAAGCAAAAAGTCAATGACAGCCTTCATGTCAGTATATCAACGGCTATCTCAGGAAAAGTAGAGTTTTTAAAATTTCTATCATTAAGGGACTCAGTCTTTGAAAGACAACTTCATATACAGTACCTGAAAGATTAGAAGGTAGGATAGAGTAGAAGTTTTGGAGGTTTCAGTATTTGGGGTCTGACAGCCTCTTTTCCCAACCTGGCCCTGTTATGTACGAGCCGTGTGAAATTGGGTGAGCCACCTGACCTAAGTCTGTTCTGTTATGTGTAAAAATAGGATTATAATGTCTACTTCTCAGAGTTGTCCCAAAGATTAAATGAAATTATAATATGTGAAGTATTTGGTAAAGAGCTTAACACAGTTAAATGACTGGTAGCTATTAGTTGAGGTTAAGAAAACTGGTATAGAGGATTAAGTAATGGGCAAGAGTTGTCCCAAAGATTAAATGAAATTATAATATGTGAAGTATTTGGTAAAGAGCTTAACACAGTTAAATGACTGGTAGCTATTAGTTGAGGTTAAGAAAACTGGTATAGAGGATTAAGTAATGGGCAAGATATTTGGAATTGGGGTGGGTTCTGGGCTGTAGCAATGGCTTTTGGTGTAATATCTATTACCCACTGGTGATTTATCTGCTTCTCCCATGTTGTACTGTGGAGACCGACACATGTGGGCCATTGCAGGACAGTTTTCCTGCCTTACCTTTCAGAGATTTTAAAGTAGAAAACCAAGTAGCTCATACATCCATTAGAGAAGCCACAGCTGTGTATAAGGAGACGACCGAGCCTGCATCTAGGTGAAATTCTTTTAAATAAGCTGATCCACAAGTTATGAATGACTGTCCCTCCCTCCCTGTCCCCTCCTTCCCTTCCCTATCCACCTTCCTCCTTTTTATTCATTTACATATTCAATAATATGCTTAGGTACTAATTGTGGATGAGCATTTGTTGAGGTTTTATATGAGTACGTAACAGCAGCATACAGTTTGCTGCCCCTGCTCTCATAGAGCTGACAGTCTACGGGTGACACTGGTAGAGAAGGGCACAGGAGGTAAAGACATAGAATCAAGCAAATGTTATGTACATAATGGGGTGGTAAGTACGAGGTGAAATATCATATGGAATAACAGCATAGATCCTGTTGGGGGAGCTGAATGAAGAAAGCGATCTCTGATAAACAAGCATTTGAGCAGAGTGGAGGATGCGAAAGGAGACAGACATATGCTCATGTGGGGGGAGAGCATTTGCTGGATAGAACAGCCAGTTCAAAGGCCTGCTGGAGGCTCAGGGGGAAAACCAGTGTGGCTGAAGCAGAACGAGAAAGGGAGAAGCCAGGGGAGAGGAGACTGGAGAGGTAGAAAGGGCCCAAGATAGGGGGTCTGCGAGGCATTGCAGGGGCTCTGGGCTGGACTCTGCGTTGGATGTGAAGCCATCAGAGGACTTTGAGCAGATGAGGCACATGAGAAAAACAGAGCTTTTCGGAATGATCTCCTGGAATCCATATGGGATATGGCAGAGAATACTGAGTTAGAAAAGAACAATCATGGGGAAGATGAGCACTCAGAAAAATAAAACCTAGAATGGAAACTTTTGCCTTTTTGGTTAAACGGTAATGTGTAGTTAAATTTAAAAAAAGCAAAAGGAAGTGCTGAAGATGCAGCTCCCAGCTATTCCCTCACGCCTCCCCTACCTTTCCTTTTTCTTTCCTTCTCTTTTCTTGCCTGTTCTCATCAGCTTACAAATTCTTATTTTTCATGCCAAGTAATTCAGTTGCATCATGAACATTCATTTACTTCAATGTTCTATATAAGAAAAGTGAGCCCATGTCTTTTTCAGTGTTCCACAGTCAAATTTGAGGTTGTCCATGACTCAGTTTCCCTAATAGTATCCTCCGAGAACTGCAAGGAAAGCTTCAAGAAGAATGCGTGCTTCAGGATGGTAAATTTGCCTTATGTCTTTTTGCCCTGCCTGTCACTCCTCTGATTAAAAAAGAGAGCACTGATTAGAGAAGGCAGTTATTCTTTTTTAGCAGGACAGCAGCTAGAATCAGAAAGTATTAACTCCGATATTTCTGATCAATTTATAGGCCAGCATTCTAATAATCAGTGCTAATATTTATTGAAGGCTTACTATGTGCTAGGTATATTGCTAAGTGCATTGCATGCAATGTGTTAGCCCATTTAAGACTCACAACAACTATCATCCCATTTTGTAGATAGTAAGACTGAGTCTTAAAAAGGTTCTGTAATTTTCTCAATGCTGTATACTCATTAACTTGTGAAGGGAAGACTCTACCTTGGTCAGTTTGATTCCAAGTCTGTATTTTCCACAATTTGTTATGTTACTTTCCAGCCATTTAGTCATTCACTCACACAAATTAATAACTGCACAGATACTGTGCTAGGGCAGGATGTGAAATGTCTGTGTAGTTGAATAAATCCAATCTAATATAAAATGGTATTTCTTCAAAATATTGAGGTTAATTTTATGTCCACCAAGAATTTGAACTAGTAAAGTGGAGATTTTCCTTGTAATGTAAAATTGTACTCCTTTTTGTAATCATTAAGAGTTGGAGTACAATATTAAAAAGAGGGTCTGTCCTACAAAAATATCTTAGGTCCCATTTTTCTTTAAATAGAGACAGTACACATTTAATTATTTCATGCTAAACATCTATGTCAAAAGATGCTTATGAATGAGATTTCACTTCTTTCCACCAAATGGGACAAGTTTTCAGGTGGAATAAGAAAGACTTCAATGGTTAAGGCCAGCACACAGCTTTGCCTGTTAGTAATAAAGAAACAAGTCTTTCCTTCTCAGTAAGAGCTGAAAGATTGGTAAATTCTGCTGAACGAAACCGTAAAACAGATTTTCTTAATGCCTGGGTGTAGCTATGGTGTATCCTTGTAGGATCTCCTGGCAATTTATCTTTTTATTATCTCGGTATTTTGGGGAAGGATTTGACCATTTTTTGCTCCATGTTACAAAAGGGGAAAAGGAATCTGAGAGAGTTTAATGAATCACCCAAGATCCTGAAAGTACTTAACTAAAACCAATATGTGTGTGTGTGTGTGTGTGTATGTGTGTGTATACATGAGGGTACTTTTAAAAGTTCATAAAAAAAATAGAAATAAAAGATAATATGAATCTTTCCTTGAACTTTTTGAAGTACCCTTGTGTGTGTGAAAGAGAGAGAGAGGGAGATTCATTATAAGGAATGGGTGATGTGATTATGGAGACTAAGTCCCAAGATCTGCACTCAACAGGCTAGAGACCCAGGAGAGCCAACAGTTTTAGTTGCAATCCAGATCTAAAGGCCCGAAAACTGGGACAGTGGTTGCTATAGTTCTAGTTAGAATGCCGGAAAGCTCCAGACTCAGGAATTACTAATGTTTCAGTTGAGTTTGAAGGCACAGAAAAAATGGCATTCCAGCTCAAGCAGTCAGGCAGCAGGGATCCCCTTCCTTGCGGGAGTGTCACATTTTTGTTCTATTTAGACCTTTAACTGATTGAATGAAGCCCACCTACATTAGGGAGGGCCATCTGCTTTACTCCGTCTATCAATTTCAATGTTAAACTCATCCAAAAACACCCTTAAAGAAACACCCCAAATAAGTGTTTGACCAAATACCTGTGTAACCTGTGGCCCAGTCAAATTGACACATAAAATTAACCATCACTCTGAGTCTCCAGCTCCATGCCTTGTGCTATCTGTATTTGACTGTGCTCCCTTTTAAGAAACTTCCACGTGCAATATATGAAGTAAGACAGTAGCAGCAAAACAAACATAGAGGAGATATAAATAAATAAACAAATATTTTCTGAAAGAATATTCTCCGAAATGAGACAGGAGCTTACAAGCAGGATTGAATCTAAACATAAGACTTTATCTAAATTATTTGTAGTATACTAGCATTTACCTGAATATCCTAATCTCACATAAGATTTGGACATAGGCATTTAAAAATACTGGAAATGGAAATCACAACAGGGATCGCTTGTCCATTTAGATATGTTCCGGATGTGAACTGATACCCTGCTAAGTTCCTGATTCATTGCATACCATGAAGTGGCCCAGAGGCCTTTCAGCACTCTAAGTGGCAACCAGTTTGCTTGCCTTGGCCTGGATAAGAAAACCACAGCTCACTGCCTTGCTCAACACACTCAGCAAGAAGACGAAAGTAGACTGGGTAAGGAAAAACATTCCCGGCTACATGGACTCCATTTAGAAAGCCTTGGAACAGTGGAAGAGCCATGTGTCTGACTTCTGACACTGTAAAATACTAGTCTGCTACTTTTCTTTCCATTTCTCACCTTACTCAAGTAGGAGGGAAATGAGGGGAAAAGGGGAGTTTGGAAGGATCTCCACCCTGGAGAAAGAAAATGTTATTTGAATAAAGGTTCTGCATTGAGGAGACTTCCCTGCATTCGCTCTGGTAATGAGTTAACTCTTTCTTAATTGATCCACAAAAAAATGCATGTATCTGAAAGAGGGAACAGACAGAGAAGAATGCTCATGGCTGATAGAATCCACTGATTCTGAACAGCTGCTGGTAACTGTTCCTCGAGCATGGAGTCCAATCTGGGCATCTGTGCAGTTCTTGAGCTCTGTTCCATCCCCAAATGCTTCGGGTTTGCAGTAGAATTGAGAATTCTGTATCTTCTCTCATTCTCCTCTTAGGTAAGAACACAGGAACGTAGAGATAGTTGAAGCTAAGTTAGAAACAAAAAGCCTGCTCTCTGGTTGTAAGAAGAGACATTTATTTATGTATTTATTTATTTCACTACGATAAGTTTATCTGCCTATAAAGGAGAGAAAGAAAATGGAGTTGTATCTCAACTGTGCCTGGGGATGGGAGTGTGCATGTGTTTAGGTGTGGGACAATAATATTCTTAACAAGTACTAGCTAAGGTGAATTAAACCTTTATTGGTCTAGTCAACCAGTGAAACTGAGAAACCCATATAATGGGTTGAGCAGTTCTGGGGAATCTTCCTGTGCAGCAGAAAACTCCCAAAGCTATAAGCACCCACTTATAATACTTTGTTCTGTACTATTGCAAACACTTCTCCTAACACTGCTACTTGCATAGATTTTTCTTATTAGGAAACTTATTATATGACACAAGGTTTACTTATATATTGTAAGGCATTGCCACAAAATGCACTTTACCCATGGGAAGAGTCTTATTCTCTACTTTTTGAGGAAGCTGAGAATTTTTTAAATAGTGGGTTGATATTTCTATATAAAGGTCAAAACATGAGTTTTTCTTGATCCCCTGCAGGAGGAGGAGTTTACCAGAATAAACTTGTGTGCGCGTGTGTGTGCGTGCGTGTGCGTGTGTGCATGTGTGTGTGTGTGGTATGGGGTGGGGAGGAATCCCAGGGACTGGGAGAAACATAGCTTCTGGTTTGTGTTACTTTTAGTCCACACGTCAGGGAGGAAGGCTGGGGTCCCTACTTAGATATCTTTGGGGTATCTTGAGAAAAGCAAGACCTAAGCCACATTGAAAGAAAGCTCATCTTCCCAAGACTCAGTGTTCCCAATTTTAGAATATCTGGGACCAGAGTAGAGCTATATGTCTTCCCTGGTTTTTATCCTGTGACTCACATCTGTGACTCATTCCTTCAGCTATTGCAAACTGGGGCTTGGGTTGGCGGTCTTTTCATTGTTTGGCCTTGGTGATTGGTGTATCCATCTCAAACCTTGCCACAGTATTATTCTAAATTTGCACTCAGTCACCTTCTAGAGGAGTTTCTTCTAAGTGGCATACTAATAATAATACCAGCAACAGAAACAGGTGCTGACACTTATTGAGCTTTAGTTACATGCCTGGTACAGTGTGAAAAGATTTAGAATTTGGTATTCAGTAACCCAGACTCTGTCTTCAGACTGCTGGATTCAAATCCTGACTTCATAATTTGCTAGTTATGGACCCATAGAAACATTACCTAGGCCTGAGTCTCTTCGTCTGTAAAATGGGTATAACACTACTACTTCCTAGACCTATGAGGATGGAATGACATGATGCAGGAAAACAACTTTGCACTGTGCTTGGCACATGGTGAGCATTTAATGTATTTTAACTATTACTATTTTTCATTATTCTCAATGTTTTATTTAACCTTTACAACAACCCTGAAAAATAGATATTATTATCCCCAATTAACAGGTTACAAAGGGGAGTCTTAGAGATGTTGAATAACTTATCCAAGTTTACACATCTTGTAAGTGATGGAATTGGGATTTGAATTTGTATCCATCCTTGTGGTGAATTTTTGCCCTTGGCTCGACTACAGGATAGCCTGTTCTCCTGTGACCTGACTTCAGTAGGCAACACAGGTCTCTTGAGCACTATGCTGAGAAAATATTATTTACTTACTTATATTAGTTACTAAGAAGCTAAGCACTTTTTAGACATTATACATTATTTTTAGTTATTTTATAACAGTTTGATGAAGTTGACATTCTTATCCCATCTTAGAACACATAAAGAAATAGAACTAAAAATTATAAAATATTCTATAACCTGTAGGTTCTTCAAGAATGCCTGTCAAGTTTCTGTCTCAGGGCCTTTGGACCTGCTGCCCGGAATGTTTCCTCTGTAGATATTCACGTGGCTGACACTTTTGACTCCTTCAAATTAGTGAGGTCTTCCTTGACTGTCCTATTTAAATTATGAGCACGCTCTCTACCCATGTCAGCATGTTAGCTCCTGGATCTCTTGTTTGCTTTGCTTAATTTTCATAATGCTTACCCCCAAATGACATCCTATGCATTGCAGTTCTCATTTATGGATGGTCTATTTCTGCCCACTAGAAAGTCAGCTCCAGGAGCAAAGGAAATCTATTTTGTTCACTGCTATAATCACATTTCATAGAAGGCCAAGAGAATAGAGGCACATGGAACTTATTTCTTTAATGAATAAATGGATTCTATCTCACATTTTCTAGTAGTTGTGAACTCTAGGATCTGAGTTTTAAAATTGCTATACCCATGTTTTTTCTATTATATGACCCTTAAGCTTTTAAATTGTTTGACACTGGGGTCTTCATATGGTCCATTTGTAATCATTCTTACTGTATTTTTTTTCCCCCTCTCAAAAGTGTGTTGTGGAGGGCACGAGGGGCATATAGGATAAGCTAAGTGATCATTTGAAGCAGGTCATTAAATACACAAGTCTGGACACCTCCTATTCTGTTTCTACACGGTGCCACATTCCAATATAAACACCAGTCACAAACTGACACTCACTGAAAAGACAATTTTATCTTTACTGATCTCCATCAAAAATCAGTTCATTCTAATTCCACTTATTCCACAGTTCACGATTTTCTACAATTCTTCAGCCTCCCTCCATGCAGATATGCTGCCCGCCAACCAACCCCCCCTCACACGTTTCCAAAAGAAATCTTCCTAAAGCTCTTCTTTCTTTCCCTGGTCTCCCTCCCTCTGACCGCCCAGATGGGCTCTGATTTTTCTTTAGGAGTGATTCTCTGCTGTCCCCACTGTGAATTCACCCAGCAGATCTGGGCTTCTCTCAGTGACCTCATCCATTACGGGGACGATTCTCCACAGCAAAGGGTCAAGACCTCTGGGAGACCCAGCCTTCATAAGTGAGGGCAATGGAGTAACGGTGATAGTTCTCGGAATTAACTTATCTTTTTTCCCCCTGTCATATATGCTGAAAATGATTAGATTTCCCCAAGCATTTCCTCTCTTTCCATTTAGAAGAATGCAGTAATTTGTTAGATCTCACCCACAGCTTCTGCCCACCAGCTCAGAGAAAACCCTGGTGATGCCTGAAATGCTTTATGGATGTACTTCCAAAAAAGACTTGGAGGGCAGGTGGGAAGATTTGAAAGGAGGAAGTTGGAGAAAAGATGATTTATTTGTTTTACAATGTTCTCCTGTCTTAGAAAACTTAAAATGGTTTATGTGGGTTCGGACTAACCTAAACATTTTAACCTGTCCATCATAGCATATTTGTTGATCTAAGATGGACAGAGGGTAAGATAATTATTAGAGGGAAAAGTCCTACACTCATTTCTGTTATCGTGGCATTAATTTCAGAGTTTTATTTTCCAACCCAGCTCAATCACACTGAGATAATAAATGCATTCCCATCATTTCAGCTCTTTAAAGGGTATATGTGTTTTTAATGTTCTCTAATTTGTTTATGGCGAGGAATCATGGCTCCTCTTGCTTACCCCTGAAACAGACTCTTTTCCTCTCCCATTTCACTGTTAGGTTTTTATGTCTACATTTTTTATTTAGTAGCTTCTGTCTCTAAAGTTGTCTTTGTGTGGCTACTGCTCTTTAAAGAAAAGGAGGGGATAGTGATTGGTAAGACAAGTCAAAAGCACAATCTCTGAATATGTCCTGATTCCTGTGATGATTTGAAATGGACTGAGACCCTCATCTCATGATATTTCCTTATTGCATCTGTGAGGCCCAGGCACGATGTTGGTGTTTCCAAGGAAGATTCCAGAAGCTTCCCTTCTTCCTCCCTGCTGGTTTATGCAAAGGAGTATTATACCTTCTCATTTCTATTCTCACTTACAGAAGTGTCAGGGCTTTTCTGCATCCTGTTCCTAGCAGTTTCCTATTTGGACCAGTCCTGTTTAGGTTCACACTGGGGGGCTTCTGTCCTTACCCGCTAAGACTGTAGATTCTAAACTGGAAAGCCAAAAAGAAGAAGAAAAAAAAAATGAAGCATGATTTCAGGAAGAAGGGGAAAGCACCTTGAGGGATAATGTTAGGCCCTTTTTGAGGTGGTGTGACACTCTGTGTTGTCCATTCTTAAACCCAATTATGACAAAATCATCACAAACAAAAGGCTTGGCAATCCTCAGTTCGTTAGAGATGCCAGCGAAGTATGTCTAGCACTGGACCTTGAATTAGAACTGATGGGTACAAATTCCAGATCTGCTACCCATGTGACTTTAGATGAATCATGTCATCTTTCTGTATATTGGAAAAGTTGGAATAGATGATCCAGTGATTTGTTTTATGGCTCACTCTATGAAATGTGAATTATCGATTGTTTTCCTTGTTATACTGTGGAGAGTGTGCTTTCTCAGAACACTGTATACCCAGGGAGAGGAAGCTGACTGTAGTAACGGCTTCAGGTTTTATTCTAATGCATTCACTCTTACTGAAGTCTTAAGAATGTGACTTGATGCAATACTGAGCCATCCAGGGCTCTCCAGGAAAGCACTTTAGCTTCAGAGTGAAGAGGAGCAGTTGGACTCAGTCTGGCTCCTTTGTTAATAGCCATCAGATTTAGAGCCAGCACTATAATCTGCATGTATCTGTTTTCTCAACCATATATCTCATAAAAATATTTTGAAGATTAAGTTAGTAATATAAGGAACTTACAGCAGAGCCTGGTTTGTAATAAACACTCAATAAATATTAGTTGCTATTTTCTGATTTCTGAAAGTCTTTATGAAGACTGACAAAAGGTTAAAAGAAGGAGCCAGAGGGGAATGTGCATGCAATTTTGGTTCATTGGTCATGTAGTGAGGACTTTCCACGTGTTGTATGACTTCTGCAGGCTGTCAGAGATGCAGAGAAGAGCACCACATGGCTTCCAGCTTCAAGGAACCATGCAGGGACAGAGAGCAACAGGTAAAGAGCTAGAGTATGTAGCGATAAAAGTGATAGCAGAGATACTCCCAATGTGCTAGAGTGCAAATGGTGTATGTTTAGACACAGCAGCCACCCCTGGACGGCAGGTGATGTAACACGAAACCCAAACATTACCGAGAGCCAGAGGTGCAGTGCACAGGTATGACATTTAAACAACTGGTCAGTTATATCTAAAGCTAGTGTTATATGGGATTTTCTGCAGGGCTTGGGGGAAGTATGTAATGTAGCAACCTATCACAAACCATTAAGGATCCACCACTGGCTTGCTTTTGTTTCCTCTGAAGCAAGGGTTCTTAATTAGAGTGCACACCTAGATAACCCATTGTGATTTTGACAAAAACACAGGCTTTATTCTCAACTCTGAAGATTATTATTCAGTAGGTCTTGGAGTCAGGCCCAGATATCTATACTTTTGAAAAAGCTCCACTGGGAATTGTGGTGTGTTCCCTGGGTAAGGGCCACTCTTTCAAGGTCAATCTTCCTGAAACATGGTAACTTTTTACTGGGCATGTGACTCCTGTTTACTGTGACCTTGTGCCTATATCTCCGTTGAAGACAGGCTTCCTTACCAATGACTTCTTCTAGAGGAATGCCCCCAGAAAAAAAATGTTTCATTATGTTCGACCTTATATCCCTGGCAGAGCTCAACAGTCCAAAGTTGAGAGCCTCTGTGGCCAATATAATCTCAGTATATGAATTTCCTAATTCCTGATGTGATGGGTTTGTAATGTATCAGCTTGGCTAGACTGAAACATCACTCAGAATTCTTTGTCTTTTGGGGTAGCTAAGTTTAGCAAATAAAAATACAGCATATACAGTCAAATTTGAATTTTGTGTAAATGGCGAATACTTTTTTAGTATATGTCCCATGCAATGTTTTGGATATATTAATACTAAAAAGAATGTCTCTGGTTAGGGTGCACCATGAGGAAGATTTTGGGGAGAGGTGGAGGGTGGAAGGGAAGTAGCAGATATTTGTAGTTCACATCTGTTGTTGCTGATCTGCTGACTTGTCTCTCTGGTAGGAAGCAGCAGCCAAACCTGCAACTACTCTACCTTCCCCTGGATCCTTCTTCAGGTTTCCCAACTCCTAGACCAGGCTCATGTATTTATCTCTATAATGAGGGGACCTGGCTTCCGTAGGATAACCTTATTACTAAGGTCAGAGGCAAGAAGAATTGACATGGATTTGAGTCCATTTTTGTGAGGTTCCAGTTCATGCTTGTCCATTCTTGCTTGACCTTGATTTCCTTCAATTTATATTCATCATCACCTTCACAACTGCCTAGCCAACTTAAAACCCCAATATCAGACCAAGAGATACCAGCCTTACAAGGTCTGCTTAATAGCTCTGACAATTATGTAACGCCAATTCATTGTAACAAGTGCACGTTCTCATCAGGTCCTCAGGAAGAAGTCCAGGCCAAGGACTTTGCTAAATGTCCTTAGTTATTGCCTACTTCTATTCTACGTAACTGGCCTCAGTTTCTACGAATGCTTCTTTTTTCATTGACAGTCATCACACTGAAGTGCTAAGATGAGTACTGTTACCGTAAGGTCTAGTGCATGTATCTCTGAGGGTGAAAAAATTTTTGTTAAGGAAATGGAGCAATGGCAGACTGAACCTGCTGAAGTCCAGCCTCTCGTGGAATCATACGCATTTGCCGGTTCACTTTGTCAAGCCTGTTTTCCCTTGCAATTTTCCTCAGAAAAACGAGTAGCTCATTCTCTTATTTACCATATGTGTCACCAAGGTACCGTAAATGTAGAAAATATGAAAGTGGGAAACAAACACTCAGACTTCCATTCACACTGCCCACCTGTAGAAGTTGATGGTGTGTCCTCAAGGTTATTTCTTTATTGAACTCATCAACATATGGTCCCTGTATCATTTCAGATTACACCACCCATGTGGGGTATTAAATCCTTAGTGCTTTGTATGTGCCTTATGATGTTATATGTTTATGTATAGTGCATGAACTGTGTTGAGGAAAAGGCATACTTTATCATTAAATGCATAGATCCAGTGCATTAAAACTCAGATGTTGAACACAGGCACTTCTGTGGCTATTGAGCTCTCCACAAGAAGCCAGTGACTTGCATAGAGTCATTCTTTCCTTCCACCTGAAAGTGATTATATGCATTAACCATTAACCCTTTGTTCTTCTCCAATCACTGACTTATATTTCCAACAGTCTTCTTTCACATAAGATTTTAAATGTCTTCTATAGTCTGAATAAAGTCCATATAATAAATCCAGGAAACAAAAAAAGAAAAATAAAATCCACAGACTACCTTAAATTCCAAAGAAATCAGAAGTGTCCATTTTCTATACGAACAACTATAAACCCCAGGAGCCACAATTACCCTGCAGACCTGTACTTCATTTGTGAGACCACAATATTTTTCTATCTTATTGAACTCTCTCTCTTAAAGATAATTTTTTGGTTAATGAAGACATGAGTTATTCATCTAAAGTCCTTCCAGAAAAACATTTTATTTTCAGGAGTTAGGAAAAACGCCAGGTAATTCCACCATAACATATTTTTTTTCCTCCAGTCCCATAAAGAGGGTGTCAACTTAAACATAACTCTACTGAAACTGGGAAATCATGCAAGCCTTAATGGGTGCAGATGCTGGCTCTCAGGCGGGAAGAAAGATGACACAAGAAGTAAGTTTGCAAGTTTTTAGATTTCCTTGTTCAGATATTCAGTTGCCAGTTTGGCCCCACTTTTAGCATTCTTCTTGGTTCTGATCTTAGAAACTCGACCTTGAGTTTGAAAAGTATCCTTAGTTTAAATTCACAGAGTCCAGAAGCACAAATACATCTTCTTGGCAAGATTGGATCACTTTGCTTTGATTTGTCACCATTCACATCTTTTAATTAATAAGAGGTTTTTTTTTTAAAGGGCCAATGTGGACAACTAAAAGCACTCTATTTCCTTTAATTTGTTTAAGCAAGGAAATGAAGCTTTAAAGTAACTCTGAAAGATGCATTGTATTGTTTTAATGAGATAGAACATTTTATAATCTGTCAGATTTGCATCTTTTTCCCTAACTAATTGGCTGTCAGAGCGAAAGGAAGAAGCTTAACAAAATCACACCCCGAAACTGATAATGTTAAATTAAGGGTAAAGAAAATGTAATAAACGAATAGAAACAACTTTTTAAGTCTGGCAAAGAGATCATTGCAAGTTTCAGCTGAATTGGCTTGCCTGGGGTTAGCGTTCATGCATGACTTTGTAGTTTCACTTTGACACTGGGTAGCGTCTGTGGCAAGAGTGGGAGGTAAAGGTGGAGATGGAGCAGGGGAGAAAGAGCAGACTCCTGCCAGCCCTCCACTTTGCGTCTGCTGGCTGCCAGCAGACAGGCGGAGAGCATCCTTGATTACCCACAGGCATGCGTGTTCTTTTCCCTTCTGACCAGTGTGAGGAATGACGAATGTGTAGAATACCCCATCCAATCACTGCCCAAATTAAAATTGAAAGAGGCCAGCTCCAAGTTTAGCTTTTAATCTGCTTAGCTTTGTCTACATCCTCAAAGTCAGTGTGGGTCATCTCTGCCTCCAGGGGAAGTCCCTTGGCCCCAAGAATCCATCACACAGGACACCTGATGTGATGCCAACATGAGCCTCTTGGCTTCATTCTTCCAATGAAAATGATGTGATCTTCTTATTGAAAGAATCTAGTTTATTTAAGGCTTCAATACGTGTTACCACATTGCATAGATTGCACATTTGCTTTTTAATGAATATGTTAATATAATCTGAACCTTTTGTCCAAGAAGTGGTCACTCACCCTTGCCATGCATTGGGGTTAGAGAAATACTTTGAGGTTCTTATGAGGGTATTAGCATGGCCCTTTGGCATGGTCAGAGGTAAACCAGGACTCCATCCTAAACCACAGCCACCGATCACCCCCACTTTTCTAATATATGGATACCCAGGAATGGCACTAGCAGCTGAATGAACACTACTTCACTACTGGCTGAGCTTATTGGCCGAACTCCAGTTCAAAGTACTTTGCTAAGCTGGATTGTAGGACATTTTTCATCTTGCTAAGCTCAAAGTTGATTTTCTTCACTACACAAAGTATGCTGGAACAGAAGAGAGAACATAGGTTGTGCCAGTCTCAAGTGGGCAGTTAAGAGATGTAGGTAGCCTTTCTGCATTGTTGGTGCAAGTGAGAGAATAGAGCTCTCAGAGACAGAATTACCTCCAGATGTATGATCATTTACACAATAGAGCCTAGATAACTAGAACTGCAGGCTCAATTAATGCTTTGGAATCTAAGTCATAGTAAATTATCATCCCTGGAGGGAAGAGGAAGAGGATAAAATCTCAAAAGTCTCATGCCCGAGAAGCTTACACCATATGGTTCTTCAGAGGATTTGCTAGATGTGATCTTTGACCAATCTTCTTGTCTATTTAGTCAGTATATATTTATTCATCATATACAGTGTGGCCAGCACCATGGAAAATATGTAAAAATATAAACAATGATACCTACCCACAGGGTATTGATACTTTATCACAAGAGACTAAACATGAAGGATAAGAAATAGGGGGGAGACCCATGGAACAGAATAGAAAACCCAGAAATTAACCCACATATAGCCAACTGATATTTGACAAGAGCAACAGGACCGTGCATTAAAGAAAGGACGGCCTCTTCAATAAGTGATGCTGGGAAAACTGGACATCCATATGCAGAAGAATGAAACTAGACCTGTACCTCTCACCATATACCAAAATCAACTCAAAATGGAGTAAAGACTTATATATAAGACCTGAAACCATAAAACTACTAAAAGAAAAAATAGGGGAAACACTTCAGGAAGTAGGGCTAGGCAAAGACTTTATCAAAAAGGCCCCCAAAGCACAGGCAACAAAAGAAAAAATAAACAAATGGGATTATATCAAACTGAAAAGCTTCTGCATAGAAAAAGAAACAGTTGACAGAGCAAAAAGACAACCTACAGAATGGGAGAGAATATTTGCAAACATGCATCCGGCAAGGGATTAAAATCCAGAATATACAAGAAACTCAATCAACTTAACAGTAAAAAAACAAGTATCCCAGTTAAAAAATGGGCAAAGGAGCTGACTAGGCATCTCTCAAAGGAAGATATACAAATGGCCAGCAACGCATAAAAAAATGCTCGACATCACGAAGCATCAGAAAAATGCAAATCAAAACCACACTGAGATATCATTTCATGCCAGTTAGACTGGCCAGTATCAGAAAGACAGAGAATAACAAATGATGGCAAGGATGTGGAGAAAGGGAACCCTCCTATACTAGTGGTGGGACTGTAAATTAGTGCAGCCTTTATGGAAAACAGTATGGAGGTTCCTCAAACAAGTACAGATAGAACTGCCATACGATTTAGCAATCCCACTGCTGCTGGATATATACCCAAAGGAATGGAAATCATCATGTCGAAGGGATACCTGCACTCCCATGTTTATCACAGCTCTATTTACAATAGCTAAGAGTTGGAACCAACCTAAGCATCCTTCAATGGATGACTGGGTAAGGAAAATGTGGTATATGTACCCAGTGGAATGCAACTCTGCCACAAAAAAGAATAAAATTCTGCCATTTGCAGCCACATGGATGAACTTAGAGAAAATTATGTTAAGTGAAATAAGCCAAGAAAGAGAAATACTGCATGTCCTCACTCATAAGTGGTAGCTGGAGGAAAAAAAAAAAAAAAAAAAAACAATAAAAAGAAAGAAAGAAAGATAGAACAATCACAATAATTTCTTGAACTCTTAAAACTGAGGACACGCGAGGTAGGAAAGAGGGAGAGGACCTTATGGAGAAATTGGTCCAAAACATATTTACATTGTGTAATGATGAAATAAAAAATAAAAAGTAAATAAATAAAGTCAAACACTCTTTCACTGAAGCTATTCAAATAAAGAATAATTATAAAGTCAAAAAATAAACAAAAAAAAGAAATAGGGAGAAATAGGGAGAGGTTGGGTACAAAATCACACTTAATAAGAAGGAATAGGTTCTAGTAATCTCTAGCACAGTAGGGCCACTGTAGTTAACAAGAATTTATTGTATATTTCAAAATAGGTGGAAGAAAGGAGTTTGAACATTTCCAACATAAAGGAATGATAAATGTTTGAGGTGATGGATATGACAACTACTCTAATTTGATTATTACACATTGTACACATGTATCAAAATAGCACATGTACCCCGTAAATATGTACAGTTAGTATGTCAATTAAAATGTAAAACATAAAAGAAAAATAAATAAAATCTAAGCATTTTTCTCAAGCTATTCTTTGATTCTGGAAAAGTCTGTCTTAATTTTTCTCATTCTTTCCAACTTTCCAGCAACCACCCTGTGTCCTTTTAAGATTTTTCCATATTATAATTTAGCCTAATGGTTCCAACAGGGGACAATTTTTCTCCCCCAAGGGACATTTGGCAATGTCTGTGACATTTTTTCATTGTCACAATTGGGGGAGGGTGCTGTTGGCACCTGGCGGGTTGAGAACAGGGATAATGCTAAATAAACATCCTATGAGGCACAAGACAGTCCCCACTACAAAGAATCATTTGGTTCAAAATGTCAATAGTGCCAAGGTTAAATAACCCTGATTTTCAGACTGTTAAATTATCTCTCCACTATATGTCCTCCCTCAGATAAGTCTGTGGACACTGTCTTTGTTCACAGCTCCAGATATTATTTGTGTGGACGTAATCTAAATAAATATATATGCATATGCAAATATACATGTGTATATGTATGTATGTATGTATGTATGTATGTATATTCGACTTTATCATACGCCCCATGCTTTGGATTGAATTGTGTCCCCCAAAGTTTATTTATTTGAAACTTAATCCCTACTGTGAGAGTGTTGAGGATGGGAAATCCTATTACGGTAATTGAAAGGTGGGGCCTTGAGAGGTGATTGGATTGTGAGGACAGTGTCACAGTGAATGGATCAATAAGTTGATGGTTTAATGGTGGTCATGGGTGTGGTTCTGAGGGCTTTCAAAGGAGAGCACGTGAGGAGTTCTCTCTCCCTCTCTTGCTTCTGCCTTTCTTGCAATGTGATAGTCTGCACTGCTAAAGTTACCACCAAAGAAGGCTCTCACCAGATGTGTTCCCTGACTTTGGACTTCCCAGTCTCTGAAACTGTAAGGAATAAATACTGTTTCTTTACAAATTACCCAGTTTCAGGTATTTCTGTTATAAGCAACAGAAACGGACTAAGACACACCCCTTAAAAGGTCTCAGCATGTGAGAATCCCCTCTTGGAACATGACCCCCTTTCTGTTCATGTTTTCCATCCTATCATACACGCCAGGCATTCTGTTTATTCTCAGAGTAATTAAGCCTCCATGGCTTAACACAATGGAAGCTCATTTCTCTTTCACATGAATCCAGTGTGGGTTGGCAGGGTCTCTGGGATCCAAGCTCCTTGTACCTTGTGACATTGTCATCTCAATCAATACATGACTTCCAAGGATACCTCTACAGTGAAAGAATAGAATGGAGAAAACACAGCAACTTTTTTTCTGCCTCACTCTGTAACAGATGCACATCATTTCTGTTCACAGTCTTTTTATGAAAAAAAATGTTTATAAAGAATTTTATTTAAAAAAATTTTTTTGAAAAACAAGTATTTATTTACTTAAATTTTTTATTTTTAAATTTTTATTTATTATCAGCATATTCATTTTTACAAATCATAGTACTTCTTTATGCCCTTTGCCCTGCCCATCACTTCCCAAACCCCCTCCCTCCCTCCCTCTCCAATTGATCTAATCACCTGGTCTCCAAAAAGCTGTGGTGAAGGCTGGAAAATACACAGAGCACAGGGGACATTTGGTGGACTATGACGGTCTCTGCCACTCCCATTACGCTTTTCAGTCTCTTGAGGTCTTTCATAAGTGTCCCCTTTATTCTAGCTCCACACCCCTGCCTCATCCGTCAGAATCATGTGGATGCCATGTCACAAAAATGCCAACTCTCATCAGAGACCATCCCAACTTTCTTCAGAAATATCCTCGTTTTCACATTATCAATCCCATGTCCTGTATCTCCAGGCAACTTCCACTGTACACAATCTTCTCTTCTTTTCATGGTTTATGTTTATTCGAGTCTGGATAAAGTCATAAAATCACATTAATTTGATCCAAGGAAGATTAATTCTATGAAAATCCAAGTAGGTCATAATTGTTCATTACTCATCTCAACTGACTTCTTATTCTGTGACCATTTGAACCTTTTTCATATCTTTGAGCCTGCTGTCTTATTCGTGTCTCCTCGATTTCAGCATATGGATTAATGTTTCACGTTAATAACAGGCTAAAAGGTCTGTGACTAATTTGATGAGAACTTTCTCAACTCTTCTGTTATCAACAGTTTTTATATCTTTATCCATCTTTTCTTCCTTTGTCCCTATCTTTTAAGAAACATTCGTCTTTCCTTGCTAACACACATCCCTTCACTTGTTTTTTTGATTAAGTTCCATATCTTTACTAATTATATGGTGTCTTTTTCCATTAATAGTTACGGTCTCAATTCTATTTAAACCATCTCTTCCCATAGACTTTTTAAGCTGTACACATGCTAAATATTTGCTTGTTCCTGCTTGTTTTTTTTTTTTTTCTTTTTACTCTCATATCCCTTTAATCTGATGCCTATCTCTCACCCATTTTTTAGTGTCAAACTTTATAATAGAGAAGTTTGTACTTGGTGCATTTTGCAAAATAGCTTCTTCTCTAGCCACCACAACCACCCCTGTTTAAAAGCTACATATTTAGATGGTTATTGGTGGCCTCTTAATTACCATATACAACAGTGTTTCATTGTTCTTGATATAACTTGAACTTCAGCAAAGTTTAATATTTTTGATGATTCTGTAAGTCCCTCTTTCCCTAGCTTTTGCCACCCTATATGTGCAAATTTCTCCTGCTTTAGTGATGAATTCTATTTATAATTTTTGGGGGGCAATCTAATTGCTTTCTCTCTCTTTTCCCCTATTACTAATTAATCCCCAGATAAAATGAAACTTTACAGAACCATTATCCATACTGGGCTGCTTTTCAAAATATATGTCTTATAGAGGATACTATATAAAGCATCCAATGCTTCAATGCCGAAGCTACATAGAAATTCTTGCCCTTTCTGTTTTTTATTTCCCTGAAACATGTGCGCTCCAGCTAATTAGTAACAGTCTGAGGAAAATCCCAGTATTCCATCCTGAGTCTTGTGACCTATGACCCACAGGGGAAACTTTGGATTCATGATGTTTTGATGTATGAAAACCAAATCCAAATAAAATAAAACCAAAGTGAAGAGCTATTACCTGGAGGTTAGCCATAAGCTAGTCTAACTCTTTATCTGCTCAAAATTGCTGGACAGAGATTTGTCCTAGACCCAAAGGTCAAGTCTATAGAGTTGAATGGAAATAGAGAATTGGCTGTTGTGTTGAGATGTGATAACTAATCTGTATCATCTGAGAAGAACAAGCTGAAATGTTGGTCTTTTGTGACACTTGACAGCTCCTAATAAAAATGGTTTGGCAGCATATCATTTCTTGAGGATTTTCTTTCTTTCCAGGCACCTTATCTGAGATTCTGGATGCTCTCAGCAGGATCTTTTGTACAATGACATTCCTCTTCATAATTCAAAATTTTGTCAAAATTTATTTTTCTGTGAATTTATTTCCATTAATACCTAAAACAGGTTGAATCCGTTTCATCTCCATTTTATGATGTTTATCTTTGAGTTCCAGAAAATGTTCTTTAATTATGGATTTGATTACTACTTCTCTTGTTACTGTTTCAATTGTTTGTTTGTTTGTTTGTTTTCATCCTTGGAAGTAGCCGTAATTCTTAGCTTCAGCGTCTGCCATCTGTCTTCTCAACAGTTTTGGTCTTTTGTCCTTTTCCCTCTTTATTGTAGAAGAGCTTATTCATTTTCTTCTGATATCACTAATTCAAAACTTTTGCATGATATTTCTGTTTTTAAAAGTCTGTAATGAAGATTTTAATTTTGCCATTGTAGTTTTAGTTGCCATGTAATTATTTCTTGTCTGTCCTGGAGTTTTTTGTGTTTGCTTTGCTTGGTTTGATTTTGTTTTGGCTTGTTGCCTTTACTGCTAATTGCTTTTTGTCTATTTCATCTAATCCTTTAATATTAGCCTATTTGCCTTCTTATGGATTTCAAACTTTGCCTTATAGAAGATAGTTCTTGTTTTCTGCTGAGTATTATCTTCTGGTTCCTGGACTGTATCTTTTTCAGAAATATATTCTTCTCCTGAATTTTCATGAGCTTTTCTTTTCTCTTATTCTGAAGTCTCCCTACTGGTAGATTCCATTTAGATTTTTTTAAAAAAATAATTTTTACTAATCCTTAAATGAAGGGAAATACATTCCCACTCAGTTTTTGCAAACAGACAACGTGAGTACAATGCCTGTGGTTCTATTGTCCCAGATATTGAAGAGCAAACTCCAAGATGAGGAACCTGTAAACTTTTCATCTGGTACAGCTAAACTGTATTGAAGCCAGAGATGCTCCTGTCGCCTGAGATTTATAGAACACACGTATAAATCTCATTAGATTTGAAGTAGACACTTTTTTTTTTATAGATACCTACAGTGCTTTAATTATGAATATGCTTGCAGGATACAGTGAATAAGTCAATCACTGCTCCATGCATTCCCCACCCACATTCCAGACTCATTTCCTTGAAATACAGTCCCACATGGATGCAGTAATACAAGAATTGGGAAGGCAGGAGGAAATGGAGAAGAGACAAACAGATTTCTTGTTATTTCAAAAATTAATGCTCCGTAGTGGAATGATGGCTGTGTAATTTTAAAATTGGTAGCCATCCTGCCTTTCTTAGGGAGTAGCCAAAATATCAGGAATACAGAGTCTATCCCTTCTTTTATCCAGGCAAGACTCTTCTTTTTCATGTGCAAACAGCCACTTTTTTCCCAATTCAGTTTTATTCATCTATGTCTGATAAAATTTCCTTTCAACTTCAGCACATTTCTGTCCAGTAATTTGGAATGTCTATATTATTATGAGATCACTACTTTTGTGAAGGGGAGCGGAGAGGGTCTTTTTAGATATTTTTACTGAAGCATTGATTGAGACCATGCCAACCTGAATAGATGTTATTTAGAAACTAAAGACAAATATGTTTTCAAGCAAATTATATAATTCTTTTAAAAAATTAATTAACTATGGTTTGTACTATGAGAGCATATGAGAGAAACATTAGAATCATCAGAATATTGGTCTGATGGAAGCTCCAGAGATCATTGCACCATCTCCCATGTTCCCAGAACAACTCTGTCTAAATTGCCCCTGGCATATCTCTGTAGAAATGAGGGCTCCAGAGAGACAGACTCCTTCCCAGACAGGTGCTCCGTCTCCCAAGTCCCAGTTTTTTCCAGAGCTTGATTCTGGGTCTGAAATCCATGGTGAAATGGAGAATGAGGCCTGTGATCTCTGGGGTAGCCCCAGTGGGTCCTCATGCAGGAAGGCCTGTCCCCACCAAGGTGAAAGTGCTAACCTTCTTACCTCACTTCCAGCAGGCTACCAGCTCTGCCAACCATCTGGTCTAATGATGGCTGGGCTTTTGTGTGGGGTATTCCTGGGAAAGGCTCTCAGTGCCTTTCAGAACTATGAGGGGTCTACTCACAGGATCTCAGGCCTCATCCCAGCCTAACCTCATCCCAGTCTGAGAATCAGGCCCTAGAACAATATCTGAATACAAAGATTTCATTTTTCTGAATAAGGTTTCTAGTACTTCAGTAACAGTGACTATTTTTCTTTACACTTTAAGTAGAATGTTAATGATCTATGATAAGGTAGTCTATATTAGTAATGTGAGAAGATAATTTTATATCTCTGTATCTATGTGGTGCATGTGCATTTGTTTTGCTTTTTATTTGTGAAGTTCCCTTATAGTTTATTGAGACCAATCCTGCTTGCCTATTTTGCCAGAGGGAGAAATGATTTAAGCTGGATTATTAACATAAACTTGATTTTCTTATGTTTATGTGAACTTCTTGAAGTTGTAGGAAGAGGGTGTGAGGTAGTGATATTGGTAATGGTTGGCAAAGCTATTCTGCCTGCTTGTAAAACTGGGATACTTATTTCCAATACCAGGTGGGGAGCACTAAATTTCAATTTAAAGTGTGTGTATGTGAGGAATTTGATAAGTACCCATAAGGTGAGAGATGGCCTGCAGAGAACTATCCCTGAGGCAGGAAAAGCTAGAACCTTTTAATCACCAATGAAGCAGCTTATTTGCAGACAAGAGCAGCTCATGCTAACCATGGAGTTGGCCTGATTCTGTTCAGAGCTCTGCTTCTTGGAAAAAGGAGGTGCCTCCCAGTCCCCCTGCCAGGACTGGCAGAGGCTTCTAGAATGTCGTAGATCAACTTGCTGGCAAAAGTGGGCTTCAGCTTGTTCTTCTGTGATAGGAGCAAGTGGAGGTTGGGTACTGAGTGAACTTGGCCTTGAGTCAGTCTGGCTATACAGTGGTTATAAATCTTCCCTTTTTGTTTTAGAAGACATTACTTTCTCTTTCTGTATGTGTTATGCTACAATGCCTGTGATTTTGAGAGAAGAAACAGGAGTCACACACCAAAGTTAATGATATACTCTCCTGAGTTCTCAGAGTCCAAGTCATCTGTGGGCAAAAGGAATGGTTGCTACTCAAGGGATGCTGAAGTGACTGAAACTGAGAGTGATTCTGGTATTTTAGAGAAGACTTAAACCCAACTTAGTTTTACTTTCCTCTGCTTTTACTCTGCTCTTGAAATGTATTCAATTCTGTGCAGTTTAGCTAGGCAGTCTAAGCAACAGCGAAAGGTAAAAGTCATTTGTGAGCTTATGAATCATTAAAGTATTTCTCAGTTAAATGCAATAAACTCCACTCTCTTAGCATAACACTGTTCAAAGGGCAATAATCAAATTGTATCACGGTTAACCTGGATGCTGCCCTCAAGATGTGAAAAATGTCTTTCTGGTAATTAGATGGAATTGGGGTTGAAGGTGAGGCAGTCCTTATCCAAAACACCTGACCCCACTTGATGTACACATACCTAAGCCATGTCTCACTCACACTCTTTAGTAATTATTAATTTCCTGTGATCTTTGTTTTTCTTTATATTTTGGACAAATAACTTTTTGGAGGCATAGAAGGGGCCATTACCCTTAGAAATAATCTGCAAAATTAGTGGTATCAATAATTTAATAAGGAAATTGATAATCATAGTTGAATGTAAAAATGATTAAATGATTAAGCATAACTTAAACTTTGCATAACTTTAAAATTATATATGTTTCCATCCTCTCTCCTACTACCACAATCTTTGCAAGAGGCACAAATTGATGAAAACCTTACAGTATTTCTAAAGATGAGGACATATTAAAGATACAAAAGTATAAAGTACCTTTTGCATATAGGTTCTTTTTGCAAATGCTCAGTATATTATACTGATTGCATTTAATATTGTTAAGTTATATCACCATTTGTCTTTCCTGGAAGACTGAGAGCATTCACTGCAGAAAGCATGCCTTCTTTATCTTTTATTCTCAGAACTCAGCAAGGCATTCAGTAAATGGATACAAAATACAATTACAAGTGGGTAAATGAATGAAAAGCTATCTATTACTACAGGAAGTGCCAATATTAACTTGAAAAGAAACTTCCATTGGGGGGGGGTCCATCTGGAGACATTTTGATAATTAAATTGCATTAAAGATTCTAAGAAAGCTCTACCTTGACAATAAACATGGAGAGGATATGTAAATTGCATTATGTCAATGAGTTATTTTAATTATTATTTAACTAGTACTTTTCATTTTCTGGGTTGTTCACTGTATTATGTATTGTAATTTGTTGGTGTTTCTTATCTGTTTTCCTTTCTAAAAATTTTTTTGCATGCTTTCAATGAAAAAGGGCAAAATTGAATAACACTGAACATGCATAATTACTTAAAAATTATTTCTTTATTATGATAATGACATGGTAGTGATAAGTAATGAGAACTTTATTGAAGAGACAGAGAAAGTCAATGGAAAGGAATGCAGTTTAGTTCTTAGCCAAGCTCTATTTGGCTGGAGATTTTATGTTGAGTTGTGCTGCACTTTAAGAAAACTTCATTTAAAATATGTATCTCCGAGAGACAATGGATGTCAAATCTAAATTATTATAGTAATTAACATGTGAAATGAACTTTAGAGTTCCCAGAGTCTTTTCAGATCTATTTCCTCATGTCAGCTTTGCAATCTCCATGTAACTTGGATATGATTGGCATTCCCTCCAGACAAGCAGTAAACGTAAACTCAGAAGTCAAACCCCCACATTTGTTAAATATGCAACATATTTTTACTTTCCCCTCAGAAGTGGTTATGTTCCTTTCAGATGCGATGTTTTTTTTTAAATGATTAGTGTGGAGTTTCCTGAAATATCAAGACCTCATAAGTGCTTTGTGAATAAGGGCTGACTTGCCATAATTTTTGAGGACTGAGACTACTGCATTAAAAAAAAAAAAGTTGTATTACCTCTTAGAAGGCACCAGATACTGAGAGAAAAAGCATTTCAATCTTTTGCATTGAGGGCAACCAGCCAAAATATAGAGTGATAGAATCCAACATATTTTTTTTTGTTATTAATATTCAATAAACGATACCATTGAATTCAGATCTACAAAACCAGGAGGCAGGAAAAGTATTGTTTATGTCCTCTGGCTTGTCATTGATTCAGGCCTTCAAGAAGCTGACAGTGACTACTAAAATGAATGCAAAGTAAATATCTACACTTCTATGTTTCCTATTCATTTTGGCTATATGTTTCATACGCATAAAAGGTAAGTAGCTGGGCAGACACAAATTGCCATTCTTTAAAATTCTCTATGTGAAAGTAAATTTGTCTGTATAAAGGGCAGTTTGGTGGCAGGAAGATACCTTTGAACCAGGAGTCACCAAAGCACACAGCATGATTGATGTTTTGATTCATGTTGGAGGAAAAAAGGAATTGCTTGTGCTGAATTATAACTTGGAAATGCAAGAAATATAATTTCAGGAGAGAAAGGAGTCAGTCAATAACGTTACAAATTTTCTATCATAATGGGTGGCATATGTAGCATATGCAAATTGCAGTGAAATATAAATTAATTCAGCATCACATAGGGTTTAAAGGTGATGGCTATGGATCAGGACGCCTCAGCTTGAATTTTGGCTTCGTGGCTTAGTCTGTTGGAACTACAGCAAGTTACCTAAACCAATCTAAGCCTCAGTTTACTCATTTGATATATGCAGAGAGTTCCTGAGGCATAAATGACATAATGCTTGTAAAATGCTTGGAACAATAAATAGTAGCTGTTACCACTCAGATACTTGGGTTTTAAATATGACACATTACATTTCTCTGATACGAGATCAACACAGATACAGGAAATAATCAGTACCCTTTTATTACTTCTACATTTTTTACTTTTACTATAAACAAGAAACCACCTTCTGACCTTTTAGTTCAATGTAAATGTAATACATATTAAGGATCCTATGATAAATATTGATTTAGAGCAATCAGTGCAATTTTACCAGGCAGTGAAACCACAGCCTCTTTTTTTTTTTTTTTTTTTTTTTTTTTTTGCAGCAGGCAGGTATGTGGATCCAAACCCTTGATCTTGGTATTATAAGGCTGGGCTCTAACCAACTGAGCTGACTGGCCATCCCACACAGTCTAGTTTTAATGCGCATTACTTGTCTAATAATTGACCTCCAAAATCATTTGTAACTTAATCTTGAATTCTACCAGATGTTGCATGTGATCATATGACATTTTCTTTCTTTAAAATTAGGTATAGCCCATGTATGTGGGACATACTGTTTTCCTCCACCTTCCCTAATCACAACAAGCCTATGGGATATGCAATCATGGCACGGTTTGAGTTGCCCAGATGTTCCAAAATCTGTTACTCAGCATTTACTGCGGGGAGGAAAACATAAGTAATGCTATCAACTTAAGAAATGTGGAAACTCCTTTCCAAAAGCTAAGCGAAAAGTAAAGAGGAGCAAACCACTTACCAGTCAAAGAAGAGCAGAGTGTGACTCGCTAAACTTAGGAAACAGAACAGTGCGAAGCAATGCCAAACTGCAAAGACGCGTCTGCTTTTCGTATTTGAAGAATTACACTTGGAGGAAATTTTGCACAATTTTCCTTACAAGTTTATGCTTTGATTCGAGATGGATTTTGTTCTTGCTCCAGAGCTGCCTTCTTTTGCACTACTTTTGGTGCACCTGCCTTGTATATCCATTATCAATTTTAGGAGATCTTTGCCAATGTCAGTCCATCCACAGCCTTGATATTACAGTCTCATCTCAACACAGCAGTCAGCACAATTGTGTTAAAACATCAGTGATATTATGACAGTGATGGGATCAAACCTTTTGAGACTCCCCATCTTGTTCAGGGTAACAGCTCAATGTCTGAAAACATTCTCGTGTGCTGGTCTCCCAGTGATACCTCCTCTCCCACTCCTCTGTCCCTCCTCTTTGCTCTACTCCACCCGCACTTTCTCAGCTCCTCAGGCATGCTCAGGGTTCTGCCCTTGCTCTTCTCTCTCAGTGAAATATGCTTCTCACAATACTTCCTTTGCTCAGTCATCCACCCCTTAATCTTCTCAATGAGGACTACTCTGAATACCCCCTAAAAAATGCAACCCCTTCCCCCAACACTACCTAATCTTATAGCTCACTTTATTTTTCCACATATCACTTATTACCATCTAACATAGTGTATATTTTATATATATTTTTTTTTATTTTTTGTCTCTTTCTCCCACTAGAATATGTGTCAAGATGGCCACAATTTTTATATTTTGCTCCCCACTGTATCCTCACCACCTAAAACAGCTTATAGTAGGCACTCAACAAATATTGGCAGGTTATCACTTGCTTAGTCAAGACATTTCAGCAGGAAGTGTTTTCTCCCAAATTACCTATGAACAGATAGTTGACTATGGAAGCAATCCTTTGTCCTTGCAGTGGGTAGAGAAGTAGCATCTACCTTAATGACTCAGTGTTAACGGGACAATGCTCTACTCCAGTCTGAAATACTTGCATGCAGATTAATGACCTTGCAGCTTTGTGATTGCTCATTGCTGCCATGAAAGTAAGTGAAATTTACTTTATTGAATATGATACTGTATTTCCCACTAAAATTTAATTTTTGCTATCCCATGTTATCCTCACTTCATTTCGCATAGCAAGTGTATACTAATCACCCTTGGAATGGAAGAGGCTAGCTAGAGATGCTCCTAGATTGGATGGCAAATGGGATTCTCCTCCTTTCTCTCTCTTAACACTTACTCCCCTATTTTGAAGAGAGGGCCTGGAAGTCCATGAGATCTTGAAGAGACCAGTTGCAAGGTAGGTAGGAATAATTGCCCAAGTTTCAGAACCCAGGCACTGTCAGGCACACATTAACAGGAAGGAGGTTGGGGAAGTGTCATTCGAGGTACCTTGCCCATGGTTGCCAGGTTGTCAGGAAGCTCCTGATGAATGAGATACTAGGCTACATCTGCTGCGTTTCATCCCTGGGCCACGCCGCCGGACCGCTCCACATCTGTGGCTGATGGGAAGCAGATGTTTGCCTTTGCAGGGAGAAACCTTTCTGAAATACGGAATGGAGAACTCAGACGCCCTTTCTCTTTTGTTTCCCCCTCAAAAACAAATCAAGGAGGGAAAATTACACCCAAGTAATAACCCTGTAAGAGGACTTAACTACAACAGGTTGAAACCAATCCCATGTTTTAAGGATCTGTGCAATTTTAAAAGGAAAAAAAAAAAAGGTAATATGCTTTAAAGTTAAGTTCAGCCAATTGGGCAGTTTCAGAACTTTTTTTTTTATGTCAAGTTTTATTACTGCTGTTTCCATATTCTTTGTCACTGTCTCCTCCTGCTAATTCTTGTTGTCATGCAGATTCTGTTGACCTCTTTGTGTGTGTGTGTGTGTGTGTGTGTGTGTGTGTGTGTTTGCTATAGTTTTCTAACTTGCTTTCTCACCTCCTCTTGCCTATTGCAAACCATCTCATGCTCTGCAGCTAATTAATTCTTTAAATTCCTTAAATGTTAGCTCTGATTATGCTATTCTATTTCTCAAAACTTTCAATGGCTCCATGTTGTCACTGGATACAGTCCATGTCTTTGTCACTTAGGCCCAAGCTATAGCAGTTTAATCCATCTGCCACTACACTCTCAGTGCTCCAGTTAAATATGAATGTATTTTTTCCACTATGTTTTCTGGTATTTTGGTTTCTTTCCAATGTGTTTTTGGTCACAATTGTTACTTCATCTGATATACCCTCTGTATTAGTTGGCTAGCGTTGCCAGAACAAAATAACATGGACTGTGTGGCTTAAACAACAGAAACTGTCTCCTTCCCCCCCCACCCTTGATTTGTTTGTGTTTATTTATTTCTTTCTTTAATTTTTTTAGCTCCCACAAATAAGTGAGAACATGTGATATTTCTCTTTCTGTGCCTGACTTGCTTCACTTAATATAATTTTCTCTAAGTCCATCCATGTTGTTGTGAATGGTAGTATTTCATTCTTTTTTATAGCAGAGTAGTATTCCATTGTGTAGATATACCACAAAAATTCCTTGAACTATTTAAGTCAAGTGAACAGATATGATGTGGGGGGGAGTGGAAGGGGAAGAGAGGAACGGGTAAAGGGGCATAAAAATCAACTACAGTGTATATTGAGAAGTAAAATAAAAAAAATAATAAAAAATAAAAAACAACAGAAACTTATTTTCTCACTGTTCTGGAGGCTGGAAGTCCAAGGTCAAGGTGCTAGCAGGTTTGGTTTCTCCTGAGGCCTCTGTCTTTGGCTTACAGATGGCTCCCTTTCTCTCAGTGTCCTCACATGGTCTTTCCTTTGCATGCAGGCAATCCCTGGTGTCTCTTCCTTTTCTTATAAGGACACCAGTCATACTGAATCCAGGCTCCCAAACTAACTGCATCATTTTAACTTAATCACCTTGTTATAGACCTTATCTGAAAATATGGTTACAGTCTGAGGTTCTGGGGGTTGAGACTTCAACATGTGAATTTTGGTGGAGACACAGTTCATCTCATACCAACCCTCCCAATCCCTAACTATCCAAATCCTATCTGTCAAGAGCAAATACAATTTCTTTCATCTTGCCTCACCTACTTCCCCTAGCTATCTTTGTTTTTCCTTTTCTTTTTCTCCATCTCATTCAGATACATTCCTTTCCGCCACATACTGTAGTACTTTCTGTGCAACCTTTTATCTCTTGTACTTGACTAGGGCTTTTTGTGGACAAATCCATATCCTAGCCGCATTTGAGTCCCGAACAGATCTGAGATCGTAATGACACATGATAGAAACTTGAATCAAAGATAATTATTAAACATTATTCATTAAACCTTATCTAAAATAATTTTGATCACATAACATTATTTTTACTTTTGTGATATGAAATAGTTATCAAAACTAGATGTATTTCTCAATAGGGATACTCCAGTGCACGTGTTTTAGTGTTTTCTTTCCTTTTTTTTTTTTTTTTTGCCTTGCTTTGATTTTTACAGAACCGATCTGAGAGATAAAAGAAACTCTAATACTAAGAGAAGCCTCCCAGGTATATCATTTCTTTGGGGGAAAAAATGCTCAAAATAACTGGAATCGTTAGTTCTTCAAAATTCCTATGTCTCTTCAGGTAAAAATCAGTGAGTTTAGCCCAGTCTTGTCATGCATTAATTAATTCATTTTTCTGCATAGTCGTTTGTTGAGCACTGCTATGTGTACATACTATGTGCACATTCTTTGCCAGGGCTTCCTAATACAAAATTGAAAAACACTGGCTTTCTGCCTTCGAGAAGCCTGATTTTGTGGAGTGGAGAAGCATGTAGGGGCTACAGCAGAGGCAGGGACCAGGTACCCTGGGAGCAGAGAGCCAAAAGCAAACCAAGCCTCTTCCGCAGGGCAGAGAGCAAAGTGCAGCAATCAGCCTGCTGGAAGCCAAATGTCTGAGAACTAAATTAGCTAGATAGTCTCTAAAGCAATTTACAAAGCTGATTTGCCTTTAAATCACCTTCTTGATGAAAACCTAGCATAGATGTTTTTTCTTTCATTTGGATTCCTTGGTCTTGGTGTAATGCATTTTAATCTAATGAATAGACAGGTAGATCCTTTCAATAGCCAAGTGATGAGGCTGAGATCAGACAGAACCAGGTTAAAATATATCAGTGCTGTCACTTAGATGGACATGGACATGGCATGTTACCTGCCCTTCTTGAGTTATCCTTTCCACCTTTGTAAAAGGCAGCTAATAGTACTCTCCTAGCTCACTGGTTATGAAGATTAAATAGGAAATAAACTCCCTGAGTTTCTATTCCTAGCACATAGTAAGTACTCAATGAGTGATGGGAGGGAGCTGTTCTTGTTGTTGTTATTATTATTATTATTAATTATTATGTTCACATATTGAGAACACATAAATACATTTAAGATTGAAATGTATTATTCATGTCAAGTTAAAAATTTAAGATAAATTTTTTATATACTGAAGATTTGTCTAGTTACCTATATGATGTAATATTATTTGTACATCAATTATGAAGTTGATTGTAGGGTAATTGAAGTGGTAGAATTTATTTATAAATGAGGCTCAGTGTGTTACACAACTTGAAAAGATAATGTAATTTAAAATTCAACTTGGAGATGTCTGACCGAAGAACGATTTTTAAATCAGAACAACATTTTACACAATAAATTAGTAAGATATTTGGTAATTTATGTGTCTTATCAACATCGTAATTGTTATTATTGGTATTGTTATTTTTGGTATCTCTATGTATTATTTCATTTAGGTCTCAACAATAGTTAAGCAGTATTTCACACATTATGGACACAGGGAAATTGTAGCTCAGAGAGGCTAACTATCTGGCTACAGTCACAGAGTGATAGATTTAGCAGAGATTTTTCTGACTCCAGAGCTTTATTGATCTTAACCCCAACATACACTCAGCTCCTGATCTCGAATCATATCCGCCCAATGGCAAGATGGCATCTCAGTCAGGAGTTTTTGTTATAGGACTCCATCCCATAATATGCTTTTGATTTTTAATAGAACACAAAGGATGAGTTCTACATGCTGACATTTCTTTCTGTGTTTACTGTTTTACTTTGTAGGGATAAAAAAGAACAATTTCTTTTCATGACTGTATAGGGGCTAATGGGCCATGTTGAGTCCTAGCTAATCTTCCTTCCTGTTTGATTATCAGTGGCTAATGATGCACTAATTTCTACGTTAGCTTCTGTCTATACTCTCTTTTTGACTGCCAGTTGATCTCACAGTACAGAATATTCTATTTTAAGTAAAAATCAGCATGTCGTCACTTCTGGATCAAAAGAGGGACGCATCCACTGCTAAGAAGTCTCCTCACAGAGGTGTTTCGATTATAAATTGTAGCATGTTATGAGTTTTAGAAGATGGGTCATCTTCCATCTGGATGTTCATAGAATTCTGAAAACCATAGTTAATGTATCTGTTGGTCATGCTTCTCAAAACCAAAGGTCAGGAAATGAAAGTAGTTTTTCAGAAAAGTGATAGCACAGACCTTAAAGAGATGGAAAACATCTTAGCAGCTATTTCAGAATAACTCTAAGTCCATTTTTTTCAAATGAAAATATCTCTATTTCTTTTATTGATTATAAAATATATTCTTGCTCTTTCAAAAACAAATACTAAGGATACAGAAAATAACAGAAACATAGAAGTTAAAAAAATCTTACTACCCACTAAAAAACATATTTGTCATTTGGGTATCTGTTCTTTAAATGTATCTAGTTGCTCTATACATATCTGTATCTTGATGGAAATTTTAATGAAAATGGGATTGTGTGATTCCAGTTTTAAAATTTGCTTATCTTCTTAATATGTTATGGAAATGTTTCTATCTCAGTAACTTTAGATTATTATTTAGGATCCCATAGAATGAATGTATGTAGTACATTTTTCAACTAATCCCATTTTCAGTTTATTTTTCTATTGAATCAATGCTGTTGCATGTGCAAAGATGTAACTTTGCACATGTGACTTTGTATATATATATATCTGAGTAATTGCTTATGGTAAATTTGTATGAATAGAATTTCTGGGTCAAAGAATACACACATTTTAATGCTTTTGATATTTATTGCCAATTTGTCGTACAGAAAAGTTAAATCTAGGCTTTCTCGACCTCAGCACTATTGACATTTTGCGGTAGACAATTCTTGACTGGGGAGAGGAGGAGGGGCTGTTCTGTGTATCACAGGATATTTAGCAGCGTCCCTGTCCTCTACCCAGGAGATGACAGTAGCACCCACTCCCAGCTGGACAACAAAAATATCTCCAGACATTGACAAATGTCCTCGGGAAATACCCCAATACCACCATCGAGTCCCGTTGGCAATTACTATTCCCATTAGCAGTATATGAGTATTTGCTTTCCCCACCCTTGAAAACATGGAATTCTATCATTTTTTCCCCACCTTTGTCAAGCTAAGAATTTTTTAAACAGATACTTTCTCATTTAAATCTAAACTTTGGCTGTTTATGCCTTCTAGATAGAGATACTGTAATATTGTTATAATTAATCATGCATTTATTGAAGTCTTGTTATCTGTCCAAGTGCCTTTTCTCTTTTATTGTGACCTGAGAAAGAAAGAAAAGGGATTGAGATCACCCTGCCTGGAAGAGGAAGTTTATGAAAGGCAGTAGATCAGCTGAGATATTGGTGGGAGTGTTGGAGAGTGGTTTAATGCATGGGCTTTTTAATTAGACAGACCTGAGTCTAAACTGTGGGGTCTACACTCACTAGGCATTTGATGATGGAAAACTTTCCTAATCTTTCCCTACTCAACCACCCTAGGAGTAAATAAGAAAATACAAAGAAAATCCTTAGCACGTGACTTGCCAAATGGTAAATATTCAGTAAATGGTATAATAGTACTGGTTTTGTTCTCAAGCACTTGCTGAGTGCCCTGCCCTGTTTCTTGGTATAGCAAATAAGTGCGTTTATATTGCCTTGCAATCCAGTAGACTATCAATACACATCAACAGAATAAATGAATACTCCCTGTCCCAAAGGAATTTATAATTCTGAATGTAAGAATATTACTAGACATTAACAGCAAATGAGCTACGTCAAATGAGGGCGTTAAATCAAGAGAGAATGTGTGCTGCTGTGCCAGAGTATCTGAAAAACAGCCGGTCTCTCTTTCATACTGGTTTTTGTCCATCGTTAGCTTAACAGTTAGAACAGGATGAGAATGGGTTTCTAAATGTGCATCTTTTTGAATTTTACTGAAATAAAAGTAAAAGTTGGTATTCCCTGTTACCATTTGGTAGGCAAAAGTTGATTAAGGCAGCCACTGACTGTCCACCAAACCAAACATGCATGCTATTGTTCATTTAAGAAAATAATAATAATAATAAAAACAGGAGAAGGAAGAGTAGAAGGGGAAAACCAACAGAAATGACAGAAACTATCAATCATCTACTGAGTAGCAAATGCATGCGAAGCATTTTATAAGAAACTTTCTAAATGGTACCTTATTTTTAACTTTAAAGATAAGGACATCTCATAAAGTAAAAATTGTCTCCTACTTTACAGATGATGAAACTGAGGGAATCAAACATTGTCAGCTACTTAAGTTTACACAAATAAGTAACTGAGCCATGATTAGAAACCACTTTGCCTGAATCCAGATTCCATCTTCTCCTCCTAAGGCTGCCTCATGAAGTAAAATCAGCTATCCTGGGCTAAATAATAGGTACTGCCAATCTCCAAGAGGAGAGTATCATAAATATTGCTTCCTGAAAATATTTGTCTGCTAGCATTTTTTTCCCCCCAGGAGCACATTTCAGGAATCATGTCATTAGGAATACGTTGATAAATGCTATTCTCAGGCATAGATATTGTTTTGGAGTTTCAGCATATTATTTGTATCTGCTTTTATGATCCCCTTTCTTTTAGAAATGTTTATGGTATGTAATTTATCAAATCATTTTAAATTTCTTTTAATGTATGAATATATATTTAATAAAGTCTCTTTTTTTCCCATTGGAAAATAGCTGAGGTATAAAACCACAAAGTTTTCCTTTTAAGGCGGTATTCTCTGTGCTATGTTTGGCTTAAAAATATCTAAGGTGCATTGGTAAGGATTTTTACAGAAATAAAGTTTAGTGTAAGTTCTCACCCAATAAACATTCTTGTTTAAATTTTTTTTTTCCTATCAGTTAGTTGAATTTGGAAAATAGAAGATTTCTGATGGTATCACCATTAAAAATATTTGAAGGTGAAAGTATATTCAAATTTTTCCAGATTTTATATTTCAATTAAATCTAAGAAGTGATGAAATACTTATTGTATATAAATCATTATAGAAAATCCAAGGAATATTAGAAGACGTACAGATAAGATAATTGTTCTCGGAATCTCACAATCTTATAGCCTGACATAGATATAATTTCCTGAAAGATATATCGTACAAGAGTAGGTTAAACATAAAAAGAAAGATCTGGAAAAAACTTCTTATCTCACTGTAGCTGCCTATTCAATAGCCTAATCCCTCTGCTGGAAGGTAGTCTACCAAACCACCTAGAAAAGCCAAGGGTGTGTTTCTCTGTGAGAAAAGCCTCAGAGAATAATAAAATCCTGAACCAACATCTCCAGATGAACGAGTCTTTCCAACATTGGCGAAGGGTAGGGGCTGCCATGGTACTAGTGTTTATATTGCATGGCAAATAGCTGTCTCAGTTCTACATGACTTAAAATCCCAAACTGTTACAGGGTAAAAGACATTTTCAACATTCTTTTTCCAAATCCCACACATTAAAAAAGCACAAATCCAAGACACATACACCCTGCTGGGAATCCATCCCCTATGTGTGGGCACTGACTACTCTGTCTGGAATTTGCTTGTGTGTAGGAAGTATGAAGTATATTAGTTTTTGGAAACTTGATACCAGGAATGGATAGGTAAGGAAACACTAGCCATGTTAAATTTCTAAGGAAGTTACTTTGTGGATGTTTGGGAAAGGTAAGGTTTTTTTTTTTTTTTTTTTTTTTTTTTTTTTTGCAACTGAATGTCAACTACTTAAAATTAAAGTAAGTCTTGTCCTGTTTGGTTTCTCTTACCTTCAACCTCAAGAAGCTCACAAACATGGCTATAAATTTTGGAATAAAATAAGCACACAGAATTCTAATCCCCTTTGTGAAAGTCAAGAAAAGAAAATTGTGTTGTGTGTGTGTATACGTGTGTGTGTGTGTGTTAAATCTATTGTTAGAACAGCCAATATAAGATCAGAATATCTGCATTCTAATTTCTGATTTGCTGTGCAATCTTGCAGAAATTACTTATACTATACAGACTTATGTTTTTCTACTTGTAAAACAGGAGCAAAAATGCCCATGATGCCCTGTATTACAGAGAGTGGAACATAGAAATCAAAATGGTAAATTTGAGCCAACAGTGTAGAACTTATATAGAAATTTTATGAACTAATTAAATATATATTCATGGACAAGAAGGGAAAAGATCCACAGAGGGGGAAATGTGAGTTTTTAGAGTGGTAACATTTGGACAATTTTCATTTCTTTTTAAAATGTTCAGTGTTGATTTTTATTCTGTTTAGAAGATATAAATAAATCTGCAATTCTACTTCCAGCAAGGCTGAGTAGTTCCTATCAGACCAATCCTCTCATAGGTAACAACTATGATTTCTGGACAATATACAAAATGCAAATATATTAAGACATTAAGAGTGATCAAAGACAGGCAAATAGTGAAAGGAAGAAGTTTATGTTTGAAAGACAGTAACAGTATGGGATGAGTTTGTCATTTTTAAAAGCTTGTAGCCTGAGAGCAGGCCCTAGTCTGCATTTTGGAAGCAGCTGAGTTCAGATACAAAATTCCCAGTCATATTGGCTCAAGAAATCAGAGGAAATAATCTGGGGTGATAGCAATATCTGGAAAGTAGAAGGAGAGAGAATTCCAGAAAGAGAAATTTAAGGCTTGGGAATAACCCCAAGTAGCTTACTTAAAGCTTAAAAAAAAAAAAAAAAAAAAAAAAGGCTTTGAATTTAGAGTTTAAAATTTGAATTCACATACCTGGTCCCCAAAGGAGATGAGTGTATGTCATGGCCAGGAAGGAGATAAAAGGAGAAGGGAGAAAATCCACTTTCACACACTGTTTGTCTCTAAATAAATAATACTTGCATATTTTTTAAAAAGTGAATATGCCTCAAAGAAATATAACTGAACCCAGAGTCTCATATCATTTTCAATGTCCAGGGCACAAACCAAAATTAGTTCACTTATGAAGAAATAGGAAAATGTAAGCCATTCCCAAGGTGTGGGATGGCAATCAATGGAGACTGACTCAAGATGATTCAGGGATTGTAATAATGAGACAAGAATTTTAAAGCAGCTATTCTATTACACTTAAGATCAAGGATTTAAAGGACAACATGCTCATAACGAAATAGCAGATACCAAACTTAGAAGAGTAGCTATACCACATCGAAAGCCTAGGTAAAGAGAAAATATTAGTAAAAGAGAAAAACTGAAAGCCAACCTCACATTTCTTCTTCAAGAAGCTATTTTTGAAATTAAAATAATTTAATATGTATTTGAGAATGTTTACACAATTGTGGTACTCAAATAATGTCTAATATTCATTGTCAATAAATACATAGCAGTAGAGAAAGAAAGAAAAAAGTGATAGAACAAAGTTAGAAGAGGTAATATTACTACTACTAATAACAACATAAACATTTACTTAATGTTTGCTAAATTCCATACTTTATACTAAGTATCTGTCTTATCCAATTATCCATTATCCAATCTAACTTCCTTGGGTACTATTATTGTTCTCAGAATATAGATTATAAAACTGAGGCTTAGACAATTTAAAAATCTCGCCCGTGGTCTCATGGCCAGGAGGAAGCTGATTCCTGGAACCTCTTCCACACTCTAATGCAGCAGCTTCATCAGAACACAAACCAGGAACTGTAAGAAGGGGAAGTTTATAGGTCTGTACTGACCTATTGTGTCTGCAAAGGTGAAAGAGGCATTTGCTGATGGGGGAGTGGGTGATGATAGCAAAGTATTGAAAGGATCCTATTTCCAAAAAAAAAAAGAAAAAAGAAAAGAAAAAAAAATGCCCCCTCCATCTAAGGTTTTTGCTATAAATTTCTCTAATAGTCAGATCCAAAGTCTGTCATTTTATCACAAGAGACAAAAGTGAAAAACAAATATTCCTAGCAGGGGATACATCTGACTTTAAGCAATGTGAAGGTGAAGGTGGAAAGTGTTTGTTTGTTTGTTTGCCTGAGATTGTGTTAATCACAATTATTTCATAAGAATTTATTCTAGTCCAGGCACACTGCTAGGTGATTTATATATACAGTGTATTTTACTCATCATAACCCTATGGAAAATGCACTATTATCCTAGTTTACACAAATAAAGACTGAGGCTTAATGAGATTACGTCACTTGCCCAACATCATGGTTTGAAAATGGCAGAAATGAATTAAAAACTAGGTCTGATGGATTCCCATTCCTGATTTCTCAGGCTCCACCATCTGCAGACTGCCCTGGTGTCTAAATTTAAAGGAGGCAGAGGGAATGCGGGGGGGAACCTAGGATATTGAAAAGAGAGATTCTGGTGGCATTGGAGACAGATTTTTCTCTTTAATAATTTTTCCAAAGGCTGTGCTGGGAGTGTCATATATTCACATATGAAGGCCCTGAAGAGCAAAAGGTATAGAGAGACCTTTCAGTGGGATGACTAATGTTTGACTACTGGGAACTTTCTCCCAACTGTCACATCCAATCAATCATCGAGTCCTTCCAATTCTTTCTTCTTGAAGTTCTCAAATATGCCTCTTCATATTCACCCTTACAACCATAGTCAAACCACCAATATCACTCATTTTTCCAAGTTCTTGCCCCTATCTAAATTATTATCTTCCTTAGCAAAGGGTAACCCTTCTAAAATAAAAATACAATCTGAGTACTTTCTGCTTAACTATTTTAATAACTGCTTACATTCCTCATGTTAAAGTTCAAATTTCTTTACACAATTTATTGAATCGATCAATTTCCTAATGTAGGACACTGATTCCAAATCTCTGTTACTACAAACAATCCATTGATGAGCTTCTGTATAAATTTTTATATGCATCTAAAACTATTTAATTGAAGGGCTAAAAGTCATGCTCATTATTTAGGCTACTTCTGACTTTTGAAGGTTCCACCATCTTTAAATTCTTGTGGCTTGGCTGAGGGTCCAGGGTTGGACCAATATGGTAACAATCATAGCCACAGTTTTCTTCCCAAGACACACAGCATAACAGACAACAAGGATCCCACAGTGAGGTAGCAAGAACAAAAACTCAGTACTCTTTGGTGTAGAGGCTTATTTATTCTTATCTCTACTCTCACATTGAAATGTGCAGCATATGGAGAAGAAAATGGCAGACATGACCACCAAAATGATTCTTGTTTTGCCCTCAAGGAAGATGTCTAGGAAGACTTAAGGAATACTGCTTGGAAAGTATTTTGGAATAGATAGAAGAGGAAGTGAAAACTGAGAGGAGCTATAGAAGTTGGAAAACAAAGCTCAGATTGAAACAGAAGAAGAACCTTAACCCACAGAATCTTACTACTTAGTAATAACAAGAACCTGAGCTATTCGTCTTTTACAGCTTCCTGCTAAAAGATTATGATCCTGAGGCCAGAGAGGTCAAAGGACTGGCTTAAAGCTGCACAGATAATAAGTGGCACAGTGGGGCATCAACAAAAGAAGGAGCACATCAAATGCATTTCAGTAATACTAAACCTACTTCTGCTGGAAACAGTGCATTGGAAGCCAGCCCCTGGGAAAACTGACTGATACAGAAGGCAGGGAGAAAAATGTCACCTCCATTTCCTGAAAAAATATTGAAGATAAGCACACTTACCATTTCAACTTCTCTTTCTACAGCATAGACTTCCCTAAAAAGGGAAGAAATAAACAGAAGCAAAAATACCAGAAAGACATACGTGGAATTTAACAATCCCACTTCTGGGCATGTACTCAAAGGAATAGAAATCAGGATCTTAAAGAGATATTTGCACCCTCATGTTTATTGCAGCATTATTCACCATAGCCAAGACATGGAGGCAACTTAAATGTCCATCAGCAGATGCATGAATAAAAAAAAAATGCTATATACATACAATGCAATATCACTCAGCCTTTAAAAAGAAGGAAATGCTGCCATTTGCAACAATTTGGATGAACCTGGAGGACATTATGCTAAGTGAAATAAACCAGACATGGAAGGATACACGCTACATGATACTGCTTATATGATAAATTTAAAATAGTTAAACTCACAGAAGCAGAGAGTGAAATAGTGGTTGCCAGAGGCTGATGGGAAGGGGAAATCGGAAGGTATCAGTCAAAGGGTACAAAGTTTTGGTTATACAAGATAAATGAGTCCTAGAGAGCTATTGTACAGCATTGTGTCTGTAGTTAACAACAGTGTATTAGAGGACAAAACTTATGTTGAGTGTTCTTATCACAGGTAATGATAATAATGATATTAATAATAAGAGAGCAGGAGGAAACTTTAGAGGTTATGGATAGGCTTATGGCATAGATTGTGGTGATCGTCTTATGAGTGAGTACTTATATCCAAACTGATCAAGTTATATACAGTAATTATGTGTGAGTTTTTGTGTGTCCCAAAAATACAATACATAACAAGAATGTTGGATTTGGCAAAAACAAAACAACACAATTCAGGTGATCTGAAATAATCAATAAATCAGGGCATTTAATAGAACAAGGATAAATAATTTTGACAGCTGACTCAGAAGTTAGAAATGCTAAATATTAATGATATTGAGAAAAAGCAGGGAATCTCCTGGGATTTCAAGAAGGGGCATGCATACCTTAGGAGATGGGATAGAAATTGACCTCCCAAGTGTAAAGTGAAACACAACATTTTCCTCTTCCTTTCCCGTTCCCTTTCTCTTTTTCACTCCATTTGGTCTCTTTTGGACACTTTTCCATTCCCTGCCCACCTCCAAACACAGTGCTAACTCTTAAGTGCTCTGAAATTATAGACAGATGAAATATTTTTCTCAATAATAGAGCGGAGAGAATGTTTTCCTAAACTGATGTAGTTGGGGAAGATTTGAAGATATAGGAGAAAAACCACTGACTCCGAGGGAAGATGCATCATTAAATCCTTGAGGAATGGATGTGTTCTTGAGTACATGAGCTCACTTCTGAATTTTATAAGGAACTTTCAGATCTTTAAACAAGCTCTTGGCTGAGAAATGTATCCAGGTTTATGGAAAAGGGCATATTGGTTTGCAGAAGGGGAAGGATAAACACTCTAGGCAATATTGAACACAAAATATGAAATATTTGTGGGAATATTATTATGAAGTCTAGCAGCGGTAGGTGGCACAGTGATGCATGAGGCCCAAGCAGCAATGAAAGGAAGATGGCGTGTCACTTACTTCAAGAGAAACCATGAAATAGCTGCAAGACGGAGGATGGCCAGATCACCCAGAGAGCATGGACCAAGACCAGACCAAGTCTCTTTCAGAAGACAAGGATGCTTGTGTGCAAGAGTCAGGGAACTGTGGGGGCAGGACTCAGGAATATGTACTTTTTCCATGTTTCCAAAGAGTATAGAGAGAATATTAGGAGAATAAGCTCCGATGGCCTGAAATCATAGATTTTGTCTGTTTTTCCTTTGTAGAATGGGTCCAAGTCTGCCTTGGTAGCCCAAGAAATTCTTTCCAGACAGTGTTTTCCCTCTCACCACTATCCACCAACCATCCCCGTCCTTCAATTAATAAGTCCTCTCCACTTTCTTTCTTTATAATATTTCAAATCTACATAGCGATGTTACTGGCCTAGTTCAGGCCCTCACAATCTGTCACCCATATTACTTCCATACTTATATATAATGAGACTCACAGTTCTCTAAATGTGCTATAATCTTTCAGGCAAGGCAAATCAAATTAGATCTTATTGGCCTCCTGCTTAAATTTCTCCAACAGTTTCCCATTGCTTTCAGGCAAGGATTTCACACTGTGACATATGAGGTCTTTTATGATCTAGCCCATACCTGGTTCCACTCCCATCAAGCATTAAGCCTTGCCAAATCCACGTCCATGTACATGTGTGCTCACACACATAGCCCCTACAATACTGAACTACTGAGATACTTACAGTTCTCTAAATGTGCTATAATCTACCTTGTTTTAGCATGTGCTTCTTTGGACAAGAACGTTTTTACCACTCTTTTCTACTTCTTAAAATCTCATCTTCAGTGTAAGCTCTTTCTAGAGGCCTCCTCATAGCCGGGTACCCAGTAAGCATCTCCATCACAGTACAGATCATAATCTAATACATAGATGAACAGATAGAGAAATTGCTAAAGCAAATGGCGAAGATAAAAACAATTGGTGAATATGGATAAAGGACGTATAGAAGTTCTTTTTACTCTCGCACAGTTCAAGTTTCTTAAGCCCAAAATTACATCAGAACCGAAAGTTGCCATAAAAGTTAATCGAGGAAGATTCTCCAGGCAAGTGAGAGATGGTAGAAACCTAATGGCGTGGAGCCTGCTCTCCGTTATGAAAATGTATGTAGAAAGAGAGAGGTGCTTCATAGAAAAAATGTAAGAAGTTTCTTAAATTTATAGTAGTTTTCCTTCTATTCCTTTGATCATATTGGAACTCCTGCCTCTAATATTTTCCTTTATCTTTTCTGACATTCCTTGACTGCACAGGCTTAAATCTTGCCTCCTTCTGAACACTTTCTCTGACAGCCACCTGCCTTCTCTGATCCCACCTTCTTTGCCTTCTACAAGCCTTCTCACTACCTTCAATATTGAAATTTAATCCTAGCTGGGATCACATAATTGCCTGTAACGTTTTCAATTGTTTTTGTCTCTCCATCTACATTTTAATGTCTCTGAGGATATGAGCCCTTTTTGGGTATTCCCAGAGTGCCTGGCTTGGTCTGATGAGAAGGATGTAAGATGTTCTACGCCTTTTGAGAAACCACTGATGCATGACAAATATTGTTCAATGGAGTGAATGAGCAGCAGTTTGGTGTAGTGAACGAGCAAAGAAGAGGGAGCCAGGAGACCCAGATCGTCAGCTCTTTTCTTCATGAAGCAGTTGTACACCTGTGGCAAGTCGTTTCACCTCTTGATTTCAGTGTCATCGTTTATAAAATGAAGGCTGGACTGTATGACTGCTGAGATTCCTTCTAGGCCTCAAGCTCTAAGCCTAAACATGCAATGAAGCAGATAACAGAAGAATAATCATGCGTAACACAGGATGCAAATTAACCATAAGAAAACAAAAACGTGAAGACAGACAGGTGCAGATGGTCTTAGCTAAAGCAGACAGGTGCAGATGGTCTTAGCTAAAGCAGACAGGTGCGGATGATCTTTTGTCGCTGCCTAAGACAAACCATTACAATAAATCCTAAATTATCATAGATTAAAGGAAGGGAAAAAATAATGGGAAAGAAATGCAAACACTTAGCAGAAAAGAATTAAACAAATTCATATATTCATACAATGGAGTTGTTATCATGACTAATATAGGGCTACATGGAACCTACAGATGACCCTCAAAAGAATGTTGTGCATAAACAAACAAGTAATGAAACGAGTGCCTGAGAATATGTACTGTATCATACCATTTGAAAATACTATATGAAATATATATTGAAAATATCATGCAAAAAATGTCTATGTAGGAAGGAAAATAGCAATTAATGCCAAGTTTTGAACAGTAGTGACTTCAGGAAGCAGAGTAATATTTTTGGAGACTGATGCATAAGGACCATCAACTTTAGAATAATTTCCTGCTTAAAAGAGATTTGAAGTAATTCAGAGAAATGCTAAATTTTGATAATGCTGGTGAGAAAAGGTAAAATGATGTTTCTAAGGTTATTTATTATAACCTTCTGAGTATTTTAATACTTCCTGATAAAAGACTATATCCAAAAACAAGGGGAGGGTGCAGTGAAAGTGGAGAACGGAGTCATCTCGGTTTGTTGAATGCTAGCCCATTTGCACTCTGAAGGCAGAGAGCTGACATCTTTCTGTGTATTTAGAGAGGATTGAGCTGCATATTTCTAGCCCATGCTGTAAATTCAGGCTTCCAGGTTTCAGAGCATAAATCAAACTTTCTTTTTCGCATGCTTCTTTACTTAAGTTTTATAAAAAGGTGTAGTTTTATTTGGGATAGGGGTTTTTCCTCTTTGGGGAATGGGTGCAAAAGTGCTACGTGGCTATTGTTTCTGACAGTTCATTTATGCAGATGAAACAATCCATTCATTTGGTGAATCCACAGAATCAATGGCTTCCACTTTGTACTTCTTGAAAAATATACAGCATTTCAGGGCCCTGGATTTACATTCTACAGACTTTCTGGTATAATGGAATAGTTTCGTGTCCCTCGAGGGCAGGCATATGGCTCTGCTAGAGTGTTGATGGCTTTTCTACGACAGAGCATGTGCATTTCTAAATGTTCTCACTTGGAACAGTTTTTTTAAAAAGCTCTTTGACATATAGTGTAGAAGAAATGCTTCTCAGTGACCATTGCTGAGAAAAGTTGCTTATAGACTTAGGTCCTCCAGCTAAAATGTGTCCAGATCATCTCCTTCAAACAGGATGCTTCTAAACTGAGAGTAAGTATTACTTTAACAGCAATTGGCTGAAAACCTTTCTTTGGAACAGAAATCCCTAAAACTCTATTTTTTAATTCTATGTCCAATTTAGTATTTTTGGAATAAGTATTTGGCACACTGAGAATTAGCAGAAAATTATCATATGTAGGGTGGGAGAGAGTTTATTAATTAGCCATTCCACTACAGGTCTCCACAAAAACATGATCGTTCTCTACGAAATTTTGAATCGTGTTGTTGCCTCCAAGGCCCTACCAGGTCTCTGCTATCTGGTAGCTATGAGCACCCTGGCTACATTGGGAATAGATGTACCAGAAGTAAAGAATTAGTGACAAACCAACAGCATTTTTAGATATGAATTACTATTAAGTTCATAAATATAATACAATATGCAGGAAGTGAAACGAATAAAAATTCCTAGAAGAGCAAATCAGAGTTATAATAAAGGTATTATCTAATCGATACTTTTAAATCTTCCTAGAACTTTCTAATTAGTACATATTTTTAGGAATATAGTGCCGTAATGTGCTGGGTTTTTTTCCCATCCAGATTTTAGATAGGATTTTGATATTCTATTTTGCTCACAGCCACAGCTTTTTAAAAAATATTTTTAAAATTATTTTAATTTTATTCAACAAATAATTGTTGAAACATTCATTTATTCATTCAAAAACCAATAAATGTCATTATAGGCCAATTTTTTTTTCTACAAATAAGACAATTTCCCCATGGTGAAAGTGCTTCCATTCTAAATGGGAAGGGATTGGGGGAAGATCTAAAAATTAATCTGTCCTAGATATTTATAACATTTTCATGTACATTGTATTCCTGACTTTTATGAATTGCTCTGTTCCCCTACCTATGTGATTCTTTGGGTTTGTCACCCCTACCAAAGGTTGAGCATTTAAATCAAACTTGACAATTAGAATAACCCCTTCCTTGGAATTCCATTACTAGCACAGCATAATGCAAGCAGGAACAATCAGAGCCCTTCAGAGTAAACTGTTATGAGCAGAGAGAGAGAGAGAGAGAGAGAGAATGAATTTCACTTTCTAATATCAGGTGCTTGGAACAATGCCACGTAAGCCAGGAGAGGCTATGGGTTCTCTTGCTGCCCTGCAGAAAGACTCTGTGCTATAATGAAGTCAAATATAGACAAGCAGATCCAAGAAATGAGGAGAAAGAAACAGTTCAAAAGTTATCACTAATAACGAGATGCCCAAAGCCAGTTCTACCCCATAGATTTCCCAGTTACATGAAGAAAAAAAAAAAAAAAGTCTTCGAGGGCTTTTATTTTTATTTATTTTTGTTTTTTGGTTTAAATTAATTTGAGTTGGATTTTCATTGCAACCAAATGGATCTTAACTACGACAATCAACTAGGTGGGCTTTTTGAGGAAGGAAAGAGGACAGTGGTCTGGAATCGGTCCCTGTCGTGAGCTTTTGTAATGGAGTGAGAAGTGGGGATGGAAAAAAAGAGTAGCAATTAGGCCAACATGGAGGGAGCTAAATTATGAGGATAATGGGGCCAATTACATGTCAGAATGTGATGGAGAGAAAATGACAATCAGTTTCTGCTTTCTGTGGGGCAGCTGACATGCCCACCCACCCCCATTCTTCTCTACCTGTGTAGCCTCATTTGTCCAGGTAGTAGATGAGGATCCCTTGATTTCAAGATGAGATCATTCCCAAGGCTCAGAGAGTAAATCAGGCTTTGGGGGAAGTCCTCGTTCACACCCGCTGCCTGCTGTAATCTTGAATATCTCCTCCTTTCACACTTAAAAGTGTTCTGGTTGGGATGATGAGTTGCATGGTATTTTGAATCATGGCTGGTCTGCATTGGTCACGGGTTTTAATTCCAAATAGATGGTGACTGGTCTCCAAGGGGAGACTTGTGATCCAACTTTGGTGAGTGAAATGCAAAAAAAAAAAAAAAAAAATGTTTCTGGGCAAAACCTCAGCAGTGTACAGATATCTGTTTTCCTAAAAGTATTGTATTTTATCATTTAAAAATTTGTCAGTTGGGGAGTTTAAAATGAAATATTTTTGGTTTAAATTTGAATTTCTCGGATTAATAGTGAGCTTGAATATTTTGTAAAATCTAATTTATTTATTAATTTTTATTGAACTGTATACTTACAACCTTCATTTTCTCTATGGGGAACTGTCCTTTACTGAGTTTTAACAGATTTTTGTAAATTAGTTATGAACCTTTCATTTTTCCTTTACGTAATTATTATTTTACCAAACATTTTTTTGTTTGCCTATTAATTTATTCAGGGTGTTTTTCTCTTCTTTTGTAAAAATATCTGCAACACGGTTAGTGAATGCCTTAATGTATTTTGATATATATAATATACGTAGACAGTTTATTGCCCACACTGAAATGTAAGCCTCTTTAGAACAGGGTTAATAGTCTAAATCAGCTAACATCTGCCATCTTTACTGGGAAGTATTAAGAATTAGCCTCTAAAGGTATTTGTGTGTATATAGAGGAAGACCTTGAATATCAGGATAAAGAATTTGTATTTAAGTGATTGTTTAATGAATGAATGAGTTGCTTTCACTCCTATATCTTTAGTCTCACAGCCAGAGATGTGGACAAGCCCTCTCAGGGGCTTGAAGCAGGTGCAATCCCACTCCTTATCCAGGATCTTTGGTGAAAGGCCATATTTCTTCATCCTTCAGGATGCCTGGTTTGAACAAGGTTTGTGGAGAACAAATACAAGATAAGAAGGCTTAGTTGCACTTGCCACTGGTGACATAGCTTGAGGTTCTTGACTCAGCTGAGCCTGGAAAGGGAAAATGAACGAAGATTCTTCCTCTATTGGAATGAATTACTCTTTGTTCATGCCCCTGAAGGAAAGTTCTTTTGTAGCCACTATCCTATAATATCTCCTTTACAGTCAAGTTTCTATATGTCTGTTTGCTTTACTACAAAGAAGTATGCTGTTAGCTTATGAGAAACAGTGCCCAGTGGGTTCAATGACTGACTACTGGGTTGAATTTTTGCAACAATTTTGTGGGGCCAGAAGATGGCCATGCACTCTTACCACCTGAGAGCCTCAATGGCCTCAATTCCCCATCATCTCCTCATATTCCTGTAATTTACCCATGGTACTGATCTCAGGCTGCCGTTTTCTTGAATAGTATTGCTCTTTAATGTTATTAAAGCATGGCTAGTAGTTAAGATTGTGGGTTCAGAAGTTTGACTGCTTAGTTCAAATCACTGCTTCGTCATTTGCTAGCACGGAGACATAGAAAGTGATTTTACCTCTCTGAGCCTCAATTTCTTCATCTGTAGAATGGGGAACATGCTGTTATCAAGCACATTGTATATCAGTTGGGATGCCTTCTGCTGGAAGTAAAAGGAAACTCCAATTCAAACTGCCTACCCAGGAATGAAATTTGTTATCTCACATCAATGGAAGTCAGGCAGATAGTTTGGTTCCAGATGCAGTATGATCAGTGGCTTAATACTGACACTTAGGACTTAGATTTTTTCTGTCTTTCCCCTGGGCCATCTCATGGTGTCAGTAAGGTTGCATTAAACTCCAGGTGTCACACCCAAGAATATTGATGTAATGTCAGAAGAAAGATCATCTCTGTCTTATGTAGCCTTTTTAGGAGTTAAGTAAACCTTTCCTAAAACCCCCTTGCCAAATTTCCTTTCATATCTTTTTTGGGTGGGTTTTGGTCACATGCGCATGCTGAAACTAACACTGAAAAGAGAAATGGCACTACAATGGTTATTGTAAGATAATTTCTTAAAATAGATTTTAGAAAACAACTGACATGACTGCCACATGTGGGATTTTGTTGAGTATTAAATGAGATACTGCATATAGAGCACTTCAAATAATCCCAGGCACAAATAAGCTGTGAGTGAATTATTATCTATTACTAGCTATTGGTCAATTTACTAATTTATACTAATGTGAAAATGATAACTATCACTTGCGATGTTTCTCTAGGAACATTTTTATTCCAATGAGCCATCAGACTTTAAACCAAAATTATAAATATTTGATGATGGATTTGCAGACATCAATGAGCTGAAATAGGAATCTATTTTGTGGGTACCTTTCATAGAAATCTATGAAATCATTCAAGGAGAGGAGTTATATCTTCAGAAGTTCAATTACCGTTGGGACTGGAAAGTTAATGAAACTACCAGGAGAAAGAAAAAGAAAAGCAGAACAAAATTCTTCAACCACAACTTGGCCACAGCCCCTCCCTTTCTTTAGCATGGTGAATTACCTGATCTTTATGGCTACTGCAGCCAGCCAAAGACCTTAAAGGCTCTCCTAGCAACCCTTATGCTATCCCATGATTTTCCTGACATAACTGCCAGATCCAGAACAACGTCAGGTAGACCCCATTTAGCTCCAGGCACTGGAGGAGGTACTCCTGCAAATAATCACTGTTGTTCTTGCATTGTCTCCAAATCCTTCAGAATTCTAACCGCATAATGGAGAAACAGAAGGCATGGACCCAAGGGTTTAAGATGGCTTGGTGTAGACTGAAGCAGGAATATAAGTGAGCTGCTGCACAAATCATGCTTGAGAAGCTCTGAGGCGAAAAAACGATCTGCTCCTCAGGACTAATGAGGTGTCATGCCATGAGTTTTCCCTCTTACTCTACATTGTATTTGTCAAAGGATAAATTCTGAATAGGGAACAGTTTGTAGCTGGACTTCGAGGTTCAAGCAAGGGCCCTGATTTGACTGCAAACTTTGAGATGCTTCATAGGCATTATCTTGTATGATCAGCGATCAGCATGCAGGACTGGCAGGAGCGAGCCTGGTAGCTGTTTGCATGACCCCCAGCCCTATTCGGGCTCACTGCTAATGCACAACCATGTGAACTTCTGGGGCTGAGCAATGGCAAGCTTGGTTGAAAGCAGAAGAGCAGGTGTTTCCATAACCCTTACCTCAAATTGGCCAAGACTCGGGTGCCTTTCAAGGTTGGTTTGGGACTCTTACAAGACCAGCCATTCCTGGGGAGGTTTCCAAGAACTTCCTGTTACTAGTCAGGCAAAAAGAGAGATGGAGAGAAAGAAAAAACAACTTCATTTCTTTTGGGGAGTTCAGCATAATTTTTGTGGTCCAAGACAGAGTCAGAAAATGCCAAGTTTGCAATAAATGTCACCTTTCTGGTAGTGCTGTGGGTGGACAGCTGGTTAGTGGTACTGTTGGCGGTGGTGAGGGGGTAGTAAAGAGAAAATCATTCATCAGACTTTTGCATAATAATTTCAATAAACTATTCCTTGACATTAGCAAATGCCTATCGATTCCAAATTTAATTAGTGGCTTCTACGGCCTTGAGCTTAGTTGCATAATCATGTGCTTGCATTCTCTCTAATGTTTAAATACCATATCTAATACTTGCTCATGGAATTACGGCTTTCAGCAATTTCTTTGGAATCTTTAAAGGATAAAAATAAAGATTCAGTAAAGAGAGTCATTTTTGTTATTGCAAAGTCTCTTAAAAAGTCTTATCTCCCCCCCCCCCCCAGGAAGAAAAAGAAAGTTGTTAAGTGTCTTAGCTACTCCTAGCTGAATTGAAGTTTGGGAAGCACTCATCTCTCCTTTTGACAAAGTTACTCAGACTTAAAATGAACATTTTGCCTCCTTTGCTAACCACAGTGCTACATTTCAAAGCTCACAGGAATACGTAATGTATAGGAGTCTCACTGTATTTTAATGTAAAAATAACAGAGGAGAAAAACCAATTCTAAAAACCTCTTCCAGACAACATTGTGACATGCATTTTTAAACAAGGTTCTCCTGGTAGTTTGGCTGTCTATCAAGAAGAAAGAAAACAAATATTATTGACCTTGGTGACAACAAGTTTACCAACACCCTTCTATTTTGTAGCCTCCTCCTTTCCCCCTGCTACACACACACACACACACACATTCTCTCTCTCTCTCTCTCTCTCTCTCTCACACACACACACACACACACACTCTCTCTCTCACACACACACACTCTCTCTCTCTCTCTCTCACACACACACACACACACACACACACTTTCTAATTGTAAATGAGTGGACAGTGTATTTGGAGTCTGCTATGGTCAAATCAGATTCATAGAAAATAAAGGAATACAGAAAAGAGAATGATCCTCCCAAGGACATATTTATAATAGCCTCTAGGAAGGACCCTCAGTATGAGTGTGGCTGAAATCTAAAATGCTCATTTATTCCCACATAGTTAAAAAATCCCAACTAGTAAATTTGAAAGTATGAATTCAAGTTTCAGTATTTTTTTAAGTGTTGTAAATTATATAGTCACATCCAATATTTATTTATTCATTTATTTGTTCACCTATATACACAGTAAATATGTATCAAATTTAAAATATGTGTAAAGTTACTATTCAAGAACTGGAGGTGCAAAGATATATACACATGCTCCCTGATCTCAAGTATCTCCCAGTTTCTTTCTAGGGGATAGAAGAAGAGATATATAGACTTGTAATTATACTAGGATATAATAAATGCAGTGATAGAAATAGGAAAAGAGAATTCTCATTGCACAGAAGACAGTAAGTGCTCAGCACAGTCTAGGGTGATCAGAAAATAATTTATGCAGAAAATATTTCACAACTATGTGTTAAACTATGAATACAGAGTTAGTCACACAAAAGAGACTCCAAGCTTCCAGAACAGCTTATGCCAAATCATGGAGTCAGGGATGGTCTGATATGGGAGATGACAAGCAGTTCAATGTCACCAAAAGTCATCTGTAAAGGAAGGGGGATATAAGCATATAAAACTGTAGGGAGAGGCAGAAACAAATCTCAGAGTGTTACCAGGTGCAGATCCAGGTTCTTGGTATATCTATGAAAGAAACATCTTTTCACGGGACCAGCGAAAGGGAAGGAATAGAGGGACAGAGAAACAGAATGTAATCGGGCTTTATTATCAAATGAAGGTATGCACCAAGGAAGTGCACGGGAATCTCCACCAGGGACAGAACACATGCACCCCCCCAACACACACCTCCTTCCAGGTCCCAACCCCCTAATGGTGGTTGTCTGCTCCTTTTTTTTTCTCTTTGTACTCAAGTGCAACAGTGCAGCATGCTGATTGGTTGGGTGGTTAAGCTGTAGCCAGTGTATTGCGAGTCCATTAATTGCCAGGTTAAGAGGTGGACAGTGTTGATCTAGTCTGAATATTTACGAGCAGACTTCTTGGGGCAAGTCGCTGATTTGTCCCTGCCTCAAGAGGACCTTCCTATGATACTATAAATAAAATGGATTAATCTTGTGGGTAATTGGTAGCCACAGAACGGTTTGAACAAGTGTGTGGCATGGCTACATTTTTGTTTTCCATCAATTATTCTCTATAGAGTCTATATTTGAGCAGCAATATGGTAGTAAATGTTTAACAACTGCCTGTCTGAAAGCAAAAAGCCCTGATTATAGCATTTGTCAATTGCCATGGTGTAAATACTGCCATTGTGGTAGATTTTAAGCTACCCAGTAGAAGTCACTGAACCCAGAGTTGAGACAACAACACAGTGGGCTCTTATAAGCCAGTGCAGGTGGACTGTAGCCCACCACTGGATTGGAGGGAACAGATTGGAAAAACTAGGATACGTTAGGAGGCTCATACAGTTCAGGCAAAAGGTAAATGGACCTGAACTAAAGCAGAGACAGCTGATACAGAGGAGAGAAGATGGCTTGGATACCCTAGGTGATTGTTTGATGTGGAGAATAAGAAACAAAGAAAGATGACTCCCATGATTCTACCTTGGGTCGGAGGCTCAATTGCCACCAATGGAAGAGAACACTGGTGCAGAGCATATTTTAAGTAGAGGATGTAGTCAAATGTGGAACATCCTGATGGCGTATTTAATCAGTGGTGCATATGATTCTGTATCTTGGGAGCTGAGAGAGGGTTAAGCATTTGGGAAGAGGTATAGGTAGAGGGCATTATTGGTTCCTTGACACTGATGAAAAATACAAGTAGATAGGATTGACCAGAAATGCCTGGACGTAGAAGAGTGGAGCAGAACTTCCCACCTGTTTTGCTGCAGTATCCTGGTGTGCCTTGGAAAGGTTATAAGTACAGAGACACACTGATTCCTTGAACTTTGGGATTGCCACTGGGTGTCCTGAAATAACAGGGCAGAGATTGGGTCAGCAGAACTGCAGGAGAAATTGATTATCTCAGGCCACAGGAGCTTTATCACTTCCCTCTGTTTCATGTGCTGTGAAAATGTTATCATCTTGTAAGTGTTTCTTGATATGGAAAAATGTGAAATTCTAGCATATTTTGCAATATCTGAGTATATCCTCATTTAAGGTGAAGGTAAAGGAAAATAATCTTTCTAAGGAAACTGAAAAAGATCAGAGAGAATTTGCAAAGGGTAATATAAAGAAAACAAAATATTGAAATTTGCAGATGAACCTCTTGCTGATGATCAATTACCAAAGCATGCCAATTAATTTGCTTATCTTCCATTTCATTCATTTATTTATTCATTCAGAATACAGATAATCACACGTAGGTATCAAGCCTTTGTGAAGTGTCAGGTGCTGGACTTTTTGGACATTAGTTATTTGTTTGCTTCTGGCTGATACCATTGAGCAAATTATCATCTCAACAAAGGAGAGTGTAAACTAATCTTCCCTGTTTTAAAGACTTATGATCATGTTGGTATTCCTACTGAGATAGGAGGTACTCAGTTTCCCTGGGCTTGACTTACAGGACACACCTCTGGATATCAAGCCATTCCCCAAGGTTTCAGGTCCCTCCTCTAGTCCCTCCCCTGGAGGAAAGTCACTGTTGCTAGTTAGACCTATTTTCAGCACCAACATGGAGAAAATGATATCACTAGGGGCTGACTTATGCAAATCCAATGGCTGGGCATGCTCAGTACAGAGAGGTTGTAAAACCCTAGTAGCCAGGCATGCTTGGTAAGTGGAGTTTATCCTCTGAATGACCTTCCACTAGAGGTGCTAGAGAGCACAGAATATTCTTGAAAACGTTTGGTGCGTGTGATGGGATTTTACCAATGAACATGCTCCAAAAAGGAGACCAACTGAGCATGTGCAAGACCATGTTACATAACTGGGAAACATCCCCTTAATTGAATATTCATTAGACAGCAAAACTACAAAAGCTGAATCCCAGCAGAAGGCAGGGCTGTTGCTCGCTTTCCTGGGGCCACCCTGCACTTCACCAGCTGAGGTGTGCATGCTTTACTTTGTGTTAAGCTTACTTTTAGCAGGTGTCTGCTCACTCTCTTGAACCAGCCTGCACTCTGTACTAAACTTTGAGTGTGCATTTATTACTTTTGTGTAAAACTTGGTGTGGGCCCTGCTCAGTCTCTGGAGCTAGGCTGCGCTCTCTCTGTGGAACCTAGATCTCTTGTCTGTGATATTAAACCCATTCTCACTTTCTACCTTGACTCTGCTCTTGAATTCTTTCTTGTGGTGGAGTCGAGAACCTGGTAAGAGGATGGGGTAGGTTGAGGCTTTCTATCAGGGCCCCCCTGGACCCTACCTCCATCATCACTACTGTTTGGGGGAATTTGCAAATCTACTCCTGAGGCTGTTCACAATGAACAAGAGGATTCTTTCTGACATTTTGGTAAGAACCCTCCTTTAAATTACTTTATTCATTCAGGGATACTTTTTTTTGTGTGTGTGTGACTGGTAAGGGGATCGCAACCCTTGGCTTGGTGTTGCCCGCACTGCACTCAGCCAGTGAGCGCACCGGCCATCCCTGTATAGGATCCGAACCCGCAGTGGGAGCGCCGCCGAGTTCCCAGCACCGCACGCTCCCGAGTGAGCCACGGGGTCAGCCCTCAAGGATACTTTTTGAGTATGTATTTTGCACCAGTCAGCAGGCCGAGGGCTCAGGAAACAAAACAGGCAACGTCTTTTCCCTAATTTATGGAGCTCACATTCTAGAAGTGGGAGACAGACGATCAACAAATACATAATTACTACGGATAGTATGTTAGACGATGATCAGTGCAATGGAGAAAGATGAAGCAGGAGAGGGAGTGAGAATAGTTGGGGAGAAACTACAATTTTAAGTAGGGTGGGCAGGGAAATGCCAACACGTACTAGAAGATAGCGGCAAGGTCTCCTGAGTCCTAAGGACTAAACTCCACCAGGAACCCACATGAAAATCCAATGTATTGTTACTTTCCCAAAGGAGCTTATTTAAGAACACTCTAGAGTTCATATTTTTGTATTCATATTAGTTAACGTCTAAACCTTTCTTTGCTCCGTGTTCCAGGATGAATAATACCTGTCATTGAGCTGCTGTATGTTAAACACATGGGGCATTGGAAGTGTCCCTAAAACAGTCTTGGTCTCTTGCGGCTTTGAAAGGGGATATTTTGAATGTCTTAAAATTTTAACCTGTACACTGTCTTACCCATCTTGTATCCTTTGGTTTCTGGGCAGGAAAAGGGTCCACTTTTTAATTATTTAATTTTATGTCCTCTGCAAATAATTTCCCCCCAGAATCTGGTTGTTTCTTGGCTGAGAGTTGGCTGAAGCCAAATCCTGATTTGCTGACTTTGCACAGCCTGAGTATCCTGGGACCTGGCTGGCAAGCTGCTCATGGGAGTCCAGGCCATGGGGAGTCTCAAGTAGAAGGAGCAATGGTTATAATGAGGTCCCCCTTGTCCTTTGGAAAATAACTTCCCTTGGATAGGATTCAAGAGAGATTTGTATTGGACTGAGTTTGGCAAAACTCCTGTTACCTAATACGTATGTGCATGAAGAGCAAACAAAACCAAGTTTGATAATTCCAGTTCCATCTGAAATGCTCAAATGAAAATCACCAAGGACAACATCTTATGGTGAATCCTTTTGGAAACTGCTGAACTGACACCAGGTTTATCTTAGTATAGACACAGTTTTGTGTGTTTGGGGTACATCTGTAAGTGTTATACTGCTAGTGAAAATTTTGGGAATATCTGAGTCACACACTGAATAATATGATATTATTCATGCTTTATTGCATGAGATATTTCCTAGAAGAGGGGTCTGTTGTTTAAACAGGGGTCAGCAAACTTTTTCTTTGAATAATCAAACAGTAAGTTGTTCAGGCTTTTCAGGTCATGTGGTTTCTGTTGCAACCACAAACTCTGCCACTGCAGCACCACTGCAGCCACAGACAGTATGCAAATGAGCAAGCATGGCTGTGCTCCAGTAAACTTTATTTATGAATACTAAAATTTAAATTTTCATATAATTTTCATGTATCATAAAGTATTATTCTTCTTTTGATTTTTCTTGCAAATCATTTAGCCACGTAAAAGATACTCAAAGTTTTGGGGCCATACAAAAACAGGTGGCAAACTGGATTTGGGCCACAGATTGAAATGACTCTTGAGCCAGAAAGTTATGTTCTTCTTCAAGGGTGCTGCTTCCACATCATTTTTCCCACATTCGCATGATTGCTGTTTAGTGAATGTTTGGGGCATTGTTTGTACATCAGTGTATTCTGTGTATAAAAGTTCCAGCCAGAGTTCCTACATTTCCTCTGGGCTCTTACACCAGTTATGTAACCTTTGTGACTCAGTTTCCTCATCTACAAAGTGGGGAGGATGATGTTTGCCTCAGGTGGGTGATATGAGAATTTAGTGATATGATGTTTACAAAACAGACAACACAGTACTTATACAAAGCAATCATTTCATAAACCAACTTTCAGTGCGTGTTCGTAAGTGTTTAGCAAATGTTAACACCTGCTCATTTCCCCTCTCATTGGAAAAATATTTTCCTCTTGGAGAGTAATCTCTGGAGGGAAGATACATGGCTAATAAATCTGAGAGCGATTAGTAGCCAACATCATCCTTCATCTTGCTGTTGTGGGTTGTTTCTTTCCTTGTGGCGTTGCCTCTAGCTACAGAGAAAAATTTGTCTCTGTTGGGTATTTCTGGCCATCCATGGCTTGACCGAGGAGCTGGCAGTGCAAGCAGGACTTCTCTGTCCATGGTTGTTTAATTTGCCATCCTTGGTTAAGGTCCAAGCTGCCTGGGGAGACATCCTGATTTTATTAGCCAATATATCAGACAGACAATTTCTCTTCTTAGTTCCCTCTTAAATCCTCTCAGTTCCCTTTTACCAATCACAAGGCCTTCTGAGCACTGGGTTGCTGTTGGTCAACATTAAATTATAAAGGGTATAGTTTGACAGGCTATTTCTTCCCTGACATTTTACTTTCTGTCTTCCACATTCCTTGGATATGTACATTAGGTCAGTTTTGATACATTTTTAAATAGGGAGGAAAACTTCACCTTGGGGAACTCTCTATCCTGAATTAGGGGCAGAAAATGAATAGATGACGGGCCACACAAGTTGGTATCACAGCAGGGTGATGACAGCAACCATAGAAAATGGAGCTCATGCAGGAACCTAGGGGTAGAACAAGAAGTGGAAAGTCTGAAGGTTTCAGAGACCCAGTGACATCTGCATAAGAGGCGACTAAGTGTGGATTGCTTTTTGTTACCTATGTTTGCAAGTGGGATACTTTTATAAGAGCTATGGTTTTATGTATATATATTTATATATAAATTTATTGAGCTTTTTACCAACATAACATAAAAATACATTTTTATGTTAAATGTGTATATATAGCATACAATATCTATTATATAGAATAGACAGTAAAGCCAATACCTAGCAGTAAAACAAAATATTAAGTGTGGTTCTCCACTGTCCAGGGACCTGGGGCAATAAAGATGAGTAAGGAGGTGGTACTAGGGACTGCTGTTTTATGGCCACCAACGAGGAATTGCTTTACTTCAGCATTCCTTCCAAGTTTGCTCACTTCTTTTTGCTGTAGAAATGATTTTAGAGTAGATTCTTGCTACTGACAGCTGGATTATAGTTAAGAATTATTTTCACCAAGCCCATAAAGACTGAACCTCTCCTCTCAGACTGTGGAAGGCTGTTTCAGGTTCAGTAACCAGGAGGTTGGATTCACAAGTTTCCCCGTGTTCTGTTTCTACCTTCTAGTTCAAACTGGGAAAGAAGAATCAGCTGAAAAGTCCTACCGAGTGAGCACTGGGAAAAGACTCAAACAATGAAGTTGCTGAAAAGTTAGCAAACTGCTGGGCAACAGAGTATTGTTCTGATAAAAAGGAAAATTGTTTATAAAATAAAAAATATTGGTGAGGATGTAGACAAATAGAAACCCTTGTGCTTTGCTGGTGAGACTATACAATGGTGCAATTGTTATGGAAAATGATATGGTGGTTCTTCAAAAAATTAAACAAAGAGTTGCCATATAATCCAGCAATTCCACTTGTGGGTATATACACAAAAGAATAAAATCAGGGATTCAAGCAGATATTGTATACACACGTTCATAGCAGCATTATTTGCCCAAAGGTAGAAACAACCCAAATGTCCATCAGTGAATGAGTGGATAAACAAGATGGGCTATGCACACACTGGAATATTACTTGGCCTTAGAAAGGAAGTAAATTCCAACACATGCTGCAATGGATGACACTTGAAGACATTATGCTATGTGAAATAAGTCATTGACAAAATGACAGATATTGTATAATTCTACTTATTTGAGGTACCTAGAGTAGTCAAATTCATAGAGACAGAAAGTAGAATGGTGGTTTCCAAGGGCTCGAGGAGGGAGGAATGAGGAATTATCATTTATTGGGTATGGAGTTTCCATTTGGGAAGATGAAAAAAAGTTCTGGAGATGGATGGTGTTGATGGTTGCTCAACAGCGTGGATGTAATTAATGCCACTGAAATCTACATTCAAAAAATGATTAAAACGGTAAATTTTGTTATATACATTTTACTACAAATTTTTAAAAAGCAAAATGAAAGAAAGGAAAGAAGGAAGGAAAAAAGGAATGAACTAAGGAAGGAAGGAAGGAAGGAAGGAAGAAAGAAAGAAAGAAAGAAGAGAGTGAAAAAATGGAAAAAACTGATGTTATGCCATAGGGACTATGGAATAGGAACATGCAATCCAGAGCTAGACTAAAGCCAAAGTTCCCAAAGGAAATTCATTTTGTTTAGTGTCTCTGCATGCTGGGGATTAAATATTTTATTTCCATCTCCTTTCTTTGGGCAGGGAGCTGGATGTAGGAAGAAACACACACACACACACACACACACACACACACACACACACACACAGAGCAACATTTTGTTGCTACAAATGTGTGCTTCAGGACACAAGCATATAACATTGCTGCATGTAATGTAATACTGAATGCCACAGTGTGTGGGGGCAGGTGGACCAGGAACTTCTGTTCTGGAATAATGTGGTATGCTGATGCTCAAAGACTTCCCACTAGGAAAAGGACTCGCATAATGTGAGCATGTTCTCTGGGGTATGAGCCTCTCTCTATTGTAAACCCACAGCTCCCTTCCTCCCTACCACATACCTACTCCTGGATGCACCCTATTCTCACCTGTATTTAAGAATATATTTGTTTTCCCCTAAAGATGGTGTGGAATGCCCGATGAGAAGGTTGCAGGTCTTCATTTGTGGTGAGAAGACGTTACCTGAATGTTCCAAAAGCCTTTGATCAGCCCCAGGGACTCCGACCGGTTAAAGGTTGACATAATCACGAAGTGCAGCCTCACCTCCAGCTTTGAAAGCACATGCAAAAGGGAGTAAATAGGAGCACAGGCATCCTCATCCTTCTTTCATTGCTTCCTTTCCCTTCTCTCTTTTCTTTCCTCTTTTTCTAAGGAAAGGTTGGCTTAAAGGAAGAATGAATGAGTGAAAGAACTGGTGGTAAAGAGAAGGGTGAGTGCGGAGAAAAACACCAGGGTGTTTTTATTTTATTTTATTTTATTTTCTATAGAGCACTCTGGGAAGTTTGGAAAGGGGGAAGAAAAAGATTTAAGAAGTGATAGTTTTGAATTTCAGCCAAAAGCAAGCCATCAAAATGGGACACTGTCTCTTTAAGTGCAAGGCTGCACAAACGAAAGGAAATTAATTAAGTATCCGACGCTGCTGTGGCGCCGTGGAAAGAATACACAATCTGGGTACCGCATGCCAAATCTGAAATGAAAATGAAGGTGATCCGTCATATTTGGCTGTTCTTTTTAAGACAGAATATATATTTTTGAAAGTTGACTAAGCAATTACCCATATTAAAGAAACTGGAAAAGCAAACAGTGGTAAAAATGCTTTAGTTTTTTTAGAAGCTAAATTAGTTTTCAAATGTGTGCGTTTTGTTATCTTTATACCAATGAGAAAGAAAAAAAAAATTGAAAACAAAACAAAACAGGGGGTCCCTTAACTCCTTAATGCCAGCATCTAGGAAAATGTATTTACTGCCTGTGCCAATGATAAAGTTTCCAAACTTAAAACATAAGGTAGCTCAGGCTCCTTCTGAGCTCCGAGGAAGAGATGTGTAGTATCTGTTTCGAATCTGAGATTTTTTCCTTTCTCAGGTGTGGGTCTCCCTCTCTATGCTCTTTACATGTTGTCAGCCACCAGATGGGTTCCCTACAAGCATCACCTCCTGCCCTCTGAACCACTGAGCTGGACCCTGCCACCGGGCAGGTCAGGGCAGCCTTGGCTTGCCATGCTTCTGTATTCATCTCTGGCCAAGGCTAAGGGACGGGAAAGGGCTTTAGATAGAAAAGTCCCCCCCCCCCGGCCCCTGGGGGACCAAGCGGTCCTGAACATGAGCCAAGTGGACTGTGTAGTCAACTGAAATTTCCTTGCCCTCCTTCTGCAGTTTGGAAAAAAGTATCAGAGTCAAAGCTCCTGAGAAGCCCATCTTCTTTCCCCAAATCCTAGTGCTTTTCATGATACGCTAGGTGGAATTAGCTGTCAGAAAGAGGTGCCTCCTGAAATAAATGCAGCATTTATGAATTGTTTTGAAGGGAGGGCCACGCTCGATTAGACTCTCCTGGCTGCAACAGACAGAAAATCCATGACAAATAGTCCTGAGACAAAAGGTAGTTTATTGTCTTTTGTAAGTTGAAAGGTCTATTGCAGGCTTTCACCACAATTAAATTCAGGGCTTGGATACATGTGGTGTTGCCTGGAGTCTTCACTTCCTATTTTTGCCAGCTCTTTCTCACTCTAGAGCTGTATCTTCCTTCATGTAAGTTTATAGAGAAAAAGGAAGTTAACAGAAGATCAAAAAAAGGCTTTGAAAATTTTGCTGCCCTTCATCAGCCTAACTTGGGGTATTGTGCTCATGTATGAATTCTTCACCGTGACCAGGGACATGAGGTTGGCATATAGGATTACCCTGGTCATAGGTTCCAGAATCTAGGAGCAGAATTGGCTTCATCAAAAGCACCTGAGAGAAGGGAGTTTGCTGTGATGGACTACTATAAAAAGGAGGAGAATATAGTGACCGGCAAAAACAAGAGTGACTTCAAAAAAAAAAAAATAAAAAAATAAAAAATAAAAAATAAAAAAATAAAAAAAAAAACAAGAGTGACTTCTAAAAGATGTTAGACATCATTAAATGTCTTAAATGACCAACAATTGCTTCACCACTAGTTCAAAGAATTAGGGATGATGGCAAATGCTATGCAGAAGGCTGGTTGTTGTAGAGAGACTGCTAGCAGCTGGCTTGGCGATGTGGTCACCAACTCCTGATTTAGGGCCAAACATGTGCTAACTAAAATTGCTAAGAGGCCATTGGTTTGAACCGAGCTCTCAACAGACCAAACCAGAATGGAGATGCTAATACTAAAGTTCCGTGTTGCCAAGCCAAAACTAAGTTGCTCATTTGTCCTTCCAAGATATTAGGGGGTGGAGAGAGAGAGAGACAGAGAGAGAGAGAGAGATAATAGCTCAATACCCAAACAGGCTGGTTTTAGCCGCATAATAAGGCAGTCCCCTCTGCTTTGACCTTTTACCTTTGGGAAATAAAACCCCACTTTTTGTTCTCTGTTTCTGCTTTCCTCAGCCTTTTTCTGTCTATAAAGCCAAACTCTTCTGCTGAGATCATCGAACACTCATTCTATTCTATTCTATTCTAGAATTGCAGATAACAACCGATTAAGATATTTAAATTGCATTTGTTGCAATTTTGTCTTTTGACACAAGTCTGGGTTTACATATCAGCTTGAACATCCTCTCCATGTATAATCTTGACCAAGTTACTTAACCTCTCTCCTCCTAGTTACATCACTTGTAAAATGGGGATAACAGAACTTTCTCACGGGGTGTACTAGTTTCCTAGGGCTGCTGTAACAAATTACCAAAAACTGGGAGGCTCAAAACAACACAGATTTATTCCCTTACAATCCTGGAAGCTCTAGGTTCAAAGTCAAGGTGCTGGTATCGCCAGACCATGCTCTTTCCGAAGGTTCTAAGGGAGAAATTGTTCCATTCCCTTATCTTAGTTTCTGGTGTTGCCAACAATCCTTGGAGTTCCTGGGCTTCTAGATGCATCACTCCAATTTCTGCCTCTGGGATCACACAGTGTTTTTTCTCTGTGTCTTTTCTCTTTTTATAAGGCCCCAAGTCATATTGGATTAGGGCACATCCTAATTCAATGTGCCCTTAAACTTGATTATCTCTGCAAACACCCCATTCTAAATAAGGTCATATTCACAGGTACGGTGGGTTAGGACTTGAACACATCTTTCAGGGAGGATACAATTCAACCCTTAACATAGAGTTACTATAAGAATCATGTGAAATAATGCATTTCACCATCATTATCAGCTAATGCTCCCCAGCCGTTCATTTACAGTTTGCAGAATTAGAATAGGAGAGGATTTTTGAAAAGAAACATTTCATAACATATAGCAAATATATAGAATCTTGCTCAAAATCTAAGAGTAACCTTTTCAAACTGAGCGCAGCCAAGTAAACAGTACCCAGATCAAGAAATAGAACATTGCCAGGATGCAAAAGTGGATCACACTCTATGTATATATTTTGCCTCAGTGGATAAGACTATACAGTACCAATTTCCACTCCCACAGCAAGGTATAAGAGTTCCAGCTGTGCAACATTCAGTAGAGGAATCTTATAAGTATTTCTTTTATTCTTTCCTTGTTGACACCTGAAAACCTTATGAAGATCTGTGAAAAGTTAACAAAGAGAATCTTGGTTTAGTATCTCTTCTGATAAAAAATAAAAATAAAGTAAAATCTTAGGTCAGTGTCTCACTTCTGATAAAAAAAAAGTAATAAATGGGGTGTTGCCTTACATGGCTTCTGCAAGGTGAGTCAATGTGGCCCTTCTGGGCTTCTAAAAAGCTGGGTAATGCCTCCACATCACTATATAGCTTATCTGGCTTTTTTAGGGATTTAAGTTTATTGGGAACTTGGTGTGTTGTGATATCCTTTTTCCTCTCATTTGTGACTTTTAATTTGAATATGGATGACTCATTTTTATTTGGACCCAAGAAGAAGGGACATAAAATATGTTGGTGCCTTAATGATATATAGCTAGATAGTCTGAAGTCCAGAGAAGCTAAATAAGGTGCCTAAGATCAGCTAATGAGTACCAGTGACTGAGCTGGGGCTAGAAAACTTGAGTGTAGCCAGCTGATGTTCACACTTAAATATGCACATATTTCTGTTCACTTGAGTCTTCACATATGTGACCCAAGGGAGTCGTGCAATTATTAACTCAGGGAATTTTTTTCCTTTATTCTCATGTGCTAGTCTAATGTATACCGATAATTCAAAATATAAAAAGCTGTCAGTGTTTTATCTTTTCAGCTCCTCGAGTCAACATCCTGCTAATCTCTTCTCAGTTTTCTTCCAGAGTCCAGTTGCATTAATCTTCTCTCTCCTATTCCTGAAACCTTATAAGAAGCAGAATTATTTTCACCTATCCTTTCCAGAATCTGAACTCAGAAGAAAATCATGGTCACCAAATAGGACTTTAACTGTCTAGAACCATAGAAAGAACCATACAAAAAAGGACAGAATTTAAAACAGGCAGAGATATGGACTTCTAAAATGTTGCCTGTTAAAGATACAATGTATGAATCCCCCAGGCTTATTGAAAAGAGCAAGAACTTTGAAATCAAGATAGCTGAATTCAAATCCAGGCTTTGCACCTTGGACCTTTCCACAACCTCAACTTTTATTACTTTTATAATGGTGATAATTTTGTAAGACTTAGAGATAGTAAATAGAAAACATTCAGCTCAATGTCTTACACTAAGTGGAACGCAACGAGTTGTAGCCATCATTATTAGTATTACTAGTATTTATTATTGTTATTACTATTGAAGTAAGGTATATTCCCAACCCATGGATACTCTTTATATTATTCTTATTAAGCTATGTAGAAAAATCTCTAACACAAGTTAAGGCAGAAGCAAAAACAGCCTTTTTCCTAAACGCTTAACACTAATGCAATATTAGCACAGATGTTAGAAGAACCACAGTCTCCTTGTAAGTGTGCTTTCAAATAGAAAAGTGCTAGAGCAGTGATTCTCAGATACAGATGAACGTAAGTATCGTCTAGGGCTTTTAAAAAACATACAGCGTTCTAACCACCTTCCCCGAAATATTGATGAGTATGTTAGTGCGGTGTCCAGCTCTGGAGCCAGACTGACTGTGTGTGGGTTCCAACTCTCCCCTTACTGCTGGGTAACTTTATGGAGTTATTTAATTTCTCTGCTTCAGTTTCCCCAGTTTACTTTGTACATACAGTTTACCCTGTAGCACAGGGATAACATTTGTGCTCACCCAGTATATAGGCAGGACTCAACAAATGTTTGCTCTCATTAGGAGGTAGAAGTCTATATTAAAAACCAAAACAAACTTCCTGACAAATCTGTGGTTCAGAGGCAAACCACTGACCTCGAGACAGAGTGTAATATGGTATTTTGGCTAAAAAATGTTACATCTCAGATGATAACTTCTTTAGTTCCTCACTCTTACTGAGATCTAAAGGGAACGTATGTGTGCGAAATTGAGAGAATGAGAGATCTCTTTGTCTTGAGAAAAATCAAATTATATATGTAGTTTGGAATGCGTGTAAATTTATGTTTGCAAAAAAATGATTTATCCACATGTAGTTCTGTCCTTTATTTAAGTACATTGTAAAAAGGAAGAAGGATGAGAGAGACACTGTGATAGATCTCAAGTTGCAAGGTCATACTTCCCAGTGCCCCAAAGATGGTTTTTCCTAATGGCAGCAGCTACTTAACTCAAATGTCACTTGCACAAGTTTTTAGGACAAGTCCTGATCTTTGCATTAGGAATTTAAAAAGCTCCAGCTTAATATTGAAAGTAGCAGCATTATGTTTTCTCTTTGTGGCTTGTCTGGCTCAGGACTTTGGAATTGTCTCTGATTACTAGATTCAGCCTTTGCTCTGAAATGGCACTTTTTTTTTTATAAAACATTTTTTGTTTCTTTCTCTCTCTAACGTCCTACTGTCCTACTGGTACTCCTATCCCATGTGTGCTGATAATCTTGCTGATGTTCCACATTTCCTTGAGGCTGTATTCATTTTCTTTCATTTTTTTCTCTCTTTTTTTTCCAAATTGCATAATCTCTATTGATTTGTCTTCACATTTGCTGACTCTTTCTTCTGCCAGCTAAAAATCTACTTTTGGTCCCCTATAGTGAGTTTTTTATTTCAGTTATTGTACTTTTCAACTCCATAATTTTAATTTGGTTCCTTTGAAAATAATTTCTGTATACCTGTTGATATTTTCTATTTTATGAGACATTGTCATAAGACCTTCCTGTACTTCTTTAAACATGGTGTCCTTTAGCTTTCTGAGCATATTTGTAACAATTGTTTGGAAGTTTCTGTCAGTTAACTCCAATATCTGGACCCACTCAAAGGCAGGCTCTATTGTCTGCCTTACCCCCCATGGATGGATCACACATTGCTCTTTCTTTGCATGTAATTTCTTTTGTTAAATTGGACATTTTAGATACTGAACCTCACCTTATTCTCATGGGCCTGCTATTGCTGTTTACTTGCTTGCTTTTTATTTTTTATTTTTTGTAATTGAGTTGGCTAGACCAGTTTAGGAAAGTCTATTTCCTCCACAGCATGCAACCTCTGGTGTCAATCCTCAGAAGATGTAGTTTGGGTATGTGTACAATCTCCCTGAGCAACACGGCTGGCTGTGGTTCTACCCAAGCTGTCTTTTTGCCTGTTCCATTCCCTGACCTCCCCCTTATGCTTTTGGCTGGTGTACCCCAGAGAAGGCTTCTGTTACACTAAAATGGGTGAGGAGAGGGAAGTCATGTTTCAAATAACACAAATTCTCAGTGTTTTTACTGCTCTTTAGTACACTTTTTAAGTAACATTATTTTTTCAGAGACCCTACATTTAAAAAAAATAATAATTTTCACCAGCTAAAATGGTTGTTTCTCTGGGTATCTATCATCTGCCAGTTCTTCACAGTGCCTGCTATGGGTTGAACACGTCCCCCAAAAGTTTGTGTGTTGGAAATTTGATTCCCATTGTAATAGTGCTAAGAGAGTGGGAAATCTGATCATGGTATTTGAAAGGTAGAGCCTTTGGGAAGTGATTGGGTCATGAGGACTGTGCTCTCATGAGCTGATTAATCCATTCATGGAGTAATGGGTTAATGGTTTGATGGTTTATCAATGAGTGATTTTGATGGTTTTATAAGGAGAGCAAATGAGCGTGTTAATTCTCTTGCTTATATCCTTCTTGCCATGTGATACCCTGGTTGCTATGAGTCTCTGCAGAGACTCTCCACCAAGAAGAAGGCTTTTACCAGATATGGCCCCCTGGACCTTGAACTTCCCAGGCTCTGAAACTATAAGAAATAAATTTGATTTCTTTTTAAATTACCCAATTTGGGGCATTCTATTATAAGCAACAGAAAATAGACTAATTCACTGCCATTCCAGAAGTCCTGCCTCCTTTTCATGACATCAGTGTAATTTTTTTGAACTGACACCATTGGTTACTCCTTGTCTGCTCTACTTTTCTTTTGACTTTGGGAACATTTGAGCATGTGCTATGAGAATAGTGAGGCTGAAGGCAATCACAGCACTGTGCATTAGCCCTATAGGTCTGACTGCCTCCTTGCCTGGAAAAGGGGTGCGGTTTGTCTACCCAAGCTATGGTAAAAGGCAAAATAGGAAATGCTTACAACCATCCAGAGACAAATACATTCAGCAGAATCTCTGTGACTAGGCATACACTACAGGATTTTCCCAACAGATTGCTTCACTGAATTTCTCCAAGCTTCTGTCCGTAGAGCATCTATGTTACCTCATTTCTTGACTGTGCTGAGAGATGGAAGGAAAAGACTGTGTCTATAGGGAGGTGATTCAGTAATATGTTGGAGGAGAAGTTTCACGAAAAGAGGAATCCACTGGAAAACATTTTAAAGCCAGTGGCCCAGGATTCACCACAACTAGTCAACATCTGGTCTTTCTCCTCTCCAGGGAACAAAAGAATATATAAAAATATTCTTCCTTGTAATGCTGTCACCCTCCCCAATAACTAAAAAGCACAAGACTGACAGAAATGGAAATATGCCAGTGGATTATGAAGATATTTAGGAGGTTAAACCTTGCAGGACTATATAATGAAATGGATAGGGAGGTAAATGAGGAAAAAATTGGAGTGAGGAATGACTGTATCCTAGATTTTTCAAATTGTGAAACACTGGATCAAATCTCTTAAGGAGAGAGTGCAGGAAAATAAAAGAGACGGCCTAGAAAAGACTCTTGAATGTTACAAGGAATCAAAGCTGTGATGAAGAAGATAAGCAACAAGAAAATTGATAAGTAGAGATCACGGTGGAAAAAGGAAAATCTTAAGGTGCTGGGGAAAGATACTGTTTTCCATAAAGAAAGTGCTCAAAAGTATGATTTCCTATTTAGGAGTTATGACAAAGAGGGCTGAAAAGGACTATTTGATTCTGTGACATGGAAGTCATCTGTGACTTTAGTAGGAACTGTTTATGTCAGGGATGGGGCAGACTTTATTAGATGTCTGAGGAATAAATGGGAGGTGACTTGGTGGAGATAGACACGTGTAGGCAAGGGATGGCAGATACAAACTCCCTTTCCTTTCTAATGTGGGAGAAATTTAGAGAGTAGGGAGGAATGAAAGGGATAAGGAGATAATTCTCACTGCGGAGAGCCAGTTCACCACAAGAAGGGCTGAAAACATCAAAGACTGACTCATCTGTGCATGAGGAGGGAGGACACTAGTAAAAAATACTGGAGCTGGACGGACATCCTGGCCCTGACATTTGTTACCCATGTAACTCTTTGTAAGTAAAACACTTAGTCTTTTTGCACCTTGGTTTCCTCATCTGCAATATGGGAGTAATTAAACCTATACTGGATGGTTATCATGACTCATAAAAAGAGGAATTACAAATAAATTTATGTATATCAATCACCAGATGCATGATGTGTTAATTAACGTTTCTTTCCTTCCCTTTTTGTTGCTCTATCTTGCTTGCCCTTTTTATTTTCGAGTGCATACAAAGATATTACTAATGTTTTATTCTGTGCACGGCCACCTTTGAAGAAACACTGGTTATTCAATTAGAGACAAATAATATTTATTGAGCATCTATGTGAGCAAAGGGAAACTGTCAAGGGTTCACTCATGGACATGGTATGATTAGATTTCCATTTAAATATGATTAGTCCATCTCAATTGCAGAAACATAAAGCTAAATATGGGAGAGCGTAGGCATCTCAGCTTTGGAGAATAGTGTCCTGGGGGTAGTGATGACTGTGATGGAGAGGGAAATAAATTGATGTGAGAAGTTTTAGGTGGGAGAGTGGACAGATATAAGGATTAACTAGAACTAATGCATAAGTGGTAAGAACAAGACAAAGACGATCCTAAAAGCTTTGGCTTGAGCACCTAAAAGAATAGGTAGTGTCATTCACAGATTTGTCTTGATGACTGATTGAATGACCACTGTCCATAAAAAGCTGTATGTTGAGCAGGACAAAACATCAGTAACACACTCCGTATGAATTGAAAGGATTTCTAACTATGGTGCAGAACTAAGTAAACTTTTGGTGTGATCAACACAGGAGAATATGATGCATGTAAAAAGGTTTATAAAACTTTTAGACAGTAATGCACTAAGGCATTCCAGATCCAATTATTGCCATATTCAGTTCCACAGAAACTTTTTCTATGAATACTGCCAATCATGCAAAAGCTCCATGCATTTGGACGTGCATCACTCATAGAAAAGTTATTACAGGAAGTTAGCGGCTTTCCCTGTGCTCTCTCTAGACATTGAAAGCTCAGTGATGGCGACTGCGGTCAAACAGTAGGAACAACATATGATTCTATCGTGTGCTTTTTCTTCTGTGTTTTGACTGTCATCTTTCAGCTTGTAACAAAAGGAATGAGTTTTCCTGTGGCTAGAGGGACCTGGGAGATTTGAAAAGTAAATCATTTAAAGGGTTTCATGAAGAGATTGAAATATATTATTGATATGCTGAACACCGTATAGGTATAAAACAAAAGCAAAGTAAACAGAGAAGGCCTCCCCCACTGACCGAGTGAGGAATTTCCAGATGCTGTCACAGCAGGTTCTGTAGATGGAAACTCTGCAGCTTCCAGAAGGTCAAACTTTAACCTTTCTGGACACACACACACATGCACACACAGACTGAACACACACAAACACACACATTCACACTTTTTAAAACTCTGTATTGTAAGCTTTTGTTAGCATCTGTTGCTTTCCTGTCTTGACTAGACGTTTGGACATTTACACTGAGTTTTGGGGGTACCTATTTGATTTGAAGAAAGAGATTTTCCCTTTTACTAGAGGAAGAATAATTTCTACATTAAAATCAAGGTAGCTAATGTTGAGTTTCTTTTTTTATGATTCCCAGGCTAAGAGAACATCAGAGTTAGAAGGAAAATTTGAGGCCAAACCCTTAATTTTACAGAAACAAAATACAGTAAAGTAGCAGGACATACTCATATAAATGACTTATCATACCTCAACCCGGGCAAATGCTCAGTGGCAGAATACAGGTAAAAAACAGACTTCTTGCTTCCTTTCCACACTCATTTTATCATAATGTGTCATCTTTTAAATTTTTTCTCAGCAATGGTCTAAAAGACAGTATGAATAATCCCTGGTAGAGAATAATCTGGGACTCAGTTACTCATTTTCTTTGTTTTCTCCATAAATGCTTTATGTCAGGTTATACTTACATTAGATTATTTCAGTTTCTGGGTAACCCACCATACTGGGGTACATGTGTCATAAGCATGCCATGTGGCAGAGGAAAAACAATTCAAGATTTAAAAAGAATAAATTTTAACTATAGATTTCAAGAGTTTAGTTACCTAAGATTAAACATTATTGCTGTTCTGTTTTACTTGCTAGAATATGCAAACTTCAACGCATATTGTAATGAGAGCCACTATATCTCAGAATGCAATACAATTTTCTTTAAATGTATTTATTTTCCAAAACCTGGTTAGTGGCAAGGTATATGCTTTATACATAAAAATGAAACAAATACACATGAGGTAGTAGAAAAAGCATGAATTTCAAAGTAAAGGTAAACCTGATTTCCTGGCTCCTCCACTTCTCAGCTCTAAGAAACTGAACAAGTAAATTCCTATTTCTATTTTCTCAGCAGCATCATTTGTAAAGAAAGTATGGATCCTATAGCATGCATGTAAAGATAAAATAATGCATGTAAGGCCTCAGACATTGCAGGCTGTTGATGAGAGGAATAACAAAATAATTTAAACAGTTCATTCCAGATGGCTTGCTTTAATATTCTGTCATAATTCTAGGAGTCACATTTGGGCTATACCTTTTACCTAGGTCATCCTGTTATGAGAAATTAACAATGAAAGTATTTTCAAAGGAAATATACTACCTAGTGCAAAGTAAAGTTAAAGGGGAAATGATTAGATTGTTTTTCCAACATTATTCCATTCTAGAGAGAATGTGAATGCAGAAGGAAGTTCTGAAGGATGGAACAGCCTCCCTGTTCAGCTCAGTTAAACACTGCAATCCTTAAACCTCATGGCTTTAAAGCAGACTGGCCAGTTCTGATGATGGCAGAGTCCTGCTCCATGCTCTGTCATGAAGCATCCTGACTAGGCAAAGGACCGTGGCTGCCTTGCGCAAGGGCACAGCTCTAAGCTATACGAGCTGGACAGCCCTCTCAACTATTCAACTGAAACAACTTCTTTTTCAGATATGGACATGAGCGTACACAAACTTCACTTTACAAATCGGTGAATAGATTTGGCTTCTAGCAGACGGATGTTCAATAAATATTTGTCTGATGAAACAAAGTGTATGTCCTTTGCACCTAAGATTGTTTTAAGGTTAAGCAGGTTAAGAAAATTATCAGAAAATGTGAAATGATAGTGCTTTCAGATTTTAAAAATTGCTGTCTTTAGTTTTAATTTCTGTGGACATTCATTTTTATTTTCCTTGACTTTAACTTTCAACATGTAGATGATAGATAGACAATTAGTTTGAAAACAATACTTTAAATTGTTATTTGAAAGCCGACTTTTTTCTTTAAGTTCCTCACTGAGACAGCTGCTGCAGACAAATGCCTCCCTGTTTCTTTTTCTTTCTTTCTCTTTTTGCTAAGGGATGAATGATTGTTTCCTTCCACAAATTAAAATGAATCTCAAGGTCACAGCATACATTTTAGCTCTTAGCTTCATTTATTAAGTTGTTTTTTTCTAAGATGATCCATTTCAATACTTTTTGCATTTTTTGTGACTGTTCCTCAATTATTGATTTATGCCATTTTGGATTCTGGGTTGGGTCCTTATGCAACAGCTGTTTAGAGTGGTCAAAGTGGGAACATAAAGGGGTTATTTTAGAAGTACGAAGGTACTTCAAAAAGTTTGTGGAAAAATGGAATTAAAAGATAATACAAATTTTTTCATGAACTCGTTCAAGACCTCTTGTATTTTAATCTGAGTCCAAAGCATCTGGAACCTTCTGAGTGAATATGTTCCCACAAGTAACATAATCATTCTGTAACAACTGAAATTTTTAAGTACAAGTGATGTGATACTTACACACCTAGACCTAGACTGCCTACAAGAGGACATAGAAAGTGTTTCTATACTAGCTTCCCTGCAGATGCATCTAACTGAGGAGCTAAATAACTTCTATCATGTACAATGAAACCATGGTCTGATCTGAGGTCCAACTGTGGATTCTGAGCTACAGCCACAGACATGCAAATTGTATCACATGAGACCCTGGAGTCTGTTCCTGTTTTATTCATAGACTATGCTATAATCAGAGAACTCATTCCTTTGTTGAGTTTTTGAAACAAATTCAATACATGTCTTTGGATTTTTATAGTTACTTAAGATCTGGGTTAAATTTTAGCTACATAAATCTTCGGATTTTTTCCCCCCTTTGATAGTTGCAGGGACATGCTAAACAATGCGGATGAACCTTCATAACGATTCATTATTTATGTGAATATCCTGAAATATTAGTAACTGGAAATGAGATGAGTAAAATATCTAAATACAGGAGTGACTCTTTCACTTACAAAATATATATATATATATATATATATATATATATATATATATATATATATATATATATTTAATTCTGGATATGAGAAATCATAAGTCATAACCAGCCTGTGTTGGCAAAGATTTGTTTGTACTTAGGATAAATAATAAAAACCCTAAGCAGATTAATGGACACTGTATTCCTCTTTCTTTTTCTTTTTCCTTATTTAAATTGTAAACAGTATATCCTATGAGAAACTGGAGAAGCAGTGAGCAGTCCAAAGCAAATAATTACCTTTTCTCTTTGTTTACAACGAGGTTCAGAGAGCACTTCTTTTTCCTTTTCAGTAAAAAAAAAAAAAAAAAAATCCCTCTTTAGTCTCCTGAAAATTTTAATGGCAAAGCATAATCCCCAGTCCCACTAACATCATTAATAAGTATGGAAAACAGTGGACATCAGCCTCACTTGCCACGTGCGTTTTTTTCCTTCCCGAGTGAGGAATGTTAACTACATTGTGCTGTAATGAGCCATGCCCAAACTACTGTTTTCTGGTCCACTGTTTATTTGATTTCTTTATTGTAATGAAACTCAGATGGTTGGTGTTTACACTAGCAGTGTGCTGGGAGATCACGCTGGGAACCGTTCTAATTAGCTGCAAGTGGGTCTCAGAATTAGAACGGAGGAAAGAACAAATTTTTAGTAACGACTTTAAATTGAAGCCCTCATTTATTTTCATTATGCCCAGACCAGAAGCAAGCTAATGTTTCCCAGGTCCTTCCATACAGGGCCTGTGGCTCAGCTCAGAGGAATAGGATTCAGGTATTTCAGATGCACTTCAGCATTCACGGCTCCAGGAAAGGGAATTTTAAGGTAAGATTGGAGCAAGGTGCCCAGCTGGAATTGTTAAAGCAGAAGATGAAGGGGATGTGGGCAGTGAGGTTACCTCTGCTCAACTTTGAACTCTGCTTTACTTAAAGAATTATGTATTCTGTGCTCTGTGATCTAAAAGCAACTTTTTCTGCCTGGGTATTTTCTCAGAAAGGAAATATTTTGGCATTCATAGAGAAGTGACCAGTGAATTACATTTTAACATTCAGCACATAGCAGAGACCACAATCTAACAAGAGGATGGCTTACCCTAATGAGCCTGTGTTTACATATCTTCTGGGTTTGTGGTTTTCTTTCTTTGGAAGCAACTAATTGGTCAATCATAAGAGATTTTGAACTATCTAGTCATACTTCATGTAGAGGGTATCTCTAACACATTCTCTGTAGCACAGAACATCATTTTAATGGTTACAACATGTGGCCAGATGCTTTCCAAGGCTTATTTTAGGATGTAATTCTAGTATGTGAATTGGTAAAACATGATTTATAAAAGCTACAATAGTCTTGCTAGAGTAATCAGAGTTCCTCTCTGTAGAGGCAACTGCTTGTACATGCTTTTGTGTATTTATTTTCTTACCAACCAGATTTGGGGGTGACTTTAATGAGAGTTCAAAAAGTGGGGTTTAAAATATTTGATGCTTACGGTATAAAAACTCAATCATGTTTTGCAGAGAGTAGTGCAGTATTTGGAATCTTGCACTGTAAAACTCTTTGTTTCTTTTCTTTAAAATGTGATAATTCTAATAATCAGACTTGTCTTCCTGAATGTAAAGAAATTTTCAAATCATATATCTGATAAGGTACATATACGTAGAATGTATAAATAACTCTTACAACTCGATAGCAAAAACATAACCCAATTAAAAATGAGCAGACAATCTAAATATTTCTGCAAATAAAATAAGCAAATAGTTAATCAGCACATGAAAGAAGCTTAACATCATTAGTTGTCAAAAATGAATACCACAATGAAATACTCACTAGTATTGCCATAATCAAAAGACAGATAACAACAAGTATGGGTGAGGATGTAGAAAAACTGGGACTCTCCTGACTCTGCTGGTGGGAATTAACATGGTGCAGCCACTCTGGAAAACATTTGGGCAGTTTCTCAAAATGTTGAACATAGAATTACCATATGACTCAGCAATTCTACCCATAGGTATATACCCATGAGAAATGAAAATGTTTATGTCCACACAAAAACTTGTACATGAATGTGTAACAGTATTAAATACCACAAACGTTCAACAGATGAATGGATAAAGAAAATGTGGTGTATTCATACAATGGAATGTTAATCAACAATAAAAGAAATTAAGTTCTGATACATGATAGGTGTATTTGAAAAAAAATTATACTATGGGAAATAAGCCAGTCACAATCCATGTGCCATGATTTCATTGATGTGAAATGTCCAGAATAGGAAAATCTACAGAGACAGAAAGTAGACTACTGGTTGCTTAGGGCTGGGGAAGTGAGTGGGGGAATCTGGGAATAGAGGGTTTGGGATTTCTTTTTGGAATGATAAATATCTTCTAAAATTAATTGCTTTTTTTCACTGCTGAATTCTATCAAACATTTATTTTTCTTTTATTTTATTGTTAATTAAAACATGATTGATTATGCATAATTTTGGGTGTACAGCATTGACTACTATCACCTGTGTACAACCTGAATTGATCAAATCAATATTATTAGCATGTTCATTATTACAAATCATAATTATTCTTCGTACCCCTTTCCCAATCTCTCCCCACCCCCTCTTCCTCCCACTCCCACCTCTAGTAACCATAGATTTATTCTCTTCTGAAAGATAAGTGTATTATTTTGGTCTTTTCTTTCCTTCTTTCCTTCTTTTTTTCCTTCTTTCCTTCATTCTTTCTTTCTTTTTTCTTCCTTCCTTTCTAAAATTAATTGTGGTGATAGTTACACATATCTGTCAATAGACTCCAAACCTTTGAATAGTATACTTCAAATGGTTGAATTGTATGGTATGTAAATTATATCTCAAAAAAGTTGTAACAAAAAGAAAGTAATTTGAACTTTACCTTATTTGAAAAAAAAATTGCATGTATCTTTACTCTGTAGAAGAGAATGGGCCTATGGAAGAGTCCTTTTGTGACAATCAGCCATGCAGCATTCTTTGCAGTTCCAGGAAAGCTCAGTGTATTTCCTTCCCTCTGACCTTTGCTTGCCCTGTCCCTTTGTCTGCATGTCTTTCCACTGTTTAAACCCTTTGCATTCTCTTAAGTCCACCACCATTGCTATTCCTTCCATGAAGCCTTCCTTGATGAACTTGTAGCTGGGATCCACTTTTCTTGCAGCGCTCACAGAATCATTGTAGCTACCGTCTCCTGAATTTGGATCAGAACAGTCCCTTAGATATCATTTAGTCCATACTCATCATTGTATAGATGAGAGACCCAACACATAGGGGACAAGACTGCCGTACTCCAAGTCACATAACTATTTCAGATAAAATCAAGGTTTCAATTCTTTACAGGCCCTTGAGGCCAAGAATAAAGCATTGCTAATCTCCAAAACATGAATAAGGAAAAAAACTGTCTGTTTTCCACTTAATTTTGATATCATAAAATCATCTTTCTTTGATACACCTGCAATTTCTAGCCTGATTGTGGGACTGCAAGAATTGATATTGGAGGGGAAAGGGCCTCTTGGGAGTGAAAGATGGTGTTAGAAGAGTCAGAACAATTTAAGGCTGTAGGCCAGGTTTGGATTTCAGCTATACAAATTTATAACACATTTCCATCCTGTTGCAAGTAAAGACATGGCCAAGTGGAACGGTGAGTGTGCTTCAGGGTGATACTAAATTTAAATGGTGGTGGCTTTCTATTTGGGACAAGACTAGTGATATTCATGATAGCTTCTCTCTCATAGAGTGTGAGACATGATTTATGCATGGCGTGGTTTATGAAAACATGTTTTTTAAGTAAAATGTAGTAAAAAGAAATAGTAGTCATATGTAGAAAACAGAATAGCATAGGCTTTAGGTGAATTAATTTTAAATCCAATTAACCATATAGATTTGAGAGAATAATTAAATGTGAGGAGGTCTGGTTCTTGAGCCTGCAGTAATGAACTTGGTGTTAGCTTCATCTCCATGGAAGACAATGAGTATAAAGACCTTATACCTCCCTGCCTCGCAGCACTGTCGGGAAACTCAAAGGAAAATACACCAATGGAAGTGTGTTATAAGCTCTAAAGTTTCTGGAACTTGCAATACAAATCTTATAAGAATATACACCTACATTTTCCCAATGTAGTTTTAAAATTTTTTAAGTTTCTGCCGTGTTCTTAAGGCTGGACAAAGAGCAATAGACAGTTAAATAAACAGTACATGAGATAGTTCCTGTCTCTGAAAAAGATACCACCTTCCCTCTCTCTTCTGCTGCCTGCTCTGATGAGGTTGGCATACCAGGGCAGTTACTTCTCTTGGCACGGAGTGTCCTAACCTTCTCCAGTCTCTCCCCTGCAAGTGAAGGGGGCATAAATCAAGTCACTCCTGCTCCTCCAATGTATTCCTTATCAGACAACTCTGAATGAATCTAATCCTCTGATCTCATTTGAGCTAATAATCATTGCATCTATTTTATGTGTCAGATAAACTCAACAAAGAGTCTTAGATTTGTCCAAACATCCCATATGACACAGGAAGTCTCCTTGGATAGAAATACAAAGTGACACTTAGGGGCAGGAGTATAGTTTGGGGGAGACAGGGCTTGTTGGGAAAGCCACTGCGGCCATCCTTACCCTGGGTGTTGCAGGAACTAATATTATGGTTATTGCTGGTATTTTAGGCCCTGATTCTGGAACTAGGTGATTAGATCTGAGCTACAAAAGTTAACTAAATTATACATGGGATACAGAGCACTTGTACTTGGCATTTTATTCTTTGACTTTTTGTCCTGCCATTGATTGGTAGGAAGAAAATCAATCAGTTGTTCCTAATTTTATTCTTTTGTGTCTTGTTTTTAACTTCATCTCAGATCAAGGAAGACACTGTGGAGTGAATAACCATGGGCTTCCTTGGCTCATCTGCAGATTCCTGACTTCACCACCCTGTACCCACATTTCACTCTCCTCTATATGCTATGTGGTCTCCAGATCTCTCTGAGTTGTAAGTCATGGGTTGCTTGGCCCCGGTCATGGATTTCCAGGGTGCACCTCATAAGAGTAGTGGAAGAGGGACTCAGAGGCCCTTATTAAAGAGGCTGTGCCAGAGTAGTATTCCACTGTGTATATATACCACATTTAAAAAAGAATGAAATACTACCATTCACAGCAACATGAATGAACTTAGAGAAAATTATGTTAAGTGAAATAAGCCAGGCACAGAAAGAGAGATACTACATGTTCTCACTTATATGTGGGAGCTAATAAAAATAAATAAATAAATATACAAACAAATAAATGGGGGAGAAAAAGACACAACAATCACAATAATTCCTTGAACTTGTTAAAATGAGTGAACAGATATGATGTTGATGAGGGTGAGAGAGGGGGAGATGGAGGGTGGAAAGGAGCAATTGGTAAAGGGATATGGAGATCAACTACATTACACATTGATCAATTAAGAATCAATTAATTTAAAAAATTTTTACAAATACAAAAGTAAAGACTCAGAAGAAAAAAAAAAGAGGCTATGTCATCATCTTGGGTTGAGGTGCAGAAACATCCCAATGCCATTATTATACAAGGAGGATTTTTACTTTTATTATTATTATTATTATTATTATTATTTTATAAATGCAGCTTATTTATTTTTATTTATTTATTTTTTAATTTTATTTTGTCGATATACAATGTGTTTGATTATTGTGGCTCATTACCGAAACCTACCTCCTTCCTCCCTCTCCTCCCTCCCATCCAACAATGTCCTTTCTGTTTGCTTGTCATGTCAACTTCAAGGAACTGTAATTGTTATGTCTTCTTCCCCCCCTGTTTCTTTTTTTGTGTGTGTGTGAATTTATTTATTTATTTTTAGCTCCCACCAATAAGTGAGAACATGGAAAATGGTGCAGCCTCTTTGGAAAATGGTATGGAGGTTCCTCAAACAATTGCAGATAGATCTACCATATGACCCAGCTATCCCACTGCTGGGAATATACCCAGAGGAATGGAAATCATCAAGTTGAAGGTATACCTGTTCCCCAATGTTCATCGCAGCACTCTTTACAAGGAGGATTTTTAAAAGGACTGAACCTCAGGGCTCTCTCCAGGGAATAAGGATTCCTAGGAGATTTTGAAAGAAAAAATATCAATTAAAATAATCAATTTACATCATGTGGTAAGAAAAGTATTAGTAGGAGAAAGAATCTTTTAAGAAGAAGAAAAAGATATGGATTAAATGGGAGGAGTGAATTTTACTGTGTGAAAATGTTGGATCCCAGAGGCCAGACTAAGAAGATATTCAAGAAACAAAAACATTCCTGTAACAGCTTTAAAAATAGGACCAGAAGAGAGGAATATTTTAGTTGTGACTGTATCACAAACAATAACAATAATAATTACGGCCCAAAGACCAGGAACAGAAGACAGAAGGCAAAACTCAGAAAGCAAAAATTACTTCCTCAGAGAAAACATCAGATCTAGAAATTACAGAAAGTTCTTAATGCTAAAACCTGGGATTTCAAAAAAGAAGCAAATTAGGAACCATTCCTTAGAGACTGGAAGAGCTACTTAGGACGAATTTGGGCCAACTTGAGAGGGTATGACTGGGAGGACAAAAATCAAGTCCTGCAAGCACTATGAGATGAATTTGAAGATGACAAGGTTATTAAAATGGGGCAGAGGGACAGTCCATACTGCAAGAAAATATGCAGTTGGGATTTATGATCTAAGAGAGTAAGCCGGAAGTGTCAAACTGGCTTTCTTTAAGTTACATTAGGCTCACAGACATATTTTGTTCTGCCAATATACTTTTTAAAAAGACTTCATTTTAACATAAGAAAACTGGAAATTTCAAGTTAAACTGAATAAAACATCCCAGGGAGGACACTCTGGCATTCCTGGGCCCACAGTGTCCAGGGCCAGCATTCAGCTAGAGCCAAGCAATGGAAGTCACTTTGGGTGGGGCTTGTTTTCTCTAGTTAGCCCTGTTTTACTCATTTAGGTCACTGCTTGGTTCCTCCAGGCATATGGGTTTATGCCATCTGCTTAAAAGGAAGGCATAGGCAAAATGGGACACACTAAAAAAGGCCAACAGGGGAGTGAAAGCACAGGCCAGACCTGGGCTGATGATGGACTGTAGGAAGGATGCCTTGGGGTGAAGTCACCCTCATGTAAAAGTGGGGGCAAGGTTTGTATGAGCAAGAGATGCTCTTGGCAGACCCAGCAACCTTTAATTTCATAGCTCTTGTAGGTAGATTATCATCAAACAAATCCAGAGGTATATGTTTGGACAAAAGAAATTTCAGGACCGCAAAGTAGAGAGAAAAAACAGAAACAAAAAGAAGACCTTCAGATGCAGAAACCACTGGTAGAGTATTACAAGTGATAGAAAAGAAAAGAGATTGTTTGAACAGAGGTTACATTCAACGTCCCTTGGATTTGCTTGAAAGAAGTGATGAGATAACAAAGGGAAGGGGTCCCTAAGGACCTAGGCTTTGAAAAGCATCAATTCAGCCTAATTTCAGGGCTCTGTTGAGCTTGACTTTCTATCTGTAACAAAGGTTGGGGTGTTTGGGTAGTCTTCCCTATGAGATAGGGTGCATGATCAACAGAATTCCAGAGCAGTGGACAGGGACTGCTATGGCACAGGGACAACAAAAGTTTTGAGATTTCCCTAGAAATTGAGAAATAAAGAGAGAAGAACGGAATACTAGGAATGTGGAGAGTGGAAAAGCAAACCTGTTGACTAGGACAACTGCAGGAGGAGGGGTTGCATCAGTAAAGCGCTCACACTCAGTTTAGCTTCAGGGTGCCAGGAATAAAAGGTTCACAAGAGGAATTTAAAATGAGGGATGGACGGTAAGTGAAAGAAGTGATCCTCTGGTAAGCCCCAGTGTGCAAAGATGCAGGAGGAGCAGGTGTCTAAATAAGTAGTCCACAAAGAAAAGCAGCATGCCGACGTGGGATATTCCACAGAATAATTTGCTTCCAAATGGGAGATTTCTCCCAACCGAGTTTAACACCGTAGATCATAGAATCTGAACAACTGGCACAGACCAGGTGAGGCTGAAACTAATATTTCCTCTCTCTTAAAAAGGCTTAGCTTCTTTCCTGTGTGATAGCAAAAGAAATCTTTTATGGTCTTTGGCTGGAAGCCAGAAAAGTGGGCGGTCACACTATGTGCTGGGTTGAAGAATTATTTTATTTAGGGTAATGGCTGAGAACTTGCTTGTGTTCTCTATATTTTGCAGGTAAATGCAGGTTCATGGAAAAGTGGGGCACAGAGACGTTGGGGCTAGATTAATTCACATCGTAAGGCCGTAATGAAGAGAAAGCTTGGCCAGTGGAAACCAGTCCTAAATACAGCAATTTTAGAAGAATATGGATGACACCTGAGAAGACTCCTTATGAAACTGTAAAAGTGAGGCTGGTGGACTTTTATATACAAATTTCATTTATAATTTACATGATTTCACTAGGGTGTTTGAATTCCTTTTGCTAGAACGATATAACAGAGGTGGTCCAGATAGTTTGCAGTTAGGCACCATCATGCCTCCAGCAGTGTTTTATTAGTGTCCTTTGTGTTATTTTGTACTGTTCCTCGTGGAAACTTCTCTGGAACACCCTAGTAGACAACTGTATGAGGATAACTTGATACGGGAAACAGAACAGGGAGTACATTTTTTGGCAAGGGTATATTCTGAGTTCTTGGATCCAATTATGCCCCAATCCTGCACGGTTCAGACTTTTGCCAACCTTATGAGTCCCAGGAGCCACGGTGGCATCAGGAACATTGCTGGAGGGAGGTGGGAGTGGTGATCTTCAGACGTGATGCTCATTTTTTCTCTTAAGGGGATAATCACACCCAGGTGGACAAAAGATCTGGCTGTAAATCCCAGTGGGTTAAGAGAACAAAGAATGTTGGTGTTTCAAGTGAAATCCTTTCCCTCCTCTCTGTCTTCTATCCTTGTCCTTGAGAGGAAGGAGTTATCACTCTTTCAGGGAAGGGTCGGGGTGGAAGTTTTGTCTTTTCTTCCCAGTGGGCCTGACTTAAGGACAGTTCTACATTACAGTACACATTTATTTATTGGAAAGGGTGAGACGTCGCTGTGTCTGTGTGCTGGGGTGCTCATCTCTTGCTTCTGTTTGGACTGGCCTGTGTTCAGGGACATTGGTGTGTCCCTGGGGATACTGCTACTGATGCAACTTCCCAAGGCATGGGAGGCACGGATTGCATGGATTGCTGTATGTTATGCCTGCTCCTTGTGAGAGTAAGTTGGAGAGCATTGAACTAGGCAACTAGAGACTGGACAAGTTGGAAAGAGATGCTCCAACTTATTGAGAGCTAAAGAGAAACTCAGAATTGGGAAATATTTTCGAACTCCTTTTTTTAGCATTTTGGCTCAGCTTATTTGATCTTATATGGCCCAAACAATCCCTCTAGGGATATTCTGAGAGTGTACCATTGTCCCAAATTCCAGGGTTAAAATTGTGCTTAAGGCAAATGTATTACCTGCTCTCATCCAATTTATAATCTAGTTGGGAAAGTATTTGTTGAATACATAATTTCAAGTGCTTTGCATTTTACTAAAATCAACAGTGTGATAAAGTGTTTCTTTGTTGCAAGAAACAAAAGCTGACTCTGGATAACTTAAGCAAAAAGGCCTTATTTTGGAAAACATATGGGGGAGGTCAGAGGATTAAAAGGAGACAAAATAATCAGTTTTATAGAAGTAACTCTGGAAGTCATAGAAGAGGCATATCAGAGCTTTGCTATTCAAAGTGTGGTCCTTAGACCAGCAGCATCAGTACCCCTGGGAACTTGTTAGAAATGCAGATCATCAGGCTTACCCTGCACCTACCGAGTCAGAATCTACATTTTAACAAGATGCCTGATGTCTGTATGTCCACTGAAGTTCGAGAAGCACTTGTCTAGTAAGACAACTGGGACAGAGAAGGCGGACCAATGGTAAGGACAGAGCAGATGAGTTTAGAGAAGTAGGTGCAGCTGATAGATTATTCCTAGTGATACAGGTCTCAATAAAGTTTAGGGATTCTCTCCAGTAGGAGCTAGAAACCATTGGTGAATTTTGAGCCAAGATGTTATTATGATTGTGTGTATTTCAAAATTGCTGAAAGAGTAGATTTTATTTTTTTATTGTAAATTGACAATTTATAATTGTATAAATTTGTGGAGTACAAAGTGATGCTATGATTTATGAATACAATGTGGTATAATTAAATCAAGCGAGCCAACATATCCATCACCTCAAACACATAACTTTTTTTGTGGTGAGAACATTTTCAATTTATTCTCTTAGCTATTTTGAAATATGCAATACTCTGTTATTAATTATGTCCACCACACCGTGCAATGGGACTGAAAGAAAACCCCCCATATTCTCCTCGTCTGACTGAGATTTTATATGCAAGGTGATGGATATGTTAACTAGCATTATTTAATCATTCCCAATGTATATGTGTATCATAACATCACATTGTATTTCACACATATATGCAATTATTATTTACCAATTACAAATTTAAAAATAAGTTTTTTTAAAAAAAACTTTTGACAGCTGTGTAGTGAGTGAGAACTGAATAAAGAGAAACAAGTTTAAATGTTTTGCTCTGAGAAATGTTTTACTTCTGGGACAAAAAATAATTCCTCTACTTTTTCTGTGCCTCATCTGTTTTTCCTTTACAATTCAGGAAAGAAAATATTCTTCCTTTTGGACTTTGCTTTATTCAAAGGCTGTTGTGCTATCAAGAGCAGAGACAGCCTCAAGGAAAATGGAAAACTCTGGCTTGGTAGACTTTTGTGGTAACTATGGACATTGCAGAATAAAGTATTTGAAATATTAGACCAAGATACAAATTCAGAATCTTCTGTTGCTAGTGTCTAAGCACGAGTCAGGTGGTCAAATCACCATAGAGTCTAGGAGTGCAACTCCAGTGTGTGGCTTTACGGAGTGGTGTGGCCCAAGATCAATGAGGGTTTGCCCTCTGCAAAGTCATTCCAATGAAAAACAGACAAGTTATGTTCTGCAAAAGATAAACCTCTCAAAAACATGCTTGTAGTACAATAGTATTTCTAGTTTATAGGGCTTGAGAGGGATCATTGGGTTGACATGACTGGAAGAAGACAGGACCCAAGAGAAATAGTTTGGTATGAAGGACTTCACAGTCAGTCAACTACTGTAAGTGCCACTGGTAAAGTGTATGCATGAGGTTTTTTAGGGGGTGGTTTTTATTGCTAAATAGCAGAATTTCTAAAGTTGAATTAATGCATTTTAACAATTGATAACAAATAGCCTTGACTGAAGTGAAGGACTGTCTTTCTCTAGGGAAGTGACTATATGTGGAAAACGATGCGTTCAGAGACAGTAAAACAAAAATATCTACATTTGCAAAAGAAAACACATGAGTTTAAAGGTAGGAGAGAGCTGAGACAAAGAAGAGCTCCAGATAGTCCAGGACAGGAGCCAAAAGAAAAATGTGACCACTGAAGAATCCCAAAGGTCAGGGTGGCTGATCAACTGTTAAGAACAGGCATGATTAACTCTATGTTTAATTATAAACCTGTGAGCCACAACCTTCTTATCTAAAACCTTCTTGCATATCTACTTATCACAGATGTGCCATATTTTGGGGAGGAGAAAAAAGCAACCACAGCTGAGTTCCATGTCCGGAGCAGAGGAAAGAAAACCCACGGGAGGTTAGATACAAGCAAAATGAACCGAGATCAAAAGTTCAGCAGGGAAAAGAATTTCAAGCAAGAGATGACCATCAGAACATGAGACTCTGGTATTTTGCAGAAATCTTGGGGGAAATCTAGGCATGTCCCACAGGCTGTGGACTAGGGGCTCAAGCCAATTTTATTCAAATCTCAAAGGATCAGATGACCTTAGGTGACACTGTGTTACAACTTGGGTTTGCCCCATGCAGAATACCTGAGGCTCACCGAGTTTTCTTTCCTTTTAAGCAGCTTCCTGCTGAACCATCCTGGCCAATGCACAGCTGAGACCACCTCGGAGCACCACCTCCTGGTGTGAATGTCAGAAGAGGCACTTGAAGGGGCTGCTGATTCTGGACTGAGGGTTTTTCACTTGGAATCCTGGCTCCAAGTTACAGTCCCATTAGAAGATTCCCCAAGGAGTAGACAAATGCACTCTAGTATCCAGTCACCTGTTGGCAGACTCCAAATAAAGTGAACAAGGAACCCTCAGAATAACCAAGTTTATGGTAGTTGGCTGGAAAGGGGTTTGAAAAAATAAATATCGCCTTCTTCCTTGGAATGTGCAATTTCTGTGTGCCAGTTGATGAGACTGAAGAAATTCTTTTCTGTGAAACATTTCTATGCTGAGATCTCAGTGGTAAATGAGAAGGATGTGTGTTTGTAGAGAATAAAATCTGCCATTATTTTACAGGAACTAATGGCAGCAGGGGAGATAAGTCCAGCAGAAAACTTGATTAAAATTCTAAAGAGGTCTTCTATGCAATACTATGAAACAATTAGTTTAATTTATGGAGGTGATTGCTTTACAAAACATTTAAAAATTCATTTCACTCAGTTTATTTCACTTAGCAACAAACAGTTCCTCAAGTAAAAAAGAGGAGGAAATAAAACTCGGCTTAGGTTGACAAGTCTTTTCTTTAGAAATTTTTATCCATAAACACACTTTATCTGTGTGTTTTCCCTTTGCTTAACAATATAGGTTGGTGTAAATCTTGTCGCCTTCTGGTAGTGCTGAGATATGCTGTTCTGTATTAGTAAAATTAATTTATATTAAAGAAGCATGTGTTGATGTACCTTTAAAATGTGGCTCAGGGCAGGGCCAGGAAGACTTTAAAATTCAGCAGTAGTAGCTTTTCAGAAGGTTGTTCTAGTACCATTGCCAGTAAAAACTCCAAGTGAAAAAGGTCTAATGGAGCACACATTGGATTTGAAAAACTATGTTTGGGGTAAAAATGCAATTATTTCTTCATCTCTCTCTTTCTCTCTCTCAAACACACACACAGATACACACTCACACATACATTCACACCCACTCTGGAGGGTTCCCATATTTTAGAAGTGGCGAGAATTGCTATTGACTGTTCTGAGCAAATAGTGTTAGGAATGTGTCTGCTCCCTCATCTTCTCTCTTTCAAACACACACAAAATAAATTGAAATGATTAATTCATGCCTGAGCTACTTTGCCATTTTTCTTCCCTATAAACAAAGTATAACCCATTTGGGGAGGTACAGTCTAAGGCATGGAATGCAGGAGGAAAGGCGAGAGGGCCTGATGGTTGGATTCGAAAGGTGTCCTGTTGAACGAAGCTAACACCTAGTGATAGAATTCAAAGAATTGCCACCTCTGGGTGAAATATGAGCTTGGGGGAGATAAGAAGAGCAGAAGCCTTAGGTTCCTCTGATTATTAATTTGGTGGTTCCCTTCCTGGGGATTCCCCCAAGGACTGTCACAATGATAGCCCTATCAGACACTGAGGAATGAATGTGACATTAATAACAGCTACCATAACCTAGTACCTATTAGGTGCCAGCCTCATGCTTAGCACTTTTTAAAAATCATGTTGCTGAATTCTTACCAACCTGTGTAGTAGGAATCATGTTTCATAGCTAGACTGATCCTGAGGTAGATGACATCACTTTTTCCTTTGTACTCAGTATATTGGAAAGAAAATGGGTTTAGGATTCCTTCTTCCCTCTCCCTTCCCCCCTCCCACCCATCAACATCATATCTCTTCACTTGTCTTAACAAGGTCAAGAAATTGTGATTGTTGTGTCTTCTTCCCCGCCTCCTCCACGTTTGTTTGTGTATTTATTTATTTATTTTTAGCTCCCTCGAATAAGTGAGAACATGCTGGGAATGTACCCAGAGGAATGGAAATCATCATGCTGAAGGGATACCTGTTCTCCAATGTTCATTGCAGCTCTATTTACAATAGCCAAGAGTTGGAACCAGCCCAAATGTCCATCATCAATGAGTGGATAAGGAAACTGTGCTACCTCTACACAATGGAATACTACTCTGCTATAAAAAAGAATGAAATACTGCCATTCACAGCAACATGCATGGACTTAGGAAAAAAATATATTAAGTGAAATAAGTCAAGCACAGAAAGAGAAGTATCTTCTTCCTCTTTTACTAGCTTTAGGACATAGGAAAAGCAGCCACACATAGTAAATGTTTGGAAAGTTGATCTTGGTTGAATGTGAATGGAGACTTGACTATTCCTACATAAAAATGAAGACTGAGTCATTCTAAAGAGCTCACAGGGTTTGGTATGTTTTATGTGGTACACAAAAGGGACATAGGCACTCTCTGCTCCCCCTGTCTTCTTTCTTTTTTTATTTTTTTTATTTTTTATTTTTATTTTTTTATTTTTTTATTTTTTTAAATTTTATTTTGTCGATATACATTGTAGCTGATTATTGCTCCCCATCACCAAAACCCCTGTCTTCTTTCTAAACAGAGTCAGGCTCATGTTTTCTCAGCTGAGTGTAGGGAAAGCAGGAGACTGGAAACAGCCTGGGACTTGCACTAAAACAAATCTGAGGTTTGAGCCTTGCTCTATTTACCTATTGTAAAGTTTTCTGCCAATTGTTTAAACTATCACAAATTCATAGGTGAATTTGGATACTTAATTTAGAGTATATAAATTTATATATAGTGTTTGTTATATAGTAACACTCTATACATGGAAGCTAATTTCAGTTGTACTTTGCTCCAATACTTAAAGATGTTTTCCAAAGGACTTTATCGTACATTATGATAGAATTAGAGTGCATTTGCTTTAACCATTCACTTGGACTTATAGTCTATAAATTTATCCACAAGCTTCTTGAGTCTACCTCTCTTTATACTTCAGCCAGTATCGGTGCCTGGCGTGATCAGCCTCTTGCATTGTCCCCTAATCTATTAGACGTGCTTCCTATTGCCTCTTCAAAACTAGACTACAAATGCTAGAATTTCAGAGTATGGTGCTGTATTAGTCTGTTTCTGTTGCTTATAACAAAATACACGAAACTGGGTAATTTGTAAAAGAAAAAATGAAATTTATTGCTTAAATTTTAAGAGGCTGGGAAATCCAAAGTCCAGGGAGAACATCCGGTGAGGGTCTTGGTGGTGGCAACAGTGACCCAGGAGTCTCACGTGGCAGAAATGATGGAGCAGAGAGAGAACTTCTCATGTGCTCTTCTTTTAAAGCCCTCAGAACCATGCTCCTGACCACCATTATTGATCCATTCACTATGGCATGGTCCTACAACCTAATCACCTCTTCAAGGCCCCACCTTTCAATGACCATAATAGGATTTCCCACCCTCAACAATTACAGTGAGGATTCATATTCAGTGAGGTTGGGGTGGGGGGGGGGCATTCAGTCTATAGCAGGTGCCAAATCTGTGTTTGAGCTAGTCTTAGTTTTGTAATCTTTTCCTTTCAATTTTCATCTTTCCTAATGGCTAACATTTAGTCTGTCCTCAGGAATCCTTCTCAGGGTGCCTTCTCCCCTCCTGCCAGTAGATCTTCTGTTATGAGACCAAGAACAACGTGGGTTTGATCATTACCATCCATGCCAACTTATGATTCTCCATGTCTCCGTCACTTGAAGTTTGCTTATGAGGTTCCTTAAAACTATCTTGTTACTTTTTCACTCAGTTGTAAATTTAGACGGGTCTGCGTGGATTACACAGTTTTCCAGATTTCTAGTCAAACGTACCAATCTTATTGGCAATGGCCTTTGAATTTTCAGTTATGACCTGGGTTTCTGGAGTCTTTTCAGTTGTACCCATATAAAAACGGAGTTGCGGTACACAGACGTTTATGGGCCATAATGTGAAAATGGGCATTAAGTGCTTGATGTCAGCTCAGCATATTGTAACGCCTCCCTTTATCTGTCATTGTCAAAAGTTGATCTGTTTCACATGGTAAGTGCCAACACTTGAAAATGTTAACTCTTAAATGTAAATAAATCTAAAGAGTATCATGCCCTTACGTATTTTTAAAATGGCATTTATCTCTGACTATAAAAACAATAGTAGGCAATTTAAATTACAAAGAAGTATTTTAAAAAGTTATAAATAACTCACAACCCACTTCTTAGGTGTTATACTTTGCTGTCCTTCATTCCATATGTTTCTCTATGTGTTCAAATATTTTTTTAGAAAGAGGGTCTTAAATATGTTTTATTTTAAAACCTATTTTTATCAGTTGTTTAAGGTGTAATTTACATATCATAAAATCATCAAATTCTCTGAATCTGTGTCCAGTATATGGTGCTTTTTCTCCCAGAGCCAATTCCCAGGTCTAGGAATCAAGGGGTGGAAATGGGAGTGGCACTGCTCCCCCTTACTCTCCCTGAACCACTAGCAAAATTTTTGTTTCCTGTTCCCATGACCTTATACTTTGCTGGCCTAGAGGTATTAGTACCAATGGAGAGATACTTCCATTAGGAGACACACAATGATTCTATTGAAGTGGAAGTTAAGAATGCTGCCCAGTCACTTTGGACTCATGCCTCTAGATCACCAGGCAAAGAAAAGAGTTACTATGCTGAGTGGGTGATTGATCCTAACTATCAGGGGGAAGTTGGACTGCTACTCCACAATGAAGGTAAGAAAGAGTGTCTGGAATAGGGGAGATCCCTTGGGGCATCTCTTAGTATTTCCATAATCACCTCTTGTGATTAAGGTCAATGAGAAACTGCAACAATCCAATATAGGCAAGACTACTAATGGCCCACACCCTTCAGTAAGGAAGTTTTGGTCACCCTATTAGGTAAAGAACCATAATTAGCTGAAGCGCTGAAAGAAAAAGTAATGCAGAACTGGTAGTGGAAGAAGTTAGTTATAAATGCCAGCTATGACCACATGTTCAGTTACCGAAATGAAGACTACAATTGTCACGAATATTTGTGTGAGTGCATATCAAATATCTTTTTCTTCCCTCTTTTATTACCTTATCATATAACATAAGAGATATTTTCTTTATATCATAGTATGCAAGTATTGTTAATTTTCCATCATAGTAATTGAAGTTACAGAATATCAAGGAAAAGAGTAAACATTACTCAAGGACTTTACCTTTTCTTCTGGTAAGGGGATTAGTGTGTTTCTGGTTGTACACTGAATACCTGTATCAAGTTAGATGGAAGTATGACCTTGTTATTGTCTTTACTTAGAGATTAAGTGTGGCTTAAAGAGCTATGCTTGGGTGCCAAGTAGACAAAGGGTAGAGTTGTTCACAATTAATTTTTATGTGTCAACTTGACTGGACCCACAGGGTGCCCAGATATTTGGTTAAACATTATTGCTCAGTGTGTCTGTGAGAAAGTTTCTCAGTGAGATTAACATTTGAGTTCCTAAACTGAGTAAAGAAGACTGCCCTCCCCAGTGTGGGTGGGCTGCATCCAATCCTTCAAAGTCCTGAATGAAATAGAAGGCTTAATCAGAAAAAATTCTTTCTCTCTGCCTGATTGTTTTTCAGCTGGGACATCAGCTGGGACATCAGTCTTTTCCTGCCTTCAGACAGAGATTTGGACTGGAACGTACACCATCAGATCTTCTGGTTCTCAGGCCCCTGAAGTCAGATTGAAACTTACACCCAAAGCTTTCCTGGATTTCTGGCTTGCTGACTACAGATCTTGGAGTTCTCAGCATCCATAATTATGTGAGCCAATTTTTTTTTGGTAAATGTATACATAAAATCTCCTGCTGATTTTCTGGGAAACTCAGAAAACAAAATACAATGTGAATGAAATTTGAAAACATCACGCTAAATGCAAACAGCCATACATCAAAGATCACGTATTACATAATTTCATTTATTTTAAATGTCCAGAACAGACAAATCTATAAGTACTGGATGTATATTAGTGGTTTCTTAGGACTGGTAAGATTGGGGGTAAATGTTGAGTAATTTTTGATGGGTACGGTGTGTTTTTTGCTACTGATGAAAATGTCTGAAATTGTGTTGGTGGTTGCAGAATTCTGTGCATCTACTTGTATCCAACAAATTGTACACTTTCAATGTATGGATTGTATGGTATATAAAGTGCATCCCAATAAAGCTGCTACACACAAAAGAATATCTTGGCTATATATTTGTAGATCTATTTTTAGATTATCTATTTATTGTATTGCTCTGTTTGTCTAAATTTATGCCAATAACACTGTGTTTTGATTTCTTTAACTCCATAGTGAGTATAAGAAAGAAATGTAAGTTCTCCAGTGCTTTTCTTCTTTTAAAACTGTTTGGCTATTCTAGGTTCTTTGCATTTCATCATGAATTTTAGGGTCAGCTTGTCAAATTCCACAAAAGGAGCTACTGAGATTTTGATTGGAATTGCATTGAATCTATACATGAAGTTGGAGATAATTTATATATTATCAATATTTAGACTTCCCTACTGGCTTAGTCTGTTAGGACTGCTATAACAAGATTCCATAGACAGGGTGGCTTGTGTGGGGAGCCGCCCACACTATGCTGTAACCGCCATTACAACATGGCGCTGACTTCCGACAAGTCACTAGACTAGAGCGCGCGCTGGGAATTCCCCTACCTCCGATCTCTTCCTCTCCCGTGGCGTCATCTGGGCTGATGGCGCCACGCCAATCAGGGAAGGACACGTCCTAAGCGAGGGACTGAATGCTATATAAGGGGATGGGTTTTCGTTGTTCGGGGTCTCCGCCCTAGTAGCTTGTGCACTGCCTCTCAAGTTGCATTAAAGCTTTACTGCAGAAGGATCCTGTGTGTACCGCGTCTTTCTTGCTGGCGAGAGAGCTGCGCGGGACATCTGGTGCCGAAACCCGGGAACTTGTGTCATCTTCAGCACCCTCGGAGACCCCTTGGCAACGAGGAGGATTCAGAACTGCAGGGAGGTAAGCTCAGAAAGGTATGCTTGTCCCCAGCTTGGGATTGGACCCGTCACTTCTGTGAAAGAAGCGGTTTGTGTTACGATAAGCCGCGGTGCCTCTCCAGTAAATTAAGTTCCCCCTGTAGATAAAGGGGCATTATGGGATCCACACAGTCCACTATTTCTGCTTTGGATGCAGTACTGAGTCAACGTGGAATTAAGGTGGGGAACTGCGTCCTTAAGAATTTTGTGAAAGAGGTTGACCGGGTAGCTCCATGGTATGCTTGTTCTGGCTCCCTAACCCTGACCTCCTGGAACAAACTGGGCAGAGACCTCGATCGCAAATATCTCGAAGGGGACCTGAGACAGGGCACCAAGACAATATGGAAGTTTGTTAAGAACTGCTTAGAAGATGAGGGCTGTAGGCTGGTGGTGACGGAGGGACAAAATACTTTAGAGGAAGTTCAGGACAGCATGTCAGAATCTGAGCGAAGTGAGAGGATGGGTACCCGCAAGAGGAGAGACGTCTCCTACAAGGAAAAGGACCCTCCCGGTGAGTCTACCGACAAGGGAGTGAAAACGGAAAAAGGACCTCCCGGTAAGTCCGCAGACGAGGGAGTGATTTATAACCCGAGTGAGGTTCAAAAGAAAAGGGGGGGCCCTTACCCTGTGGAGGATTTAGAGGCCTTGAACATAGGGGAATCAGACTCTGACTCCCTCGACTCTAGTGAGGAATCAGATCTAGAGGAGGAAGCCGCTAGATATGAGGAGGAAAGGTATCACCCCGATGGGTGGAGGAGGCCCTTTAGGAAGCAGGAGAAGCGGCCGCCCCCAATGGCTCCCGCACGAGCTGCGCCTTCAGCACCTCCACCTCCTCCCTATGAGGGGCGCTCCAATCCTCTTTCTTTTCTTCCTGATAAAGTGAGGAGAAAGGTGCAAGCCGCCTTCCCAGTTTTTGAGGTGGAAGGCGGAGGGCGAATCCATGCCCCTGTTGAGTACAGCCAAATCAAAGATCTTGCCGAGGCAGTTAGAAAGTATGGGGTAAATGCCAATTTCACTGTAGTAATGTTAGAAAGATTTGCCGGCGCCACCATGACACCTGCGGATTGGCAAATGCTGGCTAAAGCTGCCCTTCCTACAATGGGCCAATACATGGAATGGAAGGCGCTATGGCATGAGGCGGCACAGGCTCAAGCCAGGGCAAACGCTGTCGCGTTGACCCCTGAGCAGCGGACTTGGACTTTTGATATGTTAACAGGCCAGGGCCAATTTGCCGCTGATCAGACAGCCTTCCCATGGGGTGCTTATGTTCAAATTTCTAGCACTGCCATCAAGGCTTGGAAGACACTCCCCAAGAAAGGGGAAGCCTCTGGGCAGCTCACAAAAATTATCCAGGGACCTCAAGAACCATTTTCAGATTTTGTAGCTCGCATGACAGAGGCAGCAGGGCGTATTTTTGGAGACCCTGACCAAGCTGCACCTCTTGTTGAACAACTTATTTTTGAACAGGCTACACAAGAATGTCGAGCAGCTATAGCCCCGAGAAAAAATAAAGGGTTACAGGATTGGCTCAGAGCATGCCGAGAACTTGGAGGTCCCCTTACCAATGCAGGGCTGGCTGCCGCCATCCTACAGTCACAGAGACCATTGAGGCAGGGGATGAACAGGAGAACCTGCTTCAAGTGCGGCCAGGTGGGACATTTAAAGAAAGATTGTCCCGCCCCAGATAAGGACAGGGTGTCCCTTTGCTCCCGTTGTAGCAAGGGGTATCATAAAGCTAGTCAGTGCCGCTCCGTCAGGGACATCAAGGGGCGACTCCTCCCGCCACCTGAGGACCAACACAAGATGGATTCAAAAAACGTGAGGGTGGGCCCACGTTCTCAGGGCCCTCAAAAGTATGGGAACAAGGTGGACAGAGGCCAGGGGAAAGGGGAGAAAGTCCAGTCAGAAGACACACAAGAATGGACCTGCACGCCTCCTCCGACTTCTTATTAATGTCCCATATGGGCATTCAGCCGGTCCCCGTTCAACCTATTGATCCTTTGCCAACTGGGACAATGGGCCTCATACTTGGCAGAGGCTCACTTACCTTAAAAGGTTTAGCTGTTCATCCAGGTGTGGTCGACAATGACCACTCTGAGGTTCAAGTCTTGTGCTCATGTCCAGAGGGGGTTTTTTCCATAAGTGAGGGAGACAGAATTGCACAGCTTGTCCTTCTCCCTGATGATACTCCCCCCGGGATTGATAGGGGGAAGATGGGCTCCTCTGGAACAGACTCTGCTTATCTGGTTCTCTCCCTCAAAGATAGGCCTAAATTAAAGCTAAAAGTAAACGGGAAAGAATTTGAGGGCATCCTAGATACGGGGGCTGACAAGAGTATCGTGTCCTCTTTCTGGTGGCCACGGTCCTGGCCCACCACAGCATCTTCACATACTTTACAAGGCCTCGGGTATCGATCCAGCCCCATAATCAGTTCTACCGCCTTGTCTTGGGAGACGCCAGAAGGACAAAAGGGACGGTTTACCCCCTATGTATTGCCTCTCCCAGTTAATCTCTGGGGAAGAGATGTTTTGCAAAACATGGGCTTTGTATTGTCAAATGAATATTCCCCACAGGCCCAACAGATGATGCAAAACATGGGTTATAAGCAGGGAGGAGGCTTGGGACGCAGAGAACAAGGCAGGATCGAGCCGATTTCCCCCTCCGGTAATCCCGGCAGACAGGGCTTGGGTTTTTCCTAGGGGCCATTGAGGGCTCGATGCCCATACCGTGGCTTACAGAGGAGGCGGTGTGGGTTCCTCAATGGCCTCTGTCCTCTGAAAAACTGGAAGCTGCCACGAGATTGGTGGAGGAACAATTACAGCTCGGTCATCTAGAGCCTTCTGTCTCCCCCTGGAATACCCCTGTTTTTGTCATCAAGAAAAAATCAGGGAAGTGGAGACTCCTCCATGACTTGCGAGCCATTAATTCGCAAATGCGCCTGTTTGGTTCAGTACAACGAGGTTTGCCCTTACTCTCCGCCTTGCCAAAGTCATGGAGAACAATAATTATAGATATTAAGGATTGTTTCTTTTCCATTCCCTTGTGTCCAAAAGATAGACAGAGGTTCGCATTTACTCTGCCAGCCACTAATCATTTGGAACCTGATAGAAGATTTCAATGGAGAGTTTTGCCACAAGGCATGGCCAACAGCCCCACTATGTGTCAATTATATGTTCAGTTGGCACTTGAACCCATTAGGAAACAATTCCCAACTTTGATTCTAATCCACTATATGGATGATCTTTTAATGTGTCATAAGGATTTAGAAGTTTTACAGGCCGCATATCCCCTTCTTTTTAAGACTTTAGGATGCTGGGGGCTTCAAGTTGCCACAGAAAAGGTTCAGTTTGCGGAGATTGGCTCGTTTCTAGGAACGGTCATCTACCCTGATAAAATAGTTCCTCAGAAGCTGGAAATCCGTAGGGATAATTTGCATACCTTAAATGATTTTCAAAAATTATTGGGAGATATAAATTGGCTGCGGCCATTTTTAAAGATCCCTTCTGCTGAGTTAAAACCTTTATTTGATGTCCTGGAGGGGGATCCACATATTTCCTCTCCGAGGAGTTTGACTCCAGCAGCTATTCAAGCCTTACAAATTGTTGAGAGTGCCTTACAAAATGCTCAATTACAGCGCATAGATGATGCCAAGCCCTTTGATTTATGCATTTTTAAAACATTTCAATTGCCCACTGCAGTTTTGTGGCAAGATGGACCCTTGCTATGGGTTCATCCCAATGTGTCGCCAGCCAAAGTTATCTCTTGGTTCCCAGATGCAATTGCTCAGCTTGCACTCCGTGGGTTGAAGGTAGCCCTTACCCATTTTGGAAGGGAACCCAAAATTTTAATAGTGCCTTATACAATGAATCAGGTCCAAGTGTTAGCTGCCACTTCTAACGACTGGGCGGTGTTGGTCACTTCCTTTGCTGGGCTGATTGACAATCATTATCCACGACATCCGATTTTACAGTTTGCCTTGAATCAACCTATTGTGTTCCCACGCATAGTGTCTCAAGAACCACTTGCGAATGGGACTGTAGTGTATACAGATGGATCAAAGACGGGCGTAGGTGCCTATGTGGTTAATAATGAGGCTTTTTCTAAACAGTATAATGAAAAATCACCTCAAGTTGTAGAGTGCTTAGTGGTGCTCGAGGTCCTTATCACCTTCCCAGGCCCGATTAATATTGTATCAGATTCCTCCTATGTGGTTAATGCAGTTAAGATTCTTGAGGTGGCGGGATTAATTAAGCCCTCCAGCAAGCCTGCCTGAATTTTTCAACAAATTCAACACATTCTTCTCAACAGAAAATTCCCTGTGTTTATAACACATATTAGAGCTCATTCGGGCCTGCCTGGTCCGATGACTCAGGGAAATGAGCTAGCAGATCGGGCTACTAGAATGGTTGCGGTTGCCCTATCATCCAGGCTAGATGCAGCCACAAATTTTCATTCAAAATTTCATGTGACGGCCGAAACTTTACGCCGTCGATTTGCCTTAACCAGAAAAGAGGCTAGGGAGATTGTTACTCAATGTCAAAATTGTTGTCAGTTTCTGCCCACCCCGCATGTTGGCATTAATCCACGTGGGATCCAGCCACTGCAAGTTTGGCAGATGGATGTGACACATGTCCCCTCCTTTGGGAGGCTTCAGAATCTGCATGTCTCGGTAGACACATGTTCAGGTGTTCTTTTTGCTACTCCATTAACAGGAGAGAAAGCCTCACATGTTATCCAACATTGTCTGGAGGCATGGAGCGCTTGGGGCAAGCCCAGGGTGCTAAAAACAGATAATGGACCGGCCTACACTTCTCAAAAGTTTAAACAGTTTTGTCATCAAATGAATGTGACCCACTTGACTGGTTTGCCTTATAATCCTCAAGGACAAGGCATTGTGGAGCGTGCTCACCGCACGCTCAAATCCTACCTCATAAAACAAAAAGGGGGACTTGAGGAGTCATTGCCCCCAGTCCCGAGAGTCGCTGTTTCTATGGCGCTCTTTACCCTTAACTTCCTAAATCTTGATGCACACGGCCATGCGGCCGCTGATCGTCATTGTTCAGATCCTGACCGACCTAAAGAACTGGTAAAGTGGAAGGATGTTTTAACGGGACAATGGAGAGGACCGGATCCTATCTTGATAAGATCCAGGGGAGCTGTTTGTGTTTTTCCACAGGAAGAAGAAAACCCCTTCTGGGTTCCAGAAAGACTTACCAGGACAATTCTGGGACCGACACAGGATGACAAGACCAGAGAGATGGGAGCCCCCCCTGATCCTGTTGATATTGACCCTGACCTTGTTTGCGACGGGGGAACCACGCTGGGGAATCCTGTCGGTGTTCCCTCTACCGATGCCAATTCACCATGATGCAAAATTGTTCCCTCGATTTTTTAGTACCAATAGAACCTTAGATTTGCCTTATTTACCTATGGATGAGGAGATAGCTAGTATTGGGGGGAATAGGAATTTTACTCTTGATGGCAGCCTATGTTTTTTGATCGTTTCTAACCGATCTACAGACGAGGCTCCTTGTATAAAACTGTATAACCAAACTGCAGCATGGTTTGATTTCCCAACACAGTCAGCCTCAGCCAATGCCACCTGGATATCAGGAATTTGGCCCGCCTTCGAGCCAAAGGGGAACAGCAGTAGCGTTCCCTCACAGGCAAAATGGGCCCCATATTGCTTGGGATCCAGAGTAGCAGGGGACACCCCGCCCTGGACGGGCTGCCAGTCTAAAAAGACGGGGTGGGCAAGAAAAGATAAATTTACCTTTTCACCTTATATGGGTACTATGTATAATGAGACCTCTCCAGGCTACAATTGGACATATCAAAATCCCTTGATGGCGACCCATACCAACCCATTTGATGTATGGTTGTTGTGTGGGGTGAAAGGTAGTTGCACGGATCTTTCCCCGTTTGCCTTTGTTAAGGGGGGAAGTTGGGGGAATGCTACCTTTAAATTCAATACTTCTGACATCTTTGAATCCTCTGTGTCCATCATAGAGTCTGGGAAAAATGTGTCTGTGCCGCCAACACCAGTCTGCCTTTATCCCCCCTTTGTGTTTATTCTAGTCAATATAACGGTGGAGGAGAGTCAAATTGCTTGCAACAATGATACCTGTTTCTATGCACAATGCTGGAATGCTACGCTGTCTAATCAGTTGTCTCAGTATCTTTCAGGAAATTGGACAGGAGACTTTGATGCGCTGATGGACCAGCTACGTTCTGCCATTGTGTCCGTGAATTCAACAAGAGTGGATGCCTCCTTCGCTGATGGACTGTCCTCCTGGATTGGAGCCGCCGTGTCCCACTTCAAGGAGTGGGCGGGAGTAATTGGGGTTGGCATGCTTCTTTGTGGTGGAATTGTGCTCTTACTATGGTTGGTCTGCAGATTGACAACCCAGATACGGAGAGACAAGGTGGTTATAGCCCAAGCGCTTGTAGCTCTAGAGCAGGGAGCCAATCCCGATATTTGGCTATCCATGCTCAGGAAATAAATTTTACCAACTCCCCCTTTTTTGTTTTTCTTCCTTTGGCTGGCCTCCCTGAAAGTTGATCAGCGGAGTTCGCCCTTGCTCGTATTGGCCTCATCTTTCAAAGTCCACTCCAGTAGATCCCGAGACGGGCAACTTCCCCCAGACGTGTACCGACCTAAGACATGGTGCCCGGTGGCGATAGGGTTAACCTATGACGGGTAAGGTCATAGTCTGAGACGGGTCGACCTAAGACAGGACTGCTGGTGAAACAATTTTGTGGCCATTAAGCTTGTACCAGCCTCTTTATAATAAAGAAGGGGGAGGTGTGGGGAGCCGCCCACACTATGCTGTAACCGCCATTACAACATGGCGCTGACTTCCGACAAGTCACTAGACTAGAGCGCGCGCTGGGAATTCCCCTACCTCCGATCTCTTCCTCTCCCGTGGCGTCATCTGGGCTGATGGCGCCACGCCAATCAGGGAAGGACACGTCCTAAGCGAGGGACTGAATGCTATATAAGGGGATGGGTTTTCGTTGTTCGGGGTCTCCGCCCTAGTAGCTTGTGCACTGCCTCTCAAGTTGCATTAAAGCTTTACTGCAGAAGGATCCTGTGTGTACCGCGTCTTTCTTGCTGGCGAGAGAGCTGCGCGGGACAGGCTTGTAAACTACAGAAATTTATTTCTCATAATTCTGGCATCTGGGAAGTCAAATATCATGGAGCTGGCAGATTTGGCATCTGGGGGGAGCCTGCTTTCTGCTTCATAGACGGTGCCTAGCTGTATCCTCACATGGTGGAAGGGAAGAGGGCTCTCTCAGGCCTCTTTTGTAAGAGAACTTAGGGCTTTTCCTCATGACCTAATATCCTCCCAAAGACTTCGCCTCCTGATAACATCATTTTGGTGATTAGGTGTCAATAGATGAATCTTGGAAGAATATAAACATTCAGACCGTTGCACATCCCATGACCTTGCAATAGCACATCCCATGACCTTGCAATAATTCTTTGTTTTCTTAGGTCTTCCTTTCTGATCAATTATATTTTGTTAGATGTATGCTCTAAGTATTTCATTATTTTTGTCAATATTGTAATTTTTACTTTTTTTTTTCACCTTTGTTATTGAAAGTTATATTCACTGGCTTTTTTATTTGTTTTTAACTTTCAGTATCTTAAAATGTGTTTCCACTGTCTTCTGGCATACATAACTTTTGGCTAAGAAGATTGTGGTGATTCTTAACTTTTGCTTCTCTGCATGTGATGTGTTTTTATCCTAGATTCTTTTGAGATTTTTCTCCTTATCGCTGGCCTTTAGCAATTTGTTTAAAAAGGGCCATTGTATGATTGCACAAGGTGATTGAATTTTTGGATTTATTTGTTTATAGGTTTCATCAAATTTAGAAAATTATCAGCCATGATTCCTTTTAATATATATATATATATTTTATTTTTTTTGTTTGTTTGTTTCTTCATTCAGTTCCTCTCCCACTCTTCTGGGATTCCCATGACATGTGTGAGACCACTTCTGTATGATTTTGGAGTGTTTTTATTGCTGTGACTTAACGTTTAATTTTTTTTACCTTCTTTTTAAATATGTTATTAACCCCATGCAACGTATTTGTTAAATTGGCTTAATTTTTTTAGGACAGTGTTAAATATCCAGAACTTTGTGAAGATAATAATACACCCATATACCCTAAATCCTGTTTCCCCTATTATTAACATCCATCTTATATTCATATAGTACATTTGTTACAATTAATGGGGCAATATTGATACATTCTTATTAATCAAAGTTTATACTTTATTCAGGTTTTCTCAGTTTTTGACTAATGTCGGTTTTCTGTTCCAGGATACTACATTGTATTTAATTGTTATATATTCTTAGGCTCCTTTTGGCTATGAGAGTTTCTTGGACGTGGCTTGTTTCTGATGACCTGGATGGTTTTGACAAGCACTGGTCAGGTATTTTGTAGGACACTCCCCTACTGGAATTTGTCTGATGCTCTCATGATTACATTGAGATTATGATTTGGGGGGAGGAAGCCCTCATAGTGTCATTTTCATCACATCATACCAAGAGTACACATTATCAACATAATTTATTATTGTCGTTGTAGACTTAGACCAAAAATGAGAATATGGAATAGTGTTGGCCAAGTTTCTCTAGTGTAAAGAAACCCCTTTTATACTGAATCCTTTAAAATGATGTGACTATGTACATCCCACATTTAAGCAGAAGGAAGTTATTCTCTACCTCCTTGAAGTGGATTATCTACATAAATTATTTGGAATTAATATATTTGGAAGATTTGTCTATTTCCGCACACCATTTATTGGTTTATTTAATAATTTATATCAGTATGAACCCATGAATATTCATTTTATTTTTTATATTATAATCAATACTCCTTACCTTATTTCGCTGCTCAAATGATTCCAGCTTTGGCCATTGAGAGCTCTTTCAGTTGACTGCTGTGTCTCTTTAACATACCCCTATCAATTTCTTCTTTTTTTTCTTTCGCTTTTTTATTTTCTGGCTCCAAACTCATCTGCATATTTTCCTGCCCCAGTCCCAAAATGTGCCATTTCTCCCAGGAGCCCTAGTGTCTTTTACTGGAGAATGATATTAGAAAAAGACCTGGGTGCTAAGTATGCATGCCCATCAAAAGTCTTTTTAATTTAGATACTGTATTTTTCATTTCTAGAAGTTCCCTTTGGGTTATTTTTATATTTCACTTTTTTTTCCCCCTCGGAATGATCATGTTTCCTCTACATTCTTGAATATATAGACCATCATTATAATAGCTGTTTTATCCCATGTATTATGAAGTTTCTGTATTCTGGCTGGGGAATGTATACTCTTTCTGCCACGTGTGGACTCTGAGAATTGTTCTGTCTGTTCCATTCCAATATTTTTTCTCCATTCCTTCTCCAGTTTTTTTTTTTTTCCTGATAAATGCACAGATTAGTAATCAATGCCTTGAGAGGACCCCTCTGTAGAACTCCAGTGTTTCCTTTCTCTCTCTCTGTGCAGCCCCCTCCTGCCTTCTTTGGCCACCTTGACTTCTGTTTTCTGTTCCCTTCACTCAATGAGATCATTGGCTCTTGATGGGTTCCCTCTCTGCAGTGCAGTCTGGAAACTGCCTTCAAGCAGTAAGTTTGGACCATTTTCAGGGCTCACTGTGTTTATTTTTTATCTCTCAAGGACTGGGGTACTGTGATGTCAGTTGTTCAATGTCTGAAACCCTTGTTTCACATGTTTTGCCTGATATTTTTGTTGCTTATTGTGAGAGGGTAAATCCAGACCTTGTTACTCCATATTCACTGGGAGGGAAAGTCAATAAACTATTTTAAGTGTAAATGCAAATTATGAGCATTTTCCATGTCATTAAATATTCTTGTGAAACATGATTTTAATTATTGCATACGTTTCCATCATACACCTGGTTCAACTATTTTCTCACTTGGTTTTAGCCTTTGAACTTTAGTTATGGTGTTTTTCATAAGCAAAAATTCATATGTAGACAAATGGGGCAACCTTTCCTTAATGGTTTCAGATTTTGCATTTATGATTAGAAGGGAAAGATAAATATTTTCTCGCTCTTTTTATTCTGGTTATTTTGTAATTTTATTTTTTCCATGAAGCTCATTAATCTATCTGGAATTTATTTTCCTATTTGATGTGAGGTAATATTCTATTTTTTTCAAAGTAATAAAAAATGAGAAGATGGAGAAAAGCATGAAGACAATAAAAATTACACCCAATTCCCATTTTCTCTTTCCTCCCCTTCTGAAACTCCAGTAACATTTGTTTACACCATTTTCCTTGTTTCCCATATGTCTTCTATACTCCTTAATGCCTTTTTTCCCCCTGTTTTGTAATTTTCTTTTTCTTTCTGCATTTTGATCTGGGTATTTTTTTTTTTTTTTTTTTGCTGACCTGTTTTTCATTTTACTAATCTTCACTTATGTTGTGTCTTATTAACTCTTGAATCTATCCATTAAATTATACATTTACTGTTGCTTTTTTCCCCCTACAATTCTAGGAAAGTTCAGTTCATTTTTTACTTATTTCGGTTCGTCAGTATAATGCTTCATCTTACGCTCTATTTTCTTGAACATGCTAATTGTGCTTATGGTAAAGCAGGAGTCTGACAACTCAAAATTCTGGATCACCAAAATGCCTCCTCTAATTTTTCCCCCCTCTTACTATACAGTCATTTGGTTTTCTTTTCTGGCTTTCCTGGTGATTTTGAATTAAGTGCTGGACATTTTGTATTGAAAGCATAGAATCTAGATTAATTTCTCTAAAGTGGATTTGATTTTCTAACAGCAGAGAACTAGCTCTAGGAAGATCATTTTGATCCAGTTAGGTATAGGGACTATTTAAGGTTATTTTGTAATTTTAATAAACTTCAGGTATTGTGAAGACTCTATCTTGTTGCCCTCACTTGTTGGACATAGTCTTGCAAGATTTCCCACTAAACGCTTATCATGTTTGCAGGATTTTTCCTCCCTTGGCCACCTCTGAGGCTCTTTATTCTGATTTCCAAAGTGATATGTTATCTGGCTCTGCCTACTGCTCTAGCCATATCCTGGACTATTTTCCCTTTCTAATTCTTTTGCTCCAATCTTACCATCCTTTTGTTGTTGCTGCTGTCGCATGGACATGTAGACTTATTTTGCCTTGGGTTTATTGTAAACTCCCTCTCTTCCACCCAGCATGCTCTTTAGCCTAGCATGACTGTTTCCCACTCACTCAGGTCTCAGGTCAACCTTTTAATTTTATTCAAATCATTTTAAAATCATGTGCTTTTTTTCTGTTTGTTGTTTTTGTAGCCTTCTGTTTCTTTTCTTATGTAGAACGTAAACACCATGAAAACAGGAACCTTGTCTGTGTTGTTTGCTGCTCTGTTCCTAGCATCTAGAACTACCCTGTCCATTACCATAGCCAGTAGCCACAAGTGGCTTTATTGAGCACTGGAAATGTGACTAGTCCAAACTGACATGTAAGTATAAAACACACACCAGATTTTGGAGACTTAACTTGAGCAAACATAATGCAAAATATCATATTAATAATTTTTATATCGATTATGTTGAAATTATAAGATTAAGTTAAATAAAATATGTTAAGTTAGTTGACTTCACCTACTTCTTTATTTAATATTTTTAATGAGGATAATACAAATTTTAAAATACATATGTGGCTCATACTTGCGACTTGCATTTACTTCTATCGGACAACACTGATTTATGACAATCACTACCCAAGTTAAAGTCACTATTTTTATTTAGCCTTTTCCCTATTTAATAGGAAAAATGCAATATGCTGAAAAAACATAATATTTTCCTGTTGATCCAAATTTCTGAATTGTTATAAAAGAAAGGGTGACCATTAAGCTATATATAGGTGCTATATTTCAGTGTTTTTGTTTGATGATTTGCTTGATTTTTTCCAATAACTGTTTAGTTTTTCTGAGTGTTTTCTATTTTAGGGTATTAACTATCAACGTTTGTGTGATACTTTATATATACATGTTTTTGTACATGGTTCCTAGCTTCCCAAGGCAGGACTGTAATCTTCCCCTGCCTTTCTGTCTTGGAGCTGGCCATAAAAAAATTCTCTGACCTATCTTGTCTGATTGTAGGTGATAAACCCCCATCTCAGAAGGGGTCCTGCATCATACCCCAGAGGAAGTAATGCTGCAAAGACAGGCCAAGAAGAATCCGGACAGACAAGCCTTTCTGGGTTTCTCCTCTCAGTCTATTCATATTAGATCATATCTTTTTTTTTTGCACAATCATTTTTCTATGTGGTTGTTTATACTTCAATCATGCTTACATAATGAATCTTCCATAAAAGCCCCCAAACAGAAGTCCAATAGCTTCTGGAAAGCCAAACAAGTGTACGTTCTTGGAAGGTGGTGTAACTGGGGAGGGCATGGAAGCTCCACACCTCCTCGCCCACTCCTCACCCTATACATCTGTTAATTTGTATCCTTTGTAATATCCTTTATAACAAACCAGTAAATGTAAGTGTTTCCCTGAGTTCTGCGAGCCACTCTAGAGAATTAATCAAGCCCAAGGAGGGGGTTCTGGGAACCCTAATTTATAGCCAGTCGGTCAGAAGCACAGGTAAAACAACCTGGGGCTTGTGATTGGCACTGAAAGTAGGGGGAAGCATTGTGGGACTGAGCCTTCAACCTGTGGGATCTAGTGCTATCCCCAGGTGGATAGTGTGGAAATCGAATTGAATTGAGGGACACTCAGATGTAGTTTGCTGCAGAAGTGACTGCTTGGTTGCCTGCTAAAGTGGGGAAAAATCACCACACATCTGCTGTCAGAAGCATGTGAAAGTATATTGGGAGGAACTGGATGTGTTTTTCCACTCACCTTGATTTTTTTTCAGTGCAAACTTTTCTTGAAATTACTCCTTCCTAATTGTTTTCATTCACTTTTCACGTGTTATATAAACTTAAAGCAAAGGTGTTTGAACATGTACCTCATACTTGCATGGCCTAGAGATAAAACTCGACTAAGAGCAAAGTATTTGAAACATTGTGACATTTATGTTGGATGACCAAATGTCATGTAATTTTTTATTTTGTTGAAATTTTTGGCCTTTATTTTTTAGACAATATATTAGTAGGCTAGGAACTCTAAAATATATCTTGGTCAGAGAGGGGTAATTCTTTTTAAGAACAAGAAAAATTATTACCATGGTGGGAGAACTCTTAGATAAGAAAATATGTAATAATTCGTGGATCTGTTTTGGGGTTTTCTTTAGTTGGAAATATCTTAATTGGGGTTTGAGAAACTATTAGAAAATCAGTAATTATCTCAAGCAACTTTTTATTCTAAAAACATGATTCATTGAGCAGACCTATACAGAAACAGAAAATAAATAAAATATTCACATGAATGGACAAATGCATACATGAAAATTAAGGTGTGTTTTTAGAAGGTAACTTAAACACCTAAGAGATGAGGGAAAGGCAGTGGAACATATGAGCTGTGATTTTATTTTTCTTAAAATTTTTCAGGAAACGTAAAATAATGGCAAATCACACCCATCAAGTTCCAGTAACTCAAAACATTTATTCTCAGTCTACAAGGGACTAATACAAGACCTTTTATTCTTGGAATGACATTTAGCTGCTCTGGTCTTGTAAGAACAGTTAAGCTTTTCCTCTTTTTTTTCTCTCTCTAATGAGAAAGTGGTACCTGGGTTTAGACTAATTTGGTTTTGAATAACTGTTTGGTCATATGCTGTACAGCAGTAATATGACTTCTTCTGCACTGGGAGAAAATGAAGTTGAAAATAATCTTCATCACAAATCATAAAATTCATTTGCTGGTTATAGATAATTATCACAGCATCTGCTAAATATTTAAAAGCTATAAATATTGTCCAAAGTGTTTATTTATGGGAACTCTATGTAAGTCGAAATGGAGCTTGGGGATTGGGTAAGAAAATATTTTCCCACTGTTTTAAGGTTCTAGTTTGTCCTGTAAAGTGAAATTAGGAAGATCGTAGAAACAACATCTATTTTAAAACACTGTACAATTTTAATCTTTAAAAAATGGCTCAGATTTTGATTAAGGCAAGGAGTGGGCCAGTTCTAATTTCAATTGGGAAAATACAACCCAATTAAAAAAGTCTCAAAGGGAGGTGTGAAATAATTGGAGGTTTGAAATAACAAATCAAGTCTCAGAGGCTGTGCAAAGAGCTAGTCTTTCACAAGACCACAAATTATCAAGGTATCAAAATATCAGTTCAGGGTCCTAAAACTCCATATAAGATGAAAATAACTTGAAGGCAAAGCCTATAGAGCAAGAAAAACGTTTTTAACTTGAAAACTAATTGCCTTCAATTCATCGGTTAGGAGACTGGCTGACCAAACACATTTACCAGCCAAGAGCTCCATGTTTCTAACAAGAAACAAAACCCTCTCTTTTTGAGATTACTTCTATAAGCTACAAAGATGAAACATGGCCATGCTTTACTACTTTCATGTTAAACAGATAGATTTAGTGTTTCTGAGCAAAGACATACGACCTTAAGACTAGTCTACTTGGTCTCAATGTTCTGGGTCATTTTTTTAGCAATCTATGCCCAACATACCTCTTTTTTCAGAATCTACAGATATAATTAAAGAAAAAAAATTTGTTATTGTTCTGAATTAATCACAAATGGTAATTCTCATTTCTTTAGTGTGTGAAGTCTTTTCTTACGTATAGATGAACTTCAAATCCATCTTCTTAAAAATCAATACGCCCTGGTTTATAGTTTATAGATTATCCTTCATAAAACTTCTGGAAGATTGGCATGGAGAGAAAACTCTTAAGAAAGACTTTTTGTAACCTGCCAGTACACTCTGTCTTTGAGAAATATGTTTAGCTGAAAATAACAGCATACCCACCCGGGGCGCCTTGTTTTTCTCATGTGATGAGAAGGGGGGGTTGCTCACCAAAAATCACTCACAACCCACACCCTTCTTCTCTTTCTGCTCCACTGTACTAAAACATCCTCCTTTCTGCCTTGTGGTTATAACATGGCTTCTGAAGATACAGGCAAAGGGAAAGAGGGCAAGTTGGTGCCCCATTGATCAGCTCATCATAAACTTCCCAGTAAGTCCCCTTGCAATAGTCCCCTTATGTCTTAGTGAGCACATGGGGCCACATGGCCACCCTGCTGCAAAGGAGCTGGTAGATTTGGAACAAGATTGAAAAGCTGGCTTAGACTCAAATGCCCCACTTTGGGCACTAGCCATCAGACCAGAGTGTGTTATCAAGACAGAAGGGGACAGTGAACACTCAGTAGAACGCTTGCAAGAGCACTTGAGATTTCACTGCAAAATTGATATACCAAAATAATCAAATAATATCATGATTAACTCATGGAATAACTGAAATGGGTAAAGAAGAAAAATCTTTGAAGTTGGAATTAACATTTTTAGATCTTTTGTTGTATAAAATCACTTTAATATTTAGGCATTTGATAAAACCTGACAGACTATTTGTAGGATGGCCCTTTACATATAATCCCCTATAGTCTCTTAAAGAGAAGTATATTGAGAAAGAACCTCAATATACTTCTTTGAAAAACAAATATCATCCCATCTCTCATTACGCCCATCTCTAAGCTAACCCTCTTGATGTTTCCATGTTTTTAAATAGTGTTAAAGAAAGTAACAATGTTTTATTCCAAATCGTTGAAAACCCAGTAGGACTATGCCTGGGACTCATGAGGATAGAACCAGCCTTCCACAAATATTACCAGGAAAACCAATCCCATCATCTCACAAGACTCCTCCGTTTTCATAACTGCTATTCTTTTTCTACATTTTTATCATGAGGTTTTTTTTTCTTTGTTCGTGGTTTTCATCACACTTTTACTAATAGTCCCCAAATCCCAAGTACTGATACAGCAGATCAGTAACTAACTAAAGAAATGTATTCTATTCCACCCCAACGTAAAGCTCAGTATCTCTCCTTCTGATAAACAGGCCCTAGAAGAGAGATTGACCTGAGAACATTGAAACAACAGGGTCACAGTCTACTACACACCTTTCTAGGACTGTACTAGACCATGTACAATACAATGGACAAAATGCATGGAGAGATTCATGAACGAGGGGAGCTGACAGCACTGTGAAATCAGTCATTCATTTGGGTTAGTTTGGTCAGCAAATGTTTCACAGAAGAGGACAAACTTGAACTGATTTGGGGAGACAAATAAAAGTATGTCAGACGAACAAAAGAGTTAAAGAGTAAAATTCCAGGTGAAAAGAAATATGAATATGAAGATACACTATTCTGTGGTAAAATTTGGGACTGGTTAATTATCCAGCAATAGCTGAAACTCAGGGTGCAAGGTAAAGAGTTAAGTTAGAGGAATAAGGGCAAGGAGAATAAAGACGTACCGTGGAGAACACTGCTGATCATATTAATGCATTTCGTCTTTATCCTGCAGATAGTAAAGGAACCACCAAAGGGTTTCTCGAGTCTTACTGTGACAGTATTTGTGTGAAATAAGAACATGATAAAGACCAAAGGATGGAACCATTAACTTCAGGTATTTCAGTCATCTAAGACTGAGATGATTAGGCTCTAGGCGAGGCCTATAAACTGGCAATGGAGAAAAACAAAGTGGAATGAGAGAGGAAAAAAAAAAAAGGTAAAATCAACAGAGTTTTGAGACAGATGTAATTTGCAGGGATTCATCCTCTTTTTCTGGTCTTAATTCCTAAAACCTTCTGAGAGTTTGCTGCCTGACCAATTATCTTGCTTGCATGCCCCCCTTTTTCAGACGAAGGTCATGCTTTCTGGAATATCCCTTAATCACTATCCTGGTATATTAAAGCTAAATGAATTGGAAGGTCCAGTTTCATTGCTTTCATGATATTTCACCTCAACCATGTGGAATTTCTCTCTCCCTTCTGTAGGCCAGATACATGCCTTGTAGCTTCGTGACAGCATTTATCTATCACATTCTGCTTTGTTTTTCAGGAAATCTCCTGCCCTTGCAAGCAACGTGCTCTGCTACTATCATTGTGCCAGAAAACTATGACGGAGCAAGAATTTGTCTTCTTCATTTATGAGTCCTTCACAGGCCTTAGAAGAATAAATTGCACATGAAAAAAACCTCAGGAATTGTACTAAATGAATGAATGAATATTGGTAGAATTTGCCAACAATAAAGTTTGAATCAGACAATTCAAAATGTCTGGTTAAAGATAGAAACATAACTGGCTTTATAAAGTAAGATGGGTATAATGAAACCTTTTATTAGCTCTAATTATAGAGGCCCTGATAGTCAAATATTTAGAAAAAAATACTGCAGTGAAAAGGAAGAATAACTTCCTGACAAAATTTCTTTTTATTTATTTTACTGCTCCTGCTGTTTTCTAACATTTGAGATTCCAAAGTAAGTACAAGGAAGCAAAGGAAAGAAAAACCACTTGGCCTGTGTTCAAATGTCAAGTTGTCTCAAATGCAAATGAACAAGGACACAGCCCCTCCTGACCTCCTGGGAGGTGGTGGCAGCCCTCCCACCTCCTATACGGTCACACAACCTGATATGTGTCCCCAGACCCAGAGCACAATGAAAAAGGGGCCAGCCTTAATAGAAATTGTACTGTGGGTTGGTCAGTATGAAAAAGAAAATAGAATTTTGTTCACTGGTTGCCATTTTGGAGATTTTGAAACAAAATTGAAAAAAATTAAAGGATTACTTAATAAGTGGTATTGGGGATACAGGACAGCCATTGGGGGGGGGGGTTGGATCACACCAGTCCTCTTACCCCAAAATACATCTGGAGATATCAAAATCTGAATGTAAATAGATATGTATCAGTGTAGAAGAAAACCAGTTATTTTAGAGTGGGAAGGCCTTCCTAATATCATAAATTCCATAAAATTTAAAAGTATAAAAGTCAACGATTTGGTTACAAAAAAGTCATAACAAATTCTTACAAAAATACCATAAACAATGTCAAAAGACAAGTAATAAATTGGGAAAATATGTTTGTAAAATATGGCAGAGGCCAAGGTTTAATTTCTCTAATATTTTCATACCTCCTATTAATGTATAAAATTAATAAGAAATATGAAATCAACAAATAAATATTTGTGTTTTCTTTTATGTGCATTATCTGTTCATATCCTTTGCACATATTATTAGGGTTTTTTTTGAAGTATATATTTTACATATTTGTCTGAACATATGAACACTGGTACATAATTTATGATAGTAAAATATTGAAAATAATTGAAATACATATAAGTATGGGGCTAGCTAAAGAAATTAAGACATGTCCACATAATAAAATACCACTGTTAGAAAAGAATTAAACAAGCTATTTTTATTGATATAAAATAATGTCCATGATACATTAAGTGAAAGAAAATTCAAGTTGCAGAAGTTCTGTTTGAGAATGTGTAGTATTTCTAGTGTGCTGCTTTTGTGTAAAAAAAAAATCTATTTATATTTGCATGTAAATGCATATCTCTGCAAAAACAGGAAACAATGATTACAATTGTTGTTATCAGGTAAGAAAACTATTGCCATAGGACAGTCCTGGAAGAAGAGAGGGTGAGACTGTGCCCATAATCAAACACCTCAATGCTTTTGCAGCTAACCATATAAATATTCACATTAAGTGAGATATATAAGATTAACTATAATTTGATATCCATTCAATTTAGGCCAGGTTTTTACCAACAAATGAGTTTGTCACAAGCTTACAAAAAATCTTAGTATTTCAGAAATGAAATTTAATTTTTGAATAAAATTGAATTTTTAAAATTATGCTGAAATTTTAAAAGATTATAGAGTTAGATATAGTTAAAAGATTATAAATATCTAAATTTTAAAAAGATTATAGAGTGAACTAATAAGTCATAGTAATTTGGTTTTAATTGAATAGCAAATTACTAAACATATTCAGTGGTCTGGATGTGGTTGAGTTATTTGAGGATGGATTCTAGATAAGTTGATTCTTGAGATCAGGTTGTCTCTAAATAGCATAACTATGTATTATCGTACCTATATGTTGCCTACCAAAATGAATCATAACATAGCTCAGTGACCAGAAGGAAGCAATATGATTATCCTAACTGCTTGTTAGACAGGGTGGCTTATCCAATAATAAGCCCAACCAAGGGGTAATTTCAAAGTTTGGTCAGATTTTTACTTAACTTTGAATAGAGATTTTCAAAGGGACATTGCTCTGATCGAGGCTTGATTCTGGTTACCAGTGTGGGGTGGGGGGACACTTTAAGAGGAAAAAATTAGAGAAGCAAACCACTTCTTTTACTCAACAAATATTTATTGAGTGTTTATTTCATGTCAGGCAGTGATTTGTGTTCTGGGATTAAATGTACACAGTGACTTTGCCTTCACAATATTTACAAAAAATAAGGTGATTTCAGGTACTCTAAGTGCTGTGATAATAAAATGCACTAAGATGATTGGTGGGAATGGAGGATGACTTAGATAGGCAATCAAAAGAAGGCTGTCTGAGAATGTGGCACTGGATCCCAGCCTTGCTGTACTGAGAGAACTAGCCATGTGAAGATGTGGGAGAAATGTTCCAGGTACAATGCAAGTACGTTCAAGAGACCTGATGCATGAACAAACACATGGGTGTGTTTGAGGAAGAGCCAGAAAACAGTCATTCCTGCTGCAGAGCAAGGCAGGATAGGATCGAAAAGAAATGAGATTGATCATATATGGCCTAAGAGGTCAGTGTAGGAAATCTGGATTTTATTCTAAACAGTATGGAAGCTTTGAAGGATCTTAAACCAGGGAGCAGCTGATCTACTTCATGTTCCTAAAATATAATTTTGGCTTTTCATAGAGAAAAGATTGATAAGAATGGGATCAGGATTTAAATTGGGGTCTTCTGCAGTGGGCCAAGTAAGAGAGAATCACGAGAGTTCAAGTGCTAGATGTAAAGAGCAGAATTGAGTTACATTCTGAAGTTAGGAAAATATGGTCCATTCATGGATTTGATCTGAGGTAAGAGAGTAAGAGAGGAATCAAGGGTCATAGACAGATCTTTGACTTGATCAAATTGGGCAAATGGTGATATAAACCATTGATAAAAATAATTGGGGTAAAGGTAGACGCAGAGGGAAAAAACCATAAGTTTTGGCCAGGTTAAAGTAGGATGTTTATTGGATGCCAGTCACACATTCAAGTATCGATGTTGACGGCACAGACGTCATGCAACTCAGACTTGAAAAGATGAATATGGACGTCATAAGCTTATATATGGTGTTTAGGTTGCAGGAGTGTACAAAATCACCTAGTGAGCAAACAGATAGAGAAGATAAAAGAACCAAGCACATTTAGTTTCAAGAAAGGAGGAGGAGAAAGCCAGTGACAGAGAAAGCCAGGTGTGCTAGAAGTCACAAGAGAGACTATTTGACTGTACCAAGCCTCTTGAGAGGCTGAGTGAGATGAAGACAGAGAGTCGGCCGCTACAGTAAGAGCTATTTTCATGGAATGATATTGATAAAATTTAATTGCAGTTATTGAGAAAAGAGTACAAGGTAAAGGGGTAGATATAGCCCAAACATACAGCCAATTAATGAGTTTCTTTCTGAAAGCGAGCAGAGCAATAGAGCTGTGGCTTGAGAAAGACACCCAATGCTGTGAGGTCCTAAGTCCCTTGTGAAAATCCCTTGCAAACGAATGAGTAATTAGAAAAAAAACTTATGTTTTTTTCTGAAGATGCTTCCTTGTAAAATGTATGCGTAGGTGTATGCTCATTCATGAATATGGATATCTCAGCTCATATTTCCTAGCAAAAATAAGAAAGTGAATCTGCAATTCTCTCTGGGATGACTTTGAAGACATGTGGCCTGATGTTCCTATGTCCTTGCAGATTGCTGCACTAGATTCAAAACATCATGTCCCTCTGCTTGCCCCAGCTGTTTTCTGGGACGTAAAATGCCGAAGGCCAGCATATCTGTTTCCTTCTCTATTTTTGACCTTCCTCCCTGACCCCAATCCTATGACAAAAATTATACTAAATTTTTTTTCCAGTCAAAATAGCTCAGTCTTGGATAAAAATAGTTATTGGGGGGCAGGGGTGGATGGACCCTGGGAGAAAACCAATTTATGTGCATAGGAGGTGAAACTTTTCAAAGGTGGTCACAGAGACCCATAGCAGAGTTTAAGTCTTTTTTTTTTTTTTTTTTCCACAGAAATGCTCAAACCCTGTCCATGAGCAGGTATGTGAGGTTAAGAAATAAGAATGTAGATGAAGAAACCTCTAAAAATATGTGACTTCTTGGTTATGTTTTTCTTATATTATAGAAAAATTATATTTATAAGATTGCAGGAGGAAATTAACACTAAATTGTCATTTCTATTTATTGCAACCATTGATTAAAATTATCCATTCCTTACGTGACCTGTGTCATTGCAGTAGCAATAAAGAGAATAAAGCTGTGGAGCAGGGAACAGAGGAGGGTCATAGTCTTCTGTCCCTTCGTCTGTCCATCAATGCTCAGGTCAAGTGAGAATAATGGAAAAGCCAGTGGTTAGAAACAAATGCGTTGGCGTGGGGGAGAAAAGAGTGTGAAGATGAACACACTTTGAAAAGCAAATGCTGTAAGAACGATAGAAGACTGAGATGACTTCGCCCTTTTTTCCCAAATAGAATAAAGAGAAAGTGTAAACTTCCAAGTAAAATGAAAACTGACATTGAGATTAATCATCAAGACCTATGATTATATCAATGATTAGTGTGAGTTAATGAGCAGCAAGGCCAAATGACTTTTGTCCTCTTTGGGGGCATGTTGACTTCAATTTGGGTTCAAGGACTCTGGCTCATCAAACATTTACCATTTACTAGAACAATGATCATATGTGTTCAAAGTTCATAATGTTTCCTGTGCTGAAACTGAACATGCACGTGTATGGGATTTATGCTACTCTCCATCCACGTGGCCAGTTTACTTCTAAAAGTCTTCCATTTCAGTAAGGATGGCAGAAAACATAGCCCCGGAGAACACTGAGCTCTGTACAGTCCTGGAGCACAGATTGCACTGTCTAGCTTTTCATGGTTAAACAAGAGCTCTGTTGACACTTGACTTAAGCGTGATTATCCCCAGTTGAAAATTTGAGAAGTAGATCATTTAGCAGTGGATTGGTGCAGCATGTTGCCCAGTACCCTGTGAAAGTGTTCACTGTGAAAGGCCAACACAAAACACCTGAAATTCATAATAACTCCAGAAATGAGCTTGGATGCACTTCTTGTTTGTGGGGTTGTCTGACTACTAAATGACTGATGAGAGACCTTAGTGGATGAGAATGTTGATTCACTAAAATGTGTAAAATGCACATTTCTTTCTTTTCAATATAAACTACCAGTGAATGCTCAGTGTATTTAAGAGGCTGGTAATGTGAGTCTTTGTTAATGTTTCTCTGTGTTTTATTTCCCTTTGCTTTCCTGGAATAACTAACTCTAATGAAACCTGATGTCTTAGCACTAAAATACGTTGCCTCTCCTCCTCTGCCCTTATTGTACATTGAAAATGTGCTAAATCACTAGTATTCGCATGCATAGAGATTCTTACGATTCTCAAAGGTGATCAGGCTTATTTGTTTTCTTATTGAAATGTAGAGCAACCAGATATGAATGAAGGTGAGCAAGATTGGAATTGATAGCTGATCTTCATAATGGCTGTTGTGGGGTGTGTCCCAGATCTCACCTTCAGAGCCGACTTATTTCTCAATTGGTGTTGACTCCTGATGAACCATGACTGAATTCTCCCCAATAATTGTTCTCAGAAGAAAATAACTGCCTTGCCCAAGGTCATACCCCAGGGGCAGCCAACATCCAATAAAACATCAGTAGGAAAGAATAAAGGCCTGTTGATTGTGCTTAGTTTGGAACAACTCTGAAGGGTCTTCCCAACTCCAGAGCTCTCTCTGAGGTCAGCCAATGACTTTGTTGCAATGCCTGATGTTCAGTATGTCCCTCTACCTACTCCTACTTCCTTCACTCTTTCAAAGCTGTTGATCCCAAGCACTCCCCAATAAACTCACTGCATGCATATCTCCATCTCAGAGTCTGGTTCCTGGACACCCTAAACCAAGTCTATTTTAGAGAATTTAGAAGATGAGCAAGCTATTTTTAAAGCCATCTGTCAAAATTGTGGAATATAATCCTAAAAGTGAAAGATAGCTCTAACAGATAAGGGTACAAGTGAGATAGGAGGTACTCAGTTTCCCTGGGTTTGGGTTTCAGGACACAGGTCTGAGTTTCAAGCCACTTCCCAATGTCTCAGGTCTCTCCTCTAGGCCCTTCCCTAGAGAAAAGTTACTGTTGCTTGTTAGACCTATTTTTGGCAACAACTGGGGGAAATTGAGATTGCAAGGGGCTGGCTTATGCAAATCCAATGGCTGGGCATGCTCAGTAGAGAGGGGTTATATAACCCTGGTAGCAGAGCATGCTCAGTAAAGTGGAATTTATCCTTTGAGTGACCTTCCAGTAGAGATGCTAAAGAGCACAGGATATTCTTGAACTTGTTCAGTTCATGTGATAGGATTTGACCAATGAACATGCTCCAAAAAGAGACCAACTGAGCATGTGCAAGACTGTGTTACATGACAGGGAACCACCCCCTTAGTCAGCTATTAGTTAGATAGCATGAATATGTATTAGATAGTGAAACCATAAAAGACTAATCTTGGTAGAAGGCCGGGTTGTTGCTCATTTTCTTGGGGCCAACCTGCACTTCTCTGGCTGAGATGTGTATGCTTTATCTTTGTGTTAAACTTACTTTCAGCAGGTGGCTGCTCACTTTCTTGGGCCAGCCTGCACTCTGTATAAAACTTTAAGTGTGCATTTCTTACTTTTGTGTTAAACTTGGTGTGGGTTCTGCTCAGTCTCTGAAGCTAGGGCACACTCTCTCTGTGAAATCTATATCTCTTATTCATTGCATTAAACCTGTTCTCACTTCCTAATGTGCCTCTGCTCTTGATTTCTTTCCTGTGGCAAAGTCAAGAACCTGGTAAGAGGATGGGGTGGGTTGGGGCCAGTTATCAGGCCTCCCCAGACCCTTCCGCCAACATCACAAGTTCCCCCTGCCTCCTTCTGTAAACACAGTCAGACGAACAACTTTTGATAAATTTCTCTTAAAGATTATGAGAGTCGAAAGGAAGCTGAGAGGAACTGGTTGTAACTAGGATTTAATGAATTTGCTCAGATCCCAGTGCTACTATTTGGCACCACAGTTTACTTTCTGGTAGTTGATTACTGCAGTGTTTCTCAAACAAGGACATTGCTAAAAATTCAGATTCCCAACCCTCCTCAAGGGTCAGAATCCCTAGAAGAGGGTCTGGTGATCTGAATTTAACAATCATTCCAGGAGGTTCTTATAATCAGGCTAGTTTAGTCAAATTTAAACTATGACAAAAAGTCTATCTGATGCAGCTACTGAAAGAAATTATTTTTATAGAAATAAAAACAACAACAAGTTCTCTGCATAGAGCCACTTTTTGTTAGCAGCCACCTTATTCTCAGGCTGTGAGGCCCCAACAACTACTTCTACTCCCGTATGGGTTACCAAGAAAACCACACTAATGAAAACAGAAAACAAGTTAGATGTGCAGTTTTTCAAAGCACTATTTGTTCATGATGGAAATTAAAGTACCCTGGTGATACAGCAATGGAATCCCTTTGAGCTTGGAAAGGCAGATTACTTCGTGCCTTCCCTTTGCATCCAGGATTTGGGAGAGAGAAAGATAAAACAGCATTAAGGCTGTCTGTGTAGACTGAACCTGAGGCTTGAGATCTGGAGGTAGGCATTGCAAGATCTTCCTCTTAGTATTTCCCGAGGGTCCCATCTTTCTTTCAGATGACTGGTGTTCTTCCTCTGTTCCCCACGTGACAAAAGGGACAGCCAAATGCTGATTAATGTACTATACATGTAGCCATATGCTAAGCTAATTCAATGCTACAGAACGTTGTGGTACTTTTTATTTGAGACCCATCAGGATAAATTATTTTGGTGCTGTTTCTATGGTGTTAGGTCAGAAATATCTTTCCCCCCCTCATTCTTTTAAAAGGTAATAAGTTTTTGATATAAATTGCTTCTCTTTATAAAGGTAAAAATAGTCATTCATGTAATTCTTGTAGGCTCTGTTAGGAAGTTAGCAATTTTAGACTCAAATGTTAGATTTAGTTACTGCATCTTTCTTCAGAGTATTGGGGATATCAGCATTTCACCACTTTTAAATGGCGATAACCAAGAAGCCCGCAGAAAATAAGCTTTATTCCATCTATGGTAATGAGGCTTGCTGTTCTGAGGTTCTAATAATTCCTTTGGGTGTCCTAAGAAGTCAGAGCCAAAGCAGCCAAAAGTATGTCTTTTTGACAGTCTAAAGACTTCGCAGACATTGACTTCCTATCCCTTTGACACTTGTGCGGGATTGGAGTTTCCTTCATAAACGTACTAGGTTTCCCTCAGGATCATTCAGTGGGTTTCTCGGACAAATTTACAGTTCTGGATGGATTTGTGATCACAAGATAGAATCTTTGACAAGTTTCTCCTCCCCCCAGTCCCCCCCATGACTTGAAACCATACTTTGCTAATTAAAAGTTTCAGTCTGATTATCAAGGGTTTATTATCAAATTATCTAAAAAAAATTTCTATTGCAAAACAATCCAAAAGTTATGCTGTGTAGTTTTCAGAGGAAAAAATACATATGTCACATAAGTTATTGCTCATTTATTCAGATGTAATGGACAATTTCACTGAGTATTTGAATATTGTGCCATTTCATTTGTTTTTTTCCTTTCTATGAGAGGATGTTTCTAAACCTGAGTACAAATACTTGTATCACCATAGATTACGGCAACACACAGACATAAATGTAGACATACATAATGTCAATAAATATAGATGAGCATAAAACAATATCAGACATACATCGATGTGAACAATAAAGTAGCTGAATCAAATTTTACCATGTACTTCAACCAATATTCATTGTCAGCAGAGCTTTGGCAACGGAAAAAAAGAGAGAGAATCACATGAAACAGTGCCTTGAATATTTTATAACTTCGAGTTGAGAAACTGGTAGTCTTGCCATTTTAGTTTTAGGGTGTCTAACGTAACACCAACAAAAGTTGAAAAGCAACTTTTGTTTCCTTTCCAAAGTACCAAAAGCAAACAGCAACAACAAAAATTAAAACAAAAAGTTTGGGTCATTTCCTCGTTTTGGATAAATTTTAATGCTCTTGAGACTTGAGATGAAGTGGGTAAAGTTGAGTGAAACTCCCATTGAGACTACAGGATTTGGTGATTAATAGAACCTACTGGAACAGAAACTTCATCAGAGCAAGGACCCTATTTGTGCTAAATGGTGAGAATACAATAATACACAAAACAGTTCAGATATTTCACAATATTTATTCATTAAATGGATTAATGGAAAATAAAAAAAATGAGGGAGCTAGGTTTATCTGAAGTTCCTAGGTTGGGATGTTGAATGGATAATGATTCCCCAAACCATGCTGTCGGATATGGTAGCCACTACCCACATGTGGCTATGCAAATTTAAACTAATTCAAATTAAATAAAGTTAGTTTACTTATTTAATGTACTTATTACATTTACAATTGTATTTAATGTACTATTTACTTATTTAATGTGGTTAACAGATAAGAAGTATCTGTCTAGAGCAGATAAGTACAGAAGCAGAAATGAAAAGAGCTGCCCCCTACAGTAGCCTCATGTTTCCAACTGCTTTCATACAAGTTGTGCTGACTCTGAAGACTTGACATAGTTCAAACTCAAACTCAACTTTCTTTTAAAAATAGCTCCCCTAAGTCCCTATTTCTATACTTAGCATCAGCATTCTACCAGAAACCCAGGCTCCAAATATATTGGTTGTCTCTCTTTCTTTCCATATAGTCAGATTAAAACCCTGTAGATTTTTTCCACACTGTATCTGTAGAATGGATCCTTTTCTTCTTATTCTTGCTATATAACAACTTGTGTAATTTAGAATATACCCTGACATTTATAATAAAGGATAATGGTTTGTCACAAGAGCGAGCACTTTGATTCTAGTGAGGAAAAAGAAATACAAAATAGGCAAATATGTAATCCACTTTATCCTTGTTTGATTTAGCTTGAAATAATATTTTGTGTAATTTTCACAGTTCCACCTTTTTTACAACTTTATTGAGGAAGTGAATGGTGTGTATTTAATTTGTACATTTTAACGGGTTTTGATACATGTCCACATCTGTGAAATCATCAATGCAATTAAAGTATGTATATGGATTTATCATGCCCAAACCTACCTTTGTACTTAAACCTAATGTGACTACCTGTCTACTCACTCATTCCTATCCCCAGCTGATCTGCTTTCTGTCGCTATACATTTAGTTTGCAGTTTATAGTTTTGTATAAATGCTTATATATGTATGCTCATATAAATGCTTTTTATGTATGTACTCTTCTTAAATCTCACTTCTTTCACTCAGCATAACTGTTGAGATTTATCTATTCAAATCATTGTGCAGAGAGCCACTGTGGGCAGACCCCAGCACTGCTGCAATCACTATTTCTACACAGGTGCTCCACCGTAGCCACTGCCACAGCCACTGCGAGGGTAGCTCACCACTGTGCAGGTGGCCTGCTGACCACTTGACTCCATTGACACAAGGAGAATCACTAGCAGAGCCTGGGAAAAGAGGTGAGTGAATGCAGACCCATGACCTAGTGGCCCAATCCACAGGGGGAATTACACTGCCATGCACAATAACACATGTAGGGTGGGAGGTATGTGTGCAGCCCACATGACTACCCTGATCCAGAGGGAGATACATGTGGAATCCCCCTTCCCCCCATGAGAGGGCAGAAACTCAGGATATACAAATAGAGTAAGAAAGAACGTTCCCAGTCATCACCAACTCATCTCCCAGCCAGGGAAAGCAAGGACTCAGGAGGAGAATCTATCTGTAGAAAAGAGGAAAAAGAAACTGTGCCCAGGATCATCCATTCAAACTTAGGAGCTCCAGTATACACCAGTGCACCCATCAGGGTCAAGGGACGCAAGCCAGGGTTCCAACAAGCCATCCATGGACACCCACCCCAGCAAAAGAGCAACAAGTCACCCAGGAGTTTCCCAAGAACTCAAGAGCTTGTCCACATCTTCAACAAAACAACACAGTGTCACTAACTTCAGCAAGAAATCACTAAGTGCCCCAGTGCCTAGGCAATAGAGGCACCCACACACAACTCCAACACTGAATACATCTGAAGTACCTACACGGACACTATACTACTGTGCTACACAAAAACAATACTAAAACACCCTACTCAAAGCTCAGTATAAAACGCATCTACAGGAGGAGGAAGTCTCTCTCCTCAAAGCCTACTCTAGGGTAATAGAAAAAATAACTGCTCTACCAGATGACCAGACATCAATGCAGAGATAGTAGAAATATGAAATAAAATAAAATATTACACCACCAAAGGAATAAAAAAATTCTCAAGTACTAGGCCCCATAGAACAGGAAATCCTTGAAATGACTTTAAAAGGAATTCCAAGCTACAATCTTAAGGAAACTCAGTGAGATACAGGAAGACTCAATTAGACAACACAGTGAAATGAGAAAAAGTATCCAGGGTATGAAGGAGGAAATTTACAAAGAGATTAATACTGTAAAAAAGAATGTAGCAGAACTCCTGGAAGTGAGGGAGTCATTCAAGAAAAAAAAAAAAAAAAAAAAAAAAAAAAACCTAAAGCTTAAGCAGCAGGTTAGAGCACAGTGAAAAAATAATTTCTAGATTTGAAAATAGGCTTTTTGAAATAACTCAGGTGGAAAAAAAGAATTTAAAAAATAAAGAAAATCTGAGAGAGTTAGCAGACAAATTTAAATGCACAAACATCTGAATCATGGGTGTTCTGGAAGGAGAGGAAAAAGGAAAAGGCATTGAAACCCTATTCAATGAAATAATAACAGAAAACTTCCCAGGTACAGGGAGAGACACAGACTTTGAGATCCAGGAGGCTCAGAGATTCCTAAACATATTAAATCCAAAAAGATCCTTTCTTGGACATATTATAATCAAACTGCCAAAGCTCAAAGACAAAGAGAGAATCTTAAAAGAAGCAAGAGAAAAGTGTCAAGTCATATATAATGGAGTTCCATCAGACTAACAGTAGGCTTCTCAACAAAACTCTACAGGCCAGAAGAGAATGGGATGGTATATTCAAAATACTGAAAGAAAAAAACTATCAGCCGAGAATACTATACCCAGCAAGGCTATCCTTCAGAAATGAGGGAGAAATAATGTACTTCCCAGACAAACAAAAACAGCAGGAGTTCACCACCACATGACCATCCCTGAGAGAAATCCTCAAGAAGTCCTGCATCTGGAATAGGAAAAATGAGAGTCACTACCATGAATACACAGAAAGAACAAAACTCACTGGTAGAACCAAAATGCAAATGAGAAAGAGAAAGAAACAAAAGCAACAGGAACATACAGCCTATTCAATAAATGGTGCTTGGAAAACTGGGCATCCATATGTAGAAGGATGAAACTAGACCTGTACCTCTTGCCGTATACAAAATCAACTCAAAATGGAGAAAAGACTTAAATATAAGACCTGAAACTATAAAACTCTTAAAAGAAAACATAGGGGAAACACTTCAGGAAGTAGAACTGGGAAAAAAAATGTATGAATAAGACCTCAAAAGCACAGTCAACAAAAGAAAAAATTAAGCAAATGGGATTATATCAAGCAAAAAGCTTCTGCACAGCAAAAGAAATAAGTAACAGAGAAATAGACAACCTACAGAATGGGAGAAAATATTTGCAAACTGTCCATCCAACAAGGGATTCATATCCAGAATATATGAGGAACTAAAACAACTTAACAGTAAAAAAACAAATAATCCAATTAAAAATGGGCAAAGGAGCTAAATAGGCATTTCGCAAAGGAAGATACACAAATGGCCAATACACACATGAAAACAGGCTCAGCATCATTAAGTATCAGGGAAACACAAATCAAAACCATAATGAGATATCATCTTACCCCAGTTTGATTGGCCTTTATCAAAAAAGCAGATAATAAATGCTGGTGAGGATGCAGAGAAAAGGGAATCCTCCTACATTGTTAGTGGAATTGTAAATTAGTGCAACTGTTCTTGGAAACAGTACAGCAATTCCTCAAACAACTACAGACAGAACTGTCATTCAGTCCAGCTATCCCACTACTGGGTGTCTACCCAAAGGAACGGAAATCATCATGTTGAAGGGATACCTGCACTGCCATGTTTATTGCAGCTCTATTTACAATAGTCAAGATTTGGATCCAAACTAAATGTCCACTGACAAATGACTGGATAAGGAAAATGTGGTATATATACACAATGGAGTACTGCTCCATCATAAAAAGTATGAAATTCTGCCATTTGCAGCAACATGGATGAACTAGAGAAAATTATGTTAAGTGAAATAAGCCAGGCACAGAAAGAGAAATACCACATGTCCTCACTCATAAGTGGGATCTAAAATAATAAAGAAGTAAATTTTAAAAAATGAGAGCCTGGCCAAATGAGTGCTGACCAGAAAGGCACCCTGCCGGAGAGGCCTGAGATCTGCAGAGACCACGCGCGCCACGGTGCCAGCACACGACCAAGCAGGTAGGCCTTACCACCGCTGGACTCCATCCCCAGCCTGGCCGAGTGCTTGCCAACCAATTAGCAGAGTTAAAAGACAACCAACAGAGTGGGAGAAAATATTTGCAAAATATACTTCTGACAAAGGATTAATATCCAGAATATAAAAGGAACTGAAACAACTTTACAACAAAAAAACAAGTAACCCAACTAAGAAATGGGCAAAAGGGCTAAATAGGAAATTCTCAAAGGAAGATATACGAATGGCCAACAGACATATGAAAAAATGCTCAACATCACTCAGCATTCAGGAAATGCAAAGCAAAACTACACTGAGATACAATCTCACCCCAGTTAGGATGGCTAATATCCGAAAGACTGTGAATGATAAATGCTGGCGAGGTTGCAGAGAAAAAGAAACTCATACATTGTTGGTGGGACTGCAAAATGGTGCAGCCTCTTTGGAAAATGGTATGGAGGTTCCTCAAACAATTGCAGATATATCTACCATATGACCCAGCTATCCCACTGCTGGGAATATACCCAGAGGAATGGAAATCATCAAGTCGAAGGTATACCTGTTCCCCAATGTTCATTGCAGCACTCTTTACAATAGCCAAGAGTGGGAACCAGCCCAAATGTCCATCATCAGATGAGTGGAAATGGAAAATATGGTATATCTACGCAATGGAATACTACTCTGCTGTAAAAAAGAATGAAATACTACCATTTGCAACAACATGAATGGACCTAGACAGAATTATATTGAGTGAAAGGAGTCAGGCACAGAAAGAGAAATATCACATGTTCTCACTTATTTGTGGGAGCTAAAAATAAATAAATACACAAACAACCGGGGGGGGGGTGGGAAGGGAAGAAGACACAACAATTACAATTCCTTGAAGTTGATACAGCAAGCAAACAGATATGAGCTTGTTGTGAGGGAGGGGGAGGGGGAGGGACAGGAGGGAGGGAGGTTTTGGTAATGGGCCACAATAATCAATCACATTATATATTGACAAAGTAAAATAAAATAAATAAATAAATAAATAAATAAATGAAGTAAGAAAGTTACAGCAATCACAATATTCATTGAATTTTCAAAAGGAAAGAACAAAACTGAGGCAACCAAGGTGGGCAAGGGAGGTGGGGAGATGGGTAAGGGAGAAGTTGGCAAAAGGCCACAAAAATGATAACATTCTGTAATGCTGAATATAATAATTATTCTGATTTGAGCATCACATATTGCACACAGGTATTGATATTCAATATCAATATGTACAATCAATTATGTTTCATAAAGTAAAATAAAATTCACATGGAAAAACAATGTTGCATGCATCAATAGCTCACCATTTTTCATTGCAGAATAGTACTCCATTGTGTGAATACAATACAATTTGCTTTCCCATTCGCCTCTATGGGAAAGACTATTGACTATTACAAATGAAGCTATTGTGAATACTTGTGTGCAAATGAATGTGCTGAGATGTTCTTTCATTTCTCTTCCATAAATACTTAGGAGTAGAATGGCTTTTAAGCATTTTAAATTTTTAATTTTTAAATTTTATTTTTAAATTTTAAATTATGAAGAAACTGTCAAACAATTTTCCAAAAGTGGTTGTACCATTTTACACTTGCTTGGCAGTACAAGGGAGTCCCATTTACCCTACATCTTCATCAATACTTTGTGTACTTATCCTTCTTAATTTTAACTAGTCTACTCAGTCTATAGCATCTCATTTTGGTTTTAATTTGCATTTAAATCACATCTTTTTAAATGCTCATTTACCATCTGTATATCTTCTTTAGCAAAGAGTCTGTTCAAACTCTGGACATTTTTTATTGGGTTGTCTGTCTTCTTATTACTGAGTTGTAAGAGTTCTTTATGCATTCTAGACACTAGTTCTTTGTCAGATATGTGTTTCACAAATATTTTCTATGAGACTGTGGTTCGTTCTTTGATTTTTATGATAGCATCTTTTGAGGTACAAAAGTTTTTAATTTTGACATAGCCAAATTTTACATTTTTTTTTTTTTTGGTGAGAACACAAAATACACTCTTTCAGTACTTTCAAAATATGTGATACACTACTGTCACCATGCTGTGCAATAGATCTCTAGAACTTCTTCCTCATGCCTATCTAAAACTTTGTGTTCTTTGACTATTTCACTAACATCTCCATCTTATCCATCTGCATTCCCTCCTTCACACACACACTCCCAGCCTCCAGCAACCACCATTCTACTCTGTTCTTGTGTGAGACTGACTTTTTAGATTCCACATATAAGAGATTATGCAGTATTTGTCTTTATGTCCCTGGCTTATTTCACTTAACATGATGTCCTCTAGATCCATCCATGTTGTCACAGATGACATAATTTTCTTTTTTTTAAGGATCGATAGGATCTTATTGTATATACATACTGAATTTTCTTTATCCACTCATCCATTGATGGTCACTAGGTTGTTTTTGTATCTTGGTTATTGTGAATAATGTTGCAATGAACATGGGAGTGCAGATATGTCTTCGACATACTAATTTCAATTCTTTTGGATATATAAAGAGCAGTTGAATTGCTGGATCATATGGTAATTCTATTTTTAATTATTTGAGAACCCTCTATACTGTTTTCCAAAGTGGCTGTACTAATTTATGTTCCCAAACAGTGTACATGGGTTCTATTTTCTGTACATTTCTTCTAACACCTGTTATATTTTATCTTTTTGATAATAGCCATCCTAACAGGTGTGAGGTAATATCTCATTGTGATTTTAATTTGCATTTCCCTCATGATGAATGATGTTGAGCATTTTTCCATATACCTGTTGGCCATTTGTATGTCTTCTTTTCAGAAATGAATGTCTATTCATGTCCTTTGTCCATTTTTTTTAAGGTTTACTTGCATTCTTGTTATTGAGTAGTTTGAGTTCCTTGTATATTTTGAATATCAGATGTATTATTTGCAAATATTTTCTCCCAGTCTGTCGGTTGGCTCTACACTCTGAATTGTTTCCTTTGCTATGTAGAAGCTTTCTAGTTTGATGCAATAATATTGCCCATTTTTGCTGTTGTTGCCTGTGCTTTGGGGGTCATATCCAAGAAATCATTGCCCAGACCAATGTGGAGCTTCCCCCCTATGTTTTCTTCTAGTAGTTTTACACTTTCAGGTCTTATGTTTAAGACTTTAATCCATTTTGAGTTGATTTCTGAAGACAGGGTAAGATAAATGTCCAATTTTATTCTTCTGCATGTGGATAGCCAGTTTTCCCAACACCACTTATTGAAAAATATTTCCTTTCCCCACTGTGTGTTCTTGGTGTTTTTACCAAAAGAAATTCTTGACTGTAAATGTCTATAATTAGTTTTGAAATGAGGTACTGTAAGTTGTCCAACTTTGTTTTAGTTTTCAGTGGGGGTAGGGAATTCTCTAGGTCTTTTGCATTTCCACATAAGTTGTAGAATCAGCTTGTCAGTTTCCACACACGCAAAATAAAGTCTGCCAGGATTTTGACTGGGATCACACTGAGTCTGTATATCATTTTAGAGAGAATTGGCATCTAAATAACAGTTTGTTCCCATCTGTGAACATGGTATATTACCCATTTATTTAATGAATTTTTAAAAACGTCTCTCACTAATTTTTGTATGGTTTTCAGCATACAGGTCTTGGTCACAATTTGTAAACCATATGGCTTATTATTTCATATTGTGATGCTATTGCAAATGGCATTTCTTTTAAAATTTTAATTTCTAATTGATCATTGCTGGTATAGAAATAATTGTTTTTGGTCAATTGACCTTGTATTCTGAAAACTCACTTTTTCCACCTTTATCTTTCCAATCTTTCTTTCTTTCTCTCTCTCTATTTTTTTTTTTTTTGCCTTATTTTGTTCCCTAGGACCTCCAATAAAATGTTAACTAAATGGAAGATGCAGATATCATTGCTTCATTACTAATCATGCAGGAGACATAATCTCACCCTTTATCATTATGTGTGATATAAACCAGAATTTTTGTAGATTCCTTTTATCAGATTTAAGAAGTTTCCTTCTTTTTTAGTGAGCTTTATGTTTTTCTCATTAAAAACTTCTTAAGTGAGCTCTGGTAATTTGTTCTTTGATTTTTATTCTTTTCAGCTAAGTTGTTGAATTCAGTGGCATATGTCCATAATAGCTTTTTTAATATATTTTTTTTGTTAATTTTATAATCTGTATTGAGATTTTGGGGTCTCACAGTAGGTCATATTCACCTAATCCTTTGCACATCTGCTTCGTTGTTGTTGCTTTTAATTAGATGCCAAGCATTGGGACTTTTACACTGTTGGGTGCTGAATTTTTCTGTATTTCTTTAAAGACTTCTGAATTTTGTTCTGGCACACAGTTAAGTTACTTGAAATCAGTATGATCCTTTCTAGCCTTGACTTTAACCGTTGTTAGAAGAGACCAGAATCTGGTCTTTAGTATAAAACAGATTTTCCCCCTTTACTGAGACAGTAGTCTTAAAAGTACTCTATCTGATGCCCCATCTATTACAAAGTTTCTATATTCTGTCTGGTGGTCACATGAATTCTTATTTATTGCTGTATGTTCTGAGCTCTGAGATCCTTGCTGGTGGTTCTTCTCATGGCTTGGGTAGTTTCTTCACAAACAGGAGTACACAAGTACTCTGCTAAAGTACTCGAGAGAAAACCTCTGAAGATCTCCGGGCCTCTCTTTGGCCTTGTAATTTCTGTTTGTGTTGGCTTCTCCTAATTCTTAACTCTGTCTCTTCAACATAGGGATACTGCTGGACTTTGTTTGGGTTTCCCCTCCCTGGACCTGAAACGCTCTCTGAGCAGTAAATTTGGGAAATCATACAGCTGACCTTATTTGTCTCTTTTCTCCCAAGGAACACAGTCCTGAAGCAGTTGCGTAATGCCTAAAAATTGTTTTTCGCATGTATATTTTGCATGATTTTTCAGTTGCTCGGGGTGGGGAGGGTAAATCTAGTCCTTTTTTTCTCCACCATGGCAGAAAGTGGAAGCTTACGGTTAAATTCTTTTACTCTTTCTCCAAACTATTCAGTAAACTTATGCTCCAGAAAAAAAAAAGAAAAATGTGTTAGGTATATCTTGGAGGAAAAATAATTCTACTTAGTGCACCAATTTACCAGTTGAAGAATCACAGATATGATAAATTAGAATAAGAAGACAAAAGCTATAGAGAGTCTAGGAGGATATGAGACTTTTTTTATCATTCTCAGCTCATCAGATGAATCTAACAATAAATTACTTTGAACATTCAGAGCAAGAGGAAAATAAAATAAAAATGAACTTACATTACTTTCCTTGGACTATATTCCATTGTTGTAATATTATTCAGACAATATGGTCAATATCTTACAGTTCGGTAAAAAGTTACACATACATGTAATTATTACAATGCTCCAAATACTTAAGAATAGGCCTACAGATTTGCATAGCACTGGAGCATATGTCTGCACCATGATGTATTGCTTTATATTCCCCCCAAGTGATAAAATTTCTACACAGTGGGAGGTGTTTTTATATCATGTCCAGAAGTACAAGAAAAGTCACAAAAGTAATAAGGTATATAGAAGAATATCGGAATGGGTAATTCCGTTACCCATTCACATTTTTAGAATGCTATCCGTTCACATTTTTAGAATGCTAGGAATTGACAGAGATGTTCCAATTAAAGCCAGTTCATGTACATTCCCTTCGTATTGTCATACGTAAGCACTGATGACAGCTAAATGTCTCCTCCAGAGATGACACAGATAGAATTAGACATTTCAGGGACTTTCTCATTACTATCGGTAGAAAATACATATTATGCTCACGTCAGGTTTCCAAGAAGTCAAAGGGAGCTAGGAGAACGTCAGGAAAGCCACCTTTTCCACTAGATACTCACTGAAGTTGTAGCATGTTGTGAACCATAGTCCTCAGTCACAGAGTATCATTCACTATCCACGCATAGGTGGTTAGTGAAGGGTGTGTGTCTGGGCAATTTTAGGTATCCAAAATTACTCTAGCCGCTGATAGCAACCCTGGCACTGCTGAACAGTCTGAAATTTTTCGCTCAGGTATCTGAAAACCTTACAGTTTCCTGCTAGAAAGAAAGTATAAGTTTTTCCAGACTAGAGTCAGTTGATACCTGATGTTAAGCTATCTCAGTCCTTCTGTGTTTAATTTGCATAAGAATTGCTGGAAGAGCTTTTTAAAATTACAGATTCCAACAGGCTGGAAAGGAACCTTGAAATCTGTATATTTAATAAATTCATCACACATAAAATGTGAAAAATGTGCTCTGTGTCCCAAACATCACACTTCGGAAACAGAGTAGTAATGGTTCAGAATAAAATATTCCAGAATTTTTGTCTGGGTGAAAGCTCATCAAGAAATTCCTGTGTGTGTACATCTGTGTTTCTGTGAGTGTTTTTGTCTGGGAATTGATATACGTAGGTGACGATGGTGGACAATGAATCACTTGACCTCCAGATACAGTGAGATATAGTGGTATTTTTCTGTAGGGATGTGGAATTTTGTTTTCTGAGTATGTTCTTCTTGGAAATAGAGAAGGCTTACATAGTATATCTCTTCCAAACTCAGTACTAATATGAGAAAGTTAGATTGACCTAATAAAAACAGATTTACAAAGTTGAGGGAAACACGTAAGATGTGCGAGTAAGGGCAAGTTGGAGATCTGAGATCTGAGATTCTTAAAACAGAGAATAAACCCATCTATCTAGAATGTTTGGATTAAGGCTCTCTGGTACTACAGGAGTGGGAGGGAGGGATTCAGACATCCTCAGGGATCCTTTTAGCTTTGTCTCCATGATTTTACATGAACAATTAGTCCTTTTGGCAGTTAGTTATTGGTCAGATTTCTTTCTACATACTCACCCCAATTCTCTTTCCACCATGACACACACTTACCCTACTGCTAAATGTGTTTAGAAACCTTTTGGTTTTTACTTCTCCAAGGCTATTTTTTAGGGCTTCCCCCCACCCCCACCCCTTGGCTAGAGTCCAATAATGTAGAAAGGGCTGGTAACTTGATATTGTGGGACACCAACTCAAGGAATTATAAGAAAGGGTAGAGTGTGAGTGTGTCAATATGAACCTCTCAGCTTTTTGTCTCAGAGTCCTCTTCACATAGACTTTAATACAATTGATACATTTTAATTATTTCAATGATATTTGGACTCTTATTTAGTCCTCTTATTTTTTTTTTTAAATAGTTTGTTTTCTATGTGACTGTTTCAATAGAATCATGTAAGTTGCATATGTCTTAGCATTTTACTCTCGCAGCAGATTCTAATTTCTAAAAGTAGAGACTTACATGTTATTAAGTCCAAATTGCTGCAGTAACTTATTATACTTCTACATTGTGCACAAAGCTTTTGGGGCTGAAAGAAAAGCTACAGAATGTTTAGTACTTCTAGATGCTTTTACTTTTTTTTCCCTGTGGTACAGAATATCAGAGTTTAACAGCTCAGTCTTCAGAGTATCACACACTTATCTGTAAATCTCAACCTGGAAAAAATCGTTTATGAAATGTAACCATACCGTTTACGAGCTAAATGACCTTAGCAACAATTTAAACTCTCTATACCTTGATTGTCTTTACTGCAAAATGGGGAATAATAATAATTATACATTCTTCATGGGGTTGTTATGAGGACCGAATGCACTGTAGCCTAGTAGGCTGTACATAGTAAACACTTAGTAAAAATGTGGGCTTTTATTATTTTGAATATTATTAGTAGCTGTATTACCTAGCATTTCTCAGGAAAATCATTAACCACTGCTACATGACGTTTAATAGAAAACAAAACTTTGGAGTTGTAATAATTTTATGTGATTGTAATCATTTATTCAGAGCTGTGATAGTTTTTAAGTTTGTGACAAAGTTCTTGTCCATATCTGTCATTCTATCTACTTAGGGAACTTATGAAAAATAATTCCTGCTGCTATGTACCTTGCAACCTATGAGGTAACGTTGCCTGTTTGAAAGGCAGCTCTATCATGAATCTAGGCCTTAAATTTGAAACATCTGGCCTTTGACTCATGAGTATTTAAGATGAAACTAATGATCTATTCACTTTCCAGTGTCTGTATTTGCAAGAGAGAATCAGAGGAAGTAAGTCTCAAGGAAAAATATTGATTCCCCTTTAGCAAACTCTGTTGAAATGCACTGTTGTAGGCCTTGTTATTCTTAAGTGTCTGGATTTTCTTTATGAATTCATTAAAAAATATTTTAGCGGCTCTGGTGGCCCAGAATCTCATTCCAACATAAACTTACCACTGGAAAGCACATACCGTTTGGCTCACCTTTTCATTTCATGGCTTAATAATAATGACAAATTACAGGTGCTGAAGTGATGTTAGATCCCTTAGCATAACTGATTCAATGCTCATAATATTATTCTTTTGTCCAGAACTTCTTAATATATATATGGCATCTCTCTCCTGATTGGCGGTTAATGTCTCATATGCTAGAATTCAATTTCAACAACCTGAAAATGATATTACCCTTCATGACTGGTAGTGCCTGGGGCCTGTCATTATATCTTAGTTTCAACTTCTCTATGACAGTAATGTCTGCGTTGTTGGGTTTTCAAGTGATGCACGTTGTGGAACAGGCTCAATTGCCATTAAGCGATTTCTCTCCTAATTTGTATTCATCTAGAGCTCTTGATTCTCCCCAAAATGAATTTGCTTTTCGTATCTCGCAGTCTGTCATTCAAAATATGTGAGAAACAGCTGTACGAAATATTTGTCCAATGTTTTCAAAGTTTACTTTCCTATGGTTCTTTGACAGCACATAGAAATCCATTATATTAACCTTATATATTGTGATTCTGATAAAGTCATTTATTGAGTTCTTATAGATTTGTTGTAGATTTTCTTTGGAAGTCCTATGTTTCTGATCACGTCATCAGTGAGTAGTGTATTACTTCTTCCTTTCCAATCTGTATGCTTTTTTTCATTTGTCTTATTGCATTGGCTAGGAATTAAAATGCAATGTTGGATAGAAGTGGTTAGAACTGACACCTTTGTGTTGTTTCTGATTTCAGGTAGAAAGAATTCAGTTTTTTTTAAATTTTTTTTTTATCCAGTAAGTCTGATATTAGCTGAAGATTTTTTGTAGGTGCCCTCATAAAATTAAGTTCTCATTTATTTCTAGTTTGCAGAGAGTGTTTGTTACAAATTAGTGTTTAATTTTGTCAAATTTATTTTCTGCATCTATTGAGATAGTCATTTGAGTTTTCTCTTTTGCTAATACAGTGAATTACATAAATTGATTTTTGAAAAATCAAACAAATTTTACATTGTTGGGATAACCCCACTTGATGCACCATCAGGTTTACATATTTCTGGATTCAATTTGCTAAAATCTTGTCTGAAATTTTTGCTTCTATGTCTATAAAAAATATTAATCTACAGTTTTTCTTGCAATGTCCTTTATAATTTTGCTATTATTACAGTATCTCCCTCACATAATGTGTTTAAAAATTCCTGGTTTTCATGTGCAAATTACTGCTATTTCTTTCTTAAATTTTTGATAGAGTTCACATTAAACCTATATGGGACTGGAATTCTGTTTTGGGGAAAATACAAAATGACAAAATCAGTTTGTTTAACACATAGAGAGCTATTTAGATTGTCTTGTGTCAGTTCTGGCAAATTTGCTCTCCAAAATATTTACCCATTTCAACTAAATTTTCAAATTTGTTAGCATAATTGTTCTTAATATCCCCTTATTATCTTTTAATTTTTGAAGGATATGTAATGAACAACTCTTTTTTTTCTGATTTGGGTAATTTCAGCGGATAAGTTAAGATAGATGTTTATCAATTTTATTGCATTTTTCTTTATTATTTTTGCTTTATTAATTTTATTGTCTTCTTTCTTTGAGTTCTTAAGGTGGGGCCTCTATTACTAATTTTGGACATTTTTCTTTTATAATATAAGTGCTTAAAACTACATATTTTTCTCTAAGCACTCCTTTAGCTATATTTTGCAGATTTTGATGTGTTGTTTTTTCATGTTTATTCAACTAGAAATATTTACCCTGTGATTTTTTTTCTTCCTGAGTTACTTAGAGGTATGCTCTTTAATTTTAAATACCTGGGTATTTTCAAAAGTATTTCTATTATTGTTTTCTAATATAATTTCATTGTAGTTAGAGAACATACCGTGATTTCTTTTCTTTTAATTTTTAATTTTTTTAAAATTTATTTTTAATTGACATGTAATAATTGTACATATTTATGGGGTACAGAATAATATTTCAATACATGTACACACAGTGTTAATCAAATCAGGCTAATTAGCATATTTATTACTGCAAATATTTATCGTTTCTTTGTAATGAGAACATTTGAATGTCTCTCTTCTAGCCAATTGGAAATATACAATAAATTGTTAATTTTAGACTCCTAGCCCTACTATAGAATATTAGAGATTATTCTTCCTATCTAGAGATAATTCTGCTTGATTTCAATACTTGTTAATCTATTGAGACTTCTTTTAGTGCCAAACATATGGTTTATCTCTGCAAAGGACCATGCGCACTTGTAAAAAGTTTGTACTCTGTGGCTTTGGGGTGTATTTTTCCATAGATATAAATTAAGTTGGTTGATAGTGATGTTAACCAACTGAACTTCTATCTATTACTTTACCTGTTATCACGATCAAAGCACTGAAATCTCTGTAATTATGCATTTGTCTTTCTTTTTCCTCTTTTGCTCGGTCAGTTTTTCCTTTAGATGTTTTGATAGTTGAAAGTTAAACCACTAGGAACACTTTCAGGTGTTTTAAAGTTCTGATAGAAGCTCAGATAGGTCATCATCTAGAGGTGCAAACTGCTTTGAGAATTAGCGAAAAGTCTTCCTAATTGGGTGTGCAGGTGTGGGAGGGAGGGAGCGTATAGGGAAATAAACCAATCGGTAGAAAAGTCAGGCAAGAAGCAGTCATCATGGAGGTTTTCTTATACTTTGCAGAAAACGGTAGTGTAGCGGGAAGGGTGAAAGTCCTAGACATATGCCATGTTATGGCCCAGCAAGTCTTCAGTCAAGTGTAAGAGGAGATCAGCAGAACATTTTACTGCAGGCGCAGATATTGGAGTGCTTGCTAGGCAGAACAGCTGATTGGAGTAAAATATCAGGGCAAAAGGCACATTTTAGATGTTGGGTCAGTGCAGTGAGGCAAGGCTGAGAGACCTAAGGTGCAGATGCTCAGTGCTCCTTATGGATAATAGCAGATGTCAAGTCGGAGAACAGATTAATGTGGGTAGCAGATATGATGCAACTGATGTCACAGGTGGGGGGGCGGGTGATAGCCGACCTCAACCCATCCAGTCCCCCTCCTAGGCTCTTGACTCTGCCGCAAGAAAGAATTCAAGGTCAGAGTCACAGTAGAAAGTGAGAACAAGTTTAATATAACAGATAAGAAATACAGTCTCCATAGAGAGAGTGAGGCATAGCTCCAGAGACTGAGCAGGGCCCACACCAAGTTTAACATGAAAGTAAGTTCAGTACTGGCATCAAGTCTAACATAAAAGCAAGAAAAACATACTTAAAGGTCAGTACAGAGTGCAGGTTGGCTCAAGAGAGTGAGCAGCTGCTTGCTGAAAGTAAGTTTGATACAAAGTAAAGCATACACACTTCAGCTGGTAAAGCGTAGGCTGCCTACAGGAAAGTGAGCAACAATCCCACCTTCTGCTGGGATTTTGCTTTTTATAGTTTAGCTAATGAATATTCAATGAGGGGGGTGGCTCCCAGTTACACAATATTTAGTCTTGCACATACTCGGTCGGTCCCTTCCTGGAGAATGTTCATTGGTCAGACCCTATCACATGCACCAGGCATATTCAAGAATATTCTGTGTTCTCCATTGAGCATGGCAAGCTGCTGGATTTGCATAAACCAGCTCCTTGTGGTCTCATTTTCCAGGGTTGGTGCTGAAAATAGGTCTCATTGGCAACAGTAACTTTCCTCCAGGGGAGACCCCAGAGGAGCGGGGGACTGAGACTTCAGGGAGTGGCTGGAAACCCAGAGGTGGGTTCTGAAACCTCCACCCAGGGAAACTGAGCACCTCCTAAATCACAATGAAGAGGGCACTAATCGTTGATTCAGGCATTCTCGAGTTTAACTCCTGCTTCCATGACTTATTGCTTCACACACATTTTGTGCTTTCTGTTTTCTCATTTTTAAAACTGAGATGTGATATCTGTGTCACAAGGTGGTTAGATGTAGACGTCATATAATTTAGTATGTAAAACCATCAGCCTAGCACACAGCAGGTTTTCTACAAATGCTGGATTCCTTTCTACCTCCAGAAAACTGGATTTAAGATAAGTATACAAAAGAAGAATATAAGGGTCTGAGGCATTTATGCTATGTTGAGATAAAGAACTGTCTTTATAGTAACTGTGTTCCTTGAAGTCTGAGGTCTGGAGATATTAACGAAAGCATTTCTCTCTGCTGGAGAAGTGACCTCCCATTGCAGGGAGAGGGTACTGTCATTTTTAGGCAAATACCTCCACCTGCCTATGATTGCTTTTCCCCCAACTTGTGGTTTTTGTTGAAGAGCATATCCAAGTGCCAAAGGCTACTGACAATTTTGCCCTATGATTCTCCTGCCCATGGGGTGGGCATTGCAGGGGTTGGGGGAGGGGATATTCCTATAGCCTCAGAGTGGCTTAAGGGTTGATTTTTGTTTTCCTAATTCCTTACTTCACTCATTTTAGTAGAAATTCTTACTTGCTTACAGAAAATGATAAAAACTCTTTATAACCATTGCTTACCATCTATCTTTAGTTATCTGATAAGGCTACAGTGATCATCCTCATGAATGCTATTGCATGCACCCAATACCCAAGCTTTTGCTTCATTACCTTCCAATTCTATATTCTCATTCTCCTAACTCATCCTCCTTTGTGGCCCCCATTTCACAACCATGTGCTTTCAACGAATCAAGAGTGATGGCACATTACTCAGAGCTGCCCTTCCACAATCTCCTCTGTCCCTGCACAACTGTGGTTAAATTGTCTTTATTTTGCTATTTTACTGACTGCCAAAGACGAATGCAATCAGGACTGATAAATGCTTAAGTGCTTCCATTAACCAATCAGAGGCTGTCACTGCTGTCAAGTTTGCCCTGAGAAAGGCTATTTTTGGTAGCTTAGAATTCTTGTGTCTATGTCCATTGGGGATAGATACCTTTAGCCTGTTAAAAGTTTTTTCGACTCTGCAGTTAGTTGTAGAAACTAGTTCTACGAACTCAAAAAACTCCTTTCTGCGCCTTTCAAAATATAAAACAGGTTTGGTAATTTTCTTGTTGTTCTTTGCTTGTTCTAGAAGGTGATAACACTTACACATCCTACACATGTGAAGAAACAAGCTTTGAAATTTCACACTTGTAGATAATCAAAGAAAGGAGGAGGGAGAATTTGCAGCAATCTGAACGCATCAAGAAACAATAACAGTTGACAGGGCCGCAATGAGTGACACATGTTACTGAGTGATTCTCTGCCGCTCAGTGGCACCAAGTTTGACATTTAAATTGCAGGCAGCCCTGGGTCCATTCCAGGAGCTGCCCGTGGTTGAACGCAGTTCTGATCACTTGCTTGAGGGGAGCAGTGGGGGTAAAGAGGGGGGAAAAAAAAGAAAAATCAAATTGTTCTCGGAAATCATGTTTAATGTAGAAATGTGGTTAATATTAAAATACAATCTGCAGTTTTCAAGTATTCTATTCCTCAAGGAAAATATTTCCTGTTTAAGGGGCAGGAGCAGTAAGCTCTGCCTTATTACATCACTTCCTATGTCAGGCCCAACTGGCATTCAAAATGTATGACCATATTGATAATGCTAATTTCAAAATGATGCTTTCCCCCCCACCCCTTTGGGTAAAGGGTCTGGGCAAAATTCCAATCATATGGATCAATTTAGCCTTAGACAGGGCTGGCCAAACTGCTATTTCATGCACTATATAGAATAGAGCTCTTCCACATGCTCAGGAAAAGTAGCCCGTGTCTCCTTTCTACTCATAGCATGACAATGGTATTTCCAAAAGTTTCCCAAGAGAGCAGCTATCTCATGGGTTTCAGAGAAGGGAATGTCAGCAGCTTCAGGAAGAAGAGAAACCACATCTTTCTCTACACACAGGCAGCCTCCAATCCTTGAATTACTAGGGAGTTAGAAACTGATTTGTGGAACTCAGCTTCGTGCCATGTTCCAATCAACTTGGTATTTTCCCCGGAGGCTTGGCTGGCTTTCACTGCAACGGCTCTCATCACCAGGAGGACAGGACGATATAACCACTGGTATTTGTCCTCCTTTCATCCAATTTTTTTTTTTCCTGAAATGTCTTAAAACACTAAAGCTGATGCCTTCTTAGGATGAAGTCTTTTCAAATATCTGTCCTCCACAGTTAGTCAGCATTCCTACCTTTTCATTAGATGAAGAAAAAAAGCCACTAACAAAAAGTCAATATGGGAGCACCCCACTCTCTAGACCAGAAGGAGGAAATTTCATTTGTCTTGAGTCCCTCCGGTCCTTGCGAGTCACTGGGTGACCTGCTAGGTAGAGCTGGTCATCCTCATGGTGGAGTAAGCAGTGCTCTGATAACGTGTCAAGAGAGAAAGTTTACTTCCATCAAGGCACCACTAATTCACCCTCTTTTTTTTTTTTTAAGGCTTTTCTCCTGCAGAAAATATTCTGCTCATATTTATTGTTTTTTCCATTAATTCAGAGATATTAAGTGAACTTCTTTTGTGTTCACATTAAGCTTAGAGCCCACACTTTGCAATAGCGTTGGATGCTACTCAAATGTCATTAAAAATGGAGACTTTATTTCAACCTATTTTATTTGTATTTTTAACTCCTCATAATGCCCAAATTTCAAAATGCAGTTAGTGGAAGTACATTGAATAACTTGAAATTATGGAATTACTTCGGTGCAGTTTTATTTATAGTTGCTAACTGATTGAAGCCTGCTAGCTGACACCAGACACAGTTGGTTGCCAGAGGAGGCATGCATTTAGCTATATTGGCTTATGGTTTTTTCTATCCTAACTAATTGTAGAACATTTAGCTATTTAGCTAAAGAGGCTTTGACTGGTCACTGAGGGCAAATCAGTGCTCATTTTCCCTAATGACTATTTCCTTGTCTTAATGTTAATGGGCTACTGACAGGATCATGGCAGATTAATTGGTGTAATAACCACCCAATATATCTCAGTAACTTAATACAATAAAGGCTTATTTCTCAATTACAGCACATCCATATGAAGGTCTGAAGAGGTTCTCTCTTCCACAAAATAATTCAGGGATCCAGGTTTCTTTATCTAGTGGCTCTGATATTTTTTGAATGCAACTGGATCCTCTGTAGTGGTTGAGAAGAAAAGGGAGAGATGGAATACAGCAAAGGTATACTTGTTCCTTGTTGCTGTTTTCTGAAGATGACACCTGTCACTTCTACTCACATTCCATTTTCTGAGTAGTGTTCATACAGAACCAATTGGATGTAATAGAAGAGGTACAATATATCCTAGAGGCATAGGCATGCTGGTAAAGCTTTGACAACTGGGCCTCCAGGAAAAAAATAATCCCTGATTTACAACATTTGTCATTTTTCAGAATATAAATAACTCCCACCGTGGCCAGTTTCAAGCTATCAATGGAGAATCACTAAATTTGGGCAGCATTGGGAAGAGATGTGCAGAATCAGCAGAATTGGGAAGAGATGTGTGTACTCAGCTCCCACAACCAGAATGGCAGTAATTCATCTTATCATTGCCTGGCTGGGAGTGTGCAGAGAAAGCCTCAAATGCAGACGCCAGTGCGTGCAGCAGTCTCTATTCACTTACTTGGGGGAAGACATTGTGTAAGATTGGGCGAGACAGACACAGACATGATCTTTGCTCCTGATTGCTTCTAAGGAGCTCATCTAATGCATCCTTACTATTTTCTGGGCACCTTTTCAAGGGATCTGTATTTACCTTAAGAATGCTATAAAGTAGTTATTATTTTTATCCTCATTTTACAGTCTAATGGAGACTCCAGGAGACAGCAAATTGATTCTGATTAGAAATCCGTAGTAAGCCTTTTGTAAAAGAGGTAGAAGAGAAGGGCCATGAAGAATATTTTGATAGGTAGGAGTGAGAGAGAAAACATATGGGTGCGTTTGGGTGTTTGGTGGGGATGGTGTTCTAAGCTAAGGGAGCAGGATAGTGAATATAAGATGTGCAAATTTATGATGTAACAAAGATATTCATGTTCTTTGACAATCTAACCCCACTTCTGGGTATTTATCAGGAAGAAAATAATTTTAACAAAACCTAAAATCATTTTGTATGCATACACAAGCTATTATTACACATTTTTTGTAAGAGATCAGCTGAAAGGAAAGCACGAACCCAAAAGAAGATGTTTTAAAAAATTCTAGACCATCGAAATCATGATGACAATGATGGTGGTGATGATGATGATGGAAACAATTCATCTTTTGGGGGTAAAGCTCAGCAGAAAAGGGCAAGCATGACCTCACTGTACTGATCGGCTTACCTAAGTCATTGTTGAACTATATTAAGTTAATAAAATCATAATTATCTGACTATTTAGAAACATGAAATATTTATCATAGATGAAAAATCAGAATATTAGATGGTAGGTAAAATCTGTATTCATGTTTAGAAGAAGGAGGTGACTTGCAAAAAAGGAAAACAGCAAATTTTGAAGTATGGATTTGCATTTTATATTTTTCTAAAAATTATTAATATTCTATGTCAGGCATCTTTATTAGAAAAATTGGTTATATAGAGTTAGATTTGGAGACTAGATCAGTGTGATTGGATTAATGAGTGAAAAAATTTTAGGACATATTGAGTCAATATGTCAGCAGGCTCTACCATTGCAAGCACCCTGTGGAACCGGACATTTATATCCAAACTGTGGCGAAACGTCAGAGTGCAGTATGGATTTAGGGATCATCAGATTACAGCCAATACTGAGAGCAGTGGAGAGAGAAGGTGGGGGGCCAGGTAGACGCTGAGGAGAAGGGAGAACAGAGGCCTAAGAAGAGGAACTTGACAGTGATGAGAGGGAAGGGGTCAAGGCAGGAGACAGAAGACACGGACTTGACAACTGTTTTGATTTTCTTAAATACAGGGGAGACTTAAATATACTGTGGGTTAAGGGCCAGGAACCAGAGAGATAGGAAAATTGAATATATAAAAAGACAGGAAGAATGATCAGCTTGGCAAGGTCAAAGTCAGAGGAGGATAAAAATCAAGAACTGTGGGGAAAAGTTAAATTGTAAGGGAGTGGACACAAATTTTTTTTTAAAGACAGGAGAAAATGAAGAAAAATGAGAGAGACATTTGGGAGAGGTATAAATAAAGGGGGTTTGAGAGATATTGTTGCTTTTTCAGTGTTGTGAGGGCAATGCAAATTGGAGATAACTATATTAGCTGATGTCTGCAAAGGAGCTCAAGGTGAGATGAGAAGAAAAAGGTTACAGAGGAGAAAACCTGAGGAAACATGTTTCTATGATGATTTTATACAGAATAAACATTTATTTAAACATAGCATTTTCATGTGCTATTCAAAGAGAAGAATGTAACGGGGAAATAAAGAAAAGAGCTGACAAAGGAAGATGAGACAATGTAAGACAAAGAGAGAAAAGAGGAAGGTGTGTCTATGGAGACAAGTGCTGCAGAGCAGTCGCTACCCATTTACAGTTCTTTTTTGCTGGTATTCCAATTTTTCATTATATATTGCTCTGCATCTTCTAATCCAGAAGCTGCCTCGTCCTTTTAAGATGCTACAGCGTTAAAAGGTATGGGCGGTGAATACAGGCAACTTTAACAATTATTTAATTTGTTTGCATGGTAGCTTGTTACTAATCTGTCTTAACAGAGCCTGGTAAGAATGAAAATACAATATCAGGCTATTGTAAACCCATTGAGATACCAATTGGCATTAATTTTATCCCTCGTTAAGCTTTATTAAGTGCTTACTAGATGCTAGACAATATTCTAGGCCAGAGGTTAGCAAACCATGACCCATGTAGTAGATCTAGCTCACTGCTTGTTTTTATAAAATTTTATTGGGACACAGCCATGCTCATTCATTTACATATTGTCTGTGGCTACTTTTGCACTTGACTGGCTGCACCAGTACTGTATGGCCTGCAGTACCTAAAATATTTATTAAGTTACCCTATACAAAAAATGTTTGCCGAATCCTGTGCAACAAGCCGTGCATCAGTAAATGCGGTAACACAGCTCATATGCTCATGGAGCTTTGTCTAGTGAGGCATTCATTTTCAAGTGTTGATGGAAATTTTTATGTCTTGTTACTAAGCAATAGAAAATAAAATGTGATGCATTGAAAGGCAGTATCAAACTAATTCTCAACCATCGAGATTTGATGGTAAAAGCCTAAAAAAGGAAAATAAAAACCCTCATTGAAGACTCAAGGCTTAATATATCCTGCTAGTATTGACAAGTATGTTGTTTTCCAGATGGTTTCCTTGTCCTTAGACAGCATCCTTCCACCCTTGTAAAGCTGAGACTGCTGAAAGCGGTTTTGGTAGCATGTACCTTTCCAGTGCTTCTGAATAGCAGATGATGGGATACAAGGTGTTCTTGATCAGTTCCCAAATTCTCAAGGAATTTCCATGTGAGTCGATGTCCACTGTTGATTTTTAAATTATACCTTAGCAGAAAGAATGTAGAATAACCGAATTATGGAAATTGGAAAAGAGGCAGCTAGCTGCCTCATTTCATTAAATGCTTCCAGAAAGAGAGAAAGAAGGAGAGGAAAGAAAAAAAAAACCCTGTCTCAGCATGTCAGGTGCTCCTGTTTTTAATGCAGAACCTGCTCTTCTATTTGGGGATAAAAAAAAAAAGGCTAGACTAGACTGTTTTATCTTGTACTCCTTTGGAATTAAACACAGACAAACTTTGCATAACTTAGGCATGTCTAGCCCAAAGGAAAGATGGTTATTATAATCTAATACTTGAATATTGTCTCCATGTATTAAAATCAGGCAACTAGTAGTAGCTGAAGCAGCAATCAGCGGATGATATCCCAGCCTGAGACAAAATAGTGAGAAATACCTGCATCAAGGAAGCACAATTAGTACTTTTTTTTGATGTAACTGACTCTCTTTATAATCTAGTTTCCAAATTAATAATTTGTTAAAATAAAAGCTTCTGATATGACAACTGTCATTAGTGGCCATATACCAAATTGTGTCACAATTCTTTTATGTCTTGTTGGACTTCTGTATTCACAGTCTAGAGACATGACTTTGGAAAGAAAAGGGTTTGGGAGAATTTGCTGAGGAGGGTGTGATACCAAAGATGGGCGAAAATATTTTAGATATGTGCCTAGCTGTTGTGAATGAATTCAAACTTCGGGGCTCAGTTCATTTGCTTCCTGCAGTATACTGACAGCACCGGCAAGTAAATAAGTTAACAGATGTCTGGTATCTGTGCAGAAACGTGGAGTATGGGAAAAAGGCCTGAAGACTGTGTACAGGTGAACGTTCCAAAGTTCAATGTGGATTCTTTACGCTCTCAGAAGTATTAAGGAGCCCTAGCAACCAGTGAGACTTCATTGGCAATGAGTAATGTCATGCCAAACACAGTTTCTCCTTGACAAGTCTCTAGAACTTTGTAACAGGACGATATGGCAGACTTGAATGCATTTGGTCTTTATTGTGACATTTAACATTATTCAGATGATGGTGCAGTTAAAGAATGCTGAAGTTATATGCATCCATATCTATGCAGATGCCCAACTGAAAGATAACTGGACCATATAAAGTAGAAATTATTTATGTTGCTATGTATTTCAGTCAAATAACATGTGCACAGAGAATTCAATTTCTAGTTTTTCCTTTTTCCTTTTCACTCTTCCACCTGTGTTAATGTGTATGTTTCTTGCCTTTACCTAAATGACAGCTTTTATAAAGCTTTTTGCCAATGGAAAGTTAGGGAAAACTCTATAAATTTCTTGGCTTATAATGTTGAAAGAGAAGCTCAGGACCAGAGTTGAGCCTGTTTCTTAAGGAAAACAAAACAAAACAAAAAAACAGTAGGGAAAGCTGAAGATGTGAACATACATTTACATTTTATCAATTAATAAAATCCTTATTATTTTATTTATAATTTACAAATCTACCAGGGTCAAAAGGATGAGAAAATAGAAGGGTTTAGTGTGGAAAATCTTAAAAACTATCACAACACTCTAAATTTAAGATGCATATTTATGTTAGGTTCACATACGTGATACTAACTTCTGTATGATATAACACAGAGACAGCTTATAATAATACTACACAATATTTACTTAAGATTTTAATGCATTTTTAGACATTAATGATGGTGTTATAGCATAACAGCCTGTGAAGTTGTAGTATGGAATATAAAGTGAACTTTGTTATATTATCTAAACACAGAAGGTTTCATTTTCTGATGAAAAGATTACAGGACTGGACAACAAAATAGCTATATTTTAAAATTATTTTACGACCTATAACCTGTACAAATTTTTGTTTGACTGCCATGACTCATCTTTTCTACATTGGGAGAATGACAATAATTCTATTTCATATAGGTTGGTTACCATAAAAAATTAGCTAAACAGGTCTGCTGCAAGAAAGAAAGGCATTGTAGAGAAAAGCATTTGTTAAATTATTATGATGTATCATGAAATGTAACCAACTTTATAATTAGTCTAGAAGGTACTTATATTCTTTCTGTTATTACTGCACATGCATTAATTTTATTCAATGTAGAATGAACGGGGAAAGACAACTAGATTTTCTTTCCAGATGGTATGAGAACAGCAAGGTCAGACTTGAAGAAAGGCTGTCCCTTTTTACAGAGAACTTAAAATTTATCACCTCTCATTTTGGTTATAAAACTTGTTTTTCATATTTTTCCCTGGATTCTTTGGCTTATGATCCATGGCAAGGGAAATGTATAGATCCTAAAACCTGATCTGCTCTTTCTCATCAGCTAAGCACTGATGGCCTGCCTCTTCTCCTAGATTTTTATTGATTTCTCTTTGGTTTCAGATCAGCCCAGGAATATGCTGGAATACCAGCATTTACTGGCAGAAGTGGAAAGCAAGCAGCTCATTTTTCAAGGACTTTACAGTCTGTTCTCTGCCTTAACCTGCTCCAAGAGTAAGTTCTCCTACGACTTCTCAATATTTTCATAATTAGCTGCCCAGAATTTTCATAATTTGTAAACACAGTAAAATGGCTGTCAGACATTTAGTCCCATAAAAGTGGAGGGGGAAAAAAGACCAACTTCCTTAAACCACTTACATTTGACTTGGGGAGAAAGCTGGGTTCGTGCCCAAGCAGTTAAATGATCAGGCGCACGACTCAAAGTGATTTTTCTTGAGGCGTCACTGCCACACACAACTACCATGTGTTCTTTGTTGGCTGGGGCTGGCCTTGCTGATCTTCCAGGACTCTGAAGGCTGTACCCCAGCCCCAGTTTTACATCCATTTTTCTCTACCAAGGTGAAGGCGGCAAAAACCACACGTTTTTCTTTCTCCCCTCTCTTGGCGGAGCTGATTGCCTCCGGATGAAGCATCTTCCACGTCAGTGAGCGTTGGTATGTCACCTGGCACAATGGTCAGGGTGGATATGACTCATGGTGGGAAACACACAATGGGGCTTCACGGTAACTCAGGTCGAAGCCATCAGACAACAGCACCTTCCATGTTCTGGGCCCAAGCTGCTCGCCGACGAATTGAAATTTTGAGCAAGAAAATGTTGGGGAAAGCTAAGATTAAGAGCAAAGGAAGATAGAAAAAATCACGGGGTACAAAAATAATTTCTGGTAATGGGTATGCCCCCAGTATGAATCTGGTCCTTCACATCAGGGGCACAAGGGGTGACAAGTAGCATTGTATCTCATGAGTATTATTAAAAAATAAAAAAATAATAATAATAATTTTAGAAAGATACCTATAGAGTAAGAAAAAAAACAAAAACAAAACAAAACATGGAGGATCGAAACTATGCTCTGGAGTGGGTAGAAAACCAAAAACAAAAACAAAGCAAGATAGAAGAAATTCTGCAGATATAGAGGCAGAATATAGGATGCTAATGCAATTTTTTGGTGCTGCAAATTTTTTTTTATTCTTTCTAATGAGATGTTGACAAAAATGGTGAGTGAATAAAATACATGAACTTGCATTCTGTATTTTCCCCTGAAATCTTTTAACTCAAGTCAATGTTCTGATTATGAGTTCAAATTCAGCAAAAGTTTTCTGATCTTGAATCTATATTGTTTTCAGCAAAGAACAGTTTACAAAATATTGCATTGGATGAATTCCATTAAACTGAATACATCTATAAGCAGGAAAAGGTTATAATTAAAATTACGTTTAATATCACATTAAGAGGGTTTCAAGATGGCGGCGGCTGCGGCGGCTGGCGCGGAGTAGCTGAGGTGGAAAAGGTGGCCACTGGGCCTCAGGCAGCCGGGAAACTTGTGGACCTTCCTCTGGCCATCTCTTAAGGGAGGACTGCTGCTGCTGGCCGGTCGTGGGGGCTCAACGCCACTTTGCCCCCGGCAGGAGAGGCTGCCTCATTTACAGGCAACAGCTTTGAAGTGTGGAGCAGGAAAAGAACTGATTCTTAGCTGCAAAAGCGAGTCTTGAAACAGGGAACACGGCGCCAGGGCTGCTGTGGATGCAGCCAGGATCCCGGAGGCTGGGGCCGCACTGAAGGCGGCCAGCTGCCCTATTCAGGATTCGAGGTTTCAGGCCGGCATTAAAGAAGATTCCTGGGAGCGCCCGAGCGGCGCCGCGACTGAACAGCCCGAGGCGGCAGCGCCGAGAACACGGAAGGCAACAAACCAGACACAGAGCGAGCGCCCGACCTGGCACAGCACTGTGAGTGATCCCTGGCCCACGCGGCTCCCGCCTGCACCACCAGGCCACTCACTGCCCCGGTGCTGCCTCCATTTTCCCAGGTGCGGGCAGCTCCGCCCTGCTCGGCCATCACTGAGCCCATTTGCTTGGCCTGGCGCGGGGCTTTCCGGACCCTGCGGGCCGGCCTCCTCTCCCACTCCCTCCGCGGTTCTCTGGCGGGGCTGGGGGTGTGGGGCGTCCCGACCAGTGTTGGGAGGGCTAGAAAGTACGGGCGGGCCGACTGTCACTCCACCACACCCTGGACTCCGGCCCCGGTAAACTTCCTGTTTCTGGGAGGCAGATAACATCTCTGCGACCACCAGTTTGGAAAAAAGCCTAACGAATTTCTGGTTGGGAATAGTGTGGTAGGAGAGTTCCCAGGTCCGCTTGAACCTGCCGGAGAGCAGGCTGCAGGCAGGCACTAGACTCGGTTTATACCGGGGGGATACAAAGGTGAACAAGACCCGAGAAAGATCTACACAGTGCTACAAAGGCACCCAGAGAGACCGGTTGTCTGTGCCTAGCAGAAACCTGATAGACTTCCTGGGTGAGGCGGTGCTGAGCAGGGTCTTGAAGGCCCAGCTGATAGACGAGGGGTGCAGAAGACACGCCCCAGCCCAGCACAGTGTGCACAGAGGGGGGAGACTCGACAGAAACCACACACCCGGTGGGGTCGCCACTGCACGATCTAACAGCCTGGGCCAGAGCACACGGAACGGGGAGAAGTCCTGTACAGAAAGTGAAAGCTCAACAGAGATCACACACCCTGTGGTACGTGATCCACCAGCCCAGCAGAGTACAAGCTGACCAGAAAGGTGGATCCCCAGAGAAGCCCAAGACCCGAGGCAACCACACACACAAGACACTAGAGGCCAACTGAGCAGTCACGGCGGGAGCCATACCAAATTAGCAACCACAGCAACATCCTAGTTAGTCATTAGTCTCAAACCGGTGGACTGTGAAACCCCCTGCCACAATGAATAAACACCAAAAAAAAGACACCAGAAATACAAAAAATCAAGAAAGGACACCACCAAAAGTTAATAAATCTCATACTCTAGATCCTGTAGAACAAGAAGCCCTTGAAATAACTGACAAGGAATTTCGAGTGATAATTCTAAGGAAACTGAATGAGATACAAGAAAACTCAGCTAGACATCATGATGAAATGAGGAAAAGTATACAGGATCTGAAAGAGGAAATATACAAGGAAATCTATGTCCTGAAAAAAAATGTAGCAGAACTTGCTGAACTGAAGAAATTATTCAGCGAAATAAAAAACACAACGGAGAGTTTAACCAGCAGGCTTGTCGAAGTTGAAGAGAGAACCTCTGAACTTGAAGATGGGCTGTTTGAAATAACACAAGCAGACAAAAAGAAAGAAAAAAGAATCAAGGACATGGAAGAAAATCTGAGAGAGATATCAGACAACCTCAAGCGCTCAAATATCCGAGTCATGGGTATTCCAGAAGGGGAGGAAAATGGAGATTCCATTGAAAACATATTCAACAAAATAGTGGCAGAAAACTTCCCAGGTATAGGAAAAATCACAAATCTTCAGATCCAGGAAGCTCAACGATCTCCAAACGTATTCAACCCAAAAAGGCCTTCTCCAAGACATGTCATAGTCAAATTGGCAAAACTCAGAGACAAAGAGAGAATCTTAAAAGCTGCAAGAGAGAAGCGTCAAATCACCTATAAGGGAGCCCCAATCAGGTTAACATCAGACTTCTCATCACAAACCCTAAAAGCTAGAAAGGAATGGGATGATATTTTCAAAATACTAAAAGACAAAGATTGCCAGCCAAGAATACTCTACCCTGCAAGGCTATCCTTCCGAAATGAGGGGCAAATAGTATATTTCTCAGACAAACAAAAACTGCGGGAGTTCACTACCACAAGACCACCCTTACAAGAAATCCTCAAGGGAGTACTGGGTTTGGTTCCCGAAAAATAACTACCACTGCCATAAAAACCTAAGAAAAATCTAAACCCGCTAGTACAATAAAAATGGCATTCATGAAGAGAAAACAAGCTAACAAAAACACTATCTACAACCTAAGGAACCAACAAACAAAGAAACCAAACAGTAAATCAGAAAGCAAGGAACAAAAGACACCTAAGACAACCAAACAACCAATAAAATGCTAGGAATAAATCAACACCTTTCAATAACAACTCTTAATGTTAAAGGCTTAAATTCCCCAGTTAAAAGACACAGACTGGCTGACTGGATCAAAAAGCAGGACCCAACTATATGCTGCCTACAAGAGACCCACCTCACCCATAAAGATTCACACAGACTAAGAGTGAAAGGATGGAAAAAGATTTACCATGCAAACAGAAAAGAAAAACGAGCAGGAGTGGCTATTCTTATATCTGACAAAATAGACTTTAAACTAAAAACCATAAAAAGAGACAATGAGGGACACTACTTAATGATAAAAGGACTGATCCATCAAGAAGACATAACAATCATAAATATGTACGCACCCAATGTTGGAGCAGCCAGATTTATAAAACAAACTCTATTAGACCTAAAGAAGGAAATAGACACTAATACCATAATAGCAGGGGACCTGAACACTCCACTGTCAATATTAGACAGATCATCTAGGCAAAGAATCAGTAGAGAAACACAAGATCTAAACAAGACTCTAGACCAATTGGAATTGGCAGATATCTACAGAACATTCCACCCAACAACCTCAGAATATTCATTCTTCTCATCAGCACATGGATCATTCTCCAGGATAGATCACATATTAGGTCACAAATCAAGTCTCAATAAATTCAAAAAAATTGGAATTATCCCATGTATCTTCTCAGACCACAATGGATTAAAACTAGAAATTAATAACAAACAAAACTCTGGAAACTATGCAAACACATGGAAATTAAACAGCATTCTACTTAATGACATATGGGTCCAAGAAGAAATCAAGCAGGAAATCAAAAAGTTTATTGAAACTAATGAAAACAATGATACATCATACCAAAACCTGTGGGATACTGCAAAAGCAGTATTGAGGGGAAAATTTATTGCATTAAATGCTCACTTCAGAAGAATGGAAAGATGGCAAGTGAACAACCTAACACTTCACCTTAAAGAACTAGAAAAACAAGAACAATCCAATCCTAAAGTTAGCAGACGGAAAGAAATCATTAAGATCAGAGCAGAACTGAATGAAATTGAAAACCAAAAAACAATTCAAAAGATCAACGAATCAAAAAGTTGGTTTTTTGAAAAGATAAATAAAATTGACAAACCATTAGCATGGCTAACAAAAAAAAGAAGAGAGAAGACTCAAATAACAAAAATTAGAAATGAAAAAGGCGATATTACAACTGATTCATCTGAAATACAAGGAATCATTCGAGACTACTATAAACAACTATACGCCCACAAATTTGAAAATCTGGAGGAAATGGATAAATTTCTGGACACACACAAGCTCCCAAAACTGAACCGTGAAGACGTAGAAAATTTGAACAGACCAATAACAATAAAGGAGATTGAAGCTGTTATCAGAAGGCTCCCAACAAAGAAAAGCCCAGGACCAGTTGGATTCACAGCAGAATTTTACCAAACATTCAAAGAGGAATTGACACCGATTCTTTACAAACTATTCCAAAAGATTGAAACGGACGCAAATCTCCCAAACTCATTCTATGAAGCAAACATCATCCTGATACCAAAACCAGGTAAAGATATAACCAAAAAAGAAAACTACAGGCCGATATCCTTGATGAATATAGATGCAAAAATCCTCACTAAAATACTAGCAAACAGAATACAGCAACACATACGAAAAATTATTCATCATGATCAAGTGGGATTCATCCCAGGGATGCAAGGTTGGTTCAACATATGCAAATCAATAAATGTGATACACCATATTAATAAACTCAAACACCAGGACCATATGATCATCTCTATAGATGCTGAAAAAGCATTTGATAAAGTTCAGCACTCATTCATGACAAAGACCCTCTATAAGTTAGGTATAGAGGGAAAGTATCTCAACATAATTAAAGCCATATATGACAAACCCACTGCCAATATCATCCTGAATGGGGAAAAGCTGAAAGCTTTTCCTTTAAGAACAGGCACTAGACAAGGATGCCCACTCTCACCACTCCTATTCAACATAGTGTTGGAAGTACTAGCCAGAGCAATCAGAGAAGAGAAGGAAATAAAGGGCATCCAGATTGGAAAAGATGAAGTCAAACTGTCCCTGTTTGCAGATGACATGATCCTATATATCGAACAGCCTAAAACCTCTACAAAAAAACTCTTGGAATTGATAAATGATTTCAGCACAGTAGCAGGATACAAAATCAACACACAAAAATCAGTAGCATTTCTTTTCTCCAATAGTGAACATGCAGAAGGAGAAATCAAGAAAGCCTGCCCATTTACAATAGCCACCAAAAAAATAAAATACTTAGGAATTGAGTTAACCAAGGAGGTGAAAAATCTCTATAATGAGAACTACAAACCACTGCTGAGAGAAATTAGAGAGGATACAAGAAGATGGAAAGATATTCCATGCTCTTGGATTGGAAGAATCAACATAGTGAAAATGTCCATACTACCCAAAGTGATATACAAATTCAATGCAATCCCCATCAAAATTCCAAAGACATTTTTCTCAGAAATGGAAAAAACTATTCAGACATTTATATGGAACAATAAAAGACCACGAATAGCCAAAGCAATGCTCAGCAAAAAAAATAAAGCTGGAGGCATAACACTACCTGACTTTAAGCTATACTACAAAGCTATAATAACCAAAACAGTATGGTACTGGCATAAAAACAGACACACTGACCAATGGAATAGAATAGAGAATCCAGAAATCAACCCACACACTTACTGCCATCTGATCTTTGACAAAGGCACCAAGCCTATTCACTGGGGAAGGGACTGCCTCTTCAGCAAGTGGTGTTGGGATAACTGGATATCGATATGCAGGAGATTGAAACTAGATCCATACCTCTCACCGTATACTAAAATCAACTCAAAATGGATTAAGGATTTAAATATACACCCTGAGACAATAAAACTTCTTAAAGAAAACATAGGGGAAACACTTCAGGAAATAGGACTGGGCACAGACTTCATGAATACGACCCCAAAAGCACGGGCAACCAAAGGAAAAATAAACAAATGGGATTATATCAAACTAAAAAGCTTCTGCACAGCAAAAGAAACAATTAAAAGAGTTAAAAGACAACCAACAGAGTGGGAGAAAATATTTGCAAAATATACATCTGACAAAGGATTAATATCCAGAATATATAAGGAACTCAAACAACTTTACAAGAAGAATACAAGCAACCCAATTAAAAAATGGGCAAAAGAGCTAAGTAGGCATTTCTCTAAGGAAGATATCCAAATGGCCAACAGACATATGAAAAAATGCTCAACATCACTCAGCATCCGGGAAATGCAAATCAAAACCACATTGAGATACCATCTAACCCCAGTTAGGATGGCTAAAATCCAAAAGACTATGAACGATAAATGCTGGCGAGGCTGCGGAGAAAAAGGAACTCTCATACATTGTTGGTGGGACTGCAAAATGGTGCAGCCTCTATGGAAAATGGTATGGAGGTTCCTTAAACAATTGCAAATAGATCTACCATACGACCCAGCCATCCCACTGTTGGGAATATACCCAGAGGAATGGAAATCATCAAGTCGAAGGTATACCTGTTCCCCAATGTTCATCGCAGCACTCTTTACAATAGCCAAGAGTTGGAACCAGCCCAAATGCCCATCATCAGATGAGTGGATACGGAAAATGTGGTACATCTACACAATGGAATACTACTCAGCTATAAAAACGAATGAAATACTGCCATTTGCAACAACATGGATGGACCTTGAGAGAATTATATTAAGTGAAACAAGTCAGGCACAGAAAGAGAAATACCACATGTTCTCACTTATTGGAGGGAGCTAAACATTAATATATAAATTCACACACACACATACACACACACACACACAAATCGGGGGGGGGAGGGAAGAAGATATAACAACCACAATTACTTGAAGTTGATACAACAAGCAAACAGAAAGGACATTGTTGGGGGGGAGGGGGGGGAGGGAGAAGGGAGGGAGGTTTTGGTGATGGGGAGCATTAATCAGCTACAATGTATATCGACAAAATAAAATTTAAAAAAAAAAAAAAAAAAAAAAAAAAAAATATCACATTAAAATACTCTCAGTGGTTATATCTAGGTGGTGGAAATATGGGAGACATTAACGATTTTTTATCCTTTTTTCCCTCTCATTTTCTGTAATTGACTTGCTGTTTAATTTTAAAATATTAAAAAAAAATGACTATGACATCTTTCAAAGGTATTAAAAAAAAAACCAAAACACCAAAGTCAATTAAACACAAGTTCTGCAACATTAGGGTCAGGTCATATCTCCCAACCTCTCAAGACTCTTTAGGAATCTGCTTCGTGGTTCCTCCCCTTGTCTGGGTCTGCTGCATAAACACACGTGAGATCCTGGTTTTGAAAGCAGAGCTGCACAGAAGGAGCTATGCCACTGGGTAAAGGACCAGCCACGGCCAACACCTCAGCCAAGCATGGAAGGAAGAAAACAATGTGCTAAATTCCCTTTTCTCCTGTTCTCAGAGATGTGGCTGGTGCCTTTTAGAGAGGAACCCCAACCCAGAACCAGAGAAGGAAGCCTGTGAAGCTTCTGCTCATCCTCCCAGGCACAGAGAGGGGTGGAGACTGGTGGTGGAGAATGGATCCGAAGGGGCACAGTGGAAAGCTGGCACAGATGTTATGCCCGTCGTCATCACTAGGAACAACACTTTGTATACATTCTATTTTGTTGATGTTAATACTGCTAAACGACCTATCTACTGGAGAGACATAAAGTCCTTTTCCTCTCTCCTTTTATGTTCTATACATTTCCCACCTATCCCTTGTTTCTTTTGCCAATGTAGAAGATATAGACTGCCTTTCTTTATTGGGCATTTGATTAACCTACAAACAATTTTTTTTTTCTAAAAAGCCTGAAGTTATTTAGTTACTACCGTTATCTCAAATATGCTAAGAACCTCAGCGCACTGTAGCAGCATTTTGCGTACCTCTCCCCACCAACCTTATTAGAGCTAGACTTTTATTTTGAACCTTCTTGATGCAGCAAGTATAATTAGTTTCCATTTGATTTTCTTTCCATTTCCTGACATCTATGTGATTGATCGTTTTATTTATTTATTTTTTTTCTGATCTTTTTGGAAACTCATATTACATGCATTTTTTAAAAAAATGATAACTGCATTTTAAATATACAGATATGTTTTTTAACCTGCTTAGTTTGTTTTTGGTATTGTTACCCTCTGGATAAGAGACTAGCTGACTTTAATTAACTCTTGAAATGTCATCCTCCTGTCTTCCGTATCATTGGTGGTGTTTCAAAATATAGTTGCAACTTGCTTAACACAAACACACAGATTAATTTATTAATCAGTTCTGGTTTCCAACATGTTTACTTGGTTTTGCTCATTTTTGTTTCTTACATCTTGTTTCTTTTCTCTGAGTTCTTTTATTTAGTGGAAGATCACAATCTAGTAACTTTGAAAAAAAAAATCTTTGGGAGTATTTATGTCTGAATATATCTTTATTTTTGCCTCCATTCTTGATAACTGATAGTTCTTTTGTAAGAAATCTGTCATTTCTCTTTAATATTTTTGTCTCCACTCATTCAGTCTTACTGTTGAGTATGATACGTCTAGCTGAGGTGTTTATTCTCTTCTGAAGATAGTGTGCACATTTAGTCTTAGGATTCGTACATTTATTTTTCCAGTTCTGGAGAATTCTTTGTATTGTTTCTATAAAAATTTCTTCTTTGCTATTCTCTCTGTTCTTTGTTTCCAGGTCTTCCCTTTTATCCTCCACATTATTCAACGTCTTTCCTATTTTTAATCATCTTTTTATGCTCTAGGTATTACTATCTAATTCATTAATTCTTTTTTAGACTAGATCAGGATTAAACTTCACACTGTGTATTAAGTTTGCTTATATTTTATTTCCCAATATTCTTTTTTATGATTCTGAATTATTTTTATATTTGTCTATTCTAGATTTACACCTGCCTGCTTTTACTTCAAATTTTTCTTTACTCTTTTACGAATGTTTTTCACTACTTTCTATGGCTGAAGATTTTCAACATCCTTAATTTAAAGTAATTTCAGATTGCTCTATTATTTGCATTTTTGTAAAGATTCTCTTGATCACAGTGTTTGCTATGTTTTGAAGTGTAAACTCTTCTTATATGCTTTGAAATTTTAGATCGAATACATGGCTCAGGTGATGGTTGTTTTTGTTTCTGTCTCTGGATCTCCTGTTCTATTCAGTAGTTTTGAGAATGACTCTCCTTGCCCACTGAGGTTTTACCCTGGTGACTCTAATATGTGATGCTGGGAAATGCTGATAGTTGCTGAGTTTGCAGATGGTTGGACATAGGTCCTTGTCTCTCTCTCTGCCTGCTCTGCTCCTGCCCATGTCCCCAGGCAGCTTCGTATAAGGTGCGGTCTCAGGAAGCAATCCAGTCTCTTTCCATGTATGGTGGTACCTTACACAAACCATTGGCTTTGCATAGTATGTGTGATACCAGTTCACCACCAGAGGAATTCGTGGTGTCTCTATTCAGCTACAGAAATCAAACTTCAGCCATAATGCTGTTATTTTTATTCCTTGAGCTCAGTAGTACTAGTTACTTATCCTCTTCTCACTATGATGTGTTTCTGTTCTATTTCTAGTTCATAGAAACATTCATTAACATGCTTTTTCTTCTCTTTAATATTGTTACCAATCATTGCTATGTATTTAGAGCTAAAAAACATGGTCTTTGTATCATGAGAACTGGAAGTCAAAGCCCATCACTCTTTTCATTGTCACAGACATCTGCCCTGGATTGGGCAACGAGGTAATCTATGCCTGGTGTAGCTTCAGTTAAAATGTGGGATCAGAAATCAAACAATGGTCTTCTTCTTGGACCCTTGTGTAGTGGTACTGTTCTCTTTGCCTACAGACATTTCTCATATTATACCTGCAGCAATTGCCTGACTGTAACATAACTTTCTGTGTCCATGGCTGTCTCCTGCAATAGACTGTGAGACATTTGAGACCAGTAGTGTATGTCCCTAGCACATGGCAGGGCATCTGGTTTGGCAGACACCAATCTTAATGGCCTCAATGAACAGATGAATGAAAGAATGAAGAATTAATGAATCAAGGGATATGAGAGTGAATGAACCCAGATCCTTCTCCCCCTTTCCTCACTACTCTTTCTCTATTTTCTTCTTTATCTCTGTTTTCCACTTTCTATGATCCAGAGCATTCTAGAGCCTTCTGACTATTTCTCTATATTTCTTAACTGAAGATAAGAGAATGATTTGGTCTTCTATTATATTTATGAATATTTTCCTTAAATCAATGTATTTGGTATTTGAATTCTCCCTTCAACTCTAGTCCTATATCTTAAATTCTGGGACTATTTCACTTACAAGTTTAAAAGTATCTTTTCTAAGAAACCAGCTTCTTACTGATGGCTTCTGAATGTCTGTCAAGAGCACTGTTCTTCTCTCAGTCAGCTGTAATCAACATGTCAGAGCCATCTCATACACTGCATTCTACTCAGTTGTCCTTCCTGACACTTTGCACAATTATTCATTATACCTTCACTAACACAAAACTAAATAATAATGATCATCATAATAACATCCACAATAAGTTTCCACTAGTAATAGCTAAACTTCTGTCAAATGTTTCCCATGGACCAGGTGATATTCTAAGTGTTTTGCAGTTTTGAGAGATGCTGTTACTGATAGTAATATTAAAATTTTTATTTTATAGATGAAAGAACTAAAGCACAGAAGTAGAATCTTAGCTTAGTCTTTATTATATCAGTGTTATTACAAGAACTTTCCACTTGTTCCCACTTGTAGTGTTGGAACAGTCTATTCACACAGAAATCTCAATATTCCAGACTTGCTAGGTCAGTGATTTTCAGTAGAAGTTCTTTACATGAAAGGCATCTTTTCATTTCTGACCAGTAAAAGATAAACTGACCATTTTTCAGATTTACAAAGTAGCCAACATTCTCCAAAATGATGAGATTATGTATTTGTTTGTATAGGTAGAAAGGGTCTGAAGCTTGCCTAGATCTTAGAAGTTGTGCCTGGTTTTGCCGACAATAGAAGTCACTCAGGCTTTCTTTAAATTTTGTCCTATTACGTTTTCATGCTAAAACAATGCATCATTAGTTCTGAGAGCTGAGAGAAGGAACTTGTTTTGGCCTCCATTGTAGGTGATTTGCTGAGTCAAAATTCTATCTACCAACTAGGTATTATTTTACTTCCTAACAAAACTTGAATTACCCCTGCAGAGATGAACTCCTAAGGACTCTTCCAAAAAGTATAATGCCTAGAATCAGTTAAAGATGGATGCTTCTCTACATCACCAACATTTTAGCAGTCCCCCAGAATTTAGGAAAAGCTGGGAAGTTATCAGATCTTCAGAAAATTTCTGATAGAGTAAGACACAGAACATGAAGTATGGGGGTCATACAGGTCCTCAAAGGAAGATATCCTAATGTCAGCACCAACCAGCATATCATCAACCCCTCCTCAGCCAGAAGATGGAGGGCCAAGACTGGAGTCCCTTTGACGTGAGCAAGATTATCAATCTGGTGGTCTTCTAAATTCAGTGCCCTCTGTTCATAACTATGCACTCTGTGTTCTAACACCTACTGACCTATAGAGGCCCCAGTCTCTCTGCTCATAGGAAGTCACTTCTCTGAGCCGTGTTGTAAAGGAAGCTCAGAACACATGGAGGAAAGTATGACTATTGCTAAAACCTGGCCACTGAGAAATTTGAACCTAGGGGGGCAATCCTAGGAACAAGCCTCATATCGGTAGACCAAGATTTTCCACCAGAATTAACTGGTGACATCTCAGCCCCACCCCTTATGGTAAAGGTGATCTGAAGAAGATGCTGGTGTCCTTAACAAATTGGAATGCTTAATAGATTCTTACTCAGGACCTAGGTCAGTGGTTTGCAACCTTTAGCCTGCATCAGAATTTCCTGGAGGGCTTGTGGAAACTCAGATTGCTGGAACCCATCTCCAGTTTATAGTTCAGTAAGTTTGGAGTAAGCTAAAAATTTGCATTTTTCAGTCCACAAGGGCCACTGATGCTGCTGGTCTGCAGACCCCACCTGACCTGAAATTTCTACAACTTCTACCTTACAGCACTTACCTTTTGTTTGTTGGTTTTTGGTTTTTTGCACAGATATCTTTTTTTTTTTTTCTAATTGTGTTATCTTACACTTTAATTTTTCCTTCCTTCCTGGGCTCAGTTATTTTCAGTGAAAATGCAGTCACCTGATCTTACTTAGTATTATCCTCCACAATCATGCCATGTTATTTTTGTCTAAAATGCAAATCTGATTATTTCCTAATTAAAATCTTTCAAATATATTTCATTTGCTTAGAATATATTATAAGAGCAGACTCCCACCTATCTCTTCAGCTTCCTATTTTGCTTTTTCAGCTAGGATACAAGGATGTATCAGAAATACAAGGAACTGAATCAGTTAGCTCTTGATACTTAATACACCACCCCGAAACTCAGTGGCTTAAAACAATAAACATTTGTTATTGCTCATGAGTCTGTGGGTCATCTGGGCAGATTTTTTGGTCTTAGCTGGACTCACACATATGTCTGTGGTCAGCTAGTGGCTGGATAGGCAGTTCTGCGGACCTTGGCTTAGCTGTTTCTCATGTTTGGGTGTCGGCTAACCATGGACTAGTCTAGGATGGCCTCAGCTGAGGCTCTCTTCCATGTGGTCTCTCATCATGTACAAGCTGGACCAGGCTGATAGTCATGCCAGTGGTAGAATTCCAAGAGAAAGAACAGGGACACTCAAGGTCTCTTGTGGTCTAGGCTCAGAACCAGCACGTTATTACTGCTGTCACATTCTATTGGATAGAGCAATTCTTGTAGTCGGAGTGGGAAGACTTTACAGAGTTGCAAGGAGAGAAGCATGGATCCAGGAACATCATCCACTGGGACCATCAATGTAATCATCCTGCCCCAGGAAACAAAATAAAATGTGCTTAAAACTTACACAGATTATCTCATATGATATGAAGCCAAGATGCAGTGTAGACTACAGACATGGTTGACTAAGTGTCTCAACAATGTCAAGAACACAGACACTTTCCAACTTTTCTCTCGGCTATTCTCAGTCTATTGGCACATCCTTAGGCTGGCTCATTTCAAGGTCTCAAATAGCTATCAGCAGTAATGGAAGAAATATGCTTCAGTATTCATCGTTGGTGGATTCTTTTATCCAGGAGCTCAGAGAAAACCTCTCCTTATGTGACGTTAGGTCGCAAGTAAGAGACTTTTATATCAAAAGTGGCTTATACAACTGAGTCCATTAATATCTCATACACAAATATGTCTAGAGTTATCTCAAATACGAAGATGAGAGTTATGGCAGATCTGAGCTAGGCTAATCGAGTTAATAATGTCATAAAGAAGTCAAATTCCATCCATTTTTTCTCTGTCAGTTTCAGTGCTGACATTCTCTCTTCTCAGGCTATAACTCTAAGCATTTTGTCCCTACCCCCCAAAATGCAGGAAGAAAGGATATATGGGAAGAGAGCTATCCTCATGCTTTCTCTCTTTATAATAAGTAGAAAACTCTATCTCATAGATCTCTGAGCAGATTTCTCTTTGTGTCTACCTGGCTATATTAGAACAAGGGAAGCTGAGAAAATGAGCATCTGTATCCACTGTCTCACTCACGGGAGGTGCATCAATTTTCTGTTGCTTATAATGGAAAACCTGAAACTGGGAAATTTGTAAGAAAACAAAATTATTTCTTAGAGTTTTAGAGGCTGGGAAGCCCACAGTCCAGGGGCCAGATCTGATGAGGGCCTTTTTCTAGTGTGAACTCTCTACAGGATCCTGTGGTGACACAGGCAATCACACAGCAAGTACGGCAAAAGCTCCTTAATGTGCTTGCTTTCTCTCCTTATCAAGTCATAAGTACCACTCCCGTGACAACCCACTAAACCATTAACCCATCACTTCATGTGTGGATTAATCCATTTATGAGGGCACAGTGTTCATAATCTGATCACTTCTTAAAGGCCCCCACCTTTCAACACTGCCATAATCTGATTTCCCACTCTCTTAACACTGTTACAGCGGGGATCAATGAGTTTTGGGGGACATTCAATTCACAGCAGGGAGGAAACTATTTCAATATGAATGAAAGGACTAAAGATGGCTGCTGTGTCTGCAAAACTTTGTGTCTCACAAATTTCGACATGCTAAAATGCTGTCTCTTTAAATAAATGTCTACATAACCCTAGTTACTTGATGTCCATGCACTTGAATTAACTAGGTGATTGAGAGTGTCGATATTTCTTGTCCTTTATTACCAGAGGATAAATAGATTTCTGAAAAGTAGAAAGAAATTGGTGTATTCAGGTATTACTGGTAGATTAAGTCATGAATTGCATTTGGAAGAAGTTTTTAGGCTAAAATGTTTATTCCTTGTGACTGAGTCTCATGTAAATGACACTAAACACTTACCCTCTGAGAAGTCAAGTGTGCAGTGTGGTTTGCCTTAGTTACCATCCTCTTGCAGGTAAGCCTTCCGTGCATAGAACTTGTGTGTAGATGTGTCTAGTGCTCTGACATCAGTGAATTACACACCGGCCATGCTGTTCTGGCTCTGTAGGATGTGTCCCGTTCTATCTTTCTATCGTTCGACACATATCCATCAAATTCCTTTATGTAGAGCCCTCTTTTCTGGCTGCCTGTCACGTATAAAGAGTCATAAATTAACTCTAAGTTATATAAATACGTTGTTGAAGAAATATGATAATCTTTCCAAGTTTTCCACTGCATCTAAGTGGGCTTATGCTCAACTCAAAGGACTAGATTGTTAAAAAGAAAACAAACAAACAATCAATTTAGGGATACAGAGGTCTTCAAATCACTTAGCATGTAAGAAGTATGAAAAACTACAAGAAAGGTTTTTGGGCAAAGACTTCCTTGTGTTGTGAAGATTTCCAATTACCTAGTGGTTTGAACAGATAGATTCACCAACTCCTAAAGAGAGCTCTCACTTTCTCCTGGTTGGTGCCTTTAAAGAACATAGCTAAGGGAAAACCCTGAACACTGAAGACTCTGGCTAAGAGCATGTTACCAGATACTCTATCTTGCTTATTTTCCCCTAATGGAATATAAATGATGGGTTATGAGTCACCATCAGCATTCACCATTCTAAGCTCGACTATCAAATGCTGGCTTGGAGGAATGAGAAGTATGTGGAGCAGCAGAGGAGGCTGTATCAGAGAAGCCCAGAAACAAAGGGTACCTGAAGGTCAGTAAATGCTTCTCCCTTGTTAGCTAAGCCGGAGCTTCCTCTTTGAGGGGGCTGTGATTTCAGCCTCTTCAGTTAGGAGCTTAGTTGAATAACAGGAATGATTAGTTCATTTCCCAGTCAGAGTTTATTGCTGCAGGAATGGTTTTAATATACCCAGGATTTAGGCTTTGGTTTTTGCTTTCAAACTCCAGCAAGTCGTGAATTGTTTATTGAATCTGTGTTGAGAAACAGAACCCAGAAATGAAGCTAATAATTGGCAAGAGTCCCAATCCTTGTGTCATTAATTAGGGTAAGGGGAATGTGGGGATAAGTTGCTGATTTGAATCACTTGTTTCCAGATCTTCTCTTGGGAGAGGGGTTATAATTGGGAGTTTTATTTTATTTTATTTTTTTGGTAGGTAAACATAGAGATTGCATTAGGAAGCAGAAAATGATGCATGCTTAGTGGATATTTTGTTTCATTGGCAAATTAGCCAAAGGAGAATAAACCAAGTCTTTTGTTGATCATTGTATCAATCAGTCAAATGCTTGATATAAGAGAGCCTCTGAAGACAATTCACAGTAAAATAATTACTATGCTTAATATTTCACTCACCTTTTCCCTAGGTGACTAGAAGCTGATGTCGCATCTTATGTGAAGGATGGGCTTATTTGACTGGAGAAGGAACAGTTTCCCAGGACCTTATGAAAGGGCTTGACTTTCATAGGAGGGGGGATCCTGGCACTGTGACCCCCTAGGAGCTCTGCAGCTTGGAAATTTAGGTATGCATTGATAAGTTTTTCTTATTCTCATATTTTTTAATTTATAGACATTTCCAAAGTTTCCCCATTCAGATTTGTAATAAATATGACCCTAATGTTAGCTAGCAAATGTCTGATATTTCTTATTTTCCCTCTAGGGGTGACACGGTGACATGGTGAATAGTAAACAGAAATAGCATTGTATTCTAATCTGATGGCTTGTTCTGGATGAGAGAATTTGTATTTCTTTCTAGATTAGTTACTTTGGGGATGAAATACTGCAAACAAAGGTAATCTTAGGAGATACTGTAATGTAAGACAATATAGCATGGAAAAAATACAAAATTAGAGTTCTAAAGATGGCTTTTATTGTGAGATGGCCTCCATTTTTATATGCCTCTTGCAGCATATGCAAGTAGTCTACTTTTTCACTTCGTATCCAGATGAAATATGACATGTAGCATAAGGTCTCTGTTAGAAGTCCTGATAAGCAATGGCCTTCATGTTACCCTTTGTAAGATATTTACAGGAAAACTCAGGAGATTTTTGTAATTGAATGTATGGGTGTCTGGCAGGGTGTGGTGGCATTGTCTGATGCAGACTAATGGCGATGGGGCATGTGGATGGAGACCACGGTGAAATAGCACAGGGATCTGTATTTGGCCTCTTGAAGTGCCACGATTGCTCACCACGCCCTGTCTGGGTTTGGAAACTCTTCACAGAGCAGGATACTCTCAGGCTGGTGCCTAAATGAGTCCCCTTCTCTGAATAGAAAAGGTAATGTGAAGTGAAATCCACTCCTATTTCTGGAGCCTGGACTATTAGGACAGAGATGACAAACCCAGACACCCTCATGAATCCTGTTTCTTTGCAACTGGGATCGGACAGAGATTAGCATGGGAGTTGAAGCCTGTGTTTGGCAGGGCATCTAGAGTATCTTCATTCTGCAGCCTTGCCTTGGAAATGACTTCCTTATTTATATGAGCATTATTAAATCTTTCCATCTACATTTATAGATATGATTAAAAATTTACTGGTTCATAGTGATATCTGAGCAACTCAGCTCTATCCGTGGAATTGTCCTGACAGTTTATAGAAAAGGTGCATGTGTATAAGAAAGAGATAAGGAAAAGAGAGAGAGATTACTTGGCATAGGTAAAATCCTCAGACAAATAAGCAATTACCTACCAGAAGCTAGAGGGACCAGTTGACCTCCTCTGATTCCCGCTTTCCTCTTCTTCCCTTATTTAGGGGCCCATGTTTAAAATCTGGCTCTTCATAGATGTTTCTTTTAATTTTACATTAGATTCGTCCTTGCAGAATATTTCTTTGGAAAAGGGTCATGACATTCAAAATTAGACAGCTAAAAATAAAATTACTTGGGTTTCTAGCCTGATGACAGCAGCAAGATTGTCCCAGAGCTGGGTTTATTGGCAAACCTGATCAGCTAATTTAATTACAGTAATGATGGTATGAACATTAAAAAAATAAAATTACGTATGGGGGTGGCGCTGATTTTCTGCTTGCATTTTTTTTTTTTTTTTTTTGGCAATCCAAACCCTTGACCTTGGTGTTAGAACACTGTGTTCTAACCAATTGAGCTAAACGGCCAGCCCTCTGCTTGCTTTTTTGTTTTGTTGCTGAAGAGAGCTTCTCCCATGTTCTGCTTCCCAAGGCAATCTTTCTCAACTCTTCTAGCAGATTCTTTTAATATTTATCTACATATCTCTAATTAATTTTGATAATATCGCTATTTCTTGGTTTTTGAGATTTAAGAATTATTTCTTGAACTCCCACTGTAGAATAGGAGAACCTGGCTATTCCTTTCCTTACCCCTTGTCTGTAAGAATCCTATCACCTTTTCCTTCCAGGGGAGTTATTTGGTAATTGTCATTAGATCAATATTCATTTCTATATGGTTATTCACAGCTGAACCATATGGTATACTACACTCATTTTTCCTTTACAATTTTTTGGTTGTTGATAATTGTCTTTCTTTTTTGTTTTCTTTGTATTGATTATTAATTCATATAATTATAAGTTTCTTAATATGATTATAGACATTTGGTAATCTATTGATTTTGTCTTCTGACCTGATCTTAGAAAGCATTCTGACATACTCCAGTCAAGCTTTGATTGTTTTTCACATTGGCTGAATGGCTGCTACACTGGGATTTCTCTTAACCATCTTAATAATTATCTTCATCCTTTCCCAAGTTGGTTTTCTATTTTCCAGAACCCATGTCTTCTTTTCCCTACAGGGATGTTATGAGAGTGCATATGAAATTTTGATACATTACACATCTGGAGATGTCTTGACTCTACCTTTATATTAAATTGAGAATTTAGCAGGATGTATATAATGTTTTAAATTGGAAATGATTTCTCTTAAAAATTTTGAAGACATTTATGCAGAGTCTTTTGGTATTTCAAAGTGCTGTTGAAAAATCTGTCATCATAGATTCCAGAAACTTTATATAAAACCCACTTTTTCTTACTACAAACTATGGAATCCTTTGTTACTTGCAAGAGTTGACATTTCAACATGGTGTATCTGGGGATGGGTCCATTTCAACCACTGTCCTGTGAACTCTCTGGACCCTTAAACATGTCTGGACATGTAAACATGTCTCCTTCTATTCTGGGATGTTGTCTTGAAATATTTATCTGATTATTTTCTTCCTACTATTTCTACCATTTTATTTGTTCTCTATTTACAATTTTCCCAACTTTATTTTCCAAACTTTATATTAAAGTTTTAAAAAAATTCTGTCACTCATTTTCAATTTTAAGAAGCTTTTTTTTCTTAGATACACTTCTTATCTCTTTGAAAATGTTATTTGTTTTCTTTTCTTTTTTTTTTTTTTTGCTTTGTTTTATTCCTCCACATACCTGTTTTTTTTTGTTTTTTTTGTTTGTTTGTTTTTTTACGGTTGCTGTTGTTTTTCTGCTTGCTCATTTCTGTCTCTATTTTTAACTATATTCTTCTTTCAAATGTCTGGGACTTATTGACTGTGGTCTTCCTGTATAATGATTCTGATAAGGTAATTTCTTTGTGCAAGTCCAAAGAGAGCACTTTAAATATTAATCCTTGGTATAGTCAAATTTCCCAGAAAAGAGACTTTCCTTTCCCTACATGGAGGGTAGACCCCTGGCCTTCAGTGTTCTAGAATTTAAGTGGGTGAGGAAAGTTGAGAAGTACCTCTTCATCAATGGGCCTTGTGTCTCAGCGTAGGGTCTTTCTGCTTTGCTCTCACTAGAACGTAAATCTCAAGTCTTCTGCAGGGATGAGGCATAGAAACTTGCCTTGCTGCACCCCTTACTCAGAATAATCCTGCTGGGTGGGGGGCAGGGAGGGTGGACACAGCTCTACTTTTGTCTCAAGTAGACTTCCCAGGAATCTTTTTTCTCCACCTTCACCCTCAGTACTGGAGTAACTGGGGCTACCAGTTCCTGAACTTTTGAAGACATCATATGGTAAATAAAACCACTTTTTGGCCTCTTACTCTGTCATTTTCAGATTCAGCTTTCTCTGGTACACCAAATCAATGACCACTCATTCATCCACTTTCAAGCTTAAAAATCTTAACTTTTGTCTTTTGCCTGTTCTCTTTGTCCTTGTGGGATTTTTTTTTTTTTTTTTTTGGTCATTAAATAGTTTCCTTTATTGTCATTTTATTGCATTTTTTTTTCAGGAGATAGTAGCACTTATTTGCTGACAATGTTAATATTCATAATTATCTCTAGTGTTAGTTTAGACCCTCTAAGAAGCAGTTGCCAGGATACAACTAGATGTACAAGAGATTTATAGGAGAAATGCCCAGACAAAAGGGAGAGTGAAGAGGGATAAGGGAAGAGAAAGCTCAGAGTGATGCAAAGCTCAGAGTGATGCTGGTCTTCTGCTTGTGAAAGGAGGGAGGGAAGGAAAGAGGTTTGAGAAGAGGAGTTTCAGGCTGCAACATAGCTCTGAGAAAGGCTTGGCCAGGCTGATGGGCGATCCACTAGGACGGTCACTCATTAGGCAGGTATGGTCTTGCTCTAGTACCTGTGCTATGCTCAGTCATTGACTAAGAGCAGCCCAGGGAAGTGTGGCCCTGATTTGAATGCTGCAGTGGGTCAGAAAGATGTGGCAGATGGAGGTTGTCTGCTAACTACACTGCTGGTAGCAGAGTCTTTCTTGAAGTCATATATGGCCAGTGCATGCACATGACCACCACATCTCTGCTCTGTGAAAACCATCAGCTGACTACCAAATTTATACAGAATAAAGTGTTAGTTACTATCTTAGTCAGTTTGGCTGCTATAACAAATACCAAAGACTGCATAGCTTGTAAACAATGGAAATTTATTTCTCACAGCTCTGGAGGCTGAAAGTCTGAGGTCAGGATGCCAGCATGGTCAGGTTCTAGAGTGGACCCTCTTCCAGGTTGCAGATTGCCGTCTTCTGGTTATATCCTCATGTGGTGTACAGAGAGTGAGCTAGCTTTCTGGCTTCTTATTATAAGGGAACTAATCCCATTCCTAATGACCTTCCAAATATTCACCTTCCAAGTTCCATCACAATGGGGATTAAATTTTAACTTATGAGTTTTGAGGGGACACAGAATTCATTGTATGTCAGTTACTACTCATCACTTGTGTAAGAAAGCATTAACATTATCTTTGCTCGAAACATGTACAGTACAGTTCAGAAGAGTTACATGGAGCACAAGGATTCCCCATGCAAGCTCCTATTGAACTTTCATTTAATTCACTAGCAAAAAATAGAGCATCACTAGCTGATTGCCCCAATTCTGACCTTATTAACTGAAATATATATTATGAGTGTGTTTCCTTGTTCCTTCTGCATTGCCAACATTATCTGCTACCTGGACTACCTACAATCATCTTCCAACAGAGCTTTCTTCTTCTCCTGTCTGACTACCATTCATTTACCCCCTAGCAGCCACTGAGTGTGTGCTTCCAAAAACAGAATCAGAGTTGTCTTTTCTTCTTAAAACACGCTGACAGTTTCCCATTACTCTTTAGTGATACCTCAGTTCTTGATGTGACCTGCAAGCCCCATGTGATCAGGTAAGTGACTGCCCCTTTCTGCACTGCATCATGGCCACACAGGCTGGCCCATTTCCCTGCCTCCACAGTTTTGCACATGTGTTCCTTCTGTCTGGAATGCCTTTTCCCTGCTCTTTTCACTATCTTGTCCTACTCATTCTCTATATTTCAAATACTGTACAAATTGCTTGTAACCCGAGACAGAACCAACTTTTGTGATTGGCTCAGGAGGCTCCAACCACTGTACTCAGATGTTCACCAACAGCTGCCTAAACTGAGTGGGGCTGGTGTTTTCTTTCTTGGGAAGACTGAGAAAACAGGAGAAAGATGAAAGAAGCTCTCCCATCTTCAGTCCATTCTATCAACAGGTTATTCAAATATCTCCTTTGTAAATGCAAGTTATCATGCAAACTTTTAGAACTCCAATATGAGAAGACGTCAATGTTTGGAGGAATGCCTGAATAAAATGAATCATTTATAGTGTGGCTGTATGTTTATTTATTTATTTATTTATTTATTTAATTATAGGTAAATGTGTATCTAGACTGCTTTCAGACCAGTAACCCATCATGTAGTGCCCTGGGTACACCAGGTTCTCTATAAATTATCTTGACTGGTTCACGTAAACACTGGGAGCACAGGATTTCTATGTACACAGCTATATTTCAATTTTGTAGTAGCCTGTCTGTCACAAACAGTAAGTAAAGTTTATTTGCATATCCTGTTTTAAAAATCTAGAACTTAGGAGTACTTGAGGACTGCTTGTTTGGTGGTAAGTGCAGTGATAGAAAGGGAAAGTTTATCATTGCCTGCTTCGTTCAATCTTTCCTATTTTTAAATTAATGTTCTTACCTACAAAAATGAAGGAGGTTGGGAGCAAGGCAGGTCTAGACAGGGGAAAACAGTGAATTTCTATTAAACCAGTTGCTCTTTTTTCCTATATGCTTATTTATGTATGTTTCCATGTAAAAAAGAGAACAAATAGGAAGAAAATGTATCCCATGTCCTATATCTTATGTCATATTGTGCAAAATACAAAGTAGTATTATGGAATATTAGTGCTGTGTGCATTATCTATGCCAGGGATGGCAAACTCTTTCTGTAAACGGCCAGGTAGTAAAGATTTTAGGCTTTGCAGCCCATATGGTTGCTGTTGCATCTTCTTCACCATCTTCCCTTCCTCTTTTTCCCCCTTCTCCTGTTTCTTCTTCTTTTATAACTCTTCAGAATGTAAAAACATTATTAGGTCATGGCAGGGCAGTGATAGGAGGGCCAGTGATTTGGCCTGCAGGTGACCCTTGATTTACACCATGAACCAACCCAATTTACACCATTCAAAATCAGACAGAAGCTGTCATCAAAAATTATACAGACAGTGAGAACAAAATGTTAAACTCTAAAAATATGACAGACTTTATTATTCTAATTATATCCAAGGAAAATTAGAATGTGCATTTGCATAGCAACAGAAGAAATAAAACCAGAATTATGCAGCCGTGCAGATTTAAAAGTATTTCATAGTTTCCTGTGCCTTTTGGGTAAGAGATATAGAAACTGACTTCGAAATGTGTGACCAGGATTTCTGAATTTCAAATTAGATTATAGGTAAGAGAAAAATATAGATGTCTCACATTATCGTGGGAAAGAAGGATGACCAATTGTTTTTCAGAGTATCTGGGGAATGTGATTAGTAGATTTACTTTTTAATAGTCCTCGTACCATTGGTTTATGCATGCCGATAGCATAAGCACTAGTATTCACAAGGGTTGTCAACAGTGTGAGGATGAACTTGCTTTCTAGAAAATAAAAGTGCTTTCTGATTTTCATGGTGTGAATACTCCTACCACGGCCCATTTCAAGTTATCAGCGGTTTAATAAGCAGCTGGCAAAATTCTTGAATATGTAATTAGCTGTTCAAATTAGTGGAATCTAGTTTCAGGACAATACTGGTTTTCTATCATCCACTTAAGAGAGTGTTTTCTATGTCTAAAAATACATTCTTTGAAAGCTATTCTTCACTATGTCATATTGACCTGTGTTTTATCAGTATTTTTAAGGAAACAATATGGAAAACTCTGAGCATTATTAAATTAGGAAAAATGTCACATTTCAATGGTTGATAGACTACAGCCCATGGGTCAAATCTGGCCCATAGCCTGTTTTTGAATAGTCCCTCAGCTAAGAATGTTTTTCATATTTGAAAAGATTATAATAAAAAGAAAGAGGAAGAGAATATTCAACAGAGACCGTAGGTAGCCAGCAAAGCCATCTGGCCCTTTATAGAAAAGAGTGTTGACCCTGTTTTACTCTATCATCACTTGAATTTTAAAAATACAATATATTTCAGTCATTTCATGCAATACTACTCTGCCATAAAAAAGAATGGAATTCTCCCATTTGCAACAACATGGATGAGCCTGGAGAAACTTATGTTGAGTGAAATAAGCAAAGCACAGAGGGATAACTACTGCATGTGCTCGCTCATGTGTGGGAGCTAAGAGAGAAAGAAGGAAGGAAAGAAAGACCACAGTGGTGCATTGGACTTGCAGAGGGGGAGAGCACACCGAGGGATACAAAGTGGAGTGGGGGGCAAAAGGGGAGAGGGAGGGAGCTTGGGAGTAATTGGGTGGGGGATATGGGGTATAATCTCAATTTGTGGTAATGGGCATGCCGCCAGTATGGATCTGGCCTTCACATCTTGGGCGCAAGGGGTGAGAATCAGCTTTGTATCTCATGAATATTCATAACCAATAATAAATAAGCAAATAAAACAAACAAACCAAAACCCTGAAATTAAAAATAAAAGGCGTACAATTATTAAATAGAAATCCTGAAACAATATTATTTTCTGAAAACAAAGTAAGAGAGGTAGAAATGAAACATAATTCATAGAGATGAGTATGTTAATTTGATTCACTACAGTAACCTTTTTACTATCTATATGTATCACATATCATCATATTGTATGATCACTAAAATATATTTAAATTTATTTAAAACATACACAATGAAATTTATTTTTAGAACAAGGAATGTTAAAGAAAGAAACAGAACAATATAAATAACTCAGGAGGCTAAGCAAAGTTAGATTATGTGGTTTTGCTTAGAAATAGTTGCCATTTTTAATCTCCAGGAATACGTACTTAAAATTGCTGCCAATATTCAGAATGGCAAAGTTGTGGAGTCACTTGAATTCTCATTCATGGTAGTTTCTTCTAACACTAGCCGCACCCTCACTGATGACCCAGAAGTTTACTCCTGGGTACTTACTTCTCCAAGAGAAACAAAAATATATGCACACAAAGACTTGCACAAGAATGTTAACGCAGCTTAATTCATTAGAGCCCCACATTGGAAACAACTCAAAATGTCCATCAACATGTGAATGAGTCAACAAATTGTGGGATACTCCTATAACAGAATACTACCCAGCAATGAAAAGGCTGAACTGCTGTTACATGCATGAATTTCAAAAACCTACACTGAGAAAAGAAGTAGATTCAAAAGACTGCATTCTGTATGATTCCATTTTCTGTGAAGAACCAAATAGTATTCTTGGTTTGGCAGGCCATATGGTCTTTGTCACAACGACTTAACTCTGCCATCATAGCACAAATGCAGCCACAAACAATACAAGAGCAAATGTGCATGGCTGTTACAATAAATCTTTATTTTCGGACATTGAAAATTTTATTTCATAAGCATTTTATGTGTCATACACTATTATTGTTTTCTTCACCTTAATCATTTCATGTAAAAAAAACACTTTTAGCTTTGGGCTTTACAAAAAGAAGTTGTGGACCACAATTTGCAAATACTTGGTTCTAGACAAAATTATACTAATATAAATGTTAGAAAGCAGTTAGATAGCTGCCTGAAAGGAGGCATGGGGTGGGGTTGATTGCAAAGGGGCACAAAGGTAATTTTGGAGGTGATAGAAATGTCTGATATCTTGAAGTGGTGGTTACATAAGAGCATATATTTGTTAAAACTAACTGTGTACTTAAAGTAGGGTATTTTATTACATGTAAATTATTCCTCGATAAAGCAATGAAATTGATTTTTCAAAAAAGAAAAAAGAATGAACTGTGCCTAGAGATAGATGTATTCATTTCACCCTTAACCTTTCCAAAAATTTCCACTAGCTCGAAGGCTATTTCACATGCTAGTGAGCCTAATTTTGGAGGTCACAGAATTTTCTAAGGTAATTAGAGATCAGTCCATTTTTATTTGGCAACATTTAAGGGTGGAGCAACTTGAAGACAAAGAAAATTAACTGATCACTGAGCTCTTAAGTAGTTAGTTGAGTCTATGGTTTCATAGTCCAGCTATACCAGTAAGATATACCACATTAAGAATCTTTTAAAAATTAATTTGATACAGAGGGCTGCTTTTATCATCATTAAGATATATTGTACAATCATGGAAATATGCTTAGAAGTTAAGGAATCCAAAAAAATACTGTAAAACATTCTATTAACATAAAGGATAAAAGTCACATAATAATCTCAATAATGAAGCCTAATAATAATTTAACTCTAACACTAGTGCTATGCTAAATGCTTTACCTGTGTTACCTAAGTAAATCCTCAGAACATCCTTCTGAGGTCGTTGCCTTTATTATCTTCATTTTCACTTGTAAAAAGTGAGACTCCAGCATGCTCGGAATCACACAGATACCGAGGAGCCAAGTCAGGGTTAAAGCCAGACTCCCTAACCCTGGAGCCTTTAGCTTGAAAAGACAGAAGATAAGATTTTCTTTTGCAGAAGACTTGATTAGAATAACAATTAAAAAATTAGATTTTGGACTGTAAATCCCTTGGGGATTTAAGAGTTTGGGAATATAAGTATCTTTATTTCCTAAGCTCTATACTTTAGTACCTGCCCTTTACTAAGTATGCAAAAAATATTTGTGAAATGAAAGAATTAATTTAACAATTGTTCTCAGAATGTTTTGGCCTTGATTCTTTAGCTAATTTTTTTTTCAGAATTTTAAAATTATTTCTATTAAGGTGAGATTCACACAACATAAAACCAATCATTTAAAAATGTTCAGTTTAGTGGCATTTCATACATTCACAATATTGTGCAACCATTGCCTCTACAAGAATAGTTCAAAAAGTTCGTGGGAAAATAGAATTAAATGCTAATGTGAATCTTCCCATGGTTTTGTTTTTTTTTAAAGTACCCTCATAGTTTTCTTTCCCTAATTTTTAAAATAAGTATAAACTTTAGATTCTATGAGTTATATTTATATGTTCAAACCCAGGACAAAAATATTTATCCAACTAGAAATGTTTTTGATCATAACTGATGTATTATCTTTAGCACTATAAAACCTTTTTAGACGTGTGAGGCTTATAAGTCTGGGTACCACCAACACACTCTCCTAGCTGTTGAATGAAGAAAGTGTTCACAAGTCAAGACAATCTTTTTCAAGTTCAGGCATTCTCTGGTTATGTAAGCTGCACTGCTGGTATTGGTCCAGTTGCTTTTACACTCCTCGAGTATGTTCCACCGCTTTGATCACTCACAGGATTTTCTGACTTGCTGGGAAATGAGTAAGAATGTTTCATTCAACCAAAGCATGTCCAGGACTGGGCTATGACTCCTTAAGAATTCTCTTCACTGTCCATAAATAGAGATAGGGAAACTGTGGTTTGAACATGGATGCGTGCTTTCAGGTGGTTTGGAAGTTGGAAACTGTAGATACCTGGGCTGTTATATTACTCATTGGCTTGTTTTATGGCTGCGATTGATGCCAGATGAAAGTTGGTTGGGCAGGCTGCAGCACTTACCCAGGTGAGAGTTTATAATGGCATTCTGATAAGGAGAGAGCCATTGAGCAAATCACCACTGGGCTCTCAAAGTTCACCAGAGATTGCCATCGACAGCAGACATCTGCTTACTTCCTTAGCCTTATGACAGCTTATGAAATTCCCAGAAGTGTGTGCACCAAGCGTGAGGGAAAGAAAACTGTGCTGCACATCTTTTATCAGTTGCCTGTGTCATTGTGTTTCTTCAGAATTGATTTTTGTTTTTTTCCTAGAGTAAGATGCATCAGTTTGTATTAAACTGCTTTCACATGATATTTTGTGGATCCTACTGAGAAGGAAAAGAAAAGATTTTTTTTAAAAAGAAGAGATAAATAGAAAGAGAAAATGTGTCTTTTGTACAATCAACTCAATCTTCCCAGACCATGCACCTATTTCTTTTGATTTGAGGAGTGACTAAGAAAATAATTTTATTATATTGTGACCTTCAGTCTAAATTCCCCTTTATGATGCAGTGTCATTAGATAGTGAGAGTCTATCTAACAGTATAGCAAGCACTACCAGTACAGTTAAAACACATCTGAGAACAATGGCTATTTTTATGATGAAGGAAAATTTGTATGCTTATATAACACCCCCTGAGAAAATGGATTAATCTCCAAAATGTTTAAAATGTCCAGGAAAGCATATCGCTGATTACATAAGGAGATCATTTAAATGTGATGTTTGCTAGACTCTGATTACTCTTTTTCTTTCTAGTGTCACTCTGCTCAGCCTTTAAAATCAGATACCCAATTCAAACAAAGTGCATACGCAGATGAGTGGTCCAGTTTCATTTTTATAGTGTGACTCAGCAGCTGTACTCCATTTAAGGCAGCTTGAGCATTCTAATAACTCACTCTAATTAACTACTCCTTTCTGATAGTGAATTCTCTTGGTGTAATTCACTGAAGAAAGCTTTGAAGTTGGCTCACGTTACCAGCAGGATTCACGATAACACATTTTGATGCTGCTTAGAAGTTTCTGTCTCCAGAGATCCTCAGATAGTTGTCTTTTCATGATTCATACACTTATTGTCTCCTTTTGACATTTTCCTGGAAAACTTTTAATATCAGATGTTTTCCCTATTTGCTTACTGTTTTTTTCTGCTACCCAGACAGCATCATTCTATGAAACGACACCAGAATGAGTACAGTAAATGAGCTGCACACACAGAAAAGCATTTCAAGCTACGACAGAAGTGACTTTTTTATATTTCACTACTTTTGGAATATCTGCTTTTTCGGTTTATATAAATAATCAAGATGTGTATACATTAAGTGGAAAAAAAGAGATTAATTTGGTGACCTGCTATTTGCTGCTTCAACTACAAGTCTAAAAAGAAGTGACTCAGATAAATGTTTCTTTAAAAAGAAAAATAGTGAAGATCTGGAAAGCCAAAATAATTTTCAGATGATACAATGTTCCAACTGGACTTGACTTTGAGCATGCCGGTGGAATGGTTATTTATTTTCTCAATGGTTTGATTGTCACTTCGTGGTGAACTCTTCAGCAATGCACCCCATTATCAGTTCTATTACAGTTCTAAATATATGCATTCTAAACCACAGGCTCTAATAATATGTAATTGTTATCCCTTTGTGTTGTAATTCTGTGCCAGTGAGGGGGTGGAAGAGTGGTAACTGCTATCATCAAGTGTAGCATTTCATAACATCTTTGAGCAGACAGAAATAACCTCCTTCAAAAGCATACAGGGACACTTTGATGTAGCAATACATTGGTTTTTGCTCTCTGGAAGTCACTCATCACTGGAAAGACAGTTAATGACTTTCCCCAGATATGTGTTTTTTCTTGTTAGTGTCATTCTTTAAATGCCTGCCTTTTGTAACCAGAGTTTAGTCACTATTCCACAGGTTTGAATAGCTGTGATAGAAGGTCCTAGAGGGAGCAGAGAATCGTATAACATCTGAAAACTCATCTGGCTGAACATACACGTAGGACTCATGAAGTGTCCTTGTACCCAGGGTTCTATTTGCTTAAATTGTTGAGGTACCACTTGGTAAGAAACTCACCTAAGAAAAGAAAGAGTTAGAGCACGCAGACCTGGCATAAGGATATGGGTGGAGTATGAGGGTACATAGTTGGTGGGTATTTATGTATTTTGGTACTGGGAGAAGAGAAAAATGTCCACTTTACTGAGTTATAAACTATATAAAATAAATTGCACCCATTTTAAGTATACATTTTGGTAAATTTTGAAAACGTCTGTATAACCACCTTCACAACCTAAACAAAGAACATCTGTTCCCCCAAGGATAGTATATCTGTGCATCTAGTCAATTCTAATCCCCTAAATTCTGGCCACAGGCAACCACTGATCAGATCTGTCTTTTCTAGAGTGTCATATCACGATAGTCTCGGAGTGCGTACTCTTTTGTGTAAAGCTTTTACCACTCAGCTAATGCCCTAATGATTCGCCCATGTTGTTGCATGCTTCAATAATCTATTCCTACTAATTGCTGGTGAGTATTTCATTGCATGGATATACCACAGTTTGTTAATCTGCTCACCTATTGATGGGCATTTATTTAGGTTGTTTCCGATTTGGGGCTATGACAAGTAAAGTTGCTATGAACATTCACGTACAAGTCTTTTTGTAGAAATATGTTTATGTTTATTTTGGCTAAATATCTAGTAGTGGATGGCTATGTCTCATGGTTAGTATATGTTTATCTTTGTAAGTAATTGACAAGTTGTTTTCCAAATTAGTTGTACCATTTTACGTTCCCATCAGCAGTGTGTAACAGTTGCTCCATTCCGCATACCTGTCGACTCGTGGCACGGAGAATCTTTTTAATTTTAGCCATTCTAGTAGGTTTATAATAGTTTTAATTTTCATTACCTTCATAAATAATGAGGCTGAGCTATTTTTATGTGCTATTTGTATATCTTCTTTTGTGAAGTGTCTGATCAAAAATTGTGTCTATCTTTTTAAGATTATTTAATCTGTTTTTGAGTTTCAAAGATTCCTCATATTCTAGATATAATTCCTATGTCAGATATGTATAATGCAGATAATTTCTTCCAGTCTGTTTGCTATTTTATTCTTTCATCAGTATTTTCCAAAGGGCAGAAGTTTTCTTTCTTTGTTTTGTTTTGATGAAGTCTAATTTGCCAATTTTTGTTCTATGAGTTGTGTTCTTTGTGACTTATCTAAAATAATCATAACCTATTTCAGCATTGTGAAGACTTCTTTTTTTTTCTGGAAGTTTTATATTTTCTTTTGGAAACTTAGCTATGTGACGCATTTCAAGTTAATATTTTATATGGTGGAAGATGAGAGTCAAAGTTCATTTTTCTTTATGATTAAACACTTATTCGCACACCATTTGTGCAAAAGACTGTCCTTCCACATGTTGAATTGCCCTGGTAGCTTTGTCAAAGTTAACTGGTCATATATGTATGGGTATATTTCTGACTCTCCATTCTGTTCCACCAATCTGTGTTTCTATTTTTATACTAACAACACACTTCATAGTAAATTTCCTTCTAGTCTTCTTAATTTCTGGAAGTTTTCATCATGAATGGATACCAAACTTCGTCAGCTTCATTTTCTAGATTGAGCGTGATAAGGCTTTACAAGAGCGTGTGTGATGAGAGATATTGATGCAACTATTTTTAGAAAATACAATTGGCCCAAACCAGTGAAACCATCTGGGACCGAAATTTTCTTTCTGAAAAGTTTTTTATGTACATGTTCAATGTCTTTCATTGGCATGTAATCACTCAGAGTTTTCTATGTCTTTTTGAGTCAGTTTTGGTAGTTTGTGACTTTCAAGGTATTTGTCAATTTCATCTAAGTAGTCAAACTTATTGTCATAAGTTGTTCATAGCAGTCCCTTATTATGCTAGTGTCTGTAGCATCTCTAGTGATGTCCCCTCTTTTACTCCTGATATTGGTAATTTGGTCATTTGTTTATTCTCTCTCAATCACTGTCTGTCTCTCTTTCTTATTTCTCCTATCTTTATCCCTCCCCACTTTTTCCCCTTCTCCCTCTCTCTCTGTAGAGCACTAAGTTTACCAACTTTATTGCTCTTTAAAATTAATAAAATTTTATTTTAATCGATTTTCTCTATTATTTGTTCACTTTCTATTTCATTGCTTTGCATCCTTTTATTTACTATTTTCTCACTTCTATGTCTGTGGAGTTTAATGTGCTTTCTTTTTTCTAGATTGTTTTTCACTAGTGAGTGATTAGATCATTGACTGTTAGATCTTTCTTCTTTTCTAACATGTCTTTAGTGCTATAAATTCCCCTCTAAGATGTTTTAACTTCATTACACACATTTTGATGTGATGTTTTCATTTCCTTTCAGTTAAAATATTTTCTGACTTTGCTTTTCGATTTCTTCCTTTACTCATACACTATTCAAAAGGGCGCTGTTCATAATAATTAGGAATTTTCCAGATATATTTCTATTATTACTTTCTAATTTAATTTAATTGTGGTCAAATAACTTACTCTATATAAATTCAATCCTTTTACACATATTGAGACCCGTTTTATGGCCCAGCGTATGTTCTGTCTTGAATAGTATTTCTTGTGCACCTGAAAGGAATTGTGTTTTACTGTTATATGGTGGAATAGTCTATAAATTATAATTGGGTCAACTTGGTTGAGAATATTGTTCATGTCTCATATTTTTATTGATTTTTTTGTCTACATATTCTATTAATTATTAAGAGGGAGTGTTAATTTACAACTATAATTATGGATTTGTTTATCTTTTCACTTCTGTAAATTGTTGCTTCATTTATTAAAAAAGTCTGTTATTAGATGCATACAAATATAAGATTATTTGGTCTGCGATGAATTGACTCCTTTAATGCTATGGTATAACTCCTTTTATTCCTACTAATTTTCTTTTATCAGTAGATGTCAATTTTATTTGACATTAACGATTCCACTACAGCTTTCTTATAATGACAGTTGGCATGTTTTTCCTCCAGTGCTTTTTACTTTGAACTTATATCTTAATATTTGTGGTTGTTTCTTATAGACAACCTAAAGTTGGATCTTATTTTTATGAAATAGTCTTATAATATCTGCCTTCTATTGAAGAGTTTAGACCACTATACTTAACAACATTTTCAGTATGGCTTGGTTTAAATCCATTGTATTGCTATTTGCTTCCTATTTTTCCACCTGCTCTTTGTTTCTTTTAGACTTTTCCTTCTTTCTTTTGAATCATTTGATATGTTCTGAATATTCCATTTTATCTCCATTATTGGCTCATTAACTCTTAGATTGTCTCTCCCCCTTTGGTTGCTCTAGGGTTTACAATATACATATTTAACTTATAATTTATATTGTATGCCCTTAAAAGAGTATACTTTCTTTTCCCTTGCTTGTTCATTATGCTTTTTCTATCATACACTCTACTTATACAAATAATTATATAATACATTTTATTAATTTGCTTTAAAGAGCCAGTTTACTTTAAAATGCACTTTTAAAATGATAAAAAATTCTTAATAATTTAACCACATATTTGCCATTTCCAGTGCTTTTCATTCCCTTATGCAAATCCACAATTTATTCTGGAATCATTTTTCTCAGTTTGAAGAAGTTTCTCGAACATCTATTGTAGGGAAATCATGCCTCAGATTTTGAAATTTAGATAGTTTTTGGTTTTGTTTGTTTTTGATTTGCTGGAAAGTTATTATTTCACTCTTTATTTTATTTTATTTTATTTTATTTATTTTATTTTATTTTTGTCTCCGGGCATGTAATTCTGGTTTGAAATCACTTTTCTGTTTTTCTCTTTCTTTTTCTTTATTATTTTTTTGGCTCACAGTTTCTAATGAGACGTATGTATCTTCATCTTTGTTTTTAAAAATACAATGTGCTGCCCACACCCAGCTGCCTTTAAGACTGTCTTCTGAAATTTCATAATGAAGTATATGTATTAGTGTTCACTCTGAGATGTTTTAGATCTGTGAGTTTTGATTTTCTTTACATTTGGAGACATTTTGGCCATTTTTTCTCAATCACGTGTTTGCCTTTATCTACTCTGTTCTTATCTCAAACATCAATATTATGTTTGCTAGGCTGCTTCGTATTGCTCCACACATGAGCCAGGTTCTTTTTTTTTTTTTTTCAAATGCAAAAGAATGAAGTTTTATTCCTACTTCACACCACATACAAACTTAAACTCATAATGGCTCAAAGACATAAATTTAAGTAATTAAATCTCTTAGAAGAAAACATAAGGAAAAACTTTTATGACCTTTGATTTGGGAAAGATTTCTCAAATGTGATACCCAAAGCATGAGCAACCAAAAAAAAAAAAAAATTATAAATTGGATTTTATCAAAATTAAAGTGTTTTGTGTGTGAAAAGGCACTATCAAGAAAGTGGAAAAAAAAAAGAGAAAGATAACCCACAGAAAGAGAAAAATGTAAGTAAAGCATATATCTGATAAGGGTCTAATATTCAGAATGCATGAAGAACCCTTGCAACTCAAAACCAAAAAGACAAATAATTAAGAACTGGGCAAAGGTTTTGATAGACATTTTCCCAAAGGAGACATACAAATAATCAACAAGTACATGCAGAAATGCTCAACATCATTAGCTATTAGGGAAATGCAAATTAAAACAGCATGAGATACCACTCTCACACCCATCATGATGGATATAATAAAAAACAAAATACGACAAACACATAAACAAAAAACGCGTTTGGTTAAATTTCAACGAAGACAAAGGATAATCAAAAATTAGTAATGCAAAACGATATATCCTCAAAAATTTATGTGTAATCATAATTGAAGGCAGAAAAATGGATGAGGCAATCTCCTAAGAAAATATCATAATACCATGAAATTAAGACAGAATTATGATCTTTTATAAACTGACTTTTCAAATGACAAAAGACCAACAAAATTGATTTTGAAGTTTGCTGGGAAAAGAGGAAGTAATTATCTCAAAACAATTAGAAATCACAACCTACTAATTTTGCATTATAGAGTCCTAGACAGTAGTTTCATGAAAATTATTTCACAATGGGAAAATCTGTTGCTAATCTTTCTTGTGGATTTTGTGTGTGTGTGTGTGTGCATGTGTCATGTTACAACTCTGAAAATAGTATAAATAGAAAGTGACCATTAACTATTTTATCATGAAAAAGGCAGCATAATTAATGGCATGACTCATATTTATAAGCATCTCAGATAATGCCTTGGTGTAAAATATTTCTATCTTTATACAAACATTTAATCAATTTGTAAGGCAATGAAGCCTCACTTAGCTATTAATTACTTAAATTAATATGCAAACAGAATATATTGGTGTCAAAAGTGTTTCATAATGATTCATTTATGAAGATTCTGAAATAAAAGTCACAACTGGAGGAAAATATAAGAGGCAACAAAATGCATTTTCTAATTTAAAAAGTGTATTTTTGTATGTGTAACATATTTTAATACAAATATTTTCTTTCAGTAGATGATATCATTTAAATTTTTTAAGTAGGAATAAGTATTTCAGGCTTCAAGATGCTTAAAAATAAAATTGCTATCTACTTATTCTTTAGACATATTAAACTAAAAATCTACAGATTTGCTTTTACAAATTTGCTTTGTATACATGTAATCACCATATTAAAAAGCGTGTAAGTATATATTTGCATGAGATTCTTTACAGAGTAGAAACACTCACTCTGTAATATAAGTCATTGCCATCCTAATTCCATATATTCCTCCCTTTCATACACGAAGTCAACTAAAAGTATACGCAACACTCTATTTCTTAGGAAACAGCAGTCTTTTAAAGCATAACCAAAGATAAAATACTTAGACAATCTTTTGGAATAGTTTGTAAAGAATCGGTGTCAATTCCTCTTTGAATGTTTGGTAAAATTCTGCTGTGAATCCATCTGGTCCTGGGCTTTTCTTTGTTGGGAGCCTTCTGATAACAGCTTCAATCTCCTTTATTGTTATTGGTCTGTTCAAATTTTCTACGTCTTCACGGTTCAGTTTTGGGAGCTTGTGTGTGTCCAGAAATTTATCCATTTCCTCCAGATTTTCAAATTTGTTGGCGTATAGTTGTTTATAGTAGTCTCGAATGATTCCTTGTATTTCAGATGAATCAGTTGTAATATCGCCTTTTTCATTTCTAATTTTTGTTATTTGAGTCTTCTCTCTTCTTTTTTTTGTTAGCCATGCTAATGGTTTGTCAATTTTATTTATCTTTTCAAAAAACCAACTTTTTGATTCGTTGATCTTTTGAATTGTTTTTTGGTTTTCAATTTCATTCAGTTCTGCTCTGATCTTAATGATTTCTTTTCGTCTGCTAACTTTAGGATTGGATTGTTCTTGTTTTTCTAGTTCTTTAAGGTGAAGTGTTAGGTTGTTCACTTGCCATCTTTCCATTCTTCTGAAGTGAGCATTTAATGCAATAAATTTTCCCCTCAATACTGCTTTTGCAGTATCCCACAGGTTTTGGTATGATGTATCATTGTTTTCATTAGTTTCAATAAACTTTTTGATTTCCTGCTTGATTTCTTCTTGGACCCATATGTCATTAAGTAGAATGCTGTTTAATTTCCATGTGTTTGTATAGTTTCCAGAGTTTTGTTTGTTATTAATTTCTAGTTTTAATCCATTGTGGTCTGAGAAGATACATGGGGTAATTGCAATTTTTTTGAATTTATTGAGACTTGATTTGTGACCTAATATGTGATCTATCCTGGAGAATGATCCATGTGCTGATGAGAAGAATGAATATTCTGAGGTTGTTGGGTGGAATGTTCTGTAGATATCTGCCAATTCCAATTGGTCTAGAGTCTTGTTTAGATCTTGTGTTTCTCTACTGATTCTTTGCCTAGATGATCTGTCTAATATTGACAGTGGAGTGTTCGGGTCCCCTGCTATTATGGTATTAGTGTCTATTTCCTTCTTTAGGTCTAATAGAGTTTGTTTTATAAATCTGGCTGCTCCAACATTGGGTGCGTACATATTTATGATTGTTATGTCTTCTTGCTGGATCAGTCCTTTTATCATTAAGTAGTGTCCCTCATTGTCTCTTTTTATGGTTTTTAGTTTAAAGTCTATTTTGTCAGATATAAGAATAGCCACTCCAGCTCGTTTTTCTTTTCTGTTTGCATGGTAAATCTTTTTCCATCCTTTCACTCTTAGTCTGTGTGAATCTTTATGGGTGAGGTGGGTCTCTTGTAGGCAGCATATAGTTGGGTCCTGCTTTTTGATCCAGTCAGCCAGTCTGTGTCTTTTAATTGGGGAATTTAAGCCTTTAACATTAAGAGTTGTTATTGAAAGGTGTTGATTTATTCCTAGCATTTTATTGGTTGTTTGGTTGTCTTAGGTGTCTTTTGTTCCTGCTTTCTGATTTACTGTTTGGTTTCTTTGTTTGTTGGTTCCTTAGGTTGTAGATAGTGTTTTTGTTAGCTTGTTTTCTCTTCATGAATGCCATTTTTATTGTACTAGTGGGTTTAGATTTTTCTTAGGTTTTTATGGCAGTGGTAGTTATTTTTCAGGAACCAAACCCAGTACTCCCTTGAGGATTTCTTGTAAGGGTGGTCTTGTGGTAGTGAACTCCCGCAGTTTTTGTTTGTCTGAGAAATATACTATTTGCCCCTCATTTCGGAAGGATAGCCTTGCAGGGTAGAGTATTCTTGGCTGGCAATCTTTGTCTTTTAGTATTTTGAAAATATCACCCCATTTGCTAGGCTGCTTCGTATTGCTCCACACATGAGCCAGGTTCTGATGTTTTTCTTTTTCTTTTTTCCCAGTCTTTTTTCTTCCCGTGCTTTATGCTAAATACCTTATTGTCTGGTTTCAATTCCACTGATCTTTTTTCTACAGTGTCTAATCTACTGTAATGTGATCCAATGACTTCTCAAAATTTCAGATTCTTTTTTTATCTATAGAAGTCCCTTTTGGGTTCTTTTTTTTAAAAAAATCATTCCGTATTCTACCCACTATGTTATATTATCTCTTCACTTCTTGAGTGTAATTATCATGTACTTAATAGCTATTCAAAGTCCTCCGAATTTCGCCTTCTATATTCTGTAGGGGGTGTCAGTGTTAAGCAGGTTGATAAGTAACTTGAGCTTATTGCTTTTGAGGTTTGTTTTTAAGATTTGTTATGATGGACCTAGAGTAGTCATGATCCTAATTTTGACCCACTACTAAGGTGGGACTTCCCTGGGAACACCACCAGTGCTCAGGTGTTCAGTGTGGACTCTGCATTCTGGTGGGCAGGATCTTCATCTTTCAGCCCCACATGAACTCTGGAAATTGTTTAGCTTCTATTTCCCTGGTAGTCTGCCTTATGTAGTCCACATGCATTTAGTATCAAGGAACAGATATACATGGACCACACAATGATTTCTGGAGCTCTTGCTCTACAGACATCTGTCTTGTTCACCTCGGGCTGCCATAACACAATACCATAAACTAGGTGGCTGAAACAGAACTTTATTTCTCACAGTCCTACAGGATGGGAAGTCCAAGATCAAAGTGCTACCAGGGCTAGTGTCTAGTGAGGGCTCTCTCCTTCAGTTGCAGCCTTCTGGCTGTGTCCTCACACAGGAGAGAGAGAGATCTCTCTCTTCTTCTTCTTATAAGAACATCAATCCCATCATGGAGGGTCACCCTCATGACCTCAAGTATCGTTAATTATCCCCCCAAAAGCCACATCTCCAAATACCATCACATTGGGGTTGGGGCTTCAACATATACATTTGGGGGGACACAATTAAGTCCATAGCAACCTCCCTTCTCTTTGATACTCTGCCCCAAAAATTACAGCCCTCTGAGTCTTGCTGAACTTTAAGCTTTATCTATTTGACTCTATAAAACCCTTATGCTGCGCCTGGGACCTTCCTTGCTGCACTGAAGTTCAAAAACTGATACAGGCAGTTCTGGGATAAATCCTGGGACTCACTTCTTCTGTTTCCTCTCTGTCAGGAATCATAGTGTTGTGCTGCCTTTTTTTCATGGTCCAAGAACAGTTTCCTTGTATATTTGTTCAGTTTTCTAAGTAGTTGAAGCAGATGATTTATTAGTTCAGGCTTCCATAATAAAGTACCAGAGCCTGGGTGGCTTATAAACAACAGAAATGTATTCCCCACAGCTCTGGAGGCTGGAAGGCTGAGATCAGGGTGCTAGTATGGTTGGTTCTGGTGACGGCCCTCCTCCAAACTGCAGACTGTCGAGTTCTTCTCGTATCTCCACGTGGCGGAAAGAAGGCAAGAGAGTTCTCTAGGGTCTCTTTTATAAGAGTATTGGTTTCATTCATGAGCGCTTCACTCTTATGACTTTATTACACCTTTAAAACCTCACCTCCTAATAAATAGAATTTCAACATGTGTGTTTTGGGGGACACAAACATTCAGATCATAACAGGGTGGTAAATCTAGGCCCATTTGCTTCATCAGGAGAGTTTTTGAATATAGCAATAGAATGCACAACAGGGGAATGTTCAAGATTCATTTGCTGTAGAAGTGTCTGCAGATACTCTCTGGTGGAGAGTTTTTGAATATGCATGCTGGTGAGATTGGTCTCTAGTTGTAACTTACCCCTCTGGAACTTATGTTAAATATCTAGTACAACAACAACAAAAGCAGAATTGTTAAAATCTCTGTAAGACATAGAAAGCAAGAGTCTGTTATGCTTTGTCACCTATGAAGCAGGGTGGAGCACAGGTTGGCATGGAAATTATTTGGCCTGCCTTAGCATTGGTGCACAGAACAGAAGAATAATTCGTGGAATGTAGGAGGAGATTTTAGTAGCCAGGCCAGTTTTCATTTGCTTGGCAACCTGAGGGAAAGAACCTAGGAGACAAACTTTACAGGCAAAAATTTAAAAAAAAAAAAAAAAAAAAGAAGAAGAAGAAGAAAGAAAACAAAACAAAAGAAAAGTGAAAAATCCCTGCTATTCAGTTGTCTGGGTAGAAGCTTCAAGAATCAATAGAGGGATAGAAACCTGAACTGTAGGGATACTTAAAGCCAACATCAAGGTCAGGAAAAATATCTTGGTTTTCAAGGTGTAGGCCTTGTCCATATGTTAAAGCGGTAGGGAAAGAGGCAGAAAAACTTATTCCAGTGGTAGCTGGGGATGCATGTAATTGATAATCAGGAGTAGAAGTAAAAGAAATGCCCCAGGAAGGCCTAGAGGATTAGCTTTTGAGCCATATATGATCCATATCCTGGGGTGTTCTGAATTACTGCAGAGCTATTTGCTAAAGGGAAATGCTACTTTTTCAGAAATTCTGTAGGTAACATGGAGATACCATTAATATACTTTACACTCATAGACTGTGTCTTTGGGGAATGTGCAAGATTTATTTCCTGCAGAAAGAAGTGTCTCCAGATACTCTCTGAAGGTGTCAGAATATATGACAGGATCTTAGATGTGCCCATTGCCAAGACCTTTTTGAAAGGATGATTTTTCAAAAAAAAAAAAAAAAATTCCCTGTGTATTAGTTTCATATTGCTTAAAATAATACAAATATATTATCTTGCATTTCTGGAAGTCAGAAGTCCTAAAATCAAGCTGTCAGCAGGACTGCATTCCTTCTGGAAGTTCTAGAGGAAACTTATTTTCCTATCTATTCCAGCTTCTCCAGGCCACCCACATTCCTGGGCTTGTGGCCCCTGTCTCAACATCACTTCCACCTCTGCTTGCGTCCTCACATCTGCTCTGACCCCGACCCTCCTGCCTCCCCTTTATAAAGACCCTTGTGATCAAGAACCATCTCCCCTTAACTTGACTTTTAACAAGATCCTTAACTTGATCATGTCTTCAAAGGCTCTCTTTGATATGGAAGGTGGTACATTCACAAGATCTGGAGATTAACACATGCACATAGTTGAAGAGCATTGTTCTGCCTACCACACATGTTGACATATTTTCACAAGACAGTTTACATGCTTTTCATATTTGGGGAATATTATGAACTGAATGCTCATGTCCTCAGAATTCATATATAAAAATCATGACCCTCGGGGTGTTGGTATTAGAATGTGAGGCGTTTGGGAGATGATTAGATTATAAGGGTACAACCCTCATGAAAGGATTAGTGCCCTGAGAAAAATGACCCCAGAAAGCTCTCTTACTCTCTTTCTACCATGTGAGAACATAATGAGATGTAAGCAGTCTGCAGCCCAGAAGAGGGACCTCACCAGAAATGACCATGCTAGCACCCTGATCTCAGCCTTCCAGCCTCCAAAAGTGTAAGAAACAAATATCTATTGTTTATATGTTATCCAGTTTAACATATAACATTCTGGACTCACTGAAAATGGGAGTTAGCATTTGAAGGATAAATCTTTTCCTTTCAAAATCATCCATGGCCCTTAAATGGCACATTATGGGATATCACCCTGGGCTTCAGTGTTTTTAGGTGAGACATTAATCTCTAGAAGTTATATCCCAGGCAATCTGGAGAATATCTCTTTGCCTGTTAAAACTATCCAAACCATGTCATACTCTTGTATATATCCCAATATAAACCATGAAACTGTGGGCACATAAGGTACAATAACATTCACAACAACAATACTACTCTCTCCTGGAATATCTAGGAAGGAATTTATCACTCCCTTTCCTGATGCCTACCAATTACAGAAAGAGCATGTGCTTACAGGGTGAGAAATCTTACATTTTCCTGTCTTTTGGGCCTAGATCATGGGGCGTGTTAGGCTCCCAGTTTTAACGATTATTTAAATGGTATTTTAAGCCACAGGCTTAGATTGCTTCTCACTGTTGCCAGTTCTTACTTGTCTTTTATGTCTTATAAGCCCTGCTCTTCAAATCCCACAGGGCAGAGACAGAGCTTTCCTCTGTGAGCTGTGCAGTGTCAAGCAAGTCACTGGCCTTTGGCAAATAATAATTGCATTTGGGGTTGTGACAGGAGATGGAAACTGGACATTTTCTGACCCTCATCTCCCTGGTATGCTCAGAGCGTGTTCATTTTAGTATATACTTTGGAAGCTGAAAGATCTCTCACTGGGTATGAATCAGTTTTATAATGACATAAATAGCTGTACATATGTGGGCACATATGTCCACTTTGGTTACAGCACAGGTACTTCATAAAACACTTAGTGAAGACCTACTATGTGCAAATCACTTTGTTGAGCATCCTGGGGTGAAAAATGACAATTGATATTGTTTTGACTCCCAAGCAACATGTACATAGAGTTGCTACAGGTTTGTCACATGCAGAGACGTGCACAGATGTGTATATAGCAGCTTTTTAACTGATAATTTGATTCTTTTTATTTCAAAGAATGCTTTGAAAAAACTTAATTACAGTTCAAGAACTTTCTTTTTAGCATTTGCAACACTTCTTGGACTAAGCAAATGACTTAGGAGCCATCAAAGGATGCTTAAAACCACTTGTTCCTCAATTATTTTTCTACTCTTGAGCTCCCGTGATATCAAAATTACTTAACAATATTTATGTTTCAGAATCATCGTCTCTACTTGTGTTTGTTTTATCAGAAATATGGGGGAGAAGAGAGAATATGGGAGAAATTTCCATTCATCTTGTGTGTGTATTCGTGTGTACTCGTCTGTGTGTACAGATAATGTCTTATTCAGAACCTTCTGAGCAGTAGGAAAGTTGTACGTGATAATGAAAGATACGAGTATGGGAGTGGCTGTTTATGAAAGGTTTATACTGTCTCCTTTTTTCCCTAGGTTTACTTGGTTAGTAGCAAAAAGTGACATGAGATCTAAGTAGGTACCTCTGGGTACCACTGGGGACTCCTAGCCCCCATTTGACTAAGTCTCAGTTATTTGGGGATAAAGATTATTCAAAAGTTTAAAGGGGAATCCTTCCCTCTTTCTTCCGCACCCTTCCCTGGGGTATGAGCCCTGAACCACACTCCCACTCTCATGCTGAAATCCCCTTAATCGCCCAGCTAAAAGTTATTTCATGAAACTTCACTTATTTTCAATGGCTTTGATGTAGGCAGAACAATTGATTCAGAAGTTGTTTTGGTTAACGAAATTTGACTCTCTGGAAAGCCCCATTTCTCCATTCCTGTTTGAAACACGCCCATAATGATTGTGACAACATACTATAGCAACAAAAAAATCATCTCCTATCAAACTTTTTTAAATCTCCTTCCATTCTTAGCAATGTCGTAGGCATATTACTCTGATGTCTTGTCCTCACTGTAGGTGCCCAATCTGGCCCAATGAAGAGGACCGTAAAGAGCAATGTTTTTAAGTGATGTGTTTATTTATTGCTATAAAACATTCTTAAAGAGACAAAAATCTCTCATAAATTTATCACAATATTATATCTACTTTTCCTTTTAAATTTCCTTTCATTCTTTATCTTTTAAACATCTGTGTTCATTGAAAAGACATAAGATCGGATAACCGAACTCAACAGGTGTATGACAACTTTCTTTTATCACCACTATTTCTCTTCCCTTTCCACACTATGCAACGAGGGCTCATGATAGAATTACCATTTGATTAGTTGGACATTGTCTACCTTACCCTCATTTCTCCATTCAGATGATTCACGTTCATTCATTTATTATTTTTCATTCATATTATTTTCATTCTTTTTATTAAAGAGATATAGACTTAACACCCAATTATTTTTCAGGTACTATGCTGGGTGCTTAGTTAGATGCAAATAATAAGATATAATATCTATACTTAGAGAGGTTTGTATGGTGTATGTATGCGTGTGCATGTGTGTGTGCAGTGGGGGGCCAAATAAACAAATGATCACATCATCACATTTACAGGGTGATGGACAATATAGTAGGGATAGTTACAAAGCATTACTTAAGTACTAAGGAAGAGTCACTGTGGGTTATCAAATAAGGATTTACTAGGAGGTGCCATATGTCATGTACCTTAAAAGGTAAATTCAAGTTCACAAATGGAAAAGACAGGAAGAGCTTTCAAGGTTAGTAAAGGGCATCTTCTCTTTGGGGGAACAGAAAGAAGTTCAAATTGTCAGGAACACAGGGACATCATGGGATTATGGGGAGAGGACGGTATAGTTAAGGATAGGATGTGAAAGACTTAACACTCGGTCCAGGGGCAAAAGAGAGCTAATGGGGAGGTTTAAGTTCTCCCAATTTCTTTTAAGGAAAAAGTATATCAGGGAAATATTTTAAAAAGCCAACTTATTCATACAGTTAGTCAACAATTATTTATGGTGCCCTTATTATTACTGGTAGGCATTTTGGAAAGCAATAGTGAGTAGATAATAAATATGAATAAGATATTCAGGAAATATGCTCTTTCACTGGGCAAGTAATACAAACTAAAAAAAAAAAAAAACCTAGGAAATACCATTGTAAGATGATCTGATACACATTTTATGCAGATATGCTGCAGAGACATAGGACAATGGCGATATGGGACAAGAAAAAGGTAGAGAGAAGGAGAGAGAACCACAGAGATATGAGCTTCCATTTCACAAAGGTCTAGTTTCCTCCAACCTCAAAACTAAATGTAAAGTTAGTGATTAGGAAAGTAATATTTGCACCTCAATAAAGAAGAACCATGCTTAGAAGAAGTTTATTCATACTCTGAGGAATAAAATAATCTATATTCTCTATTTTTATCATTATTTGAGGTTCCTGGATGGAATGGACCCAATGCCATTCTCTCTTGAGACAATCAAAGTCTCTTTTAAAAAGACCAGCAAAGATTTATGTCATACATTTCCAGTCCTCAGACAACACTCAGAGGCCAATGGGGGTGCCATAAATGATGAAGAGAAAAATAGGATGTTGTTAGGCTGGACTGAGCCTTCTGTTGACAATTGATGTACTGCACTTGGAAAAGCCCCATAAATGTTGTCCTGCTGGTACAGTTTTTAAACAGAAGTTTCACAAAGGCCATGGATGTTTTATTTATTTATTTATTTATTTGGTTTATTGTAATATTCTGAGTCTGTGGCTCCAGCCCTTGACATCAACTTCTGTAAAAATAATTCAGCTTTACTGCAAAACTAAAGATTCATTATATAGAGTGTACCAATGCTGCACTTATTTATCCAGATAAGTTACTCCCAAGCTGCAAAGCCTTTCATCTCATGTTGTCAGAAAGCCAGGATCAGTTAAATAATTTGTAATAGGCTTCTCAGATCAGGTGTGAACATGCAAGACTGGAGAGAAAGCAGTTGTAAAGATTTATTTTTGCATTTTTATTCATGACTGTTTTTTTTTTTTAATGAGGGACAGTTCACAGGATGGGCAGCTCTATTATGGGTAGGTTAGAGAAACAGCTTTTTCACTTCGGCTTCTATTTTTAAAAGAGAAATTTAGAAAGTTCCAGAAAGTGATGATGAAATGGCCTGAATGTAAGCTGTCATGTCCTTTACAACTGATGCATTTTGAAAGTTAGGTGAAAAGGCAGTGTCCCGGGATGGTTGTGTCTGTACGGGAACAGGGAAATAAAGTTGGTGATCTCAAGAGACTTCCGTCACTATGGAAGCACCAGACTTGACCCTTTCCAGTCTTCTTCCACACGGGACTTGGTGTCCGACAAAACTTAGGTTATAAGCAATGAGGGGGCCGTGATTATTGCAACCTTGTTAGCCTAGTGCTTAACTATGCTGCCATAACATTTTAAACATTATTAAATGTATTTTTGAAAATGATGAGGGTCATGGAAATATTTCCTATTTGGAATGGAATGGAATGACCTAAAAAGAAACAGAATGTAAATAACCTTTTTTTTTTTTCTTACTTCCAAAATACATAGTACCGCACCAGTTCTAGAACTCGGGCATCCTTATTTCTGACTTTTCATTCCGTGGAAGCACGCTTTGAAGAATTGAACTAATTCCCCCAATGTAGATGTCACTATGAGTGTATGATAAATGAACGTCGATATTAGCAACTTAACCCAAGGGTTCTTTGCCTAAAACTCGTGTGGAACTGAAGCTTCAGGGTTTTACTAGCCATTGACAAATGCTGGAGAGAGATATTAGACAACCCCCTCAGCTACCCAGACAGCCCCTTGTGTCCATGTCAGAATAAAAAGAAAAAAATTGTTTTTGCAGCAAATTCATTTTTATGGAAGCAGCCAAATCATACGGTCCTTTGAGCCTTTAGTAAAGCAATAATAACAGGCCAGGCAGCCAGTTCACTGTAGGGGACTCGGAGGGTGAAAGAAGAATTTCAAAAAATGACACACACACGACACACACACACACAGTTTTGAAACATGATCTAGTTAAGAAACTAAAAGTGCACCTTTTAGGTATATAAGGAATAGAAAAAGCCCCACTCCAGATGTTTGAGTATGTGCACAAAAGGGTAGAGAGTGACAATTCTGATTAATTTAATGTGTTTAGATTACTTCCTTAGTTTTGGTAATTATCTAAAAATCAAGCAAACAAACAAAAACTCAACTAATTTTTGCTTCCATCTACATAGTTGAAAAAAGCCGTAACTTCTCTGCCTCTGAGCAAAGTAATGATTTTCCCATCTCTGTAGTTTTTCTTACATAACTCAACTTTTACAATCTTCATTAGCTGAACATAGGCAAAGAGCTTCGGAAAAGCTCAGCTTGTCACCTTTTGTAACATTGTTGCTGTTCATGTATGATCCACCAGTGGGGATTTAAGAATATTGACAGTAGCTAATATTAGTGACAGAGACATGAAACGATATTATTTTGAACTGTTTTCTGTCTTGTTTTTTTCTTGTGATAGTTCATTGTTTAGTTTCCATTTCTCTAGGAGGAGGTGTAATTCTACAAATCCGGGAATCAAATCTTTATTTTCTTGACCTAATGCACACTGGGCTCAAAAATGATAAGTTCTAGAATGATTTTGAGTAAAAATTAAAAATTAATGAATCAAGGCTTTTAAAGCTTTGAAAATATCGCAAGGGAACTCACTGAATATATCATTTTGTTCCAAAGAATTCATAGTGTAACCGTAGGAGACTGAAAGTGAAATATTTTTAAAATATGAGAAAGAAAACATCAAGCGTATAGACCAGGAAGAGGTTTGTTGATTGATTGAAAAGGAAAGAAGAATGAAAGCCCAGGCAAAGACTAATTCAAATATAATTGGACATTATCCAGGCTTCTGTTTCCTGAATTGCTCTAGGAGATACTTTTGTGGTATTTAATATTCGCATTCATCCTCTTTTCTGTCTGTTCTGTCTAAAATGTTTTCTGTACACAGTCAGTATTTGTATTTTGGGTAAGGATCATAATGAAGGATATGATTTAGACAATTTTCATGAAGTGGAATGAAGTCATTAGATGTGCTCACGCTTATTACAGTTCTTTCTCAGCATGTGATGGGATTGCACGTCCTTGCCCCTTTTGAATTTAACCCATGAAATGGGAATAAATGTGATGTGTATCACTTCTGGGCAGAAGCTTTAGGAACTAGGCGTGCCATAATTTCTTCCCCTGCCTGGGTGATCCTAGATGCACAGGCTGAGAGGGAGCTTTCTTTAACCTATGTCTCTGTTTAGCTGTAATGTACAAATTCCCCTGCCAACCATTTCGCCATACGATATTTAAAATGAGCAAAAAAATACATTCTCACTGTATTCACCCATGAGTGTTGGAATTGTTTATTGCTGCAGAATAACCTAGTTTATCCTGACTGATACAGATTGTTACAAATATGATTCTCTGAAAACCTCTGCCCCACTAACATGTAAGATGCTGGTTCATATACTCATGTCTGGGATGGTTCTGCATCCCAGATGGTTCTGATCCTACTGAAGGAAAAAAAAAAATACCATTTAAATATCTGGCTGAGAAGTTGAGGGAAATCATAGGGGTCTTTTCCTTATCTAAGTAAGAAAGAACATAAGCAATCTTTTAACATAGCACACACCCACTTGCTTTACAACTTCATTCATCTGTTTCCTTTGTCTCAGTCATGCTCCTTCTAGAGTTAGTCTAGAACGCACCCTAGACTACCCTAGTCTAGAGATGCCATTCTGGATACATTTAAAATAAGAATAGAGCAAGTGTTTGAACTTAGAGGAGCTTAGTTACACTCAGTATCTTTGACCTCAAGACCACAACGTAACCCACATGCAGCACTGGCTGTGCCAGCATCTACTGGCTCTTTAGCCTATATCAGTAACTTCTTAGCTGTTGTTTTTCTTGATTTCAAACTTGGGTATGAAGATTACCCTCTCATATCCTGAACTGGAGTCTATGTATGGAAACATTTTCACTCTCTGGGAGATTTTCACATGATTTGATATTTCCAAAAAGGATTTTTTTCTTTTCTTTTAATTTTTTTTGTTTGTTTCTTTCTGCATAGCTCTTTACTGAGATAATTTAGTTTCTTTCCCTTAGAGATCAGAATATGCTGGATGAACAGCTAGGGGTGGATGTGGGAGGAAACAGAGAGTAGAGCGTATTTCTAATTGATGTCATGTTACTCATAAACATACACAGGACTAGGCTTTAATCCTTATAATGGACCATGGAAAAATGATTAATATTTGTAATATTGTGAGTGGGTAGAAAAGGAGTGTAAAACACACTATATAAATCATGGAACCAATTAAAAATGTGTCGGGGGAGTGAGAGTAAATTCACCAAGAGTAGGTGTTTTTATTATTTTTCTTTCATCTCTTTTCAGAATAAAACAGCAGGCATAGACAAGATTGAATCTCTTTACTTTTTATTTATTTTCTTATTAAAATTACTGCTGCTGAAGTTCTTCAGGTTAACTCTATGTTAACTTTTGGGGTAGACATATATTTTTTCATGACTAATAGGCATAAGAACAGTTTGTTCAGGATATGGAATGCTTTCCATGAAGTAATGGAACAGAAACACAAAACTTGGCTTTCCAAATCAACAATACATCACTTCTATATATTTCTCTGTCAAAAAAATAGCTCAGCATTTGTTGACCGCCTTCTACACCAAAACACAGAGTTTAGGATTGTGTGAGATATTACAGCTCCTGCCACAGATAACTTATAATTTCAAATGGAAAATTGGGATTCTGTCTTATGATGAGCCATAAACGCAGCACTGATCGACTTTGACTTCTTTTAGAAAGTTAAGAGAAATCTGAATCCTCAGTTCTACATATAAAAAGATGGAGCTGGTAACGCCTTTTCTATCTATCCCACATGCGTTCTGTGGACCATATGATATCCTATAAGTCTAAAAAAGTCTTTATATTTACAAGCACGTACAAGATTAATGCAGGGGTGATAAGAAGCATGCATTAGAAAAGGGGAATGTACGGAAAAAGTAAGGTAAATTTAAAGGCTACCAAGTAGTTCAGAAATGAGGTGCTAAAATGCTATTTTAGGGTTGTGGAACGACAATGGAGAGGAACAGACAAAGATGTGAGACAAAGTAATGATTCTATAATTCTGGACACTGGGTAGAAAAAAAAAAACATTAGAAAGTGAACTATGAACCTGAGTCTGAATTGACTACCAGAACTGTCCTACCATGACTGGTGACGTGGTTCATGAGGAGGTACTCCTGGGGTGGTGGTAGAGATAACGAGTTTAATGTTAGACATGTCGTGTTCAGGTAATAGAAACCTAGATAGGTGGAATATGTTTGTGAGGTAACTAAAAACACTGCACAGGAGCTCAGGAGAGAAGTCCACATGAAAAGTTGATTTAAAGTAATGAATAACATTAGTGAGAAAGATAGACCCCCCAAATAAAATGCTTATATTTGCAGCATGCAGTGGAGTTATTAAAGATGCATTAGAGATGTTTTAAAAACTGTAAAAGAACACAATGAAAAAGATGATGGCCATATAATTGAAAGCTTGGATGGAGCAGATAATTTTTAGAAAAAAACATGTTACAGATGGATTTATAAAAGTAGAGGCATGCACAGTTTAATATTAAATTAGAAAAATAAATCAGTAAACAAAGGTATTCACCAGCACTCCCTTTCCATCCAAATAAAACTGGTCTAGATAGTTTTGCAGGCAAATTTTTACCACATTTTAAGGCATTGATATATGTAACTTATGTACCTTTTGCATGGACAATGGAAACAAAAAAAATCATATATTTAAGAATAGTACAACAACAAAAATTGTTAATTTTAATTCAAGAACATAACAAGAATCTCTGTTGGTGCTTCTTCTGGTCAATATTGAATTAGTGGTTCAAAACAAAGCAATGAATTTAAAAATAAAATGGCATAAGAATTGCAAAACTTGTTATTAGCATTTGATATAATTGTCTACTAGAAAAATTCCATATATTCTACACAGTGTTGGAATTTATAAGAATTCAGGAAGATTGCCAGGTGAATTCTCAACATACAGAAATCATTAGCATTTCTATACATCTGCAATAAACATTGAGAAAATAGATGTATCTAGGAATAAATGTGGCAAAATAAGTGTTAACTAAATGGCAAAATATTCCATGTTCATGGATGGAAAAACTCAATAATGCACTATAAGTATGGATTTTCTTCAAGTTAACTAATGAATTAATTGCAATTACAATTAAAATACCAGCATAGTTTATCATGCAACTTCACAAGCAGTTCCTAGAATACATATGGAACAACAAAGAACCAAAAATAGCAAAGGCAATTTTGAAAAAGAATAGCAAAGTGGAAGCAAACTACAGATATCAAGACATTCTATTACTGTAGTAAGACTAATATTTGCAAAGGAGTAAAAACAAGTGAATCGGTGAATCCACACATATCTGAAAACTTGATGTGTTACAGAGTTGGCATTAAAATTGGTGGAAGAAATAAACTAGTAAGTGGTGCTAGGTTCCTGGGTTATTGATTTGGGAAAAAATATGTATATAGTACTTAATATAATACAACAATCACCTTCACATAGATAAAACCCTTACATGTGTCAAACAATTTTTTTTCTTTTTTTAATCAGAAGAGAATGTCTGTGATCTCAGGTTAGAGAAGAATCTCTTAAACAAGAAAAAAAATAAACACGAATCATCATTTAAAACTATTGAAGATTTAACTATTTAAACATAAAACATAACTTCAAGAAAAATATCATTAACAAAATGAAAAGAAAATTCATAAAATGAGAAGTTACAGATAACAATGAATTAAGAGAATTTATAAATAATTACAAATCAATTTGAAAATGGAAACTAACCCAATAGAAAAACGAGCATGTGAACAAGAAATTCACTGAAAAGGAACCCCAAAATCTTGTTACCTTAATTTCACTAGTAATCAGAGAATTGCAAATGAAAATACAAGGAGAAACTACAAGGAGATTCCTTTTCATGTTCTTCAGATTGTCAATAATTAAGAAATCCGAAAAATATCAAGTGATGACAAAGAGGAAAACTAATGTGAACTCTCATCCATCAGCAGTGGGAACATAAATTGATACAATCACTTTGGAGAGCAACGTAGCAATAATCATTGAAGCTGCTATCCTACATAGACTCTGACCCAGCAATTCTACTTGTAAATATATAATTAGGAGAAAATCATGTATAAGCATACAGGAAGAAATATATTTTAAAAGTTTATTTCAAAATGACTAATAGTAAAAAATCAAACAGAAAAAAACCCCTCTTAAGTATCAACAAAGAGGATAATGAGTCAAGTGTGGAATATTTGCAAAACATCATAGAACACGCAATGAACGAACTAGAGCTACAGGCAACATATATCAACATGGGTTAATAAAAAAAATTATGAGTTTAAAAATAAGCCAAATGGTGCATACAGTTTTATAGCACTAAAACACAAAACAATACTGTATGTACTCATTTTCTGTGCTGCCATCACAAATTAGTACAAATTTAGTGACTTAAAACAAATTAATCATTTTAGTTTCGTAAGTCCAGTAGTCCAGTCTAGGTCTCACCTAACTAAAATCAGGGTGTTGGTAGACTATGTTTACTTCTGAAATGGAAAAACTATTTCCTCATTCATTTTGATTGTTAGTAGCATTCTGGTCCTTGAGGTTATAAAACTAAGGTCTCTGTTTTCCGGTTAGCTATACACCGAGGGCCATTCTCAGTTCCTAGATGCCACCTCCTTCCTTGGCCCATGGACATTATTTTCTATCTTCCAAGCCAACGGTGGCAGGTTGGGTCCTTCTCGAGCCATATCTTTCTGATTCAGTCTTCTGCCTTCCTTTTCCACTTTAAAGGACCTATGTTTCTGGATTGGGCCAACCCATATAATTTATGATAAACTCCCCTCCTCAAAATCCTTAACTTTAATTACACCTGCTATATCCCTTTTTAGAAAATAATATATAAGATAACATATTCAAAGGTCTTAAAGATTGGGACGTGAACATCTTTGGGGGCTATTTTTCTCTATATCACACTGTATGTTTTTCATGGACAAGTACAAATGTAAAGAAATTATAAAAACGTGTGTGGGGATAGTTGTACCAAATTCAGGATAGTGATTACCCCTGGACTGAGAAGCAGAGGAATGGTTGGGAAGAAAGTCAGAGAACACCTAATCTCCCTCTATTATTTACCATTGTAAAAGCTGGATTTAATACTAACTTAAAATGCTACGGTTTGACTGAATTAAATAGAAGAGAGGTCATAGAATTTTTTATCAGTGCATTTCAATATTTTGTAATAGAAAATGCTTAAAAAGGGGAGGAAGAACGGAAAAGAAGAAAAGTTTGTGTAAAGAGTCAGTAAAATATTGAATCAGGGAAGAAGATATTTTGCAAATTGAAAATGGGTAAAACTAGAAGGCTCAGGCCAGACACTTGAACCTCACTGTAGCAGTAGAGGAGATTTTAAGCTGTGAGTGATGGAAAAATGATGACATTAGGGACTTAAAAGAATGTGAGAAAATTCAAAGCAGCCATGATGAGTGTGACAGGGAATAAAATGTTAAATTAATAAACAGAGCCACTGGAGTAGATGGTCAACTGCAAGAAACAGTATTAGGCATTTGAAAATACACACTGCATTGAGGACAGTCACTATAAAGAATGTGATTGTAGAAGGTTGAAGGAACAGACAAGAGCAGCTGCAGATTGAGTTAGATTACTCACACTGGCAATATACTCAGTCAGCTGTGTTTCTTGAGTTTCCTTAGAATACAAGTTAAGTAGTAGTTTTATCAGCCGTGGAGGAATAGAATGGTTAAAGGGAAGTTACATAGTAACCCGAAAAGAAAAGCTTCATGTTTGTGATCTAGCATGAACCTGACATAATTTTGATGAAATGACCCTGGAAGCTTATTAGGTAATGCCTAATATCGTTCAGGCATTAGCAAACCATTGTGGGAGTGTTCACCTGTAAAGGACTGTTTGCATATTTCTTAAATGTTTCTTAACACACACTCACTAAGATTTTATCTGTCCCCTAAAGACCTTTATTTCCTGTTGTCTTTTCACTTTCCCTCTATCCTCATCATGGTTTATTTTGAAGATATACCTCCTATAGCCTACAGCAAAGCCTTTTTCAAGTGGGAGGGGGTTATAAAAATAATGTTCAGAATTCAAATCAAAACTCTTTGGATTTTACCCATTATTTTGAAGTGACTTTAATATCACATAGCAGCAAAATATTGGATGAGAAACAAGATCTTCCAAATTCTACCCTAGGGTTCTTCTCCAATATGTCCCATTGATTTTCACACATAAAGCAGCCACCCAGATCAGGTAACAGTGGATTAAAAGAGAAAATGAGAAAGGCAGCTGAGAAGATACTGCACCTGCAAGTGACTGGGTTTTTCCTTCCTTGGATGGAGCTAGAAATCCTGATGTGATCAGTTTTATATAGTGTTTAAAATGGATATTTCTACACATGGCCAGCAAATGAAGGTACATTTCCTGTTGGTCCAAGAGGCCATTATGGGTGGGAATGACACCATTAACTGATGGTTTATTGCTGTGGGGAAATATTTGGACATCCTGTTTGCTTGATCAGCAGTTAAACCCCAGGTTGCTGTTTTGACCTTGGTTCACCCAGAAGATTATTTCTATAAACTTGAAAACTGAAACCAAGTAAGATCACATACACAAAAGAAGTCCAAGGGAAAAAAGTCAAGTCTTTTGTTTATCTCTAGGGTGTGAACGGGGGCCAAAGACTATACTACTGTTCCCTCTCTGGAAACAAGGTGATTTGCATTTCTCCTCGGTTTTAGCTTATGATTAACTATGTTAATAGCTTTATTCAACAAAACCTCCTCCCCCCCCCCCCCCCCCGTTGAATTTTGACCTTTGGAGCCCCTTACTAAAGTTTGTAGGAATTAAAAAATGAACATTAAATATCAGAAGTTTGGAAAAATATGTGATGGTCTAGTGGAAAATGTCATATTAAAGTATAAGTAGTCTAAAATCAACATAATTTCATTAACAATTATGTTTCCCAATTGCTAATCATAATTATCTTCCTGCTTGATAAATAATATTATGAAAAACTTTGAAGTCTAACTCCCTGCAGCTGCCAGCACATAAATATGAATGCTAGGACCTAATAGCAATACACATCAAATTTATGTGTTGCAGTTAGGCTGGTCTCCAGACCCCCTACTTAAGGATCTCTAAGTCTAATAGGAACCACTGCTCTCGGAAGAGAGCTTTATATTTTATAGAACCTTTGAACATGTTACCTTATTTGTTTGTTATGCTTTGTTTCTCCAAACACCACTGTGAGTTAGTTAATACAAGTATGATCCTTTGGATTACTCCAATGAAGGAAATAAGGCTTAGAAATTTGGCCACAGATTTCAGAGCTGTTAAGTACAGATCTGGTCTTGAATCCAAGTGTTTGGACTCTACATTTAGTGTTTGGACTCCACATTTAGTGCTTTTCTTCATTAAATCAATGCAGGAGTTGATTCTAATAACCACTAGTAGTGTCACTGCCTTCAGTGTTTCCTTCCTGCCTCAGCTAAAGCTATGTCTTCCCTGCAACACTGTATTGCATTTGATGTATGGAATTACATGGATAAAATAACTATCAGGAAGTTGCTGCTTGTAACAAAGGACATTATAATTTATTTTCAGGAAAATTCCTGGAAGTTTCTAAAAAGGGAAGATAATTTTAGATTTTTATTTAATGACTCGATTCTAAACAAAAACAAGGAATAGAGTCTTATGAAGGCACTAGACATGAAACATTGATTAACACCTGCCAAAAATTTCTTTGGGTGTCAAACAAAACAAAACAAGGCAGAAATAATAAAAATAATGTAATAATGAAGCAAAAACTGTAGCAACAACAACACAACAACAAAAAAACCCATAGTAACATATCGGAGTCAGCCAAAAAAACCCAACACAACAACAACAACAAAACCAGTATTAACGTATCAGAATCAGCCCACTATAAAAGCAAATAATAAATTAGCAAAGAGACTACTGCGATTTAAAGTCCCTAGGTTTCTTTCACTCCAGAAAAGCTTTGCTAAAATAACACAAACCCTATAGCTTACTAATTTTTCAGGCCGATATTTGGGTATAATTTGTGTGCTTTACAGGCCCAGAAAACCCACAAGAGGCACACATTGCTGACGTAACTGTCTTTGAATTTAACAAAGCCCATTACCATGCCAGTGAGGAGGATGGGTGGAAAGCTCAAGGGAGTAGGTTTCTTAGGTACCCAGAGGGGTTTTTCACTGCAGCTACTGAAATAATAAACTCCCTTGATTTTTGGCACCAACCAGAGAGTAGTTTTAACAGTTCACTTCTAATCGCAGATAATTCTTTTTTTATTATGTCATTTTAGATGCTGTTATTACACATAGAGCAAATGTTGCTGTGTTACTGAAAACCATAAACTGCGTGCACAGTATCAACTTTAACAAAAGTGAAACTGTCTGTAATCTTGGGTTTAAAGGTGGGGTGCGTGTGTGTGTGCGTGTATGTTTATGTTTTAATCTGCCCACGATTTGTTGTTAGAATAGATTTTATGATGTCTGGAATCTGAATTGAACTTCTCATCCTCTTTTGTTTCAGTTAAAATAAATTAAAAGCTTGCTCATTATCTTTCCAGTAAATGTTGGTATAAATTCTGGCGTAGGAGATCTCAATCAACAGATTTCATACATTTCCCACCGACAGCGATTAAGGCCCTGTAGTCTGGACAGGAAGTGAAAACATGTTGTTTTGTCTTAGACAAGGTAACTGGTTTTGATGTAAAAAAAAAAAAGAAAGAAAGAAAGAAAGAAAGAAAGAAAAAAATGAGAAAAACTGCATTTGGTGATTTCTGAAAGATTTTTATCCTAAGATAATATGCTTAGCATAACTGTAAGGGTCAAAAAAGGAATATTAGACAAAAACATTCTCTCTCTCTGTCTCATTTTTGTTTTGTTTCATTTTCTGTTTCAATTAATTAGGGTGTTTCCATTTAATTTTTAATTTTCATTTTGAAATAATTTAAACTCCTAGAAAATCTTTAAGGAAAAAGATCCTATATTCTTTTTACCCAAATACACTAGTCGTTAACCACATACACTGTACATGATCTAGCTAATTTTTATTTTTTAAACCATTTGAGGGTAAGTTATAGAAATCTTGTCCCTTTACCTCTAAATTCTTAAGTGTGTATTTCCTAATAATAAGAACCTTCACTTCCATAATTGCAGAACAATGGCCAATATCAGGATTTTATTTTTTACCATCAATATTGTTATGCACAAAGCTCATTCACACGTCATCAATTGTCCCACTAAAATCCTTATACTAGTTTTTCCTAGTCCTGGATCCAATCTAAGATTATACATTGCATTTAGTTTATATTAGACCAAAACATTCTCACACATGCATGTGCATGCACACGTAACACATTATTATGTCATTGCTGTACACATGTTCACGAAATAAGATCTTAGGGTCCTTTCTATGCCCATCTCCCTTTCCTCTTGGAGCTACAATAAAACAATAAGACGTCAAAAAGACGGGAGAATAGAAAATTTGCAGCATCTTTCCTCCCCTCGAGTACCCAATTTACAACTATTAAAAAGCAAACACTGCTAACCTGGGACCACTGGAGCTGGGGGGAGGAATTGGAGAGACCTGCTGTGAGAGGATGTACAGACAGCACCTAATGTTCTGAGCGCTGGCTGCTTCTGAGCCAACCTGATATGGAGATGTGAAGTAGCTAATGTACAAGGATCAAAGCCAGAAAAAGCCACAGTGGCACCCTTTGCATAAAACTGTTTGGAGTCTGCAGGGGACAGAAGGGCTTTGGAGCATCCCATACCAGCCCACAGGCCATAAAGACAACTGGAAGGGCTCCCTTTGGCTCACACAGGAACAAATAGCCTCAGCCAACTGGAGAAGGGAGCTGCCCAGAGGTGGGTAATTTCTCACAAGGGACATGAACACAGCCTGTCCCACAGGAAGCGGTTGGAGTGCAAGAGAGAGGTTGGCTCTCCAGAAGAAGATTTGGCACAGTGTGAGCAGCTGGTCTCGGTGGAAACCAGTCAGGGTGATAGAACTGAAGGGGGCAAAACCTGCAGGAAAGATTCAGTCCCATTTTGGATTCCAACACAGCCCAGATCCAGAAGTGATTAACGATCTCCACCAAAAGCCTTCCCCAGAGATTCAGCAGCAAAGCAGCAACTTTGCTCAAGCACAGAGCTCAAGTTCTGGTCCCCACATGAAGTTCTGACAACTCAGGAATTAGCCACAGGACAGCACATTAGTTCTAGTGCAGAGTCTAAGTGGTGGTGGTAACTATTAATTCACCTCAGAATAGAAAACCCACAGACCAGAGACAAAGCTCTGATATTAACCATTAAAGATCTAACACAATCAAAGAACACCTATAAAACCTAGAAGAGGTAGCAGTCTCTTCAAATGCCCAGGCATCAACCTAAAGACATGAAGATGGAGAAAGAACAGAGAAATATGACACCACTAAAGGAACCAAACAAAGCATCAGCAGCGGACAAAGAAGAACAGAAGATCTATAAAATGTCAGACAGAAAATTCACAATAACCCCTTTAAGGATGTTCAGGGAGTCACAACAAAATATGTATAGAAAATTAAATAAGATCTGGAAAAAAAATTCAGGAGGAGAACAAGAAACTTGACAAAGGAATAGAATCAATTAAAAAATAGAAATTCAAGAAATAAAAAATACATTATCTGAATTGAAAAGCTCAATAGAAAGCTCCAGCAGCAGACTTAGTCAAACAAAGGAAAGAATCAGTGAACTCAAAGATAAAACACAAAATTATCCAATCAGAGGAACAAAAAGAAAAAAGAAGAAAAAAGGAAACAGAAATACAGCAAATATAGGACTCCCTCAAGCGAAATAACCTCTGCATAATTGGCATACCCGAAGGAGAGGGAAAAGGAAAAGATGTAGAAGATATATTCAAGAAAATAGTAGCTGAAAATTTCTGAGAATGGAAAAAGATGACAGCACCCAGGACAGGAAGCTTAGAGCTAACCAGTCAAATTCAGACCAAGGAGGAACACCCCAAGGCACATCATAATCAAATTATCAAAAACCAAAGACAAAGAGAGAATAATAAAAGCAGCAAGAGAAAAGAAACACATAATATTCAATGGAGCCCCAATACGTCTCTCAGCAGATTTCTCAGTAGAAATCCTACAGGCCAGAAGAGAACGGACTGAAACACTCAGGGTGCTGAAGGAAAAAGACTTTCAGCCAAGAATTCTCCATCCAGCAAAACTAATTTTCAAATATGAAGGAGAAATATAGTCATTCCCAGACAAACGAAAACTAAGGGAAATTGTCAACACTAGACTTGCCTTACAAGAAATGCTAAAGGGAGTTCTTCAATCTGAAAAAAGATGTGCTAAGGAGCACCGAGAAAATATCTGAAGATACATGACTCATTAGTAAAGTAAGTTCACAGTCAACTTCAGAATATTCTAATGCCATAAGAGTGGTGAATAAACCACTTACATCCTTAGTTTGAGGACTAAAGGACAAACCTCACAAGATGCTAACATATAGAACAACCATATAAGAGACAGGCAATATTAAAAGATGTAACTCGAAACAACAAACTTTCAAAAAGTGGAGGAGAATGATGAAAAAACATAGGGTTAGCTTGGCTTTTTAAATTTATAGTTAATTTGTTTTGACTATAACATGTTTTTTGTAAGCCTCATGGTAACCATAACTTAGAGACATACTAAAAATAAACAGAAAGAAATCAGAATGTCAAGCTAGAGAAAGCCACTTAACCACAAAAGAAGACACTAAGACCAGAAAAAATGATCTATCTACAAAACAGCAAGAAAAACTTAGCAAAATGGTAGTAACAAGTTCCTATGTATCAATAATAATCCTAAATGTAAACAAATTAAATGTCCCCATTAAAAGACACAGAGTGGCTCGATGGATTATAAAACAAGAACCGACAATATGCTGCCTACAAGAACTCCCTTAACTGATAAAGACACACACCAGCTGAAAGTGAAGGGATGGAAGAAAATATTTCATGCAAATGGAAACCAAAAAAGACCAAGAGTAGCTATACTTATATCAAATAAACTATACTTCAAGCCAAGGAAAGTAAAAAATGATAAGGTCATCATATAATGATAAAGGAATAAATTCAACGAGGGAATATAACAATTCTAAATATATATTCACCCAACTCTGGAACACCCAGTTATATAAAGCAATTATTCTTAGACCTAGCAGGAGAGAGAGAGACTACAGCACAATAATAGGGGGACTTTAACACCCCACTTTCAGCAAAGGACAGACCATCCAGACAGAAAATTAACCAGGAAACATCAGAATTAGTTTCTACTATGGGCCAACTTGACTTAATGAACATTTATAAAACATTTCACCCAACAGCTGCAGAATACACATTCTTTTCAACAGCACATGGAGCATTCTCTAGAATAGATGAAAACAGGTCTTTAAAAAAATTAAAAAATAGAAATTATACCAACTACCTTGTCCAACCACAAGAGAATAAAACTAGAAATCAGCAACAAAAAGGACACTAGAAACTGTATGAATACCTAGAAATTAAACAAAATGTTCCCAAACAATGAATAAGTCAAAGAGGAAATCGAGAAAAAATTTTTAAAAAATTCCTGGAGATAAATGAAAATAAAACACAACATACCAGAACCTATGGGATACAGCAAAAGCAGTTCTAACAGGGAAGTTTATACAATAAATGCCTACATCAGAAAATAAGGAAGACTCCAAATAAACAACCTAACATTATACTTCAAGGAGCTTGAAAACCAAACCTGAAATCAGTAGGAGAGAAATAACAATATCAGAGCAGAAATAAATGAATTAGAGATTTAAAAAACAACACAAAAGATCGATAAAACAAAGAGTTGGTTTTTTGAAAAGATAAAAAAAATAAATAAACCTTTAGCTAGACTAACAAGAAAAAACCTAAAGATTCAAATAAAAAAAAATCAGAAATAAAAACGGGGACATTACAATTGATACCACAGAAACTCAAAGGATCATAAGAGACTACTACAAACAACTATATGCAAACAAACTAGAAAACCTAGAGGAAATGAATAAATTACTGGACACATACAACTCACCAAAGGTGTGAATCTTGAAGAACTATAAGACCTAAACAGTCCAATAATGAGTAATGAGATTGAAGCAGTAAAGAGTCTTCAACAAAGAAAATCCTGGGACCAGATGGCTCCACTGCCAAATTCTACCAAACATTAAAAGAGCTAACACCAATTCTTCTCCAACTCTTCCAAAAAACTGAAGAGGAGGGAATACTTCCAAACTTCTTTAATGAGGCCAGCATTACTCTCATACCAAAACTGGGATAAGACACAATAACAACAAAAAAGAAAACTGCAGACCAATATCCCTAATGAACACAGATGTGAAGATCCTCAGCAAAATACTAGCAAACAGAACTCAGCAACATGTTAAAAAGACCATACACTATGATCAAGTGAGATTCATCCCAGGAATGCAAGGACGGTTCAACATACACAAATCTATAAATATGATATGTGCCATCAATAAACATATTCAAATCAATAAACATGATACACCCCATCAACAAATGAAGGGAAAAAACCATATGATCATTGCAATAGCTGCAGATCAAACAACACCCCTTCATGATTAAAACACTCAACAAATTAGGTATAGAAGTCATGTATCTTAAAACAATAAAGAACAGATACAGCAAACCCATAGCTAATATCATAATAAATGGACAAAAATACCTGCAGTACCATGTTCATGGCGACAATATTCACAATAGCCAAGAGCTGGAATCGACCTAAATGTCCATCAATGGATGAATGGCTAAAAAGAAAGAAACAACTGTGGTATGTAAACTCAATGGAATACTACTCAGCTATTTTTTTTTTTTTAAATGATGTCTTACCATTTGCAGCAACATAAATGGGACTGGAAACCATCATGTTAAGTGAAGTAAGTCAGGCACAAAAAGACAAATACTGCATGACGTTGCTCATATGTGGAATCCAAAAAAAAAAAAAAAAAAGATTCTAATACATGTAGAGAGTAGAATAATGGTTATCAGATGTGAGGGTGCAGGGTGGAGGAGGAGAAGTGGTGGACTAATGGGTACAAAACTATCTATCCTCCATGAACATAGTGCAGTATATGCATGTATCGAAAACATGCTGTACCCCACAAATATGTACAAATAAATGTTAAAATATTTTGAAAACATGAATAAACAAATAAAACAATAATAACAGCAAACAAAGCCAATGAACAAACAAAAACAAGATCTTGGGAAATTTCTGTGATTGTGTCTCTGTAAATTTACCTTTAAAAGATGATGCTTAAGCACAACAGATTTTAAATGAAAGATGTAAAAGATTATGAATCTTCTCTCCCCAACTCATGGGGCTTCTGTGGGATGCATGTGAAACAATGAAACATATAGAAACTCTGCAAAGGCTTACACAGGAAGACACACAAAGGTGAGGATGCTGCCACATGACACTATAGCACCTCACCTGGCTGACAGGAGAACTTCAGGCTGCAGGAAAAACCTATCCTTAACCTGCAGGCTTGGAGCCAAAGGGGAAATAGCCAGACCAGACATTAAACAAGCGGAAAGGTGACGTCAGCAGCCAAATAAATTGTCTAAATAAGCATCAGACTAAAGAAACTAGACAATCAAAATGATGATATAAGCATGTACTGACATGTACGGTCACCATAGAGTGTGATTTGTAAAAAAAAAAAAAGGAAAAGAAAAAAAACCAGTAAGGAACATGCATATCTTGATTTTAAATTTGTAAATATCTATTTTTAGATACATACAGTTATCTTTTGGCAGTGAAATTATAAATAATCACTTAATTTTGTTTATCTTAAAGTTTTACAATAAATAATAGTTTTGCTCTCGAAAAGTTATTTCATGTGTAGAAAGACAGATGCACGGATCTAGACATAACTATATCTTCAAATAATAAGAAAACCCACTGTTTTCAGTTAAGCAATGGAAGCTGTATCTGAGACAGCAGCCCTGTGACTGGTAAAAGCTCAGAAGAACAAATAAGTTTAAGTTGGTTCCTGGTGAGGTTTCTCGTGGGGTTGGGGTCTGTGGATTCTCCAGTGGGTTTGGAGGGAATCACTAGAATTGCCAAAACATGCTGCACGGATTTCATGTAACAAGTGACTTTTCTAATATGATGAATGGAAACCTGGTAATATGTAAATTAGTCCTTTCCTAGTTCCCAATAACTACTTAGGATGTCCCTATGCTATTTTTCATATCTTATGGTAGATTTGGGGGGCTTGGAAGATGGTAAAGATGGTATTCTAAAAGTGTTCTCTAGTGATATTCGACAACACCAAGTATCATACCTGAATCATACTACTTACATACAATGTTCAAGTGCAGAAGGATTCCTTCGGGGGTCTATTAGGACACTTCAAACATAGATGCAGGGATTTGCTTTGGCTTTCAGGGAATTTATGATGTTTTCCTTTGCTGAGTAAAATGTAAATATTATATATTTTTTATCATTGATCGGATCACCATTTTCAGGACTACAAAATCACAGTGCTAGAAAATGAGCAGGTAAAGGATTTTTTTTTTTTTTAATTTCATGTTTCATTTTGTTGTTGTTGTTGTTGAAGTCAGTGAGGCTTTGTCCTTAACCACATTCCTGCCAACATTATCTGCCAAACTACAATGAAATTGCACAAATTCCTCTGCATAATTTCTGGGTTCTTGGAAAGCGGCATGCACGTCCCAACTAATTCCTTTCTGAAAGCCAGGTGCTGCAGGGTGTTGGTCTCTTGGTGTTTCTATTCCTACATGTGAATTTCAAATTCTCAGTGATAGCACCTTAGCTGAGCAAAGCTGACAGAGTGGAGCGACGAGCATCACTACAGTGCTCTAGTAGTAAAAGTGGGGTAAATATCAAGGGGAGCGTTGATACATAAATAAAACTCAGAAGTTTGTGAGAAAGAACTAGCAAGTTCAGGGGTCAGATTCCCATACTCTCTATTTTCTCTACATTCTGTACCGAGCACCTTGCTGATGTTAAGGAAATACAGCAATGTGGGCAGAAGACAGGAAATGAAGTGATGTAAGACCCGTGCACCATGCACAAATCCCACAGACCGGGGCGGCTCACGTCACAAAGACCATGAGACTGAGACCAATGCAATCAAGCAAGAGGGACTTTATTCCAGCATGCTGGGGTCACTTAGTCTCCTGGACAGAAGCAACCCTGAGCTTACAATACAAGCACTTTTTATACAGTTTCTCTGGACAGACCCTTGTGACAGGATGAGTTGTTGGTTTTCTGTGGCACCTTTAGATTTATGGGTAGACTTTAGCAGGCTGGTACCCCGATAGATTTGTGGCACCTTTAGATTTACAGGTGGGCTTTTGCAGGCTGGTACCTCGATAAGGAACAGCGCATTTCTCAATCTTTTATCTTCCCTGGGGCCTGGCCAGGTGGCCTTTAGATAAGGAACTAGTCAGTTCCTGGAACCGGGTGGGGGTCATTCCCTTCCTTGGAATGTTTAGTGTGCTCAGGCCTGACCTTTATATGGCCTCTTAGAAGCTGCTTTACTTAAAATGTTTTTAGCAAGCATTTGTTACAGAACTGCGTATACTAAAGTTATATTTTTCAACAATTCCATTACAATTTTCTATGTCCCCTACAGTGAGAGAAGGTCTCCTGAATTCTACTCCCCAAATTCCCCCAGACATTGTGCTTGACTGATTCTGCAGTTGTCTTCCTAAGTGACCTTCATGGGGTTCTTGTTGGCTGAGTGGGAGAGTCTTTTAGATTCCACATTACCAGGAAGAACCTGGAAAGATTGGCTAAGAAACGGGTAGCGAGTAGAATGTTACAGGACAGTCTGGCTGGGATCTGGAAATTGGGGATGCTTCATCGACAATCCTAAGATTCCAGCAATATAAAACTTCCCCTTCTTTCTCATAGCTACTAGGTCTTGAATGTCTACTGTATGCCAGATGTAATTCTTTTAACAACCCCTGAGAAGTAATATCATCCTTGCTTTACATAGGAAGACACTAATGCTAAAATTTGTGGCTTGCTCAACACTATGTTAGCTAGTAGACAAAAGATACTATATATGCTTTAAAACCAGGCCTATCTGACCTCAAATTCTATATTCTTTTCCTTAAATAGATTGCTATTTCATTCATCACTGATTGCTGTTTATGTTTGTTTGCTCCAAAAGAGTTTAATATTTCCCATGAATCAAATAATGCCTGTCGAGTCTATCCATATGACCAAGAAGGCAGTATTTGACATCTCTGATTTTCTTTTCAAAATCCCTTCTTCCTATTTTTGTCACACAATCCTTAAATGTCCCAACTCTCCAGTAGGTCCCATCTTTATCACCATCTTGCTTTTTTAGGCAGATGGAATACATATCTGACCTCTTTGAGGCCCCTTGTTTTTCTTCCCAACCAATTATCTCCTTGTCCTGTCTCATTCTTAAATGTGTTGATAATTTAATTTAGATAAAATGTAAGAATGAGCTGATAGGCCTCACTCAACCTCTACAAGATTTGCATATAACAGAAGGTTTCCACAGAGATTTTTAAAAAAATGTTGCTTCCATGGGTTGATTCTAATGACGGAAATTTGAGCCCCCATAGAAGATTATAGACATATAGGAGATGTACATTTCTGTGCTCTCAATTCATGACACATAATTGGCAGGGTTGCCCCTTCTCTCACCTCCACTATTGTCATTATCAGCAGTTTCTATTAAGTATCCACACATACAATCTGTAAGTGAATCCATTCTACACAGAGACAATAATATTTTTCCAATCAACTGACTTTTTTTGGAGCATATAATTGATCAACCACAGACAACTAAGTTCACATTGCTTTAGTGCCTTCATCTGTAAAAGGAGAGATTTGGAGTAGATCATCCCAAAGATCCCTTCCTAGAATATAACTCTATGAAAAGAACATTTTCAAGTTAGCGCACCAAAATGTTTTGTAAGAAGTTATTTGATATTGTTGGAACCCTATGAGTACTTCCCCCCCAAATTTTCTTGCTCTTTCTGCATCAGGAAATAACATTCTGCCAAGTATAAAAGGAACCTGAGCCTCCAAAAGGGGCTGAGATCATGAAGTCTCAAAGCTCAGATGGATATGAACTTGACCAAGTGTGTTGTCCTCTCATTGCTCTGCTATGTCGCCTGCCAGCTGGTACAGTTAGTTCGGTTTTACTGTTTCATGTTTCCTTTTGGGCTAATGAATGTTTCTAAAATATTGTACTGCTTTAGAGCTCATGCTATGGCAATGTAAATGAATTCCCACCTCTATTATATAAGTATGTGATTTTTACCCCTACAAAAATTCCATTGAGATATTACAGGCCTTATATTGGCTAATAATAGACTATGGTGGTGGTCTGGTGGAAACAGCTATGGGGGGGATTTGGGGGAGAGAAACTACCATCACTTGGGCTTCAGAATTCACAGAAGAGATGGAAGCTCCTGTTCAGTTCTCTCTAGCTGAGGGTGATTCATTTTCCATACGTCACTTATCCCATAGGTCAAGGTCATAGCTCAGCTTTCTCACAGAGGATAACTCTCTAAAGCTTCTCTTGGGAATGGAAAGACAGGGAGAGGAAAAAGGCCAGAATCTAAGTAAAAAAGAACCTAGAAGGTCAGAAATTGTTGGGCAAGGCTGAGACACAGAGGAATCATGACCTTCAACTTCTATGATAATTAAGAATTTATTGCATACCGTGTGTTCTAATAAGTAGTAAAAGAATGTGCCTGTCTGCAATAATCATTGTATAAATATTAATGCAGCTTAGAGGAATTGGGACTTGATTTTAAGTGATACATTTTATTTGTAAGTGCATATTTTAATTATGGCCATAAAACATTGATTAGTTAAAATTTGCTGCTGTTTTGTGACTTGGGAGCCAGACAGATTTGTAATAAGGAGCAGGTCTGAGGTCTGCTATTTTTAAGGCAGAGAAATGAGCTGGGAGACAGTCACCTGGAGGACTGTCTGGATGTTTATAAAAATACATACTGTTGGAATTGAACGTGGCTTATTAGCACAGCACAGTTGCACTAGGTCTACAACTCTGACCAGCTTTCAGATTATCATCATTTTGGGAATATGAGTTTTTCCTCTAGGAAGGGATCTGGAATAGGCAAGGTACTGATGAAATCTGGATGTTACTTAAAGGGTGCTGTGGAATAAATCGAGTCTCTCCTCTCCACACCCACCCCTGTCCAAATTCATATTGTTGAAGCTCTTACCCCCATGTGATTGTATTTGGAGATAGGGATTTTAGGAGGTAATTAAGGCTAAGTAAAGTCATAAAAGTAAACTGCTAATCCTATAGGATTGGTGGCATTAGAAAAAGAGTTAGAGAGAAATCTCTCTCTCTTTTCTGCCATGTGAGGACACAGTGAGAAGGCAGCTCTCCAAAACCTAAGGAGAGAAACCTCACCAGACAACGGCCCTGCTAACACCTTGATCTTGAACTTTCCAGCCTTTAGAACTCTGAGGAATACATGTCTCTGTTATTTAAGCCACTCAGTCTATGATATTTTGCTATGGCAGCCTAAGCTGACTAAGACAAAGGGGCTCATGGGGGTGAACAAAGACAGCTAGTGATGAGGCAAAAGCTACCCGATTGTAGTGGGGTGTCATGCCAGGGCATGAGTCACAATAGGATAGTGTTAACTTGGAGGGACTGGGACTTGGGGACAAGTTACACTGGAGTTTGATAAATGCTGCAGATCCAGGAAGGCAAGGCACTAAATGAAGAGAGGTGAGCTGAGAAAGGGAGATGTGGACTTAGTTCTGGAGAGGCAAGAAGAATCCAAAGATATTAAGGTGATAGAATTTCCAAGGAAAGCTTTAAAGAGCAAGTTTGATGAATTATAATCTACACGCTTTTCTGTCTCTGCCTGGTGTTATTCTTCCTGTGGGTATGGATCACCCACTCAATGTGTGCAGGTGTTAATGAGCTGTAAAAGACTTTGACTCTGACAGTGACAAACACAGAGATGCTGGTGTGGGAAACAAGGTCCAAAATTCGGGGAATGAATAAATACACGATTGTGCAGAGGTACATGGCATTAAGAATCAGATTGTAAGAATCATACTGATATTTGTTAGGTGATTAAATATAATGTAAGAAATATCAATGTGATACAAATGTACCAAGTATAATCAAAATTCTTGTTTAAAGTGTGTGCACAGACACACACAGTGATGAAAATACATACTCCCTAATTTAAAAAAAAAATCTCTGGATGTTGAAGTTATTCTAACTAGATTCTTTGTTCTCTTTATGTTGTTCATCCCCCCCCCCCCCACCGAATATCCCCTAGAATAGCTATAGGAGTATCTTACTTTGAAATCAGAAAAAAAAAATAACCCTACTATTAAAAAAGAAAAGTTTAATAGATGTAAAGGGTGAGTTGGTGGAAGAGTTACCACTGGAGACACTGTTAATCTTGGTACTGCTTCTTTTGGATTCTTTGGGTATTTTTTGTTCCTATGTTTATATAATGTTGCAATGGAGGATGAGATTAATCCGCCCCAGCCACACACACAGGAAATCAGTGATGTAACTTATTGTTTCATTAGCTCATAACTCCCCAAGTGCAGTAGCCAGCTGCTTTTTTCCATATTAAAACAGGACAGAGTAAAAAAAAAAATTAAGACAAGGCAGTGAAAATAATATAACCCCATGTGGCAGCCATAGACAAACGTCACCTCCCACATCCATATTTCTCATAGTCCTGGTGATATCAGAGCGGTAATTATAATCTCAATTTCAGGAAGGTCTGATCACTTATAAATCTTTAAGAAAAGAGGGGAGCTGGTTTAAATACCTTTTACCTAGTAGCTGTTCTTTGTGTGTGTGTATGTGTGAGTTGTAAGATTTGGGGAGTGGGAGAGAAAAAGAAGCCTCTGTTAGGAGCTGATGTGGGAGTGGGCAGAGAAAGGGGTGGAATGTATCAGAATCTGAAAAAAAAATGGTGATAACATAGGTGAAAAATGAATGCTACGTGCATCAAAGTTAGCAATTGATTTATTAAAAAATGTGAAATAATTACCACTTTCTGCAATTAGTAACCATATGAAAAGTGGCTTTTATCCTCTTCATTTGATCCCAGCGTCTAACATGATATACCTTTCACTCATTTTGAAGGCACTTGGGCTGCATTATTTGTGACAAGGTAATAAACTTCATGCCAATAGCTAGCACAGGCATGCACCATTCATCTGCAGTATTAGCTGACACCATCACCAATCTAAGAGCACTAAGGCTTTGTAAACTCTGGAAGTAATGACAGTCGTCAATACTCACAGAGCCAAGAAATTTAGTCTTCTAAGATATGAACCTGAAGGATTACTCTTTTGCTGGTTTGTGGTGAAGACTCATGTTGATCAGAGTTTGAGAGACAAAATAACAGCATCCTTCCCTTTTAGGGCACAATAGGATGCATAGAGAATTTCACTGCTCTCCTCATTAACTTTTATTTCCTGAGGTCTTCAATTTGAGAGGAAGGGAATCAAACTTGAGGAAATACCAGGCACCTTCAGGGAAATGCTGGGTGATGACTTGAACAAAACAGAGGTAAAATGAAACTCCCTTTAAAGTGGTTGGACAACTCATTCTTCTTTGCCAGGTTGTATCTCTAGGGATGAACCGAATTGGTTCAAGTAAAATAGCAATGGGCTCAAGACTCAACTAACTAGAAAAAATCCAAATTTAATGCTGGAGATCATGATAAGGAGGAGGAATTAGTGAGAATCAAAATGTTTCAATGATAGTGTATGATATTTAAGATACCAATGTGGTTTTGCTACTTCCTCCCAAAATTTCTGACATATGATTGGCAGTTCAAGGACAGATTTTTTTTCTTTTTAACTCCAGTATATAAATGGGAATTTATCAGAGACTGGCTTTATTCAAGTCAGCTTGGCTTAGCCTCTAAGTCCCCCGGGATTCTGAAAAATATCCTTAGATAATTTTTTTTTATTTCTTTGCCTAATAGTTTTACACATACCTAGGGTCCCCTGGAAGTTCAAAAACTCACCTCTCTACTGAGTACCCTGAGTTGTATTTCTTCCAATGACTGATGATTTGGGCTGCTCTTACTGTGCTCAGGAACAGACTTTTAGTGATGGAGCAATACATCAGCTCCATGGTTTCTTCTCAAAGTGCATAGGAAATTAAAAAGCAGATCCAAATCATGCACATTTGTAATTTGTATATATATCACCTATTAAAATGAAGAGACATAATGAAACTGTAATTTAAAATATATGAATATATAATGCTGGTAAAAATACCTCTTCGTTATTGTCTGAAGTTTAGTATTTGTAACATAGGATACCAAGGCCAAGATACCCAGGTAAGTGCCTACATGAAATATGGTCCACTCACAAGCTGGAGCAAAGATATTATCAGGATTTTGTCTTAGATCTGTGATACTCGGTAATCTAACTCCTGTAACTTTAACTCTTTGATGGTTCAGTGGAATACAAAATTGGGACATCATATAAACAGAAGACCCAAAAGCACACAAATTGCTTCATCCTCTTCATCAGGAAAGAGAGTCAGCTGTTTTATCACACGTTTTGAAGATCATGGGAAATGTGGTAATTCTACTATAGCCTTCTACTCTATTTTATGGTATAAATGCTCAAAACATTCAGCCTCAATAACACTCCAATCTTGTTCTTTCCAGAGAAAGGAAAAGAGGAAGGGTATGGATAAAATCATTTCCACCTGATTTTCCAGTTGGAGGATTCCATCAATTTAAGAAGTGACATTAGTGATGAGGCCATTTGAACACATTTTGAGCATATTCTTTATTCAGTGAAAAAGCATTTGTTTGCTTGAGTCAAAGTCTAGGATGTCATCAGAAGAACTAGGGTGCCCTTTTGGAACAGTTTTATTAAAAATTAAAGTTCATTTAATTCAATTTATAGGCAATGCATTTAAGAGAAATAATCCTTCCCTGGACAAATACTGCTCTGGTTCAGTAGTTAAAAGTCCTTGTAAGCAAAAGTCCTGTGTTAAAACATATACCCTCCCTCGTGTGCACAGAATCCCAAAACTTCCACACAGAGATATTATCTAGAAAATAATTAAACCTTTGGCCTTTGTAGATGTTTAGTTTCATAATCATAACATTTATCAGGTCTGGATATGTGTGGAAGGGATAGAAACAAAGGTGAGCCTTTCTTTAAAAAAGTGTTTTATATTATGGTCCAATTAAAATGAAAAGAAAAGAAGAAAAATGACGTCAAATTTCAAAAATTTACATTTAAAAAATCCACACAAACCAAGAAAATAAGTGTGCAAATGTTACTTCGCTAAATTATCTTTTTTTCTTCCTCGAATGGTCTCGGTTTTTTGTTATTTTTTTATTTAGTGCAGGGACTATATGTATGGTAACACCAAGCTTTTAACAGCTGTATTTTCTCCCTCTTGCTATCGTAATTATGGTCTCATTAAGATTCCAATAAAAAGTCAAGAAAAACTTTTATTTTTAAAGCAAAACAGAAGTACCCACAGTGTCTCTCTACCAACACGCTATGCTTTTAAAATATTTGCATTTGAAATTCCTCAGTGCAAATATTCTCAAACCAAAGGTAAATACAACACTTAGATTACTCCCAGAAGAACATTCCTTCTGCTATTAATACCCTGAATTCAAATCTTTTTGCAAGTCTGTATAATTTTACTGTATGTACTTTATCCTGCAGTTTGGCAGGCTATAAGTGTTAGGAAACTAGATGCATCAGAATGAATAGAAGGTGGCATCTTTTGCCTGGGTGAATTTTTTTTTTTTTTTTTTGGATTTCCTTTTCATAAAACAGCCCATTTGCAATATCAGATTCATGAGGACAGAGTCATCAGTTACACAAGGACAAAAACAGTTCTCCCCAAAAGAAAATATTAAGCACATATATATTGCAGCTTTTAGTAAGCAGATCATTAGACTAAATTATGAAACACAAAAGTATGTGTTCAGCTCTTCCCTGTCTTCTTTTATGTGCTTCCTTCTGTCATTTGACATGTACCACCTTATATCCAGTGTCAAGTGACAACGCCAGGTGTTCAACCTTCACATTCTGGAATCAGCAAGTCGTCATGTTACCCTACTCTGAGGAGCTGTTCTTTCTAATCATGGGTTGTTTACTTGTTGACCCATTATCTGGACTCCTAATTTTTTGCAGAATTTATATATGAAATTAATCCAAACTGAGGTATTGCAAATGTTAGTTCAAAAGCAGCGTCTAATACCTCCACCAAGGATAGTGCAAAATAATGTAATTTAAGACCTCATTACAGAAAGGATACTAAAACATTTAGAATTCCTATTTCATGCTTCCTTGGTTGTTTTATGTGCAGTGTGTGAACTAATCCATCTAAAAGGTTGGATATTAAAAAGAACGTGGCAACAAGGAGGACATTGGTAGTATTTTTCCAGAGAAGTTCCCAATGCGGAAACTGGAAGCAAGACCAAGATGGTGGAAAATTCCAGAGTGATGAAAGTGAGGAGGCACAGTCAGTAAAAGGAGGTAATTATTTTTGAGAATAGTTGCCTAAGAGGGACTGGAGAGAAATGGGAAAGGAGACATTTTTCCTTTATTTTTACAATAATGGATGATTTTCTTCATGAGTCGAATTGTCATAGGCAAGGAATTGGCAGAGAAAGAGAAGTAGATTATAATCAAGGAGAGATATTTGTATGAGATACATAATATTTGCATTTCCTCCAGGAGACAGGAGACAAGAGTCAGAGTTCACTGGAGAGAGTAGCCTTAGCCAGCAGCAGGTCACCTCTCCCTCTAAGGCTGAAGCAAGCAGGGTCATGGAAACAAAATGCTGGGTCAGAATGCAGATGTTAAGGAGTTTGCACCTGACAGACTTCATTTTTTTTTTTTTTTTTTTCCTGAGACAAAGTGAGTGAATTCATCCTCCAGGAGGAAGGCTAAGGACAGGAAGGTGGAAGGAGAAATTTGGGAACAATGAAAATATTTGATCCCTGTCGGACACGGGGGAGAATTATTTTCCTGGAATCTGTTTCCATAAATGGGATTACTCAGTTAAATATAAGGTATTTTATGCTTTTTTATAAGTGTTGCCAATTTTTCCTTTCAGAAAAGTTTGCCATTTGTACAGCATCCAACCTTGGAATGAGATGGGATTACCTGAGCAAGCCCTGAGAGATCTGGCCCTGGCCTTTCTCTCCAACTTTCTTTTTTACTGCTCTTTCTCACTGACTCTCCCCCAAGCACACAGGTCTCTGTACCTCCTTCAGCCTTTACCTTCATTCCCAGCTCAAGTCCTTCTGAATCTTCTCTCTGACTCGACACCCCAAAGTCATGTCTTCAGAGGGGCATTCCTTGATGTATTTCTTGTGAAACTGTCCCAATTCTAAGCCCTCACATTCTAACCCCTTCCTTTGTTTTATTTTCTTCATCTACTTAATATGAAATAAGTTGTATTATTTATTTTAACTGATTGTTTGTTTCTTCCACTAGAATATAAGTTCAAAAAAAGATGGGGACCTTGCCATATTAAATACCTTTTCAGCTACTCGAAAACACTGGACAAAATGTTGGCACTCTATAATTTTTTGGATGAATAAATGAACAGAAAAGAATTAATTTTCATTTAACCACATTTTTACCAACAACAGATATTCTCATTTCAAATACTATATGCTTAATTCATGAGATGTTTGTGTTGCCTTTTATGGATTGCATTCCTGTTCTTTTCTCACTGTATTAGGATCTTGGTGATTTTCTTCTTTATTTCTTTGAACTCTCTATATAATAAAGAATTTGTTGCTCATTTGCTGCAGTGTGTTTTAATATATTAGCATTAATGATGCATACATATGGTGAAATTTCAGGAGTTAAATCTATACTTCTTAAATTTCTTCCATTGTGTTTCATGAAGCAAGAAATTTTCCTACAATAGATTTGATTCCACTTGCTTTAATTTTTTATTCAGTGTTTGACATTATTATTTTTCAGTGACTAACTTTTAATCCTCTTTAAATTTATTTTGATATACAGCATGGAACAGTTATAAAACTAGATATTTTCTTAAAATAAATAAACCAGTTTTCCAAATTTTGAAGTACTTTCTCTCTGATTTTTGTGTCATTTTGTTTTGATTCCATATTTACCATACATTAGCATTTTATCTATGAATATCATATATATTCATTATAAATATACCTATGTATAATCCATTCCTTGCAGATTTGTTTCAGTGCTTCTAATCTTTCTGATTAGGTTTCAGTGTTATAACAGTACTATTTTAATTATTAAAGTGCTATAGATTTTTATTTAAAATATTTAAAAGCTAACAGTTATCATGCTATTTTTAATGTCTATCTTTATCATTCAGAAACTTTCTGTGCCTCAATATATAGCAAATGTATTTTAGTTTCAGAATTATAATTATCTACATAAAATTATAACAGGATACTTATTGTTTAGATTACTCCTAGAAACTTTAGAGGTTTTTTTTTTTTCAGTACTATTATGAATGAAAGCGTTTATCCATTCTACTTAATGGTTATTGATAAAGATTTATGTAAGCTGAGTTACTGAATCCTTTCACCGATTTTATTTTCAATAGTTCCTTCTGGAAATCCTAGCAATACCAACTTATTTAAAATAATGATAACATCCTTATTTTCTTCTTTACAATATGTATGGCTTGCATTTATAGTTCAAGTCTTATTTAATTGGCTAGGACTTTCAAAATAAGGTTAAATAATACTAGTTGGCTCTTTGAATATACCTAACATACTAACTTGACCTACTTACATGCATCAAGCATGATGTTGATTATTGGCTTGCAGTAGAAATTCTTTGTTATGTTATATAGAATATTTCCATTTTTGTTTTTAAGTGGTTTTCATCCAGAATAGGTACTAAATGTGATCAAATAGCTTTTCATCATGTCTATTCAGATAATCATGGGGTTTATGGTTGTTATTTACCCAATTTATGCGATGTACTATATTAATTAATAAGTTTTACAATATTAAACAATTCTTTCATTCCTTGGTCATGTTGTTCACTCTTGAACCGGTTATTTTGGCATGATATCTGAGCAAACTGAGTATAAACACAGATGCTGAGAGATAGGAATATATGGCAAGGTTGATTCCTTTGACTGCCCAAAGCTGTGTGTATATTCAAAGGCAGACAAAAGCAAAGGTTAAACAACTCGCTAGAAAATTTGATCAAGATTGACAAATAATCTTGGCCATTCAACCCCAACATCCAATATTTTTTTAAGAGTATGGTTTGGCCTAAGTTCTTTAGCTAATTAACTTTCCTTATGTTGATATACCCTTAGGGTTGACATTAATAAGACAGTCAAAGACTCCTAGTGAGAATCTTGGAAGATAATTCTTTCCTTATTCACCACTTCATCTAATGGAGGTGAGAGTTGGCATCTCCAAAAGAATACAAAATTTAAAACCACAATATTACATAAGGCATAACCCATTAAGAAATGGATCATTGATATACCTGAAAGAGTTACCATAGCATATTCTATACAAGGTTTCAAATAATGCTATAAAGTGAATAATAACCACTTTTTTATAATTTTGAATGATTATTTTGATGAATTACATTAAAACAATTTAAATTAAATTAAAATATAAACATTGAGAAAAATAAAAATTACCCAACCCAAAGATAACCACTCCTTACATTATTTTTTTCTCTTTCCTCCTATTGAGATCACACTGTATATAGGATTTCAGTAATTTAAACTTCTCACTTAACATTTTAGTAGGAATAATAACTGCCTCATGTTTTACAAATTATTTATTTTAACATTTTATGGTAAAAAGTGTTCATAATTTGCTTACTCATATCTCGTGTTAGATACTTAAATACTTTATAATATTATTTTTATTATCAATAAGCTATGAAGGTCACCTTGATACATAAATTTTTGCCCATAGTTTGATCATTTCCATTTGATAGGTTACTAGACACTAATACATTTTTACTTATTTTTTTAATTAATTTTTTTATTGAAACATAATGATTATACAATACATATTGGTGGGGTACAGAGTTGACTATCAGTATTTGTGTACAATATGTACAATATGTGATGATCTAACCAGAATAACTGGCATATTCATCAATACAAATGTATTCATCCTTAAGAAAGGAAGAAAGAAACCAAGAAATAAATGATAAACACAATAGAACTTGTACTTTCAGAAGGAGAGAACAGAACTGTGGTTAGTTGAGGTGGGAAAAGGGAGGGAGAGGGGATTAGGGAGTAATTGGTTAAGACATTTTTAAGAGAGAACTACTAAAAGATTTAATCTTTAGAAAGATATATACATTAAGCAAATCATCTGCCTACTCTATGGCTTCTACTGTAACTGTTGTATAACCCTACATATTTTATATAAAAGGTAACTGACACCAACAGATTTTAATGAATTTGCATGCCTCTTAACTACATGCGTGAGACGGATAGATGGAGAATGTGTGTTAGTGAAACCAAAATATATTGAACATTCAGCATCTCTTTAGGGCATAATTTTTAATTTTTATTAAGGGAGCCCCCAACGAGAGTTTTTATAGTACATTATTCTCCTCCCACTTCCTTCACTGAAACACACATATACATGTACACACACACAAGCACACACACACATAATGGTGATTACAATATCCTCAGCAAAGCTAAGCCATAGTATAACTTGAATCTTCGGTAAACTTTCCCAATTTTTCAACATTGGAGCCATTTTGATACATATTTTTGGTACATTTTGATACATAGAACACCACATGTTTTTATGCTAACTTAGACCTAGATCTTTCTGGAATCCTCCAGTCAGCTTTCTTATCTGTTTTAATAGTTTATTCCAGGAAAGAAAAAGAAAAATCTCTAAAGAAAGTCCTCACTGCTGCAAAGCCAGATCTCCAATTTTGAATAAGGAGATTTATGATTACTTTAAAATGCTACCAAACTAAAATTTTAAACTATGGGTAAGATCTGCTTCTGACAATGGATAAATAAGTTTAGCAGGGGGTCAGGGGGCGACAAGCTTTCTGCATGAGAATGAATGGGAATACCAGAAATAGAAGATGTATTACATTCAAAGGAGCAAGGAAAACTGACAGCTGACTTCTCAAAATAAGCAAAAGAAGATATAAGACTACAGAATAAAAATAAGTGCAGAAAAAAGAAAAAAACAAAAACCCTGCTAGCTCTGAATTCTATACCTAGTGAAAATACACTTCAAAAATGAAGGTGAAATGGACACTGTTAGGCAAAAAAAATTGAGGGAATTTTTCAGCAACAGATCCACAAGAAGGCCTCTTGAATGAAAAGGAGTAATTACTATAGGTAGATAGATGTTGAAAAGAAATTATAGGATATTATGGATAATTTTAAGCAAAAATATTTGAAAATTTACAATAAACAAGAAAATCCTTAGAAAAATGCAACTTATTAATACTGACATAAGAAGAAACAAAACAGAGAATAATCCCATATATACTAAAGAAGTTAACTCCAGAATGTAAAATCATCTCACAAAGAAAATGGCAATTTTGCCAAACATTTTTTTTTAAGATATAATGGAAAATAAAATATAACAGAAAAATGTGATGATTTTCCAGTTTTTCTTATGAGGCCAGCATTACTTTCATACCAAATTTGACAAGAAAATTACAAGAAAGAAAAATTACAGGTCAGCCCCTTTCATAGATATATATATGCAAAAAATTCTAAGAAAAATATTAGCAAATCCAATTTGCAATATAAAAAAAGAAGACGTGTCACAAGTAAGATGGATTTATTACAGAAATAAAATATTAGTTTAACATTTAAAAACCAATCAATGTAATTATCCCATAAACTAAAGTAGGAAAATCATATGATCATCTCACTTGATACAATTCTATACATATTTATAATAATAATTTAAAAAATCTTTAAGCAACTATGAACAGAAGGGAATTTCCTTAATCAGATAGATATTATCTAAAATATACCTATAGCAAATGTATTATTTATTATTGAAATACTGATATTTTGGGATTAAGAACAAGATACCATCCCCACTTCCAGAAGCATTATGCTGGAGGTCCTAAAATGCCATTAGTCAAGAGCAAGAAAAATGTATAAGAATTGTAAAGGAAGAAATGAAACTGTCAAAACTGACAGATGATATAGTTTTAAATATAGAAAATAAATATCTACAGTAAATAATTAAATTTAACAAGGCCATCGTACATAACGTCAATATAAAAAATTTAAATGTTTGCATATGCCAACAACAAAAGATCAAACATTTTAATGTTTAAAGGTAGCATTTATATTAACATCAAAAAATACATCAAATACCTAGGAGTAAATTTAATAAAAATGAGAAGAGATTATTACAGAAAAAGCTATAAAACATTACTGGGAGAAAATTTTTAAGTCTAAAAACATTAAGGCAAATGTGTTTATAATGAAAAGATGTCAACTTTCCTCAAAGTAAATTTAATGCAATTTCATTAAAAGGGGAAACATTCCAATGTATTTGTCTGGGCAAAAATTTTATGGAGAAGATTTCTAAAGCACAGGCAACAAAAGCAAAAATAGACCAATGGCATTATATTAAGCTAAAAAGCTTCTGCATAGCAAAAGAAACAATCAACAGGGCAAAGAGGCAACCAACAGAAGGGGAGAAAATATCTGCAAACTATTCACCCAACAAGGGATTAATATCCAGAATATACAAGGAATTTAAATAAGAGCAAAAAAACAAGTAATGCAATTTAAAAAGGCAAATAATCTGACTAGACAGTTCTCAAAAGAAAGCATACATATGGCCAGCAGGCATATAAAAAAATGCTCAACATCATTAATCATCTGGGAAATGCAAATCAAAAACATAATGAGATATCATCACATCCCAGTTAGAATGGATATTATGAAATAGACAAAAAATAACAAATGCTGGCAAGGATGCAGCGAAAGGGGAACTCTTATACACTGTTGGTGGGAATGTAAATTAGTACAACCATTATGGAAAACACTTGGGAAGTTTCTCAAAAATAGAGCTAATATATAATCCTAGCAATCCCACTGTTGGATATTTATCCAAAGGAAAGGAAATTAGAATACCAAAGAGATATCTACACCACCGTGATTAGTGCAGCACTATTCACAAAGGCCAAGATATGGGATCAATCTAGGTGTCTGTGGATGGAGGAATGGGTAAAGAAAATGTGGTATACAAGACAGAGTACTACTCAGCCATGAAAAAGAATGAAATCCTATCATTTGAAGGAACATGGATGAGCCTGGAAGACATTAAGTGAAATAAGTCAGGCACAAAGAGGTGAATACCATATGTTCTCACTCATATGTGAAGCTAAAAAAAAAAAAAAAAAAGTTGAACTTTTAGAAGTAGGGAGTAGAATTCTGGTTACCAGAGACTGGAAAGGGGAGAAAGGATGGGGAATAGTGAGAGGTTGGTTAATGGACACAAAATTATAGCTAGATAGGAAAAATAAGTTCTAGTGGTGTACTGTAGTGTCAGGCATGTATAATTAACAATAATTCATTTTATGTTCTCGAATGACTAGAAGAGAGGAGCTCAAATGAGAACATCACAAAGCGATACATTTTTGCAAAGATGAATTTGCTAACTACCCTGATTTGATCATTACTCATTGTATACATGTTTTGAAATATAACACTGTACCCCATAAATATGTACAATTAATGTTTCAATTAACAAATAAATGTCTTAAAAATAAATGAATATAAAGGAAATGATGTAAGAATTTAAAAACCAATTGTAAAGTCACCAAACCAGCAGTAGCAGCTAAATAAACATTTGTTTCCTTTAAAAAAAGAAAATCCAGTATGTTCTTACTGGGGGGACTGAGAGTATGATTGTAAAGTTTACATGAAAGTGAAAAAGCTTAGGAAGGGTTCTAAAAATCTTGAAAAGGTATAGAGCTGGAGATGACACACTATTGAGCATAGGAACTTAATCTAAAACTATAAGATTTTAAAGAGTATGAAATTGATAGAAAGAAAAATAATCCAGTTGAGCAGAACAGAGAAACAGACTCATAAATACGTGGACCTTAATTTTTGACAAGGTAGCAGTACAGAACAATATGTGATATTTCGTCAGTGGATAATACACATGGAAAAGAAAAAATACATATCATACCCACTTTGATTACTGGTAGAGGAAGACATGGAAAACTTTATTATATCTGGGTGGTTGACAGAGATTTCTTTTATAGGAAACAAAAAAATACTAATCATAAATGAAAAGACTGATATGCTGATGGCATTCAAATTATAAACTTCTTTTCGCAAAAAGGCATCATTAAGCTGCAGATTGGGAGAAAGGATTTGCAACACATAAAGTTTACAAAGTGTTTGGTTGCATTGTAATAATTTTTCAAAGTCAATAGGAACAAAACAACACAACGTAAATATAGGCAAGAGCTTGAATAGGTATTCTGAAAAAGTGGGTACCCATATAATCAATGAACATGTGAGAAGATGTTCAATCTCATTGTTCATCAAGAAAGTGCAATCACTTTGGAAAATTGTTTGTCAGTATCTACTGAAACTGAACACATGTATACCATATGACTCAATTCTAGTACTAGGTATATATCCAGTGGAAATGCTTACACATGTGTAGCAAAGACACGCACAGGAATGTTGACAGCAGCCCTATTTATAATGGCCCCAAATTGGAAACCATCTAAATTTCCATCAACAGGTGAATGGATTAATACCTGATCGTATATTCGTACAGTAGAATACTATATACTACAAAATCATTAACAAATTACTCTTACACAAAAGCTGGTGTATGTCACAAGCACAATGAATAAAAGAAACCAGACTCAAAAAGTACAGGCTATATGTTTCCATGCATGCCAAGTTCAACAGCAGGCAAAATTTATAAATGGGTAGATGTCAGAAATACTATCTTATTGGTAGTGGGGGTATAACAGAGGTTTCTAGAGGGCTCATAATAATCGAACTTACTACTAGTTGATATGTTCATTTCTTGAAAATTCATCAGGCTGTATACTTAGGATTGGTGCACTTCTATGCATGTTAGTTATACTTCAATTTTTAAAATATTAATTAAAAAAAAACAAATGAAAATATGTAGAAGCCACTGTTCTGGGTCCTTTGGAGAGTACAAAATTGTAAGGAGCACACATTTCAGCTTTCAGGGAGTTTACAAAGCAGTGAGAGAGATGAACCAGCATGATTAGTGTTATTCAAGGTTCAGGTTTTTAGGTAAAAGAATAGGAGAAAATATGTAATAAAATTAAAGAAGAAGAAATTAGTTCCCAAAAGTTCAGCTCATGCTTCACAGAAGTGACAACTTTTCAGCTGAATCCAGAAAGGCAAGGAAAAGAAAAAGAGTGTTCCTTTCCAAGGAAACATATGGACACATAATAAAAGGCATGAAAATTCTGGGCATATCTGAGAATGTCAGGATGTCTACCATCTTTTCAAGATAGGATTCATAATACCAGTCTAGAAAGAGAAAACTAGAAGAGGTTGGGGAGAGATTCCATCAAGTCCAGGGTGTAACCATAAGAGAATTTATCAGCAAGTTTCCAAGACAATGAGAAAAATGTGAGGCAGAAACCAACCTCAGAGGCCACTGGACTTTCATCCAGGAAAAAAGAGAAATCTTCCTGCAGCTCACAGTAGTGGTCAAGCCTATGGATTCAGGGTCAGATAGCACGAGTTTTAACTCAGTCTGTTTCTTACTAGCTTTTTGACTTTTTGTGAGTTATTTACCCTCAATTTCCACCTTTGGAATATGATAATTGTAACAGTGTGCTTCACAGGTGACCATTACAGGGCTGATACGAGGGTTAAAGAAATTAATGGAAACACTTAGAATCTTAACTGGCACCAGCAGGTACTTAACATTTAACTAATGTTATAATCATAATCCAATGATTACCTTTACCATTACTGATATTTTCAAAGAAATGATCACTAAAGTCCTGCTAGGTTGCCAATTTTAATCCTGGGCAGTCTTTTTCAAACTCAGCTTTGAGAGCAATCAGAGAAGTTTTATTAAATTTTGAAATCAATATCAGATATCTTCAAGCAAGTTGTACCTGGGACACTACCCATGATATTTTTTAAAACTTAAAATGAGATTGTTGAAGTTTAGAAGCAAATTTCTGTTAAGACTTAGGTTACCTATTCAAAATTTATCATTAGACTTAGATTTAGACAAATTTTTCCCAAATCCTTGAATGACTATATTTTGAACTAAGGCTTAGGCCAGATTATTTTTCAGAGTTTATCATTGACCTACTTGGTCAAAAGAGCCTCTAGTAAAATTGTCACAGTATAAGTCACAGTAAATAGGGGTTTGAAGACTGGAGAATAACAGAGCATAGAATATTAAGAAAAAACTTTTGTTTCTGAGATTTGTGTGATCTTATGTTGTATTACAGTCAGTAAAAAAGACCACACTACTATCTACTGCTCAAAAAGAAAGCTAAGTGATTATAAATATGTTTATCTATCAATATCTGTTCAGATCCTCACAACTGTCTCTGCCCACTAGTTGTCCTAGTCTGCTCGGACTGTTATAACAAAATGCCACAGACCCAGTGGCCTAAACAGCAGAAATGTGTCTCTCACATTTTTGGGGACGGGAAGTACAAAGTCAAGGAGCCAGCCAGGTAGGTTTCATTCTGAGTCCTCCTGTCGTGGCTTGTAATCTTGCTGTGTGCTAACATTTCTCTAAAATAAGTAGAAAAGCTGGTTCTTGAAGGAAAAAGAGAAATAGTGAACCAGTAGAGACATTAGAGGCAAAATTTCAGAGGGGGTTTGCAGCTGCCTATCTGACCCTTTGTTCTTGCTTCTCTTCTTAAAATGGGTCCTGACCAAAGTCACATTGAGATCACAAGGAAACTCTGACAGATATTTGTTTCAACTTTTTTTCTTGTTAGTCCATACAGCAATGTGCGGCTTGCAGCAGAAAATTTCAGTGCAATATAATGACACTAAAGCAAAAAACTATGGGCAGAATCTTTTAAATTTTGAATTCTTTTGATTTGTAAATTTCTCATATATCAAGAAATTTGGACCAAAATCAGCAGAATGGAATGCTTAGATTCACATATATGTCTTTTTCTGAAAACATGCAATTTATGTAATGGTAATTGAGAGAAAAAATTTATTTTGCCCCCACTATGAAGAATTATGTTTCCATATAGGAAATTTAATATTAAAGTGGCATTTTCATTTTTATTTACATATCAAATTATCCATGAGAAAGAGAAATATGTATCCCAGAGCTTCATGGAATTGAGACTGGAAGAAGCTTTTTATTTTTATCATTGCACTCTTCCTCAAGGGCCAGTTCCTCCACATAATATGTTTGTGGTACTTTTGTAAAGTGTGGGGTGTTTTCCTGAGCAATGACAGTTTCTGCAAAAGCAGTTTATGTGGAAGGCAAGAATTTAGAGTAAGAAAATTAAGTCATGTTACAAGGAAAAAATATTTAGCAGGTGCGGTTGCTTGCAGGCCTTCCAGAATAATTTTAAAAAATAATGATGATATTGCCAGCAATGAGAACTCCAGGTGCAAGTTGCTATAAATGAGAATATCCAGTGTCTCAGAGATAGTGCACAAAGCGAGGGGTTCATAGACTTGATGATACATTGGAATTTCCTGGGGAAATTCTAAATAACAACAACAAAACCCAAAAACATGTTTCTTAGGTCCTGGAGATTTCACTGTTCTTGGGGTCTGCATGGGGATTGGGAGTTTTAGCTTCCCGTATGATCCTAATACATAGCCAGGGTCTGCAGCTGGCTGGACTAATCCAAGAGAACAGGACTGTCTCAGTGATGTAGAATCTAAAACAGCTAATACAGCTTTTCCAAAGTGACTGATGGCAGGCAGCACCAGACCTCTTGGGGCTGTGTTATACTTCTCACTACTCAGACCATGAAGCCAGTCACAGCTGTTTCTTAGCATGTGGATCCAGCTTACACTGGGTGAGTCACATGAGGAGGAAGAAGGAATGGTCTGTTTGAACTTGCCCCTCCTCTTGTCTTTTTCTTTCTTTCTTTCATAAAGCTGAGAAGAGGGAGGTCTTAGTTATATCTCTCCCTTCTAACTGGAGCAGATTTCTTTCAGGAACAATGGCTTACTAAAGGGTCTTGGCTGGAGGGATTGTGGGCACAGTGCTAGGTTTTGTAGAAAAGCTTCAGAATCATTGGGTCAGTTATGGGTAATGGGAAATATGAATGATGGCGACCTGGGATCAGAAGACAGAAGACGTCCATTCACAGAGAGGGCTGACCTAAGCCCCTGGCACCTGCTCCAGGTCCTGGGCTTGCAGGACTGTGTTGACCTAGCAGGAAGTGCTCAGCTTCTCTTCTATGCTGTCTGTGACCAATTGTTGGCCTCCTTATAAAACAAATGGGTAAAGCCTACATGGAGATAAACAATGAGATTCCAAAAACCAAGAGATCCGGATTAAGAACTCAAGCCCAGAAGTCCTGGGGTTACCAAAAGCTCTTTCTGACCCTGATGAGATTTCTACTTGGGGGAGAGTTGTCATGGTTTTCCAAAGAGGTCCAGTGCAAAAACTTCCACATGTTTAATTTTGCTTTTCAGACAGCTGAGACTTAGTGTTAAGCAAAGGACAATATGTGTGGCCAATTCCATGGGTGACAAAGCAGAATGACTGTAGGAGATCTGCAGAATGATCAGGGCTTTGGGCGTATAAATCTGACTTTAATTGATTTATAAGGCCTCATTGTCAGCCTTTATTCAGCCCACTGATTTTCCTCTGTGATTTTCTACAGCAAAAAGTTGGCCCAATTTCCATAGGAATATAATTATATCTTGCAAATTGTTTTCAAAAATCATCAGGTGCAAAGATTTCATTTGTCTTGCAAAGTTTGCATGAAATAAAATCTCATCTATTAATGCCATTACCACCTACTTTTCCTCAGTTACTTTTAAATGCTGCTATTGTCACGCTAACCCCACCATGTCACTCTTCTAAAGTCATTCCAAATAATCTGACTGTAGAAATCATGTTTTAGGTAGCTAACAATAACCACCACAACAAATTCTAAGAGAGTGTGAGAGAAGGAAATGTTTCATTCATTTAATTTGGTCTGCCTCCTTATTTTCATAAACTCTGCCTTGATCTTTTTTGGTAGCTGATTTTATGACAGGGCTCATATGCATTGCTTATGTGAGAAAAAGCTATGACTAAAATTAACAAAGTTCTTTTATCACTGAAAAACTTTAAGTTTAAAAACATTAAAATTCAAAACAGGAATGAGGTATTTGGGATTTTTGTAGTTTGTGAACAGCATAGGGGGCTTTCTACTATGGATTTCATGCAAGACTCATGGGAAATGGGATGCTGAACAGAACACCACCATCAGTAGGAAGCCTAAGGAAATTGCCTGGGTTTGAGATTTAACCCCACTGAAACTAAATGTGAGACATGGGGCAACATACTTTACCTTTCTGAATGCAGCTCCTTTTTGGGGGAGGTAGGGTAATGGTACCTGTTCACAGGATTGTTGAGTAACCTATTGATCACATGCTGCAGCCAACTTTCATTAAACATTGCTATTGTCAAGCACTATTCTCTGTGCCTTGTGACAATTAACTCATTAATCCCCAAAGAACCTTATGAGATAGGCCAGCCTTATAAACTCTGTTTTACAGATGAGGAAATCAAGATGCAAAGAGATTAGATAAAATGAAATAACCCAGCATTTTGTGGCAGAGACAGGATTTAAGTCTGGGTATTCTGTCTCTGGAAGCTTCAGTACACATGTAAACTGTGTTAGGCAGGGTTAAGAGATAAACTCACACCCTTATGCTGGTTAACCTCAAGACTTTTTTTATACACACACACACAACACACATACACACACACACACACTTCCTTGTCCATCAAAAAAAAAAAAATGTTGGTCTCAAGGTATATTTGCTTTAAGCTAGATGAATAAGAAAAGCATATCCTGGCAACTTGCCTTTTCTTTTATGTTGTAAATTTAGAAAATAAAAGGAATTTAACTCCGCTATTTAGTTTCCTGCTTTTTACTGATCAGCAGGTCCTGGCTGGCCAAAGGCTTTCTGAATGAATGTGTTTCCATTCGTGGTTGGATAGCATGCAGAAGAATCTCAGAGATTTTTCGGTTGGAGTGGTAATGGCAGGCAACCACACATTCTTAAACTGTTGCAAATGAACTTTTGCCCCCTGAGTCATGGAACATACACTGAGGTCCTGGGAGTCTTTCTTCCTTTGCCCCCTGCTCTGCTGGGTTGCACCCTGCTCTGTTGCTGCGTTGGTGCTATGTAGACATCCCTTATCCTGATGTTATCTCTAAGAGCTTACAGAAGTGGACACACTTCCAAGAACGTATGTACCAAATGGATCTAGACCGGTGGTTCTCAACCAAGGATGATTTCCTCCCCTCCCGCAGACATGTGGCAGTGCTTGGACACTTTTGGTTGCTGTAACTGTGGGTTGTGCTACTAAACCTCCTACGATGCACAGGACAACTCCTCCACAACAAAGGATTATCCAGCTCAAAATGTCAATAGTGCCGCTGTTGAAGAACCTTGATCTAGAATACGTAGAACTCCTTCTTCGAAAGTCACTTCTCGGGAAAAGATCGCTCAGTTACTATAAGCATATCTTAGGGTGCATAGCTGGGAAATGCAAAATAAAATCACAATGTGATACCACTACATACGTAGCAAAAGACAGTACAATGAAAAGGAAGGGAGTACTAAGACTTAGCAAGGTATTTACGCAACCAAACTGTCATACAAAGCTGGTGAGAAAGGAAGTTGATCAAACCACTTTGAAAAACTATTTGGTAGTATCTAAGAAAGCTGAACATATGCATTCCCTATGGCCCAGCAATTACACTCCTATGTTTATACCTATCAGGAACATTCACATATGTTCACCAAAGGATGCACCAAAGTGTTCACAGCAACACTATTTGAGGTCGCCAAGAATTCGAAACAAACCAAATATCTTTCAGTTGCAGACTAGGTAAATAAATCATGGTGTATTCACACAATTGCATATGATGGAGCAATAATGGGGAAAAATCTACAACTCCACACATTAATATGGATGAATCTCACAAAAATAATGTTGAGTGAAAGAAGGCAGACACGAAAATATATAATTTATGATTCTATTTTTATAAAGTACAAAACACACAAAACTATGCTATTAGAAGTCAAGACAGTGGTCATCCTTACTTGGGAGGTGATGACTGGAAGGAAGAGCGAGGCAGACCTTTGGGGAGTTGGGAATGTTCTGTCTTTGATCTGGATGCTGGTTACACAGGTGTGTTCACTTTGAAAATTCATAGTGCTGTATTCTTTTGATATGTTCACTTCTTTCTATATGTATATTATTCTTCAATAAAATTTTTAAAATATGCAGCCAGTGTTCTGGAATGTAGAACTGGATATTTTATTAATTTTTTCCTTTACATTTTAATTTAGATTGCTCCAATGGCACCTTAAAAGGACCAAAGAATTTAGTTTTGAGGAAGGCAAAGGAAGGTAGGAGTGGAAACTTGGTCCCCAGGTGACCTGGTTGAGAAAGAGGCAGGCTGGAGTATAGACAGAAGAATTCCCTTGAGAGGATGCCGGAGTATAGACAGAAGAATTCCCTTGAGAGGATGCCCTTGAACAAATGAATAACCAAGTGTCAGCAATAGAATTGCAAAAACTCATGTGTCAAAATTCTTTTACAGTGACACTTTGCTTGTGGCATGATTTTGGCCTTATTTCTTATCTGATCTTATTCATTCTCTCTCTCTCTCTCAGTCTCTCTCTCTCTCTCTCTCTCTCTTTCCATGGTGAGAAAGATATGATGCTTTGGATGCCAAGTTAATTCCTGTTTATTTTATTTTATTAGTCCCTAGAAGAAAAATGCACACCAAGTATCAGCTGTTTCTTTTTGTGTGGCTATGTGACTCTGAGATATTCCTTTACCTTTTCTGCTTCCATGTTTTCATCTGCAAAAGGAGGCTTAGGGTAACATTATAAATGGTAAAGCACTCCATGTTTGATATTATTATACTTATTAACATTAGGTTCCACGACTACGAATAACTCTAGAAAACTGATTTAATGTGAAATCATGGGAACCCAAGCAAAACTTTCCAAAGTTCCCATTTTATAGCTCTCCACTGAAACATTATTTTCTTTCAGTTCTTTATGCCCAATCCCCTCCATGGACCCCTGCTATGGGAGTTCTTAAGTGATGGGTAGTTTTGGAGGGAGGCATCTTGCCTGGAAACCAAGAGGGCACACAGTATACAGTCTGTAACATCAGTGTTAGTACTGGCGGCTGGATAGAGGTTGTCATTTTAGCCCTAGAGAAAGGTCCCGCTGTTGAAGGCTAGTGTAGGCAAATAACAGATTTTAAATGTTGTACAGCATATGGAAATTTCTATTACTGCAAACATTTGGTTTGGTTCTGTGCCTGTTCAACATATTGCACATTTCTAAATTAAGTGTCTTTTAAACGGAATACAGTTATGATTCAAGTCCCCATTTCCCTGTGGGTGGAGGGCTCAAGGTAGGCGTTGAACACTTGCTTTTCCTTAGCCACATGTGCAGATCCAAATCCCAAGCTTCAGTTTCTCATGTAAAGCCCAGAGGTGAGTTTCTGAATGGGGCCAGGGGACTGAAGATATTTGTTTAGTATTTGGGGCTTGTCTAACTCTGCCCTCGGCAGAACCAGGACAGAGGCAGAGAACTCACCTTACACTTCTTTCCCCTTTGCCAGTTCCTAAATTTCCTAAATGTGTGAGACTAATCTTCCAGTGGAAAGACCTGGGGATGGGCCATTCATGGTGCTTTTGCACTGGTGTCTTTCTATAAAGTATAGCCTTCTTACAATAAAAAAAAATGTTGTTCCTTTGAATCTACGTTTATGAAGGATTTATCATTTTTATTTTCCAATTATTAAAAAAGTAATATTTATTTAGAAAATTTGAGATTAAAAAGCACGAGTTAGAAGATAAAATAATTTTCCATTATAAAAATAGCCATTAATTTATTATCCAGACTTGGTCAGGGTTAATGTTTTTGTGTGATTCCATTAAATCTTTTTTATATCAATGTTCAATTTGTTAAAATAATAATACTGGTACATCCACTGACCACTTGTTTCAACTATCTGATAAAACTTGGCAACACTTAAGTTGGATCTGATGCCCCTTATAAGCAAGGGAATAATCTCACCTTTCATCGGAAAAAGTCTTTAAATCTCATAGTGGAAATAAATTTTAAGTAGATTTTAAATTCCTAGAATAATAAAGTGTTCCAGTGTTGTAATCATCCTTAACCATCGAGCCTGGTGCCTGGTATATTTGGAGTTCGAGAGTGAATCCACATTATTAGAGTCAAGACATAAGTTTGCTTCTTCATCTAAGTAGCTTTTGGATCTTGAGCATATATCATGAGTATTAGTTACTGATTCCCCACTGTCTCTTCCATGAATGGAAGACTGACCCTTTCTTGAGAGAGCCCATTTCCTTATCAGTTGATGTGTGTTTCTTTTTAGGCCAGGGTGCCATTCAGGTCCCAGATCTGAATCACTGAAAAAGTTGTAAAAGAAAACACATTAATCAGGGTTGCTCATTGTACTACAATAGGCTGCATAAATCAAAGTATATTTCTCTGCCAGCCAGAAAGAAAACTTTGCCTCACCAGAGCCCTTACTCAAAAACAAAGTAGTTGCTAATGATGTGGAATTACCCATTAGGTTGGTAAATATTCTCATAGTTTCTCTGGAGGCGTAGAGCAATGGTATTATTACTTAATGTAATACAACAGCAATGCCAACGTACGTGCTGCCCCTTTAACAAATGGACATGGGACTTGAGAAATATCACATGGCTTACTCCTTCCACAGTCCATTCTTACAAAAAGAGCACCTCTGTCATCTTTGACATCAGATGATTTTAGCTAAAGGAAAAAATGGTGTTTGGGTTATTAAAGGAATGGTTGATGTAGGACAGCATGAAAGAGAATAAATTACAACTCTGATTCCCTGCCTTCCTTTAAAGAATCTAGCCTTGTCCAAGCAGTTCTTTTCTGCAATTCCTTCCCATTCACTGGGAAAACTGTTTTTTGTTTTGTTTTGTTTGTTTGTTTTCATTGCTGCATCATCATCTAACTTTCTCATATGTTGGAGGCAAGGAGCATAGAGCAGGTATTAAATTGCCACCCATTCTCCTGGTCTGATTGCTTGGGTAAAAATTCTTGTTCTGCCATTTTTTAGATGACCTTGGACAAGTTACTGGATCTCAGTTTTCTTATCTGTAAAATGCAGTTAATAATAATACCTATGTCACAGCATCATTGTAAGGAATAAATTAGTGAATGCATGTATAGTACTGAGAAAAGTGTCTGGCACATAGAACATAATCGGTATGGTTACCTTATTAAATTTTTCATTTTGTTGGGAAAGAACCACTCTTGGGGGCTTGATATAGTTTAGAACTGTGGATAGTTCAGCAGTATCTTACAGCTCTATTATTACACAAACCAGACATCCCAGCCAGAAACTCTAACTTTCTAGTACTACACTAGTTAAAGCACTGTAAATTATAAGATATTAAAACTGGAAGGAATCAGGTTAATGTCAATATTTTCAATTTTTTTTTACTTGCTTTCACGTTCATTCTTTAGGCATTATACTCCTTATCCCCCCAAATAACTCTGATGTTAGTATTTTGAGACATTGAAGCAAGTCATTGAGAGAGACATGTGTACCAATTTGAAGACTTCTTGACACATAATGTATAGACAGCAATTTATTCTACTTTTGTGTCTTTAAGAAGGAGGTGGGACTGATACAATGAAAAAAAAATTTTTTTAATTTTAGGCCTTTTGAATTCACAATTGAGAACCTGAACTCTCCCTTTAACCAAAGTTCTAGACACCTGGAGAACAGTCAGAGATAATGACAGAAAAAAAATATTGTCAGTGCTATTCAAATAAGAAAATACCCCCAATACACACACACACACACACACACACACACACACCACACACACACACACACACACCACACACACACACACACACACACACCACACACACACACACACCACACACACACACACACACACACACACACACACACACACACATGCAATGTGTACAATGTGTAGTTGTGAATTCAGGTAATTTCTTCCTTGAGAGAAACCTTTTCCTGGTCTATCTCTAAGGGATGCCACGTATGCTTCTCTCCTTAATAGATCCACCATTGGAATACGGAGAAAATAGTGTAAATCTCCAATTCCCTGATAAGATGATCACTCAGAGGATGACAGAGAAAAAATGAAAACCATTTTCCCTTTCATAAAATTCGTGCTGAAAATATCATCCAATCCTTTCCCTTTTCTGGAAAGTCATAGGGAGATGTGAAAGACGGGGCACAATCATCACTATAGAAAAACTTGCCAATAAGCAGTGTATTGATCAAAGTTCTCAGAAGGAGAGCAACTCAAATATTTACCCAGAGCACTTCACTGGAGGTGCCCACGGGTGCAACGAGTGGCCACCGCTAGGCTCTTGGCACCAACAGCCTTACTTCTGTTCTAAGGGAGCATTCATCCCTGCCTGGTGATTCCCACACTCGTGGCCTCTCCCTATCCAGTGCCCCATAGACAGATGTTTTATGAACTGTGTGCATGAATATTTTTGTGCCTATGGCAAGAATGCTGTTTTCCTAAAATCCAGACCTAGAGCAGAAACTTCAGGAACCAGGGTTGTCAGCCTCAGGAATGCAGCTGCTCAGACACTGTCCTGGTAAGAAACTAAATAGGATCCAGCATCACATCTTGAGACAGATGCTTCTTTATGCAGCACTGTTCTTAGACTCCTCTACTCTTTTTCTTTATAAATCTCTTGTCCTCATAAATACCTATAGATATTAGTGCAAATATAAGCTCAGGTACCCCATCTTTGCCCCTAATACTTGATGTGAACTTGGTCAAGTCATAGCTGTCTTATTAACCTCTGTTTCCTATTCTAACCTGAAAGGTATAATTTTATGAAAGTGGATATATCAGTGCTGCTACTGTTATACAAACTGGCTTAAATGTATGCATTTTATATACCAAAAGTGGATCCATTTTGAAAGGACGTTCCTCTTGGTGCATAGGCCAAACTGATGAGCCCAAATGGAAAACACCAGTGAAAGCCTGCCAAAATCACCAGGATAATTTGCTCTAATTTCAGATAAAATCCTCAATACTCTGCTATTTTTTAATTTTTTATTTCTGTTATTATTTTTAAGAATGAAAAATAAATTTCTTAAATTTTTAGAAGTAAATAGGTTTCATTGGGTTATGCTGCTAATTTGAAGTAGGTGAATCCATATAGATTTATTTTTTAAGATGTAGGCAACTTAAGTTTTGTTGTTTTGAGGGGTGTAATTGTTATGCAACTTTGCTTTTTTTCATCCATTTAAAGTTTGTTTTTCTTTATGAATGGCCATATATCTGTGTATGGTGTGTGGCATATTTGCATGTTATTTATTCTTTTAGGCAATCCATGTCTATAAGTATATATCCTAAAATGCATGTGACTTACAATATTACATAGATGTATTTGTATATACGGAGGGTAATTCAGAAAGTTTGTAGAAAAATAGAATTAAAAGATAATACAAATCTTTCCATGAGCTTTTTGACATAACCTCTTACATATCTTTTCTGATTGATTCTAATAGTGTTGCTTTATGAAATAAATTTGTTCCTGGTTCCAGTTAAACATAAAAATGTATAAAATATACTCCTTCTGGTTACAATTAAGTTTTTCTTTTTCAAATCAGCAGAAATTGAAGGAATTGCTTTAAAATGGTAAAATGTAGGTTTCATTGGATTCTCAAAAAATGTGTGTGTTCCTTCCTGTTGAGGTTCTTATTTGTTCCTTATCAAATCTCTTATCGCACAGCAAGGCCAAGAAGTCTTCTGGCACTGGAATATGTTTTTAAACCCACCCCGCTCGCTTTTTTGACACAGAAATTTCATCAAAGAAAATCTTACATAGGAGCTTATGACCTTTCTGATTGAATAAGGGAAGGAATGAGGAAACCCTGAGCCTTCCTCCCTTCCTTCCTCCTCCCACCAACGAAGTCCAGAAATGACATCTGCAAACCTCTTAAATCTTGCATGCTGTAGTTTGTGAACAGGGCATAAGACTTACTTACATTAAAGAAACTTATCTATTGTTTATCTGAAACTCGAGTTCAACTGGTATTCTGTATTTTTATTTGCTGAATCTGGCAATCTTATTTGCAAACCACTATTTTAGTAAAAAGAGCTCTTAGTTACATACAAGAAGAGAGGATTTTCCCATAGCAGTATTGGTAAATATCTCAGACAAGTAACAACTTTGCTCTGATTTCAGTTCTCTAGCTAGTAAAATGGGCATAAAAATTAAGGTCCTAATTTTCACTAGCCGTTCTAGGAAAGAATTAGATTTTAGCCCAAAGGTTCAAGATACATGAAGTTTTATTGTTGTTGGTATTGTTGTTAAAATTCTTCTAATAAGCACTAACTAGCAACAGCGTATCAAGGGTCATTTATAAAATGCTTACTAATTAAACACTCAAAACTCATTCTGTTTTTTCAAAGCTCTATTGTAGTCTGAATGCCAATGATTTAATAAGTATTTTTGAAAGACTGAATTTTGTTTTTTTATAAATTTCATGAATGAAGGAATATATATGTATAACAAAAGTAATAAGCCACATATATATTTCAATATATACCATAGGTGATGAAAGACAGAATGTTACTGAGAATCCATGATAAAGCTATATAGAGAAAGATTTTGATGGTTTGTTTTCAAAGGATATTTGATTTGTGACTGATAATTCTTTCCTCAATTAGTCTGTGTCTCATTGGGACATACCTTCAGGATTCCCAAAAGGAGACCATTACGTGGAACATACCATGTAAGTGACCACTGCTGATCTGAAAGTAGATTCTAAGACACAGTTAAAACCAACTCAGCTTCAATGTCATACTTAGAACCTATAGGTGCTACTGGTAAGATTAAGGTACACATAAGGGAACAGGGACAAAGAAGGGTAGAGCGTACTATGAGAATAAAGAAAAAAGATGAAAGAACACTTGGAATGAACAAGACAGTTCCCTTTCCACCCACAACTCCAGAAGCATTTTGCTTTTTAGAGATATCAATGGCATATTTTATAGGAGAACTGAGGCCTCTAGGTCCTGCTGAATTAGGGAAGGAAAGACTTAAATCTACTGAGTTTCTAGAGTTTACTCAATAACGCAAACAAAAATAAACCCGTGTCAGTTTGTGTGGTTCAAGAACGTTTAGAATGGTGATGGGGCCAGTAATCCCTTGTCACTATTAATTAAGGACATCCTCTAACAGCCTTGATTCAAGGCTGTTAATCTTCACACCTTCCTTTGGGGCCTCTAGACAGCTGCTTTGGAGGTCTTAATGAATCTCTGACCAATTTGGGTCATGGTCAAGTAGCAAAAACAACAGCCAGAGGTGTAATAAGATATTCTGTGAAGAATGCATGTTCAATATTATTAGACTAGCTCTGCTGTTGGACAGGTGATGTCACAGTTCATATAATGCCTGTAAATTTGCAAATGGCATTCTGGCACATGCACAGGAGAAGGCAGAGTAACATTACCTGGTCAGACTATGAGGAAGTCACCAAAATCAGGGGAGAAAAAAACAATGTCTTCCTATGACTCCAATTTAACTTGAGAGCACTCTTTTAGAAAGCTCTGATTTAGTGCCTAGCTTAGTATTTCTACACCGAGCCATATTTATTTTAGAAGACACTACATCTTAAGCAAGTCAGGGTTCCTCCAACCAGGTTTGCCCTTGAGTTATAGTAAATCATTGATGGACTTCCATATTGTCAAGGTGATAAGGGATGGTCCTTAGTTTTCCTTGATCTATGCTGGCATTGATCAGGATGAAGGTCATTTTAACTAGTCCTCCGTTGACCATCCACTTGAGTCAGTACTGAGTATCAGCTCCCAGGTTGTGAGTCCCCTTCAGCTGTGGTCATTTTTCTTGCACTTCTCTGCCCCTCATAGGCACAAAGCATCAGTCAAGCCATACCTGGGGAGGTGGTTAATTTTATGTATCAACTTGTCTGGGTCACAGTGCCCAGATATTTGATCAAACATTACTCTGGTATTTCTGTTAGGGTATTTGTGGATGAAATGAACATTTGAATCGGTGGCCTTTGAATAAGACAGATTGACCTTCATCATGCCAGTAGGCTTCATTCAGTCATTTGAAGGCCTGAATAGAGCAAAAGATTGGCCTCCCCAAAGCAAGAGAGATTCTGCCAGCAGATGGCCTTAGGACCTGGAGTGAAACATCATCTTTTCCTTGGGTCTCCAGGCTGCTGGCCCTCCCTGCAGATTTTGGATTTGCCAGCCACTGTAATCACATGAGCCAATCCTTTAATATAAATCTCTTTCTATATGTATACACATCCTGTTTGTTCTATTTCTATGGGGACTCCTGACTAATATACCTGGCTCAGAGAAACTCCATGGACTAAGACTCTTTTTTCTTCCACTTCTTCCACTCTTGGACTCAGAGCCTCCTTTACCAAGTCAGGCTGTTGAATATACCACTTGCCAAGGCATGTCAGAGTTGGTGCAGAGATGGAGAAGTGGTTCACTGTCATGAGTGCTGGTGGGGAATAAATGGATATGCCACTTTGAAGAATAACTCGATAGCATTTGTTAAAATGAAAAATCTGCAAGTCCATGACATATTTAAACTAAAGAGAGTGGGCAGCAGAGCAGAAAATAAAAAGATATAATTCATTGAAAATACTTCAAATTGGAGCAGAAGTAGTACTGTTTTGGTGCCCAGGTGACACACTTACACACAAGGGAATGAAAAACATCCTCTCATTTCTACATGAAGCAAGGTGTGGCCACAGAGAGTGCTGGACCATGCAGCCCTTCAAGAGCTGCAGTATACCTCTGAGAGCCAAAGCAGCAGAAGTAACTGGGAAAGGCAGCAGTGGCTGTTGTGTGTGTGTGTGTGTGTGTGTGTGTGTGTGTGTGTGTGTGTGTGTGTGTGTGGCAGGGGGAGGTGACCAAAGCTGGTCAGCGTCAGAAGTAATGATAAAGTACCTTCTGGATCCTTCACCCACAGCAAAGGGCTCAGCAAGAGACACAGGATCTGGAACAGTGACCAGGGCAGGAGGAATGTGATGGATACCATATGATCTTCTTTGAGGGTAGGACTCCTAGAAATAATTAGCAGAATGCCACAAAGACAATGTGGGGAATGAGGATAGAAATCAGTAATACATGGATCCGTGAGGTTCATATAACCTATTTCAAGCCCAAGGCTACTGTATCTTTAAGAAGCACAGATTGCAACAATATTCAGAAAATAAAAACATTGAAGTGTAAGCTGGCCTCCCTGCCTGTCCCTGAACTCATCTGCTGAATGGCCAGACCCTAAATGATATATTTCTTTAGGACTAACACTCTTGCACTCTGGAGAAATAGCTCAATCTTTTAGAAAATAGTAAAGGATTAGAAGACATATCAGCAGGATATTTTAACTCTTTAAAGAGGAAAATGATGCTTCTTACTTCTGTGAGTACCCACACTCAAAAATTCCAAATATTTATTACAGACTGTTATGACTAACCAAAAGGAAGCTGTGAACCACAAACATTTGTCGTTTTTCTTTATTTTATTATTGCCGATGTGCTCTTTCTTCCTGCCTAGCAGTCAGGCGGACGCAGAGGAAAGCTTGGGCTCATACAGGAGGCATAATGACTCCCCTGTACCAGTAACACATTTATTGATATGTACCTGGGCCATGAAAAATGAAAAGCAAAGATATTTATTCCCAAAATATAAATGGGAAATGGGTGCTCCGAAGAGGAGAAGGAAATTCCTGACTAGGTCTCAGTGAATCAAGTAAACCACAAAGGCCCACGATTCTTCTAGCATCCAGGCCTGTTTTTTTTTTTTTTTTTTTTCAATTTTAACTTCTCAATATTGTAGTTGATTTTTGTGTCCCTTTACCCATCCCCCTTTCCCCATGCCTCTTTCCTCCCCCCTCACCACATCATATCTTTTCACTTGCCTTAACAAGTTCAAGGAATCGTTGTGATTGTTGTATCTTCTCTCCTCCCTTTATTTGTTTGTATATTTATTTATTTATTTTTAGCTCCCACAAATAAGTGAGAACATGTGGCACTTCTCTTTCTGTGTCTGACTTGTTTCATTTAATATAATTTTCTCTAAGTCCATCCATGTTGTTGCAACTGGCAGTATTTCATTCTTTTTTATAGCAGAGTAGAATTCCATTGTGTAGATATACCACAGTTTCCTTATCCACTCATTTGATGATGCATATTTGGGCTGGTTCCAACTCTTGGCTATTGTTAATAGTGCTGCAGTGAACATGGGAGTACAGGTATCCCTTCAGCATTCACCTTGAATTTTTTAGTTCCTCCTACAGAAGGGTTGGTGGAATGTATTTCTACATTCCTTGATTTGCGTTCTGTCGTGTACCTTGCACTGGCCAATAAAGGAGGTGAACATGATGGCACCTCACCTCATCCAAATCGAGCCTTATATCTTGCTTGCTTCCATTTAGTCTCTTCCAACTCTGCCACGAGCAAAAGAAGAACTGCCTTGGCTACCATCTGGTTGAAGTGCAAAAGATTTACTGCAGCTGAGCATGACTTAAATCGACTTAGATAGTCCACAGTTGCAAATATTATTAAAATAGTGTAATTAGTTAATCAGAAAAATATATATAAACCTTATACTTTGGGAGGAGGGAGAAAAGGTTCAAAGCTATTCACTGGCTTTTAGCTTTCATCATTTTATTTTTTAACAGCTTTATTGTGATATAATTGAAATACCATAAATTCACTTGTTTTAAGTGTACAATTTCATAAATGTTAGTATACGTACAGAGTTGCACAGCCATCACCTCAATCTAATCTTAGAACATTTTCATCACCCTAAAATAAAACGTTGTGCCCATTTAGAGATACTCTCCATCCCACCCCCAGCCCTAGGCAACTACAAATTCACTATTTGTCTTTGCTCCTCGAGGCATTTCATATCAGTGGGATCATACAATATACGTCCTTTTGTGTCTAGTCTTCATCTTTTTAAAAGGGTAGAAAATGAAATTGCCATGATACAAAGAGATTTGGTTTTTTGAAATTTAACAAAAGCTGTTTAGAATCATCCATATAAGTTATTTTCAAAAGAAGGTGAACTTGTGGTTGTTAGGAAAATTTAGCACAGTTGAGAGCTGTTTCCTTATTTACAAGCTACTGAACCATCTATGACACAAAAAAGATTAAACATCTATATATACAAACACACATCATATGGAGTTACCCCAAAATGCAGCTCACATGTTCACAAACCATACAGCAAATAATCTGTATATGGAGCAACAGTCTGTAGGTCCTGTGTGATGAAGGGAACAAGGTTTTTGAAGTAAAAAATAAGCAGAGAAAGACACAATTTTTTTTTTTAATAAAACACCCTGGTAGTTTCTTCCAAGCTCATTTAGAACTCAGTCTTTGCATCTCACACAGGTTCTGTCTAGAGAAGAGGCACATGCTATTTGCTATTATGAAAAGGTTGGGAAAACCTCTGGTGGAAAAAAAAACTCTAGAAAGGGACTCATTCAACACAGATGAGTTCAAATGACATCACCTTAACTGAAAAGATGCCATTCAAATCATTTGAAACAATCAGCCATCCCTGGTTTTATGTACCAGGAATCTGACCTGATCACCAAACATTCAAACAGCACAGGGCAAGCTTACAGGTAAGTTTAACTGTCCCAAGATACGTGGCCAACTAACTTTCTAGAAAACTCCAAAGTGTCTTTGCAAATAAAATATATAGTTCCTGAACCTTGTAAAGTACAACATATTTTTATAAAGAAACACTTAAACATTTAAATCATTTCTGAAAATATGCTTGAAGTCAGGATAAAGAGAGTCAAGTGTAACAATAGAAGAATTCATCACACCGTGATAACTTTCATAAATTCATATGGAAATGGAAGCCTGTATGAAATTAAATGGCAAAAGAATAACTTGTAAAGTTCAACGAGCATATGCAAACTCTACTTATTAAATAGCCCTGTTTAATAGTAGCTAGGAGTGTCTCCAGATGGTGTCAAATATCAAAGGTCCTGGTCAATATGACCCCTGTGATGACAGACCAAGAGCTCTGCCTTCCTTGCTGTGCATTAGTTAAACATGCTGATGAAAGATGCACCTGGAGCTTTTTGGTCCATCTGCCCCAATATTTCATCTCTGAGTTCCCTGGTTCAAACTTAGGAGGTCCATCCCTGACCAGTGCTAAGTCTGAGTACTCAAATACTATATTAATTAAAGTACAGGTATCAGTGTGTTAGCATAATATTTAATATATAAAAGAGTCATCGGCAGAGATTCCACATTTATACTTGCAATAGAATAGAGAGGGAAATAAATTTTTTTCTTGCTACTACACATATGGTTCCACTTTCATGGTTCTGTCGGTCTCCCGGGTTAATGACGTCCCACCATATGCCCAAGAGCAAAGAGTGATGGAACTGACATGCTGCTCAAACGGACTGAAACAAGCTGCATCGTGTGTCCTCGGCCATAAAATGCCATTCAAGTGACCCCATAAGCTGACATCTGCCCACATGTTGTACACATTTGGGGCCAAGTTGCCCATTTGTTCCTTTCTGATCTAAATGTAAATATTATACATGAAAACATTTACAAGTACAGTCTTCTTTCTTTTTTTAGAGGCCAGGGAAAGGCCAAGTTGGCTGGGTACCAGTTACAGCCTGACTTTTAAGGGGGTTGGCTTTACGATTCTTTCAATGTGTCTTTATAAATGATATGCTTTGCTTCAAACCAATTAAGTCCCTGCAACTGACATGAAAACTAGTATGCGATCTTTTTTTCTCAGAGTACAAAACAACCCTTTGAAAACATAATATAATCCTTGCAAGTCAATAGGCCATTCAATCAGTAACTTGGGATTCTTGGGATTCTCTTCTTTTATTTTAAGTCTCTCTACCTTGATAGCCAGTGTTTTTCCACAGGGCACCAGGAATGTGATGTGGATGGAAGAAAGGGCAGAGCTGTGCAGTTTTCTAAAGTTGGTTACAAAATCATCATCATCATCATCATTATCATCATCAGGTAATGTCACCGTTATTTTCTTTTAATCTTATTCAAAGGCAGCTATTTCCTCACTGATCAGAAGCAAGAGAGATATACTAAAAATCCAGATTTAAAACACCACTGGTCATTGTGACTTTTGATTTTTTGTTTACAAGAGAAATCCTGAAATTGACATTTACAATTGTATGCTAAATTTTATTTGCCTTTTTAAAATATCTTTATATATTCTTCTCATTAACACCCATATGTTCAAGGAAGAAAACGTGATGTTAAGTAATGAAATAAGGATTCTGAACAAAAAGTAAGATTTGTAAGAAAAATGAGAATTTCTCCATTCCTTTTACCACCTCATGAAACCATTGTGATTTTTATTTGGGAAATTATGTTATGACAAATTCAGTCATCAACGTTACTCCCTGTAGAAAATACAATTTTAGGGGAAGCTGGCTGGTAATGTGTGATTGCAATGCTATGGTCTGAGCATTCTCCCAGGTGAAATTGATTTGGAATCCACATTATATGGTAGCCAATTATATGTAGACTTTGCTTCTTCACGTATAAACTGATTTAAATAGTCACAGAAGCAATCAGAAAATTCATCTGAAATTGTTTTACTGTCGTGTATCTGTTAGAGCTAAAAGTTGGCTGACAAGTAATGAAAGCAACAGAAAACAAGAGTTGACAGTTAATATTTTTTCCCCATGCATGGTTGTAGAGCTCTATAGCTTTCTACTGGAATAGAATAATACCCAAAGTCTTTACCACAACTTGCTAGGTCCTATATACTCAGACTTCTGACTACAATTTTCACAGTTCCCCTACGTGTTTCACAGCTGCGTGGATTTCCTTAAAGTTCTTTGCCTAAACCAAGTCCATTCAGCTGTGGGCTGTGCACACGCTGTGCCTTTTTCCTGGAATGTTTGGCTTCCTTATATTAGCGGGGCTCCCTCCCTTTCTCCCTTCAGTCCCATTCAGTTGTCACTTTCTCAAGCTTTCCTTAACCTCATGTCTATAGCAGCACTCTGGTCACCCGCTACTCTTTGTCTCTTTAATTTGTTTCTTAAACTATTTTTCATAGCACTTATTATTTCCTGACATTTATCACATCTGTATTTGCACATTTTCTTTCTGTCTTCTTTCCCCACTAAGAAGAAAGCACCATAGAGGAATTATGTTTTGTTCACAATCTTATTAGTATTACATTACATTTACCTCAGCTTTAATAATTAAATGGACTTTTTGTGTGCTCTTCGATAGATAGTATTGGTCTCATATGGGAAAGAAATGTCTTGTGACCTAAATGTACCTCTTTTTTAAAACATGGACAATATATGTTTGTTTCATATATTAATGTTATGCTTCATTACATTCAATGCACAAAAGATCTAACATATACGATGTTGTTATTAGGATACTGCATTTTTTAAAAAAAATGATAGTTCATTCCTTCATTTGAAAAATGTTTATCAAACGCCTGATATATGCCAGGCATTTTATCAGTACTTCAGTTCATCTTCAAATGAAATTTCTGGGATAGATACTATTAATACCTACATTTTACAGAAGAAGAAATCAATAAAAAGAAAACCAGGATTTGCACCTAAGTCCTGGGTACCAGAATCCACACTCCTAGCTCCTGGATATCACTTCTTCCCCTAACTAAATAGGATATGTGAAAAGTGGGGGAAAATAGGGGTTACAAAACTGAGAACTGTCATATAATGAACAGCAGTGTAAGTCGTTTTCCATCTCAGAGTTTATCCTAAAGTAGTGGACAAATGACTTTACTTAGGAGAAAGTTATTTAACAAAGTCATTCTGGCTGCATTTTGGAAAATGGATTGGAAAAAGAGCAAGCTCAAGATACCATTTAGAAGGTTGATACAGTAATCTGGGTTAGAGATGATTGGAACGTGATTGGGGGCAAAGACTGAGCATATTTGAGAACATTCGGGAGCTCTTCCAATGGTAAAATGGCTAGACTTTTGTGACAGGATAGCAAGGTAGTGCCTGGGTTCCTGGCTTGGGTGAGTAGATGGGTAGAAGAGCAGTACTGTCTGATGGAACTTTTTTTAATGGTAGAAATGTTGCAGATCTGTGTTGTTCGATACGGTGGCTAGTAGCAACATGTGGCTATTAAGCACGTGAAATGTGGCGAGTGAGACTGAGAAACAGAATTTTAAATTCTATTTATTTTTAATTAATTTAAATCTAAAAAAGCACAATTGGCTAGTGGGTACCATATTGAACAGCTTTAGGCTAGAGATCCTGATGAAGACAAAAAACTAGTACATTAGAATTAATTAATGAGAGAGGTAGAAGGACTAGAGACTGCATTCAGAAAGTGATGCGCAGGTGTTGTTACCTGCCCAGCATCTGTTCCCTTCCTCTTTTTAACCACCTCAGCTTTTCTTGTGCCCACGATAGGTGGAGGTCATTCTGCTCCTGGATCTAGGGGTTTAGATACAGTACATGTCTTACTTAGCCTTCTGCTAATCGACATATAGTAATCCAATTATGAACCAACATTCCTAGTTTTGGGGTAAAAATGTGACCCAGATTGCATCAGTGACAATAGAGAAGACCTTTTCTGGAAGTTTCTTGGAAAGGTCTTCCTCTTCCCTCCTCCACAGTGTAGCAAAACAGTGTGAATCCCAGGAAAATATGTGACTTGCCACCTGAGGATGCCACTGTGGAAGGTGCAGAGGTGGATTTGAAAAGAAACTGAGACCAAGAAGACTATTATCAAATCCCTGCATCAATCCAGCTCTAAAGTCTCTCCTCCTTGTGGGCTTTCTTATTTCATAAGCCAATAAATCCCTTTACAGTTTAAACCAGCTTGAATCATCTTTTGCTACCTGCAATATACAGAGGCTTAACGGATGTAGGGGATCTGCCTGAATTTTCAATTCCAGAGATAAAAAAATTCCTGAAGTTGTGGTATGGAGTGGAATAGAGTTGAAAGTCCATAGGGATAAAAAGGTCAAGTATGTGAGAAGCCAGAATATTAAAAGTGCTGTTCTTGTCATGCAGGAGAATGGCAGGATTTGGGGTGCAGCAGAAGCCTTGAATCAGGTGACAAATATTTAGAGAAAGAAGATATTTGGTTGAGATTTCAGTGAGCATAGCCACTGAATAAAAAATGATTTAAGATAGCTTCAAAAATATATACACAATGTAGCAATATCAAAGAAATAGAATCATGTTGAAAATGGAGGAAAAGGGAATATGGAGCTTGGGAAGATAGAGTGAAGCCAGGGGCAAGGTCAACACACAAAAAACATACTAGAACATCCTGTATATTTGCCAGAGCTAAGCACATATTGACTATTGGTTTTCTACTTTCTTAAGAACTCAGTCTCCCTGTTTTCTCTTTATATATGAAGTTTCGTAAGGTCAGGCAACTGTCTCAGTTAGGCTGTCCTTTAATTACTAGTTTATATTATTTGCCCAAGGTCAAAGAACTGGTGGTTGAGCCTGATTTTAGAGAGAAGGCTCCAAATTTGCAGCGCCACAGTTTTCACACTAGACTGCATTGCATCTCAAACACAGAGTCATTTCGTGGTAGACATTCTTTTTCCTGGACTGCAGGGTCACAGGAAAACCAAAGAGCTACCGGGATATTTTCATTTGTGACTTTGTACCCTGGTGACTGAGGATGGAAAAGAGTCTGACAGACACAACAGGGCCCTGATGGACCATGTCTGGACAGCCTGAGCCAGGAGAGGAAGCATTCCTGCCCAGCTGCTGCTCTCCAGGGAGGCCCCATGCTAGGGCAGCAAATGTTCTACATGTCAGGATTTAGGTGGTTTGGCAGAAGCATGAGGGGAAAAATGCAACTCGCCAGCCCCCGCCAGACCTAGCCAATCTGTGCCCTTGGTGGTTGAAAGATAAACATCTGGCCACATCCTGTCGATGAGCGATCTCTTTGCCCACTGCCTCAGTTCACCTCCCTACCCATGCCCAACCTGTCTCAAACTCTGAAATCCTCATAAAGTCCAATTCACATTTTATCCAAGAACTCAATATTCAAGTGAGAAAAACATCTTGCTGCAGACTGTGTAGCATGGCAAGAATCAAAGGCAACTTCCCCCTTCTCTCTTTATGGATGCCTTCTTCCACTGGGGAAGGACGGGGGGCTCCGGCGTGGGTTCTTAGTTCCCAAGGTGTGGCCAAGGTTGTTTAGAGGTAGATAAACAACAAAGACAAATTCTTCACTGCTTTTTTCTGGTCACAGAGGTCCTCTTTAGGGACTCTTTGATGGAAAAATGACAGGGCTTCAGAGAAGTGGAAACCTCCCACATTTGTTCTTAAATATCATTGGAATTCCCACGTGTTTGGTGAAAGCTACAGACTTATCTCACAGATGAATGCAGGTGTGCTCATGCCACATAATTTCATGTGACATTTTGGAGAAGAGTCATGAGCCCCTTGAGAAGCTCATGAATGGATCACCAAGGGGATCTAGGACTCTGAGTGAACAATTTCAGTTCTTTTTTGACTATTTCGGACAGCTTGGACACTAGCAACTGGTAGGCTCTAAAAACAGATTGTTGAAAAAGGCACTAGTCTTAAAGAGTCCAGAACCTTAGGTCTGTACACCAGCTCCATGACTTATAGGCTGGGTGACTTTGGGCCAGTCACTCTACATCAGTTTCCTTGGTTTAAATGGGGATAAGATCTGCCCTACCCATCTCATAGGATGTGAAGATCAAATGAGAAATATCTCAAAATTTTTACATAATCTAGAAAGAACAAGATCTGGATAACAGAAAACAGAATCTGAGCTAATTGATGTGTGAAGTTTATTTATAGCATATCTTTCTTGCCCTCACAGAATCCCTTCATCAGGGCCAGTATCAGATGCTGGTTTCCTGCCTCCTTCCAGCCAGGTAAGCTTCCAGGGCATGCACCAAACTCTGGGTCCTCCTTGCCAATTGCCAATTTCTACAGTCTTTATTGCATGTGTCCTGAGTCTGTTGCTAGAAACTGATTCTAAAAAGGAAACTTCTGAAGGTCATAATCAGAAATGTTTCGTTAATGGTGAGATAATGAACTGAGTTCAACATTAACAATTGTTTATTTATAAAGAATGTAAGTATATCAGTGCTAGATACAGCAATTGTGAATTTTCCATAACCTTCCTCCCAACATACACACAAATACACCCAATAAAATAAAGCAGATCTTCTTGAACTAGGCAAGTCAGCACATTATTTTATTTATTTTATTTTTATTTTTTAATATATCTGCTTTAAATCACTGCAGATAGGTACGCACCTGGTTCACAGATATAAAGCTGCTCTGGACCATCATATAGGGCCGTATTATTAACACAAGTTTTTCTAAAACTTCCCACAAAAGAAAAAAAAATTCATCCCCACTCTCTCTTTACGTCTATATTAAAAAATGGGGAGGAGGTGTTACTTGATGCATTTTTAAAATAAAATAATATATAATAATAATTATTATTAAACAGGACTGACAATGCTTTACATCCATATCTTGCACATACGGCTGTTTATACCCATTGTTCTGCACGTTGCTGTATCGCATGTGGCAGGATACAGTGGCAGGCCTGCTGAGCTTTCACTGGGGGAAGAGAAGCCAGCCTGATGTAGGGGACAGAGGAAGAAAAAGACCCCACCCGTTCCTAGTGGAGCTGAGGTGCTGTGAACCCCACGAACCAAAGCCCATCCATCCCCAAGGCGAAAACCGCCTCCCTAGGGAGCAAGTGATTTATGTGCTCCCTAAGACAGGCTGGAAAGTGACTAGAGGAACTATGGGATTTTACGTCTAGACAGGGCGGTGTCCGAGGAAGCCGGTGCTCTCTTCCAATTAATCTGGGGATGCTTTGGCAAATTTTCTTTCTTTTTTTCTTTTTTTAAAAAAATTTTTTACCCTGTGAGGAAATGAGGAGTTTGTTTTTGCCCGTGACAAAATCCATAACCTTTAGGATGTCGTTCGTTGAATGAGCAGGCGGTGTGTATTTTTAGAGCTCACCTCAGGCCCTGTGGATTTCCATCTCACCAGTGAGGAATGAAAGAGGCCGCATGAAAGGAAAGGGGTTAAAACAGGCACAGGTTAAAAGTTTTTTTAACAATTTCATCTTGCCTGAAAGCTAACCAACCCTCTCCGATCTGTGCCCTTGAGCTCCTGGTAGACTGCAGCTCGTTGCCACCAGCAAGGAAAAGGAAGGACAGAGGAAAGGTGGCTTTATCAGTTGTCATCATGGGCTATTAATAGCCACTCCTATTAATCCCTGTCTGAATTTTATTTGATCTTTATTAAATCTTTAATAGCCCTTACTGGAGAATCCAAGTTTTAAGAGCAGAACGTTATTATTATTATTTTTTTCTGTGCAAGAGGGAGGGAAAAAAAGCATCTTGTGCAGTAAAAGTGGAGAAATCTGAGGAGCCCCATTTAAGTGTTTTCTTCTTTTCCTCTGGAGCCCCCATCTCTTCTTCTATGGGCAGCGGTAATGCCATGAGGACGGGGCCAGAAACACTTAAAAACATTTTAAAGTTACCACCGAAAGGAGAAAACGGTACATTTACATTCGTCTTTCTCTGCTTAATGGCATTACCAGAGATGCCTCGTCCCCCTTGGGCCATAAATTGAGACATCACTCAACAGTTGTCCTGGCAAATTTCCCCCAAAAAGGCCACTTATGAAGTGACTAATCGCATTGGAGCCTAATTTACTGAACATTTAAAGCCATTGGGGTGGGGGGGGGGATTAGGAGACTGTGAACCTGGGATATGATCCATTATGTCCCAGTTGGGAACTCATCCCTGCATCCTCCCCAAGGAGACTGGGCCATTTTTTTTTTCTCTCCCATCAAACTGCAGAAATCACTGCCTGGTTGGGTGAAGCTACCATATTACTAGCTTTAAAGTAAGACATGCGAAAGCCCTGGTCTTTCTGGTCTGGAATGGACATTAACTTCTCCCTGGGCAGGTTTAGTAAGAGCACTCTGGTACATTTGAGGTCAAAAAGGAAATGAAGATTATAAATGTTATGTAATATTCATTTTCCCCAAATTTGGATAACCCAGTGACTTAAATCAGGGAGACCTTCATTCTAAACCCTACCCAGAGCTTCCTCATATTTCAGAGCTCACCTCCTGAGCCCCCTCTTTCCCCTGCATACTTTCTGCTCCTGGAAAGGAGGTGGGTTATAGGGAGAGCTATTAACATTTATGTTCTTCTCAAGTTTATGTCATAAAGTAATGGGCCGGACCCTCTTTGTAAGTAGGGAGCAGACAGCTGACTTTCTGGAGAGGTACAGACATCACACTCCTCTTCCCAAGTATCAGGTAGTAATGTAGTTTGCTGGCCACCACCATGTGCCTGTATGTTCTCTTCCCCAGTGCTGTTTGTGGGTCATATGGAAGCTATGCAGTAATCCAAATAGGATTTTAGAAGCTGGGCATGCTTATTTGATGATTATCTACATAGTAGATTTTTATCTCTTGCAAAACCCTTGGGAATACCAGTCTAGGGCTGGCGAATATCTACTAACAACTCCAGATTTAAAGTGATATAAAATAAAAGGAATTTAGTTAAAGAGTGCATCACCTAGTTGTCATGGCTTTCACTTGATACTAACAGAACTGATTGAGACTGAGCTTGCTGGAGCATTAGTAAATCAATTAATATCACAGGGTGACTCAGCCAATCTTTGACACCATCTCTCTGGTCATGGACTGCTCTTTAATTTCTTGCCCCTGGATATTCAGTTTGAGTTGAGGGAAAGTGCAGCATGTTCTATGAGTGATTTCAGCTAAAGAGAAGGGAGAAAAGAAGTGGGGGGAAGGTGGGGGGGAGGAAATAGCTAAGGTGCCAAAGTGTCTATGAGTGTAAAGTCACGTACTTGAGTGCTCTGCTGCCAAGAAGAATTAAAAAATGTGGATGCCTTTATGCAGAATTGACCACATTATGCAAGACAACATAACAAAACTCCTTTGCTAGTATTAAAAGGTCCTTTGAATGTGAAGTTCCTACAAAATGACTAATTCCAAATGAAGAAAATTCTTAACTATTTCTGAAGAACTGAGTTGGTAGTCTCTGCATCATGGTCTCTGCTTGCCTCTCTTGATTAAAATTCTCAATCTAGTTTTTCTAAAGGCATTTCCAAAGACTAAGAAAGTTCATCACAAAGTTTTCTTCCCCATATAGGATTTATTTATTTATTTATTTTTATTTTAACTTCTCAATATGCATTGTAGTTGATTGTCGTGTCCCTTTATCTGTTCCCCTTTCCCCTTCCCTCTCCCCTACCCCCCACTACATCTGTTTACTTGTCTTAACAAGGTCAAGGAATTGTTGTGATTGTTGTGTCTTCTTCCCCCCCACTACCCTTTAAAAAGAGGTCTATAAGGTCTATAATAATGATAAAAGTTAAAGTTAATATTGTATCTTTGAATATGGGATATAAATCAGAAAAATGCATGTATCAACTAATAATCATTTTTATGATGGGCATTGGGGAAAAAGGAGTGTTTTTACTTATCATAAATAATTTTATTTTGTTCAGCAAAAACAATTGTAAAAGACATGATGATGGATAAATTCCCATAAGGCTTAGAGTCTAGAAAAGAGACACAGATGTCCCCCCAAACTTGTCAGGCAGAACAGAATAATATATCTACTGTAGGAACACAGAAAGAGGAGAGCTTAAAATGATCACTTATTGACACTGTATTTTAAATCATAACCATAAATTACAAAAATTACTTATCAAATGTCAAGAAATAAAGTACTTATTGAGTGGCTCTACTGAAATGACTTCTACAAGTCATGTGATTGGTCGCTAGGCCATTCAGAACATGGGTTCTGTTATCTGGTTTAAGTCTGGGCTCTGCCACTTATTAATTATGTGACCATGGGCAATTTATTTTAGATATTTTTGCCTCAGTCTCCTCATCTCTAAAATGGGAATGATTACAGTACCTATCCCACAGGGTTGTTCTGAGGCTTAAGTGAGCTCGTACTGGCAAAGTGTTTGGGACAAACAAGAGTTTAATGCATTAATTATCACTGCTAACGTTATCATCTCAGCATAAGTATAATGAATGATTTCCTGCTTTGGATATGTAAAAGAGCAGCAACAACTACCAAACCCAATAAAAATTTGTGAAGAGTCTGCAGATGGATTCTGAATATTGTCAAATCTGAATAAGGCCTAATGAATACATACTGATGACACATGAACCTTTTGTATAATGATAATGAATGCAGACAGAGTAATGTATAAACAGCAGGAAGCCAAGAAAATGTCAATGTGAGATTTGCTCTTGTTTAAAGGATAGACCAGTAGCTAAATTATGAAAAAGGCCCTTTCTCTGCCTCCCCTCTTTCTTCCTACCAATCTCCTCTCTGCTCTATTTCTTTTTTTGTCTGTATTCTCTCAGTGAGGGATTTGAAGACATGCTTTCAAGGTACTGTAACAAGCTAACAGTCAGGCAAACAAGACATTACCAAGCAGAGTAGAAGTTAAGCAAAATATGTGCTTGTAGGGTGTCCATTACAGTAGGAGTGGGGTGCAGGAAGTCAGGGCAGGATTTGCAGTGGATGTGATGTTTGGGCTAAGTCTTAAAGATGAGGAAGGATTGAGCCTTTAGAGAAAATGGTACAGAAAAGAAAGTTTGATTAGATCACCACCATTGTCGAATATGTTGATACCTATTCAAACATCAAGCTCTGTTCATGTGTGATAATGTGGCTTTCTCATATCACTCTTGACAAGGAGATAAAGACTTCGATCACTCTAGCTAATGAGGATTGAAGTGATTATACAGTGTCACTGTCAAATTTTATTACAAAGGGAAATGACATGAGAGAATTCCTTGGAAATTTCAAGGCAAATAGGACCGCAGCATATTCCTGTTTCATCTACCACCAATCCTTAACTTCATCTTTGTGTTCTACTTACATAAAAGCTTTTATTTTTTAAAAGGTAACGGTCCCAATTGGAGATTTATAAGCTGGAAAGAGTTCCTCTCCAAAGCAGACATGAGGAGTTGAAGTATTGAGAGTGGATTGAGTTTAAGTGCTTTTAGTGTTTATTTGAGTAAAACAGGTCCACTTTTCGTGCGTTTACCTAATAGCATTTCAGAGAAAGACTAGAAAGTTTATAGCAGAGAGAAATCTTACTTATTGAGGGATTTGTGTGACAGGCAGTCACTGAATCAGACAAAATAAATTAACAGAAATTTAATTAGCTTGTATCATTCTTGTCAAAACTGACAACTAAAACATGGAGAAAAGATCATGTTTTCTCCAGAGAATGTTTTCATTTTTTTCCTCATCTGAAAAGAAACTTTGACTTATGCAACTATTTATAGAATTTACATGAACTGCTGTTTCCTACATTTCAGGAAGGTTCAAGAGTTAAGTCACAGATGAATGGGGGTCTTTCTCCCCATGCTCTTGACCGGGGTCTCTAGAGCTACTTGTTTGCTTCTGTGCATCTCTCAGCTGCAGTTTGCTTTCTGACCCAGTCTTTCTTTTACAGAGTTTACAGAGTTTCTGAATAAGAATAGGACTTTCACCAACTCAGTAGTTATCACAACTTTCACTTTCTTGCTGGTGCAAAGAACCCACCAGCAATTGTTGCAAGGTGATTCCTCAAGTCATTACAATCTACCAATCACTTGACTTGGGAACTACCCATCTTTGGGGCCACCCAGGGAAATCGCTGCCTCCCCTGCCCTTCCTCTGTCACACTAGTGATACAGTAGAGCAGATCCTGGGGCTGCCTACAAGGCCCGCAGATGCTGATGCTGTCACTACTTGCACTAGAAAAGTCCTCTTAGGAGGTCACGTGATAGTTCTCTACGCTTTCAATCTTTTGGATCAACAAACATTTGTGACTAGTCTGGAAGTCATTCTTTGCAACAGAATGAATGGAGAAGTTAAAATGCTTACTCCCATAGAAACAAACCTATATAGAGTAAGTCATGCTAAAACATTTCTCCAAACTCCTGAGCACAACATGCAGTGCAGGCATAGGGTAGCTATCTGGATTAAGGAAAGTCACAATAGTAACAGTTAGCATTTGCAAAGTGCTTATGTTAGTTTTTGCAAAGTGCTTACATAGTATTAGGTGTTTGCTAAGTATTTTACATACAGCAATCTTAGAAGCTAATTTCTATTATTAATATCTATATTTTGCAGATGAAGAAACAGGAGTTTAGAGGGATTAAATAACTTGCCCAAACTAATACATTTAGAAAGTGATAGAATGTGGGTACGTCTAGTTCCCATCCTATCTTCCTCTCACTTCCCGCTTGAGTTGGTCGCATATGATTTCATTTTCATATAGAGGTGACAACCTTAGGCGGACCATTGTCACTTGGATTCTCCCATCCTCTACAGGGGGCAAAAATAAACAAATAAATAAATAAATAAACCACACTTTCTTTATAAACACTCCACAATCAATGATTCTCTACTAGGGTGAGTTTCTTTCCGTCTCAGGGGACACTTGGGGATATCTGAAGATATATTTGGTTGTCACTATTGGGGCAAGGGTGCTACTAGCATCTAGTGGGTAGAGGCCATGTATGCTGTTAAACAGTCTGTGATGCACGGGGCAGCCTCCACAACAAAGAATTATCATGTGCAAATGTTAATAGTGATGACATTGTGAAACCCTGGTATAAGTGAAAGTAACACGTGGTATTTAAAACACATCATCTAGAGAAAACATTTAGATTTTAAGTGAACTGTCTATCATGCTACTTTATGATGCTAAATCCATCATGAGTATAAAACTTATTTTATGTGTTTTTTTATTGTATGTAAAGTTTGGTTCCAAGGTACCCATTAGTTAGCTTTGCCTCCTGAGAGATACCATCAACTCTTCAGGGAAGGGTCCAAACATTCTATTCACTTGTGATCACCATGAGCCCAGCAGAATCTCAGATCCATAATCAGTACTTCTGGTTGGAAACAAAACTTATTTCTAATCAGAGGTAAAGCAGCCATGGTTTGTAAAATGTCCAGGGGATTTTGGAAGCCGTGCTTTTTGGCAAATGCCACTGAATAAAAAAGCATCTCATTTATATAGTGTAGGGTAGGCTGCAGGGTGGGAAGGGGATGACTTTTTACAGAAAGTTCTAGAAACACCAAGAGTATTTTATATATATGTTAAATAATGATCAATTCTATACACAGGAGTAATAATCTTCAGTGAAACGATGCACCCGGAATATGTAGTTTCTCTAACAAAATGACATACACTTTTTCCCATTTTCTCTTCTCTCACTTTTTTTTTTCCTCTTTCTCCCCTTTATGGAGAAATATTGAGTGAACATTTACTTAGCAATTAGGACTTCATGGCAAAACTTTCAAAGCTGTGCTGGGCAGAGAGTCAAAACCTACATTTGGTGGTGAGGTTTTAAGTGCCCACAATGAACAGCAGTCTGTATAGTTTTCTCCTTTCCTCACTGGGTGGCTTTAATGCCATTTCTAGAAACAAAAGGATGACTATGGGGGATTAACAGGAAGAACCTGTCTGGGAGAATTTTGTTCTCAGATTTTATTAGAATTTCTACTATTTTGGGTCAGTCAGCATTTCCATTATTTAGAGACACCCCCACTTGGGTGGTGATTATATGGAAAACAGCAGCAAATGCCAAATCAACTCAAAACCCTGTGTGTATTTCTAGACAGTGATGGCTGCTCCTGGGATTTTCTTACTCCACTTTTAGTCTTCATTTTCTTCGTGAACAAGAAAGTGAACTGGGATGGCTTTGCATTTCTTTTTCTTTTTCTTTTTTTGGTCCTGTCTTGACTCCTTTGTTGACCTGCATCTGTTTTATCTACTGTGTGGACTAGACACAGATGATGTTTGATCCTGAGTTGATTTCATTTATTGAAAACAAAAAATCAGACTTTGTCACTCAAAAATTATGTGTCCTAGAAATGCAAACTAATCTGGAAGTAGGCCTGTGTGGCTAGTCCCCAGACAAAACTTTTGTCCCCAGGCAAAAGTCTCATTTGGTATTACTTTTTCATGATTGCTACTTCATTCCAGAGGTCTTTGTGGCCAGCACAGCCTTGAGCTAGAAAGAATCATCTAGTTTAAACTTCTCAATTAACAGAGGTGGAAAGAGAGGTCTATATCTGCCCAAGGATACCAGAAATTAGCAGTCAGACTGCGATTAAATTCCCAGTTCCCTGTCTCCTCTCAGAGAAGGGTAATGATCATTTCAGAAGGATGCATTTGAAAATGTTCATTCATTGGATGGGAGGTCCTTCCAAGTCTAAGAAGTTATGACTCTGGGAAATGACTTCTGGCCTCTTTTCTCCTCTGCAAAGTTTACACTCCTTGATTGATCAGCTCTTGGCTGCTGTCATGCTGAAAATAGTCACCTGTAGACATCCACTTTTTACTACATATGCCTGGAAACATCTAATTTATTCACCTGCTATTAACTCCATTTGTATTTTGCACCAGGCATTAGAAATAAAGCAAAGAACAAAACCAACAGGAATGTTGGATTTCACAGAGCTTAGATTTTTAGCTCATTTATTTTTATTTTATCTATCTATCTATTTATTTATTTATTTATATTTTAATATTTTATTTTATTTTGTCAATATATAATGTGGTTGATTATTGTGGCCAATTAATGAAACCTCCATCCCCCCTCCCTCTCCCCCCTCCCTCCCAACAATGTCCTTTCTGTTCACTTATCATATCAATTTCAAGGAATTGTAATTGTTATGTCTTCTCTCCCCCCTCCCAATTTTTTTTTGTTTATTTATTTATTTATTTTTAGTTCCCACAAATAAGTGAGAACATGTGATATTTCTCTTTCTGTGCCTGACTTGTTTCACTTAACATAATTCTCTCTAGGTCCATCCATGTCATTGCAAATGGCAGCATTTCATTCATTTTTATAGCTGAGTAGTATTCCATTGTGTAGATATACCACATTTTCCGTATCCATTCATCTGATGATGGACATTTGGGCTGGTCCCAACTCTTGGCTATTGTAAAGAGTGCCGCCATGAACATTGGGGAACAGGTATACCTTCGACTTGATGATTTCCATTCCTCTGGGTATATTCCCAGCAGTGGGATAGCTGGGTCATATGGTAGATCTATCTGCAATTGTTTGAGAAACCTCCATACCATTTTCCATAGAGGCTGCACCATTTTGCAGTCCCACCAGCAATGTATGAGAGTTCCTTTTCCTCCGCAACCTCGCCAGCATTTATCGTTCAGAGTCTTTTGGATATTAGCCATCCTAACTGGGGTGAGATACTATCTCAGGGTGGTTTTGATTTTCATTTCCCGAATGCTGAGTGATGTTGAGCATTTTTTCATATGTCTGTTGGCCATTCGCATATCTTCCTTAGAGAAATGCCTACTTAGCTCTTTTGCCCATTTTTTAATTGGGTTGCTTGTTTTTTTCTTGTAAAGTTGTTTGAGTTCCTTGTATATTCTAGATATTAATCCTTTGTCAGATGTATATTTTGCCAATATTTTCTCCCACTCTGTTGGTTGTCTTTTAACTCTGTTAATTGTTTCTTTTGCTGTGCAGAAGCTTTTTAGTTTGATATAATCCCATTTGTTTATTTTTCCTTTGGTTGCCCGTGCTTTTGGGGTCGTATTCATGAAGTCTGTGTCCAGTCTTACTTCCTGAAGTATTTCTCTTATGTTTTCTTTAAGAAGTTTTATTGTTTCAGGGTGTATATTTAATTCTTTAATCCATTTTGAGTTGACTTTAGTGTATGGTGACAGGTATGGGTCATTTAAAAATGATAACTCCTTGAAGCCATCAAATCCAGATTCCACATGACTATCTACATAATGGTGGAGTTTTAAGCATGGACAGAAAATAAAAAAAAAAATTAGGGTAGGTGTATTGGCTTCCCAGGACAACCAGCAAAGAACCACACACTGAATGGTTTCATTACCAGCCCTGGACGTCCAGGGGCCATATGGTCAGCCTCAGGAGTAGGAAACAGAATGGAAGAGAGAGCAATACCATATGGGCCACCAAATCCATTACTAAGTTCTGTTCCTGATTGTGGGAAATATATAGGCAGGAAGACATATAAAATATCCAAATTATACATCATATATACCTATGCATGTATATTACTGCAAACCATTACATGACTTCTAACACCAAATGGAAAAGGCTTTACGTTATACTACACAGAGTAGTCAATCTATAGCAGTTTAATTTTTCACCCCCTGAGGAACTTTCAAAAAGAGAACAAGTAGGTATTCATCACTTGTAGTTCAACTTTCTGAAGGCAAGAGCTGAATCAGATACTCTTTAAAAAGGAGAGCGAGACAAGAGACTTTTACTGTATCTATAATATCTCCTCTTTTGTAAAGACTGAGAAGAAAATGGAAAAAGACTAAGATGTGGCAAAGTTAGTGGGAGGTACACAAGCATATATTGTTATTCACTACATTTTTCTGTATGCTCGAAATATTTTGCAATTTTAAAATAATAACAACAAAAATAAAGCAGGACTAGGAGCCAAGAAATTAAGGACAGTGATTGTCACTTATTTTCTTTTTAGGAATTTAGGCTGTAAAGTGAAGACAAAGAGGTATGAGTAGAAGATGCCCAGGGTTAGTCAAGATTTCCTGCCCGCCCCCGCCCCCAGCTTTATTGAGTTATAATTGACAAATAAAAATTGAATATATTTACCGTGTACAACCTGCTGTTTTGATACATGTATACATTGTGAAATGATTACCGCAAACCAGCTAATTAACCCTCTCATCACCTCATATAATTTGTGTGGGTTTGTGGTGAGAACATTTAAGATCTACTCTCAATAAATTTCAAGCATGCAATACAGGACTGTTAACTATATTCCACCTGCTGTACATTAGATCCTAATAACTCAGTCATCTTATAACTAAAATTGTGCGCCCTTTGACCAACATCTCCCCATCACCCCCACTTCCCCAACCCCTGGCAGCCACCATTCTAATTCTACTCTGTGTTTCTCAAGTTCGACTTTTTAGATTCCATGTATGAAAGATACAGTTTTTGTCTTTTTCTGGCTGACTTATTTCACTTAACATAATGCCCTTAAGGTTCATTCATGTTGTTGCAAATGGCGGGATTTCTGTCTTTTTTAAAGCTGAGTAATATTCCATTGTGTGTGTGTGTGTGTATGTGTGTGTGTGTGTGTGTGTGTGTGTGTGTGTGTGTGTGTAAACACATACACACCACAATTTATCCATTCATTTGTCAACAAACACTTGGGTTATTGCCCTGTCCTGCCTATTGTAAGTAGTGTTGCAATGAACATGAGAGTACAGATACCTCTTCAAGATACTGACTTCATTTCCTCCAGGTACCAACCAAGAAGTGAGACTGCTGAAGTATATGGTAGTCCTATTTTTAATTTTTTGAGGAAACTCCATACTGTTTTTTTTTCTTTTCCAAGTTGAATGGAGAACTGTTCATGATTATAGTTTTTAAAGAGGAAATCAAGTAAAAATAAAAGCTTGAAAACACAGGATATAGAGGGGGACATGAATGGAAGAAGGTTCCCAGCATCACAGGAGAAAATATATCAAAAGCTTAAATGGCAGAAGGTGCCATGGTGGCACTGGAGATGTGAAATTAAATGAACCAAGTATGTTTTATCACCATGGAGATCTTAGAGTATCATCTGATCACCAAGTTCATATGTATTCTATCTCAGAGGCATCTACTGGACAAGGAAACAGTCTCTCAATTGAGAAATTTAACCAAGGGATGCTCTAAACATGTTGTTTCACTGCCGGCCTCATCTGAAGACAGATATTTAAATCATGATGGAGAGGAAGATAGTAATTTTTGTTCAATTGTGTAAACTTTCCAAGTATCTCAGTGAGACGTAGAGAGAACCCAAAGGAGCTGCAAGTGAGTAAATTTTGGCAAAGATAACACTCGGGTTCACTTTCTCATCTGTGTTCCCCCCAGATCAACCCTCACACCTCTGAAGACTGGCCTGAAAGCCTTAAAACTGATTAGATGAAAGATGAGTCAAACAATGATTTTAAAGAACTCTGCGCTGGTTTTTCCAAAAGGTGAGAAAAAATGGAACCAAGGAAGTGTCAGAAGAAAGAAAGACACAAAAGGCCTCAAACAGCACTCAGAGAAAAAGCAAATTAAAAAGGACTAAACAACCTGCTATCAAGAGCAAAACACTTCAAGGTCCTGCATAGAAGAAACCTCCATCTGGCAGCCAGGCCCTGAGGACTAAAAAGCAAGGTGCAACCGAGTTCCAAGAAAGAGAACCGACTCTCACTGTGAATGGAGGGGGAGGTGGCCTTGCTCCTGCTCCGGATCAGCCTGTGCTCCGGGAAAGAGCACAGAGCGCCTGGACAGAGTGCTCCCAACAGTGGCTCCCAGCCCCCTCCTTCCTGTCTGACAACAGTGGTGCCATGTCCCTACAAACCCGTCATGGCCCCTACAGTGAATGCTGCAGTTCATGAAAGTAGACCCCGAGCATTTGAAACAGGCTTCTGAAGAGTGCTCCCTCAAGGCCACACTGGAAAAAAAATGTCCCAGTGGGCCCTCAAGAGGAGATGATGGTGGTGCAGGGGTATGGGCCCCAGTCCCTGCAACAGAGAACGGTGCCGTGGTGGCCTTGGCCCCGCAGCAGGAGTTTAGACGGGATAGGGCTTCTGCACAAGATGATAGCCTGGAAGAGAAGCAGTTGTTCTTTTGACAGATCTGTCAAAAGAACCTCTCCGCTTCGTGACACCAAGAGAGCAGCACGTGACCAGGTGCTTGGATGAGTCTGAAAAGGTGCTGAGACTTTCCCTACCTCAGATCCCTGAATGCCCAATTTGTGGCGAACTGTTTCTCATCTTAAAGAGCAGAATCAGTCACTTGAAACAGTGTGCAGGAAGGCCGGGGGGCACCAGGCAGCTCAGGCCAAGGCAGGTGGCCACCCACCTGTGCCCAGTTTCAGCAATCACACCAGAGGATTGTAACAGGAAAGTGCCACTAAAAAGAAGGGACTATGGAGGAGGGGAAGGTGGACCAGCTTGAGGCGCCGCAAGAGGACCTGCCGGTGGTGGTGGCTCTGTCCCCATCCAAGATGGAGCAGAGTGCAGCTGTGCTGGTGCTCAGACTGGAAAGTGCTTTTTCTGAGAAGACGAGACTCTGCTCAGAGAAGAAATGTTGCAGGAAGAAGCCCCCGGCTGCTCCCCCTCCCCACCCTGCAGCTGGTAGTCCAGGGCTCCAAGACCACAGGTAGACAGAGGATCATGTGTTCCTGCTCCTTTCAGGGGAAGTGGAGTTGTTCAGCACACCACCTCTTCCTGACAGCAGGATTTTGAAGGAAGAGTTGGAAAAAGCAGGTGGTGTCTGCAACCACGTGAAGGGAAGTGGCCCTTGCTGTGGAGAACAGTGCCCTGACTGGAGCCTGGGCCCTGGAGTCCTTCTACGTGCCCAGCCTGGTGCTCCCCTTGCGCCCCAGTGGCCCGCCAAGAGTCTCACACCAGAGCCCGCACTGCTACTGGTGCCACCTGAGCAGACAGATCCAAGCGTGCGAGGACCACCTGCTCTCCACAGCAGCCCCCCATGGGCTGTGGCTCTAGTGACCCATCGCCATCCTCCAGCCAGAGGTAGCACAGGCCCTGCAGGACCTGGCAAACCTGGCAGTGCAGTGGCTAAATGCCAGTGGGTGGCCTCACAGTGGAGGCCTGTCTAGCTCAGAAGGGGCTGCAGGGTTGGATTTGGTGCCCAGCAGCCTTCCACTGACCAGATTTGTCCTGCTACCCGAGGAGAAGCACCTCGAGAGCAGCGGCCACCCTTCGCTCCCCCTCAGGTTAGGCTGCTGGTTGTCAAGTTCAGTGCCATGGTCAGTAACCAACACATGAGCAACATGCAGTTACAGATGGACAGCGGGGAGCTGCTGCACACCCTCAAGTTTGTGCTGTGTGCTTGATATCCACTCCTGACGCAGCATGTAAACAACGAAGACTTCCCTGCTGCAGCAGACGGCGACCTGACCCAGCATGTCCTGCTGAGTGACGTGAGCACCGAGGCCACCTGTGGGTTCCTGAGCCACCTCTACTCCACAGACACCAGCCTTTGTCCCCGCGTGGCCCCTGCCCTGAGCTCCATGTCCCTCAGGTTTGGCACGAGTGATCTTGTTCACCTGTGCAAAAAATAAGTCCTTTGTGTGGGATTCAGACAACGAATGACAGGAGAAGCAGGTCTAGAATCATGAAAGCAGAACAGAGCATTTCCAAGCCCTCTTGAGGTCAATGTGGGTAGATGAAGAGGAGGAAGCAGAGACCATGTTGAAATCCAATGGTCATGAAGAAGACAGAGAAAAGGTGGATGCAGCAGAAATGGAAGACATTCACGAATTTGCAGCTACTCAGCAGAAGCTGCTCCAGGTGGGCAGAGCATCAGACAGTGATGAGGACACTAACCAGCTTGGAAAGGACAGTCCAGTGCCTGGACATGTGCTAGTAAGTGACCAGGGTGACAAACAGCTAGAAACGGCGGAGCAGATGGAGTCACCTGGGCCAGGAAGAGAGGTGGCTGCAGCTACCTGGGAAAATGTGCAATGGTGCAGTCTCCTGCCACTCCAGGGCCAGCGCTCAGACGCTGCAGGGCAGAAAGAAAAGGAAGCTACTGTTTGCCCCTGGTCGATCTCTATGATTATGAACAGCCCTTTCCATCAACTCAAGGAGAATTCTCTGAACTGTCCCAAATAACTAGTGATCACAAAGAACAAAGTGACACTGGCAGGGAAAGGGGATAGAGGTTTCCCATCCAGCAGACACCTCCACCACAGCCGCACTGCTTTCTGTCCCAATCACCCACTGGTGGGAGTCCCAGCTGGTCACATCTTCAATCTCATCATGCAATTGATTTGTCCCCATTAATGACCCAGTCGCACAGTGGAGTTTCCAGGGTGGGCTCCCCAGACTCACCATCTCTCGCTGTACTGTCAAAGCAGAAGAGGGACAGTAGTGTTCTTGTATTATCTAAAGAGCCAGGCCACCAGAAAGACAAAGAATGTGGGAATGCAAAATCAAGGGGGTCTTGATTTCCCCAGAAAAAGCTCTGTCCATTGACCTAACCCAATCAAATCCTGACGACTTATCTGAGTTTTAGATCTCAGAATCCTTCATCCAGCGTGAACAAAGAAGATGAAGTTATCCTTTCATTGGATTCAGACGAAGAGCTGGAGCTAGAAGAAACCAAAGTCAAGTCAGTTTCTAATGATCCCCCAGAAGAAAGGAAAGTTCTAGAAATTAGCCCCAAATCCTCTGAATGTTTTCAGTCATTGACGTCAGTGCAGGTCAAGAACACTCCCAAAACCCACTGAGAAGAGAAGCCCAACTGCAGCGGGAAGAGGAGGAGGAATAGTTGGAGAGTCAGAGCTCTTGGGGATGCAGGGGTGCCCCCTGGCTGCTCTGTGGCCACGATCATGATGGTGGCCTCCACAAGGAGCTCATGGCTTGTGCCAGCCACCCTGCTGGCCAGCAGAAGCTGTGACTCTTCATCCCAGATCCAAATCACAAGCCTCAGGGACAGGATTCTGGCAGAGGAGAACACCCCGCACACACCCAGGGACCCTGTGGGAAACAGGGAAGTGAGTGATGCCACACAGAAGTGTTCGGTGATCATGACCCAGACGCCATCGGCCTGCCATGCCCCTGTCACTCCAGGAGCTTCCAGCCGTAGACAGCCGGTCTACAAAAGCCCTTCTAGGCCCTGCCCCAGCTGTCACCAGTGCTCTTCTCCACTGGCTCCCTGTCCCATGAGGGGACCCCCACCAATCTCCCCCAGTGGTTCCAGAAGCCCTTGTAGCCTGAGTTGGGCCTGCCAGATCCGGCCATGTCAAGGAAAGTGTTGGAAGTTGAGGACAGTGAGAATGAAGACAGTGAGAATGTCTCCATCAGGCAGACAGCAGCCACCAGCTGGACAGAGACCCCCAATTCCAGTTGACGATTGCTGTTGGCAGGTGGAGCCCCTCTCACTGATCCCAATTGACCACTTGAACTTTGAGCACACAGGACCCAAGCACCAGCAGTCCCAGCAGCAGAGAGAGGGAGGCCTGGACAGTAGGAACTGTCACTCCCCAGGACTCCTGGGCACCACCTCCATCTGAGCAACTGCGCCACCGGAGAAAACCTCACGAGAAATCGTCATGGGCCAGCTCCCCAGAGAGCAGTAGGGAGAGGTTTTGAGTTCAGCTCTGTGAGATGACTGAGGTGGAGAAGAGAAGTCTTCAGAGGCTCCTCCTCTTGTCCAAACATCAGGTGCCAATCCATCTCAGAAGCCAGGAGGGTTGGGGTCACCTAACGGTGCTAATTGGAAGAAGAACTGGTCCCCCAAAGTGCCTGTAATTCCAATGCCAAGAAACTCCACTAAGGACAGCCCAATGCTAAAGAAAGAGCTGGATATGTTTGGAGTCTGCCCTATGCCTAAATGCCACATGGTTCTGAAACTGATGGAGATACTCCAGTATGCTCACTAAACCCTGGAGTCAGACTCCAGGGACAAAATCTCAGCCTCACAGGTGCCCCTGGAGGTGACCAGCAGCCCGACCCACACCACCGATACCTACAAGCCTTTCAGGGCAGGAGTCTTTGCCTGGCAGGAAGCCTCCTCCAGCCCCATGCCCCAAAGGTCCAAGGGACCCGCTAAGACTAAGGCCCCCGACATGGAAAGAAACAGCCCAGTAACAGCATCCCACCCCTGAGCCACTCGCCACCAGAGGAGTCTGCTCCAGGCCTGGACAGTGACGCCTAGTTCCCAGCCTCCTGGGACGCTGTGGCCACCTCTGGGGATGGCAGTGACAGCTCTTTCAGCTCACAGAGTTCTTCCTCCTGTGAGTTTGGTGCAGCTTCTGAGTCCGTGGGGGAAGACGAGAAGGCTGGTGTGTTGCAGGTGGCCGTGCAGGTCGTGGACATGGAGGAGGTGCTGAGAGGCCACATCCACTCCCAGCCATCCCTCTGCGGTAGGTGCTGCAGCAGCCCTTTGAGCTGGCCAAGCTGCAGGCCCAGCTGAAGCAGAAGGCATCTGCCGGTCACCAGCAAGCTGCTGGACTTCCTGGGCGCCCACTGCATCACCTTCACCACTGCCACTGCCACCTGCAAGGAGAAGCTCGAGGGCAAGAGGTGGCTGCCTGTGGGCAAGAAGAAAGGGGAGCAGAACTGACAGGGCCACTCCCATCCCCACCCCACTGACAGCTTCCCAGGGGTCTGTGCCCAGTGTCAGCAGGCCCTACCGGCCATCCGCGGGGAGCACCTAGGGTGCCTGATGGCTGTCAGGCTTCTACAGGCACTCCTGGGGGGGATCACGTCTGCTCTGCACCTGTGAAAATGGTGACAGCACCAACCTGGATCTTCTGCCTCTGGACCCTACTTCGTGGGGTGGCATTTGGATCATGTCACTGGCCGGAAGAGCTCTGGCCCTTCCCTCTCTGTCAGTACTCACAGTGTGGCCCTGTGTGTTCCAGAGGGAAATCAGTCAAGGCCTGATTTTGTCATGTCCACCACTCTCTGTGTCCACTAGACTAGCCCAGGCACAACTGCCCATGAGTCTGTGTCCTGAGCTGGATGTCAGGTTCAGTTTGCCCTGGCTGGCCTGGGCCTGTTTCCTTCTCAGCACTCAGACCAGTCCCAACCACCACCAGCAGACCAGGAGTCCACAGGTTCCCTGCACTGCCATGTCCCCAGGCAGCCCTCCTGTCCCTGCCGTCCTGCCGTCCTGCCGAGACACTTGCCATTATCACCAGCAGTCTCCAAATGGGACAGTGCACAAGGGCCCAGCTCAACTTTGCAGCCCCCAAAACAAGTATGGTCTTTGTTAGCGGGTTTCATTCCTGTGCAGCACAGGTAAGAGCCATAAAGAAGAGAAGTTTGGGTCTCCATATCCTTGTGAATGTCCTTGTCCGTTTTAAATATGGTGCAGTCTATTTTTTTATAATGTGCAATAAAAATAAAAAGACTTTATAAAAGCAAAAACAAAAAGCTTAAACGGAGAAATTGCCCTTGAAGAGAGGAGAGAAGGGACGGTGATTTGTACTGATCACATTGCATAATCAATTTATTTATTTTTTGCTATTTTTACTTCCAAAAAATCCTCACAGTAGCTTGTGTGTGTGTGTGTGTGTGTGTGTCCTAAACTGAATGCTTCTTCATACAATAGCTGACTCCTGGTTAATTGAGGTTTTCTATAAAATAAAGAGACATGACTATGAAGTGTTGGTATATTTTAAAAACACTTTTGGAGGCTTCTTTTCATTTTATTTTTTTAAGATCTGATGATACCATGACAACTCCAACTTCATTACTCAGCATTTGGGTAAAAGGTAAGGAAAGTTTCTATTCAAGTAAATGGAAAAAGAAGACAGGACATAAAGAGTTCTGTGAACATAGCCATCAACAGATTTAATTCATATTACACTGGTTTTCCAGGACAAGTTCGGGACTCTTGTTCAAAAAGCTGAGAGCCACCAAATATGTGAGAGGAAATGTGGTCTCAGCCTCCCTGGATTGAGTCAGTCTTTATACTTTTAATCTGACAGATTTAGTCAAAGAAAAGGGCCAAGCATCCAAGAGAGTGACTGTGCCCAGCAAGATGTCTGACATGTAAACTTTTTTGCCTCTTCACATTTCCACTAGCTTTTTTTTTCCTTTTTGTCTTTTAAAACGTTAATGTTCTTGGTTTTGGCCCCTATGTTTTGAAGGAGGGGATGAAAGGGGATCTGTTAAAAACACGAATGTCTGCTGTGAGTCTCTGAGAAATAAACAAACATTTCCTTAAAGCCTCCAATTTGATTGTTAAGAAGACAGATATTTTCTACTTTGTTTCATATTTTCTTCTGCCTTGAGGAATATGTTATTTTATTTTATTGATTTATAGTTATTTATATCGATATTACATTTAAAGTAAACCTATTGAAGAGTCTGCAGTTGGCCCATAATTGGTAGGTCACCTTGTGTCACACAAACTAACTGTTTTATCATATGTTTGAGGTGGAACATGAATAAAGAAGGGACAAAGGGGTAATAAAAGTGTGTGTATAATCCACCCACATCCTACACAGTGTTGAAGCTATACACACAACACTGTGGATTTCAGTGCAGTTGTAATCTCTCTGATAAGGTCTTTGCAAATTCTGAAATGTACCAAGGTCTCTTTAATAACAAAAGTATCTCAAAATGTCCCCAGTACTTTGTATCTGAATTTGCTTCTCAGCTGCTTATTGTACTTGGTGCAACATAGTTGCCATCGTGAATCCCACATTTCTCAAGGCTCTTTCTGCAGGAGGAACACAGAGTGCACACAATGCAGAAGTAACCAACCTCAAGAGATTCCAGAACTTGCAGGCAGGTGTTGCTTTCCACTGTCTTAACATATTTTTAAATAATTCAAAAAAATAGTCTCTTATGTTTACCCAGATATTTACCATTTTTACTCTTCTTCCTTCACTGCTGATGTTCCAAGTTTCCCCTCTGAATTTTCTAGCCACTTTTAAGTAGCTTCTATTCTCAAGGAGTGTAAATGCCTGATATGATTTGCCCATATGTGGTATTTGAAGATGCACCCCTATAAGAACAAAGATCCAGACTAATCAGGTTCACTTCACTCCATAAAAATATAATCTTCTGATTGTGTTTGTAATTGTTTTTATTGTGTTCATTCAAATCTCATTTGTTTGTTTGTTTTTAACTTAAAATAAAGGCAGGGATCTTTCTATTTCTAGTACCTACACCTTTGCCTGGCATTCAATAAATACATGTTAAATGAATGAATCATACATAATATGACATAAATTTTTGGTGACAATAGGTAATTTACCAACAGTTTATGACCTATTGTCCCAGTCACATTTTATTGATCGTAGTAGTGTCTGTAGTGACTGGCCAAATGGGAAAGACTTTTCATCCAACCATTTTCCCCTAAGATGGCTCAATTGCTAGATATTAAAGGACAAGATATTTAGGACCAACTAAACATGTCAAAATAAAACGGATTAATGCTTTTGATAATTTGACAGATTTTTAACCTGCTTTCTTCTTTTATTAATAAAATAATTATATAAAAACATGAATACAACATTTACTTAATATTTTCCCTCATGTAAGTAATTGAAAATTTACAAAATAAATATGAAGTTACACATTTGAATAATTTTACATGATTGGAGTTAATTCAAATGCTGCTCTCAGAGTTCTAAATATAATACCAATCTGAGGGGGAAAAAAAACCACACATTTCAATTGTAGAGCTGGCTTATGATCACTTTTCAACCATGTAAATTTTTCCATTAAGATGAAAACAAAATATTTGCTTTAATTTTCACATGAAATGGTTACTAGAATGTCATGAACACTTCAAATTTTTATAAGTCAGATTTCTTTATTTTCCTTTGATTTAAATGATTAATGGTCAGTTTTAAATGTCAACTTTGATTTACAAGATGTGATGGTCATTTTATGTAGTCTGCAGTTATTCAATCCAACACTAACCTAGGTGTTGCTGTGAAAGTATTTTATGGATATGATTAAAGTCTATAATCAGCTCACTTTAAGTAAGGGAGATTATCTAAGACAATCTGGGTACATCTGATTCAATCAGATGAACGGCCTTAACTGCAGAACTGAGATTTCCTAGAGTAAGAAATTCTGTCTGTGGACTATAGTTTCAGTTTGTACCTGAAAGCTCCGGCCTGCCCTCTTGATGGACCGGCTGCCGATTTTGGATTTTCCCAGCTGGTCCATACTTGTGTAAGCCAATTCTTTTCAATAAGCCCCTTAGTAAATACCTCATATTGTTCCATTCCTCTAGTGAAACCCTAATATAAAGGTTGTAAAGATGCCATATTGGACCTTCTGGTTAATTTTTAATAAATAATAAGTATTTTCCTTAACTCTAAATTTCTCCAGTCCTAATAGTCAAAGATACACAATACTTAATTTTTTGAAAGACATGTAGATTAAAAGGAATCCTAGAATTAATTCTGCAGCAATGTGAATAATTGCTACCTATATTATTTGTATTCTAGACTTGGGTTTTTATCTACTATAGCAAGTGTGTTAGTTATCTGATTCTGCATAGTTCATTCTCCCAAAACTTAGGCCCTTCAAACAACACATATTCATTATCTCAATTTTTGTGGGGTGGGAATCCAGGCACAGAATAAATGAATTCTGTGCTTCAGAATCCACATGGGCTGTAATCAAGGAGCTGTGGTCTCATCTTGAGGCTAAACTGGGGAAGGATCCACTTTTAAGCTCACAGTTCATTGGCAGGATTCAATGCTTTGTGGGTTGTTGGACTGAGGGCCTCAGTTTCTTGTCTTTTTTGACAGAGTCCTTCCTCATTTCTGTGCTATGTGGGCCACTCAAACCTGGAAGGTTGCTTTATCAAAGTGAGAGAGAGAGAAAGAGACTGCATACTTTCATACCATAATCACAGAGGTGACATCCCATCACTTTTGCCATATTCTGTTCATTAGAAGGAAGACACTAGGTTTATCCTACACTAAAATGGAGAGGATTATAAAAGATGTGAATATCAGGATGCAGGAATTATGGAAACCATCTAAGAAGACTGCCCACCACATTAAATTTTCTAAAAATAAGGCAGCATTCGAATACTTCATTTTGCAGAGAGTCCAAAGATGTGCAGTGATGGCAGAGAGAAGCCATACTTTAAGCAAAGGAATCTATCACTGTCCACAGCATTGAGCGTTCAGTTTCCCCAAATCTTTAGCTGTGGTAAGAGAAACACAGATCGCAAAATGTGTGTTTCACTGTCCAAGTTTCTCAGCCCCCCACATTCCTCTGTCATTCTTAAAGACATGACAATAAAACATAACCCAACAGCTGTGGTTGAAGCCAGAGCCAAAAGCTATATTTAAGTGATTGGACCCACACTAGGCAATCACTTTAACAGTGTAAAATAAGTGATGAGAGAAGGAAGATCAAGGCTTTGGAAATTTGGACAAATATACAGTAACTAATTAATAAAGCCAAGTCGTGTGTGTTGGCTAAAGGAAAAGTGTTAGAGTGGGGGGGAAACAAACTGGATGGGGTCTAGATATCTTTGCTCCAGGCTCATGTATGTTGCCAAAGCACTATTTCAAAAGGTGCCAACATCAGAGAATTCCTCAGGGGAAATTCTTGTGCTGGGAAGAAGGCTGTCTTATTGTTTGTGGGAAAAAAAAATGCCTTCATATTTCAGGTCACAACACAGCAGTTCTGATGAAACTGGTTTGCAGAATGTAATCCTTGTCAACCCACTTCCTTCTTGGAATGACAAAGTCTCAAAGTTACAAGGAAGTCTAAATATCATGTAGTTCAACCTCTAACTTAATGTGTGATTCTTTCCTACTATGATAATTAAAGGTCGTCTACAATTTCTTGAGGTCTGTAGTGATGGGGAGATCACTGAGTTATGAGGCCATCTTTTCAGTATTAGACCTGTCTAGTTGATACAATGTTTATTTCACACTGAGTTGAAATCCGCCCCAGGTAAGTTCTATTACTTGGTTCTAGTCCAACTCTCAGAGGCAGCACAAAAATAGACTATTCCCTACTTGAGATCATGGACTACCAAATACCAAAAATAATTCTATAAATTTTTCAGTCTTCCTTTACAACCTGCATGATTCCCTTGACGCATTGTTTGTTCTCCAATGATTCTTTGTATGAGATAGCTTCCCACAACTCTCCCTTCTCTCTATATGATGTTCCTTTTAATAAGCTCTAATTTGTTACGGTTCATCTCAAAATGTGAGCACCTGATTTGGAGACATCGCTCCTAAATATGAAAATCAGCAAAGAATTCTTCTTAGGTGCTGTAAAAATTAATTAATGTTAGGATTTGGGGCAGTAAGTATTATATTGTTGGCCCATTTAAACTTCTGAATAATGAAAATCTTCCTTAAACCTCTTTTTCTTTATTTTTTATAACAGGGCTATAAATTAGGAGAACAAAAGAAGATAACGAATTTCCATCTGTTAATTTCTATCATTTGCTGGGTTCTGTCATTATCTCATTTTATGCTTCCTTACACTCTAGAGCATAGTTGGAACTTCTGTCCTACAGATGAGAAAACAGACTCAGGGAACTGAAGTAGCTTGCTCAGGCTTACACAGCTACTAAACACGAGACTATCTACATATCTGTTGAATCCAAATTGTGTGCTTGACCCGGTAATAAACAGAACCAGATAATCTTCAGGCTCATGATTTAGAGTTTTAAGGGAATTCAGAAATGTATTCAAAGCCTGGTTATATTATAGATAAAGGGATTTACATTATCCCTCAAGGTCTCACTTGTCTAGCTTGACCTATCTTAATGACCAGGCAAGGGCTGGAAAGCAGTTTCCTCCCATATTGCTCTTTTCATCATATTATACTTGTGTAATTGATTAGAAGAAACATCTACTTTGGATTATCTCCATGTAATTTCCTCCTTAAAGTTTTGATTCATCATTCTAAATTGATGAGCTTCTATTAAATATCTCTGTGTCAATCATGGTGTTAAATGTCCCTTCCAGATTTGCATCTGCAGCAAATTAAATAATTATGCTGCTATGGCAGATACACACACACACACACACACACACACATGTGTGTTGTGTGTATATATGTATGAATGTGTAGATAGGTTTATACATGTGTATATATGTGTATGTGCATGTATGTATATACATATGTGTATCTGTATACATCTTTGTATGTGTATATATGTATGCATGTGTATATATGTATTATGTTTATATATGTATGTATACATATATCCATTAAAAAATGCATTTATTTAGTCCAAATCAATAATAGTTGTTGAAAAGCCAGAATCAGAAGCAGAGCCCCATGACAGATTATTAGAGAATTCCTTACAAAATGATACAAAATTCTTAATCAGTATTCTTAACACATAACTTTTCAACCAGGTTTAACTGCACTTAAAATTAACCAGCTCCTGTGGCCCTATCAATGAAACTATCTAAAAAAGCAATGACAAAGACTCTGCCAGAGTTAGTACAGATTATGTAAGCTTTGTTTCTTCAGACCACACCAGCCTAGGGATATGAATCAGGTTACATTTACATAAAAATCGCTTATGCCTTTATACATACTATGTGACCTGTGGTCCCCTGCAAAGCCCTATCCAACTCTCTAGCAAATTTTCTCCAATTCTTTCCAGGAATCCTTAGGGATGATCTCACTGGCTTTTGGGTATGAACAATATTAGCTACTTCAAGTGAGGTCACCCTGTTCCTCCCGCACTGACCCAGTTCCCTTAATGTGTGTGCTACCCCATCATCTGGGACTTGCTAAGCCTCATCACAGCTAAACCAATCAACATGGCCCCATGGACACTTCTGCACTTTTTCCTGAAGTTGGTTCAAGGTTCAAAAGCTACTTTAGAGAAACTACCTATCAATAGTGACGATGCTTCTGATGGACCAGCCTCTCCAATACAGAGACGTAGCTATTGCTTGAGACCATCATGTGGCTCGAGACACTGCTGATGTGTGGCAGTATACACACACTTGGATTCATCTGTAATCTTTGCATCTCCCAGGACACAACCAACAAACTGTGCTCAGTCCCCAATTTGGAAGACTCCACTCCCACCCTGGTGTGTCACTCCATACCTAGGGTTTAGTTCAGCATACTGATTATGTTTCTAATACTTCTCAAGGACTTTATGAAAAGGGTCTTTCAGATGATCTCCCAGCCCCCACTTTTAAGCACTCAGAGTTGTATATATAATAGCTGTAACTAGTTAATAAATAAAATTTGGAGTTAAAAATATGCTTTCCCCTTCATCAGACCTCAACTGTGGATTAGAATCGTCTATTAAGAAAAAGTCTTTCCCAGAGGGTGCCTATCGGCAGAGTCTTCTTTGCCATGAACGTGCCTAGACAAGTCTAAATCACAATGACAGCTATAGCTTGGGCTAAGGCAAAGAGCCTGTTGGATTTACCTTTAAGGCTGTGATAAAGTGTTCCAAGACTTGACCCTGATGTTTTTGAAACCTTAATTAATGGAAAAAGGACTGTTAAGGTCAGTAGGGGTTGGGGCGGGATGCAGTACACAATGCAGTAGCTTAAAGGGTAGATACTAGAATATTTATAAAGCTTATTCTTCAGCATAGGGAGACCATTAAAGAGGCTTTTTAATCACTAGATTTGTATATATGAGGCTACTTCAAAAAGCTTGCAGAGAACAGAATTAAAAGATAGTGTGGATCTTTCCATGAATTTTTGAAGATCCCTCCTACTCAAGTCTCTACTCACTAAATCAATGAAACTATAAAAACAAGGATCCTTCCAACTGTGATGTTCATTATTTTGTTAAGTAATGGAAAAGGGAGCTTTCATTGGAACAACTTACACATAAGCAGCTTTTAGGGACCCTCAACCATTCTTTCAAAGTCTGGATACACTTGAGGTCATTTAGGATTGAGCCTCAATTTTTTATTTACTTTTTAAAAGAAAGTGTAATCCAGGAAGGCAGAGAACTTGATGAAATTTGAGTTATAAAAATTTTCCATTATTTGCTACTTTCAAGATACTATGAAATAGCATATCAGTTTGGTCTGGCCTGGCAATGACTAAATTGGCTCTCTGTTCCCAACATTTCTCTCGCACTGGCTGATTCACCTCTACCCATATTTCAGGCATTTATAGTTGATGTCATATCTACATTCAAAGAAGATGGAAAAGGTGCATAATTAAAAACATGTGTACAAAGAATCATAAAATTACAGAGCGAATTACTGAAAAGTAATAGGAAATACAGTCATCCCCCAAATAAATTATTGCTCCTGAGCTTAAATTTAATCACCTTGTCAGATAAAGCCAAAAAGAGAAGCATTGCATGTACTAGTTACATATCATGTAACTCTTTAGGAGAGAGACACTGCTTTGTAGTATTAAATCAGTGAAAAACTCATCATAGGAATAACTACATGAAACTGAAAAACAAGGTGGGCGTATATATATATACACACACATAGAAACACATATATTAAAAATTATGAGGGCATTTTTGTAAGACCCAAAGTAACAGAACAGCAACTAGTTTTATTTGTTTGTTTATTTTAATTTTCTGATTTTAAACAGAGGCTTATGGAATCTAGAATATAGAAGACAGACATACGCCTTAACAGTAGGTTTCCAGGAGGACTTCTAAACTGAGGTTTCTGAACCCCTCTGCAAATGTACTGAATCAATGTTCTTGGGGTGGGAGATTCAGGAATGAGGTCTACGGAGAGTTCCTGAAGGATTCTGACACACCCTATAGTAGCTAGGCAAGTGGTACCGTAGCCTTGGCTTACCAGTCTAAATTTGATCAGATGCAGACAGACAATGACCAAAGAAAGAACTCAGGAGACTCAGGGCATATTCAAACATTTTTTATAAACTAGCTCTTCCTCCTGTACTTCCCCTCAGTAGGTCCCCAATCTATATTGACTAGTATACCAGATGCCTCATTAAGAAGACGTTGACATAAGGTAAATATAAGAGAGACTGAGCACATTTTGCATCCCCTTTCAACCACCACTACCAACACAGCAACAACAAAAAACAGTAAAAATGCCTTTAGTGTATATTCAAGGCTTAAATATTCCTTTCTGCCTTCTCTTCATTAGAGGATGAAGCTTTAGATTCTTTAGGGATATCGATACATTTCAGACGTTTAGGCTGCTAGTTGGCCGTCCACGCATCAGAACTTTAAGTTGATTCATAGTTATTCCTTGAGTCGGTATGAATATTGTGACTTTATTACCTCTCCCAAACTTCCACATTCATCATTCTGAGTGCAACCCAGGTGTCAGCAAGATCAGACAATGTTTGTGGCTTCAGCTAAGGTTAAAGAGAGGCAAAGACTCACAGGTGATGATGCCAAAGAATGAATCAATAGTCAAATTTAACCCAAGTTCCAGCTTGTTAATACAGCACATGGTTCAGCTGTATTTTATTCCCTGAATGATTGTTTAGAGTAAGCTCATTAGTCCAAATGCCCAATAGTGCTGCACTGCAGTCCAATTCCAAAACGTATTTAGTTTGGAAGATAGGTTTTATTCTTCAGTAAGTCAAGAGGGATTTGTAGTTGTCTTTGCGCCTCTGGATAACCCTGAACACAAGTAAAAGGAGTTAGCCTAAGTGCCTTCCAGACAAATTCAAGTGAAGACTCTATAATCAGAATATCATCCCTTTAGCAGCCTTACCATCAGATTTTAAGATCAGACACTGGTTCTAAAATAGATTAATATTGTATCGCCTTCGGATGATTTACCTACAAATTTAGTATCTGGAAAGGGTGAACTTTGATAAGCAGAATGATATCATATGAATATACATTCATTACTGGGCAAAGAAACATGTCTCTGATTCAGTTTAACCTAATATGCCAGACATTAGCCCAGGATGCAGTAGAGTCAGATTTCCATCTAGAAAGAGACTAAGAAATAAATTATTTTATAGAGAGACTTAAATTAGGAAAGCCCTTTGTATATCAGAATTTAGGTTCTAAGTTTGGATATAATAACTAAACTTTTTTTTTTTTTTTTAAATAATCCACTCATCAAGTAATACTTATTGAAGGCCTACTGCTGATGCTAGAGACCAGGGATGCTAGAGTAAACAAAATAAACTTAGCCCTATCCCTCTTGGAGACTTACTATAGTAAATGAGCCATATAAGAAACAAACCACTATAATATAGTGTGAAAATGTTGTAATAAGATGTTATTTTGAGATGCTAAATTAAGGTCACATACAAGGGGCATTCAAATCAGGCTCAAGAAGTTATGGAAGGTTTAAGCTGAACCCTAGAGTTTTACATTAGGGTAAGCCTGGAAAATTTCAGGAAGAGGAAGGAAAGATGGAAAGGATGAAGAAAGGGTGAAGGGTATTTACAAATGCTAAAAGGCAAGAGAAAGCTTGAGGTCAATAGACCCAAAGAAAACTAAAAGAATGAACCCCTGATTGTATTTGGAGATGAGCATGAAAATAGTTCCTGTTGCATCACTGTCTTGCCATAGCCACAGGTCTCTCCGTGTACTACATGTGCAAACCTTGCTCCCTCACACTTAGCAATGGCAGGGCTCCTTGACCTTACTAGCTCTTGGATGCTCATTAACCCTCTTGGTTTTTATGATTCTTTCGTAAATAGTGGGTTCATGAAACTCTTCTTAGTTACTCCATTTAAATATTCTATCTTTTTGCTTCTCATACCCTGATGAACAGAATCTGTACTGGATTATACGTTCATTAAGGGTAAAAATCATACCTTATGCATCTTACCTTTGTTTCCCTAGCATTTTTTAAAGGGTCCATAGAGGGTAATCTTAAAAGGTTTATTGGAAGAATGAATATATAAATGAATGCTACTCTTAGGGTGAGTTAAGCAGAAATAACATAGAAGAAGAGGCCAAACAACTTATAAACAGACTTGAAAATGTGTGGCCTGATCCCAATCTGCTTGGCACTAGAGATAGAAGAATCAAAACTGGTGGTCGTCTCTTCTCTTAAAGAAAATTCAAATAAAACACCTTAGATTGCAAGAGCACTAAATCTGAAATAAGACTCTACATATTGTTGTACATGTAGAAAAGTTAGATGGCAAAGCCTGGCAACTCAGGAGTCCATGTCTGAAAGGAGTGTAAGCCACAAGACTCCTTCCTTGAGAAATTAACTCCCCGATTTGAGATTAGCTCCTGTGGTTTGGCTGGTTGCACAGTAGATGTTTAGCAAGCAATAACAGACATTTCCCTTTCTTCCCCAGGCAATACAGTGCCCAAACCAAAAAAGCATTGTTCTATCTAGAAAACAAAATAAAACACAACAAAATAGCACAAGTGCACAATGGAGCATGTTGATGCAGCATTTTCCAGTGAGAATCTTAAGGATGAAGGCCACATTGGTGTTTCCTTTTATGACCTTCTTGCTGTCCACAAAGGTAAAATGTCAGCACACAATGAGCTGGTTTACAAAGGAGCTGCATACATTAGAATAGATTTCCATGCAGTACGGGAGGTGGAGGGGAGAGCTGTCTTGAGGTGCCACATGAACTGATCTTTTCCATGTGTGTTATGAGAAAAGCCATGAAGAGTCCCAAGTTTACTCCTGAGTTACCAAGTCTAAGAGCAAGTGTTGGTGATTAATGTACAGAGGACTTCAGAAGACAGAGGGTATGTATATGAAGTATTGATATGTTGGTTGGCTGTCCTTTTATAGTTATGCTCCAGCTATCCTCATGTTTACTGCTACTACTATTGCCACCACCTAAGCCATGTCTAGTGTCACCTCCACCATCAGCAATGCCTTCATGGCCACCATCACCATCAACACTACTAGCAATGGTAAGTTTCTTCGCTACATCCCTTCCATGTTGCTCCATGAAGAAAGGTTCTCTATCACAGTGGGCTCTTTCCTCATATTGAAATATATGCCGCAAAGCCAAACTTTCTCATTGTGTAACAAAAGAGGTTAGCAGACGTCATTCTCATCCACAGTCATGAATGCTAACTGGTAGGCCTCGATTACCTGGGAAGCAGGTATGAAAATAATTTTTAAGCCAGCATTTCATCAGTATAAACAAAAGTCCAGCAATACTGAAGTGGAATAAAATATTGTTTCACAGAAGAAAGGAAAGTCATAAACACACACATATGCACACACACACACATACCAGGGACCTTCGTAACTGTGTAATTTAGTCTACTTCCTTCTTTGAGACTTTATGGAGGTATGATTTATATAAAATAAAATTCACTCCCTCTAAGTGTATAATTTTTTAAAAAGTTTTGGTAAATATACGGTCATGATGCCAGCACCAAAATCAAGTTTAGAACACTTCTATAAATCTCCAGCAATTTCCTTGTTCCCTTTTGCAGTCAATCTGCCACCAACACCAACCCTGGGAAACAATTGACTTGCTTTCTATCACCATCACTTTGACTCTTCTTGAATTTCATATAAATGGAATCATACAATATATAGCCTTCCATGTCTAGTTTCTTTTACTTAGCAGGATATTTTTGAGCTCCGTCTATGTTGTTTCATGTATCAATGGTTTATTCATTTCTGGCACAGAATTCTACTCCATTTTATGGATATACCGCTTTTTTTTTTTCCATTTACCAGTTGATGAACATTTCCAGTGCTTCTAGCTTTCTAGCTTCTGGCTATTATAAATAATGTTTCTATAAATACTACATGCAAGTCTTTGTGTGAACATAAAAGTTTCTTTCTTCATGGTTGAAACCCGGAAGTAAAATGGTTGGGTCCCATGATACGCTTAACATTTTAAAAAAGTGACCAAATTGTTGCAAAGTATTTCTACCATTTTGCATTTTTTGTAACAACGTATACGTGTTCCATTTGATTGGAATGTTGCAACCATTCATATTTAATGTAATTATTGGTATGTTCAGAGTTAGATCATTTTGCTATTTGTTTTCTACTTGCGTCACTTGTTTTACTCTGTGCTCCTCCTTTTAATACTTTTTGTGTTAAATGCTTTTTGGTGTACAATTTTAATTCATCTATTGAATTTTTACCTATTTTTTTTAATATTATTATGTTAGTGGTTACTTTATGGGACATAGTATGTGTCTTTGACTTGTGGCAATGTGTGTCAAGTTAACACTGAGGTAATTCCATAAAATAAAAGAACTCTGTACTAGAATAGCTCACCCAACTCAACTTTATACTATTGTTTTCATATTTAGTACATCTGTAAACATTATAAACTCAACAATAGAATGTTTTAACTTTTGCTTTAAATAGTTATATATCTTTCAAAGAAATTAAGAGAAGCAAATATTGGTGTATATATAAATAGCACCAAAGTGTATATATAGACCAGTCTTTTATATTTACACACATATTTACCAATTCTTGTAGATCTAGGATATGATGTGTTGTTTGTCTTCAGTCTGAAGGATTTCCTTTAGTCTATCTTGTAGCACAGAGTTGCTAGCAACAAATTCTCTCAGTTTTTATTTAGACGTGCCTTTATTTTATCCTCATTTCTGAAGAATAGTTTTGTTAGATATGGAATTATTGGTCAACACTTTGTTTTTATCTTTCAACTCTACTGTCAATCCAATGCTCTCCGTACTCTATTGTTTATTCTGAAAAATCACCCACGTGTTACGTGTTGTTTTTCTCTTGATACTCTCAAGACTTTCTCTTGTTCTTTGTCTTTCAGCAGTTTGACTATGATGTGTCTATGTGTGGTTTCTTTATGTTTTCCTGGCTGGGTTTTTCAAGCTTCTTGTATATGAAGAATAACACTTTTCACCAAATTTGGGAATATCTCAGCCATTATTTCTTTAAATTTCTTTTCTTCCCTCTCTCCTCTTCTTTCCTCCTGGCATTCCCAGTTAAATGTATGTTGGAATACTTCACATTGCCCACCGATTTCTAAGGCTTATAGTTTTTTTCCAAGCATTTTGTCTCTCTTCTTTAGTCTTGAAAATAATTTCTCTTGGTCTATTTTTCAAATTTACAAGTTCTTTCTTCTGCCACCTCAAATATGCTGGTTAACCTACTAGTTCATTTTCAATTTCAGCTATTGTACTTTACAAGTACAATAATAATAAGCTCTACAATTTCCATTTGGTCCTTTTAAAAATAGTTTTCACTTGTCTGTTGATAGTCCCTACTTGTTTATTCCTACTTAGTACATTTTCTTTTAATTCTTTGGAAATATTTATAATAGCTGCTTTGAAGTCTTTGCTAAATCCAGAATCTGGGCTATTAGTCGTAAACTTTGACTTTTTTTCTTTCTTGGGTCTAGTAATTTTTGCTTTAAAAGTAGGCATTTTAGATAATGCTTTGTAATAACTCTGGGTTCTGTTTTTATTTTCCTCTAAGAGTTGTGATTTTTATGTTTTAGTTGGCTATACGTATGCTTGTATACAAAGTGAAAGAGTCAGTCTTCCTTGGGCTGTGCAACTGTTAAAGTCTATGCTAGTTTTTTAGTGTTTTGTTTGTTTTGTTTTTTAATATCTAGTTCTCTAGAAGTCAGTGTACTTTCACGGTTAGCCAATGTTTTGTACTGAGGTTACATACACCCAAACACCTCAAGCCACTGAAGCTTCATTTTCTCCCACACAAGCTATGTTGGGGGTTCTGAAACATACTCAAAGTTATAACAAGTCTTCTAGGCTTTTAATTTTTGGCAGGTTCTCGGGTGTCCCCCACATGCATATGTAGTTTAGCAATCAGCCCCAAAATGGATTATATCAGCCTTTCTCTAATTCTCTTGCTTCCAAAATCTCATTATTAAATCTCTACTTGCTCTGCTACCTGTGCAAAACCAAGCTCACCATCTCCGCCCAGTAGAATTTTCCTGCTGGAACTGGGTGGCATAGAAATACCTAAGCAAGAATCCCACAAGCTCATTGTTCTTTCTTTTTCTTTTTTGTTTCCTCTCTTCCTTCCTTTCTCTTTTTTTTTTGTAATGCAGTAGCAGTTTTTTCATGAACAAGCCCTTCTCAAGGCATTCTTGCCTTTGAGTGTTTTTCAGTGTCCTGAAAAGTTTGGTTTTTAATGTTTTTTGTTTGTTTGTTTGTTTTTGCCAATCTTATGTTTATTTTGTGCAAAGGGAAGTTGAATGACCTCATGCAGGTCTTGGTAAATGGAGAACCAGCTATTTCGCATAGTTTTGTATGTGACACACTCCATTATCTGAGTTCTTAACTGTCATCTCTATGCCTCCGATATACCAAGATGGAAACACTCACAAATGAGGCAAGTCCAGTGGGTTTTTGGGGCTCACATGGTTCTATGGACTGATTTATGTCCCACCCCTTTCATATGTCAAAGCCCTGACTGCCAATGTGACTGTATTTGGAGATAGGGCTTTCAGGAGAAAATTAAAGTTAAATGAGGTAATAAGGGTGGGATCCTAACCCTTAGGGTTAGATGGCCTTATAGGATTGGTGGCCTTATAGGAAAAGGAAAAGAGATCTCTCTCTCTCCACTGCAGAAAGGCCATATGAATATACAGCGAGAGGTGGCCGTTTACAAGCCAAGAAGTCATCCCTCAACAGAACCTGACCATGCTGGCACCCCGATCTCAGACTTCCATCTTCCAGAATTTGTAAAAAAATAAAATTCTGTTGTTTAAGCTACCTAGTCCATGGTATTTTGTTACAGTAGCCTGAGCTGACTAACACACATGGAGCTCTTATTCAGATAACTACAATAGTTCCTTTAGGTCTTATGTGCTTTCTTCTTTTTTTAAAAAAAGTTTTAAAATTTCCTTTTTAATCAATGTGAATATTGATATTTGGGGAAATACAGTAATGTATTTGCCTAAATACAAATAACTTAGTGAAAGTTAGAGCCTTTGACTTCAGCAGACTTAATGGGAACAAATTCATCCCTAGCCAAAAAAAAAAAAGAAAAATACAAATGGCTACTAGCATCTTTCATAGCTATCAAGCCTTAGATCAGATATTACACATCTGCCAATTCACCCTTCCTTGAATATCAGATCTGCCACACTGGTCCTACGTTCCTTCATGGTAGGCATCTGCTGGGACTGAGGGGATGCTGCCTCTTCAACTGGCCATGTCTTCACAACTATCACACACGACCTTCACCACGCTTACACCTGATCAGCTCCACTCTTTCATGTAAGATGGTTTGCTTTATTCAGTACTTGGGACTGAAGTACCTAGAATGCCACTGTCACCACAGGAGTTCACTTTCATTTTTGTTCCCAACCTGAGCAAAGGGCTATTCTCACCTTCAAAAAATAAATTTCCACAGAAGTTCTTATGCATTTTTTTTCTTCTCCTGACTCTGGAGGTGATTGAATTAAGGAGTTAACAAGTTCATTGTATTTGTTCGATTTGGGGGGAAAGCTGAAGACTTCATCCCTCAGTACTATCCATTTGCAATCAAATTTCAAATATAAAAAAGAATCTAAAAAATAAACAAAGACAAATGCTGTCATCTAGGAGAAACCGAGACCATTCCTCCCATTTATAAATCTTTTGCTGTCAATTTTGCTATAACTCATTCCTCTCTGTGCCTACTTGTTTTACACCTCTCTTCTCCTCTATTTATTTAATTATCTCTGTAATTTGGGTAAGTTTGCCGGTGTTTCTGGAATGATTGTCATGTGCAATGCTTCCCCCCATCACTGGTCCTGCATAACATGTAACATCAGGGCAATCAAGGCGTAGACATGTCTTTAAGATAAATCAACAATCTCCATTTACAGATCAGTCCTGTTTCATTCCCTGAAGCATTTCCTCTTAAAAAGCTGTGTTGCTGGGACTTTTCTCTCTGGTGTAGACGATGCTATCTTGTTATATTCCGCAAATAATACTGAGTACATCTTAAAATGAGTTAAGCATACATATGTTCTCTAATTCTGCCCTGAAGCATCCAAAACAAAAAGATTAACATATCCAGATTATCATCTCCCGGGTCATTTTCTCAACTCATATTTTCCTCACTTTCCCACAGGATAGGTCTGTTGTGTCTTCACCCCTGAGTTCTTATGAGTCAATCCTGTGGTGAAATGTTCCCATTGTTGCTATAACTTTAGGCAGTGGAGGGAAAGCCCATCTTCAGGGGTTATTTCCAGGATAATAGCTTACTAAGAAGAACTGTCAATCATATACATGACTGTATAGTGCCTGATACACGGTAGTCACTAAGTAATTACTCAAGACTTTGTTACATAAACAGACTCATTCACATTTTTGTTTACAACAGTAAAAGGTAAGAACCAACTTAAATTGCTAATTTCTAATTATAAAATATTTTAAATTAAGTATATTATGATGCATTCATTCTATAAAATGATATTTAAATATAATACATGATGAGTTATCTATATGTTAATTTATTATGAAGTGCTCCTGTGATTTTTCCTTCTGTCTTTCCCAACAGTCTTTGTTGTCTCTTACAGTGGCCTGCCTCTTGTACCCTAAGTATAATTAATTTCCAAAATTCTGCCCTTGACTCTTTTTTAATCTCTATTTTTTTCCTTGGTGGTCCCCTCTACACCAACAATTTTAGCTCTTCTATGTAGACAATGTAAGGGGGTAAGTTGTGAGTAGTTGATAAGGGAGTAAAGGCCTTGAATTACAAGGAGGATTTTGATAAGTGAAGATAGGGAGAGGAGTATTCCAAGCAGAAGGGAAAATATGAGAAAAAGAATAGTTGCAAGAAGAAACAAGATAATTTGAAAACAGGTATCACCCTTAAGTATCTGTAGTGAGGCATAAAAAACCTGGTTGATAGTATATTCTGCAAGTACTGGAAAACTTAGTTTTATAGATAATTGAGGCTCACAGAGGATTTTCACAGCAGAGAACAATGTGAGTTAGTTTCACTTAAGAAGATTCCTAAGACAACAGAATTAGGGAAAATTTCACTGGAGAGGGACAGGAGTTGAAAGGGGATAAAAGAACAGAATGATACAGAGGAAAACTGGTGAGGGTTTAGTTAGAGTATAACAGCAAGTGGAGGAAAAGTTGATGTTCCAGCTAAGCAGTTGGCAAAGTACAGCCCCTTGAACCAAAACTATCTGCTGCCTATTTTTGTAAAGAAAATTTTATTGCAACACAGCCACATTCATTTATTGACATATTGTCTGTGGCTACTTTAATACTACAACATAAGCTTTGAGTTCTGTGATAGAGACTGTATGGCCCACTATATTAGTCCATTTACTGTTGCTTATAATAGAATACTTGAAACTGGACAATGTACAAAGAAAAGAGGCTGGGAAGTCCAAAGTCCAGGGAACACATCTGGTGCGGGCATTGTTCTTGGTGGTGATTTGACCATGATGTAGCGTGTCACATGGCAAGTGGCTTGAGCAAGAGAGAGAGCTGAGATTCTCAGTTGCTCTACTTTTAAAGCCATCAGAACCACACCCATTATTCACAAATGGATCAATCCATTCACAAGGGTACAGTCCTCACAATCCAATCTCCTCTTAAGAGCCCTACCTTTCAAATACTATAATAGGATTCCCCACCCTGTTAACATTGTCACAGTGGAGATTGTTTCAATAAGTTTTGGGGGGACATTCAACTCATAGAACCCACAAAACCTAACTTACTTACTATTTGGAACTTTGTCAAAGTAGTTTGCCAACCCTTGTTCTAATTCAGAGATGCTAGCATTGATGTAACCTAAAATTTGACAAAACACAAGATTGGACAGACAAAGAGCCAACAAGAAGTGGAAAATTTCAGTGCTCTTTGACTGGAAGGACATGGTATCAGAGGATATCATGAAGTTGGGAAGAATAGGCAGATGACTGTATCCTTGGTTGAAATTTCCCAGAAAATAATAGAGAATTTTTAAAAACCTTGCTATTTCACCTACTAGTATAAGCATTTATTTAGAACATTTTGATAACCAAGGAAGATTCCTGTGTTGAAATAAGGTCATGATAGGGACTTTTTCTGGGTAGTCTAAATGTCTTCAGGGCTTTACCGATTACCTTCCGTGGTTCACTGACAACTTTTTCCTTAACTTTGGTTCTCCAGCGAGAACTTAATGCCTGAGTCATGCCTTGGGTGTGATGCAACCCTCTGAACCACCTGAACAACTGGGTAGCGAATCCTTGCTCCCCAAAGACTATTTTTATAAAAAGATCTTAGACTACATTATCCATGTCAAAAAATAAATTATGGCTATTTATTCTCACAATTCATAAAGGTGTTCATGAAAACTATCAATCTATTAGCATTGTTCTCAGAAGTTTTAATCATAGAGCAATGGTTTTAGTCTACTGATTTTCATTATTACTTCTGTATTCATATTGGAGATAAAGTCAACATCACAGAAGAAAATTTAATTCATGTTGCAAACCATTTTTGCTTTAATAATGTCTAATTAAAGTTCATAGCCTTACTAAAGTTAGATTACATTATCCCAATGAGTTATTAGTTGTGTTTTAAATATACATAAACCTAAGTAATGTGGCAATTTTTAAATCCTGTTTATCAGTGAAGATGGAAGTGATATAAGTAGAAAATTAAGTGGACATATCTGAGGGGTCTTCAAAAAGTTCATGGAAAGACTCATATTATGTTTTAATTCTATTTTTCCATGAACGGTTTGAAGTACCCTTGCATGCAGTACTATTTTCAAGGTCATCTTCTATTTTTATCAGCTAAATATTCAGGAAGGCTTGTTTCTATATAAATCCTTGATGTTAGCTTACCATATTCTATATAGCTTTATCCAGAGGCTACTTTAACTTCGAATACAAGCATACAATTCTTTGAAACACTAATTGGACACTAAAAGAGGAAAATTTTTTTGTTTATTTGTCTTTTATACTAGCATTCAGAGGGGAAAAAGAAAACAAAGACAAGGAGAAAAAATAATGGGGAGGTTTAGTTTCCTCCAGAGTGGATTCTCTTTCTAGTGTCATTTCTGAGCCAGTATATTTGACTTACTTCCTAGTTTTTGGAGAGGAGCGAGCAGAAGCAGAAAACCTAAAATTATAGTTTTGGGGATAAATTGATGATTTTCTAAATTTTCATTCATAGTCTTCTCATATTCCAAACATATTCTTGTGTATTTGGACATTACTTAAACTCCCCCCAAAATTTTTTTTTTTAAAAAGACCTCTATTCAGCAGGGCAAACACCCCTGACAGTATAATGTTAAATTAAATAAACAGCATTTAATGAGATCTGTTATTACCTGTTCTTTGGCATGCTTGGACACGTAGTCCAGAGGCTCGTGTTGCTAAGTGCTATCATAAATCTTTCAGCCCATTTTGCTTCTGAAAATTCGAATATCTTTCTTCCAGTGTTGAAGCCTACATCCTCACTTAAATCTTCCATGTTGAAGTCTATGTCTTCATTAAATCTTATCTTTGAAAAGATAAGAAAGATTCCATTACAATAGATTATTTTTAAGAAGATAAAATCTACTTGCTGAAAAATGAGAGTATTAAGAATTCTGCCAGAGAAATGAAAACTTAAATCCCGTGGGTGGATGGATGCTTTTCTTTTCGTTGATTTTTATTAACATCATTTTCACTCAGGAATCTGTCCAGAGCTTCTTGCATTCAGTTCCATGTAGTATGAAGGAAAGAATTTCAATACTTGCCTAAGTATCTAAATTAATCTGCCTTGATTACAAATTGTTCGTGAAGATGTTATTTCATGGGTATTTACTTCTGTAATGTGAAGAAAAGGCTCTTAAAACAGAAATATAAGTTAATAGACAATAGTCTGCCTCCGTAAATATATCAGATCAACTCTTGCCTCTACACATATCTCACACCTGATTTATAATAGCTTGTTATGCATTTTCATTTCCTAGTTGCTTCTTTAGGGAGATGCAGAACATACAAGAATACCATAGATTGGAGTCTAACAACTGAGATCGATTTCTTGGCTTTGATGTTTATTAGATGCATGATACCAGTCTTAGGTGCCCATAGGAGCTTCAAACCCATTATATTTAAATGTTAACTCAGATCTGTTATACCTTAGGATCTGTTCTTTCTTTCATATTCCTTATCTCCATTTATGAAGCTGTCAGTCATTCTGACTTAAGTCAGAAGCCTGCCAATCATGACAGGCTCTTCCCTTCTCACTCCACCCTGATTTTTCAATGACTTGCCATTCTTTCTAGTTACTGTGTTCCTTCACTACTTCCACCTTAGTTTAAACCCTTATTCAGTGCTCTGTAGACTGCCTTCTCCCTGGATGGTCGCGCTGACTCCATTCTCACTATCAACCCGTCCTTCACAATGTTGCTCTTGTGACCTCCCTGGAGCACCAATCAAACTACTCCATGCCTCTATTATGAACACAGAATAGATCTTAGCACAGCTGAGTCTCAGTACAGCTCACATCTCTCTGATATCTAGCTGAGTCTAGCCCTTAGCCCTGCACGGTCCAGTCACACTTGTGTTTTCTGAATGAGTCAAGATCTTTCATGTCTACCTACAATCTTTTTCTCATTGTTGCCTCTACAATGAATAACTCTCTTCTACAATTTCTTTTGGAAAATAAACAGCAAGCACAAAGACAGAAATGAAGCAAACTACAAGAACAACACCAAAAAAGACTTTGAATATTTAGATTTAGCAATTAGTCTTTAGGAAGCTTTACGGATCCTCTCACCTGTGCGTGTGTGTGTGTGTGTGTGTGTGTGTGTATACACATGAGACATAATTACCATAGAAAGTGACTGTCTCCAATTTTTCCCAGAAATCCTTGTCCTTGGGCTTAACATAGCATTTATTTTATTTATTGTTGCCCCTGTCTTCTTTTTGCTTAACTTTGCTTCTCACATATTGCTCGGTCCTAATGCATAACTTCCCTATTGCACTGATCCTATTGCACAAACTCTGTTGAAATAAAGTCTATAATACAGCTACCATCATTTTAGTTCTGAAAGCAATCACTCCAATAAACACCATTTGTTCATTTAAAAAAAGTCAACTCTTTTAAGTATAGCTCATGTCTACATTTCTCCTTATTTCCATACAGCTGATTATGACACACAGTAATAATATTTAAACTCTCACGTGTCATTGATTCTCTAATTATTTAAGCATACACTACCACTCTTGATTATCGATTATTGGGAAAAAATGCATTGTACACTAGTTTTATATAAGCATTTTGCAAAAGAAATTCCACTTATGCATTGCAGTATTTGTTTCATGGGGTAGTAAGTGTGATTTCTGTATCTTATCTTATTTGAGATATGGACCTTACCCTTGTGATTGCATGTTGCCTCTGTGAGAAAGATGCTACTGATTCACAAAGTACATATGCTTTGAGCAGTTTATACATGGGAGAAAATTAGTTGTATTAACTATGCAGGCCTGCTCATATAATGAAAGGACAATCATGTACTGCATATGTTAGTTGAGTTGGAATAGAGTGGTGGGGTGTGATTATTGAACAGAACAAATATGCTGCTTTTAAAAAGATGTGGTCAGGGCTCTTCCCTAAATTAAAAGCGAGTCCTTGACCATTGTGTCTCAACTCATAAATTACCAAAATCCCTTGGTGTGCTGGGGTATAACATTGTTTCACTTATCGATGAACATTTTTTATCATGTTCAGGAAGGGGAAAGACGGTAGTCCCCATCATGCAGAAAAGGAGGATGTCTAAAAGAGTAAGGGTGAGGAACAGTCAGGATCACTACCTGTTAGATAAAAGTGGGAAAACTTCTTTAGGGATGTTACTCATCTCTTTCCTCCCCTGTTAATTTGCTGGGTTTCATAAACTGTGTGATAGAGCAGAAATTATTTCACAATTCAACTTTAAGCAATGATTCTAGTAGGCTTTTAAAAGAAGGTGTTCACCAGAGCACCTAGATATATAAAGCAAATACTATTAGACCAAATATGAAAATAGTTGGGGACCTGACCACCCATCTCTAAGAAATGGACAGATCATCTAGGCAACAAATCAACAGAGAAACATAGGATTTAAACCACACTTTAGACCAGTTGGACTTGGCAGATACCTACAGAAAATTTCATCCAACAACCACAGATATACATTCTCATGAGCACATGGAAACTTCTCCAGGATAGACCACATGTTAGGTCACAAATCAAGTCTCAAGAAATTTTTTAAAATTGAAATCATTTCAAGTATCCTTTCAGGCCACAGCAGATTAAAACTAGAAATCAATAACTAGCAAAGCTCTGGAAACTATACAAACACATGGAAATTAAATGACATGCTCCTGAATGATCAATGGGTCCAAGAAGAAATTAAACAGGAAATCAAAAAATTTCTTGAAACTAATGAAAATAAAGACACATCATACCAAAACTTGTGGGATACTGCAAAGCAGTTCGAAGAGGAGAGTTTATTGCAATAAACATTTACATCAAAAGAACAGAAAGATTTCAAATAAACAATCTAATGCTACACCTCAAAGAACTAGAAAAACAAGACTCATCCAATCCCAAAATCAGTAGATGGAAAGAAAGAGTTAAGATCAGAGCAGAAGTAAATGGAATAGAGACCCAAAAAATGACACAAAAAATCAATTAAACACAAAGTTTTTTGAGAAGATAAACAAATCATTAGCTAGGCTAACCAAAAAAAAAAAAAAAGAGAGAAGGCCTAAATAACAAAAATCAAAAATGAAAAAGGAGACATTACAACTGATACCACAGAAATGCAAAGAATCATTACAGAGTATTATGAACAACTATGCACCAAACACATTTGAAAATCTGGAGGACATTCTGGACACATACAAACTACCAAGACTGAACTAAGAAGAAACAGAAAACCTGAACAGACCAGTAACAAGCAATGGGACTGAAGCAGTGATCAGCAGTTTTTCAACAAAGTAAAGCCCTGAACTGGACAGTTTTACTGTTAAATTCTATCAAACCTTTAAAGAGGAATTAATTCTAATTCTCTTCAAACTATTCCAAAAAATTGGAACAGAGGCCATTCTTCCAAACTCATTCTATGAGGCCAGCATCACCTTGATACCCAAAACAGACAAAGATATGACAAAAAAAAAAAAAAAAAAAAAGCCACAGGCCAATATCTTTGAAGAACATAGATGCAAAAAATCCTCAGTAAAACATTAGCAAACAGAATGCAGCAATACATCAAAAAATTATATAACATGATCAAGGGGGGTTTATCCCAGGGATTAAAGGATGGTTCAACATATGCCAATCAAAAATGTGATACACCACATCAACAAAATCAAGGACAAAAACCATGTGATTATCTCAATAAATGCAGAAAAAGTACTTGATAAAAGAAAAATGTTACACAATGCTATTTTATGAAGTCAGACAGACCATGTAAGCCATTACTGCTTAGAGATTTCCAGGATCTCCTGAATGATCTTCCTAGAATTGACATACATGAGTAAAGCACAAATCTAGGAATAAAAATCTTGTTTGTATTATGTCCACAACATAATGATGTCTCTTTCTGGCCTTGTTACACTTTAGAATGAGATATAACTTAGCATACTTGAAGCTGTATTATGATGGCCCAACAAACTATGTATAAATGAATCTCTAGTATATATAGGTGTATTAGTTAGTTTTTCTTCTTGAGACTCTTAAATTACAAGTTATCTCTAGGACAATGAGAACTTGGGTGTACTGTTATCATTGTCACCATCATCATTAGAAATAGCAATAACAATAACATTTGCAGGGCATTAAGTACTACACACTAAGCTAAATGATATGCGGTCATCCCGGGTTCTCGAATATAATGGTACAATGTCCAGATTGTCTACAATGACATAGGTAATAAGAGTTCCCCTTTTGGCTTGTTGGAGTCACATCTGTCATGAAGCCTTCCTCTTACTCTTTCCTGAAAAAGGATGATGCCTACCACTTTTAAAGATGATTGGTCCCTTTGAGAGTCACTTCATCAGCTAACGTGTGCTTTATGAATCCTTATGACCTTGTGTTTCTTAGCACTTCACTGGTTTATACATGTAAAAGAGTCCGGGTTCTGAGCTTTGTTGAGGAGTGAAATCCCATGTCTGCCTGCTTTTGAGTAAAGAGCTCTCTCTACATGGCTCTTGCCCCCTGCACAGCCTGTGAAGCATTCCATCTGCCTATGTCTGTGAGGAGGTACACAGCCTCTGGGGCTGAACCAGTGGGGTCAAATAATGTTCTCACCATTTAGTATAATTAACTGCAACCACCCATCTGTTGCAAGCCCCAGTGCAGCCAACACAAGCAAGAGTAGGCCAAGAAGAAATTTCTCCTCATTATTAAACCTACATCTAAGCACTTGTCTGTCTGTAAAAACAGAGCAAAGGGAGGAAAAGTGAAACCAGTGCACGGGGTCTGAGGTTTCAATAAATGTCAGGGAGCGTCAAGTCTGTTTGGATTGCAAATTATTGCTGGCTGACGGTCTTACTATTTTACAACTAGAGATTGCTGTCATGGGGGGGAAGTGGGGGGGGAGCCTCTCACATCACAGCCAGAGGGGAACAGAAGTTACCAAATACTACAACAATCATAAAACATTACAAGAGAAACTTCAGCATTTGCTAAATTTAGTTTTTCCTTAATGCAGCACATCTCAAGAAACAACAGCCCACAACACTCCACTCTTCCCGTTGGGTTTGATGAAGTGTTGGATTTGCTGAAGATTGAGATCTCATTTCTCTGGTTTACCCATTCTAAACTCCACTTTGTCTCTCTCCTTTGCTGAGCCCTTTAAACATCTGAGAATGATAAAGAGGCCTAAATGTTTCAAGGTGAATTAATACTTCGCTGCATATCCTGGAGAAACACACACCAATAATTTGAGCAGTGGTTAAGACTGTTTTTCAAATGGATTAAATGAGTGGGCAATTACTGATTAAAATAAACCTAAGGTACGAGCATTCCAGCCTTGCACATGGATGACCGATCAGCTGCTTGCTATTGGTGGAAAGACTTTTCACATTGTAAAAAGTGTACATGCTTCTTGGTGCTTCTATGGAAGTTTATAAACATTTTTTATTTGTTTATTTATTTTCTAACCAATGCTTATTGAAAGTCTACTACATGCCTTGTATTGTGCTAGGTGCTCTTAAAACCAAGAAGGTGGTGATCCTTTTTCTCCTTGAGCTCAGAGTCAAGGGTGGTTATTTTAACCAAGGCTCTTTGGGTCTTCGATAGTTGAAAAATCCCTCAAGTTTAAACTAAGGCCAAAGGGGACAAATTGTTCTAAGGTACAGGGCGATCTATAGATCCAAGAGAAAGAAATATGACAGGACCTCATAAAAGCCTGGAAGTTAGAAATACGAAGATGATAGTAAAAACACGATTGCTTTCTCCAAATCTCTAGTTGCGCAGTCTCCTCTTTCTGTGTCTCTTACAAGTGGGCTTTACTTTTCTCTTTTTCAGATTTCTAGGATTTCCAGTTTTCTTTTCTTGAAAGTGCATAGAACTAAATATGGTCTTCTCAGGCAAGCTTTTTATTTCAATTGCCCAGTTGAGCTTCCCATTTCAATTACCAGCTTTTGTAAGTCTCAACTCAGAATTTATGGAGGAGAGAATTGGATGGTCCTAATTCATGTCAGGTGTATTCCCTTAGAAGTTAATGCAAATTATAGGATTTAAGGTCTGAAATGTGTGACTTAATTCTAAGCAGATGAGGTAAGCTGAGTCCATTACTACAATTGATTGATCTAATTCCTATGTTAATACACATCATCTTTTAAAGTAGTGTGAGGATGAGTTTGCAAGTCAGGGATGTCCCACAACTAAGCTGTGAGATTTTGAGAAGGAGAGAGGAAGTAAACTAGTCAGTGTCAGAAAAGGACAATTATGATTTCTTTCCCATTGCCACATGAATTGTGAGGCAGTCTCTTGATGATAGCATGACTACTTTCTACAATGCATTATTTCTCGTAAGGCTCTAGGTGATATGCCAGGAACATGCAGAAATCAACTGTTGTGGCATCATAGCCCAATTCACAGGTGGCCTTAAAATGGAGTAGAGAACTGGATTCCTGCCAGTGGAAGTGTGAGCATTGTATCTTCCTGACTACATTTTCTGGGAGAGTCCATCATCTAAAGTCAAGATCTACCCCATTTCCTGGGCAACAGCCAACAGTATGACCAAATGACATGTACCAGACTGCTTCAGTTTGGGTTCCCCAGAAGCAGACATAAGCTCAGGATTTGAATAGAAGGATTTTATTTAGGGAATGAAAGAAAAAACCCATAGAGGAGTGAGGAATAGAGACAAGGAAGGGGAAGGCAGCCAGCGAAGAGGACAGGTAGATAAATGGAGATTGATCCTGCTGGGGAAACTTCAAGAATCAGTGCAAATCACATAGTCACTCCACGAGAAGGGTGAGGTCGCTAAAGGAAATAATAGAAAAACTCCAATTAATTATATAGTTGAGGGCCGTTTTCAGGGGGTTCTAATTTTTTTATAAGTCCAGATTTTTATGCAGGTAGCAAAGAGGTCTCCAGAAGCAAGAGAAAGCCCTCAGGCAAAGGATTGCAGGTACTGGCCACTGCATTGAAGTGCAAAGGGTGATGAGACGTTGACGGGACACTAAACCCATCTGCTACAGTTCACTTGCTCAGATCTCCTGGTGCCCTATGTTCATTTTATTCTGCCCTGTACTGATTCTTCAAGGTGGTAGTCAGACATAATTGATTAAATAATTAAATAAAGTACAACAGCAGGGTTAGTGGGAGAAGCTACAGTCTGCTTCAAGTTTGGTTTCAAGGCTGCAAGTGACACGCTTTTTCTTCCCTCTCTTTTACCCATTCTACACACTCCTCATCCTTGCCCAGGATTTCTTCTCGTCTAGGTGGTATGCCCAGTATAGCACTCAGACATTTGTCCCTGAAGGTCTGACGATTGGAATCCTTGGTCACCACGCCCTTGTCAAGCTGTAGTTTCTACAACTGCTGCAAGCACACATTAATTGCTATCACCAGGCACAGAAACACCAAGAAGCATTCAGTGGATTCCTGGAGTTCTACACATACTCCCGGGCCCATTTTGTAATATTATTTCTTTATGATAATCAGTGTCAATTACTCCTACCAGTTGGGTGGAAAAACGTGCTCCAGCTGCAAGAGAAAGTCTATAAGGGAAAAAAAAAAAAAAGGTAGGATTTGGTAGTTACATGTTGGCAGTGTTCACTGAAATAATAAGGACATGGGGACGTGAGCAGGACATCGAGCAGCGCCTGCAATGAAGGTATAGAGAGATGCTTCATGGTATTTTGCCAAATGAACAGATACATAGAACTTAGAGATTGGTGGCAAGGATTCTGGGAAAGATGTTTGTATGTGCTACTTAGTGATGACCCAGTATTCAAAATTAATTTGTACTGTATACATTCTCACCAGAATAACCCAATAAGGGGAACCTAATTTAAACACAATGAAATACTCATGGTACCATAGAAACAGAACTAGAGAAGTAACATTGTTGGCTGAGATGACTGACTACCTATCAGGAGAAAATATGGCTGGAACAAATGTGGATGGAGCTCAGGACCTCCTCCTGGGATGAGTCCCTGAACTCCTAAGGGAGACCACAGAGCATGGGAGTCGAGAACACTGGCTCAGGCTCCAGGCTTTTCATACCTGAGCCCTACTAGGTATGAGGGAGGACAAGGCAGGGCATGCTGCAGGTGCGATTAACCTCAATATAATCTCAATATGTTGCAGGGCAGGCAGGTCTTTAGGTTCGAACTATGGTATGAATTTTCTTTTTTGGAATAGCTTTCTTTTTTCTTCACTCTCCTGACACTTCTACCCTTGAAAATTCTACTCTGTATTCAAATTCCTAATTAAATTCTATTTCTCCATGAAGTAGTCTGCTCTCCCTCAATTCTCTTACAGGAATTTATTGCTGTCTTCTCGTAACTTTGTCAAATGCTATTTTGAATGTATTACACACTGATTCTTTTATAGTCCATTTTTGAAATACGCCCCCATTACAGACTGCTTGAGGACGGGCATGTACCTTAGACATCATCTCATCGGTCACATAAAAAATGCACATAATAGATGCCAAATGTTTGCTGTATAATGAGTACAATTTTAACGACAATCTTAACTCTTACCTAAAAAACCCTTACTTTTAATGTTTAGAGTCAATAAGTCTTATTTCACAATAAGCTGTATCAATCCCACACTAAATAAGGCACAAAGAACCCTGCATGTGCATGTGTGCATATGTTGTGTGTGTGTGTGTGTGTAAAACACACTGACACTTTTTTCAGCGCAATGTTGACATCCGTCTGTGAAAATAAATAATTTTTTTCATCTCGACTGCTTCATTTACCAAGCATACTAAATGTCAGGGCATATGACTTATCCCCTAAGCCTATACGGATGGTTTTTATGCCTACCAGATGGAGAAATGGCAAACCTCAATTTTCTTTTCCTGTTTTTTATGGTACCATTTTTTTAAATGGCCACGGTTATTTTCCTGGACACATAGGAAAGGTAGTAACAGCGTTTTATAATTTATCAAGATATCACAATTAATACCAAAAACTAATCTTTTCAACAAGAATACTAGAAAATTGAAATAATACAGACACTTCAGGATTTACGGATGCATTATTTCATGTAAAAATATTCATGTTTAGGAGTGTTGGGAAAATAGAAAAATTTAATCAGGCTCCCCTCACCTCAGGGCCGGTTGTGTGTAAACGCGCACGCGCGCGCGTGTGTGTGTGTGTCTGTGTGTGTGTGTGTGTGTGTGTGTGTGTGTGTGGAGCTGGTGTGCATGTGTGCCAATGTATCTTTTTAGTTTTGTTGCTGTTCTTGTGTTCTTCAGAGAGAGAGGGAGAGAGAGAGAGAGGAGTTTGTGAAGCAGGTGGGTGGGCATTGGCTAGGGCGTCTGCCTGGCACAGCTATGCTTTCCAACCTATGGCTTCCAAGGACCTTTTGGCTGGTTACGTAGCTCATAGACCTGCATGAAGGGGTCTGGTGACCCAGCCTGGTGTATTAAGGGTTTGTGACCCAGTCTGTGAATGGGCTTGAGGGGGCTGGGAGCTCCAGACCCAGCCCTAGCTCAACAATCAGCCCAATAGGCAGGATTACAGGCAGGTAAAAGAGCCCGACAACTAGTGTGGTCGTGAATCTAGACAATTGGCATCAAGAACAGGATAAGTGGCTCTGCAATTGGCACTGTGAACAGGATTCCAGACATTATCAGTAGCGCCACAAGGAATCATGAAAACAAAGATGCACAGCTGTGGACACTGACCTTGCCATCATGGAACTGACTTCTGGTGGTAGAAAGAAGCAAATGATCACACATCGGCCATGTGACAGCAGTGACAGAAGCTGTGTGGAACATATATGCTGTGTTATGATGAAATGAAGTGGGAAACTGGATCTTAGTCAGGCAGGCTGTGAGGGCTTTCCTGAGAAAATGGGTGAACAGAGATTGAAGTCTTTTTACTCCAAGTACAATTCCTGGAGCGGCATCAGCAACACCTGAGCTTGTTAGAGATGCAAATTCTCAGGCCCCACCCTAGACTTACTGAATGAGACTTCCTGGGGAGTGGGGTTTAGGAATCTGTGTATCCACACACTCACCAGAGGACAATGGTGCCCCAGAGGACAGTGGTGCAAATGAAGGTTTAAAAAGCCCAGATGTAAAGGTCGAGTAGGAGTTGACCAGGCACGGTGGCTACATCACAGAAAATGAGGGGGACGTTGGCAGGAGACAAGGCTGCGGAGGCAGGTTAAATACACAGAGACTTGCAGGCTACGTCAGGAAGCTGAGTCTAAAAAAAGCTGCTAAATGTTTTAAACTAAATGGAATGAGGTGGATTCAGGAGCAGAAGTGAGGTGAAATTATTAGATTCCACCTGCATTGCAAAAGATCATTCTGGCCACAGTATGGAGAAAGGGCTTTGAGAGGCAGGTGAGATTGAGATGGGACCTCCAAGACTAAGTGCGAAGAATCTCCAGTTGTCCATGTGAGAAATATTGGTGACTAGGCCTAGGGGCGATGTAGAAGAAAGTGCATAAATGAAGGCACATTTAGGAAATAATATATAAAAGTTTTCATAATTTGGCACTGTGAGAACGTACTAACTTCTTTAACTAATATAACGTAGCATATGCCTTCAAATTTCTTTTTAAATGTACAGCATATTTGTTTTATTAACAGGAATGTATAGATGCCAGGACGTTAGTAAAGATTGCCGACCATCTTGAGATAGCTACAGTGACAATAAAGACAACAAGTAAGTTGTCATTATGGCCATTTCTTAACCTCACCATCAAGTAGGACTTTTTCCCTCAGATAAAGACATATATTAGTTCAAGAGCTGCTCCAAAAGTATGAGACACTCATTAATTAATTTTATTGGCTCCCTCACATGCAGCAGTTTTGCGCAGGAGAAAGGCCCTGTAGAGAACACCATAAACATTTATTGGAAGCTTGCAGAAAACCTTCTGAGTGTGCGCCTGAGATTAGTTTCACAGATCACAACCTTAACCCAGCCAGTGACTCAGTAAATCTAAACATGGATCAAGAGCAGGATAAGTAAAGAAAGTGTGGTTAAATAAAGGAAATCCACCCCCGCCACTGGGAAAAAAAATACCCGAAAAAAACCAAAAATGACAGGCAGAGATTTTGTTCCAGTCATGGTCGATCAGTTTTCTGTATGAAAGCAGCACACACTGAAATAGGCAACGGGCCATTTATCTGCCATATCCCGTTAGAAGGGGAGTAAAGGGGCAGAAATTATTTTCATAAGCTTTTATTGAACATCTATATGTGAAACATTAGTAGGGATGGACAATTGCATGGCTCCTGTCTTTATGAGGCTTACAGTTTGGTTATATAATAGAGTCATGTAAATTGATGAATGCCATAAAATGCTATCAGGGCTACAAATTACTCTGTATTGGCTTTAATTCTCCCTGCAATTAAGGGTTAGTGTCTCAAAGAAGGTGATATTGTGCTGACTATTGTAATATGAGTGTCTGGTAAGTTAAGGCAGTCATAGGCCATGATTAAAGATACAAAGGTTGGGTTAGTATGGCAAACGTTTCTGCAAGATCCAAGCCAAGGCTGTGATGTGGAACATACTAATTTTTCAGTTTTTTTTTTTTTTTTTTTTTAAGTTTTGCAAGTGATTCCAATACTTCATTGCTGCCCTTTTGGCTTTCAAAATTCAGAGCTGGTTTTGTCTCGACAATTACATTAGCTTCATTCGGCAACTATCATTAGCAGTATATTTAGCAATCATTGCAGTTTTATAATTTGTTGGATGGTTCCCAAAGCTTTAGCACAAAAAATACACAGGAGCACAGGTTCCCAGAGCTTTAGCACAAAAAATACACAGGAGCACAGGAAAATCGACTCAGTGCACACATACCATAGTCTTGCTCGGGATGCTGTTGCAGAGAGAGCACCCACAGGTTTTATTATTCCTAAACAGCATCTTGTTTGAAAATGCATACAGGTCTTTTATTTTATCCAGTAGTGTGTCTAATTTTTTGTAATAGAAAACTCTAACGCTCCCCTACAACTACAGCATGTTCTTTGCTTTATACACAAACTAAAAGAAAAAAAAAGACAAGTGGAAAGGTGTATGTTGGAGTGGAACTATGTCTGTATGTCTCAACATATACAGAGTAGTAAATTTTAAAAGCTGTAAGCAATGATTTCATACCAAAAATCTCCCAAGAAGGTCCTTCTATTTTCCCCTATGGCAAAGAAAAGCAGCCAAGTTTCCCTTTTTCAATATCTTGAAGTGGGCTCAATTCTGGCCCAGTGGTATGTAACTCTAAAGCTCGTGGAATACTGCTTAACATGCCAAGCAATCAAGCATAGCGAGTTGATTGTATAGTGTGGGGCAGAACTTCCTGGAGGTCTCATGCTGGGAGAGTGACTAGTCCGAGTTTCTCTCCGATCCCTTCTTTTTCTTAAAATAATTTTGCAAGTTTTTTCATTATATATTTTTTTCTCGTGTGCCTGAAAGTCCACCAAATAATAAATCTCTTCTCTTTCCTTACCTGGAAGATTATGAGACAGACTTTATTTTTAATCAGGGAATTTTAAAGTTTTAGCAGAAGAATATCTCTCTGATCCCAGTTTATTTGTGGCAGTTCAATAAGAAAGACAAAGAAAAGAGAGAAGAAACAAACATTTATTGAGCAAATACTATGTCATGAGCTGTATAAGCACTTTACATAAGTTGTATCTTTATCCTTAGATCCTCTTCATGAAGTGTCTGTCAATTGTCTAGATAAGTAAGCTCAGAAAGGTTAGGCAAATTAGTCAGGAACAAACTGGAATTCAACAATGAGTTAATTGCTTCCCATATTCTGTAACCCCACTCTGCAAGCATTATGATCTATTGCAAACACAATATTTTACCAGCACAAAGACATTTAGTCTATGTACAAAATCTGAGTGGTATCATGAAGAAAAGGAACTTGCTTGTGGATTGAATTCCCTACGCCTCAATCAGTAGCAACAGCATTACGTACACTAAGCATTCCTGAGTTATCTTCCTGATGCCGACTTCTGGCCTTTTCTCTTTTAGTATCTCTCCAATGGCTGTTCCAGTGCCAGAGCCAATCAATCAAATTTTCAAAGGATGCCAAGACTTTTTGTTCATTCAGCAGTCTTTCAACAAGTCTTTATCAGTCAGAGTCCTGGCAGGAAAAAGAACTCATTGCAGATGGTACAAATGAAAAGATTTTAATGAAGGGTCTACTTAATGATATGTGGGCAGGGTTACAAGTAGAAAATCTAGAGAGGATGCAGTACCCAAAGATTAGAAGCAGCAGAAGGCCACTACACCCCCAGGGTGGAAGGAATTAGAGGAGGGATTGCTTTTATCAGAGCCAAGTAAGAGCTGCAACCCTGGAGGAACAGGGTACCTGGCAGGAGCTCTAGCTGTGGATGAAGGCAGCTCCCGCCAGAGATGAAGGACCACAGCAATGACAGGGTGGGAAGAGATACCACAACCTCCGTCTCCTTCCTCACTACACTCATCGCAGTACCTCCCATGGGCTGAAAGCACCCAGAAGCCACATAAGGAGGGAGCAGGTCCACAGGAGTCTACGTCCCAGGGCACAGAACTGAAAAGAGTAGAAAATGGGTCTGAGGTGAGTTGGGGATGAAGAATAACTCACCCAAGTGCTAATCAAGTTTCTGGCCCTGAACTACACATGGGGCATAGAGCAGTGAACACAACAGACACAAATTCTGCAATCATGGAGCTTACATTCTAATGCAAAGTAGAGGCCAGTAAAAGGGGGGGGGGATGGAGGGGAGAGATATGGCATATCCCATCGTGATAAGCACTAGGGAAAAATTAATGAAGCAGGCAGGGAACTTTGAAATCCATGCAAGGTAGAATTTTAGATGGAGTGGCTAGGGATTCTCCCTTTAATGAGAAGGGTTCCCTGAGAGGATGACATCATGGAAAGGAGCTAATGAAAAACAGGAAACAGATCATGCTGGGGAGAGAGTACTGTAGGCAGTGGGCAGAGTGAGTGTGCAGTCTCTGAGGAAGATTCTCTTCACTAGGTTCATTAATAGACCACCTTCCGGTTTATAGATTGGTCATTGTTGGGTTTGGTGTTTTTTTCCTATTACAATCAGCTTTGGCTAGTGTATAAGGGTATGCGATACAGAGTACAGCACCTGATGCGTAAGATACTCTACAGAAGAAATTGTGGCTGTTATTCACAGCTTCCTAGAAGGAGCCATGAAATCAGAAAGGACTTAATTCCACCAGGCCTATACCTTGGGACCTTTAGGTTTTCTTGACACCCTAAAATACAGTTTTCCTAAAAATTATAAATGTTAAATATATGAATGCACTTCTCAAGACTATCCACTATCACCTCTCACCTAGATATTACACACATACACACACACACCTATGTGTATATATACATATGTGTGTGTATATATAGATATGTGCGTGTGTGTGTGTGTGTGTGTGTGTGTGTGTGTGTTCTCTTTTTGTTTGGAAATGTCCTTCCCAACCATTTTTTTTTTTCCCCTGAGAGACTCACTCTTGTTCAGCTATCAAGATTACACAGCTTATATATCACCTTCTTTGTGAAACTTTCCTAGGTGCATCCAGGAAATATCAACCAGATTATTCTTCACGATCCTATGGTACTTTAGTTCAGACCTAAGTTAAAGAACAGTTGATGCTGACTTGCGGTTCATCTCTTTATAGACCAATGATCCCAGCTAGACTGTGAGCTTCATATGGCCGAAGACAGAGTACACTCTTTTGGGTTCCTGTGTTAACACAGAGTATGGTTCATTGCAGTTGCTTAGAGCAGACTGTTTTAAGAGATAGGTGGGTGGATAGACAGATAGATTGAGCAAGTCTTATTTAGAGACTGAATATATATGTATGTGTGTATGTGGTTGTGGGTGTATATAAAATCTCTTTCTACAGGGCTTACGTTAATATGAGTTTACAGTACTGGTCTCCCCAACTGCTCAATATTGGGAGGATTTTCTAATTAGATCATTGATGGTGGTATGAAACTGGCTCCAGGTTTTAATTTTCTATAATATCAAGAGAACTGATATCTTGCACATAGATGATTTGTTATTGACTATAAAGCAGTCACATGATACTCCAATTTCCTTCTGATTCAGTGGCCTTGCTGGACCTGTCATCTTGGAGGATTTGTGATTTCATCTTATCTGTATTTGAGCATCATAAAGATGAGTAGTTAAAATGTGATTAATAAACCCCAGCTGGGTATTTTCTAGGTGGATAAACATACCATTTTCTCTACTGTTTTTTCATGTGGAAATGAAAAAGACTCTCAACTCTTATTTTCATTATAAGTGGAAAAATAGAAATAATGTCAACTTAAGATACTTGAGGTTGTTATAAAGTGTTTTAGAGATACCCTGAAAATTTCAAATAATTATAGCTCCAGTAAAATTTTTATGGCTGCCTGTGGATTTTCATGATCAAAGAAAAAGTAAACAGAACACTTTTAGGCTGAAATATATTCAGGCCCCTAGGATTTTTTTTTGTTGTTGGCCCTCCTTTTATTCTTAAAAGAGTGATTAATAGCTTCACAATGTAAAAATACCACATTTGCGATTAAGTAATTGAATGAAATTAATTTTTGCATTCATTCTTCATACATTCCAGCCATGCTGCATAATATATTATCTTGGTGATTAAAATACAATGAGCTAGATAAAAAAAAACTTCCAGTTAAAAATTTTATTCCAATCCATTTAATATCTTTCAACTCAATGTTTTTTCTTTTGCTAAAATGAACATTAGTACAAGTAATAAAATTTGAAAACAGCTATAGATTAGATTTTAGCACTATCAATATTAATACCATGATTTTAATAATTATGCTGTAGTAATACAGATAGAATGTCCTTGATTGTAGGAAATACACACTATGTGCATGAGCAAAGGGGCAATAAGTTTATAACATTATTTTCAAATGCGTCAGAAAAAGTAATAGATATACATATTTATGGAGATATACACATTCATATATATGTGGATATGCATACGATGTATTTATATATATATGTGCATATATATATGTCCATAAATATATACATACATGTGCATAGACATAGGCACACCTACACATATATCTGTGTGTATGAAGCATATATACATGGATACACATATATGTAAACATAAACGTATATATTAAGCACATACAAATAATTTGGCATATGATATATATACTATTTATTTATGTGTGTGCATATTATACTCATTTTATTGTTAAAACATGTTTTGCATTTTTTATGTTTTATGTAAAATGTAATTATGTGCATTTTGTAAACAATGTTAAATAAAAATGTTTACGTTTGTGGAATATGAGTGAATAATGTACAAGAATTTCTTTTCTTAATTAATTGATTGTTTTAATGGAAACATGATTGTACATATCTGTGGGGTACCACTATGAATATCAATACCTGCGTGCAATATGTAATGCTCAAATCAGGATAATTAGTATATTCAACACTACACAACAAAATCATTTTTTTGTGGCCCTTTACCAGTTTCTCACTTAAACCTCCCCCCTACCTTTCCACCTCTGATGGCATCAGTTCTGTTCTCTACTTTTGAAAGTTCCATGAATTATTATGATCATCATAACTTTTTCTTTTTTATTTATATGTTTATTTTTAGTTCCCATTTATGAATGCAGACATAAAGTATTTATCTTTCTGTGCCTGGCTTATTTCACTTAACATGATTTTCACAAAGTTCATCCATGTTGCTGCTAACGGCAGAATTTCATTCTTTTTTATGGCAGAATAGTATTCCATTGTGTACATATACAACATTTTCCTTCTTAAAAAAAATTTATCAACATACATTGTAGTTGATTTTCATGTCCCTTTACCAATTCCTCTTTTTCCCCCCTCCCTCTTCCCCCTGCCCCCCATCAACATCGGATCTGTTCACTTGTCTTAACAAGTTCAAGGAATGATACATTTTCCTATTCAGTCATTCATCGATGAACATTTAGGTTGGTTCCTAACACTTGGCTATTGTAAATAGAGCTGTGATAAACATGGCAGTGCAGGTATCCCTTTGCATGATGATTTCCATTCCTTTGGGTATACACCCAGCAGTGGGATTGCTGGATCGTATGGTAGTTTTATCTGTAGTTGTTTGAGGAACATCTATACTGTTTTGCATAATGGCTGCACCAATGTACAGACCTACCAACAGCATAGGAGGGTTCCTCTTTCTCTGCATCCTCCCTGATGCTTGTTATTCTCTGTCTTTTTTTTTTTTTTTTTTTTAATTTTATTTTGTCAATATACATCGTGGCTGATTATTGCTCCCCATCACCAAAACCTCCCTCCCTTCTCCCTCCCCCCCTCCCCCCCAACAATGTCCTTTCTGTTTGCTTGTCATATCAACTTCAAATAATTGTGGTTGTTATATCTTCTTCCCCCCCCCCGGTTTGTGTGCGTGTGTGTGTGTGTGTGTGTGTGTGTCTGTGTGTGTGTGTGTGTGTGAATTTATATATTAATTTTTAGCTCCCACCAATAAGTGAGAACATGTGGTATTTCTCTTTATTCTCTGTCTTTTTGATAATAGTCTAACTGGGGTAAGATGAATCCTCAATGTTGTTTTGATTTGCATTTTCTTGAAGCTGAGTGACACTGAGCATTTTTTCATGTGTCTGTTGGCCATTTGTATATCTTCCTTTGAGAAATGCCTGATTAGCTCCTTTGTCCATTTTTTTTAAATTGGGTTACTTATTTTTTTACTGTTAAGTTTTTGAGTTCCTTATATATTCTGGATATTAATAGGGTGTCAGATGCAAATATATTCTTCCATTCTGTAGGTTGTCTTTTTGCTCGGTTAACTGTTTCTTTGGCTGTGCAGAAGATTTTTAGTTTGATATAATCCCATTTGTTAATTTATTTCTTTTTTAGATTGTGCTTTTGGGGTTTTATTCTTCAATTGTGTGCCCAGTCTTACTTCCTGTAGTGTTTCCCCTATGTTTTCATTCAGTAGTTTTATAGTTTCAGGTCTTATATTTACATCTTTAATCCATTTTGAGTTAATTTTGGTATATGCTGAGAGGTTCAGGTCTAGTTTCTACACACGGTTGTACAGTTTTCCCAGCAACATTTATTGAATAGGCAGTCTTTTCTCATTTTGTTGTGTTATCTGAATCTTCTTGTGTCTCACTGAGTTTCCTTAATATTGTCGCTCAGAATTTTTTTCAGTCATTTCAAGGGTTTCCTGCTCTATGGAGTCTGGTACTTGAGATTTTTTATACTCCTTTGGTGGTGTCATATCTTCTTGTTTTTTTTCACATTTCTAGTATCTCTACTTTGATGTCTGGTCATCTGGTACAGTGGTTGTTTCTTCTATTACTCTGGGGTGGTCTTTGAGGAGAGAGACTTCCTCCTGTAGATGTATTTTTTATTGAGCATTGAGTGGGGTGCTTTATTATTGCTTCCAGGTACACACAGTAATGTAGTGTCTGTGTGGGTACTTCAGCTGTATTCAGTGTTGGAGTTTCACGTGCGTGCCTCTGTGGCCTGGGCACTGGATCACTTACTGATTTCTTGCTGAGGTTAGGGACACCGGGTTGGGTCATGAGGATGTGGACAAGCTTTTGAGTTCTTGGGAAAAGTGTCTGGGAGCCTTGTCATTCTTTGGCAGGCTGGGTGATCCTGGGTGGGCTTGTTGGCACTTTGGCTGTTGTCCCTTGACCCTCATGCATGCACTGGGGTATACTGCAGCTCCTAAGTTTGAATGGGTGATCCTGGCAGAATTTCTTTTTCCTCTGTCCTACAGACAGTGGCTCCTTTTGAGTCTTTGCTCCCTCCAGTTGGGGATGGATTGGTGGTGACTGGGAATTTTCTTCCTTATTGCTGGGAATTGATTGAATTGTGTCCCCCAATGTCCATATATTAGAAGGTTAATTCCCACTGTAACTTTTGAGGGTAGGAAATCCTATTATGGTAATTGAAAGGTAGGGCTTTGCAGAGATGATTAGATTGTAGGACAATGCTGTAGTGAATGGATTAATATGGTGGTCAGGAGTGCTTTCCTGAGTGCTCTAAAGGAACAGTATATGAGAGTCTCTCTCTGCTCTGCCATGTTCTGCCACGTGAGATCCCTGCATTGCTGTAAAATCACTAACAAGAAGACCTTCACCAGATGTGTTCTCCAGAATTTGGACTTCAGACTTCCCAGCCTCTGAAACTATAAGCAATACATTTCACTTTCTTACAAAGTACCCACTTCCAGGTATTTTGTTATAAGAAAAAGAAACAGACTGATACACTTATACTATTTCAGTATCCTGGTTTCTGTGCTCTTGGGTTGTTCCATGTCTGTCTCCTTGGATAAGTGCAGTTGCATGGGCTGGACACATACCTCCCACCCCTGGGTGTGATACTGTGGGCAGCAGCATAATTCTCCCTGTGGGTTGGGCCACTGGATCACAGGTCTGCACTTCACCTCTTTCCCTGGGCTGCACTACTGATGCTCCTTGTGTCAGTACAGTTGAGTGATTGGCATGGGGGCTGCTGCTGTGGTGGAAAGCTGCCCTTGCAGCAGTGGTACTGTGGCAGTGGCTGTGGCAGACCACCCATGCAACAGTGATGTCTGCAGCAGCAGTGGGCCTCCCGTGCAATGGAACCTCACTCTCCTGTGAGCTGCCAGCAGGGGCTGCTCCTAATTTATTTTTTAATTAACATACATTGTATATATTTACAGTGTGCAACATGATGTTTTGATACATACATTGTGGGACTGGCTGTATAATGAGAATTAACATCTCACATACTTAACATTTTTTGCATGTGGTGAGAACACTTAAAATCTACTCTCAACAATTTTCAAGTACACAATATATGGCTAATAATTATTGTCACCATTTTGTACAATGGATCTCTTGAACTTATTCTTCCCACCTAAATGAAATTTTGTATCCTTCGACCAACATCTTCCTAATCCCCCCCACCCTCCCCAACATCAACAACGCTCCAGTCCCTGGTCAGCACCATTCGACCCTCTGCTTCTAAGAATTCAACATTTTTAGATTCCATATATAAATTAGATCCTGCGGTATTTGTCTTTCTGTCTCTAGTTTATTTTGCTTAACATAATGTCCTCTGGGCTCATTTGTGTTGTTGCAAATGAAAGAATTTCCTTTATTAAGGCTGAATAGTGTTGCACTGTGTGTATATATACAAACACACACACACACACACACACACACACACACACACACACACACACACACACACACACACACACATATATAAAATCACATTTTTCTTTCTTTTTTGTTTTATCCATGCATCTGTTGGTAGACACTTAGGTTGATCTCACATCCTGGCTATTGTGAATAATGCTGTAATTAACATGGGAAGGCAGATATTTCTTCAACACTCTAATTTTGTTTCCTTTGGGTGTATATACACAGTAGTGGAATTGCTGGATCATATGGTACTTTTATTTTCAGTTTTTTAAGAAAACTCTACACTGTTTTCCGTAATGGCTTTGCTCATTTACGTTCTAAGTGTGCAAGAACTCCCTTTTCTTCACATCCTCGCCAAAACTTGCTTCCTTTTGTCTTTTGTGATAATAGTCATTCTAAGATGTGCATGATGATATCTCATTGTGGTTTTAATTTGTATTTCCTTGACAATTAGCGATGTTGAGTAATTTTTAAAAATATACTTGTTGGCCATTTGTTTGTCTTCTTTTGCAAAATGTCTATTCAGGTCTTTCACCCAGTTTTTAATTGAGTTGTTTGATTTCTTGCTTTTGAGTTATTTGAGTTTCCTACATTGTTTGGATATTAACTCCTTATCAGATGTACAGCTTGCAAATATTTTCTCCCACTGCATAGGTTGTCTCTTCATCCACTTGATTGTTTCCCTGGCTGTGCAGAAGCCTTTTTATTTTAAATAATCCCACATATCTATTTTTGCTTTTGTTGCCTGTACTTTTGGAGACCATAGCCAAAAAATCATTGTCCAGACCAGTGTCACTGAGCTTTTCTCTGTGTTTTCTTTTAGTTGTTTTACAGTTTCAGTTCCTATGCTTACGTCTTTAATCCATTTTGAGTTTTGTATGTGGCATAAGATGACAGTCTGATTTCATTCTTTGCAGGTGGATATTTAGTTTTCCCAGAACCATTTATTGAAGAGACTGTTTTTTCCCCACTTTTTGTTTTCAGCATCTTCCACCTTTTGGTTATTGTAAATAGTGCTGCTGTAAGTATTTGTATACTAGTATTTATTAGAGAGTTTTTAATTGTTTGGTGTGTATACCTAGCAATGGAATTGCTGGGTCATGTGAAAATTCTATGTTTAGCTTTTTGAGGAACTGACAAACTGTTTTCCCACTCATATTTGATGGTAGGGGCAGGACACATGAAGTCATAATGCAGATATAATTTCTGAATTTAAGCACTTGATTTGTACATTCAATAGTTGTTTATGGGTATATATCATACGTATACCATGAGCAAGAGCAGGAGGGGAGGGTGGACAGAGTTCAATAAAGTCTGAGCCATGCCTTCAAGGAACTCTATGTCTAAATGAGAAATCACTTAAGAAAGGTGGAGATAAGGGAACATGAAATTTTAACATTGTTTTTAAAAGACACGCTAGACAAAAATAACAAATAACATTAAGGATCAGAGGTAAAGTATGAGAGTTCTACGCTATCTACAAGGTTTTTCAAGTTTGCAAATCTGCCTGCTCTCTGAGTCACTTTAAGAACCTCACAGGCAAATTCAAGGAGGCATCTTGATTGCACTTTACATTTTCCTCAATTTGGTCTATTTTCTATTGCTTTAGAGTGGGCTCCAAATGGTATCTGGCTGCTCTCTTAAAAGTGTCTACCCTCTTCTTGCCCCGTCTCATTTTTCACTCTGCCTTCCAACAAAACTGAGGATAATTATTTTCTCCTTGATGAAATTCAAAGGATACTCTACATGTTTGAGCAAAGTCCTTCTCAGTCTTTCTCTGCCTGTTTTGTGGGTTCCTCGGCATCTCTCCAGCTTCTAACCATGAGAGCATCCCAGTATTCATCTCTGAGCCCTGCCTCTACCTACTCACACTCCCTCAAAGTTGTTAAGATTCATGGCTTTAAATATGTCAGATCCATAGACAATTTTCAATATTTTTAAAATCTCCAACCAGGACCTCTCCTCTATATTCCAGAATTATTTGCCTGCATATAAGACTCTTCCACTCGGTGACCAATTGACACCAAAAACTTAGCATATCTAACACTGAACACTTGACTTTCTTTACCAAACCTGCTTCTGCTTCTGTTTTCACTATCTCAATAGGTGGACAATCACCTGTCAGAGTCTAGACCAAGTATTCTGTCTTTTCCTCAAACCCCACATTTAATCTGTTAGCAAATCCTGTTGGCTCTCTCTTCCAAATATATTCATATTCTGACACTTCTGATTATCTAAACTGTTCCTGCCTTGGTTCAAGCCACCATTGTTTTTCACCCAGAGTATTTCAATAGCCTCCTAACCAGTCACCCTGCTTCACTATTTATTTAGGTTTCTGGTCACATCTGATCTTAACAGTAAGGTCTTCCCAGACAACCCTATTTAAAATAGCATCTCAGCAATACCTCATCCCACTCCTTACTTACTTTGTTTACTTCTGTAGAACTTAACACCATTAGATAAATTTTATATCATATCTGATTGTATGTTTCATCTCCTCTCTACCTTAGACTACGAGCTTCAAAAGAGCAGAGATTTTTGTGCTTGTTGGTTTTAATGTTTTATTTACAGAGCCCAGAATAGTGCCCAGCACATACCAAAAGCTTATTTTAAGTATTTTTGTCTGAATCAGTGAATGGTAATATATCTGGAATACTTGTAAAGTCTTCCTTGTGATGGATACCTAAAGTTAAACTAGTAAAGTTACTAAGGAATCAGTCATATCATATGTATATAAAAATAGTTTAGAGCCAGAAGATACTCGAAAACCATGAAACATTAGCAGAGAAAAAAAAATACGTCCCTATGAGGACTGGATTACAAGGTGCCTTCTCAAGTGAATCAGTGGTCTTCACCAGTGTGAGTATAAACCCACTTTTGATGCTCTAGTGAAACATTCCTGGACTTGGTATCTGCAGGGCATGATGGTAGTCGTGTTTCTGCAACACACCAATGATGTGATAACTGGGCAAGTTGCTTAAACCACTTTGAGCTTGAGGACCTCACAAGATCATGGTGAGGATCAGCTGGGATGATAGACATGCTTCATAAAATGTTAAACATTCTACAGATATAGGATAAGGACTATGTTTTCAAACGAAGAGAAAACATAAAATGTAATAAGCTCAATGCTATGATTGTCTTACCACAGAATATTTCATTACTATAAGATGTATTCAAAACTTGACTGAATTGTTCTAGCCTGCTTGAGAAAATACTTTAGGCAGCCTTAAAACATTCTGATAATTTTCAGTTTACAAAAATTATTCCCAAGCTTCTTAAATAGGCTTGGGCTTTCTCAGCTTCAAATCAGAGCAGACCTGCTTCCCTTCTCTTCTGTCCAGGCTCACTCCTCCACAATTTTTAAAAGTTAATCTGGCAAATGCCCAACCAGTGGCTAAAGCAAACACATATAGGACAAAGGGGAAGATTTCCAGATGTTAATACCGATCTTGGTCTCATAGCTGCTTTGGGACTTTAGTCAATGAAAATGACTGTCCAAACTGGTCCTGTGGACTTTATATATTTTCTTTGTCATTACTGTCACCATCACTTTCCCATCACTGACTATCATCTTAGTGCCAAGAACACTATGCGGCACTTCAGGTACTGTTCCTTTCACTCTTCATCAAATTTCTATGAGGTATTATTATCCTCACTTTATAAAGGAGCAAATTGGAACCCAATGGGGTAAAATGACTTTACAATAAAGCAGTGGCAGAACCAGGCTTTAGGTTCCAATCTGACTTCAGTGCTCGTGGTTTTGTGACCATGCAAGTCTCTTTTCTAATAGCCAAACTTTTTTGGTTTTTTAGGCTGATATGGATATGGAGTTTTTAAAAAACAAGTGCCACTCCCTGTCACAAAAAAAGGGGGAGGGGAGAGAAAGAAAAAAGAATACAAAGAAATGAAAACAGTACAAAGGTTAGAACTTGGGAGAGGAGGTATTTCTTGCATTTTTAATACAACATTTTCTTGGACGTAGGCCAATTCTCACCTCGGCTTGACCTAATTTCTTTAAGACTTTAGCACGTTAAGTGTGGTCATTTCCTGTACCTCCTGTGGGTGCAGAATTTGTTTGGAGTATTACTTACAAGTCCTTGTTCCTATTGACTATAAAGTGTCTAACAAACATATAATCTAAAAGCAAAAAGTATTCTCAGATCCCCTAAACATTCACTAAATAGATTTGATGGATATACCCTTCACTGTGTTTCTTTCAGACTCCTGGTAAAACCCCACTGGGCAGAGTGCTCCTTTTGCACATACGGTTCAGCACCCAGTTAAATGAATGTGAAGCTTTTATATATCATGGCCCAGCTTCTAGCTCTCCACTGGACTTGCTGGTTCTTACTAATGATTCATTTCTTTTGACAGGAGCAGCAACACTTCAGGACTTCTTGGGTGGAAGAAAGTTGGCAGAGAGAAGGTCCACAGTGGGCAGTTAAACATTATAAGAATTAATACCCCCCATCAATAGTTTAATGGATGAAATGCATTGATTGCTTTGAGAATTATGCTGAGGTCTACAGTAATAAGCAGAAATGTCTGATTTGACATCTTTTTTTTTTTTTTTAATATGTCTGCAACATAATCTACTCCCAATTACACAACAACCCCACCAAAGTAGTGCTGAGTGGTCCCACTACAGTAGTAACATGTTATAAAAGCTCAAGTTTCAGGACAATTAGCTTCTGGCTGCAGTTTATTACCCCATTTGAGATTTAAAACATTTTTTTTCCATTGCATTCCAACAATGCTTATGTGTCTGGGGCTAACACTTTAAAACAATAATGTAATGGCAAATATCTGTCTGGCTGGACTTTGCCCAAGAAGAATGGTGTATTAGGGTTAAAAAAAAAAAAAATCAGGCCAGGCCTATTGGATAAAACAAAAACAACTTCTTTAATTACTCAAAGTGACCAGGGCTATGTTTTACTAAGAAAAAAAAATGCCTTTCATGGACATTTTTTAGCAAATTTAAGAAATACTTTGGAGAATATAATCATCTTTGCTCATCTAGAGGCAATTTCCACATGATGAAAAAGCAGTCCAACCGATAATTCATACCCACCCACATACACAATGACCATCACAAGATGTCTGATTTGAGAGCTCTCTCCTTGAATTGCCTAGTGCTCCACAAAACTGGCAATCAGGGATTTTTTGAGGGTGATAGAGGAATTTCTTGAGAGTCTATTTGTGGTCAGGTACCGTGCTAAAGCTTTATGTGAATGATCTTATTTAATTCTCTTAAAAACTTCTGGAGTTAGGTACTATTATTTTCTTCATTTTATAGATGAGAAAATTGAGGGTTAGCGAGCCTAAGTAATTAAATGATTGCACGGCTGGTAGGAGGAGGTCTTGACCGGTGCTTTGGAAATCTACTTACAAGGCTGGAAACTATGCAGTACTCTCATGATGACGATGATGATGATGATGGTAGTGGTGGTGGGGGTGGACCAGGTAGTGATAGAGATCATGAAGGCAGGAATAAGAAACCAGGGGGATATTCTTGTCAATCTCTTGTATGTTTTTGACATAACTGTCTATCCTCTAGAAATCTGAGCCATTTTCTTTCACGTCTCAGATCGTTTCTTTATCCTAATGTTGGTTTTGAATTTTTTTATCCTAACCTATTGTTTTCTTCTCATATCCCTCAACACTGTGTGACCTCGTACTTCCTCATGCTTATTAGGGAACTGAATAAGGTGGGGTGAAATGGGAAGGTGAACGTTTCCTCAGTACTTGTATGTGTTCGTGGAGACAGTTCACCTACAGGATCCCACTTTTAGTGAAGGATGGAGCTCTAGAGATGGGGCATCACTGAGACTGGATTTCAAGACATGATTACCCAGAGTCAATATACAATACTAGTTCTTTGATGCCTTTCTCAAATCAGGATTTTTTTATTTTTATTTTTTTTTTTGGTGGATGTCCAGTATGGGGATCCAAACCCTTGACTGTGGTGTTACAACGTTGTGTTCCAACCAACTGAGCTAAACTGCCTGCCCTCAACTCAGGATTTTTAAACTTCTAACATTGGATGTGGTCATGTCTAGAGAGCAAGCAGCATCAATGTAATGTGTCTCCACCTAAAACTGTGATGAAACAGACATATACCAAAATCATTAAAAATCACCTTTCTCTATCTTAGAATAAATAATACTTACTGTGAGTTAAAATATTCATATCCAAAAAAGAACCTATGCAAAATGAATCAGGCAAAATAAATAAAATAAATGAATTAGAAAGGAAATGATGATACGGTGTTGACTGAGAGCTTATTGAACATTACTGGTTGCCTCCTGATATCAGCTCAGGTCATGACATTTCTAACCAAGGTGTGTTGGCATGTGGTGAGTTAACCACAGTGAAAGAGACATCTCACGCAGACGGATGGCTTTTCTTTGTCCTATTCTCCTGAGGCTCTTTATAGCTCCTGGCATGTTGGCTTCCCACACTGGGATGGCTAGAAAAGAAACTAGTTGTTTCTCTTCACTTATGCAGTACTGCCCCACAGCTGAGGTCATCTTTGGTTCTGTTACTGCAGAAAGCATCACTTTGTTATGTGGGTTCGTTACCTCTGATGAGCTGGCATTTGTGTCTTCTGCCTGGAATGTCATTCCCCATCTCCTCTATTTGGAAAATGCCTACTTCAAGAGGCAGCATCAATGTCACCTCTTTCCTTGAGTTTCCCTCCTCCCCTCTCTTACCCCAGGTGAAATTGCTTCCTCATTGGTGTCCCCTGACACCTCATGCGTCATAATGCACTATTAATACATGCTTTGTTTTTGTCCTCTATGAGGTGATACTCACCTCATGGGAGACTCTGGCTTATTCATTCCTTCCTTGTATCCACAGCACATAGCAAAATGTAAGGTCCATATTAGGTTTATAATAAATGTTCTTTATCCTGCAATGAGATTCTATATCTCTGACTGTTTGTTCCATCCATCCAGAATCATTACATATTATAATATTTAGCGTATATATGCAACAAAGTACATATTCACCCAAGAACCATGATATTGGATTATTTGTCATTGTTCGGCAACTACCTGGGCATCAATTTTATCATCTATAAAATCAGAAAAGTGAACTAAATTTATTTGCCTTTCATTCATCCATTAGTTTATTAGTTTATTCATTCATTCATTCAAGGTATATTTATCGAGTGCCTGCTTCACCCCAGACATTGGACTGGGCAACTTTTTAAGCATAAAACACCACATATTTTAGCTAAAATACAAAAAAATGTTTGTATTTTATAGCAAGTAGACTTAATTTAACAATGTTGCCTTTTAAGTCATGCTACTAAAAGCACAAATTGACTCTTCTCAAATATAATTCAAACCAAAATAACAATATTTAGTTTCTGGACCCCATTTATGCTTCAAACCATACTATTTGTATTAACTAATCTTAAGAAAATCAGTTCCCCTAGTGATCACAGACTAAGATTTCTGAGTCTCATGTTGGTGTTTGTTTTACCCTCTTAAATCAGTCAGAGTATGGATTAAATGTGTATGTTATAAAATTAAGCAGATGTGAAAATTATCGGACTGAAGGAAATCTATGCATTTGTTCAACAGTGCATAATATATGCCTAATCTTATAACATTTGCCCAGGATACAAAGGTCAATAAAATGGGCCTTTGTCCTTGAGGGGTTTATAGATTTATAGGAGGAAGCATGGATGTAAACATATCAGTGTTGGAAGGGTTTGGATGCAAGATTGTTCAAGTAGAGTTACAGTCAACAGAAAGAAATGTGTTCAGTTTGGGGTTGGAGCTGGGTGGGGATAGGGAGTTTGTCAGAAAAAGTTTTCATAAACATTCCTGGGTTCTAGTCTTGGTAATGCATATCAGTTTGTGGCACCTGAGGTGAGTCTCAAAAAATAAGTATATTTTCCCAGTCAGACAAAACTGGAAGAAGGGAGAACATTCCAAGAGAAGAAAGTAGGATGGGCACTAGCACAGTGATGTAAAGCAATATATCACATCTAGGCAACTAGAAATACATTATCATGGTTAGAAAGAGACAACCTTAATTTCAGGGAAACCTGAGAGTGGAGAGTAAATATGGGCTGAAGTATGTAGTCTCTTGGCTAACATGCATGAATAGCAACGTTACCCTGAGCACAGTAGAGCAAGATGATCATTTTTCAAAAACCATTGGCAACTTTATATGTGATCAGAAACATTTGCTAAATCTTATCTCTATCTGAATTTGAAAATTCAGAAATGCTTGTATTTTCTTCTATAAGCATTTTTGCTAGCTTATTTTTTTCAATGAATGAATTATAATACTCATATGGGATCACACTATGAAAATAAAAATAGGAATGCAATCTTTTACTCTATCAAAATCTACTTTCCATAGGCCCATGATAAATTACTTAATTCTACTTTGACCTCTAGAAAAACAGTGATCACCTCTCAATAAAGAGCTAGGTAAAGGCTTGGGTTGAGCTCTTCAGATGTCTGTTCATGTTCTGGAGAGGAAGAAGGGAAAAAAAAAAAAAAAGAATTAAACCATGTAGATTGAGATGACTTTAGTCAAAAATAAATAAATAAATAAATAAAAGCTGACAGGCCATATTAGTTTCAAATGAAAATGTACCAATTGCTGATTTTTCCATGCAAAACCACAGCTCTTAATCAAGCACAAATCACTTTTTGATTATCCATTATTCAATGGTTATTGATAAATCAGTTGCTAGTAGGAAACACCAAGACTGAGAGAGTCCTTCTGGATGAATATTGTCAATTGTGTCAATTGTTTGTTGAGTGATTGTCATTTTGCCATTTGTAAGGCTGAAATAATAATACCTACTCAGAAGAGAAGGAGGTGTTGTAAGAATTAAGTGGAAGCTCTTACGTACGGAGTCTTGTGCTTAGTAAGTCTGTGACATATATGTATTGAATGAAGCGTTGGAACACTGTGATTGATATTTCACTTTTCAGCTAATCTTATTATTTATGGTTCTGTGCTAACTACATATGATCAGATATATCCAGGTATAAAAACATTATAAAAACTATTTCATTTCTAAAAGCTGGATTGTAATTAAACCTTGACTTGTGTGTGGAACACTATGAATAGAAATATTTTCAGGATATCCTGAAGCTCTAATGCTTAGTATTTACACATGATTGCTTGGGGACAATTCATCTGGTTCCAAAGGGGAAAACCAAGAGCTATTCAGAAGTAGAAGAAAGCTCTTCCAACAAAAGTGATCACCTCAGCAGCTGTCAAGGTAAACTGGCTTTGTTTTTGATGAACTTCAATGAATACCCCTGCCCTTTACAAAACAATGGGTGATTGTTATTAAAAAGCCAACTGGATAAAGAAAAAGGGATTATATGTCACTGAGAACTGGGGAAATCAGTTAAAACAAGATTTCGAAAGATTATCAATAATTCTAATATTTTACTATTAGGTCTAAATCTAATTCAGTTGCGAACACCTTAATAAATGTTGAGCAGGTGCAATGAGTCTGAGTACTGGACAGACATCCTTTAGTATGTCTTAGAGAGCAGTAAGGACTAGAGTCTCTGGATTCTCTGGTGTCATCTTCTAAGTTCTCTGTTATTAATCTCAACAAGGAGCAAAGGCAGAAACACAACAAACGTTTTGGCCCCAGGACCCCTTCACACTCTAAAAAACCACTGGGACCAAAGAGCTTTTTGTTTATTTGACTATTACCTATTAATATTTATTGTAATAGAAATTAAAAATGAGGAAATTTAAAAAATATATTTATTAATATATTTACAAAAGCAATAATAAATATTTACAAGTCAAATTAAGTAACATATTTTTATTGAAAAATGACTATATTTAAAAAAAATAGTGAGAAGATGGCATTGTTTTACAGTTTTAGAAATCTCTTTAATGTCTGTCTTCAAAGAAGACAGCTGAACTCTCATATCTGCTTCTGCAACCGTTCTGTTTTTGTAGTTTGTTTTGGTTGAATTACAGGAAGAAAATTTGGATACATAAAGATGTGTATTTGTAAAGAGGGGAATAATTTAATAACCCTGTCAGAAGATTATGGATATTTCTCTCTTGATATTATATCAAAACTCTTGCAAAGGTAGTATCTTAAAATTCAGTTTCAATGTGGAGTGTGAAATAGTAGTGTCAGTGAACGTTTTTGTACTCTGTTACGTTAAAAATCTATAAAATGGATCTTTCAGCCCTGCACGGTATTGTAACATCTTGTATTGGTCACATGGAGGATATTAGTTCACTAAGTTATGTGGATCCTCTAAACATCAACACATTTCATTATGTCACGTAGTCACATCTGTTACTATCATCACCAATCATATATCAAAAAGTCTTTAATATTGGGAAACTGTCATGCTCATAGTGATAGAAACAAGTTTTGCAAAATGCTCATTTTTGCTTGAAAGCTTATGTTGTGTCATTAGCAACAAATGCTGCCTGTTTTTTCCTTGAAATAACAGGTTCATTCCATTAACATTAGAAAAATTGTCTGCCAAATATTCAAGTCTACATAATCATAATTTGTTAGTCTTTCTTTCAGGTAAAAATGGTATTTTTTTTTTTTTTAAATAATTAGTTCTGCTCACAGTTCAGAGAATCATACAAGGGTACTTTTTTTCTTTAGACAGTAGTGGTGCTTCATGCCTACTTCCCATTTCATCACACAGATTATTAAGAAGACACATATGCAAAATTCTACATTTAAAAAAATTAATAATTGTTATTACTTTAGAAAGAATTTTTTAAATAAAACTGGCTTTTTTTTTAATGCCACTGCCTTGATTCATGCTAAGGTGCCAAAATTGTTTTGCACCATCAGTACAAATGTCATAGGGAAAAGGCAAATCATGTCTTTGTATTATCACACAAGAAACGTTTTGATTTCTCAGACAACTCCACATGGTCTTAGAACACTGTGAACCCCAATTTAAGAACTGCTGTTTAAAACACTATGAACCTCAATGTCAGAACTGTTGTTTTAATGTGCAAAGCCATTTTACAAAACTGTATTATTCCTTCTTTGTATCAGGCCACTTTATAGACAAGGATAGAGCACTGGCATTGTTAAGGGACATTTCAACACTTAGTATATGAGGGTACTTCAAAAAGTTCATGGAAACATTTGTATTGTCTTTCAGTTCTATTTTTCCATGAACTTTTTGCTTTTATATTAGGAACTAAAACATCTTTGCGATATGAATGAGTAAACTAGACATACCTGAAATTCAAATCCTCTGATATTTGGTCCTGTGTTCCTTCTACTAAAGATTTTTTTCCCCTTAATTTGGATGAACACAGAATATAAGTAGTAATGTAGAAAAGCATCTAACTCTCTAATCTTCATGCTATGTCACAACTCTCAATCAATTGTGACTGATAATAGTTACCTTGACTTGTTACACTACAAAACTTTGTGGGGGTGATTTCAATTCAATTGGATTCAATTTACACAGACTATGCTCTCAGGGATTCCAATTTCTTTACTGAGAGCTGACCTCCCACTCATCTCCTGAGAAAAGAGCTTTATTAACTTTAAGCAGAGATGTGTGACTCCTCAACGAAATTAGGGTGCAGGAGTGGAACAGCCCACCATGAGGCAGACTCAAGTCAGATTGTTTTAGGACAAACTCTGTAAGTATCACAGAGAGATATGGCTGTTCACATGATGTCAGAACAATGCTTTACAAACTTTTGGCTGCTTCCAGTGGGAAGTCCAAGGACTACAAATAAACTATCTTTCACTGCTAACTCAGCCATGTCAGGACTGTAGAAAAATTCAGACTGTGGTAGGGCGAATTAGCATATCCTTGTTCTATGAACACATGGAAAACTTAAGTTTCCAAGGAGGTGCTTTTGGCACCTTAATGCAGAGCCAAATTAACTTCAGGGAAAAGATGATAGTGACTAACAATTCCTACAAAAGACTATTTTTAGAAGTAAACCTGGTGAAATCATACTGGTCAGTCCAGAGAAGGACTGGCCCAATGACCTAATTACCACTCAATGGGAAAACTGAAACCGGCCCTGGAAAATTGCGTCAATATTATGACCTTTAATGGACACCATTTTTAAAAATACTCATGGCTATCTTAAAAATTTTCCCTTTCTTTATGAGTAACCACATACTGAGAGCCAGTTTCATTTTGAAAAAAAATAAAATAAAGCAATAAAGTTCTTAAAATTTCAGAACAATCCCACTAAAAGTCCTGGTCTTAAAGGTGAATTAAGTAATTAATTAAATGAGTAATTGTGCTCCTTCTTTTGAAACATCATTTGGACCCAGATGCCGATTAACTTCTTATTAATTAATTTAATGCCAGGTCAGTGAACCCTTCCATATTTTAAGGTCGGAGCTTTCTTAGAAGTGCTTTTCTATATACCACTGCATCTAAATGGTCTAACAATTGCCTTGCTCTTGACAGATGCCTTTAAATTTCTTTTTAGCTGCAATAAACATGCTACTGAAAAAGAGAAATGAACTTGCTTCAATTTTAATGTGCATCTGTGGTAATAGTTCCAGAGTTCTAAAGGGAAATTACTCTAATTAAAAGACATGTAAATCTGGAAAGCACATGATTGGCAATGAAAATTAATTAATCCATTTATTTATTCAATTAACTGTTATATAATAAATGTCCACTACATCTTACCTAATAGTGAACAAAACAAGAGACAGCCTGGCTCTCCCAGAGTTTAGGGGCTAGAATCATTCAAGAAATGCTTGATTTGATTGATTCAGGATATTCCAGGGATGAAGTATTTGGTAGAAAGATACAGATAACAGGGCAAGTGTCTTAAGGAGAGTTTTAATTATTAAAGTAATGACATAAACCCAATCATTTAGTTAAAAACTGGTTCTTTGAATATGAAATGTTGACGAGAAATACATTATTCAACTAAAATTTCAACTTGGAATCTTCAAACAGTTTGCTTATCTTCCCTTCATCTTTTGCCCAAAGGCCCTTACGAAGGTGCAGCTTTCATCAAGGCCTGAGACTTCATTCACACAAAGAAAGTGTAGTGCTCTTGCCTCCCTCTCTCCCATGGCTGATTAGAAGATACTAGAGCTTCTCAGACATTCTTATACTCCCTTCCAGCTGCTTGTTTTAAACTGGATGCTACAGCTGTTCACATGGCTTTTCCTTTTTAATTCCACACCGTCGTCCTGATAGACTTCTCTTTCACTGACTATCTTTACTCTCCCACAAGCCCTGGAATCCCTTTTGTTGGAAGATACATTTGTCTGGGCATAAAGGCAATGTGCACAATTTCAGAGCATATAGTTTGAAGTATGAAAGATCCTTTCAGCGTTTTTATCACAGTTCTTATTGTTGTGGTCTGTTTCACAAGCCAACATGGCCTTCTAATTCCTTAGCTATCTGCCTACAGTTGCAACAAACTTTTCTACTGGTCTTTTTGAATTGTAGAGACCCAGTTAAAGATTCAATTTATAGTCATATCTTCTCACCAGCAGCACTTCTGAAAGTTTAGCAACATAGCAGATCATTTCTATGAAATTAAGTATCTCCAGATCTGACTTTTTAATATTTGATGTCTAAACTTCAAAAGCATTTTAAGTGTATCACAGTTGTTTTGTTTTCTTTTTTCATCTCAGTGGGTCAGACTCACCAGGTTTTGCCTAGCTGTCCTTTGTGGTCAAAATGAAGAAAAGCTAATTTTTAAATTATATTTTACAGGAATCAAGGCAGAGAGAGGAAACCTCATTTCACAAATCCTCATGATGGTGGATCAGAGATGGCTGGAAATCAGACCCTTACTGCCCCTTTCCCATATAGAAAAGTAAAAATTTTTTTATAGTTCATCAGTGTTTTTGTGTAATGTTCCTGCTGCCTTTGGGGGAGGCTGCCCTGGCCCTGAGTCCATACATGACATTTCAGTTCTGAAGCTGTGTCTATATCAGTCAAGCCTAGTATTGCTTGACGAGGAACACTCTTCTCTTTCTATACTGATTGTTCACTGTTACTCCAGATAATAGTTAAATGACAAAAATGAAGATAAGAAATCTTCACTTCTTCCCATACTAGTCAAAGTGACAGTCTCTAGTTTCTTTTAAGTGTTGAGAACATATGCATCCGAATCAATTGAGTGGTCAAAGAGATTGACAACATCCTTTACTCCACAGAGCTTGCTCCACTCCAGCAAGCCACAGCTGGCAATAAGCATGTTATCAAGTAAGCATTAAGATCATTTCAGATTACGTTTCATTGATCTTTTGTATCATATTTTGGGAGGGGGTCTCTATTTCATTTAATTCTGCTCTGACCTTAATTCTTTCTTTCCATCTACTAATTTTGGGATTGGATTGTTCTTGTTTTTCTAGTTTTTCTAGTTCTTTGAGGTGTAGCATTGTTGTTTATTTGAAATCTTTCTATTCTTTTGATCTGAGTGTTTATTGCAATAAACTTCCCTCTTAGTATTGTTCTTGAAGTATCCTACGGGTTTTGGTATGATCCATCTTTATTTTTGTTAGTTTCAAGAAGTTTTTTTGATTTCCTGTTTAATCTCTTCTTGGACCCATGTCATTCAGGAGCATGCTGTTTCATTTCCACATATTTGTATAGTTTCCTGAGTTTTGCTTGTTATCAATTTCTAGTTTTAATCTGTTGTGGTCCAAAAAGATACTTGAAATGATTTCAGTTTTTTAAAAATTTGTTGAGACTTTATTCGTGACCTAACATGAGGTCTATTCTGGAGAACGTTCCATGTGCTGATTATGACATTTTTTAGGGGAAAAATAAAACCAGATTGAAAGGTTGAAAATAAGCAACAGGGAATTTGAGCCAGGGTGAGTGAAAACTTCAGCTAGGAGGACAACAGGAGAAAACTCCTCTGAGGGGTGACATTGGAGCTGGGAGAACACCAGAAGACGATTGGGCTGTAGATGTGGAAAATTTGAAGAGAAGGACATTCTAGGAAGAAGGATGGTGAATGCAAAGTTTTGATGTTGGAAGAGAAGGGACAAGAAAGATGAAATGGCTGAAGAGTAGTCCAAGGGTGGAAAGCTTCTAGGATAAGAGGTAGAAGAATGTAGACCTTCTAGACCATAGTGAGGATTTGAAATTTGTTGTTCATTGCAATGGGAAACCACAGGTCCTTGAAGCACATATCAAATACTGTGAATTATTTTTCTATGCAGTCCTCAATGTTTTGCCTATAAATTACCTTTTCTAGTTCACTGAATATCAGAAGTAACTCCAGTTTGGTGATATATGAGGGTACTTCAAAAAGTTCAAGGAAAAATAGAATTGAAAGAGAATACGAAATTTTCATGAACTTTTTGAAGTACACTTGTATCTGCTGGGTATGAATCATGCTGTTTCTCATGAGTTTTTCAGTGTCTTGCTTGGGTTCCTGAGAGCTACTGGGCAAATCCAGGATCCTAGACTGCAACTCATGGACTCCATTTTTAATTTTCCATAAACTAACTTCAAATAACTGAAACTTTTAGCAAGCATAGAAACGTGCTCATAATATAGTAGGTATTGTGAGCCTGCTGCTTTGTTTTCCTTTTACACAGCATGGAAAAAAAGTTAGGTGAGTATTTCTCACTTAGGAAAGTTGAGAGTGACGTCTAGTGCAACCCAGTTGTTGCAAGCTGGTATGCCCTCCCTACAGCAAATTATGAGGAGAGTCAGAGGACTATCCTCTTTGGGGGGAGAGGGTAATTAAGAGATTATGTCCTATCTCTGAACATCAATGGCACATGGAAAAGCTGCTTTCTTGGCTGTAATGAATACTGTGTTTCCTGCCTAGGGCTCTTCAAATGGGAAATTATGGGGTTCCCAGATAGGTTCTCCTGTTTACCATAATCATCAAACATTTATTGAGCACTGAATTTTATGCAAAACTCTGTTCTGGGCATTGGGCCAGAAAAGAATGTGAGATTACATTCATCTACTAGAGCACTGAATTTCTAAAATAGAGTTGAGGTGTCAAGAACACAAGAACATGAATTTATGCTCCCTCAGCTTTCAATTCACTTATTAATGAGCAGGTACAAAATGACAAGGCATCTTCCCAGCTTTCTTCCATAATCCACTTCCATAATTTACTAAACTCCATTTTCCCACATGCCATCTCTCAGGAGCTGGGAATAACCAAGACAGTATGTTTGTTTACCTGCTTTGTTTTGGTTTAGTCTCACCTGAATTGTGCCTCTGCACCCTTAAAACTTGTTTGGCTAAGAAGGTAGAAGCTAATCCTCGGGTATCACTAAGTCTACTGTCAAAACGAGCATTTAGAATTTGTAGTTTACATTTCTTACTAAATGTGATGACATCTTCAACCCAAGCCTTTTTAAAACTTGTTGAGCCTACTTTAAGTTTCTCCCACGATGTACCTCACCTTATCCAGTGTTTTCCCTTGCAATTTGATTCTAATATCCCAAGTTGGAAAAAGGAAATGTAATGCCATTCATGTTTACCTCTGTAATTTTGAAATGATAGTGTCCATAAACTTTCTTTAGATGCAATTATAAACTCTTCAAAGGCTAAGAAAAACAAACAAAAAACCTTCTATTTTGCATTACATTAAACCAGTGGTTCTCAACTGCAGGTTATTTTGTCTTCTAAGGGATGTTTTGCCACTAGAGACATTTTTGGTCGCCACGGCTTGGGTGGGAGTATGAGTCACTATTGGCATGAGGTGAGCAGAGACAAGGATGGCTGCTAAACATCTTAAAATTCAAGGACAGCCCTCTACAGCAAAGAATTATTTGGCTCAGTGTCTTATCAGTGCCCAGGTTGAGAAACCCTGTGCTAAAATCATCCCTGGGAATCTTATAACAAATTATTAATAGTCACAAGGCTTTAGTATAGAATATGTATTATTTGTGCTGAAATACTGTAATTTTATTGCATGGCTTGTTAAATACCTGTTCAAGAGTTCAAATGTAATACTATTTTATACCTAAATCACCCCACAGTATTGATGGTTGTATTTCCAATGTTATAATTTTGTTATGTGCAATTAAAATCCTTTGCCAAAGTAGATGAAGCAGGCTAGTCTGAATATGCTTGGAGGATTTAAAGAGACTGTTGATTTTCTAATTAAAACTAAGTTTTATGTAATCACACATTCATATTCATGCATATATACAAGAGTGGCACATTTCCATCCATCATCTTGTGTTAAAAGATATGAATCACCTTTACAGTTGATGGCAAAAAACCAGATCAAATGCTGAGATCTGCAGGACAAATTGCAAAACTCTGCAATAGCTAAGTTCAAATATTTTCTCTTTTTATTTGCCGTTTGTAAACAAAATAAAGCAAACAAATAACAACAAAGAAAGTTCTTATAACTTTGGTCTATCCCAAGCTCATTTGTAATTGCCAACATGAGAGAAAAAGGAAAGAAAGGAGAGAGTCACCATCTTGAAACTATTTTCCCAGCTATTGTTAATTGAATTGTTTTCCATTGCTTGTTTTCAGTAAATAAATACATTTGGGGCATAAAATACCAGGAAGGATTAAACATCATAATTGTTTATTATATGAATGAGTGTAAGGGTTCGCTTTTCAGAAGGGTTGGGCTATTTTAAATGGTATAATTTCTCTGCATATGTAGCCCTACAATAATCAAAGAGACCGAGAGACCTCTGGCCAGGATGTAAACTTCTTGAGAAATCAGCAGAAAACCATAAATGATATTGTTGGTGATTTCTACCTCTTAACACAGTATGACTTGCACCCTATGAGCAACCACTATAGTCCGTATTATTTCAGAACTGTAGCTTAAGCCACCAGAAATATTGCACAATGAGGCAGAAGTGGTGGCATTCACAACTTGGTATGTACCACAAGCCATTTCCCTTGAGGCAGCTTCCAGCCTCCTTCCTGGATCTATTTTCCCAGTAATTATCTCTCTCCTTCCCTCATGTATTGTTTGTGCTTGCTGGACTGGTTTGAAGTGCAAAGATTAATACACTGGGTGTATATGTAGAAAGAAGTCCACGTCACTGCCTAGAGGTTGTTAATTATTCTGACTGTTATTTTAACATTGGGAATATCTCTGTCTCAGAGACTTGAACCTGCACATGGGAAGCAGGCAACTCGTGTTTCAAGACTGGACTACACGACACTACATTGTATGCAGTCAGGCTTGCTTCATGTCTATGATGAGGCTACATGATCAGCTCTTTGAACTCTACTGCGTAGCCAATTTGTATACATGACATAGGTTTGTTAAACACATCTTTAACAAGTTGGTTACCTGAATTGGTTAAATTCACCTCCAGTCTTAAGATATTTGTGTATTGCCAGCAGAAACAATTGCTTGATCCTGTAGGCTCAATAATGATAAAAAGAATAAAAAATAATCTTGATATTAATTTTGTCAGGTTATTCTTTAACACCTAGGTACATCTGTGTTTTTGGCAAAATGTCTGAAATCAGTCTTACTCTTGATACTAAAAGTTATCTCAATATCAACAATGTAAGTCATGTCACTAAGTTTTACCAACTACTCATGAGGCAGGATGGTTAGACCTAATTACCAACTCTCTGTGCTTGGTACAAATGATATGTGCATATCCTTTTCAGAACTAATTTACTTTTATTTCCACTCTATTTGTGGGAGGAGAGATGCTTTCCCCTCCCCTCAGTCCAAATTTCTTAACTAAAGATTTCTGTAACCACCTTTAATACTGTGTTTCACTGAGTTTCATATACTATCAAACACCTAGCAGGAAATGATCAAAGTTGGGTATTTATATCCCATTTTAAGAAGAGAAATGAACTAAGTGAAATAACTAACTAAATAAATAGGTGAAAGAGAGAGCTTATTTACTAATAAGTGGTGGCTTTTTAGTTAAATTATTGTTCCTAGAATTATTAGATGCTTTCCTTTAGAAAAACAGAATTTTATAACTAAAAAGCCATTGAAAACTTATAGATATAGATAAAATCTGGGTAGATTATAATCTACCTCTTACCATAAAAAATGTAAACATAAAATACCTAATACGACCCTTTGAGCCCAGACTATATGAGAATACTTCAAAAAAGTTAATAGAAAAATAGAATTAAAAGATAATACAAATCTTTCTATGAACTTTTTGAAGACCACTCATAGGTCTTAAACCCATTTCCAAATGCCTTACATGTCTAGATTTACTCAAGGACAAGATAGCTACTCGAAGATACGAGGCCTACTAAGAAATACCTGCACACAATGTATTAGTAATGGAAGCAGTTAAAATATGTGTAACTGAAAAATTGTAGTGGGATACTAGAGGAAGAGACACTTTTTTTTTTTTTTTTTTGCAGGGTGTGCTTGTCAGTACAGGGATCCAATTCCTTGACTTTGGTGTTACAAGACTGTGCTCTAACCAACTGAGCTAACCGGCTAACCCTTATAGTGGAATACTAAGACAGAATTTCTAGGTTTTCCTGAAAGTTTACCACTCATGGTGAGAAAAGTTTGATGTAATTTAACAGAGCACTTTTCTATTGACTGTTTTTCTAGGGAAAGACACTCTCTAGTACATGATGGTAACGGGTATTGAGGAATTGTACCAAATGCTACTGGAGATTCAGAGTCTTTCAATAGTGGAGGAGTTTGTGGAGCTGGCACTATAACTGTGGTTAGGGCCTTCAAGGAGGCATTCCATTGTCTATGGAAAGAATAATTGATAAGCCATCTTAGTGCTGTTGAGATACATGATTTGTATAAGCAAACATGGTTTTATAGTGGTATCACTGAGCGGTGGTAAGAGAAAAAAGAATGAGCCAGCTGTTCTTTATTGGGGGCACATGTTGGTGTCACAGACCTTTCAGAAGAGGATCAGACTTCAGGAAAATGTTCTGCCTCCTGGCTGGGCCCTAAGATACGGTCTGGAGGTGTGACCTTATACATTGCTCTTTCAAACGCTAACAGTTAAAGTGCCACAACTTATTTGTTATCTATCTTGGAATGCATATCATAAAACCTGACTCAGGAGGAGAATTTAGAGATAGCATGGACAAATAGAAAGGTTGGAAGTAATGGTGGGCATAAAAGAAATTGCCAACCCAATTTGCTCTGCAGCTTGCAAACATACCCATGAGTAAATGTGAGCAGTAGACTCATATTAACCGTATTTCCCAAGTCCTTTATAGGATGGAGGCCTCAAAAGCACATTTTACCACGTACTTAATGACAATATTAACTTGAGTTTGGCAAAGCAACCTCAGACATAAAATTTAAGAATGAGTTTTTCTGGAGCATAAAATTACAATTGGTTTGCTAGTAAAAGGCTAAAATAAATGTCTATTCTAGCTAATTACTGACCAACTTGTGTTTTTTTGTTTTTGTTTAGCATGTAATAAATCCAACTCATTTTATTATAATGGACTACAAAACAGTCCCTTATAATATTATAAATCCCGCAAAGATTTAGGTATCTGTACATTTTTTTTCTCTGGCAATGTTCATTTTAACTCAAAAACTTCTATAGGCAGTGATCAAAAAATTAAATAAGTTGGAAAAATGAAACTGTCCAGCTCAACACCAGTTTTACTTTGAGATTTAAGCAATTTTTAGGATGTGGATTTCCAGGTGACAAAGAAAAATATCAGGACCTTGGGAAATAACATATTCCTTGGGCTAGAAAATCATTATTGGGAAGACTGGGGCAGCAGAGTTAAGTGCAGGGAGGTAATGGGATTATGACACCAATTCATCAGAAAAGCTTGCCGAATTCTTTCCAATTCTTAGTGTGATAAGATCGGGTTGTCAGGGCCCTGTAGGCAATTCATCCCAGTGTGCCCAGTAATTTAGTTACTGGGAGTCCTGAGTCCTAGTACTGAGAGTCCTATGATGCAAGAATCCCCTCAATCCCAGGCAAATCAGGGTGATTGTTCACTCTAACTCTGGATAAAACCAGCTGGTTTCTCCGGAAGCGAAATGCCTTAGAGGATCACCTTCCTTTCCACCCAGAGTCTCTGTTTCACTAAGATACGAAAAATGCACTTGCCACTTTTAGGATTCCAGAATTCCTTTTATACCTGGAATTAGTTATTTTGGTGTAATATATTTCAGAAAGAGTTTCTTTGCCTTCCAGATAGTCATCCCTTGGTCCAAAAGACTATTTGCTTATCTCAGCTCAAGTTAAGGTTTTGACCTAGACATTTGAAGAATCCTTCATAAGTCACTTTTTGGGTTAAGCTTAAGTGGAATAAAGTTATATGTTATCTAGCCATCCCAACAGAAAAAGGGCAATTTTTATTCAGTGAATGAAACTCAGAGAATGAAATTCTTACACCTTTCAAAGCCTCTCCTTGCTTTCATATAGTGGTACCCTTGGGAGGTGGTGGAGACTGGCAAAGATAATCCCCAGGATAATCATTTTTATTTCAGGTGTCGCATACAATTTTATTACATAATTGCATTATGTTTGCTTCAAACAAAACCTACTGTCAAGAACCCAGATAACCCCCAGCTCTACGCACCTCACCTGGAAGAGAAGACTCAAGGAGATTACCAGAGGCAAAGTGCAACGTGCCGTTCCTAAGTCAGCTCACTGCGGAGGTGTCCGTGCCATCTGGGGTGACAGCATGATCCACCGTGTACAAATTATGCCATGAATATGCTTCATTTACTATATACACACATCAGAACCAGAGTTTTTCTCAAGGGCAAAACCCAAATCAGGCTGCCAAAGCCACAAATCACGTATGCCTTGTGCTAAACACCCACAGAAAAACAGTGCTGTATACACACATGTGCCTGTGGATATGTATTTATACCTCAAAAGCTAAAACGATGGTACAAATTGAAGATATGAGGAGACCAACACAACAAAAAAAGACCCCCACAGTCACCACCTGGGAAGTTAAATTAGACAGACAATTAAAAACCAGGCATACATTCTTACCCATTCACCTAGGAATGTTTTAACAAAACCTTGAAGGAATTGTTATGTCCTTAAATATGTCTGTAATACACACATGAGGAATGATTTGAGAAACAGGAAAGAGTGTTTACCATTAGGAAAACATACACACACACACACACAAATCTCACTTAGTCAATTTGAATTGTGTCAGCCAATGACTTGAAATTGGGAAATTGTATAGAATTTCATGCTCTTTAGTAATACCAGTGCCAATCTATTAGTGTATAGCTATTCAATTTTTAAGTTGTGGGTCCTTTTTTCTGAACTGTTTTACTCTATTTTAACAGAGCACCAGTGCCTTTGATTATTACCTTATGCTTTTACTAATGAATCATCATGCTCTTCATGTGCATTAAGTTTAAAATGACCGAAAACATCATGAAGTTATATTCCTCGCACAGATCAAAACCTGCAAGAAAAGGAAAGAGTTTGGCAAAGTGGAGTTTCAAACACCAATTAGTAGATGAGGCAGAATTTGTGTGGTCATGAAGATGTCCAGCACCTGAAATCAAATCCCTGAGTCACTGCCTAATCCATAATTGGCCAAGTTCTGAAGGTCAAGGTGACACATTCGAGGAAGCCATGTTGAAGTTCTTCAAAGAATTTCTCTGTTATGAAGTCAGAGGTCTTTTATTTTCTGGTGGAGTGAAGGAGATGAGAATGAGGTGTTGAGTACAATTATTTTTATGACATGAAGAGTGTCTCAGGACAAATTCGATTCTGTAAAAAGAGAAGTGGAATTGAGAGAGGACACGTGTAGGATAGATATCAAATCTCCTGTATCCCTCAGGTCATCCTTCCCCTACTTGGACTTTCTTTTTTTTTGAGTGAGTACTCTGGATTCGATAACAAAATTGCCAAGATAAAAAACATGTTTTGCTCAAAAAAAATTGAAAAACTATACACTAATAGATTGGCACTGGTATTACTAAAGAGTATGAAATTCTATACACTTTCCCAATTTCAAGTCATTGGCTGACACAATTCAAATTGACCAAGTCAGATTTGTGTGTGTGTGTGTTTTCCTAATGGTAAACACTTATCCCTATTTCTCAAGTCATTCCCTCTGTGTGTATCATACACATAAATATGTCTGTAAACAAGAAGTGACACCCCCAAATTAAAATAATTAGAATCAGACATTAATATGCAGAATTATGTATGAGATGACTCTTTATAACAAAGCTATGCTTGGTGAAAGGTTTTAGAATATTGTGCTGCAAAATTTTGTGTCCTTCATAATAATAGCTGATATTTATTGAATACTTATTGTAGGGCAGGAATTGTGCTCTGTCACATGGATGGTCTCATTTTATCCTCAAAACAACCATGAAAAATGTGCTAATATTATTCCTTTTTTTAAATAATGGAGGAAACTGAGGCTTAGAGAGAACATGTTTTCAATTTAGCATTGTTTTAGTTTTAAGTATAAATATTCAATGATTAAGGACATCTATGTTTCTAATGGATGTCTGAGTTAAAAATTAAAGTTGCAGTTTTTAATGTACATATGAAGTGGGAATATAAAAACTGAATTCACCCTAGAAAGCTAGGACACTCTACATTAAAATTAAAAAGGTATAGTGACCAAATAGGGATCTAATTTTTAACATCCTCTTATGTAGGGAGTGAGTCAAAGCACACTTCTTTTAAATAAAACAACAAATTTTAAGATTACTATTCCAGTTGACCTAGGAGTATAGAGGTCGGCTTTTGACAACTGGAGAGTGGAGGTCGATTTAATGTTTATTAATTCTAAATGGAAACTCATGCTAACAGAAAAAGACATGCACATAGTAGGTGCTTTGTAAGTATTAAGTTATAAGGCTAATTAGGTGAAAGTTGGCTCTAAATTATTTGCAACTAAATTTTGAGCCACTTGAGTCTTGCCTTGCTTAGAACAGATTAACTTCCAACAGTATGCATGCTCCTGGCCTACAGCTGAGAGCAGAAAAGGAAGAGAGTTTTTGCACCCTCTAGGGGCACCTTGTGGGAAAACCTCCCAATGCTCAACCACCCCAAACATGAAATACTGCACATTACTAATATTAGCCCAGTAAAAGGCGAAGGAGGGAAAGCCTGAACATTGAGAGCAACCACAGAGTCCTCTTGCCTCTGATGTGTGCCTTCAGCAGCTCGCTCCTGGAACTGCTCCATCCGATGTCTTACAGGGACTCTGACTGTATCAAACCCTCAATTATTTTATTATTAAAAGGAAAAGTCTACAGCATGCTATTAATTTTGAACTGCATGCTGTTTCTCTAGCTCTAACATTCTAAAATACTGTTAATGGTAGCTGAATTTCTATCTTGGCTGGCAGGATTTAGACAGTGGTCTCCCCCAAACTGCTTCTGAATACTATATGATGTCATGCACAGCCCCTCAAATGAATATCACATGCTTCCTTTTAAAGAGCTTGACTTACTGAGACTCAAGCTATCTTTTGAACAAATTCTTAGGGAGAGTGAAAGGAAAGAAGGAACACGTGATTGCAGCCATGTCAATCAGCAAACAGTTATCAATTGCTGAAGGTAAAGCACAGAGCCAGGCACTGAGAATAAAAGTTACCACTTACTGCATGAGGTAGATGTCAGGCTGTACACTAAGAAAATTGTGTTTAGTAATTTATTTAGTTACTCACTATAACTGTAAGAGGTAGTTTTTATTATTTTTATCTTTTACAGAACATAAAAGTGATTCTGAAAAGGCAAGAAACATGTTTGGGTTCACAGAGTTAATAAATGGTAGAGAAGAAATTGATCTTTGGTCTTTCTAACTCTCTTTCTTATGCACTTTCCAATTACCATAACCTTTGCCTTCCAAGATGGTATCTTAATTTGTAATATTGGGGGAGAAAAAATGGAGTAAAAGAGGAGCGTTAATTATTAAATGTATATCACCATCTAATTAAAGTACTACAAATTTGTGACAGAATAAAATATAAAAGGAATAAAAGCTTCCTATGTCCTGGGAGTTGGGGAGGTGGGAGGGGAGTCACAGAAGGTTTCAAGGAAAATAGAGAATTGGAATTAGCATTAAAGATGGTTGGAGAAACTAGATAGGCATAGAAGAAGTGGGAAGATTTCAGGAAGAACAGGGAGTGAGAGAGCACACCCTAACTCATGAGTTATCATTTTTAACAAAATACTGCAGATTAGTTTAATCAGATTGGTGTTATACCTCTATGCTATAAAGTCATTTGAAATCTGATTAGAGGGGTCAGATGAGCAAAAGATATAGCCAGGAAAGCATTTTGCAGCTTAAGTAACATTGAAAGAGAGCAGCCTAGACAATGTGCCACAATTAAAAATTCTCACTAGTTAAATAAATTATTCTTCCAGGACTGGAAGAAAGTAAGTGTCAGAAGAAAGAGTAACTGAGGCACAAACATATTATTGAGTGAGCTCTAGTCAAATGTGGCCCATTCCCCAGTTTTACTTGAAAATATGTTTTCTCGAACATATAACAACATTTATCCTCACAATAACTTTTCTGCCTGCCTGGGATGATGAAATGATTGCAAACTAGGGAAGAACCTTTTATGAGGGGCTGGTGGCATGGTGTGTTATGATGACAAATGCAGGAACAGGGAGGACAACCCCAGACTGGCCATGCACATTAATGGAAGGTGTACATTGGGCTAGTGTAGTTTATGTCATGGTTTAACAAGCCACACACATGCATGGTTTAAAGGGAACTATGGAAGTAGTTCAAAGTTATCTTCCTTCCAATGGAAAAAAACAATAGAAAAGCTCACTTGTCCCTTCCTGCCAAATTTTAGCGGTCCTCCACGGATGCATGTTAAACGGATGGTGTCAGTTGCTGGAGGCAAAGTACATATGATAGGCTGGAAAACACATTTAAGAATGGTGCACAATGTATAGCAATACGATGTGTCAAATTGTTTCATCCTTAGAAATGGGGGGAACAGACTTGGGTTAATATCTATGAAAGTAAATGGGCGACATCCCTAACTCCAATAAGCAAATTTCTACTTTCCCCATAGGAAGAAGAAACATGATTTTTCCATACACATGACATAAAAGTAAACATAAAGATTGGGTTGTTTCTGCAGAACTGTAAGAATAATGACAGTTCTCCAGAGAAATCGTTTTGACTTTGGAATTTATGTATGTCTAGATATTCGAAAGCTTATATAATTAAATACCTTCTCGCCCATCTTCAAATCTTCACTTTCTCTCATTACCAGTTTTGGAGCTTTGATTCCTTCAGATCATGTGTTGAATTCTCCCCTTTGGACTGACCATATTGACATGGCCTAAGAGAAGAAGTCAAGTTTCAGGCTTAGTACATGTTTAAGATTTCATTTTCACGATCTTAATGGGAGCCAGAGGTCTGCCTTACAGCAGCAAAGACGAATGCAGAAGGAAATTCAGGCTGACAAATACCAGTCCCACCTGTGTTGGTTAATAAGCAAGACTCCAGCCCAGCCAGCAATCCTCTAGTAACTGTCATTTCCATGTATCCAATCAGTTGCCTGGGAATTATCCCAATAAAAAGAATACAGTGTGTCATTTATCAGGCAGCCAATTAAAGGGCCTCTGCAGTACCGGGATAGCTGGAAGCTAGTTCTCACAAAGGAAGAAGAATGGGACCGAGTCAGTATGGGCCTTGCGGGAATTTAAGAAAGTAGGTTGTGGCTTATTTGTAGGGGAACTAGATTTACAAAATATTAGAAGGAGTTGGTAATATTTTAATATCTCTACTTTACTTTAAGACAGGAGGGTGTGAAAAGGAACTAACTCAGCTGATCTTACCAAAATGAGGCATGTAGTTTTTGGAGCCATGAGACAGTTTTCATAGAATATTTCTCTTCATCCCTAAGGCCTGTTTGGCACTAGAAATACAAGTAAGTAAGTGAATACAAATTCATTAAAGGCAAAAATTCCATAGGTTTATTGGGTATCTTGACCCACTCTTAGACTGAAGTCATCAGCAGAATGACCAGAGTTGACAGGGACCTCCATATTCTCACTTCTTGAAAATGAGAACCGTTCTATACCCTCAAATCACTTACAAGATATATATTTTCAATACCCACCCCCCCGCCATGATCACCTTGGCCAATAAAAGTCCTCTATAATAGTTTTTTTAATCCAAAGTTATTGAACACTTTTTAGTCCAACTGTAGCCAGTTAGCTAATCCAAAACATGGATTCAGTACCTACATATGTCAGGAAAAATGCATGTAAATCTATATCTTAGATTCTAGGATGTACTTGATTTTACGTTTTCACATTTCTGCAATTGGAATGAGTCTAGCAATTCATGCGGTTAGAAAATATTGCTCAAATTAATTTTTGATGTTTTCAATTTTTTAGCCCTAAATCAATTAATGGTATGTCTTACAAATCAATGACATATGAGATTGAATGGAATGTAGGAATGGATTTTAAGCAAATTGGTGAAGGGATCACATCCATCTACCAGAAAAACAAAATCTACCTGCATGCAGTACATTCGCAAAGTCATAACTCAATAGAGGAATATAGCCATGGTTTAAATTGAATACACTGGGGTCAGAGTACTGGGGGGTGAAGAAGCATAGGGCCTCTGGTACAGGGAATCAGAAACTTCTTGGAAGAGTTAAATTTTAAAATGGCCAAAAAATATGAATCTGAGGATCTGAGTCTTGATTTTCATGAGATAGATCTCAAAAGCCAATGTATACAAGAATCAACTTAAATAAGTTGTTCAATGAGTCCAGTAAGTCACTTTCTGATTAGCTCACTTAAACCGGTTTTAGTACTGAAATAAGTTTAGTTAAAACCCCTTGAGGAGCATCTAATCTGTCGCACGATAGCCATTGCCTGAGAACTTTATCAATAAAGAAAATAGCTGAATGCTTTAGGAAGCACTTAATGGTTTAAATATTACAAACAACTTCATTGCTGGAAAGGATTCTTTTCTGCTTTTATTATTATTTTAATTGACACATCCTAACTGTACATAGTTATGGGGTACTGTGATAATTGAATACATGTATGCGATGCTTAATTATCAAATCAGAATAACTAGTATATTCATCACCTAAAATATTTCTTTGTGCTGGGGACATTCAAAAACCTCTCTTTCAGCTATCAGAAGATATACAAAAAATTGTTGTTATAGTCACCTTACAATGCTATATAGAACACTAGAACTTATTGAACAGGATTGTTTTTGTAAAATAAAACAGTTCAATTTAATTAACATTTTTAGTAGATACTACAAATTCTTGCCCTTAAAATACATCTTACTAGTGTTCAATTGAAATCACCAAGTGTTAGCTGAATATTCACTACATACACTGGGGTTTATTAGATAACAAGCTGATATTTTGGTATTAGACAAACTTGAGTTCAAGTTCCAAGTACAATGTTGATCAGCTGTGTGACTTTAGAAACTTACTTTATTTCTCTGAGATTCAGTTTCTGTTTCTTTAAAATGGAGATAACAACACTCACTACATCAGGTTTAATTTCAAGCAAATAAAATCTATTGTGAAGTGCTTAGAAAAGTGCCTGGGTACGTAGTACACTTTGAAGTAATGGCAGCTATAATAATACTTGTTATTACATTTAACAGTCTCCTAGAGGACAGCAGTAACGAGTCTAATTCAGTTAAAGAAGTGGTTTCTCATTTCTTCTGCCCAGAACAAATTAAAGCCTGAGCATTCTTACTCTGTCCTGAGACAGTGTCTAACGTGACTTGGCAAACCACAGATGGGTCCCACTTTTATTAGCTGTACAGGAAATTTCTGATTGACTTAACCTCCAAAAGACAATACCGTGTAATTAACATGTAACAAATGTCAACTGTTGTTATTGCTGGAACCGACAAGCCCTCCAGATCTCTGTCCCACTCCTGGCTGTATTATGCATCGATGTGGTTTTTTTTTCCTCTTTCTTTCTTTCTTTTCACTTTCCCATAGCACCTCGTTACACCCAGTTCCCTTTGAGCGATGTTGGGAACAATTTCAGTTGTAGTTCTTCCTGAAAGTCAGTTATTTTGAAACACGAAGGAACATAAAGAGATAAACACCACCTACCTGCTCTGTTTTGGGTGGCCCAGAGCCAGAAACAATGCAACTGGTGTGCAGCTTCATCAAGAGGGTTTTTTTGAGGATTCTTTGCATTTGCATATCTTAGTAATTAAGGGATTGTCGTTTCCCCCGAAGCAATTTGTGGAGAATTCTTAAAAAACAGTATGATTAAAAAAAAAAAAAAATCTTCCCATTTAAAATTATGCAATGATGGAAAACAAGAACGCATAGTATCCAACATACTGTGTTTAGAATTGGGAGTTCTGAATATACTGATGAGATCCTGGGCCTTATCTCTCAAAGCTTCAGATTTAATTTCAAAAAGACCCCCTGGGGTTCCTTTTAGTTATTATATTCTACGCCTCTACATCATGTTGAGAAATGCAAATAATGAACAGAAACATTGAATTGAGAATTCTTTTCAGCAAGGTTGTCAATGAGAAGTGAAGCAAACCCAGGCAAGCATTTTCTCCCTTTCTTTGATGATGCTGCTTCTGGCTTGTGGTAAGAAGAATATGCATTTCAAGCTTTTCCATTAGTAGATATAGGCCCACTGGTAAGTAAGAGGCTGAAGTGATAGCTGGAAATCATTTCCTCTCTCACAAGCAAAGTTGTTTTTATCAGCACCAAACAGAACTTGGCCACATGAACATGGAATTCCAGTCAATTGGCCCAAAACAAACATCGAGTGGGGATGGCAAATATAGCAAAAAGAAAGCAGAAGACAATTCCTTTTTAATGATGATTATTCAATGATCTTAGTCTTTTTGCTATTCCCTGGTCTACTGTTATCTCTGTTCATTCTTCTACCCTGCCACTAATCACATAAACACACACACACACACACACACACACACACACACACACACACACACACACACACACCCTTCCCTTTTTGTTTCATGTTTAGAGATTAGCTTTCATTCATTTATTTATGCTATAGATATCTATTGAGGAACTTTAAGTAAGGAACTGGAAGAGATACCCACGGCTGAGACCAAAAAAAGCTGTTCTCAAAGAATTTACACTCAGGCAGGGGAAACAGGGAATAACTAGTGCACAAGATAAAGAAGCATGATCACAAAGTGATGAGAAAAAGATATATTTATAGTGAGATGGGAGTTCAAGGAAGGGAAAATCATTTAAGTGGTTTTAGAAAAGACTTCACCGAGAAGAAGGTGGCGTTTACAAAGGCTCTTGAGAGATGAGAGAATTTGGGTAAAAAAAAGTGGGGTAGATGAAACAGTCCATTGAGCTGGGACTATGTGAGCAAACCATGAGGCCATGTACCAAGAACCCTAGTTAGGGCTGGAGCCGAGACATTTGGAAGAACAGCGGAAAGTAAAGGTGAGGGGTATGATGTGATAGTCGGGTCGTAGAGGGCGGGAATGACAGGATAGAGAGTTGGAAATGTGTTGAGTAGGCAATGAGGGGCTAAAAATATGTCAGGCAGATACTTTGCAGGTATTGGCTTGGCTGGCACCAGCTTGCACTTAAGGTCTCAGGTCAAATGCTATCAACTTTGTGAGACCTTCTCTGGCCACTTAATTTAAAACATCTATGTCCATGCCTCAGTCACTCTCATCTATTACATTGCTCTGTTTTGTTCTGTTACTATGTGCAATTGTCTTTAAATGTCCATGTGTTTATTGTCTTCCAGCACCTTCTAGAATGTGAGTTCTAAGATCAGGGTGGCCTCATCTTCCTTGGTCACTGCAGTTATCCAAGACTTGGTGCATAGAGGATGCTCCACAGATAACTGTCAAATGAATGAATGCATGAACTTGACCACGTAAAGTAAACCCTCAGCTTACAGATCTCCTCGACCTAAGATATATGTTTTTCTGTTTTTGCAATATCTGGTAAAGGGAACAAAAATGTTTTTAATAATAAAAATTGGCTGTTGCCAGCCTGAATTGACAGCAGCCCAACTCCTGTAAGGATCTATATATTTACAGCGATGCCTCTTCCAGATGTTGTTGGGGCGTGTTTTTTCTTTCCAAGCTCAACTCTAACTTCTCGTGTGTTCCAAAACCACATGGAAGTGGAACGTTAAATCTGGGGGTGGGCCTGTCTGTGTAATTTCCTTCATTTCTATAAGGTTTTGGTGGTTTTTTTCTCCCCTAGGCCACAGATTAGCTTAACAATTGCAAACCGGCTTCAGAGGTTTTCCCTTAAGAAAAAACAAATGATAGCATGTTTGAACAGGCGAGGCTTAGTGAAAGTCTCTTTGTTTTGCATCCTAAACTGTTCACCCAGGTTCTATGTACCCTCTTTCCTTTGTATCTAAAAAAATCGTATATACATATTATATATATATATATGATCTTCTTTCAAATTAACTCAGGAACCAAGAACCAGAGGACATGATGCTTCCTTCTGTTATAATCTCTACCAAGGCGTGTGTGTGTGTGTGTGTGTGTGTGTGTGTGTGTGTGTGTGTGTGTGTGTGTTGTATATTTTAATACAGATCCCAAAGGATGCAGGAAGAGAAGTACAGCATAAATAAGCAAACAACCAATTGACTTAGCAAATTCCTACTTAGCTGGCCTCTGGTTTTATTTTTGAGAACCACTTTCCTTGTTTGGATTTGAAATAATGCCACCAAAACATATTACAGAAACATTGCGCTTTGCAAAACAGCACAAGTCAAATGAGCCTCCCCAAATGGAAACAGAACTCTTGTTTGGATGAACTGTTTCTTTGAGAATCCAAATTAAACCAAATGGTGGCCTTTTAAAGTACATGCACGTTTCCCTGAAGTGCTAAAACTACATTATGTTCCTGCAATTATTTCATCGTAAACATCCCAGTTAGGCTGTGGATTTCAAGTTGTCCTGAATATAACTGGTTTTCACACATTTAGCAAACATGATTCTAGAATCACCAGTGACAACAGAAGGCATCAAGGTACTATATGTGTTTTACGTGTTTTAGCATCGCCAGGGAACCAATTTGGGTAACACACAGTTTGGCGGAAACCAGTTGGATGCCGCCGTGTAGTAAAGGTGGCACGTTCCTAGCATCTGTTTGCCAGTAATTAGTCAAGTCTGTTTTCCCACCCTGAGTACACTTTACTGAAGTGCCTGTGTCATACCTTCCATCACGAACTGCGATGTTTCACATCGTTACAAACCACTATTAGTGATGGCAACACATTTGAGGTTAGATCCACTGGACTGAACATTAGTTTGCCAATAACCTTTGAAAAGGTTAAGTTATGAGTAACAAGTTCAGGCATGAACATTTTCAAAATAGCCCGATTTGTCTTTTCTGGATTCATCCACTATGGAGAGAGTGTGTTTTTCTTTTTAGCATGGTCTTAAATGAGGTTGTGTCTAAAGAGTCAAAGGTATAGGAAGTTAGTCCGTGTCTCTGTCTCTTCACTTCACTGGTCTACTACGTATGGGGGGGATTTTCAAAATAAAGTGTTGAGCAGGAAGCTGTCAACTGTCCTTCCTTCATGAACAATGGCACCCCTTCCCTACACATAAGCACAGAGACCTTGGCATAGTTTTCTGAAGCAGAGCTTGATGTATGGAGACCTATAAGATGTCCGATGGACTTTAGATGGCTTTTCTCTGAGATAAGTTTAGTCCAGCTCCTCTTGATCCCCAGACATCTGAAGATAGTTTAACACTGAGCAGAGTGGTCAGGCCGGTGGGAAACATAATTTCTGGCTATCTTGTAGATGACTAATGATTGTGCCTAGTTAGTTTGTCCCTTTTACTTATTTGGGGGGACAATATGTTATGAAAAGTAATATGAGATGAGACTAAAAGGTAAATAAATCTAGTTGTTTGAACAGATATAAAAAGTTATACATTCCCATGGGTGTCCTCACCTTCAACTCAGTTCCTTTGAAAGCTTCTACAATTATTCATAAACATTTGGACCTCTTCTTTTCAGCTTACAGCCTGAAGCACATTCCTTAAATGTTTAAATAGTTAAGGGCAGATTTGACTTTGGCAGCAATTATCTTTCACTACTGGGGAATCCCGTTTGGATCCCAAATGAGTTTTTATGTGGGTAACACCACATTTCTAAAAATCCAAAAGGATTCTGAATGTAGACATGTGCATGTCCATGGTTTATTCAATAGCCATTACCGACAAATACATGCATCCCTCCGCTAAGAGGGGGATACTGATCAGATGGGGACACATCAGCTCCACTTGGCTAGGCAAAGCTTTAGTTATGTTTAGGGGTAGGAATCAGCAGCTGTTGTAGCATGGTACCTACGGCTATTCCTAGAAAGTGCCTATGGAGATAAGAATGTACACAGGGAAAGGAAAATAGAAAATGAGAAAGAGAACAAAGAAAAGAGAGAAAGTAAGAAGACAGAGCATTTTGATAATGTGGTGGTGGGGAAGATGGATCAAAGGATCAGTGACAGTCCTTTGGGTATTACTCAGTAACATTGCTTCCAAGCAGTCCTTCCATGATTTGAGGAATGGTTTGTGTGATGATTAATTTTTTGTGTCAACTTGACTGGGCCATGGGGTGCCCAGATATTTGGCCATACATTATTCTGGGTGTCTCTGTGAGGGTGTTTTTAGACAAGTGGAACATTTAATTTGATAGAGTAAAGCAGATGGTTTTCCCTAATGCAGGTGGGACTCATCCAGTCAGTTGAAGGCCTGCATAGAACACGAAGGCTAAGTAAGAGGAAACTCCTCCTGCCTGACTGCTTTCAAGCTGGGACATCATTTTATTTATGTATTTTTTTTCCTGCCTTGGGACTTGAATTGAAGCATCGGCTCTTCCTCAATCTCGACGCTGCTGACATTTGATGTGAAAATACCCCATCCATTATCCTGGGTTGCCAGCTTGCTGACTGCAGACCTTGGGACTTGTCAGCCTCCATAATTATGTGAGCAAATTCTTTATAATCTCTCTCTCTCCCCCCCATATATATATATATGCAAAATAATCCTATATATCTACATATATGTTACACACACACTCACGCACACACAAGTTGATTCTGTTTCTTCGGAGAACCCTGACTAATAGTTTGGCTACTCATAATGATTTTGTAGTCTGGGGTTTTGCTGTCTTTTCTCTTCATAAATCTCCATCATTATGTTAATAAATCTTGACGGATGAGAAACTCTAATCCCAGTCAGAGGGGGGGAGGGTGAGTGAAAAGGCCAGGACTGGCAACAGCTTATTGTGGCTGCACGTCTGTGCCCAAGCCTCCTGAGATTAGCACCATCAGCAGGTGGCCGGGGAAGGACATCTGAACCGGAAGAATCCCCTCTTTCCTCACTCTCACCCCCTGTACCTCCATTCTGTTGGGGATCATTACAGATTTTTTAACTCTAACTGTGGAAACGAATGCAGCTGCTCTTTGTAATTGTTTGTGAAACTGAGTTAAAGGGAGGTTGTTGTGGGCACTGCAGGTGCAATCATTAGAGGCATCTATGCTGTGTAATTAACCTCATTTCCATGTGAATATCCATGGTTTATGCGCTGCTTACAGAGCTCACGCCATGATCATTACACTTACAGTCAATCCAATTAAACAAAGGTTCCCACACTTAGAGAAAGATCAGGACAAACCACAAGGGTAGGCCTCTCTCGAGAAGGTCTCTAGTTAAATGTCTCAAAATAAACAACTGTGGCCTAATTAATTGTATGGCAGGCCAAAGGAACACATCAAGGAGCTACTTATGTGTCTGGAGCCCAGTCTAGGGAGCTGCTTAATAGAATCTCCTTTTGTTCACACTTGCAGTGACTGAGAGATATGTACAAATGGGGGAAGATCTGGTGGCTACCTCCATTGTCTCTCTTATCACAAACTCAGGTTGCCCAAGGAGATATCCAATGCCTTTATTTTGATTATTATTTTTTAAATCCCATTTATGTTCTCAGAACAACTAGGAAAAATTTCATGTTTTTCTCAAAGAAATATGGTCAAGCTGGCAGGGTTTTCCATAATGCTTTAGCAGAGCTACAGCTAGAGGGCACCATCAAAGGACATTATTTTCTCTTATGTTCCATATTTATCGACTTCTTCTTCTTTTAAAGCTCTCTAAAGCAACCGATTAGACCTTTCATTTTAAACATTTTGTCATGTGCTATGCATGTTTGTCCTCTCTCCTTAAGTTTTCAGCTAGTTCCTTGCAAGTAATCCCATCGTAGAATTCTATTATGTTCCCAGAGATGCCTAGCACCGTGCCAGGACATTTGGGAAAGCTGAGTAGATGTTTGGGGGTTAACAGATTAGATAAAAAGAACCATTGTTTGTCAGATAATCATAGGAATCTACATCGGTTTTTAATATTACAGAACACATGAGTGACTGTTTGAATCTCAAAAAATAAAGGAAGTCACGAAACATAGCAAAAAGATAGGTAATGAACTTCAGCCTCTGAAAGAATCAAAGCTCTTGGTATTTTTGTACTCAGCTTTTGTACCAGACTACTCAAAGTATGATCCCTGGGCTAGCAGCAGCAGCAACAGCAGAAGCATCACCTGGAGTTTGTTATAAATTCAGACTGTCAGGTCCCACCCCAAACCTACTGAAAATCGACATTTTACAAAAGCCCCCAGGTGCATGAAACTCTGCACATTCGAGTTTTGAGGAGCAATGCTTTAGAGAACTTTCAGTTCAACACTGGGCAACTCAGAAGAAGAGCTACAGAAATGTCCAGAGGGTTGCTCACGACTCTTGTCAATTATCCCTTTCTTTTCCCCATCTTCTGCCACCATTCCATAACTTTTCTTCCTTATCTTTTCTTTTAAAACCTGAGATTATATTTTAGAGTAAAAGAATTGATATCTCCCCCTACTCCTCCTCTCTGTTATTTCCCATGTCTGTTCTCTCTCGTGATTGTACTTCTGAAACGAAATCCTGGTTACTTTCTTTGGGAAGGGCCATAACTCCAAAAAAAAAAAAAAAAAAAAGTGTATTTGGAGCCTAACTCTTTCAGATCTGACTTTCTTTGAGGGCAGAAACTGCACTTAATACATATTTCCTGCAGTCAACATTTGAATACATAATTGAATGAAAGAAAATGTCATGGACAACGATAATATCCCAGAACACTAACCTGTCTATGGCTTGTGCAGCACCCCAGGCTGGAAATCAAAAGGCTTTCTTCTTTCCTTCACGCATCCTGCAATCATTTGCATGGAAGTGCTGTGCTCATTGTTGTAAATGTGTAAAAGTGCTGTGCTCATCGTTGTAAATGTGTTCAAAGTCTAATTAGGAAGGCAGACATGTAAATAAGTAAATAAGAATTAATAGTGTCTGGTGAGTGCTGTAAATACAATGGAAATGAAATTGGCACCAAACCAGTCTGAAAGACTTGTATACTGTGTGTGTATGTGTGTGTGTACTACCTAAATAAGCACAACTGGTTGTAAATGAGACTCTATTCTATTGACAGGAGGTATTTCTAAAAAGAATACTGATGGTCCACATTTCTTTAAGATACTTCAAAAAATATTTCTGAGATATCTGATACAAACATGGCAGAAAGGTTAACATTTCTGAATCTTGGTAATAAGCAAAATATGTTTGTTGGGAACATTCAAAATCCCCTCTACTAGCTATTTGAAATTATACAATGAATTTTTATTAACTGAGGTCTCCCTACAGTTCTATAGAATACCAGATCTTATTCTTTTCTGGCTATAATTTTTATCCACTGACCACCCTCTTCTGATTGAATGTTTGAGGCAATGGATATGCTAATTATCCTGATTTCATTCATGCTCATTGTCCACGTGTGCCCAAATATCTCAATGTACCACATAAAAATATACTATGATTATGTGTCAATTGAGAAAAAATAAATTCAGTAAAGAAGAAAATATGATTTCTGCATTATTTTCAAGGTAGTGAAAAGATTACAAAAGGTGAAAATAAATAACAAAATGGGAGAAATCAAAGAAAAACAATCAAAAAAATTTGTGTCAGTCTAACAATGTAAAAACAAAATAATTTGGACCAGCCACGTTTATCTGTCTAATATGACGACTGTCAGTTTCTGGCTGACTGAATGTCTGTAACCTACTGTTGAACCCTCCCAGTTGTTCTGTCTGTGGGAATATATTTCTGTAAGACAAGCCAAGGCAAGTTGACAGTGATTCCTGTGGACGAGTTTAGGACTGACTGTAATTTCGGAAAGTCTGAGCTCCCAATCAAGCCATGTTGTACATATCCCTTAAGAACAAGAGTCTTGGAGCATGGTGGCTATTCTCTGTTGCCTCTTTCCCATTAACTGGTCATTTTTCTCCTCCCTTCTTTATGCCCCCAAAGGCAGCCCTTAATTAACTTCAACAACTGGACTCCCTTGTCCTCTGGAAAAATATATTAGGTCAGAAACTCAGGTATCCAATTTAATTTGATAACCTTCATCAGGGGAATGTTCCCCCATCAAGGCTCAGCAATATTCTGTAGCAATACCCACAACTTGGGACTTAAGCCATAGAGAGTGTGAGGTCCAATTACTGAAAGTACTAATTACCTTCATAAAATAGGTGGGGGTCTGTCGGGGACTAAGGGTAGATATAATTTAGTTTTTTTCCATTGGCCCACATAAGGCTTAACTTGAGAAAACATCACCTAGGCATCAGGTCTCAGTTGGTCCTAATATTTTTTTCCTGATCCATAATTGCTAATTCACTTAAGTAAAAACAATATTTAGTCTCACAGGTGCCAACCTAAGTAAGCCGTTGCTTTGCTTGGAGTGGCTGAAAAAATACAATTGCATTACATTCGTGAACATTCCTCCTCCTTGAAAGAATGCAATTAACATTTGGAAAATGATTTGCTGCTGGATAAATCAGGGTCTGTTAGTTCTACCAAAAATATGGATAATAAGCCATGTGTTGTTTTTAAAGCACAGAACTCTATCACATGAAGACCAGGTCTTAATACAAAAGAAAAAAAAAATCAGTATTAATAGTAACTTTTGCTTTTTTGTAACTGAAGGATCCTAATGCTTCATATTGGAATAGGCTATGAGTACATAGTGTCTATTTGTCCACTAGATGCAAAGAACTTCCACTCTTTTAGGGAACAGATTTCCTCAAACAACTTGCTGGTCCTCCCATTAGTGCTTTTATAGTAGAAGGTGTTGTATCTACTTTAGCAAATATTGCTAAAAGTCTGCATTTTATAACTTGAATTAATTCATAAGATAATTTGATTTGGAATAAGATTGAGCAATAACCCCAGTAATAGTTCCTGGGTAATAAAGCCATTTTGGAACTGGCATTCATTGAGAGGAAGCCAATATTTTTAAATAAGAATGTTTAAACCAGTTTGCTAGCTCTATATTTAAACTAATATATTTATGTATGTATTAAAACTCTGCGTCTCTCATTATTAAATAAATCGAGTATGAATTATGCATAGTAAAACATTTAAAAGCAATTAATTAGGGGAAAGGGACACTTCATTTGAGGAACGGCCGTGTGAACATATAACCACAGATACATTCTCTAACTGCTGGCTCATCTATGTTCAAATTTACCTAGTCTATGCCGATATTTGTAATTATATGTAAGAAGGGTATACTATTTAGAAACAAGCAAAGTTAAAATCAATTTCATGAGCAGTAAGAGAAAAGGCAATGAATTTCTAATTCCTTGTAATTACTTCATTATGTTCAGCCAGACAATGAGAGCTAGCCTTCTACAACAAATTCAGGTTCTGAATCAGGCTGGAATAACTTATCAGTAGGTCATTTTGTCCAAAGTGCATTTCATCCTTGGCAAATATGACACCAATGTGCAAAGCATGTGGGCCGATTTCTTAACAAATTATATTTATAGCATTCTTTACACGATATTTATGTAGTGGGGGTATGGGAACAAGAAAACAAAGGTAGATACCTTCATTACCTTTATTCTGCTTTGCAGATCAGGTACTTACATCTTTCCTTATGTGTTCATGTATAGGTGTGATTCCCAGTTAATGTGTGAATGATCATATCTGATCATTGGACAGGGGGTAGGTCTCCATAAGAACTGAAAAATTAACACATCCTGAAACAACACCCAATGAATGAAGTCATCTAGATATTTGCCGCCATCCAGGTAGGCCTGAGGAGACTTGCATTTATCTCGTCAAAATCTCTGAAATAGATTTGGGCAAAAAATAACAATGTGAAAGTGTCTTAATAAAAAGAGTGCTCCAAATGATTTTTCAAATTTATTTTTGCTAAAGTGTTTTGAAGCTAATTTCAGTTGTCTTGTCATTTCATTTGTAAATATTTTAGTATTGGACACATTTTTCAGGGCATTTAGTACCGTAACAAGTTGTTTATGCTATAATCCTAATGTACTATTTTAACAGAGAACAGATTCTCATACTTACGAAACATTGATAGCTGGAAGTTGGGAGAATCTACTATTTGAATTCTATGAGAAGAGTCAGGTTCACTTTGGGGGGGAAGACTAATTTTTGTAATTTAAGCAAAAGAACATACTTGAATGGATCTTACGTGATACTTCGTATTAAACAGACTTCTCGGGGTGAGAAATACAAATCTAACATTTTCTTAATAGAAAATATGAACTTATTACTTTTACTCTTGTGAACTTTTCCTGCTAATTTTGACTATGCCTTTCTTATTCCTGAGAAACATTATAAAGTCTAGCTTAGGCTTGTTCACATGTTTGTCAAAATAGCCAGTTACCTTATATTTGAATTGTGTCCATCAACATATTATTAATTCATTCAGTTAACATTTTTGAGCACTTTTGATGCAGAAAACTGTAATAGGATCTAAGGAAGCAGGGCAAACAAAATGCTGTCCCTAATGTAAGGAACTCATATTATAGTGGTAGCCAGCATCATATAAGGAAATTATTATACTGTAAGCTTAGCTCAGTTGTATTAATCATTATAGAAACGAGGTGGTAATACACAAGATAGGATTATTAACTCTTCCTGGGAAGGTGAGTTCAGGATAAATTTTCCCGGAGAGATGACGTAGTTGATTTCAAAAATACCACACAGAGCCTTTCATAGTACAAATGGAGGCACTAAGTATTTATTGAAAAGATTTTTTTTTTCAGAAATAGTATAAAATGTATACATTGCACATTATAACCAAGTCCATATGCAAGATTTGCTTGGTTCAAAATTTTTAAAGCGTATCTTAGGATAAAAAAGGAGTTTTCTCACCATACACGTTTTTAAATGAAAATATTAGCAGATGATATTGTTAAAATTGTATTGGCTTTGGGGTAACAAGTCTGGCAGGCTGAAGGCAGAAATTTTGGACGATGTTTCATAAGTCCAACCAAAGGAAGTATGATTATTTTTTTAATGAATTACTCTCTTGATTAATCCAAAAGCTCTAGGCTTGGGTCATATGCGTCCTCATTTCAATATCCTGGAGTCATGTTGATAAGCCTATTTTTCTGTGCATGAGTTTTGCATCAGTGCTATTATATCTCCACAAGAAAGAGCAACAGTTGAACCTAATCACAACCTTGTGTTTTGTGTGTGGATCGTTGCACTAGTGACATGACATTTATTTGCTCCGTGAGCTTTTACCTGAAAGGCAAACAAGGTCAATGTGTGTCAAAAGTGGTTATTTTCATTCAAGATTTATTTGCCTATGGACATCCTTAAGATGTTCAAGTTACTAATGAGGGCATTGAAGTTAGAGCTTAACTACGTATTTAGGAGAATTATAATTACCTATAGAATAGCCATGATACGTACTGTAGTCACACCAAATCCCTTTTAGGAAGGCAGGAGGCAGAAATGTATGGATATGTGGTACGAGAGAGAAAGAACACACAAGTGTGTATGTATTTGTGAACACAAAACCAAGATCTGCACTTTATTTTTTGATCTGTCCATCTTTTTCTGAAGCAGAGAGTTGTTGGTTTTACGTTATGCTAGTATTAACTTTATTCTGCACATAATTACAAGATAACTTGTCCTTATTTTATTCTGTCTGCTGAGCTTGGATCTAAATCAACTTCAGTAGACAGAATAAAATGGACAAACCTTGTCTGTTTACCTCACTAGACTATACAATCCTCAGAGAAAAAAAAAGTTCTCTTGTGATATTTATCCCTTATTCTACCCCTTTCTATTGTCATTCTGTGTCCTTCACAGTGTCCCAACTTGAGTATTACAACACTCAAATCATGAACACAGTAAGTCATGCTTATCAAAGTTTGTGTGCACAAAGTACCTGGGAATCTTGGTATTAGGCAGATTTTGATTCAGTTGCTCTGGGGTAGGCCTATTTCTGACAAGCTGGCAGGCTACCTTGATATTACTCATCTGTGGATCATGTTTTAAGTAGGAAATGTCTACAGTCTATCCCATCATGGCTTCCCCAATGAGCTCAGATCAGTTTCTAGCACAAAACTGAAATCATTCCTGAAAGAAAGTGTAATTATTTGGGATAAAATATGGATTTATTAAGTTTGAGTGTTAATGTGACTTAAAAAGATAATTGCACCATGATTTACATATAAATATTACTATGGTTCCCTTCCAGATAATTACCAACTACTTTCCCAGTGTGCAAACTCTGCTTTTGGAATTGTCTGCTAAGACTCAAAAATAAAGACTCACTCGTTCACTCCAATTATGATTTAACAAATATTTACTGAGTATCTAATAAATCCTAAGTACTGTACTAGACTTTTAGGCACATGCATGAATAAGGGAAAATTATTGCTTTTGAGTACTCAAGGAGTTCAAAGAGGGGACAAACAGGTAAACAAATGCTTATGTTTCAACATAAGAAAGAAAGATGTGTGTGCTTTAAGTATATATGTTTTCTTAAATAAAATAAAAACTATTTGAACTTAAAATTTGTGTTGTCTGGTAACAGTTTCTGATTAAAAATAATTGTGGCTATCAAGTAATGAAACGTTTTAGGAATGTCTTATAACTTGATTCAGTATGCACTTCAAGCTGTGTTAGGAATGGCATTTTTGAGGATATGTAGAGTCTCCTCAAATAACTTTTTTTTTTAAGCAATCTGTCTATGAGTTGCGGCATGACTGTGGCAGAATAAACTTCATTATTTTTTATTTAAACATATTTATTTCACAAGCTACAGATGTGGATGTCTGTGTGTGTGTATGTGTATACACAGAATTATGCATACACACACATGCATAAATATACCCCATACCAAATTTAATAATATTTAATAGTTCATTTAGTACGTTATTGGTTTGTAAAAACAAAAGACTAAACTTCATGAATTATTAACCTACACCTCATACATTGCTTAAAGGTGGGTAACCATATATTTGATTATCCAAACTGAGACCCACTGAGAGTGAAAGGCAGCACTATTAATAGTCACACCAGGAAAACAGGCATGGATGGGGATTATTCTTGGGAAACCACGATGTAAGATTATCACCAGACAGGCCAAAAAATACTAAATAAAAACATTCTCTGGTCTGGGTTTTTATCTCTTGCATTTAATAGTTTGTTCTTTTAATTTAGCTGTCATTATTAACACTATGGATACTGGCTACTATATGGTTTACAGGAGACATTTTTAAAGTAAAATCTATACAGTTGTTAAATGTTGGAGGATGCACCTTAAGGATGTGTATGTATCTATATATATATATTTGATGGTTTGAACAACCTATCTGGGAGACTCATTTGATGAGCGGTTTTTATTTTTGTATTTATGCGGGAACTGTTTTATGAATGCAGGGCATTATTTTATAATTTACAGCTGCATTTGGCCAGACGTTCTTGAAAAGAGGTATGGGTTATACAGCTCTTGCATTAAATCTTGAAAAAATTATGTTGAAATACATTGAAAGAAATAAAAAAAAAAGAGAATAACTCACTTGGCTTTAATAGATTATTTCTATGGGGATAGAAAAAAGAAAAAAATTTGAGGCCAGCTTCCCCAGACTCTGAATAAACAACAGAAAGAATCCTATATGAGGATGCCATTTAATTTTCAATTGAAACTCAAATTCAATTTTCAGTTGAAAAATTGTTTTGCTTTTGGCTATAACCGGCAATCTTATATACGATACTAATTTTTCATAAATTAAATTTCTCCACAGCCTTATATATGATACTTTCACAACCTTATACATGATACTTTCACAACCTTATATATGATACTAATTTTCCACAACCTTATATATGAAACTAATTTTCACAACCTTATATATGATACTAATTTTTCATAAATTAAATTTCTCTGCATATTTGAATTTTCTGTTTGTCTCTGCTGTATTAGGACTGTGACACAGTGACAGATATTTTGTCACTTTTACTTTTGAAAAGCTTCATTTTTATGTAGTTTCTCTGCTTAAAAAAGTTAGATTAAATAAATGGTTAAATAAAAATACCAACACATAATTAACATCAAAAAGACTACTGATCAATTTCATCTTTTATTTCTACTTGAAAATTTTTAGTTCAATCTTTTCTGATTTTGTTTTAGTTCTTTTATAAAAAAAATTGAATACCTAGGTGAATTTTGGGGTTTTGTCTTATCATTTTACGCTTTTCATCTGTTCTTTGGAAATACAATTTCTTTTATCAAATGCAGATGGTCAATTCCTTTTGTCTCATTTATTTAAAATTTTACTGTTCTTCCACTTTTTCTCATCTTCAACATTCTTTATAGTTTTTTTTTTATATACATACATGTGGGGTACAACGTTGATTTTCAATAATTGTGTAGAATATGTGGTGGTTAGATCAGTATAGTTAGCTTTGTTATATACTGTATACAAGTCAATAGACAGATTTGCATTTGGTACACACAGGAAAAATCATCCAAACTCTCCAAATAGTGTGTAATTATAATATAGATTATTCAGAACCTATATCTTAAAGACTCTAATTTTAAAATTAGTTGAACATAAGAAAACTCGACATGTGTGATTAAAGCCATATTGTTTTTAACTGAAGGAGCAGAAAAAGTATCATTCTGGGCTGGCCTATCTCTGTGACACTAAGTTTTATAGGATTTGGATAGCAAGATATTTGTTTATCCGTAAACTGCAGAATTTTGTTCATCTGTGGACTACAAGCATAATAAATCCTCTGAAGTACTAATTTTGCTTTACCTTAATCTTTGCCCTCATTTTCAATATCAAATTTTGATTTAAATTTTAGCAAGATGATGCAATGGCTTTTCACTATTTTTCTGCTTTTTTGGCCTTTGTAAAGAAACTTACATATCATATAAGAAGGCTACTTGTAGGATATGTTGGTCTAAGACGGCCTTCGATACTTGAACTAAAAAGATTTGTTTTTTACAGAAAATTCTTGAAAACTAATATTTTCAATGCAAAGACAGAAAAACAGCTCTTAGTATTTTGCTCAAGTTGTTGAGCTTTGCCTTGAAGCCCCTGGGAGAAAAGACATTACGTCAGACTATAAAAGTAACAGTTATTTATGTTTACTTATTATGTCATCTCAATCATCTAAAGTCAATGCTAGATGATTCCTCATACTCTATTCTTGAAAGTTGACTAGTTTTATAGGGCTTGACCATTTACCTTGGAATATGATTTTTTTGGTTAACAAGGACACTATTTTGAAAAAGATAGTCTCCTTGAAGCCTCCGCATGCAAGCCAGTGTAGCAGACATCCTGTTTTTCTGGGCACTGCAGAGATAACAGTAACAGCAACAAAACCACTTCACTTTAGGCAAAATCCTAAAGAAGGTAAGATTTGCTTTTATCACATTCCCTCCCATTCTGACATTGAGTCTCCAAAACCACACCCTTGTTCAAATATTTACCCTTGGGAATTATTTTTCACAAGTTCCCAATCACTGAAACTATTCTTATCTGTTTTTTTAACTTTCAAATACTCTTTGTCTGGTGTCCTTTCCTCAGGGGACTATCCCTGAGTTCAACATTTTGCTAAATACATTTTTCAGGTCTATCCATGTTCTTGGTCAAAATCGCTCATAAAATAACCATGAATTTGAAAGTATTTGCGTAACCTATATGTTTCCTGTTAGGCCTACCCAAGTCTTACGGTAATCTTCAGAAGACTGCCTTGTAAAACTCTTTATGGTCTTGAAGTAGAGATGAAAAATGTTAATCTTATCATTTTATTATGACCATTGAATTCCTATTTGTGACATCTAACTCCATGAATAATCTTTTCCTTCACCATGAATCGAACAATCATTGTAGCCTAAATTAAGGAAACCATTCAGTTAGATAACAGAGATACCAATTTGCATAACCATTTGTTTAGGGTGCCAGAAAAACTTGGACTAATTTTTCAGGTTATAATACTCACGTTAATAACTGTATATTTTACACATCTGTCACATGCTACATTATATCCAAGGGGCTTTATAAATACAGATTACTTTTTCCGAAGCCAATTCATTCACTTTACAGGTGAATGAGACACACCTTTATAAGTAGTTAATTTCTGGGCCGAGCCGTGGCGCACTCGGGAGAGTGCGGCGCTGGGAGCGCAGCGACGCTCCCGCCGCAGGTTCAGATCCTATATAGGACTGGCCGGTGCACTCACTGGCTGAGTGCTGGTCACAAAAAAGACAAAAAAAAAAAAAAAAAAAAAGTAGTTAATTTCTGAAGATTAAGGAACATACAGAAAATTCATGTGTCTAAGTATCATTAAATTAAGCACTTACTATTATGTACTGTAATAAGCACTTTCTTATCTCTTCGAAATCAACTCTAAGCTGTGTATATAATGATCACCATCCTTCAAATAAGGAAACCAAGAAAGAGAGGTTAATGAATATACAGTTCAAAAATTAAAATAAATTTCAAGTCCTTATCTGTCTGAATCCAAATGCCAGGGTTAACCAAGGTGGGTCATTGTTAAAGTACTTTTTTTAAAAAAAAAAAAATTACTTTCCCTTTATATAGCATGCAAATACTGTTGTGCAAAATGAGACTGCCTCTCATCTTGTTCTTTTTTTCTTAACCTTAATTTCTCCCCTTTATTTATCTCTTACTTTATTCTACATCCTATGGATATTATTATTGCTATTATTCTACTCATCTCATCCTGTATTCTCCATCTCCCACTTCTTTCCCCTTTGCCTATGGCTTACAGTTGTTGAAGACATAAAATGGTAACCATAAGTACCACGGAGCTTATTATTGGTATTAATGACTAAGTAGGTTGATAATACTTATTCTACATTATCCTCATCTCATTCCTGCTAATTTCTCCAATGTATGAAATAATATGATTCAAATCTATTGTGGTCACAAAGCCCAATTTTAGTCACATCTTTCCCTAGACTTTGCAGTGACTCTTTGGTTTAAACACACACCCACACCTACACCCACAAACTATGGTCAGGAAATTTTGGTTTAGATCCTATGAAATTTGAACTTCTTTTAGGGCTTTCCCATTTACCTGAGGAAAGAGAAATAAAAGGAGTGGTAGAATGATGTTAATAGTGTGGGAACACTGTTCAAACACTAGGAGTCCTTTACATGCACTACTGATGATCAAATAAAACAGACATGAATTGATTGACCATAGTTTTGATTTTAAAGGCAGAAAATGTCCCAGAAGAATGAAAGGGAAAAATTGTGCCATAAATTATTCCTAACTAAGACAGAACTCTGGATACTTTAAGTAGCTTTTCTCAATGTTTAATGTCCATGCCACCCACCTTGAGATCTTATTAAAATGCAGATTTTGGTACAGTAGGTCTGGAGTGGTACCTGAGAGTTTGCATTTTTAACAAGCTCCCAGGATGTATGGATGCTACTGGGCAGCTAAGCTAGACCCATCCCTCCACAAATTTATTCTGATTCTGCCACCCTCAGCACATGACCCTTTGGCTTGACCTATAGCCAAGAGCAATCTGCTGCTAGCGTTTGGGGATGCATAGATAATAACACACGGTCAAACCATGAAAACTTGTGTATACGCATGAGTAGTTCCAGCTAAATTTTATCAGTTGATCTGGAAGGAGAACAATGTTTTTTTTGTTGTTTTTTTTTCCCTACATGGCTCCTCGAAGTGAACACTGTGCATTGTAGACTGAGTTCTCAGCGTATGCTTGTTCCAAAGTGATGGCTTACTTTTCCTGTTTTTAAAAAGTACTTTCTGGGTTCTGATGCTCTTCTCTCTATTCCTATGAGATGCCAACATTTCCTCCAAACAAGGCTATCTGGCTGAAAAATTGTTCAAGATTAACCTAACAAGAATATTTGAACTGAAAAAATCTAGTAGTCATGGTGATCACATGCATCAACAGGTAGTTATTGAATAGCAGCCTTGTGCAAAGAAACAGAGACTTTGTTTTGGGGGTTATGGATATAATGTACCTGTATCTATATCTTAGTAAATGATAAAGTGCCTGTGATATTTAATTGTACGTGTCAGTTTGGTTAGGCTATGTTGCACAGTTGTTTGGTCAAATGCTAGTCCTTATGTTACTCTGAAGGCATTTTGCAGATGTGATTAACATCTATCATCAGTTGACTTAGTAAAGTAAATTACGCTTGGTAATGTGAATGAGCTTCATCCCATCAATTGAAGGCCTGATGAGCAAAAACTGAGGTTTCCTGGAGACGAAGGAGTTCTGCCTCAGGGCTGTAATACAGAAATACTACCAGAGTTTCCAGCCTGCTGGGTTGCCCTGTGGATTTCAGACTCAAGACTGCAGCATCAATACTTGCCTTAGTTCCTGGCCTGCGAAGCTGCCCTGCACTCTAGATTTTTTATTTGTCAGGCCCTGCAATTACGTGAGCCAACTTCTTTTAATTGAATTTCCTTACCCCCCCCCCAACATATTCTATTAGTTCTGTTTATCTAGAGAATCCTGACTGACACATTTCCCACCCTCCTTAACCACTTAGGCTTTTTCTCTCTTTATTCTCATGTGTGAATTGATTACCTTAAAATAAGTTGATTGATATAACGTTTAGTTTACTAAGGAATATATGTTGGCACTGCTCTGAAAGTCTAATACCCAGTGCCATGCATGGATGATTACTGGTCCTGAAATATCCCAGAGATGTATAAGTCCTTAGGATATATTCAATAATTTGGGGAAAGAAGCACACTTATAAGAAAAGATGGAATAATACAAGGAATTAGATCATCAAATGTAAAGTGTATAACCAAGTATATAGTACAGTACCTGTTTAATTGAGGAAAGAGAAATTTAGTGGTACAGTGGATAGGAAGATTGACTTGAGCCATGAAAGGAACAGTTGGAGCTTAGAAGCATAAGAGATTGCAGGGATTAGGACATTTAAAGCTCAGGTGATGGTTTGAATCAACAAATAGAAGTAAAAATGAGATGTTACTGATATGAAGGAAATCCGGACTTATCAGATAATCATGCACTTCTTTCCTCAGGCAATATACACCTAGATCTCAAACATCTGTTACCTGTACAGATACTCTTCTACGACTGTGCCGACAAAATATTACATGACAGTTGAGCCTTCCAAGAGAGAGTGTGATTTTAACATTTCACATAAGGGTCAAGATTCAGCAGTTTTTTACATGGTAACCCAGCACAGGATGATGTGATGGAAATTAACACCTTAAAATATATGTGTATGTGTGTGTGTGTATATATATATAAAACACAGCCCCAATTGGACTTTTTAAAACCTCTGCTTCCTGCATCTTATGACTAAGTGTGGGTAATTAAGCCAAGATCACTTTTTCCACTCCACCCATACTTCGTAAAAACCTGTTGTAATTTTTCCCTGATTTATTTGCTCTTTTGTATTTTTCTTTTGCAATTTGCTAAAACTAATGATTTCAAATGAAAGACTTTCATATCAATAGGTGACCCAATGATTTACTGATCCTTTTAACACTGTGAAAAGAGAAATCCATTACATGCTGGGGGGGGGGGGTGAAAAGGAGGGGGAAGGGAGACTCCTAACAGTGGTGTACTATATTTATAGCTTTGGGCTTTGGCTCCACAGAGGCTCTCGAGGTGGTGGGGGAATGGGGGGTAAATGATACTCATTTGTAAGTATCAGCAATATTCACCAAGAAAAACAAAAAATTGATTTGTGGAATCCATTAAGATATAAGCATGAATAATAACCTGAAAGTTAGCAGGGTGGGACTTTAAAAGGTATTTGAGTTTTAAAATGCATTATATTTTGCAATTTCAAAAGCATGTGTTCCAAATGGTGAAATGTATGCCCAAATCTGGTCCATGAAATAAAACATTTAAACCAGAAACCTTATTTACTTTGGCTTAATCTTGTTCTTTCTCTTTTGTCTAGTAATGAGTCAATCAGTTACCATTTTTAGGGAGTCTACTATGGGCTCAAGAGAGTGATGAGACATATGGAAGAAACAAGGATTATATACATGTTAGAACAAACAAAAAAAATTGCGATTCAATCCAACTCTTTCAGGGTCGACCCTTCCCTTTCCAATTGCGTCCCCAAATATCTTCTAACTCAGTAACTACTTCTTAGAGTTGCCAGATTTAGCACATATAAAGACAGGACACCTGTATTTATCTGGCAACCAAACCATCCCTGTATTCTTTGTGATCAACACTGTCCATAGCCTTCTGCTCTAAAATAGACTACTATAAATATAAGAAAACATCCTGATGCCTCTTAAGAATAAAAATAATGTCTGCTTATTATTATAAATGTGATATAGACTTGGAGCTTATTCAGTACGTTTTATGGTAAAGGTCAGCAGCATAGGAAGCACTTACTGTCTTTATGTTTCTTTTTTTTTTTTCTTCCCCATGACCCTGTCTCTTTACGTTAATTTTTGCTTTAATATTAATGAGAATAAAGAGTGTAGGTGCTGTCCTAGCATAGCCTTCTGGGAAGCCATTAAGGTTCTCTTAAAAAAAATAAATAAAAAATCCATTCCCTGGCATACACTGCCATGTTACCAACACAAAAGTCAGCATTTTGAGTGATTCATTGATAGCCAACAGTGAAGAAAGTGCCATTGCCTTTTCCCATGTTCCATTTCTCATGGCAAATAACCTCCTGCTCAACTCCCTGTCACCCTGGCCTGTGTATGGTTACAATCCCAGACTATGGTAAAAGCAGCTGCTATTTTTTTTTTTTTTTTTTTTTTACGGAAAATTCCAGAGCTCTTATAACATTGATAGTTTGGGGTAATTGTAAAGGAAATTTTATTACTCTAACATACGCGATTTGCTTCTGTACTACTGCTTGCTTGTGACAGGGAACATGATTAATGCCATTTTAAGTACATCAGCCATTTTAAGTAAGGCAGCTTCTAAGGGGTCATGATAAGCATAGTCAAGGCAGGCCCAGGCATGGTAGATTCCAGGAAGGGAGTAACCACCGAAAGTACACCCAGTTCCAGGAAGGACTGACCAGTTCCTTATTTAGGGGCCACCGGGTCTGACCCAGAGGGGAAGACAATTAAGCAATACACTGTTCCTTGTTAGCGTGCCAACCCGCCAAAAAGCTACCAATGAATTTAAAGGTCACCTCAGATAACCAAAGAGCTATGTACAACTTATCCTGTTGCCAAAGTCTGTCTAAAAACTGTATAAAAAGCGCCTGTGTTAAGGGCTCGGGGCTGCTTCTGTCCTGAAGACAGAGCGACCCCAGCATGCTGGAAAAAAAAAAACCTCTTGCTTGATTGCAGCGATCTCTGTCTCCTGGTCTTTACGAGATGAGCCTTCCCAACAAGTAAGATTCATGCTTTCGGGCCAGTCTTACATAATGACTTAGTGTTGATCCAAATTTTCAAAAATTTGTATTTCTATAAAAAATAAAGTCATATATTTTTTAGGACTCAAAACAAGATTTTTATCATTTCACAACTTCCATCTCTCTTTCTACTGAAACTTTATTGTCACTTCCACTCTTGCTTCTGAAAGTGCTGGCCAGCCAGGACCTGCTTAGAGAGCGAAAATATTCCCTAGGCTGTTACTACCACAACTGTGGGAAACCTCTGCTGCCAGCCCAATACCAAGGCCAGGCCAGTCTAGAGTTTTGCTGAAGCGTGCAAATCCTTCAGTGCATGTAGACCAAGCTATGATTTCAGATGGAAGTCGTGTGACATGTGGTTATCTGTGCCCCCAAACCATGAAAAGCCTGGCAACTTTGTTTAATTTTGCGTTGGACTTGGAGGGGTGCATAGAGAAGGCGCTGCAAGGACAGTGGTGAAGGGGAACCTCAGGTGAGTTTCAGCCCCCAGCAGTGGCTTATCACACCTTTCTAGTCAAAATGAATTGTGTCATATGCTTTCTAATAGAATGACTATTTATGTTTTAGATTTTTATTTTTTTTCCCTAGGAGGGACCCTCATCTATTAGAACCAGTCACTAATAGCACAGAATTGGCTTTAGGGAATGGCAGTTTCCAAGAGAATGTCATGCTGACTTAGAAATACCCAAGTTTTTTTGTATGGTGTTTCTGGCTACATCGAACACTGGAACATGTAAAGAATAAAGTACTGGCCAAAGCTATGCTGGAGAGAAATAAATAAATAAATAAATAAAACTGGTATTCTTCTAAATTGCTGAGAATTAAAAAAAAAACAAAAACAAAAAAAAACACCCCTGTTAGCACTCAATAATCAGAGTTGATTTAGCATTCTTGGATGGTAACATTCAGGCAATTGTCTTAAGGGTTAATGAGTATTTGAATACAGAGACCCCATCCAGAAATGGGTTGAGGCAATTTTCTCAGATGCTTTCTGGGCCACTCAGTTCTAGGCAATGCCCAATAAGTGATGTCAGGCTCCAAAAAAAGACTCAATTCAAGCTCAGAAATGCTTTGAGAGTTTCTAGGTCAGTATAGTCAGAGGACTAGTTGAAAGTATGGTGCCAATCAGGACCACTCTTTTCTTGATGACTTTTGAGTGTGAAGGTTGTTAACAATCAGCAGTAAATTTATACACTATTTAATTTTCTTAGGTAGAAACCTCCTTCCATGAAGACTGGGCTAACATCCTTTTATAATCTACTCGAAACGAAAATAAAATTTCCTAAATATGCAGTTTCTTGCTCTGAAACAAAACATACAAATATTTGAAAAATCACCTTGGATATTATGGAGGTGTGGTATCTTGATTCCAAATGTCCCATATGATAGGGTTGAAAACCTGTTATTATAGACTATTTTGGTTAGTTTGGGGTCATTGTCTTAGATTATTTCCTATGTCAGAGGTTTAAGAAATATAAAGACTAAGGGGACTGTTATTGTAAGAGCTGGTAGTTTGTGATGGGATCCCAGGCCTGGGTGTGGTTTTTCAAGTACTACCAGACAGCAGCAAGGTGCCGGGCTAGAACTAGCACAAGGACTGGCAAGGTAGTAAAAACAAAGCAGAGTGCTTCAGTGTTTGTGTTTTCAATGCCTCTTAGCTACTTTCCTTCTCCGTCTCTTTCCTTTCTGTCTTAAATCACCAGATTCCTGATTTCCCCATCGGAAAGACCCTTTAGTTCTTTTAATAGGGACAAGAACCTCATTGGTGGACAGGGAATTTAAAAACAAAACCATATAACCGAAGAAAGAGAGCAAATGTCTCTTTTGTGACTGCTATGTTACAGACTCTTTATGGTGTTCTTTACATACTTTAGTTCATGTAATTTTCCTAAAAGCATGGGAGGCAGGCATGCTGGCTAAAATGCAGAGAAGTTAATTAACTAGCCCAAATCAAGGTCATATAGTGGCTAGTGGAGCTGGGTTCAAATACAAGCCTAAATAATCTACCCTTCTACAAAATAATACCCAAGCGTAATAAAAGTGGCATTTCACAAATTCTAATTTAAAGAGACCTACATGCATTTCTTTACGAACCTCGATTCAATATCTTATTGTCTAATGTCTTCCTAAAAGGAATAATTTTGAAGTTGCCAGAGAGACAAGAAACAAAAGACTTTGATAAGGTCTTTCTTAAGTTCTAAAAATAAACTCCTGTTGGTTGTGAAAAAAGTGGGATCAGGGGTTGATGAAAGTTTTAGAGTCCCTATTAATGGTAAACCATAACTGTTTTCTATACTAAGGGTAATAATGATGAAGATTATAAAGACCAAAATTGGAACGATCACTATGTCAGGCACTTGCTATATTCTCTACAGGTGTTGTCTCTTTTAATCATCACAACAACCCCATGAGGCATCAACCACTAATTAATTAATTAAGAGAGACCATTAAAAGGCACTGGTTTTGCCTGAATCATGTTTTCATCCCTCACCACCAACTGGTGGATTGTGCTTTTTATATTTGAGTAATAATAAGAGTGCTGCTTAATGTAGTAGAGGCATGTGATTTCAGTAATAATAAGAGTGCTGCTTAATGTAGTAGTGACATGTGATTTCAGAGAAATCTCCATAAACACTTGATAATGTCTGTGCAGTGTGGCACTACCATGAAAATTCGTAGAGCCAATCATATGCATTGGCCTTAAGGGATGCCAAACCTTAACTAAGGAAACAGATGTTGAAGAAAAATTAGTGATTGGACTTAGAGTGAATTGAATTATCATGGCCTATCCTTTGACCTGTTCTTTTATTTTAAATAATATTCTTAAGAAAAATATGTAACTAGGAAAGGGCATGTGTTTTGTGTGTTTTGCTTTTTAATTTTTGTCTGCAGATGTCTCCATTTAATATTGAGACAGAGAGCAGGACGTTGGGGGAAAATGGTGATATACAAGTATAATTGGGGACACATGGATGAATAAATAAAATGATTGGAGAAATGTTTGTTGGCAGAAGAACTTTTGTACTTTTCTCCAAGAATGAATTAAGAAAATAAAACCCAACAAATTCAAAGTATAGAATTTCAAAGTAAGAAGTGGATGGCAGAAGAGAATGGAATTTTTTAAGCATCTGCTCTACCATGTCTCCTTTACACATATGCTCTGACATATTGTTAATACTTTTCCTAGGTTGATATTTTTTAACTCATTTTACGGGTACAAACATTGAAGGTCAAATTTAATGAACTTGCCTAATGTCACATTGCTAATAGGTGAGAGATGCCTCACATGCAAAAGCATGATTTTTTTCAATTATAAAACCCATGATCAAATTTTGCCTCCATGCTGCCAGTCATGTTTTAGCAAACATTTTAAAGCATGTCTTGTATGAAAGGCATTGTGTGTAAAGTGATGCTTTTTGGAGGAATTGCCTATCACATACACACAAAAATTAAAACAAGTTTGACATTCTGTTTGGCAGATTTGAGTGCTCATTTATTGAGATCAGGGGGCTGTAGAAAATGACTTCTGGAGAGACCTTTTAGATTTCCAGGGCTTTGATTCTTTTTAGGAATCTAGTGCCGAGACAAGAAACAATACTGACTTAAACAACAGAAGTTTCTTTTTTTCTCTCAAAAGAAAGCAGTCTGGAGGTAGGCAGTCTAGAAATCGTATTGTATGATCAGGTCATTAGAAACACAGACTCCTTTCCTGTTATCTCTCTGCTCTTCTATCCTTAAAGCATGAGCTACCATCTGTAAGCTCATCTGATACTCCAAGGTGAATACTGGAGTTCTAGCTATTAAGTCTTCACACCAAGCAGGAATTTGAGAAGTGTAAGAGGGCAAATGCCACTGTCTTCCTCCCTCTTAGGAGGCTTTCTCAAAAGTCCCCCCCACACATTTCAAATTACCTCTTATTGGCTACCCTTAGCAGTAAGGGAGTTTGCAAGTAAAAGTCTTTTGGCTGGGCACACTGCCATGTGGATTACATTTGGGGTTCTATTACTAAGAACAGGATAATAGATATTGGATAAGCTACTTGAAGTATTAACCATAATTAGCTAATCAGGTACTCACTCCCAGTGGCAGGACTTCCAATATAAATTCGTTAAAATCACATCCTCATTGCTGTGTGTGGTCTGGGATCATTAACAAATAATTGGATCAGCTGCCCACTCAGGGGAGAAGCTGTGGAACAGTAAGATGTGGAGAGGGTGTGCTTGAGAACCAGTGCAGCCTGAGAACTGTGGCCACGGACTGGGAAAAGGAGTGACTCACGAGTGTTCACAGAGCTTAGTCATTGTCCTTCTGCATCTCTGTAACCATGTACAGGTCAGCCAGGAGAGAGACAGCTATGTGCAGCTACATTCCTCATTGGCTCCAAACCGAGAAAGAGTCCCCACCCAGACATCCTTCCAGCTCTTTGATAAACTGATTGGATTTAACAATATTTCCTTTACTATGAGCAAATAACCATGCGATCATAGGACCAGAAGGAACCCAGGGTCATTTTCTACTGGAAGCAAGACTACATCTATGCTTTTCCCAGGGAGCTTTTCAAAGTAGGTGTTCAGTCAATCACCCTCCAGAGTTTCAACTTATTCAACGATTTAAGAGTTTTATCCATCTACCCTTGAGTTAGTTTTAACAACCCCAGAGATTTTTGTCTTTCTCTTCCCCCGACTCCTACTTCTTTCCAGGGTTTGTGACAGTCTAGCTAGAGGCAGAGGCGTGGCTTGGATTCCCATCATGTAGCCTCCCCGTCCAATCAGCCATGTCATGGTGGAATTTTTATTGGCCATAAATTTTTTTACTGGCTAGATTAATGTGATTGAAAGCATCACACCCAGTAAATACCGTCTGCTATTTGCTTTAGCAATACCTGTGGAAAAGGGCAACTTGGGACCCAGGCACCGTGGAGCTGGTGAAACCATTGGTTGTGCATGACCCGTTGGGGGCCCCTTTGACTGATGAGCAGACGTGGCTCTTAGAGGGAGGTCTCTGCCCAGCAAGAGGCTCCATTGGTGCATGCCACTACCATGTGTAGCCATGATTCACTCCACCGACTATCAAAGCTTTCTACAACTTTGCTTGCTGACTTTTGACCAGAGGTTCCCTTTCAACACGAGGAAAATCTGCCTAGAGAGAGAAAGAGAGAAACAACATTACAGGGAAATAAATGGCAGCCGTGTTTCTGGCAGTCTCAGTTTTATTGCCCAAGGAATTTCGGCTTGAGCCTGTCCTGTGGTGTTGCCCAGTGGATGTGTATGGTGGCATTTCATGGAGCATGGTTTATATCAGCATGGATTATTATAACAACAACAAGGGAGATATTCAATAAAACCTTGTTCGATGGCAAATTCTCCTGCATAAAACACTTCTCATAGGTCAAAGAAATGAATGGCGTGTTTATAAAAGTACTACCCACAGAAATCTACTTTCATAGAAAACCACTTTCTGAAACAGGTTTTGAAGGAAGGCCTGGAATCTGCAAGCCTCGGGTCCCCATCTGTTTTCTCCCCTCTGACCCTTGGTTGTTTGACTGCATGGTCATGACCCTATACTGAGTGGGGTAGATGGTCCGTGAAGATGTTCGTGCAGCTTTGCCTTCATGCCTCCCAGCAGCACCTGAAGCCCTCCTGTTCCTTCCTTCCTGGAAGAAATGCCAGAATTTCACTTCTAAAAAAAAAAAAAGAAAAAAGTTATAAAAGAGAAACGCAAACAGAGAATGAGCCAGATTGCTGAAGGGGATCAAGGATTGAAAAGCTGCATGCCTCAAAAGTTGCATGTACACAGAGAAACCCCAAAACTTTCCCTAAACCCAACCTGGAACATTTATCAGCTTGACTTTCTTTAGTCTCAGGCCAGATTTTAACCATTAGGTGACTTACAATTATACTGTTGGCAATGGCTAAGTTAGATGGTGGCCGGAGGGAATTCTCTTTTTAAATTCCGTTCCTTGGGTAGGTGGCATTGGCAAGGCTGTTGTGTCCCTTTGATGCCAACTCTGGAGAACCAGAATGCTCCTCGTGAGCTGCAGTCCTACATGTCAGAGTTTGAAGATGCAGGCTGGGAGGAGACAGAAAGCCTGAAGAGAGGATGATGTGGACAGACCGAAAAGGTGATGAAGAAAGGTTAAAGGAGGCAAGAAAAAAAAAGTCAGAAAAGACGTAAGAAAAAGGAAGAGAAAGTTATTTACAAAACAGAAAGAACGAGGTGAGGAAGGAAATGATACAGACAAAAATAAGGAACAGGTCTCTGGCAAATATATAAAAACAAAATCAAAAATGTCTTTTATTTGAAATCGTGAAGTTGGTTTCATAAGGTTTCCTGATAGCTTTGACATGTTGGGGTTACGTCTGCTTCTCTTCCCCTTTTTTTGCCATGACTATAGACCAAGCCCTACCTGGCACCAGAGACAATGTGAGTGCTCACCTTGTGTTTGTGAATGCAAAGATGCTATACAACAGTCATGCGCATTTCTGGTGTATTGATAGAGGGGAAAAGGCCTTGACAAATCACAGAAACAGCCCTTTACATGAAACGCCACCCCGTTCACTACCAGCCAGTGGCTCTAATCTCAGCTGAATGTGCAGTGTTTATTTTTCCAAGAATGGGGCCTTCTATGACTCATGGTACTCAGATGCTACTTACTAATGGACCCTTGTACAAGTCAAGAATGTGACACATGGCGAGACACGCAGCTTAACAATCACAAACAACAGCACAGTTAATGGGGGGTGAAGCTTCAGTGACATGTGTCACACCAAAGAGCCGACTCCTCCTGTTCCCTGAGGCCACAGATGAAGGGTCTCTGGATTGTGTAATAATGATAAAATATTGCCATCTGTTGGCATCCTGTGTAAGCAGGCTCTGACATACATAACGTTGATGTTTTTGCAGACTGCCTCTCACATTTCTCCAGGGAAAGGATGTGTAAAAAGCATTGGGGAAAAGAGCAAAACATGGCAGCCTGACCTTAAAGGAAGAGAAAAACAACATTCTGGAAGTTCAAACCAGGAAGAGAGCAGACTACATCACACTGCTCTAATCCCTTACCTTCAGGTGTCACAGTAGCTAAACCCACTCAAGGCTGCTGACACTTGACTAGATGGACCATAGGATTTAGCTTCAGAGATGTTATCAGATGAACTTGGGGAACATGTACTCCTCACAGTGGGTTCAGAGAGTTTGTAATCCAGGAGGACCTTTATTCATTGCCGGCAAAGATGTTGAGCTGTAAAAAAATCACACGTATTATGGGCAATATGATAAATGATAATAATCTAAAATATCCCCTACTATAATCATTTATAAATTCTGAATAAATGTGACAAAAGTACTTTTAATTTTTTTTTTTTTGGCTTAACGTGCAAAATAGAAATGAAAATAGAAACTAAAAAACAGTGTAATAATTACATGATGCTTCAGAAACCTGGAGAGGAGTTTGTCAGGCCTGATAACCTAGAATTTGGGTTATAATATCCATTTAGGGAGAGTACAATGCAATGAATCAGAACTGAGATCCCTATAAAACCAGGACCCTTGAGAGGCAACAGTCTCCGAGGGTAGGGGGCAGGGGGGAAACCTATTACACAAAGATACATGTTTATATTTGCCATGGCTCTGTTTAAAAAAAATAAAGTTACTCTGACAAAACCATGTCAGAAATTATAAGAATTTCACAGGTTTGAAATTAGAATTTACACTATTTTTATACTTCAGGAAAGCAGACCAAAAAATTTACAGAAAAACTGTTATCAGGGCCAGTGGCCACTGGTATAGTATCACTGTGGTGTGTTCCAGAAGAAAACTCAAAATTGTTCTAGAATGACTTTTCCAGAAATCGTTTTACAGGAAAGTCCACAAAAAAGAGAGGGAAGAAGGAAGGAAGAAAAAAATCTAAGCCTCATTAAAAACTCCATTACCATATTATAAAACACATGAAAATACTCATGAGCAATATTAAAAGAAATAATGGGAAAAAAATGCAAATGATGGCTCAGAATTTTTCAGAATCAATGGATACGTGTTTCTCAGATTCAAAACCCATACATCCAGAAATATAACTGATAGGCCAGGTAAGGAGCCTAAAGAAAAGTTACAATTTGTAATAAGGTATATGCTAAGAAAAAATACAAAACAAAAAGTTTAAAAAAAGTAAAAAGTTTACAAAGTAAAAAATATATATATAACTGAAAACTAATCTACCTTTAGACACATTGTAGTGAATACAAAACTTAAAAGACAAGTCCTCAAAAAATAAGTGTGAAAAGAAAACCATCTACACACAAACTATTAAAAACCACACAAGTGTAGATTTCAAAAGTGCAGATTCATTTAATCTCTCCAGATTTTAGCTGTCTCTTATAGAAACACATTAGGTTGCTTGTTTACAAGAAATATAAAAGTTTAGAATAATATAAATTTATGTAAATAGTATATGTAAAACCTTCATAACAACTTGACTCCCTAAATTCCATTCATTTAAAAAAATAATGGAATTATTCAGTCACTCAGCTATAATAGTTCAAACCATTTAAAATCTCATCCACTACAAAAAAGATAAGTAGGACTGTGTAAATACCCACTCCTATAATAATGAAACAGTTTGTACCAAAAGTAGATGCCAACAAAATATAAATAATGATTCTTGGTCATATAGCATGGTTTTGTAATAAGACATATAAACAGAAAGAACTCTTACCTTTCTTTTTTTTTTTTTCTTGAAGATCTTGTTATTCTTAGGATCATAATAACCCAGCCATTCAGTTCCTAGCAAAATAAGTTTATTTCAGGCTAAATTTCCTTATTGATCTGTGGAGAATTTGAAGAATAGAAGGATAAAGGTGAATTATCAATATCCAATGAAAATAAATTTTTAAAATGCCTTTCTAATTTTAGCACATATTGATGTCATTGAACCAGGCTAAAACCTACATTACACCACATTATTTATTCAATAAGATTCCAAAAGTTGATGAAAAAATGGAAAAAATGGAATTAAAAGATAATATGGGTCTTTCCATGAGCTTTTTGAAGACTCTTTGTTTGTAGTTCATTATCCTGTAGAAAATTTTTACTCTTAAAGATTTGCGTATGTACATTTAGGGACTGTAAACTAAAAATCGAACTATTCCCACCACCGCTGAAAAGAATTAAAGGTCTTCATGTACTTTGTCTCCATAACTGTATTTTCCCTGACATAAAACTGTTCCACTAACCTTAGCTTCCCTTCCATGTTCAATACTACAAGGGGTATTCAGAAAGTGCGTGGAAATATTTGTATTATCTTTTAATTCCATTTTCCACACACTTTTTGAAGTACCCTCATATCTTAGCCATTCTCAATACTCAACACTGTCATCCAGCCCAGATGGGGGGCAGACATCATCGTCAATGTACTAGATTTTGGTGAAAAGGCAGCCTCAGAGAAGTTACAGTATTCCCAGCAGAGCCAGCTAATTTGGTGGTTGAATTCTGATCCAGATTCTAACTTGATTTTTCCTTTAGAGTTTTCTTTTTTCATCAAATGATTGTCCCATCTTCCTCTGTCTCTTCTGAAATAGACTAAAATGTGGATTTTACAAACCTGGCCTATTCCAGATCATTCAGCATAGGTGGACTGAGCATAGCACTAATAAGTACATAATTTGAAGTTTGATTCCTGCGTAGGTGGGTTCAATATGATCTGCTTCCTAACTAAATATTGTATCCCAAACCATCTGGTTAAAAAATGGTGATATCAATGAAAATGGGACAGTTGGACCAGCTATCCAGAATCAGAAATGTCATTTCATGGTTGACACCTCCCAACTCTCTAATCTGGACAGTTTATTATAATGAAAGCTTGCCTCATTGTTTATGGCCACTGTTCTATATATCCATTGTAAAAAGAAGTTTAGATGGCATGGTCATGCTGCATGAAACTAAAATTTCTCATGTGAGCTTTTATATATAGTGACTGCTTTGTAACGTTTGAGCACAAATCTTTCAGCAAATTTGGGCGAATACTGGAAACTAAGCTGTAAACATGATTTGGCTGTTTTGGTCTGTGTTGCAACTCAGTCGTCTGGTTGCTTGGTTTCATTTTGGAAATATACTCAGATTTTAGTTGAACTAATCTCTATGTTTTCAGAAAGGCAGCTCCAGAATCCATTGTGTTCAAATGTATATCAATTCATCAGTGGCACACCTAGGATCCTTAACATTTAGTGGATTAAAAAAATAAAATAAAGGCAAGTGTTACAGTGTGCCCGCAATGTTATAATCAGAGCCCATGCTTAGTATCACCTTCCTAAATGGACGCAGCACTCAGAATGTTTGTTCTGCTACAATTAATCACATGCTTTTCAAATGTCAACATAATTTTCATGGTCTGGTAAAAAGTAGTATTCATAATACAGAAAAATAATAGAGTTACCATTAAAAATTGATCTGTCACTGTTCATTTTAAAATCATTGGTTCTGCCTGACCAAACTGTATGGAATTTTAAGTTTCCATCCAATGTATCCCCACATGCCTGCTTGGAAAGTTTACCTGGCCTTCTGCATTCAGCCCAAGCTTTGCCATTATGCAGTGCTATATGTGAGTGAATATAGGATAAAAGAAATATAGTAACTTGATTCTTTCTGAAAATCACATCTCAATGTCTGAGTACCTTACACAGAGTAGGTTCCCTAACGATTTAAAGTATGAGGACTCCTGATAAAAAACGACATAATTTTATGGATTCTCTGATGTTTCTAAGCTTTACAGAAATAAGAATTTTTGATAGAGGGACAGTCAATCTTCTATTCAAGAATACTTTATAAAAGAGTGTACCATGAAGTAACCACATGTTCAAGTGTATCACTGCAAACTCTGAGCCAGCTATTCATTTTATGAAAATACATGAACCCCTACTTAGAAAATTCCTCAAAGAAAACACTTTCTTTTTGGTTAAAATGAAAATAACCTGAAGACTAAGCTACTATTTGTCACAGTAACTTCAAGTCATATATTGCATGGATTCGGTGATTCCTTTAACAAGAAACAAATGATTTGTGCTTATTATGATCACAGTTCTCCCACATGACTTTTGGATTTCTAGATTCCTAAATAACTAATGTTAGCATCTACATTGGGCTAAAAATAGGCCTATACAATCAATTTTACTTTTCTAAAAAAGTGAAAAGAACAAAGACATAACATAGAAGAAAAGAGAACCTGACTAAATATGCAGCTCACTGATTTTTTTTGTATTTCCATTATTATTAGATATATCCTAGTGAGAGTTAATGAATATATCAGCACAATTTGTGCACTAGTACCCCTTTATTACTTTAATATATATATTTATAAAATTAAATGAGCATTTGGAAAACACGAGAAAAGTCATATATAGAGGTTTTAACAGTGATTTTTATGCACAGACAAATCAAGTTACCCCTAGGAGGGCATGTGTTTTAGTTGTCACATCCTAGGACTAGTGATAGAGATGTGTCTCTGTTTTATTTAATCCCCACTCCATGCTGAAGTGGTCTGAGCCTAGGGATAAAATCTATAGCAGATTTGCTAAGAAAACCCAGCTGGCCCATGTAGAAATGAAACCTATGCCCATTCAGACATAACAATCACTTCCTTTCCAATGGATCAGCCCAACACCAGCCAATAACAATAAAAGTTTCTTTAAAATAAAGTTCCCACAAAATCTGTCACAGATAGCCATGTAGTCACATTGCTTATGAGTTAAAAATCACTAGCCATCAAACTGCAAACTTTTAAGAGGCAAGTATTGAAATTCTCCAAACTTATTTTCTCAAGGTCTATTTTAAGGTCTTCCCTTAGATCAGCCTAATTCCCTTCATCGTAATGGTCTGAAGCTGTCTTTCCTTTTGACAAAACCAGCCAGATCTTCTCAGAGGCTATTTCTCTTTTGGGTAATGCTCCCCAGTTGGGCGATGCATGGCCTGTCCTCAAAACTTGCTGCATTTCACATTTTCCCCAAAATGTAGAGCAAACAAAATTATAAATCTGAAGTCTTGGATATTAGGTTTGATAGATATATGCTAAATAAGGGTTAAAAATATTGCAACGATGAATATAATATCTATGGATGAGAGTGGATCAGTAGTTTCTCAATATGAATCTGAACTATTTCATGCTGAGTGCTTGAGACCCACAAACTTTCAAAGACCTTGTTATACTATTAAATAGTGGGAAAAATAATTTTTGGTTCCAAAATATGAAAATTACAAAACCGAAACTATTAATAATTTTAAAAGCTAAATTATATAAATTATTCAGTTATAATAACATAGTACAAAGTTGGTCATTTTATTTTGTTTTATGCTATATGGGTTGTAATCTAAAATATCTGAATGCCTAAGACCTAAGTAAAGCTTAAAACCACCCTGATCAAAGTCACTTGGAAGAGTTTTAAATACAGATTTCTGGGTTCTACTCCAGATCCAAAGATTCAGATATTTCAGAGGGTAAGCTGTATTTTAAAATATCCTCAAAATTATTCTGATGATTAACTCTGTATAAACTATGTCATATGGATCAGGTTTGGTTTTTTGGCCAGGACAAAATCCTTAACACGGAGGATTTGAGGGATACAAATTATACTTGTATCCCAGATACTTAAAACTGTCTCCAAAATGGTACACTTCAGCATCATTTATGTAAATCACAGATCCGTGTGCTTCTCTGACCCAGCAATACCACTTATAAGAATGTATTTTATATATTTACCTGAATATATGCATGTTTTAATTAAAAATAACCAGAAACCATCGAAGGACGCATCTATTGGGAACTGGCTGAATAAATGTAAATACCTTACCGTACTCTGGGGCTGTAAGAAGGAACAAACACCCTCTGTCCCAATTTGGAAAGATATCCAGGATATACTACTAGGTGAAAAATAGAAAGATGCAATGCAGAATATATTATCTGTTAACATTTGTATAAGAAAGACTAGAAATTAAAACACATCTTTGTATTGGCTTCTACTTGTCTAAAAAGAACTATAAGAATTCACAAGAAACTAATAAATATGGCCACCTATGGGGTAAGATGGTTGTGAAGTATAGAAAAGGTGGATAGGACAGGAGTGAAATTTACATATACACACACACACGTATATATATGTGGGTGTATATATATATATAAATATATAATTATATAATTTTTAAGTTATGCAAAATGTATCTACAGCATTTTTAAATAATTAAAAATACAAAATAAAGTAATTTTCATATTTTATCTTATTCTTAGAAAATAAATAAGTTTTATAATCCTTAGGTAATGAGAATTTGTAAGACTAATTTTTTTTTCTTGACAAAACATCCATACAATAAAATGAAATAATGCTTGTAAGAGATCTTTCAACAAAAGCTATCAAATAAATCCAAAAGTTTAGCAGAAGATGTCAAGCCAGGGGATATGTCTGCCATCAGTCTTGGCTTGAAAGCTAACTGCTTTTCAGATTTTTCTGGAATGACTTTTTTTCCCCACCAGAGTATACTCTTTGATACTTCCTTCCTTGCCAGAAGTCCCTTAGTTTTCAATCCAAAAGTCCTGAGGCAGAATATGGCAGCCTCTGACCAACTACAGCAGCTTTCTAATGCAAAATGAAAAAAAAGGATAAGTCCATCTGCAACTCAAAATTCTGGGGAAATTCTGGAGGTGGGTGGATAACAGTTACCAACTTTGACACACAGCCAGAACACCTGGGAGGGCACACCCAGATCATCTTGCATTATTTGCTTTTTCTGTTTGAGACCTATTAGAAGGGGATGTGTGTGTGTAATAGCACTATAGAAAAATGGTTCATATCTTGAGTTACACCTAATTTTTCATGGAGTTTTGATACAAGAGCGATAGTACAGACTCTCATAGTAAGATATTTCTTAAATGTGACTTCACTCTTACCTCTCATGCCAAAAGAATATTTCTGGGTGTTAGGCATATGGGGATTTCCAGTTGTCCATTGGTCCTTCATGCACAGCACCCTGCTGAAGCTTGTAGAAGGGGAAGGCAAGTACCCTAAGGCTTCCACCTACGCTCCTTTTCCCAAAATACCACCTGCACCTCCAATGAGCATGGCTCTCTTGCTGCAGGGTTTGGATTCTTTTCCCAAAATAAAAGACACCCAACCCTTCATGAAATTTTTAGTCATTTCATTCTTAGAGGGATGATTCATCAGTATAAAATTAAGTAAACAAATAGGAGAAAAAAACTATTGCAATTATACAAACATTCATATGTGTCATTTTAATAACCAAACTGGTTCTGAACTACTTTTGAATGGCAATAGTTACATTCCTCTTCTTGTTGTTTATTGAGCTTGTGGCCGCTCTTAACTTCATAAGTATTGTGCTGGGATACTAGAGCAAGAGCATGAATCTACAGACGGGGTTATGGGTGAAAGTGCTATATGCCCACCTTGGCACTGGAAGTGGATTTCAATCCATATGGCAAAAGTAGTGATTTTTCACAACAGTCATGCCCATTGAAAAACCTAAAGCAATTATTCATCCTTCCTGGCTTCTAGAAGATCTAACATATTCTGAGGTTCTGTTTTTTCAACTTTAAAGTCCTTTCTTACCTAATTCTATGGGTTTTAGATGGTTATGTCATGGCAACACACATGAAAGCAATTTATAGCTAATTATTTTACCCATGCATAACAAGCATTATGCCATGTGATCTTAATTATTTTAATAATAATAACAATAATACAAATAAAAATAAGCAACCTCAAAAGATTTTCAACTTGGAAGGACTGTTGTAGTATGCAAGGGTACTTCAAAACGTTCATGGAGACATTGCATTAAAAAATAATACAAATCCTTCCATGAACTTTTTGAAGAAAATTTTTTTTTCACACAAGAGGGAACGGCCATCCAAGAGATCATGAAATGTTCTTGGGTCTCTCATCCAGTTAATGAACAAGAGGTGGTGTTTAAATCACAAGCCTCCTAGTTCCCAGTCCAGAGTTCTTTCTGTCACATCATGTGACCCTTCCATCATCATCACAGAGTGAGAAATGCTCTAATTCCAGTTTAAAAAAAAAAAAAAATGTATACAGATTTGCACAGGAACTTAAAAAAAATCTATTCAATCTCTCAGTGATCTTGTTTTAGTCTTAAAAATGTTGTTTTTACTAGTTTGCTTACATTAAGCAATAATTATTTTATAAGCACTTGAGAAATATGTTGGTAGTATATCACCCTATAGCTGTCTGGAAATTTCTTCAAAACAGAAAACACACATTAAAGAAAATATAAAGGTACAATTGTGCTAGAATCCTAGGCCAAGGAGATTATGGGTTGTTTTGTTTTGTTTTATGTGATTCCTACTGGTGCCTTCTGTATCTTCTAGTTACTGGTTCTTGATAACTTAGAAACCAAGCACACATTCTCTCTCTTTCTTCCTAAGGAGAAATAAGAGCTAAAGACAAGTTTTGTCCCATTGCTTATTCAGTCCAACTCATTTCTAGTTGGGTTGTAACTGGGCATATGGTAGGCATTAAAAACTTGTTGAAATGTTCTTCTTTTGGGCCGAGCCCGTGGCGCACTCGGTAGAGTGCTGCGCTGGGAGCACGGCGACGCTCCCGCCGCGGGTTCGGATCCTATATAAGAATGACCAGTGCACTCACTGGCTGAGTGCCGGTCACGAAAAAACGACAAAAAAAAATAAATAAATAAAAAAAAATTTAAAAAAAAAAAAAAGAAATGTTCTTCTTTTGTTAGCATGCTCTACATCAGAGGGAGTCCAACCATGAACCTTCTCAGATGTATCGATTTTTTATGGCATTATACACAGAAGACAGATCTAACAATTATTTTCAGCATGTCTTATTTTAGAGATTTAAAAAGATACAAGTAGTGAGTTTATTTGCTTTTATTATTGCTTTTGAGAAGAAAAGTGTTGCTTTTTAAAAATTTTTTATTTGAGTCCCAAACATGTCAAGGCAGGTTTTTAGGGATCTGGATTTTCCATGGTGAATCAGGATGTGTCAGAATAATCTGATTAGATGGATAATGATTCCTTGTGAAAGATAATAACAGTTCATCTTTTCTGATCAAAGATACAGGAACTTACATAAAGGTGAACGAATGCAGCCTCTATGTTTAATAAATGCTCAGCAAATTTCCATGCCACCAAGCTATTGAAGAATTTCCTTTTCTCCTGTGACTGTGTCTTCTCATGACTGTAAAGGAAAGCACTGGAGAACTGGAGAGAGATGCAGAGCTCTGAGTTAGTCAGAGTTCCAGTATCCACTCTGTTGTCAGGTAGCTGTTTGATTTTCTGAACAATTTAACCTTCAGCATCCATTTATTGAGTGAACAATTTTCTTGGGTTTCAAATTCTTTATCTGTAAAATAATGTCATATACAAGCAAGTAAGGTTCAACCACTGTGCGTAAGGGATTGAGATGTCTTGGAGGTAACTTGGATGGGGACAGGCAGAACTTTTTTGGTGCCATGAGTGGGATACTTTGCTGACTCCTACTGATATTAGAGCAATTCCACTCATACCAGGTATAAATATTGGACTTCTAAGTAGAATTTTCCTTGACTAAAAGTTTGGATGACAAAGAAAATAATTTAAAGACCACTGTTCTTGGTGAATTTCAGGGTTTCTTTGGCTCAGAGATTCTAAGGTTGCTTAAGTTATTATTATGATGGCAGTTAAAGTTAATGATCATTATATGCATATGTGCTCTTGTTTAAATATATAATTTAAAACGTATTTTAGTCTACTCTGATAATTTTTAACTTCTTCAAAGAGGAATTATATTCATCTCTTCATTTTAACTTTTAACCTTTCTACTTCGTAGACGAGTCACACAAAACAAAGGGAATATAAGTCGGTTGCCCAAGATCACATAGAAAGTTAGATGGATGTCAGCATTAGAATCTAAAGTTTCCAATCTCTGGTTGAGTTTTGATTCCAGTAACTTACCTGGAAAGTGAAGAATTAGCATGAGTCCAATCTGTTGTTGCTCAAAGGCAGAAGAATTTTTATAACACTTCCAGAATTCTGAGATGGGAAAAGTTGTTACTGGTCATCTAGTCCAGTTCTGCAACCCATATGCAAGAAGACTCACTATCTGAGACACCTCTTCCCCATGAATGCCACTTTACTTCATGGCCAACCATAAAGCTTTTTGGCTTAATAAAGTAGGAAGAGCAAAATGACCCAAGGTAAGATTTTACGTATCAATATTTAGTTTAGAAGGATACAAATTCAATAAAACCTGAACACACAGGACCAAAATAACAGCTATATTTTGTCAAACCTCTGGAGGATTTATCAATGAAATTGAAATACTTAACACATTAGTAGTTGGCTGATTGGCTAAACTCTTCACTTTCCAACAAGCCAAGAGACATGCCACTACAATCATGTATTTAATCTGTTTCCTAAGACCACAATGATGTAATGGGCTGTAAAGTTAGGGTACGTCGAATAGTAGCAGGAAGTACTTGCCTAATTCTGTTCCTAACTATTCCTTCTAATGCTTTTAGGACATCCCCAGGGAGCATCTTCGGTGTGCTAGCTGCCTCGAGCCCTTCCCAATATTTGTCGTAACATTTCTTCTCCTGTGCTTATTTTCCTCTCTGGCTCCTTCAATAATGTGCCTTGTTATTCCCTGCTCTAATGTCCAGCAATACTGCCACCCAACACTACCCAGAAGGTATATCCTTTTAGGATTTTCTAGATGAAACATTGTTAGCACAGCTCTCTGCTTTAGCTGCCATGATTATTTTGTGATCTGACATAAGGCACATTCACTTAACCTTCAGTGAATCTCCATTCTGTATGAAAGCTACTGTGCAATGACACTCTGCCTCTCAGTATCTTATAGATATTTTATAAAACTAGCATTTTAATATTTTACCATCACTTTATTGAAAATTATTCTTATCAATTAAGACCTCATGGAGTTGAGATCATCTATGAAATTGCACCTTCCCTTGGACTCTAAAATTGACTTTGAGTGGCCCTCAACTCTATTTTTCTGGGTTGTTTTTTTCTCAAGGTTCTTTAGTATCTCTTGGGATTAAGCCTATTCCAGCTGCCCTGCAGAAGTGGCCACAGTACAAGGAAAAGTCCCGTTTAGCTTCTCAAGCTGAGACTCCTCACTACATATAGACATTGCATTTTCTTACAAGATTTTCACTGTACATTTCCACGTAAACCCACCAGATATTTTGTCCCCATCTGTAATAACTCCAAGCTGTTTGTAGAGGCACAATAATCTGCAGAGTTACTTGAACTATCGAAAGAATGGCTGTAGAAGTAGCACATAGCTGTTGTACCCAAGGAAAGAACTTAAGATACAACTGTTGCCCAGTTTAATCTTGGTGCCAAGGTACTCAGAGACCGTGTCTTTGAAATATCCCTGCCCAAGTAGTTAAAATAAATTAAAAGGTCGGCCTATTCCAGGAATGGTCCCTAAAATGACAATTTTTTCTTCATGTTCAATGATTATTTTTTCAAAAAAGGTGCTTTTAAAAACTACCTTTTTGCTAACGAAATGCATAATCTGTCCAAAAACAAGGCTGTGGCTTAGCAGGTTGTTCTACTCAGCTTTCCAACTGAAAGTAAACAGGATGCTTTGCTTAATTTTCCCTATTTTTCTTCATTTACAGTCATGCCATACCGTCTCCTCCCTCACAGCCCAAGGCGAATTTAGAGGGAGCCACATCGATGTGGTAATACCAAGAAAAAACTATTTCTCCTCCTTGAGTTTAACAGAGAATCCAAAAGGAGAGAGTTAAAATAAAAAAGCATACTTTTGTTTGCTGGACCTTGACTTATGGGATGATATAGAGGTGATATGGGGATGAGATTCCAGGAAAGTGCTTAAGTAGAGAAGAACACAGGTTATAGAAAAGTTCTAGTGTGAAAAATTCAGAGCAACTATAAGAAATACGTGAAAAAGCACAGATGAAGTCTGAGTGCCATTTGAATACTGGTGGTTCGTATTCATAAGAAAGAACAATTCACACAGTCAGGAGATAGATTCCTGTTTGCAGATTTATTATAAAAATTAAGTAAATTCTGACTTGATTGAGAGTATTAGTATAGGAGCACCTTTGCTGTGCTTGATTCTTAGCTGTCATATGCTTGCGGAATGCATATTGATAGGATACCAATGCTTTGATAAAGCAAAATCTATGATCATTGTCTTATTTTTCAATTCTTACCAATAAGTGTATCAGAAGTATAATTCAATAGCCTTCCTTAATTAGCTACATTCTTTAGTCGAATAAGATTTTTAATTGTTTTTAAGCTATCACACAAGTATAAAATTCACTGTGGAGGAACAATTACAAAATACTATTTTTTAAATGGTGTGGTGGGAAAATCAGTCATTGTTGTATTGATTTTTTTATACCCTTAGTATACTTTATAAGTATTATTTAGTGCCTACTGTATGTAATACAAAACATAAAACAAACCAAGATAATAATTTCATTGTATGCAACTATCTGTAGTTTTAAAATTGTGGTTGTTCTGTTCTTTATACTCTTCACTATAACTCATAATATGCAACTTTTCTTTTTCAGATGCAGGAATTAAACCATCCGATTAGATAATATCTTAGAGTTGACATCATGATGCTGACTACTGTTTAAATATGACCAACATGATGACTATCAATGTTTTATTTTACTATCAATGAATACCTACAAACTTGTCTATAGTATCTTAACATTTTTACAAAAATGGTTTTTGAATGGGGCTGCTCACAAAAACAAACAAAAAAAATTAAAATTTTACATCCCTGTCCTAAGCTAAACCTCTTGTTTGTGTGCTTAGGGAAAATGTTTAATGATAAATAACAGAGAAGCTACGTAGACTGTTGTGCTGTGTACAAGTCCAGCCACACCCAAATGCACTTCTGGAGACCAGAACATATATGATGCCACATTTCACATATCATTAAGAACATCTGCCAGCAGAAAGAATCATTTCACTTTTAAAGTTTTATGCCCTGGAGGCTACCTAGTGCATTAAGCCCTGGGTGAAAACTGAGTAAGCCAGTGATTTGAACCCATTCAAATGAAAAAGTAAAAAAGCAAAGCACCTTGATTATTTCAACTACAGAGCAAGCTCTGGGCTTTGAGATCAAGTCCCTATCCTAACTTTTTTGCACAATACTCCTGTGTGGTTGACTAAATCCAAAATAGTGTCTAATTTCTCATAATGCTATAGGCATCCAGGCCTGGGTAGATTAACTTTCCATTCATGAAATGTTTCATTCAGGTGTTCAGGAATATTGCAGGAAAAATAAATGAAAACTTAATATGTATTTGCATCAAGTCATTTTCCCATCAATAACCTCGACTTACTGGAAAATTAGAAAGATAAACTGTAAAATTGTTTATATTCATTACAAAAATATGTTCTCCATATTTAGCAGCCCTGTTCATGTAGTAAAATGAATGTATACCTTTCTGTTTCTTTTACCATAAACAGTACCAAAACCTACCCATCAAGTTTAGATACACAACAGTTAGCTTAACTTAAATATTATCCCTATTTCGGTTGCATTTTTTTACCTGTGAGTACAAAGAAAATTTTGTCCTGTGATCCTTCGATTGCCACCTGCAAGGACCCATTTTTTTCTGCAGTATTTCACATTGTTTTCCAGCCAGGTTACTCTCTTGTGATGTATGTTTTCCAGGTGAACTTTCTTTTGACTAGGAGGCTTTATTCTTAATACATAATTCACCTTTAAATTCATGCTGTAAGTGAATAAGGGAATCTTATAAAGTTCTGTTGATGTTGCCATTGTTATTATTATTATTATTTTTTAGCCAGGGAAAAAACAAAACTCTTGGTTTTTAGGAAAAGGTAGAATGTGTTAGTCTGTTAACACATAGTTGAGCCCTTAATGTGTGTAGAGATTTCAACAAGTTCTTCTACATGGATATGAGAAAAATAAAACATGCAAGGATCCCTTTAGAGAAAGGAAAACTTCAGCATATCTGATAATATTTGAATCAATGTAATATAAAAAGGCTTCAACCACACACATTTACTTAAGTCCTTCATCACCTCTTGCTATTTTCATTCCAATTGTTTCAGCTTAGTTGATTTCACCCGCGTTTGGTTGGCTTTTTGCAAAGCTTGGCTTCAGTGTGCCAATATGCCATGTAATTATACATTCATCCATGAAAGTGCCCAGGAAATGAGTTTGCAGTCAGGACATTTTGGTGCTGCACAGAAATGCCACTATATGAATCCTGGGACCTACTGTTGAGGCAGCAACTTGACCCTGATCTCCACCCTAACACTTAACTGACTAGCATAGGATACTAAATTGGTGTGAACACCGACCTTGTTTCGCCAGTACATCCTCAGCTCCTAGAATAAAGTTTAGCACATAGTATGTCTTCAAAACAGTCAGAGGCTCTTTTTTTTTTTTTTTTAAGATGAAAACAAAAACTTCTAATGATTAGGAACCGTTAAACCAGAAGAAAAATAAAAAGACCATTTATTTACAAGAAAACAGTTTACTTAAAATTAAAGATATTCTGTATCCATCTGAGCGAGCACAATACAACTTCACCCTTCTGTATTTAAGGATGGCTAATTAGAAGTTGATTTATGTCAACTTCTTCAGATAGAAAACAATCTTTTACTAAATTAGTTTTTGTTTCTCCATAATCCCCTATTTAATTTTGTTCTAAAAAGACCATTGAGCGTTATACCCACGAGCAGACTTTTAAGAGTGTTCAGTCCCAAAGCAGGCTATAAGCATTGTCATAATCTCTTACTTTGATAGATTGAAATATTGACAATCACTTTATCTGAGAGTCAGACATGAAATTATCGCTCATCTGTTGCTCACAGCCTCCTGGCCTTAGGCGTTTCCTGTGTCAGCCTGAATGTAAGAGAGTAGTTGCTGCACTTCATCCACTACACTGATCTGGATATAGCAGCTGACCTCCTCCTGCAGATCCATCATAAAGCCCTGGCAAACAATCGTGTATTTCTCAGGTAGTGATGCAAACTTTCAGGCTTTAGGCTTTGAATTGCCTATGAAAAGGGCACGAGAAATGTAAACACAAAGGGTTTCTGCAGGAGGCTAGTTCTTCCAGGAAGCTTGTAATTGGCTGCCACTGGCCTATCGGTGGCTGAAACTGCAGAAAGTGGATATGCTCTAAAATGTCACGGTGCAGACTGGCTGACAGTTTTTTGTCAGTCAATCCAATCATCTAAATCACTTCTTTGTATCTGAACCTGGGAAAAAATAGCAGTTAAGGGAACTACAGAGGATGTGGTTATCCTGAGATAATCAACCCCCTGGGGAGATCAGACACACCTGGGTTACTCTGTCTTATGCCTGGGAGAGTGATTAAGGCAGAGAAACTGCACCCGGTTTCCTTTCACCCCATCACACCTTGATACAGCATTAACCACCAGCCTATAAATACATCCCTTGATAAAATCAGCTTACATTGTACACACGACTGTCGTCCACAAGGAGAAGGGGCAAATAGCGCAGGAAGCTATAGACTGTTATTTTTTCTCTGGCAAGGATTCATAGATAAAAATTGATTGCAAGAGCAGTGTCGCCTGAGAATGAAGGCCACGGCTGGGTCCTCTGAGATTTACCCTGTAAGTCATACCAGCCTCACCTGGGAAAGGCCACCTTGGGGAAAGCAACTGGGGACAAAAATCTTCCTCTTCTCAATCTGGGTTAGTGCAAATGAAATCACTCTGCATAACAGGAAAGACAAGAGCTCTTTTTATTTCCTTTGGGACCAAACCTGTTTTGCCTATGAGCCTTTGGTCACGAACAACTTTTCTGCCAGGTGAAATGGAGTGTTTACAGGCATGGAAAAAAAATTTAAAAAGAAGAAATTTTTATTTCCCTTCTCCACACTAAATGCATTTCATTACCCCAGACTTCTCAGGCTTGATGCCAGAAATCTCACATATGAAGGAAAACTAGTTAAAATAAAACAAAACCAATCCCGCCCATTTTGATTTCAGTGTGGAAAAAGTCTTTTCACGTGGGTCAGTTATAAAATAGAAGTTAAGAGCCACACCAACTGAATGCTACGTGCTCAGAAGATATTCCCTTCTTCCTATAGACAAGATAGCATTCTACACAGCTGCTTTAGTCACCAGCCGAAGTGAGTTTGCCACTGAGGTGGTCTGTATATGATGTGCAATAATCAATCCTAAATGTATGCTTGGGTCTGAAAGAGATTTCCACAAAATTGCAAACCAGTCAATGCAGTAGAAGAATACAAGGAAGTGTGTATCCTTCTCATGAACTTTGTGGTTCTGTCATAATTTTTGAATGATGTTCATGCTCAGCCTGGCTGGAGATGAAGTTTAAAATCACATAAATTACAGGTCGTCTTTAAAATGTAAATATCAGCTGGGAGATGAGTGAGAGAATCTTAGAAGGTAATTTCACCCCATCACACCTTGATACAGCCTTAACCACCAGCCTATAAATACATCCCTTGATAAAATCAGCCTACATTGTACACAGGACTGTCATCCATGAGGCCATTTGAGACAGGAGTTAAGCCAAGGGACATTAGGGAGACAGGATTCAGGGTGGGATAAGAGCAAAATGGTCTTTTAGTGAAAACACTGATTTTCCCTCACAGTGATGTGTGAGTATTGTCATTGCCCAGTTATCACACTTTTTATCTTATCCATTTCCCCAATCCAGTAAGTGTGAAGTGATATCTTGTGCTGTTTTGCACTTTCCCAATTATTGGAGTGTAGGAGCATTTTCTTATATGCACATTGGTCGTTCAGCTTTTCTCTTGTATGAATTACTTATTAAATATTTTGCCTGTTTTCTATTGAGTTGTTGGACTTAATTGTTTTTTTAATATGTGTATGTAAATGGTCCCAGTAACCTTAATTCAATGACTATACACAGATCTCTCCTGAGCTCCCCAAACTCTTCCTCTGATCAATTTGTCCATTTCTATGTAAATTCATTTGTGTGTGTGTAAAACTCTCACAGAATATGCAATTTTTGTTGTCGTGAACACATATCTAAGAGGGCCTTGTGAATGCATTATGGTGAGGATGCCCCGGCGTGCGTTTACATACATTTTTTTCTGCTGGAGCTCTAGGGATTTCTAAGGTTCTGAGGTTTCTTTGTTTACTTGTTTGTTTGTTTGTTTGTAGTTGCTAATTTCTTGGAGGCGTCTTCGAAGAGGAGGTAGCTTTGAATATCACATGCCTAAGATTTTAAGTTTGGGGGTATGAATTAATTTTTTCCTCATTTAAGGCTTCCTATCAAATGGCAAACTTCCTCATTGCTTCTGAGCAAGTGAGAGGATTGTGATTGCTCAGCTTTTCATTGACAGGGTGGATTTCTGAGGGAGTAGAACAGTAGCTGCCTCCGCACTGGGAGGCTCAAGATCACTTCTGTCTTTACCTTTGGCTCTGGGATCCCAGCCCCTACTATCTATGATGCAACAACTGAGATCATTCACGATGCTCTGGCATTTAATCTTTTTTTTTTTTTTTTAATTTAATTTTCTTTACTGTGCTTAAGGATTGCCACTCCATACATAACTCTTATTTTTGAAATTGCAGCTATATATTATATACTATTATTGTTGTTAAATATTTTGTAAGTTCTACATGTTCACATCAAGAGAAACCCTCTTCATCACACAGCAGGATATTAACACCCATCTTAACATTTTTCAAAACTACTACACTTTCACTCCTAGGATAAATCCTACTTTGTGTTTACATTTTAGTATGAATTGCATTTGCTAATATTTCTTAGATCTTTGCATTATGTTTTAAAATATATTAATTTATTATTTTTTGTTTCTTTTATTATCCTCATTTGTTTTTGATATAAAGTTATATAGGAGTATAATGAATCAAGTAACTTTTTCTCTTTTATTATTCTCTGAAACGGTTTTTAAAAGATGACCCAATATTTTGTATATTGTTATTTAAATGATCTCTAAAATCAGCTTAGCTGTATATGCTCTTTCTTTTTTGTGGGGGAGAGGACATTTTTAATACCTGATTCAATTTCATTAATGCTTTTTTATATTTTTAGGTATTACATTTTTTCTTGAGTTAATTTTGGAAATTCATTTTATTTTCTTAAAAAGTTATCAGTTTAATCTAAGATTCAAAATTCCCAGCAAATACCACTGATATACTTTATAATGTTTTCTTTTTAAAATTTTCTATTGGTAATTTTGTTCTTCTTTTACACCTAATTTTGTTCATTTTTGCCTTCTCTCTTTTCCCTAATCAATTCTTCTAGCAATTTATTTGTCTATTCAATGAAAGCCCAGCTTTTTATTTTCTTGGTCCTTACAATTAAGGACTGTAAATTCAAACTGAATTAACACTTTGAAGTCATTTAGAATGATGCCTTGTGTAGATTAAGCATGAAATGATTGCAAACTATTATTATCCTTTCTATTTTATATTGTGAAATTTATTAATGACTGCTTTTACTTTGGGAATTCCTCCTTTTTTATTTTATTTACACTTCCATTATTATTATTATTATTTTACTTTAGTTGGATGCTTGCTTCATGAATTTTATTCTTCACTTTATATCAGTGTACATATTTATACATGACTTTTTCTCTTAGTGAAATCTTGCAAATTCTGTTATCTATTGTTTTCATTTCATTACTATTCATTTAATTTCATTGCTAACTAGATTTTCTGTAACCTTGGATTTTATTTATTACTTTTAGTCAACAAGCTTTTATAGATTTAAAAAAAAAATTCCCGTTTTTATTTTTTTCCCCTTAATCTTGTTACCATATCTTCTTTATTTTGATGAGGAAATGTTTCCTGTTCTACTACCCTATTTCTACCTTCTTGAAATTTATTAAAATTTTATTGTGGCTTTATATATGTGAATTGTGAATGTTGTATGGGCCTTTGTAAAGGCTTATTCTCTTTTTCTTGAATCTAGAGAAAAATGCACACATACACACTATTAGATCTCTTTCATTTATTTCTTAGAGTTCATAATTTTCATACTTATTTTTTATTTACTTTATCTGCCAGGGGTGTGAGAGAGAAATTGAAATCTACTATTATTGGGTTTCTGTGTACTTCTATATTTCCTATTGCTTTTTTCTCTTAAATTTGTCCGCATGTTTTTTGGTGCACTGATATTCATCACTATTAGATATTCATTATTGATTGATAATTTTCATGTTCCCTATGTGGTCTTTATTAATGCTTTTTTCTCTAAATTCAACCCTGTTTTTAAAACAAAGTTAGCTGAGATGCCAGGTACCATTCAAGCTTTATTAAAGGAAAAGAATCTGCCGGGCTGTGCTCAAAGTGGAGGGCAGCACATGGTGTGGGGTTGAGAGAGCTTATATAGGGTGCCAAGGGCTGGCTGATACAATCAAGGAGGGGCATTATGCTAATGAGGAAGCTGTGTGACCAGGGTGGAGAACTGGGCCCTTGCAGAAGCAAAAGGGTTTCTGTTTCTCAGAAATCATGAGGTTTCTTACAAAGGGAAGGGCTGGTGACTATTTTGTGCTTACTGTGTGTAAAATGACACTGGTGACATCCAAGATCCATCAGTTTTATATTAAGGTTAGAATCCTTATTTCCTTTGGTTATTTGCATGCTTATTATTCCTTGGCCCACATTTTAATTTTCAACCACCACCCCCTGCCCCACCCCCCTATCCCTCTGCCAAGTCACTTTGTATTACTGTCACTTTTATATGGTGTGGAGTTGTAGTCGGTATAGGGTTCTATAGTTTAGAGTTGTAATCCAGTCTAGGAGGTAATTTTATTTTCTTTTTGCCCTCAAACTTTTACACATTATATATACTTTTTATACATCATATATAAATATATATATTTACATTTACTGATAGGGTTGAAGAGTATAAGCCATAACTTGTTATGTTTCCTATTTTTACAGCTGCTACTTCTTTTGTTTCTTACTTTGACAATATTATCTGCTGTTTCCTAGCTCTGTTGTATCTTCCGTGCGCTCCTTCTAATTGTTTGAAAGTTTTACTGGCTATTTTTATTCCAGTGGTTTTTTTGCAACCAGAAGTTACATATTACTTTCAATCCCCTCTTCAGGAGAATATCTACTGACTGAGGAACTAAAATGTTATGTTTGCCATTTTTTTTCACTTTGACTATTTTCCCACCCTCTGCTTTATAACTGGAATTTGATTGATTAAGTTGTTTTTGTAGTTCCTTTGGTGTTTGCATTTATACTTCCAAGTATAATTTTACATTACTGTTTGTTTTATATACTTTAAATTGTACATTTTGAACTTCAGATATAAAAGATTAGCATGTTACAGTATCTCATAACTTCCATCCCTGTTCCTCTTCCAAATTTTGATTTTATTTTACGTATTATTTGTTTGGAATACACACATACATATATACACACACATCATTATATCAAATATTTTATGCTATATGTATGCTATACATATTATAAAATATACCTTATATCACATATATATATATATTGATAGGTCACATGATAGATAGATATAACATCTATGTTAAGTAAATTATCTCACATTCTGTTCCTTAACTCTAAACCCAAAGTTGTTTCAACCTTAGTCGTACAGTTAAATTTGCCAATACTCATGGCAAATACTTTTATTTGCTTTTTTCCATTCATTTCTTGGTTATTGAAGTCCTCCTCTAGCGATTTTTCAAAGAAGGGTTCCAGGGAGCTACCTTCTCTGAGTTGTTTCACATAGCGACAATTATCCATTTCTTTTACATCAAACAATAGTCTTTACATAGATACAAACATACTTTTACATAGATAGAAAATCCTGGTTGCCTTTTTATTATTATTTATTATCTTTGTATAGAGTGAATTGTCCATGGATCAGTTATTGCAGGAAGACTATTGGAAGTTACATGCAAGTGCCCTGTTACTTTGTAGAAGAAATTCTCACTGATTGATAGTAATGATCCTTATGACCATGTGTGTGCATGTGCGTGTGTGAGAGTGACCAGAAAATGGCAGCTGCAGCTATTCACATGTTAGTCTTTCTTCCCTACCTGCCCTGTTTACTGTTACTTCATGCAAATATGGAATATATTTGTGTGTTTCCCTACTTGTTCTAACTTCCATGTTATTCTTTCTTTCCAGACAGCATCCAAGAATTTCCCATTGCCAATACAACTACCCAGTCTGCTCCAGATGACAAATAGTGGTTATTCCCTTCCAGAGTACCCACCTACTTTGGGAAACTGTCCTTCTGGCATTGTTAGAGATAAATTAGATGCAGGTATATTTTCTCAGAGTATTCCCAGCCCCCTATTTGATCATCACTGCAAGTGGCAGCTCTTGAACATTTATTAAGGCTGGGGTTACAAAGATGCCTCTTTGTTTCCTTAAGGATGATGTCTGCATTCATTTCTTTTCTTCTCAGTCTTGTTTTGGGGTGCTTTTCAAGTCATGAAAGAAGCATACTTGTCTCCACCAAGATTATCTTAAAACTGGAATTTCATTCCTCTGGTTTTGATGTGTACTATTTTAATGACTCAGTTTTAAGTTTTGCAATTTTTATTGTGTTTCTTTCGTATGATTATAATTTACATAAAAGTTTGATTTTAGTTCTACACAAGTGGATTTGTGAGCTAGTTTTTAAATGACTTTTATTTATATCTCACCATGGTTAAAAATATGGTTTTAAGTAATATTTTAAATTTTGGCTATTTCCTTTTTGGCCTAGGTATCTTTTTTTTCCCCCCTTTTATGTTAATGTTTTATGTCTGTGTGAAAATGATGAATCATTCTGTATTTTGGGCTCACTTAATCAGATCACACTTGTTAATGATGTTTTTTACAAATCTTATGATTATAATTAATTTTTGCTTGTCAGATCATTTTTCAGAGAAGTGGTTTAAAATGATCTGAATGAATTATAGATTTATCATTTTCTTTTGTTGTTCTGTCAATTTTGCTTTGCATATTTTTAAGGCTTTAATATTAGATGCATTCTAGTTCCCATAATAGATTTTTGGTATACTTATTATGACACAGTTTGTTAGTAATAAGAAACACCAATTTCCTTATTCTATTGATTCTAGTCATATTAAAATCTACTTTTCTATGCACCAGCTTTCTTTTGGTTAGTATTTGCCAATTATGTCTCCTCTATCTATTGTTTTAAACATTTTTGTGTATTTATGTGAATCATGGTTTTTTCCTACAATATATTTAGAAGATTAAAAGGGTTCAGTCTGAGTTTCTTATAGTTTTAATAGGCAGATTTAATCTATTCAAATTGTGATTGCCAATGTTATAGAATGTTTTCTACCATCATATTTTGTATTTTCTATTTATTTTTTTTTTAAATTTCTTTGTTAGGTGGGTTAATTATTTTTTTTAAAAAATATTTTTTCTCCACTACTGTTTTGAAAGTTATGCTTTATTTTTCTTCATCTTTAAAGGATTACTCTTACATTTTAGCCTGTGTATGTAATTTTATATTTTTCCAACAAAAACTGACCATTATTCCATCTATATCTTTGTCACCAAAAAAGATTTTAGCTAACTCCTCTAGAATTCTAAGTTTTATGCAGGGAACCCAGTTTCAGCTCCCTAATGTATATAGGGGAACTACAGTCTCAAAGTATTTCCATTAGTATTAAATTTTTAGTTTCTCAATTCTCCAACTTCAATGCATGGCATTGTCTTAAATTTCTTTTCATTTCTAGAATCTAGAAATTTACCTTTCTGCTGTTGTCATTGTTTTGTTTTCGCTATATTTGATATAGCATTTATACACATTAACATGTGTGGAGGGTGGTTTCTTCTTATTCTTTTCTTGTCCTCTTTACCCTGTCATTATGTGTATACTTATAAATGACAAACATCTTGATATCTGGGTGTGAAAAAGCCCTGATTTGTAGCATTTACCTATTTCCATGGTGTGAATAGTCTGACTGTGGTCAATTTCAAGCTACCAACCTGACATCAACATGCTCTCAAAATTCCTGAAAATATAACAATCAACTCTTGCAGTTGCAAATCACAGAAAACCAGCTCCACCACACCACTGTTAAATTACTATATCATTTATGTTTGAGAAATTCTGATATTTTAATGCATCGGTACTCTTGTAGGATTCAGGAATGTACATTTTTATATGCATCCTCATGATTCTGGTTCAGGTGTCTGTGAACCACACATTGGAAATTATATTCTTTGGTAAGTAGTATTAGCAAGAAGGTGGGTCGAAATAGGCAATAGTCACTTCTAATGAGAAGTAAATTTTTAGTTGTTATGGACTGGCATTTTGATTTCTCTTTGAAACATCTTCATAAGCCCACAGTTTTATCATCTCAGTTAATAATACCACCATCTTTTGAGTTGTTTAAGCTAAAAACGTTAAGTGTCATTGTTCATTCCTCTCTAAGTTCTATTAATTGCTTCTCCCTATTACCAATGCAACCACTCTAATCAAACCACCATTAGTGTTCACCTATACCTGTGCTGTCCAGTAGTGTAGCTAGACACATGAAGCTATTGAGCACTTGAAAGATGACTAGTTTGAAATGACAATTATAAGTGTAAAGGCACACCAAATTTTAAAGAACTGGTACCCAAGAGAAAATGCAAAATATCTCATTAATACTTTCACATATTGATTGCATGTTGAAATGATAATATTTTGGATGGTTTGGGTTATTTTATCAATAAAATTAATTTCACCTGTTACTTTTTACTTTTTAAAAATGTGAATATTAGGAAATTGAAATTTACGTATATGGCTTGCATTTTATAATATATTGACCCCGAAAAACTAACCCAAACCTTTGTAGTAGCCTCTTAAATGCTCTCTTACCATTCATTTTTCCTCCTTCCTCACCAGCAGCACCTACCATCTAGTCCCTAGACAAGACAGAATCTTTTAAAATTGTGAATCAGACTATGTCACTCACTGACCCAATATTTTCTCATTTCATTTAAAATAAAATTTAATTTTCTCATCATGCCTACCAGTTTCTGTAAGATTTAGCCTCTGACTAGCCTTCTGACCACATCTCATGGTAAGTTGCCCCCTCTGGTATTCTTTTAATTTTTATCAATATCATTCCTGCCTTAGGTCTTTACATTTGCAGATTGCTCTACTGAAATATCATTCCATCAGAGCTTGCATGACTCACTCCTCATCGTTCAATTCAAATACTACCTGTTCACTTTTTTAGAGTGGTCTTCCACAACACCAAATATAGAGTGGTAATCACTGTGTTACTTGAACTTACTTCATCATCTTCATGGGCGATTGAACTAGGTAAAAAATCTTACCCCTTGCACGTGTATGTCCTCCGCAAAGATTTGTTGTATGGAGTTAGACTGTTTTGCACTCAAATGTAAGTTCCACCACTTAGTTGTATAATGTTAAGTAGCATTTTTAATTCTTTTTGAGGCTTAGTTTATTTCTCATTAAAATAGGATAAATGTAAAGCATAGTGTCTGATCCATAGTTTCTGCTTCATACATTATAGACATCATTGGAACTATTATTGCTATTACTATTATTAATGTATGATCATTAAAATGTGGACAAGTTGTCACAAAGACGAATGCATAAAGCTGATATGTTATCTTTCTGCAAAAGTTGCTGAAGGGCAACTTTAGGAGAAGCAATTTGAATTTTTCTTTTTTCATAGAAATTTCATTTTCTGAATTCATTGAAATTGTGTCACTGTTATTTTGGGAATGCAGTCAAAGATGCTTACCACTTACCATGTTCTTGGTCTAAAAATTTACATTAGATTTCTGTTAAAAATATGAATTCCTAATATATCACTCACTCACGCAAACACACATACTCTCTCTCACACACACATACCCCTCAAGGTTTCAATTAGGAAAAATGCAAACAAGATTGACCTAATAGTGTGGCTATTCAAAGGCACAAGACATATTATACATTCTGAAACATTCAGCAGCGAAGGAAGTTCTTAAACTGTATTTCATCTAAAACCATGTAAAATTACTTTATATTTTCCTGCTCCTTTTCCCTATTTTCTTCCCTTGGATGTAGATTGTAAGGAATACCCCTGGAAAATGAAGATTTTAAATAGTTTTCAAGAATCTGTGAGCCACTGATGAAAATAAAGTGAAAAAGAACTAGGCTGAACTTTGTGTATTTCAACTTGGACCTGGATGATCTTAACCCATGTTCAATGCTATTTAAGATCAAAAACAAAAATAAAAAAACAGACTAACAACAACAATGTGGAAAACACCAATGTTTACTGACCAGAGGCAGAGACCTTATCACAGTGTTTGGGGGTAAGGTTTGTACTGAAGAGCAGTAAGATGTAAATTATCCTGCTAGGCTTTAATACTAAGGCAAGAAATCACTACTTGAAAAGTGGATTTTAGACGAAGTTGAGGAAATATCTTCCTCTTTGTGGCCAGGAGTGAGTTTTGCCTAGACTGCGAGGTATAGAAATGACAGAAGCACTCCCCATTAATAGGGTCAGCTGGTTCTGGCCATGTGTTGGGAATGATTTGGGACCTAAATCAGGAAGGCCAGATCTCATGCCTGATCCCAAAACTTGAGAGCAAGGACAAATATAAGATCACAACCAGAACATCAGAAGCCAGGACCACATAGACCTAGAGCTGAAAGAAAAAAGAAGTAGCGCCAGGCATTTGCTTCAAATAGGGCTGGTATGTCAAAGTCTTCCGTTTACTGGTACCAGTATAAGTCAGCCTAAATTTAAGGCATAGAGTCAGGGCAAACACATCATTACAGGCACAATTTTCTCCCCGACATCCAGGTAAAATCAACCTGACTCAATTGAAACCTATTTTTTTCTTGTTCACACCTCTACATATTAAAAAAAAACCAAAAATTAAATACTGTGCTCCTGTGATGCCTGCAAAATGTCATCTCTTTTGCTTTTTTCCATTAAAATGAAAACAAAATTTATTCTGAAGAAGCCCTGCATTTTAAGGCGGCTTAAACTACTAGCTAAGAAATATGTTCTTGGATATTTGAAAAGCGATCAAGCTTGAAAATTTGGCAATAAATATTTCCCAGCTGCTCATCTCTAATTCGTAATAGTTAGTAACTATAATATTCCTGCTGGTTTGGGAATTTTAAAATATTGATTTTTTTTTTCCTTAAAATCACCAAAAACATTTTATTCTTTCTAAATTTTCTCTGTCTTATGTTGCTTGCCCAGACTGCAGCATAAAAAATGACAAATACTGCAAGAAAAATTTCATTCTGAAGGCATACCATTTCAGACTCACTATCCAGAGAAACTTTGGATTTGATCACTTGAAGAGATGCAATACTAAGGAAATCACCCAGTGAAATGTGTTGTGTATTTTGCTTCATCAACTTACAATTGAATAGAGATTTACCGGGAGTATTCCTGCCGACAAGATTGCCTCCTACCCCCAGTTTTCAAAGTAGATTCTGATCTTACTATTTTTTATTTTTACAGATTATTTTTATTTATAGTCCATCCACAACTTCTAAATTCCTTAAGCCTGAAGGTTTCCCAGCATCCCTTGAGAAGTGATGGCTCAAGTGAAGGAAAGGAAAGAAAAATCGGTTCCTGAAAATTTCAAGAGACTATCCAAGAAAATGCTATATTGTCTCACATGGGATGAGAAGTCAGTCATATACCCTGAAATGAAATATTCCTTAGACCTACCCACTTGGCTCTTTGTATGAAGTCTATTAAGGTATGGAAACATAAGGAAAATGAAGCAAACATAGAATGATCCAGAGTGTTGGCTTCTTAAAGTGAACCCCAAGAATGTCTCCTTTAAGGCAAAAGAAAATCAAACTCAAATTACCATTTTGATGACATACGCCAAATGACTATTGAAAAGAGTTGTTGATGTCCTATCATATTCCAGAAGATACACTAAGATATTTGCCCTTGCCTACAGCCTCGAGTCTAAAGGAAATTAAGCTGAAACCAAAAATAAATCAAGCAGTTGTGTCAGAGAGGAAAGCGCCAAATAATTTCTGCATCATCTTCTCACTCTTGCAGACTTGTGACTTAAGTATTCACCTAGATTAAATTTGCTGAGTGGACACTACAAGCTAAACCTGGCCCATGTGTACAACATGCAGTCCACTTTTGTGAAACACGTGACGTACAAAGAGAAGTATATAAACCATATACATACAGCTTAAAGGTAAATAACAAAAAGAACACTCATCACTCATCATGCAGCTTAACAAATAGAAAATTATCTTAAAAGTTCCCCTAAACTCCCACGTGACCCTCCCAGATTGCATCTTCTTCTATGATAGACAGAGTAAGGACATCTCAAAGAAGTCTATGTACTAATCCCCAGAACCTGTGAATAGGTTACCTTACATGGCAAAAGGAACTTTGCAGATAAGATTAAGTTAAGAAGCTTGAGGTGGAGAGATTATTCTGAATTATCTAGGTCAGCTCAATGTAATCACCAAAATCCTTAAATGAGTGGTGCAGGAGGAATCAGAGTTAGAAAAAAAAGTGTGGTGCCGAAACCAAATGATACACCAAGTGCCAAGGACTATTGAAAGCCTTTAGAAGCTAGAAGAAAGGAAATAGATCCTCCCCTGAAGCCTCCAAAAGAAACACAGACCTGCCAACATCTTGATTTTATACTTCTGACTTCTGGAACTCTAAAAGAATAAACCTGTGTTGTTTTTAGTCACTACATTTGTAGTAATTTGTTGTAGCAGCCATAGGAAACTAATACACCCTCCCTACCCTGGAAGTAACCACTATCCTGACTTTTGTGGCACTCATTCACTTGCTTGCTATCTATGCATATATCTCTAAACAATATACTGTTAAGTTTGTAAACCTGAGTAGCAAGCCTAATCCTAGCTGTGTAAGGACAGGACAGTATTGCTGCAAGATATATGAGAAATCCACAGAGAAAATAAACTGAGCAGTAGCTCTGGCTTCAGTTCACTGAGAGTTTACAAAATCTCCTTCTGGGAAAATCAGTGGGCAAGTTCATGAGTAAGACTTGAGTAACCCAAGACTCACCAAGCTGGTAGACCTGGCACAGCTGTATCATGAGCTTTGTACTAAATATCTGGCAGAAGTATTTTCACCTGGCTAACATGTTCCAGCGATGAAACTCACAAAAGCTTACCCCCAGTTCTCAAAACTAAGTCAAAGCAGAATGTATGTGTAGTGTTTAACGAATCACCACACATGGCCCAGATAACAGGAAACAGAGGGAAGAGCAGGAATTTCATCAGTTCATGATGAAGATAAGCCAGTCACATAATAGAGACTGTGCTAGTCATTTCTGGGCACTCCATCCTTAGGTTTAAAGAAGGTTCAAAGGCAGGAAACATGTTGGATTTGAGTCTTGGGTCACGCTGCTTCATCTAAACTGTACACAGTTCCATACTTTCATCCTCATCTTGGAGATCCTTTTTTTCTTCTCTCTTGTATTGGATGTGCTATGTCCCATTTTCCCACATCTTCTTTCTTTGATTATGGTCTCATTTTGGTGGAATACATCCTTCTGTAGTTTTCTCAGAAAGAGGGATAGGCAAGAAATTTTTTGAGACCCTGCCTGTCAGAAAATGTCTTTTATTCTGCCTCAGGTTTGCTTGATAACCTGGTTGGATACAGGATTCTGCGTGTGTTTTTCTTTTCTTTTTTCCTTCTAGGCATTGCTGTACTTCCGTCTTGATCCCAGTGTTCAGTCCGAGGTCATTCTGATTCATTGTACAGGGCTTGCCCTGCCCCCAACCAAAACTTTGTTCTAAAATTTCAACATTATGGTCCTTTATATGATTCTCTTTTACACCCACTGTGCTAGACAATTAAAACGTACATACTTTAAATCTGGCAGTTTGAGTTTGGGAAAGTTCCTAATTTATTTTTGGCTTCTGTGTTTCTCTCTTTCTGGAACTCTTACTGTTTAGATTTTGGACACCCTGGACTGGTTCTTCAATATTTTCAAAACTCTTTTGTTTTGTATCTATTTTCAACCACTTTAACATTGTTTCTACTTTCCGAAGAGTTTCTTCAACTTGGTATTTTATCCTCTGTATTGAGTTTTTCACTTACTTTCTAACATGTTTTTAATATCCAAAAATTCCTTTGTGTTCTCTAAATGTTCCTTTTGAGTATATTGCTGTTATTTCATAGAGGCAATATCTCGTTTCTGAAGATGTGAACACTAAGCCTCTCTTTGAAGGTTTAATTTTTCTGTAGAGTCTTTCTTTCACCTTTCTTTGTTTTGATCTCTCTCTCCCATGTTAGAGGCTTTTTCCAGTTATCTATTGATTTGGGGCCATCTGCTATATAAAGAATAGTGAGAACTAAAGTACGGATTAGAGTCATGCTGTTGGGACTGCCATTGGTGTTACTGTGGAAAGATTTGATGGGCCATTGGTTTGGTATCCCTGATGTCAGTATCCTAAGAGAGTACCAGTCAGATTCCCAAGAGAATAACCTTCCAATTTCCTGCCTGAGGATGAAAGGTCAGGCTGCCAGTATGTTTGGAGCCAAATGGGAGAAGAAGATTGGGATGAAGGGTGTCTCCTTTTAAGATTCAGCATGCACGTGGTTACCTAATCCCCTGTTTTCATTCATTATAGCATCCACATTCCCATTCTTGCTTGGCATCCCTCCATCCACGGGCCCCTTATTTCACACTAGCCACAGAATAAATCTATCAATACTGGAAGTGTAAGGAAGAGCAGTTGCTCAGATTGCATGACAGCGGGCATCTAGAGGTCTCAGTGCTTCTTAATCTGCTTTCTCATCCTTGCGATGAAAGCTTCCTGCCCCCTTCCCTAGCTACAAAGCCACTGGATGCCCTTTACGGAACTTCTTCAGAATTCTGATAGAACATAGCTTTCTTCACGCCAAGCTTGGGATTTAGCATTCTTGAGTCCGCTAAGCTAGTTACCACTAGTCCATCCCCTCACCAGCTCCCAAATTATTGTCCCCACTGTTCCTGTCCAGTTCTCCACATCCTTGAGGTTTGTGTCTTTTCTTTTCCTTTTTTTATAATTGAAACGTATCGATTATAATATTTATGGTGTACAGAGTTATGTTTCAATGCATGTATACAATGTGTGATGATCAAATCAAGGTAATTAGCATATTCATCATTGCAAAACTGAATCATTTCTTTGTGACACGGACATTTGATCTCCTCTTCTACCCATCTGAAAACATGCAGCAAATTATGATTAATTATAGACGCCTAGCTTGACTATATATCAATAAAATTTATTTTTCCTCTCTAGCCATAATTTTGTGTCAATTAACCAACCTCTCTTTCTATAATGCATTGTTGTAACTATAATGTATATAGTGGGATATTTGAAAGAAAGGAAAATAAATGTGTTTAATCTACCTTATAAACATATAGGGGTGTGTGTGTATAATGAGATTAATTGTCAATATTTAAAGATGAGGATACAAATATAATGAAATATTATAGATCAAAATCCAGATTTGTGCTTCTCTTGACAGGTAGGAAGATTTGCTGACATACAGCCCATGACAATAGTTAGTTGTATCCAATTGGTGACTGTCTACTTTATTTTTTTTTATTTTATTATTATTTATCCATATAGAAGGTAGTTGATTTTCATGTCCCTTTCCTCTCTTCCTCCTCTCCTCCCTTCCTCTACCCACTCCCCGCATCAACATCAGATCTGTTCACTTGTCTCAAGTTCAAGGAATTGTGATTGTTGTGTCTTCTTCCCCCTCCTCATTTGCTTGTTTGTATATTTATTTATTTATTTTCAGCTTCCACAAATAAGTGAGAACATGCAGTATTTCTATTTCTGTGCCTGGCTTATTTCACTTAGTATAGGCAACTGCCTACTTTAAAAGGAACATGCACTGTTTAAATAGTCCCCACCACTCCCTATTGTCTTACACCCAGAGCATTTTATTCATTTCTAGTATTTTCTTGGCCTTTGCAAGGTTGTTACACTTGTAGCCCCTATAGTTTTAGAAAAAAAAAAATAGTAGCAGGTGATGGCAGGGATACTAAGTGTGTGTTGAATGATCTCTTTGACTCAATAAAACCAATTGTTGTTTTTCTGGATGAAAATGTCTTGGAGGAGGTCATTGGAAGTGACTGAAACATTCTTATCCTTTCTCTTCACTCTCTAGGAGTAAGCTTTCTTCTAAATAAGTCCTACAGATTACAATCTAAGTGTAAGAATAACCATATATGAATCACACGAATGAGCAATATTCTTGTACTTTTGTGTCATGAGAAGGATGTCCAAGTGTGGATTGTTTTTTCGATTCTCACTTTTATAGTCCCTTTATTTTTACTTTTCATATGACACTTACTACACATTGCCTTGGTTTTAAAACATGTATGTGTCATATTTGTCTTGGGCTATAAGCTTAACAATGGCAAAGTTTACATTTTGTTTGTCAATATGTCCCCAGGACATAGAACATAGTAAGTACCAAAACACTTGTTGAATTAATGAATGCATACAAAAAATTTTTTTGAATGAATGTGTTTAGTACTTTAGGTGAGAGATTTCTAAAGCATGTTATTTGGAGGATAAGTTTTACATAATGTTAAGAGTTTTCTACAAAGGGAATCGTTCCATGATTATTACAAATTCAGGAAAAGTTTTGTTCAGCAAAGCTTAATGGGTTTCTTTACTGCAGAACTTTCTAGTCCTTCATTAATTTATTAATTCATCAATAACATATTTACATGTCTCTCATTTGCTGGTAAATATGCCAGGTGCCTCAATGATAAACAGTATCTACACTGATCCTGCTATTGTTTATCCTAAAATCTAGCAATACACAAACAAGAGAGGGAGTCAATGGACTGTTTTTCTTCAAATTTATTTGAACAATGAACCCCTTTTTGAGGAGCATCTCATGGTACTAGTATTTCATGGAACACCCTTTGGGAAACCTGGCTCTAGCCATAAAAATAACTATTTTAATTCAGAATCTAGTTGGGAATTTTTATGTGCAATTAGTTCCAGGTCCTGTAGTAAATGGGGACTAATAGATTATAAATAGTACCAGATAGGGTACTCCAAACCCAACTCCATTTAAGAAAAACTGGTGGAAAATCTAGTTCCCACTGGAGATATAAATAAACTCCAAGGGGGAACTAATGAATCCACTTACCATTTAACTTTCCAAGCCAAATTCAGAAGGTGACATGCACTATAATCAATATGGAATATTGCCCACTGTGGATCCAGACACCTAATGGCATCATGCAGGAAGTGGCATATTTTTGAAAATCATAATGATGCTGCTAAAGTTACTGTCATGCCTTTCCACTGAGTCTCATTTTACAGCAAGACCCATCATGACAGATGTTTTTCACATACCAACCAACCTGAATTACCCAATCTCAAATACCTCAAACTCACAGAGTATATTTTGGAGAAAGGCCAAATTCTATTAATTAACTTTTATCTCTCTCTTGCTCTTTTTCTCTCTCTCACACACACTCTTTTTTTTTTTTTAAATGCAATAAAGTTTCAGTAAACCCCAGGAATCTAAAGTTTATTTTAATTAGCAATATGCTTTTGAACAGAAAAACACATGGAGATATATTACCATATTGGACTCCATCTCTACCAGATAAATGCTTAAAATGTCATTCATGACTTTCATTATTTATTTTATTTTTTTAAAAAAATCATTTTTGTAATTTATTTTCATTTTTATTTTTTGCAAGTAACAGTCCCCACTTGAGGTTCAACTGTAGATGCCGGACACTTTAAAGGTTGTCGATCCCTTTGGTTATGTGACTTAAGGATTCCTAATTAAATCGAATAATGTTACTCCCTAAACTTTTGATTGTGATCCAAAAATATATTAATAAATCTTTGGAGAACTCTGCTAAGTCTTTAATAATTCCTAATACAGCAAAGGAATAAAAGAGCACACAAAGTGGAAAATACATAGCTCTTGCTCTAGAGAGACTTACATTTTAATTTAAGCAAGACTGAGCAGACACACTGCTAAACAATCAACCTAGCAAGTCATACTCACAAGTTGGCATGGAAGGGGAAAAAGCAATATAGAGCTAGTTGCTTTGCTTTAAATTTTAATTTAAAAGTGGAAAAGAATCTTTTTTTCTTTTTTTCTTTTTTTTCTTTTTTTAACATGGAAAGCATAGAGCTAAGAATAGAAACAACCCAACACTATCGTAGGGACTACTGGAAAATAATAGTAGTGCTATTAATAAGTAATAGACATTTACTGAGTGCCTACTATGTGTCAAATTGTTCATATCACATTCTACTGATCTTGGCAATGATCCAAAAGGTAGCTGTTTTTATTGCCATTTTACTAATGGGCAAAGTGAGAGTCGAAAATATTTAGGTAAGCTGTTCAATACCTAGTTGAGTGGAGAACTTGGATTAAAGCTCAGCTCAGTCTAACCCCAAAGTCTTGGCTCTTCCTACCATGGCAATTTCCTCTTAAGATTCAAATCTTGATTCAAATCTTGGCCTGTCGAGTTTAAATGGCACTTCGTTGTGAAACCCCAAAATCCAGCTGCAAGGGTTTTATGCTGAGCTAGCAAGGGCCGTCTCTTAGTTGGTATCTTCAGATTAGAAAATATATCTGAAAATCATTTGCAAGGTGCTAACTCTGGCATGGGAGACCAAACCTTTCATGACATAAAGAGGAAGATTTTTAAAAAATCTTAACATTTGATCACAGTTAGAAGTAACATCCCGATCTCAAAGGAAACTTCTGTCAATCTCTATCCCAGAGCCAGGGTCCAGTTGCCAAGAAGCCTGGTTATGACAATGTGCTTTTCCTGCATAGCTGTGCGGGCCTGACAGAATCATCCCATCACGTGTCACGTCACCCGCACAGACTTGTCTGGGAATCAGTTGCTGGGGCAGCTAACTGGTCTAGACAGGTTGAGCTAGAGAGGTGGATATAGAAGGAATTAAACACACACATACACTCACGCACATGTGCTGCAGTGTGTGCGAGCGGGTGCACACACACACACACCACTACCAACAACCCACTCAAACACCTGTAGCTTCGTTTGCAATTAATAAATTAATTAAAATGTTCTCATGGGAAAATGCCTAAGTGAAACCATGGGTTTATTGTAATGAAACTCATCATCAAGAGCTGTGCTATAATAATACCGATCATACCGGGAACTGAAGTTATTGGTCGGTTGTTTTACGTATGCAGAGCAGAGCGATTTGTTTAACTGCTCTGTTGTCCCCTCCCTTTTTGTGCTCTTTGGTTGACTAATGTCTGCTGAAGATATGGCCCAAACTTAATTAAAGGAGAGGGAAAGACAGAGAGAGAGAGTTCAATAGCAAAAACCATATTAATGGCAACAATCCCCATATAATAGCTATTTTTCCCCTTGTAATCAAAGCTGCAGCAAGTTCACATTAAAAGGCATGGATTTCAAGGAATTTTTTAAAAAGAATAATAAAATAATAAGTATTGAAAATTTTAAATGATGTACATACTTATATACTTTTTTCCTTAAAATTTTATTGTCAGTATGAGTTACCATAATGAGGTCAGAAGGTGGAAGGTGGGTGTGCAAGCAGTTCTCTTCAGTTTTCCTTGGATTAACTGATATTGCACGTTATTGCATTCGTGTAATTGTACAAATCAATTGTGATGTGCACAATTATCAATCAAGATGCAATTCAGGACCGCCTTTCCCTTTCTCATTGGTGCTACCAGATGTCGTTACTCAATATCTTGAATCTTAGTTCACATTTTGTTGCTTCATTTACCCATTCATTGATTCACTCATTCGCTCCTCCAGTTCCTTTCACTTTCCCATCGTCTTCCTCGAGGTGTTGACGGTCTCCAACGGGCTTGGTGCTTCTTTCTAAATCCTTGCAGGTTCATGACTAGGTTCCTTCTCACCTGTTCTCTAAACATAAAACTTCGACCTGTAGGAAAGAAAAACAAGCCCTCTTAACTCTGAGCTTTTCTCTTTTCATGTATGTGTAGTACTCCACTGAGATGACTGATCGTTGTTCCCTGCAGGAGCTGAGGCACAGGTTTCAAATCTATAGTATAACACCACGAGGCTATGAATTTAGGAAATTGTTAAGTCTCAAATGCCAAGAAGACAGTTTGAAGAAAGAAAATGAAAGAAGTTATCCAGTTTAAAGGCTGATGGGAGAGTAGAAAGACCATCGACTTAAGTTTAAATGATAACCTGTCCACTTAGCTAGTTGAATGCTATTTAAGTTCTCTAAGTTTTAATTTTCTGTTCTACAGAATGAGGGCAACATTGTCTTCTGTGCAGGATTGTTGTGAATAGAAAAGGAGTACTCAACTGAAGTTTCAGTTCCTCTGTCTCAATTAACATGATTCGCATTAAGCCCCCAATTAAAAAAATATATATACGTATACGGATGGGTATTTTCGAGTTTTCTTGCATAAGAACTTTTACCATTTGCAAAATGTGGGATGTGCAGGGGTGCTTCAAAAAGTTCATGGAAAGATTTGTAGCATCTTTTAATTCTCTTTTTCCACAGATTTTTTGAAGTAGTCTTGTACTTCCTAGTGTAGGTTCTTCCACAGACACTCAAGTTCGTCCCTGGAGAAGGTGAGGGATGGTATCTTGATGATCAGGGGCGGTGAATCAGAGCTAACGCCCTGCATTTCCCAACCCAGCAGGTGCCTGGGGGAGCCACTGAGTCAGGATGCAGTTCACCATGTGGTCTGTGCAATCAGGGCTCCTGATTGCTCCATTTAACTAGAATGAAGCCCCGATGGGACTCAGAGTCTAAATATTTGGGTGCCTTTACTATCTTGAAGAACAGACTTAGAAAATAGAGCTGCAAACTCTTTCACCGTGCAACACTTTCTTTTTCTTAAGGAGTCCAAAATGCCTCAAATCAAAGTTGAAACATTATCAGCCACAGATGTCTTCAATGTGTCTCTGAAATAGACTTTTTGAAATCGTTAGTGGCTTCTGTGGAAGTGTGAAGTTCTCTGAGTAAATGAATGAAAAGTTGGACCTCATGGTGAGAAAGGACACATAATGAAAACAAAAAAAGCTGTCATCTGGTCTCAGAATAACATTCTGCCTCTTCCAGTAGCAATAATGGATGCTTTGCTGGAAAATATGGTGTTTGTCCTTCACGATACTAGCCTCAAAATGAGAGGCCTTCTAAACCTATCTAATATCTTGCTTTGTACTATTTTTAGGCTTAGAATAAGTTGGCTTCATGCACTTAATTTCTCCTACACATTATCTGTTTGTTCTACTCACGACTTTTAGCCTTTCTTCCTCATTTTACTGCAACTTATTTTTACTGTTGTCCATAATATGAAACAGAGGCTAGAGTACAGAGAGGACAAAGTGTAAGAGTAGAAGGATTAACGTTATTGCTCATCATCAGTTCATGGGAGCAAATATTTAAATGCTTTAAGGACATTATCTTATTTAAATTTAATAATAAGCTGGGAATGGAAATATTAGATCCACTTTTTTAAAAAAGAGGAAATTGAGGTCTGAGGAAATTAAGCAAAAGTAACAGAAGTGTTGAGTGATGGAGCTGACATTCAAAGTTAGATGATAAAGCCCTTATGCTTTGTACCCTACCATGTTACCTACCAGGTGTGACTCTGACACATCCTCTCCAGTCCCCCTTTCAGGTAATTCCCATCAAACCAGTGACCGAGGGATCCACGTGGGGTTTCTAGCTCACTTCCCGGCCGAATCGCGGTAAAACCTCTCTGATTCCTAAAACAAGGCATTCAAAGTCAAGGCTGCTTTCCATGCTTGCTTCAAGTCTTGGTCTTGATAAAGACAGGACTTGGGAATTGTTTCCCTCTGTACCTCCAGTAAGCTGGGTAACAGCTATACTAGAAGCAATGGCAAAGGAGAGCTTCAGTTGTTCAAGGCTTATTGAAGAACAGGCCTGTGCTTTGTCTGCATTTCCCAAACTCACAGCAACCCTAGGAGATTAGTTATCTTTACTATGCAAATGAGGAAGCTGAGGACTAGACAGGAGACTAGAGGGTTTTAAGTAACTTGCCCGAGATTGCACAGCAGAGCTGGAAGTCAAATCCATGCTGATCCCTGACAACTACACTGCTTGGAGAATTGACTAGACATGCTGACTGCACTGAGCTGCAGATGTTTTCTTCAACCTGCCTCAGCGCTGGATTTAATTTGCAGTAAGTTGGAGCATTGGGGCCAAGAAAACACCCTGAGCTCAGCACCACTGTTGTTTACTCGAGTATAATAAAGGCTTAGGGCAAGAGTTTGCTGGAGGCAGGTCTCCTCAGCTCAGATAAGAGAATGGTTGGAGGGAGGAAAGGGCTGCCAGTTCTCAAGAAGAGCCCAGTCTCTGGCTGTTGCTTCCCATCCCATGGTGTTTATGTGAATTTAGAGGGCCAGGTTTTAATTTGACACTATCTTTGGGAAAGCTAATTAGCAAGTCACAGGGTTTCCGTCTACTGATCCTCCAAGATAGCTAACATGTATACTATAAACAAAAGCAAGAAGACAGCAGAAAAGGATTCTGGGGAGGGTACACACACATCCCAGGGCAAGAGCGCTGACTCAGCCAGGTGAGTCAGGTGTGCCCGCCAAGGACACACAGGCCTGAACTACCTTCTGCACATGGTCTGGAGACCCAAGATGCAGGAGAAGCCATCCAGAAAAGAAAATAAGCAATGTTTGAATACAATTGGTATAATTGTGCCTGGCTGTCAGCTTTACTAAAGATCTAGGGGCGCTGAAATAGAGATAAGAATATTTCCCTTCTGTAGTGACTATTGATTCAAATTTCAATACTTAGTAAGCCCACACTTTTTTTTTTTTTTTTTTTGAATATGGCATCAGTATAAAAAGTGCATCAATTTAGAACAATATAGCAGAACTTGAATCAGGCAAACTTAAGTATGAAACTTACTGGCACCACCTTCTAGACACGTAAATAACTTAATATTTGGGAATCTCAGTTTTCTCATCTGAAAATGTGGGATTGAAAGGTATATTTCTCACTGAAGGATTATTGCTGTCAAATAGCACCCTGTAAGCAAAGAATTTAGTACATAGTACTCATTGCCTGCTGTCAGTATCACTTATTAAATGAACATTGACTGAACAACTGCTAGTTGTAAAATTAGCAGCTATTGTTTGTTGTGTGTCTATTCTATATCAGACAATGTATACATATTATATTTATTCTCCACAAAGTCCTGCAAGATATGGTTGAAGAAATGGCCATATTTGAGTCTTGTTTGTTTATTTTACAGCAGGATCTCTCAGGGAATTTTAAATTCTAAAGTAACAAGGAGAATGAAGGATCTAAGAGGAAAATCACATAAATATGCCGAATGTAAGACAGTTTTATTGACAAAACCATCACTCAAAAAAAAAAAAAAAAAAGACTCACCTAAATTTCAATATTTACAAAGCCTCTTCTATTATAGGCTACTCTACAATTATTTATTTTGATATGTAGTTAATAGTTTGGCAAGATATATTAGTTTTCAGTAAATCAACCAATATTAGTTTTGGATGCAGATAGAGACTATTTGAGAAAATAAAAATTTTAAAAAAGTAAAAAATGATATGCTTGTAAACTATCACTTTACTTTTGATCACTTTAAAAAATAAATCTGGTACAGCAATCTCAAGTAGACACCTACAGGACAAACTGAACACAAACACCATCTTTATGTAATTCAAATAGAGACATGTGGCATTGGGTATAACTTCCTTTACTCATGTGTCGCAACATCATTCACCAATGTGTAAAGGACAGTCACAAATACTCAGAAGAAGTGAAAATCATATGCTTTCAAAAAAATGTGGGAAATGATTCAAGAAGCTTTTTTCTTAAAAAACTTCAGTTAAAATTTTAAAAGAAAACGGTTTATGAAATATTATTGGAAAACATACAACTCCTAAGTTAATCTTATTCAATATTACATGGGTTATATATATGTTACTACATTAATAAATTAAAATAAATTATCTTTAAAAGATTTTTTTTTTCAGGTAGGCAAAAAAAAGACACACTCTTTTTAAGAACATTTATTATCATGTTTTAGAATATTCTTAGTGTTGAATTTTGCTGAAAGCAAAGCTACTTTGCTAGTTGTACTTGTGGATATAAAAATTAATCAGATATCAGTGCTAATTGGAGAGGCTAAAAAATGGCAAGGAAGATACAGCCTTTATTTTTAAAGTTATTATATATGAAAGGACGCGACAAAGCCGTAAGAGAAGTTATAAGTAAACTATTTTAGGAATTCAGTAGGAGAGATTTCAAAATAAGCCACAAGTATGAGCTCAAAAGGTTTCTGTTTTATTTTTTGTTTTGTTTTTGTCTGTTCCTTTGGTTGTTTGAGATTTGAGGTTTAGTGAGAAGAGTAAGTAGGGGTGACTTGAAACATTCCCATGTCATACTATGTCAAAGATGTCCATTGAATTGGATTCAGGTTTAAATGAAAGCATCACATCCCAGCCATTCCAGATCCCCCAAATCAAGAAATGATGGCTAATTTTATGTGATTATCATTCCAAGGGTGTCCAATTCTCCTATTGTGCCTTAATTATTCTTGAATGATGTAAAAAACCATTACATGTAAAAGGAATGTGAATATCAATCTTCAAGCTAAGCAATAAAGATGAAAAGTGTTAGGCCAATGACAAAGTCATTCTATATTATCGTGCATTTAGATAACTTATTCACATAATCTCCATACATCTATTTGGTATTTTAGCATCTTAAAAAAGGGTGTGCAAGTAAGAGATTACAATCTGTGTCTCAGCTAAAGAATCCCATCTTATCAACTACATTGTATGCTGATAAATTAAAATTAAAAAAATGAAGAATCCCATCCTCTGTAGAGCTGGAAAGGCTACCTGGACCCTCTGAATGTTCTCAGTGATTCAGAAATTTCCATTTAATAAAACTTCTTCTTTTGGTCCATTGTGGTGATAAACTTTTGTTTCCTTTAAACTGAATTAAGTTTTATTTCTTTATAAATCCTGCTTATTTATTTAAGTACTTCCTTCTGAAGCATTACAGAATAAACATATATATATATATATATATATATAGCCATAACAAGCATATTGACTAAGAAATCATGAGAAAAGTGGAGAAACTGGGTTAGAGTTAAGTATATTTTACTGTTATCTTGTCTCTAAAGTTTCATAAAAGATAAAACCTATCACCTGTGGCTCTAGGTAAGAGAATTAGTACTAAAATAATTAAATTTTGCTTAAAAAAAAACAACAAAAAGGCATTTAGCACTATTAAATAAATTATTTATACTGTTTCTTGCAGTAATGATGACTTCGCGCGCACACACACACACACACACACACACACACACACACACACACACACACACACACACACACACACACACAATCCCACAAGTACATGAACTGGGACCCAATTCTAAGTCCAATAATACACAATGAACAAAAAAAGTCAGTTTATTACTTGATGTCTACTTTGAATTTTTTCTTAACCAGCCAACTATTCAGAGTAGCAGAGCACTGTCTGGAGTCCTAATGGCTTTATCAAACTGCTTTGCTCTTTACCTATAGCTAACCTCAGCTAGAATTTCATTTTTCTCTGTTGGCTATGAACTCTCATGATGCATCAAAGCTATAATGGATTTGCAATTGTCTTTTTTTTTTTTTTTTTTTTGAAGCATTATTATTTTCATTGGATGCAGAGAGATGTATTTTCTTTTCTCCCAGGCAAATGTATGACATCTGGACATTTTCTCCCCGTTGAAAAGGCATTCTGCCCTGGCCGAGCCATGATCGCACAGTTGTTAAACAGCAGGGATTATCAGGCAGGACAGTATTAAGTGGTATTTAACAGCAAGACCAAAGTTCTCTGTCAAATGCCTGACTTAGGGCTCCTTGATTGTTAGCATCCCAGCCCCGAGACCTTTTGCACAGAACCATTTTTCATTCTGACAACAAACTACTGCAGCTATCCAGGGTTGCTTTGCTGGAGCTGACAGCCAAGTATTTCTGTGGCAGAAATATTGCCACAGAGTAGGGGATCAGGGGTGGAAGGGAGACGTTTTTATCCCCTTTCACTCCAAGTGCAATGGCATTCCAAGCAGTAGGTGTCCTAAGTCAATGACTGCTTAATCTATTCAGTATGATCCCCTGTCTAGTCAAAACAATGGGGGGCAGAGGGTATGGGGCTAGGGAGTGTGGAATATCAGCCTCACAATGCGATTGTCTAAAACACACATTGCCTTCTCCGCTTCTTCCAGGCACATTCTCACTGACATAGGCTGGGGAGGGTGACCACTGAGACTGTCAATTTAAGTACCATTCTCTAAAAGGTTTTTTATTGGGGGGTAAGGGGGAAAGGGAGAGGTGTTTGACAGGTCCCTAAAGTTCAAGTGCAACCCTTTTATGACCACAGTAAGACATCAGTTATGGAACTTATGATATGATGGGTGCAAAGGCAGGAAATAAAAGAAAGAACTTAATGAAAGTTTAATCTTCTGGGGAATTTGTTCCCCTCAGAGGCATAAATTGAGTGACCTAAAACTAAATTTCCCTGTCAAAAGCTGGCATCAAGTTCAGGCACTTTTTACAGCTATACTAGAAAGGAATATATATTTTTTTACATAACTATTTCTATTCTTAAGTGAGTACCTGCAATTGCCGATTGAGGCTGAACAGTGCTCAAGGTAGATTTATTGAAGAGGTTATTGCTTCTCTGCACAGCGTGCATAATGGAGGAGTTATATGAGTGTAGTTCCCCACACAGTTGTCTGGTCCTGATTTTAGCTATACATATCTGTATTTGATTGGCTGAGATGCTAAAACAAGTCTTTGGGAACTGCCACATCAGGTTGTTCTATCTGAGGTCTGGGATGATAAGTCCATACCTTGGTTTTGCCTCAAAACCATTAACACTGATGATGGGTGAGACATGGCTCAAGATCTCTTTTTGTATATGAGGCATAACACAGACTGGAGATCACATGGCCAAGCCTGGACTGACTTTCTCAAGTCTCCCAGAATAAAAAGCATGTTTTTGGTCAGAGGATTAAACATAGAGGATGACTACTTGTTGGGTAATATGATGCTATGTAAAAGATGCCATGGTCACCATCTAATTCTTTTGGCAACAGCTGTATTTGATGGGTGAAACCTATGTTAATGTAAGTGAGGAAGCTTTGCTTGGTTTAGTTTCTATATCATGTTCTCCATAAGCCCTGTACATCTGATCCTTGATTAGAGATGACATTGGGAAACATTACACTTCATAGGCAGACCTTTTGAAATTCATTAGATCACTTCATATGCACACTGAGTCTTGGTTGACAAAATAAACATTCTGTCTGGAATATATAACTTATTTGTCAGATGGACATTACTATGTGATAGAGGCAAACAATCTCTGATGTACATGATGAAAATAAAAATAAAACATCAAAATTTAATCATTGTATAAGAGTGATAGTAATAATTGCTTTCAAGGTCAATAATAGTTGCTCACAGATCAAGTTCAAATGATTACATTCTCAGTGGCAGAGGTGTTCTTTATTTATGCCTTTCTTTTGTATGTTAAGGATTGATTACATTGTAGTGAAGGTGTTGTGGGTTGATTGAATTGTGTCCCCCAGAGTTCATATATTAGAAACTTAATTCCCACTGTAACTGTTGAGGGTGGGAAATCCTACTACAGTAATTGAAAGGTGGGGTCTTGAAGAGGTGATTAGACTGTAGGACTGTGCCATAGTGAATGGATTAATAATGGCAGTCAGGGATGTGGTTCTGAGGGCTTTAAAAGGAGAAAATGCGAGAGTTTCTCTCTGTTCCGCCGTTTTCTGCCATGTAAGACCTCTGCATTGCTGTAACGCCACCACCAAAAAAGACCCTCCCCAGATGTATTCTCTGGACTTTGGACTTCCCAGCCTCCAAAACAGTAAGAAATAAATTTTGTTTTCTTAAAAATTATTTTGTTAGGGCCGAGCCCGTGGCGCACTCGGTAGAGTGCTGCGCTGGCAGCGCGGCGACGCTCCCGCCGCGGGTTCGGATCCTATATAGGACTGACCGGTGCACTCACTGGCTGAGTGCCAGTCACGAAAAAACGACAAAAAAAAAAAAAAAAAAAAAAAAAAAAAAAAAAAATTATTTTGTTATAAGCAACAGAAAGGGACGAACACAGAAGAAGCTAAAGGTAATTAACAGAAAAGTGTGCGTAGGTGTTTTATTTTTTTAAAATAGGCTTTATATTTTAGAGTAGTTTTAGGTTTATAACAGAATTAAGCAAAAAGCATAGAAATTTCCCATATAACCCCAACCCCACACATTCGTAGCCCCTCCCACCAGAATGGTTCCTTTGTTACAACTGATGAACCTACATTGACACATCATTAACATTCAAAGTCCATAGTTTACCTTAGGGTTTGCTCTTGGCCTTGTATATTCTATGGCTTTTGACAAATGTAAAATGACATATATCCATCATTACAGTACTATACAAAGTAGTTTCACTGCCCTAAAAATCCTCTATGCTTCACCTATTCATCATTTCCTTTTATAAGCTCAATTTAGGAGCTAGTGATAAAACACAGGGAAAAAAAAAAAAAAAGCCAGTGACACCAGTTTAATAATTTATGGCTGTAAAATGGTCTGATTTAGGTTTCTTAGTCACACTGTGAACCATTTTATCACTAAAAGAAAGAGTATAGATTCTGTATGGATTCAAATCCTTGCTTTACTAGGATTTTATGAGCAAGTTTATTTACCCATTTCTTCCAGTGTAAAATAAGAATAATTACAGCTCATTCATTGTAAAGCTGTTTCAAGGATTAAACAAGATCATGTCTCCTAGGCATATTGGTATACAGTGACTGTTAAATAAATTGAGCTCTTACTATCTTAGTGATAGCAAAAGCAGGAACAGTTATTTGAATGCTAAAATTGAAGGAGTTAGTTATCTTAACAGAGAAAATGATAAATTAATATCTACAAGTACTTTTATTTCTACAATATATACTAAATATTTACTTGAATTGCAAAACTTCTAGCTTATTGAGCAATTGAGCAAGTGTCTTGAATTATTTTCCTTTGCTAATTAAATTAATTGTTGTCTTATCTTCCAAGCATTTGAGGCTCTCTGAATTACAACTTCCAAACTGGATTTGCAGCCTTCCCCACTTTCAGTATGACAGATGCACCAAATATTCATTTTGACCAAGTGCCACATGGCCTAGCACTACAACCAATATTTGGCCAAAACCAAAATAGAAAGTAAAATCAAAGATCACTGCCATGGAAATGACTTTTGGGATACAAAGACATATATGCCATTTTATCAAAAATTCTCATTAATATTATATTTTATCCTTAAAAGTTGTAGTTGGCAAATGAAGGTGTGCTACATAATACTGTAGGAACAATTATTTCTAGAAATTTTCAGCTCCTAATTTTTTTTTTAATCTATACATTTGTAATTATAATTGTATTCTCACTTTCAAATGGTTCATTTAAAATGTTGGTCTTTTTTTGTTTTTTTAACAGAGACTTGTATTATATTCTCTGTTATCAAAAAAGTTACCAACATTTTAAACATTTCTTGAGTAAACATTTTTTCTTGGTATTTATGATATAAATATCTACTACCCAAGATAGCTGGCAATCTGTAAGCATCATTTCAATATTTTTTAATTAAGAAATTTAACCTCTAAAGATTCAAAGCAATAAAGAATTTTCTTCTTAAATTATTCTTACAAACCTGTGATTTTGATGTTTGTGTAAGAAATTGAAGCAAAATGTGTCTGGGTACCTCATTTTTCTCTAACACTTTCTTCCTTTTCCACATTATTTATATTCTTAACTATATCTGGATGAAAGATGATTCATTATTGGTATTGAAATTTATGGCCTAAATTTAGTTAATTCATTATAAGTTCATTGCATATTAGAGGGTATTTTATCTGATGTTAAGAATGCCACTATACCAAACAATTCTAAACAGCTTCAAATTATGATATGATACAGTCCCTATTATTTTGTCACATATTATTACTTAATTTATATAAATATTTGATAACATCTTAAAATAATGTTTCATTAAATTTTCTAGCCAATGTTCTTTTTTAATATATGAAGGGTCTTCAAAAAGTTCATGGAAAGATTCACTTTATCTTTCAGTTAAGTTTTCCAAGAACTTTTAAAAATACATTTGTTTGTATTAAATGTCAATTTATTATTTGTATATTTATATATTATTTCTTTAAGTAGTTGAAAGTGCTTAACTGCTTTTGGATATTATATTTATAACTATCAAACAATCATTAATTAATATACCACATTACTCACAGTAATAAAGTACATGTTATACTTTTCCTGACTAATTGAATTTTAACATACAAAACTCTTTGGGAGATTTTTACTTCGAGTTACAACTAGAATGAATTCTGTATTTCAGTTCTCAACAGGGGTAACTTCCCCAGGGACATTTAGCAGTGTTTGGAAATATTTCTGGTTGTCACAAATTGGGGTAGGGAGTGGTGCTACTGATATCTAATGGGTAGAAGTCAGGGGTGCAGAAATAGGCATACTGAGGTAGGCAATCAGCAATTTGGCCTTGCAAAGTTTGAGGCCAACTTTGAATGCATCTGGGATGTTGCATATCTCCTATGCTCCTACCAGGATGAACCTTTAGATTCTGCCTATATCTTCTCTGTGCTATGTGGTGTTCTTTACATGATATATGTTATTTTTCTATCTGGGATATTTTTCATAGAGATATTTCATCAAATTTGCAAGATCATCCTCAATATTTTCTTCCTTAATAATTTTCTTTTGATTCAAAATGTAAGTTATTGTTTTTAACACTCAGTTATTTCTTTGCATGCCTGTATGGCCAGTATATTACTACTAAATCACTATGCTATTTTGGCAAAGTAATGTAAAACTACTAATTTGTAATATTTTCTGCAGACCACTTGTGACTGACCATCACGATGATGAACACGTTTACGTGTAGGATCTCCATGTGTCCCAGACTTGTCTGATCATAAGCATTAGCTTCCTAGGTCTTACTCTTTAAAATTCTAATGAGGAATGTGCTCCAGTTTGAATGTGCCCTGCAAAGTTTATGTATGGGAAACTTAATTCCTAATGCAATAGTGTTGGGGGGGTGTGTTAAGGAGCGATTAGGTCATGAGGACTCTGCCCCATGAACGGATTAATGCTGTTATCACGGGAGTGAGTTAGTCATCATGAGAGTGGGTTAGTCATCACTGAATTGGGTTCCCGATAAAAGGACAACTTTGGCCTTTTTATGATCACTCTCTCATATACACTCTCTTGCCCCTCTACCTCCCACCATGGGATGACACACCATGAAGGCCCTTGCTAGGTGACAGTATCATGCTCATGGATTTCTCAGTCTCCAAAATGGTAAGAAATAAATCTCTGTTCTTTTTACATTACCCAGAATATGGTATTTTGTTATAGCAACACAAAACAGACTAAGAGAACGGCTGGAGTAGAACACAGGACTTTCAACAGTAAAATGTACGTCATTATTGCTCATGATGAGGAGTTTAGGGGACATGACCTCAAATAACACTGAGGGGAAGTTTCTATCATTATCCTTACTTCCAGGCCTTTGAAAACTGTGTGTTGGAGTAGATAAAGAACATATCATAGTCACACAGCTAACAAGTGGCAGTGCTGGCATTGGAACTAGACCTTGTGTTCTTAACTTGCTGGGCTGTACTCGTGTTTTTGTCTTAGCCGCATGATATGGTGTGATGGTCCATTACTAGTATCCAGGAAACATTATTTTAGATTGAATTTTGCATAATGGAATCTAGAAGTAATTCAACAGCTTATTGAAACACAAAAACAAGAACAGCAGCAGCAGCGAAACCACATTTATAGTACTTGCTACACAAGCAACAACAGGTCCAAATTGTACTTGAAAAATTTCCACTGAGACTATGCATCACGGCAGTGACTTTCATAAAATTTTATGAATTAGATTACCAAATATTTAAAGCTCAGGACCATATCTTTTTACCATAATCACCAGTCTATTGTGATTAATATTGACAATGTGACCGTCAACACTGTGATGTCTACCGTTTTCAAGGGCTAAAATTAGACCTATAAATGAATAGTAATATGCAAGGCTTGTGTACTGTTAACACCTACACTCACACCTTTCCATATTTCTGAAAAAATCTTAAAAAAGAAGGTTAAGGTAAACATCCGTTATCTTCTTTTTTTATTCCAAATGTGAGCTTCTATGCTCCTTTTGGGGGAACCAAGACTGGTTTTCCAGAAAAATAGCACTGTGGATTTTGGTGCTGAGTTCTCTGGCTTGCTCACAGAGCTCGGGTATGCCACGGCCTAGCTGGACCTAAGGAGGACAGTTCTATGTACTTTTATGTTTTATGGGAGGATATTCTCCAAGTCCTACCTGAAAACAAATGGTGTAAGTGAGCCACCATTGTTCCAATCTCTAGAAAAGAGTCCCCTTTTCCTCCCCTCCCCCACTCTTTCACGCTGAGTTCCCCTCACTTCTTTGCTCATATAGTTCCCTAACCAGGATTGCCTACCTCAGACCCATCTCAAATGGTGTCTTCTTCCAGGAGTTCTAGTCTCCTCTAAGTGCTCCTGATGTAATTAGGCTATTTTATTTGAATCAATACACTTGTTCAAGTTTCCTCCAGTAATGGAGATTGACTGTAAATATATATAGGCACAGAAAAACAAAAAGATAGCAGTCTAGGCGTGGCCCCTAAAAGACACAGGAATGAAAGGTTCCTGTGGAGTCTGTGGCAGCTCTGGAGGCTTAAGCACCTGGATTGTGCAGAGCTTTATGATTGCTTTCTGCCACTACTGTGATGAAGCTGTTCTGTGTGTATGTCTGCACTTCTCTTCTCTTTTCACACTCAAACGATGTATTCTTTCCTTTTGTTGCATATCTCTCTTCTTTACCTGATAGTTTCTGTGTATTCATAGGTTTGCTCCATGACTATAACATCTTAAAATCAGTTCTGTCCCTAGAGCTAGAAAGAAGGGATCATTCCCAGGGCCACATATTTTAGAAGGTCTCCTTTGGAACATCCTCTGACCACAGCATTCTCCATGAAGCAAGGAGTCTGCAAAGCAAACATGCTCACCCTGAGTCTGTACCTGCCTTCCCTAGAACACAGTCTGACTAGCAAGAGACCCTGGAAGCCCCTCTCCTAATGACCCAAAGCCTTCTCTCATGGCTTCCAGAGAGGTGGTCAAGAGGCAGGTGTTTGTGAAAATGCAGAGTGCGGACATGTAGGCTGAGATTTCCACGTGCATGAGTGCAACATCTGCTTGTGTCCTATGGGAAGAAGCTGGGATAGAAGGAGAAGAGGAAGCAGGTCTCAAGTCATTTCCCCATGCACCAACATTCCGTCATAAAAGGGCAAAGATTTGAGAATCTGAAATTTTACTCTGTCCTTTCAGGACTTTAGAAAGGTATATTTGTCAAATCGGAAGGGTAAACCATATTTTATCACACAGTCTATTGACTTGATTTATAATTTTTAAATATTTAAGTCTATAATATTTTAGCTTCTGTTTGTATTGTTGCCCCAGGCCCCACATACATTAGAGAGGAGTTGGGAGGGGGAGGGGAGAGAAATTTGTTTATAATTTCCCTAAGTCCTAGATACTGAATTCAGTCAATCTTACTGTAACAGGCCATTTTATTAGCTAGCCCAGTGATTCTCAACTGATGGTGGCACTTCCTCCCACCCTCAACCCCAGCAATGTTTCAAAATATATGAGTGGTTTTCACTGTTGAGATGACTAGAGAAGGGAACCATGGCCTATGGTGGACAGGGGACGGACAGGGACACCATCTGTCCTGCAATGTATGAAATAGTTACACATAATGAAGTGTTTTCTTGCCCAAAATGTCAATAATATGTTAGTAGGGAAACGCTGGGCTAACCAACAGATCAACAGATCAGTTGCTGCCAAATACTCATCCCTCATCCAATCAAGTGTGGATCCATGCAGGGTGATATCAATGCCTTGTTTCAAAATACTAGTGCTTAGATTCCCTTTTCCTCAGGGACAATCAATAGAGCAGTTCTCCAAGGAAGGGTCTGTGGATTTAAGACATATTAGCATAACTGTAAAACATTCACAAAATTTTAGGCACCTGCCTTATTGTGCATCATATAAAGTTTTCCTGTATCTGTTTTATTGTTTGTAATTTGCTTTACAATGCCATGGTATCAATAATGCACTGTCTTAATCAATACCTTAAGGGTGTTTAGTTAACATGTAAAGCACTCTAATTGCAGTACAGATCCAGGAGCTGATAGCATGTGAAGGGCATTAATTAAGAGAGCTCTTTCCCCAGATAGCTTTTAGAAGCCTTCAACTTATTTAACCTATGTCTTTCCCCTACACCCCACCCTCCACTCCATGGGGACCCCCAACTCTTGACCTTGGTGTTACAACACTGCTTACTTAATTTATTTCAATATCAGAGGGTTCACTAAATAAGCATAAGGGATATTACAAATAATATTTAATTGGTGAAATGAGTGCTAATGTCCAAAAGGATGGATTGGCACTACTTTTGCTTGAGGAGAGAATAAGAATCTGGGGAGTCAGTGGATTCTGTGCCCCATCACTTAATTCAGAATTGGCCAGTCAGACTAAAAGGTTGGATGAAACCTGATGTTATCTTCCTTGGGAGAAGCTTTATGAAAACTACTGCTCATGTTAGAATGTCTAAAGAAAGGAGAGATGAGCCACCACAGAGTTTGCAAGAGCAGATTCGATGGCAGCACAGGAACGTGCTTGCTAACAATCAAAGGTGGGGAGGTCTGGAAAAATTTGGTCTGATTACTTTCAAGATAGCATCCACTTGATCTTGAGGTGACAGAGGAAATAACCTGTAAACCCCACCAACTCTCATCCCAGGAATCAACTGATTTCTACCACCAAGACCTTGACAACATAAATTAGTTTATGCTTCTATACTGGTATGAGTTTCAACTGGTAGATGATAAGATTTTGGATGGTAATAGCAGTTTCTTATTTATTTTATTTATTCACCGAACATTCGTGGCGTGTCTACCATGTGCCAGGATTTGTGCTCACTCTCCCCTGTTCACTATAATTCAACCCTAAAAATAATAGAGAGACGTGGATAGTATTTCTACTTTTTACAGGTCAGAAAAGTGAGGTTGAAAAACTGTAAGTGATTTGCCTAAAGCCACACAATAATGGGTAGAATTTAAGTTGTTTCAAGAATAACTGCCCCCCCACACTGATTTCTTAAAAAACAAAACAGAACAAAAACTATACTTATAGAGCTCAAAGTCCAGCATAGTGTACCTTACATGGGGTTTACATGTAGTGGGTGGTTAATATATGCTTTAATGAGATTTATCTTGTAAATGTTGATCTCTTGTAGGTATACAGAAAGACTTCAGCACTTAGGTGGCTCTCATATATCTGGGCGATTTTGCTGCCTCTGTACTTTTGTGGTTGGGGATTTGCATGGGATGGATAAACTTCCAGCCTAGTGGCTTATAAGCTGAACTCTGAAGCAGCAGTGTCTAAAATCACCCAAAAAAGAGCAAAGAAGAGGTCAGTCAGTTGGGCAAGATTTTGTGACCACACCCCATTACATTTTCAACTCGAATTTCTTTAGTTAGCTTCTGAAAAATACCAATAAGCAAAAGACTCCATTTGGGAAAAGAAATTTCCAGCTTTAAAACAAACTGTAAGGCATTACATTAGATGATTGATAATTTTACCTTTGATCAAAACAATTTGGTGCTGTGTAAATAGTAACCATTATGAAAAAAATCATCTATTTTGACAGTTAAAGATATAAATATAGAAAGATAACAGTCACTTATTTTGCAGATAAAATCCATTTATTATATGCACACGTATTTCACATCTTGACTCAAGAGGCATTTAGAGCACCTGTTGGAACAAAAATTTATAAGCAAGTTGACGTGGACCTGTGAAGGAAAGATAAAAGATGAAAACCATGAAATAAAACTCTCAAAAGCCAGAAGAGAGACTCAAAAGGGGTGCTAGAGATTGGCCAACAAGTCAACTTATTCAGGAAGTGATTAGCACAGATATTATCATTTTCTTAGGGAAAGCCATCCATCTGGCCAGCCAAGGCTCTATAAATCAACAATGAAACCAGAGTTGGGAATTCCATTAGCCATTGATTTCAAGGAGGTCATTATTTTTAAAAACAGAGCTAAAACACATATGAAAAACAATCCGCTCTGAAGTGTGTGCATGTACACATGGAGTCACATGTTAAGTAAATGAACACTGAGGCCTTCCCCTCACAGCACATGTGGCAGAGAAATCACTAGAGTTGGCTGCTTTTGTCGCTAATAGCTGAGCACTTGGTTTTACCTGTGACAATACTCTTTGACAGACCTTCTTTTGAACTGATTTCAACTGTTCCACCCTCTGTCAGAGAAGTTAGACTTGAAACCTTACATACCCTGAAGGGTGGGGGGGCGGGGCGCAGATTCCTAAATTAAAGAATGATGGATTTTTCTTTTCCATTTTTCTTCCCACAGGGAAGGTGCTTTATCCAATACACAGAAAAGACTGAAACTTCCTGTCTGCCTCACCCTTGCTGACACGTGTGCCCAAAATCTGCAGAGGTTTTTAGACTTTTAATTTGTTTAACAGCCTGATTCTAAAATTAAAAGTATTTGGATATATCCTAACAGGCTAAAATGGAACCTATCTTTTATTTCCTCTTTCGGAAGAAGCTCAATATATTACAGGAGACACAATTTATAATATGGGCTCTTTCGGTAATTTGTCAGCTATTGAAATGAGTTCCATTTGGCTGGCTTGACTCTATAAATATAAGTAGTAATAGAATCTGTAGAATGAAAATGGGGCCCTGTTCTTTGAAATGCCCTTGGCACAGATAGGTTTTTTTAGGACAACAAAGTTCAGGACGAAGCTGACAGTAAGTGAAGGATTGTGAAGCAGGAAAGAAAGAAGTCTGAACAGGAGGAAGAGGAAAGAAGAGACGTCAAAGGTCTAATAAGGAATATATATAATTTTTAAAAAATTTTCTAAAATATTAAAAGGTACTAGCATCATTCTGCTGTGCAAGTTCATTACACTGATGCTTGCTAATCGGTCTTTTGAAAAAGATTTATTCTCTGGACACTTTGATGTACCGAATGGTCGTTTTATAAGTGTTTATATCTTGAAATCCAGAGAATCCAGGAATTTTTCCAAACAGAAAGTGAGAGTCTGACATGTGAATTTGTATGGAAGTCAGTTTGAATTTCCAGGAAATGTTTTCTGGGTCAAAGCTGGCTTGTTTCTGTTAATTTATAAATAGAATATAAGATTGAGAATGATATTCCATTTGATTGTGTCCCCACAGATTCAGAGCTCCCACTTGAAAATTAAAGAATTATAACTGAATGATTTGCAAAAAAATGATTCTAGTTCTTTAGCTACTTCCAAGTTTCCATGTGATGCTTTAATTTCACATACAGTAATAATTTGCCAGCTATCGAAATTTATGTATATATAGAAATTTATCTGTGTATTGAAAACAAAACATGAAGAGGGACCTTGGGGGACACACACACACACGTAGGAACCGAAGATGAAAAGAGCTTCAGAGGGGCGTGGCTCTTTTGTAGGACTGATTTTAATGAGGTACAGATAGAAGTTTTTAGGTTATATTTCATTCTGCTCAATTACTGTTAAATACATTTGTTATAATTACCATTTTTATAGTCTCCAAACACCAAATTTTCAAATTAAAAATGATTACTGTCCCTACTGTATTTAGTTTGCCTAAGTATTTCTCTTTGTCCACTCACGTTAGAGATCCTGGGTTGAATTGCAACCATTTACTATGACCTATTACATAAACTGACAACTCTATCTGGGTATAGTTTTTTCTTTCCAAAGAAAGAAAGTACTTGACAGAAACTTAGGATCTGGGTTAACGTTCCAGATTTAGTACTGGTTTGCTTCGACTTCTAATTTAACTGGAAATATAACCCTCTGCAGCCTACTGATGTAGTTCCTATATTAAAGTGGCCCAACTTGGGACTTTGTTTTAAGTGGAATACAGCAGCCAGGATCACACACGTTAAAGGCTAAAGATATGAATATCAATCTTGATTCCACAACTCATTGCTTTGAATGAACTCAGCAAGATATTGGAATGCATGCAAGTTATCAATGGTTATTACTTTTATTATTTTAAGTTATATTTTGGTGGTTTGATATTTCTATTTTTAGAAGACCTTAAACTAACCAGATACCAAAATCTTGATTTTAGGATGTGTCTGTAAAAAAAAAAAAAGTAAATAAATGAACAATTGTCTATCTAGTTAGATTAACATGAAGTACTAGAGAATTTAAAACTAAAATCTCAAATAGTCATTTTTACTTACTCTATGGAATACAAGAGGGTGTTGAGTTATCTATCAGTCAACGTAGAAACAGTTATTTATCGAGTGCCAATTACAGGCACCACACTCTTTTATGTACAGTGAGAGATAAATGTGATGGTTAAAACATAGTAATTGCTTCACTGTGTCAGGAGGAGTCTCTTCGTGAATACAGTGGAACCAAGCAAGAATGACCACAACTCATTCACCACAGTCTTTCCTCAAACTGAGTGATAAGGGAAATTCTTCCAGATCAAAAGTCTTTTTGGACTATCACCAAACCTACATCCTTGGTGACCTTCTAGAACCCACCATGTTAATTGGAGGAAGGAGTCTTCCAAACTCTCAGCAGGAGGTAAATCAAGAATACTCTGCAACTGACAACTTGGATCTGAACAAGCAAAGCTACACGTGATCCCCATAACTTGCATGTTTGGGGGAGATATTCAGCATGTGGGGCTTTTGCCTAATCATGCTACATCAAAACCCATTTATAAAACTACCTCTGTGAAATAGCAAGTGCCCTGTAAATGGCACGATAATCCAGATATTGGGCATCTGGAGGCAAATTAAACTTTGTTTTCCGAACCAGGAATATCCTTGCATTTTGTATCATTTTGAAGTCATTCTTCTATAAATAATCTAAGCATACATGCAACCATGCATACCACCAGGCAGGTAATACATGCATGGGAAATATGTTACTTTGCAAGTCTTGACAACTATTCCATCATTGATACTTAGTGAGCACCTTCCTTAAGGAAAGCCCCAATGTGTCATGGGGACATTTATAACCCGAACAATCTTTGACTGAAAAAAACCTTGTATTTGTCTGTTTTTTGAATGATCCAGAAGCCTTTTCAGATAAGACTATCCATATCCCAGCTATAAACTATCTGCAGCACAGCAAGCTTTTAAAAGTGACATGCAGTCATATTCCATAGCTATTACCGAAGTGTCCCAAACTCTTTCTCAACATCTCAATTTTTTTTTTTTTTTTTTTTTTTTTTTCCCACTAGGCAGCTGCATGCTTGGAAAGTTCCCAGCATCAGTTGTGCTGTAGTTAAAAATCACCTAACACCCACATAAAGATTTTTTTCCCTCCCTTATGAATTGGGCTTTAAATCTTTACCTGAGTTAGTGCGAAAATAAAATTGGGCAACAGTCAAGGTCTCATTTGTATATATTTGTATGAATTCTGTAACCCGGAGGATATCTCCAATCCAGGGAAATGTAACCATTACCCCATAGCTAAACAGTTTCCAAAGAAGGCTTTTCAAGGAATAGCTTTTAAATGCCCAACGAGCTCAATCTAACGGCAGAGATATTTGAAATATACACAAACATACAAGCCTTTTAGATAAACACATTTTCAGGGAGCTTTTGATGAAAGTGATAAGTTACATTCTCTACAACTACACACACTGTATTTTATTACCCTTCAGTAGACACTTATCAGCTATAAATGTTGGGTGGTTTAGGCTAGAAATCAACCCTGAGGGAAACGGTGAGAGGACTCTGGGACTCACAGTTCTATAGATCAACATAAACCTGAGACTCAATTTTATTTTCATTTATTAAAAAGGTCTGTGGTCCGCTTCTGCAATTTCAAATCCATTAGCTTCCTGCCCCCTTTAAGGGGGAAAAAAAAAAAAAAAAAAAAAGGCAACTGCAGATTTTATGGACTGATTGCTGATGGCTACGCTACTGCTGTATTGGTTTTGAGTGGAGAGTCCATTATAGATACATTATCCATAAACCATGTTTCCAGTGGAACCTGTAGCTTCCAATCTGACTGGGGAATGAGCAGAGTTGGCTTGGTCAAAGAAAGGTTGGGGAAAGGGTCAGGTCTCCTGGAAGCTAACATAGGGTAGGCACCGGTATAAATTACAAACTTTACTTTCGACTTCCACATCATTATGTCTCAAATGTGCAGCGGTTGGATTTCGTTAACCAGCCACCAGAGGAACTTGGAAATCATATCGGCAGTAGATTAACGTGGGAGTTTTCAACCTTTTCCCTGCCATGTATGTTCAAACAATATATTTATCTGCCTTTAAAATGTTTTGCTTCTCACCACACGTATTCAGCAGCTGACTGTGCCCATATGTTTTTTTCCTAGTCTCCTGTATATTGTGCTTACACCTTTTTCAACAAAGATGCAAAAACATTTTTAATGGCAATAAAAAGGATGAAAATATGGTTTCGTATTTTCCCTCGGTAACCCTAAATCTTATATTTCCCAAAAGAAAAATGTTAATGTTTCCAGTGTGCTTGCTTGCTTTTCCTATTCAATAATTTGTGAATTCTCTTATTTGTGAAAGGAGACTGAAGAATAACTGGAATAATTAGAACAACAAAATTGGCATTTATATAATAGGAGACCTTCTCTGGAAACAAGTCTCACTGATCTTGGAATTCCAGTACCCTTCATATTTTATGCTTGGCATGTAGTAGAGGTCCAACAAATTTGTTAAACTGAGCTAGATTTTTTTTTAAGTGGAATTAATTATATGAAGCTAGCCTAGTCATTCTTAAAATGGAAAGATATTTTCTTTCCATTATTAACACAAAGACTACGTTCACTTAGTCAAAGCATGAAGAAGAATTTATTTTTTTTTCCTGATGATTTTAATTCATGGCATCTTTCCCAATCCACCACATACGTGTTTTCTCCTCTTCAGCCTGAAGTTTCTACTTTGATTTGCCAAGTGTTCGTCTGAGAAGTAAATGAAGAATCATGATACAGGTCTTATGTACTCCTTCCTAAAAATCTGGTTTGTGTCTAAATGGTGCAGATAGCCTAATCTGGTTTAATTGCATATTTTATCCATCCCTCAGTTAATCTTGTCCACTTATCTGTCATTTCGGACAATTACTTTAATAATTTTGCTTTCCAGTGAATAAAGGTCTAGGTTTAAAGTCTTTTCCTCCACTAACTCCCTTTCTATCTTTGACAAAACACTTGACCTTCCTCTGCTTCTTTTCTAATGTGCCATTTGCTTTAGAGTTTTGTTAGGTTTGTCAAATTATGTAATATGTTTAATTAAATCAGATGGTAATTTTAAAACCCCATGGTGGCAGCATTACAATCACGATCACCAGCTAGGAGTAGCAGCTACTTAGGCATTTTGTGCTAAAAAGACTTTGAAGAGAGAGCATCACACCCCTCCTGGCCTGTTTTCACCCAGCCTTGATGGGAGACTCTACTGTCAGTTTCCGTCATCACAGAGCTGTCAATCATCAGCTAAGGTTGCCCTGCCAGAAGCACAGGGTGCACGCTGGCAAGTCTGCTAACAGAAGCTGTTAACAAAGATCTGCTGACCCTGTGCTCTTTAAGGATGTTTTAAATTCCATCCTTTGATGCCCTTTGCCCTTTGACAAGATGATATCAGCCCCTCATCTGAAGCCATTCGGCTGTAATAGACAGCCCAATGACAATGGAATTATTCTGCCTTGCTGGAAATATGTTTTAAACTCATGATTTTAAAATTTAAAAATTTTGTGAAACCATGAACTATTTCTCCTCTCTGAATTCCCCAAATATGCTGTATTCCCTATTCATCTTTCTGATTTATCAAAAAAAAAAATTGTGATATGGCCTTTCCTGGTATGGTCATTTACAAACTGCTAAAGGTTTGAGCAGGTGGGGTTAGCTACAAGAAGTAGTACCTTTTATTTGGCACCCACACTATAATATAGTAAGAAGTATTAAGGAAACTAGCAAAGAATTTTCAAAATGGGAGTCCCCAGAACTGTTATTGTCTGTCGTCACGTTACCCCTTAATAAGACCACAAAACCAGGCAGTAAAAATCTGGGAGGCTGTGGTTCTCTCCTAACCAAGGGAGATGAGAAAACAGAAGGAGCGGTTAGGTTTCCTTTTTACTTTTTTAGGGCACTCCTCATGAAGTCAGCCTTTCCCTGCTCAGTCCTCGTTCTGACCGCTGCACAGTGGTGGTTATGTCTTCTCTAGGTATTGTGTGCTTTGTCACGAACACCATGCACTTAACTGTGGTTAAACCTTCTTTGCCAATCCCCTCCCACTCTTCTGAAAGAAGAGTCACTTCAGGGTGGGGTGTGTGTGTGTGTGTGTGTGTGTGTGTGCGCGTGTGCATTATGGAGTCTTTTCCTATGTGCCAACGCACATAATGAAACCATTTAAACACACATTTTGCACGACAATCTCAGTTTCTAAGAATTTGATTAGCATGATCCATCATCTCTTATAACTCATTTGAAGGGAGCACTTCTTATGAAAATAAAATGGCAAAGAAGATACTCATATTAGTACCATTATTGGAAATAGCTTATGCCCAATCTTAGAATCTCACATTTTAAGCAATGTTGCTTCATGCCAGTGTGGCATGTCCTCTGCCCAGAGATCCTGCTGTACTGGGTGGACAGAATCCAAGCCTATCCCAACAGGCAAAAATTACAGAGTTGGAGATGGCCTTAGACTCTTTCTTCTAACCACTCCACTTTACAAATAAAGGAATTGTGTCTCAGTGAGGTTTAATGGCTTGCTGAAGTTCATCCGGCTTATTAAAAGCAGAAAGCAAACAAGCCTGTGTCTCTTAATTCCCATCTGTGAAGAGCGTCTTCTAATGCACAACCTCAATAATTTTCAGCAAATTGTCCTAAAGGAGAGGACTGATACCCTGGATAGTTAACATAAGCATTGTCTATTTTTGCAATAGCATTGGCTTCTCAATGATGTTTTATTTAGCCTAATATAGAAATTAGCTTGAATTGCATGCAGAGCAATCTCACTCCAGTGGGAAGTAACCTCATGCATGTTTAGTGGTAAGAGGACAACGATTTGGAAATGGAAATATTATTATATTCAATCCACAGTGTGGATAATCTCGGTGCTTTTAGTCACAATGTGGTTCTACTAATTTTTCAGTTACCCCTTCTTGTTTGTGTATTGGCTTTCACTGAGGAAACAGGGACATGTGTTCCTTGTAGAAAGGGGAAAAAATGTGTCGTGGAGAAGATTAAAATGCAAATGGGAGGCCAATGAAAGAAAGACCCAGGCATCCTAGTTTAACCTCCTTTTTGGTTCCCTGGCAATACTGCTGCCATCTCGATTGCTTAGCACATAATTAGCCTTGATATTGGAAGCCCACGTTTGTAGATCTCACTTACCACATTTCCTGTATATTACTAAACATTTCAAACTGAGACAGAGAGAAAGCAGGAGAAAGTGATTTGCACTGGCAAAAAGGCTCACGTTTCTTCTGTCTTGTAAAACAAAAGAGGAAAAGTAATAGTAAATTACTCATATGATGACTTCCTTTCTTGAACTGACCCACTCCTTTCTCATCCTACTTTAAATAAAACCTGGTGACGCAAAATACTCCGTGGCTTCTGACTCTGCAGTCCATCAGTCTGCAATGGAAATGTTTTCTTATTTTTATTTATTTATTTTTTAAATGGCTACATATTAAAAGTGAACCAGGCTTTGCCAGCTTTGGATAAAAGGCTATTTATTTTCAACCAATTTGATAGCTGCAGTTTTCAGTAATTGAATTTTCTGTGGTCAGAAAAGCAGTAATCTTAGAAACCAAATAAATATTTTTTAATAAAATGGAACACTGAGAAACCCTATAATAATGTCAAAAATGTAGCCACTTATGGATGGATAAATATTTTAAGAAATTTACGTTTCACCCAAATCTTTATGCTTCTAGCTTCCCTGGAGAATTTGAAGCGCGTAACATTTTGCTTTAGGAATGGAACAATCTGGGGCTTAGGTGAAATATACATGCCCTATAGAAACCCTTCTGGTTGTTAGGGTCTCTCAAGCTGTTAGCTTTGTCAATGCCTCTAGTGAATAGTCTACACCTAGGTTTCTCTATATCAGCACAACTAACATTTTGGGCCAGATAATTCTCTACAATGGAGCATGTCTCATGCATTGTAGGACATTTAGCAGCATCTCTGGCCTCTACCTACTAGATATTAGTAGCATTCCCCCCACTCCCCCAGCTCCGACAATCAAAAATGTATCCAGACATTGACACGTCCTCTGGTGCAGGATACTATAATCATTAAATTTATGTGTCAATTTGACTGGGGTAAGGAATGTTCGGATAACTGGTAAACCATTATTTTTGGGTGTGTCTGTGAGAATGTTTCCGGAAGAGATTAGCATTTGTTTATTTTTTGTTTTTGTTTTTAATTTATCCATATACAATGTGGTTGGTTTTCATGTCCCTTTAATCCACTTTCCTCCTCCCTCTCCCCCCTCCTCAACATCATATCAGTTCAGTTGTCTTAACAATTTCAAGGAATTGTTGTGATTGTGTCTTCTTGCCCCACCGTCTCCCACAATTTCTTTGTGTATTTATTTATTTACTTACTTACTTTTAGCTCTCACAAATAAGTGAGAACATGTGGTGTTTCTCTTTCTGTGCCTGACTTATTTCACTTAATATAATTTTTTTTTTCTAGCATTTGAATAGGTGAAACAAAGAAGATCTGCCCTCACCGATATGGGCAAGCATCATTCAATCTGTTGAGGACCACAAGGCAGGCCTTTGGACTCCAGGACTTACACCAGGAGCTTCCCCATCTACGCCTAGTTCTCAGGCCTTCAGCCTTGAACTGGAAGTTATACCATCACCTCCCCTGGTTGTTGGGCCTTCAGATTCAGACTGAATTACAGTACTGGCTTTCCCAGTTCTCCAGTTTTCAGATGGTATATTGTGGGATTTCTTGGTTTCCATAATCATGTGAACCAATTCTTAAAATAAATAAATATCATCTTATATATTTCTATACATATCCTATTGGTTCTGTTTCTTTGGAGAACCATAATACAGGTGCAAAATTACCCTCGACTGAGAACCACTAGTCTAGTAAAGGGCCTGACCAAGTTTGGTACACATTTTGGTGTTTTTTATAAATGTCTGGAATGTTGACTCTTTTCATTCATTTATCATTAAATGGCTTGTATTATTTTAAGCATGAACAAAATTCGGAAGACTATGAAGAACTATGCAGGAGGAAGCAATTTAAATAGATTATAAGCATGAGTTGGTAGGGGAAGCAAAGACCGAAATAACAGAGTTAGTTGGATTTGTCCTAAGTCCATCTCCAGATCTTTTAATCCTTGATTGCCAGTTTTCTGCTTGGATACATAAATATGTATTAATTTTAATTATTTAATGTTAAAATATACATGTTTTTCTTTACATATTGTACATGTTTCACCTCAAAGATTTTGACACCCTTTTCTATGTGGTAAAAATTATTTGCTAGTCAAGGAATAAAAGAATTAACCGGAGTGAGGGGGTCACATTTCTGCATGTAAAAATCCCATGTAAGAAGCAAGAAGCTACTGGCAGTTATAATATTAATATTATTTTTTGAACCATATCATATAAATAGAAGAAAGTCATAGTAGAGGCACCCTCCTTCACAAGTAGAGAGCAATGTCACTTACCAGTGACATAAAGGTACCAAACTCACAATGCTTGGAAAGTATGAATTCCAAAATAGATGCATTGTGTTCACACCCACTCACTTATAAGTCAACTCCATCTATCCCCATTTTTTAGATTGGAAAGCTGAGAATTGGAATGCTCAGCACAATGTCTCTGATATCTCAAAAAGAATTAATGGTACGAGCCAAGAGATGTTTGTGCCTCTGATTTGCACTATAGGACTTTGCCCTTCATAATATCCCAACAATTAGCAATCATAAGTCAGTACAGAGGTGGTATAGCACATCATACTTAAGTGTTTAGGCTTTGGAGTCAAACTCCTTGGTTTCAAATTCTTCCTCTAACCACTTAACAGTTGTGAGATCACGGCCATTACTTGAACACTCATTGACCCAGTTTCCACATCTGTAAATGGGTGATAAAAATCAAACCCATCTCATAAGCTTGTTGTGAAATTCCATTAACATAAAAAGTGCTTTTTTAAAAAGTGTTATTTTTATACAGCTTCCTAGGGACTGCTTGCTTTACTCATTTCACTTTACCTGGTCTAATAAGTGAATTCTTATTTAGGAAGCTGACTGTGTCGATGTACATGTAGAACTATCCTAGTCTAGTTCAGGCAGCTTTATGTTTTAGTGTAATAGTGCTTTTTCTTTGGAAGCATTCAGGTTCTAATCTTGGCTCTGCCATAACTTCTGTGACAGACTTTAGGCAATTATTGACTTCAGACAACTATCTTTATTGGGCTTCTGGTTTTTTCAACAATAAAATAGACAAGACATAATAGATGTGTTTAAATTTCTCACTACATGTATTACACTGTATTGCACAACCAGCGGCAGTCAATGTTTCTGTGTAAACTGAATAATTTCTTACAACTTTTGTTAGGAAAACACAAAACTAAGGAAATTTAGGCATCCATTTCTTCACCTTCAAGTCTCTAATGAGGATTTTTCCTAAACCACTAAGAGTATATATTGTGTAAACTGTCCTCTTAAAATCTTGAAGGGAAGAAGGAAAGCAGATCAGTGTGGAGCAGAGAATGGAACAGAAGGTCGAAGAGAAGTTGGTGCCACACAACTTGTTTCTCCTGTCATTTAAAGACAAATGGAGAAGACATAACAAATGCCAAAATAAAACTCTACATTCATTCGGATCCACACTGTGATAGAAATGTCACATGAGCAGGAGGCAAAGACCAAGATATTAAGTCATTAGCTTGGGTCATGAAGAAAGTTAAAAATTCCTCCAGAAATGTATCGCGAGACTGAGAGGCCCCTTAGAAACCACCAGGCAGATCCCTTTCCAACGTCAAGAAGATAACACTGCTCAGCTACTTTCCAATGTAGTAGAAATGATGCCTATAAGATAACATCAAGATTTTAAAAATAAAAATACAAAAGCCCAGCATGGGCCAAGATGTGGATTATATCACACTTAGGATTTTCAATTATGCTTAACAATAGGGTTATTGTCTGTCAACACACATTTGGCTACATTTATAGACCGACTGTGACAATGGCTCACCTTGGTGAGTGTGTTTTTAATCTTCAATGGCATTTAATGCAATATTCATTTAAAATTCAATAAACACACAAGCATATCTTAGACCTAATTTCACATGTCACAATTTTAAAAGTATGATTTTTTTTTCCCTAATGGTTGCTTCCTTGGTGTTTTTTGGAACTTTCCTAGAGGCAATGGGCACAGTTTCAGAATAACTCCTAAATGTGAACATTTGGTGAGGGGAAGGAGGAGCAATACTCACATTTCTATTAGTGGATCCAGACCTATGCATTGGCCTGGAAACTTCCTTTATCCTTCTACATATGCATTTGTTTTTGCTGATTCAAATCATTATTCAATTAAATTAGTCCCAGTTTAATAATAACGACCTCCCTCTAGCCCGTCCCTTTAATGTTAGTGAAAACTAAAACCCAGGTGGTTTTCAACATGACACTAGCTGGAAATCAGTTATGAAATTACCTGTTTATTAATGACGTGTCAGGAGACTGACATGCTAACAGCGGGCACTGGCTGGAGTGGTGCTAATATAGAAATAACAAGACCATATTATGTGCAATATGTATTCTATAGAACTATAACTTTCCTTCCCTGGGGAAACCCTTGAAATCCAGATGTTTTATCTCAAGATTTTAATCCCAGAGAGTGAAGATTTTAAAGTGAAATCAAGCACACTCAAAGTCACCGTTTGGCCACACTTCCTCACTGGGGAAGCCATATGAGCAAACATTTAGTACCAGATGTGCAAAGGATTAGTGTCGTATCAGTTAATTAGCCAGACAGGGGAAAACAGTCATTTTGCAATCACAAAAGTGGATTTAAAGCAGGACCTTAAAATGTATGTTGAAGACTGGTCTATTGATTAGCGTCAATAAAGTTTTCAAGGTTTGGTGGTTATGAAGCAAAATAAGAGCTAATCTAAATTGGGGAAGAAAAAGGTAATTTTTATTTAAAATAAGAAATTTTTACAGGAAGGTTTTTACATTTTTCTTATAAAGAGCTCTGGTCACAGCACTATAAATAGTATACTGGATAGATTCATACAGGCCACTTTTTTTTTAAGCAGACAAAAATGTGTCATAAAGTTGATGTTAGAATAAACCAATGACCCTTGCAACTTGGGTGGGGAGGGAGTTTTTTTTTTCTTTTTTTTTTTCTCTCCCTTTAAAGTGTTTTATAAACTAACTCCCACAGCAGATGGAATGGAGAAATAGCATGATCTGATGATTCTGTATTATCGCAAATAAATCCCACTATGTAACAAGCCACAGAGCAATTTGCACAAAAATACTGTCATAGCTGCATTTGTGTAGATCAGCATGTTGCACCCTGTTTTCCTATCATTCTGTCAATATAAACGACTTTCAGAGTCATCTCTCTCATTCTGGAGACCAGTCCAAATGGAGCGTATTTAGCAGCCAACAGCTTTGGAGTCTGAATGTGGAAAGTAACCTGAAGCCATAAATGTCTTTGAATCAAATACCTTCTGGATGCTAAGTATCGGTGCTCTAATGCAAAATGGCAAGAGAATTAAGAACACATCAGCGTACTTTTACAAAAGGGAGGGAAATTATTACAGTTTTTACTCGCTTGGACTTCAAATTGCATGCTGGCAATTTGCGTGCTCTTAAGAAGCCTTCCTCGATGCACAGAATAGACAGCTGAATTCATAATGGGTGGAGGTAGGGAGGATACCGATTTGGCTAGTGTAGATAATCTGTCTGGGTAATTAATGATGCTTATTGGCTTTTCTGCTAGAGAAATCAGGCAATGGCGTCACCCCCCATGGCCAATCACTTGTGTATTAGTCCGTTTTGTGTTGCTGTAACAGTACACCTGAGACTGGGTAATTTATAAAGAACAGAGGTTTATTTGGCTTACGATTCTGGGACAGCTGCATCTGGCATGGGCCTCAGGCTGCTTCTACTCAATGGTGGAAAGTGGCAGGCAGCCAGTTGGTACAAGCAAATCACAGAGCAAGAGCAAGCAAGGGGTGGGGGGAGGTCCTATGGTCTTTTAAACAACCAGTTCTTGCAGGAACTAATAGAACAAGAACTCACTCACTAACTCTGACTTTCAGGAAGAGCATTAATCCACTCATGAGGGATCCGCCCCATGATTCAAACAACACCCAACACGGCCGCATTGGGGATCAGATTTCCACATGAGTTCTGGGAAGACAATGCATCCAAACTCCATCAACTTGGAATTTAATTTCTAAAGAAGGAATGAGATGGTGAAGGAAGTTTTTGTTTGTTTGTTTGTTTTTATTATTTTATTTTTTAATTTTTAAAGAAAATGAAATTTTATTAATATTATTTTTTACATTCTGGGATGTTGTGGCAGAGCAGCTGGGAGTGGGGGGGGAGTGGAAAGGGAAAGGAAATGGGATGGAAGAAGGAAGGATGAAGAGGTGCAGCACTGAGGCCTGTGACACCCCCTCATTCCCACAGGGGAGACTGGAGGGCTTCCAGTGGTGGCTTGGGCATTGCTGGGCTGGGTAAAGATTTCGGAGGGGGGTGTGGAAAAGCCCTCATCCCCCACTGTCCAAGCTCAGGAACCCGGGTCCCTTCTTGCTGTGGCTTGGTGGTCATTGCTGGGCTGGCTGTGGGTGTCAGGGGTGTGTGGCTGAGGCCTGAGGCCCCCCACTGCCCTGGCTCTGGTGAGCCCTGGGCACTTCCTGTTATGGTTTGGTGGTTGCTGCTGGGCTGGCTGAGTGTGTCAGGGCATGGAGGAGGAAGGAGCGGCAGAGGCCCTCATCCCCACCCTCAGGATTGGTTGTGGATGTCAGGGGGCATTGCTGAGGTCCCTGGCCTTCCCCTGTTTCTGGCTTGGTATCCCAGGGACCTTCTGGTCCTTCTATGTGTTATAGGTGTTCTTTGGTGAAATGAGACCTTTACTAGTTAATATGAAATTTTGTCTCAGGTTGCAGGTACTTTGTTTTTTCTTTCAGTTCTGTGTTGGATTATTTGCTGTTCCCACAATTTAAACTCTGCACTGGAACTAATTTGTTGTCCTTTGCTTACTTCTAAAGTGGGGGAAATTCCTGTAGGGACCAGTACTTGAGCTCTGTGGTTGAGCTAGATTGCTGCTTTGCTGCTGATTCCCTAGGGAAGGTTTTTTTTGTACATCTCAGGTTTTAATAGTTGACTATTGGTACTTCTGGCTCTGGAGAGATCTGAAACTCCAGTCTGCTCCTGAATCTTTTCATCAAACTGTGTCCCCCACAGTTCTATATTCCTGACAGTCTTCTTTAAGTGATCCTATGCTGACTGGGGTACAGATAAGCTGTCCTTGCAATGCCCCAGTGTTCTCCTGGTGGACCCATCTCCCCCACCACCCATGCTGCAGACACTTTCCATGGGCCATGAGCTGGTCCCTTGCAATGACTCACCAGCCTCTGAGTGGCTCCTTTTCTTCAGTTGTTGTGGCTCCTTGCTCCTATGTGAGTCCACGGGAACCCTATTAGTGGTCTTCTTGGCCTGGGGGCTACTAAGGCCCTCTTCTCTCCTGCTGCCTCCAAGCAACTGCATCCAGAGGGCAGAGCTATGGCTTTTGCTGGCTCCTACTCCATGAGCTCAGCAGCTCCAGCCTGGATGCAGCTGGGGCTTGAAACAGTCTGGATGTTTTTTTCTTTCTCTCCTCATGTTTTCTCCTGCCTTCATGCACTCTGTAGGTCTTTCCCCCTCTTCCCCTGAGCTCTAGCAGCCCTAGCTTGGCTGTCATTGATTTTTTATAGCTGTACATTGGTTGATTTGTGAGAGAGAGTGACACTGGGGACTGTCTATTCCCCCATCTTGACTGGAAGTCTCGGTGAAGGAAGCTTTGGATTTCAGTTCTAATATCACCTTCCCTGTCTTCCCTCACCTCCTAATACGTTTTTGATGTGTTGCTTTTGTGCCCTCCTAGAATCTTTTCTCTTCTTGGTCCTAGGCATTATCACATTATACCATCTACCCATTTTTCTCTCTAGATAGCAGTTGAGTCTTGATTTCTTATGGTTCTGTCTTTGAGTCAAGTCTCAGGTCCTTATTCAACGTTTGCCATTGACCATTGACTCTTCTACAATAGTTTGTAGCTTACGATTTATTTTCTTGTGCATTTTGTCATTTGATATTTACAACAACCTTTGCAGGTAGGCAAAATGTATATTAATAATCCCCATTTTGCAAAGGGTCATTGAGGCTCAGAGAAGTGATGCACCTTACTTAACACTGCATGCAGAAAGGACGAGTGGAAGGGTTTGAACTGAACTTGATGATGTCAGACCTTGTGTTCTTTCCACTACGTGACTCTGCCAACACACTGCTGTGTGAATAGGAAACAAAATACTTTAGCTACCAGAGACAGTAGGAAAATGTCAGTTGGTTAGGTGCCGCCATAAAAACAAAACCATAATCTTGGAATTTAAAAGCCTAGTTCTTAAAAAGAAAGGTCACCCCTTTATAAGAAAATGTTTTGGGCTTTGAAGCCAGCTTCTCATCTCAAAAATATTTTTTCAATTTGGGCTCAATTTAATGGGAACCCCAGGATTGATAAGTTCTGAAATAAAAAAATAAAAATAAAAAATAAGTTTCCAAAGAGGCAGTAGTGATTTAGAATATTTGTTGGGGCCTAAGGGATGTATAAAATCTACATGGTTATTTACATAAATTTCTTATAATTTCTATCACAAATATACCCTTGCTGTTTTCCCAAATCTTTATTTAATAATGATTATAATAAAATTAAGTTTATCTTCACTGCCTTGCTCTTGGTGCCAAGCAGCCAAAGTCAGCAATTCATTTTTTTTTTTAATTCCTTTTCAATAAAAGTCCCAGAATAGAAATAGCATATGACTGTGTGATACTTATATTCATGGTGATTCAAAAGCACCAACTCCAAGTGGAAACAAAATTTAGATAATTATGAGCAGACTCGAGTTATTTTTCAGTTAAGGCAAGTTATGTCCACTGGTGTCCTTTAATTTGCAGAGATTTAAAATCCCACAGGAGGAAGGAAGTGTCTGGGGGGACTGTCTTCTTTCATAGCTAATTTCCAAAGAGAGTTCCTCCCCCCTGCCCCACTAGAAATGCCAGATTTCTAAATCCGAAGGCTAGTGTCCCTTCTAATGAAAGGAGGCTTCCTGAATACAATGTCTTCCTTTATTAGCTAAAGAATTTGCCATATTTATGAGATGAATATACACTCATGTTTTCTCTTTCTCAAATGCTTAGGTAGATAGAACATGATTCAATTAACCTAAAAAAAAACAAAAACAAAAACAAAAACAACAAACATCCTGAGATTTACTTCTAATTTTTCCACTCTATCCTCTCCAATGTAACTAATCTCCAAGTCCTGTTGACTGTGAGAAGAAAAATAAATCCTGGCTAATATTTGTTGATCTATTACCACTTGCCTAGAACTGAGCTAAGAGATTTATAGGTATTATCTATTCTTTAAATTTATTTCAAATTTTCCCTCTCTCTCCATTCTGTATTCCAATCCTCAGTGTTTTATCCCAGCCAAAACAATTATAGTAACTTCAGAATAAGTCATTCTGGTGCCAAAAATCTTTTCCTAAAATACAAATGAATAAAATATACGTGGACATAAAATATTTAAGCATAACATTTTAAATAGCATGCAGTGGTAATAAAAATTGTTAGCTGTTTCTCAGTATTATAAAGAATAAATTCCAAAGTATTCACTAGGCCACTCAGCACCCCAGAATCCAGAATGAACTTGATATTCTAGTTTCAGCTTCTATCTTCATGCTAACCTTGCAAGTGATGGCCGTAGCTTTCAGGTCATTCATTTTTTTCAACATTTTTCATACTTTCAAAAATTATTTTTCTTTCCTTAGAACATTTGTATCTTCTCTTTTCTATCTGTCTAAAACCTACTTCACTTCAAGATACATTTCTAATATCAGCTTTCTCTCTTTTCTATTCTGATAGCACTTAGACTTTTATTAACCGCACTCATCAAATAATGTTACATCCTTCGTGGGAACCATTGCAAAACGAAAAATGCAGAGCCCCTGTTCAAAAACTGTTAAGAATTTCAAGAAGGTATCAGGAGAACATTCAACCAAGGTGGGGCCCATCTGAGAGCGTGCAGACCTGTCTGACTACATAGGTGGCTTACCCATGAAGATGTCCCTGGCACACACACACACACACACACACACACACACACACACACACACACACAAAAAAAAAAAAAAAAAAAAAAAAAAGGAAGAAGAAAGTTAGGAACATCTTTGTTTCAATTAACAGAAAATCTAACATAGACTGGCTTGAAGGAAGAGTATTGTTGATCAAATTGAATAGTCCAAGATTAGGGCTGGCTCTAGCCACAACTGAGTACAATATCCACAGGACCCAGGCCCTGCTCTTAGCTTTGCCACCTTCCATGATGGCTGTCATTGTACCTTTCAGAATTTCCTGACTCTTTCTCTGTGACACCAAATATCTGTGTTAACTGCAGACCTCACGGTAATTTTCAGATTGCTCTATTTTCTATGAATTAACTATAAATGTGTTTATTTTGGATGAAATGAATTCACCCCAAAGTTCTTTTTGATGATTATTTTACTAAGCATTTGTTTTGCTCACATGTTTTGGAATTTTATGTATCAGCTTATCTTGAATGAGCATTTTTTTCTTTCACCCTTTATCCTTCATCTTCCACCCATCTCTTGTACTATTCTTTCCGCCTGCATGTCAAGATTCCTAGAATAATACCAGGACTTGTACTGTCATCTTTCACCAGTGTATTGGTTAGGTTAAATTAAATGATTTGACTGATAAATTGCAATATTTCAGCAGCTTAATGCCATACAATTTCAGTTCTCCTTCTGGGTACAGTCTAATGTCAGTGTGTCCCGTCAGATGACAGCCTTCCACACAGAGATTCAGGGCATCACAGTCCTCCCACCTTGTGCCTTTGCCATCTGTTAGGGCCTCAGAATCCTCTGATGGCAGATAAAGTGTAACAGGGTGAGAGGGCACGACAACATCTTAACCACCCTGGACTGCAAAGGAGATGCATCCCACCTACTCACTTCAGATAGGCAAGAACTAGTCTCCTGGCCTCACCAGGATGCAAGCAGGATTGGGCAATGAATGCTCCTGGCTAGGCATGCACTCTCCAGGGACAATTTCTTTCCTCTCCTCTAGTCATATAGTTATAAAGGCTCTTTGACCTCAGGGGAGGGGCCACTGCTCTTTCTGTCTTTTTTCAGGGCCAAGGGAACCATGCCTGGTCCCTGGTTTCACACAGCAGGCCTGACTCCTAACCATTGTCTTCTCTGGGTTTTGATCTTTGACTTTACCTGATGCAAATCCTAGTCTTCTTCCTCTTGGATCTAAATGCTGGTCTGAGTACATGCACTGTGATCTTATTATTCTCTTACATGAGAATTAGGTCTCAAATCCAACCGTGATCCAGTTATTGAAGCCAGGAGGATGGGATTTGTTTAATTAGATTAGACCTATCAGGGCTCATCCCTGAAATTGAGACCAAGGTCAATTCCATCTAAACCAGACAGGCTGAGGACTCAAGTAGTAATGGGGATGATTTTCCCAAGAAACACTGAGAGGAGGCAAAGGGATGCTGAACTTCAAAAACAACCCACCCTTTGCCCCAATTTATATGTATCATCATTGCTTGTTTACGGCCCTTCCTCTCCTGTTAGACTATAAGCTTTCTCTGATTAGAAACCGTGTCCTATTCATATTTGTACTCTAAAACACTTAGCCTTGGAAACATTAGCATAGAAAGAATTTAGTGAAATGTTTGTGCGGTTGAACCGAGACCATTAGGAATAGGTGATGGTAGTAGGGTATGTCTTTCCACCTGGAATTTCTCAAATGAGAAACTAAACTCAGAACTCAGCCTGCCTGACCAGAGGAACTTCTGAGCATGCCTTCCTCAGGAGAGGCTACACCTGGAGTCGTGACATCCAGCTGAATAAGGTTGGAAGAGATGAGAGAAGAAGAGTTCCTGCCAAGCCAGCCACTTAGCATGCAGTAAAGACACCCTTGGCAACAGGACAGCCTATCAGAAATGCCCCAAGTCCAACCAGAAAATATTTGATTTGGGTTTGGAAGACTCAAACACAGCTAGTTGAGGTTTCCTTGTCAGTGTTTTATCCACCTGATTGCTACCAAAAACTGTTTGCAATTCATCTGAGAATTCTTTGCATCTGCCCTGAAGTATATGTGGCATTTAATTGAAAAAAACACCAAATAAAGACTTCCGGGCCATGGAAAGGGGTCAGCTGGATGTCAGCTCTGAGCTGTATGCCTTCATGACTTTATCCTAAGTGGGTTTTGATGCATGGAGATTCCTGTCATTAAAAAATCATCCTTGCCACACTCTGACACGGCACCTCAAGACTCTGCTGGCTCCACCGAAAGCGCTAAGGGCAGGCAGTTCTGGCTCTAATATTTTCTCCACTAAGCTACATATTTAGGAGACAAACTCATTTCTAAAGTTGGTTATCTAACCCATTAGGAAGAGCAGAAGCTGAGGGCAGAAGCGTTTCCTTCCATGTTTAAGGGAAATAATTGAAGGAGAGAAGGAAGAAAGAAAGAAAGTGAGGAAAGAATACAGGGAAGGAGGGAGAAAGGAAGGAAGGAAGGAAGGACTCCTTGACTGTAAGATGTATTTTTATCTATCAAGTCATATGATGAGGATATGCATTTTAAATGCATATCTCAAAAATGCACTTAAAAGATTATCTAAATATTTAAATCTTTATCCCAACACCTGTATAGAAACCTTCCCCAAACCCCATTTGTCCCCATACCCACCAAAAAAATTTAAAAAGGAAAAGATAAAAAAAAAAAAATTTTCCATTAGAAAGCAAATGCATTCACACTGCTGGGTTGAAGGTCCCAAGAGAGCCCTTTGACTCAGCCTGTATAGAGGAGCACTTCTATCATTCAAGCCACCAAGACAGATGGTAAGCACTGCCTGCTATTGTGTGCACACAGGTTGACAAAGAACAGTTCCCTATCTCCCTGCAAATGTAGGATGTGCTTTTCAATTCCTTCTTCTTATGGACAAAAACTGTTGTATCACAGCAAGGAAAGGGAGGAGGGAGAAGGAGGCTGGAAAAAACTAGCAAAGGGGAAAAAAAATTGGAGAGCCAGCCTGGCACCAAAAATATAATTTAGTGTGCAGGTATTTGATTTGATAGAAAACCTGCATTGATTTAAAAAAATAGGTTCTTGACAAGGTCGTAATTCATCGAGAGAGGCCAAGCCCGCAGCTTAGTTTGACATCCTCCTCCAACCTAAACCATAACTGGTTTTAGGTGATCCCCTGTGAGGGTAGCATGTTGCAGCTGGCAAAAAAATAAACACTCCTGAGCCCTGTGCTAACAGAATTTTTTTTTCTCCTTTTTTTTTTTTTTTTTGATTTATGCCATGAGCTAAGGAAAACAGTTACATATTTGTGAGTCCCGGTTTTGCTTGGCCTTTTCAAGCTCGATGTCCTGCCGAGGGAGAGAGACAGTGCATAAGCTGTTAACAGGCAGGAACAGAGCGGGCAGCATGGAAAAGCAGTGGGTAGGAAGTGGGGGAGGGTTGCTTACGAAGGGAGAAACACAGCAGCTAAAAGGTTCGATGAGCCAGGCATCTCTCTGGCCATTTCAGTCTCAGCTGAAAGGCCCCTTCCTTTAGAGCTGGAGACTTGTGAATGATTGTAAGCCCTCGTTTTCTCATGGAGCATCGTTCTTTTCCTAGAGCTTGGTAGACTGGTAGTTTCCCTCTTTTTTTCCCCTCCTGCATGGCAGTCAGCTGAAGTTCGGCAAATGCCAATGGTCGCCAGTGAGGTGGGCTTACTTTCCTCAGTTACTTTTCATTTTAGTTGTCTTAGTGACCAAGGAATGGCAATGTCTTATCAGTGTCCTTCACATGCTTGGTCCTCATTTAAAGAGAATGAGCTCGTAGGGAGTTTAGAAGCTCAGCAAGGTTGAATAGCTCGAGGTCCTGATCTCATTGGTGGTCACCAAGTATAGGGCTTAGGTCCTGGCTGTCAATCTAGTGGGCTTTATACTCTACCACTCTGCCTTCCCACCTCAATTTAAAGAATTAAAGAAATAATTAATTACTACATAGAATGAGGTACCCTGGACTAGATCATGGGATGGAAAGGGAACATGAATGGAAAAACTGGTGAAATCCAATAAAGACCTGAGTTTAATCAATAGTAATGTACCAGTGTTAGTTTGTTAGTTTTGACAAACATCAAGGTAATATAAGATGATAACTATAGAGAAAACTGAGCAAGGGATATACGGTATCACTCTGTACTATATTTTCAATGCTTCTATAAATCTAAAGTTATTTTAAAATAAAAAATTACTTTCTAAAGGAAAGAATTGCAGAAAAACAAAGGCATTCTGTTACTTTAATCCAGGTTTGCATTAGAACACATTCCCAGAATGGACTGTTAATGTCACACAATCTGCTACTTACTCCTAGCAACTGAAATGGCTTCTCCCAGATAAAAACTGGGAGGTCACAACAGGAGGATTTTGACAACTCTAGAGAAATCTTTCAGCGGGCTGAAGGATGACCCATCATTTTCATCTTTCATAAATATCTTTAGAGAAGACAATTTACATTTTATAAATGGATCCTGATTTACAGATGGAAAACTTAAGGGACTGAGTGCATATCTTTATTTCTTGCAGAGCCAGAAGATTAGTAGTTATTAGCTTTAAGTGAATCCTATTGCAACCCCTATGTTTCTTGAAAAAACATAAATAAGATCTTTCCCCAGGAGCGTGCAGTCCAACTTTCGAGAGTCGACTGTAGTCATGGCTTACCACCCATAGACATGCCAGAACCTCTAAATTACTTACATTATTACGTCATCCTTCTTTGTGTATATTCTTGTCACATTGCATAAATATACCCTCTCTAGCTCGATTCTTTAATCTTTTCTATCCACAGTATATATCACTAGAAAATGACTTCACAGGAGACAAATTATTCCATAATAATGCCCAGAATCATTTGAATCACATTTGGTCTCCATGACAATATAAAAATATAAATGTCTGCTGCATATAAAAGAAAAAAAAAAAACTGTGTCGTGGTGTTATAAAAAAAGTGAAGTAAATTCAAAACTTAAACCAGATTTTTTTTTTTTTTTTACCACTTTGTTACCATAAGTACATGATGCAACCTTCAGCCTTTTAAAATACACACACAGACAGAGAAATGGATATTTTTTCCATCCTATTTGTCTCCTTTTCAGACACAACCACTGATTCACCAGTCTCGGGACAGGCAACAGCAGCAGCGGGAGGGGTGCCTGTGAACTTGAGTATAATAAAATTCTAGTATAACAGTGTGTTGAATGTTTACTTTGGCTTTGCTGCCCTCTCAAATCCCCCTTTCAACTAATATTTTAAAATGTGGAAAGACATTAAAATGGAGATAAATTCAAGGCTCTTTCTGAAAGTGAGCGTCTCTTATGCAGAGAACACTGAATTCTGTCCTCTCTGCGACGTTCAAATTTCCTTCATTTTGGTAATTAGCATGGCTCGAAAGTTCAAGCCACTGCCTGCCTTTTGGCAACTGGCAATTTTACTCTGAAATAAAGTAGAAAATGGGCTTTAGATACCCTTTTATAACGACTCTTGTTTCATCGGTGGCATTTATAACTGGTGTTATAGCAAAAAGTAGAATTAACTGGAATTTATCATTGGTGGCTCACAGAGTGTAATATAGTTAATGGCTAAGATTCTGGGATCAAGCAATAATGCAAATGAATGTCCAGTCCACTCATTCTTAATGGTGTTATGGATCAAATCACTTGACCTCTCTTGCTCTCAGTTTCTTTATATGTAAAATAGGGGTAGTAGCTCTAACTCAACAGTAGAAAAAAAATAGGTAATACATAAAAAGCACCCACCACCAAGCCCCACAGGTAACACATGTTCAAATGGGTTCACTGTGAGATGATTACTAATACTGTTATGATTAATCCCTTTTTATTCCTTTAAATCATACCTACTTTTTGTCAGCAGATATTCTAATCAGCAAAGAATGAAGTGCCTACTCTCATGGAGCTTTTATCTAGTGGTAGAGATGAGCCAATACAAATCAAAGAAACCTGTACCCTTCAGCTGGTTGGCATTATGAAGAATAAGAAAGGGTAAGAGAGGATAAGGTAAGGCGTGACATTTTAGGTAACGTGGCCACATGGAAGACCTTTCTGAGGAGGTGAAAGTTGAGTAGGAATCTTGTTGAAGTGGTGGACATTGAGCCAGCTGGATCTCTAGAGAGGATTATTCCAAGAGGAGGGAACAGAGAGTACTAAAGCCCACTGAGGACATGGTTGGCATGTTCATAGAACATCTTGACTGCTCTTGAGCTAGAGAAGAATAACAGTGGGTCAGCAGAAGGAGATAAAGTCAGAAGGAGGAGCCTGCAGACCTGGTGAGTCCTGGAGAGACTTCGGATCCTACTGTGTGTGCTGTGGAGAGAAGCCATCTCTGGGCTTTGAGCAATGCAGTGATAAGATCTGAATTACATAAGTTTAAACCTGGGCAGAAAATCGACCAGGATGGGGGGAAACAGGGAAAACAGTGGGGAATGTTTGACATCAGTCTGGAAGAGAGATGATCATGACTTGGGCTAGGGATTAATAGAGGAGTTGGTGAAAAGTGATCTTATTTGGGATTTTGGGTTTGTTTTTTTTTTTGAGATAGAAACAACAGGTTTTGTTTTCGAATTGGATGCTTAACCCTGTACTTTCTGCATTATTTTCACTCCAAGTGAAATCTCAGTCATTGAATACTTTTAGGTGACTCAATATAATCTTGTTTTTCCTAGAGCTGTGCTACACTAGAAAACACAGGTATGCCCTATGCCCTTTGCAGAGTGTGGACTTCATTCCCAGAGGCTAGAAAGGTGTTGGGGACCAGTGAGTGCCAAGTTTGAGTGTCTGCATTGCCTCTTAGTAACCTCGGTGAGTTAGGTGGGGATGATTGTAATAGGCAACACCTAAATACCTCTCACTATTCATCAGGCACTCTTTTAGCCTCCTCCTTTTCTATTATGATCCTCACCACCGCTTGATGAGGTAGGTACCGAATGAATTATGCACACTTTACAGATGTAGGAACTGAGGTACAGAAAGGTTACATGACTGGGCTAACGTTCCGCAGCTAGTTAGTGGCAGAGCTGTGATTTGTATGTGGCTGTCTGGCTCCAGCCTTCACAATGTTAATAATCTGCTTGACTGCTTCTCATCTCCCATGTTTCCCATCAAAACGTCATGAGGAAAGAAGAGACAAGGCATGCAATATGTTTATTTAATAACCTTAATATTGCAGATGTCCAACAAAAGTTTGCTTCAATTTCCTACCATCTTTAAAAGGTATCAGTCATGAGGCCTCTTTCCTGTGGACGAGGTTGTCAATTTTGATGAGGCAACAGCTAGTTTCACACCCAAGATAAGTCCATAGTCAGAATTCAAAGAATCGGCCTTCCATTTCTCGTTCCTACTAGGGTTATATATGTGCATTTTAAAGGGTGGCTTTCCAGAGACCTGAAAGTGACTCAAATGTAAGGATTTCAGGTATTGTGCAGAATCTATTTGGAGGGCAGATAGGAAGCTGATTAATTCCTTCTACCACACAAGTAGAAATCCCTCACCCGCGTTGGCTGTGCTCACAATGCCGTCCTAAAAGTCTCAGAGAGGTCATTTAACTATATTCAATTAACAAATCCAACAAAGATGGAAATAGTTGTTAATAAGGCAGTGACATAAGGAAAGACGTGGAAGGAAAAAATCTTAGAAGTTGTTAAAATTGAATAAGGAAAAAGAAAGTAAGTAATGTTATCATCTTTGCCATGGGTAACCTTTCCTAAAGGGAAGTAGAACTGAATATTTGGGAGAAGTGGGTCCTAAGCGGGGGTTAGCCCTCTATCCCATGCTTGCTCTTTTTATAGAACAATTTCCACCTGGGGAGCAGGATTCCTCCTGATTTCTTTACTCCTTTGTGAGTTTCCTTATTTCTGTTCTCTTAGAAAACATACTTACCAAGGTTAGCATTCTTATTCTTTCCATTTTTCTTGAATAATATATTACACATTTTTCTTTTGTATTTTACCTTGTTTACTTTTTCCCAAGCTCCCTTCATCATTTGTAAAGAACTCCAAAAGCTTCTTGTCCCATCAAAACAAAAAATTTAGATGTGGCCCTATCACCTCCTTATCTGTCCTTTCTCCCACATTTCCTCATCTGTACAGGGCTTTTTCTCTACTTGCCAGCACTGCTTTACCCACCCCCATCAAGTGGGTTTGAATTAAATAGAAATAAGTAATGGAAAAGATGAAAGAATAGCTCTTATTGACACATTAGAGAAAGGTGAGATTTATTATTATGAGAAAAACTGACTGCTTGTGAAAGAATAGTCTACATCATAAGGTTATAAGGATCAGTTAAGAAGGGAATGTTGAGGTCCCATGAAAGCAGAAGAAAGGTGGAGAAAATGAAATTTTGGTGGAAAGCAAGAAGTAATCTGGCAGCCCTTAAGGGAGATGAATGCATAAAAAGCTGGTTTATAAGTGCCCAGTAAATGGCACCTATTGTGATTTAGTAAGCCCCCCCCATGTGTCATATAACATAATTTATACTTGGTATGTCTTCTAGAGACCTCAATAAATTTAAATTAATTTTTAACACTTTGGGAATTGAATGTGTGTTTAATTTTATTTCTTCTGGACATGGTACTATGCCAAGATTAGACCTGGGCATCTTAGTTTTATTTGGGTTACATCTTTTTTTTTTTAAGTACTCTTTTATTTTCCTTTCTTATGCATCCTTTTTTTTTTTATTTTCAACTTTGAAGCATCTTATTTTGTATGTTTACTGTCTCTGCAATTATTTGTGAAGCAATTACATTAAAAGATGAAATGTGATAATTTAGGAAAAAGTTTCTGATTTCCCACTTGATTATCTGTTTTCCTCATTCATTCATTTGTAAATTTAACAGGAATGTAGTGGCTATTCGTAGGTAAGAAAACAGGTAATTTTTAGCCTAAGGAGACTTACGGTCTAGTTGGGTTTGGGGGAACGACAGTAACCACTTAAGCATACAAATAAACAATTGTGTAATGCAATACATACTCTGAAAAAAAGAGCATGAAGACACAGTAAATACAGAGATGAGAGAAGACTATACGTAGCCTGACTAGGCAAGGCCCCTCTAAGGAGCTGACATTTAAACTCAGAACTAAAAGATAGGACGGTATCAACTATGCCCAGCGTGAAGAAATGAATACATATGGCAAGTATTGAATCTTGAAAAATGGGTGTCAAGTTTGGGAAACCAGAAAGAGAAGAGAGTGCCTGGAGCAGAGTGAACAATGTGAGATTTGCAGGCAAAGAGTCAGAAAACGTGTGGAGTAGATTAGGCGAGCTGTTACATATTGGACAATAAACACCATTTGTTGTCCAAAGTGGGACACTTTTGAGAGTGACGGCACACAGGCACAGTTGGCACTATCTCACGCAAACTAGGAAGTATTGCCACTTAAAGGACCTTGGATTTTATTTGAACTGCAATGGGAAGTCATGGCTGGGTTTTCTATTACTTTCAAAAGATTATGCTGTACATACTCCAGGGAAATTCATATATTTTTCACCAAAAGATGTGTATTAGAATGTACACAGCAGCACTATTTTCAATAGCCCCAAGCTGAAAGCTACTAGAGTCCTTTTGAAGAACAGACTGGATATGTAATTTCTGGTGTGCTTGGGCAATGGAATGCTACCTAGCAATGAAAATGAGCAAACCATAACTACTCAATTTTGAGCTGTATGTATATTTTTGAGAGTCGTTATGTATACTGTAATATTTGAGCAAAAAGCCTAGTCAGAAAAAAAAAAAACTTAATGTGTGATTCTATGTTTATAAAGTATAAACACACAAAAATATCTCCTCTGTTGCTTCAAAAAAAGTGGCTACTTTTAGGGAAGACTGTAACTGGGGTCCTGTTAATATTCTAACTTTTGATCTGGATGTTGGTTATACAGTTATGTTTGTGAAAATCTCTCAGTTGTATCCTTATAATATATGGACTTTTCTGTATACATGTTTTACTTAAAAGAGGTGAGATGCTTTCTACTGTATACAGGATAAGAGTTAAGGAGGTTAACAGTAGAGGTTGTCCCAAGTTTTACTCATTTCTTGTGACTCCTTTTAGAGATACATACTTGATATACAAGAAACATTTTATGCAGGAGCGGAGTTTTTAACCATGGCACTACTGACATTTGTGCTGGATAATTCTTTGCTGGTGGTGATGGTGGGCTGTCCTGTGCATTACAGGATGTGTATCAGCAGCCCTGACCTCCACCCACTAGATGTCAGTAGCAGCTTCCACCCTCAGTCCTGACAATCAAATATTCCTACTAATATTGCCAGATGTCCCCTGGTGGGGGTGCGGGGTGTATGGGGGGGTGGTGTAAAATCACCACCAGTTGAGAAGCACTGAACTGTGGTGATAACAATTTCTGACATTTATTGAATGCTTACTATGTGCCAGTTTCTCTTTTAAGAGCTTGATGTTTATTAACACATTTAGTCTACCAACATCCCTAAAGAAGTTGCTCCATTTTCCTTGCTTCTCACAGAAGGAAACTGAAGTCCAGATATTTTAGGCATATTTCCCAAGACCATGCAGCTAGCTAGTAGGTGACAGAGCTAGGATTTACACCCAGACAGCCCAGCTCCAATAGTGCATTCTCTTGCCCACCACCTCTGCTTGCCTCTTTTTACCTAACACATGATCAGTGCTACATCGGTTATGCTCGGATTAGAGGGATATTCCAGGGCCTTATGATTTCCATAGTGATGTGTCTTTAAACCTTTCTTATCCTTTAAAGTTACACAAAGTTAGGATTCATATTTTTAAAAAGTACTATGAGAATCAAGCATAATAACCAAGTAATAGTGTGACTCACGGGTTACACCTTAATAAAACTTCAAGAGCTCACAGAGACCAATGTGATTATGGGACAAATTATTCCATTTATTTAAGCAGAGGGGAAATATACTTATATTTTACAATTGCCTTGAGTTATATATAAAACTAGCTTCTGGCCCTTTAATTACAGACAAAGGCAGAACCACTGTGAGAGGCTCATGAATCAAGAAGTGCTACCCACACCTGAAAAGGCATTTCTGCAGGCTCCAGATTCAATGGAAAGCTCTCCTTTGAAGCATACTTCCTTCCTGATTTGTGCTTCTCTAAGGAGATAAGTATTATTCTCTTTTGCTTTCTAAATATTGTCTGGAGTGCAATAGAATCACATATCAAAAATCTTGTATTGAGTATAAGTAGAATAACCATGAACTGATATTACTGAATTTTGTTCTAATATTAGTCACAAACTCATGTCATAGGGGAAGGCTGGTTATATATTTCATTCACTGTGCCTCAGTTGTTCTCCTGTGTGCCCCTGAGTGATCCATGCTGCCACACTCTCTATATTGTAGTTCTTTTCCTGGGAGCTGGCCCTCTCTGCAGATAAATTTGTGTTTGAAAAGTTGGTAAGTTAGTTGCTTAGAATTGAAATGCATCCTCAAATAGAAATATTACTATAAAAGCTGTTTATATTCCCAGGCCCAGCCACCTACAACCTCAAAAAAGAAAAAAGAAAAGTAAAAAAGGAGGGGAGTAAACTTGTCATGAGTTATTGACTTTATTTGTTCTAATAAGCATGCATATGTGTGTACACAGATACACACATATGTGTGTACATATAATACACATACACCCACTCTCCTACCCCCCCCACACATACATATATATATATATATATATATATATATATATATATATATCCTCATTGAGACTAGATCCTGTAATGCAAAATTTTTGAAAGCTTTAAGTGTGAAAAAATGCCATTTTAAAGCTTCTGTTTGTGCAGGTTTTATTGTCGGAAGTATGTTTGTTTTCTCTTCTAGCTATAGAGGTTGAAATCTGTCATTAAGGAAATATGCATCTTTGTTTTTGGAAAGACTCTTCAAAAACTCCATTTAATATGCAAGGTAAGGCAATAATTTTACTCAGAAGGAAAAGGTTGGAAATGATATGGAGTTAAATTCTCATAACGACATAAACTTTGTCTTCCTTAGAGGGACCATAAAACTCTGTCAAGTGTTTCATTTTAGGAATTTGTATTTCAGTGGGATTTAAAGAAATAGAGATTAGTTTGATAGAAGAAGAAACAAACTTAAGAACACCTTCTCTGACTGGAAAGCACTTTGGTGGTGGACCAGGAGATCAGGAGAAAAGCTGTCAAAGTGTGGTATGCAGACGAGCATCTTCCACATCACGTGGGAATTTGTTAGAACTGCAGAATCTCAGGGCTCCTCGCAAGAATCAGCATTTTCACAAGATGTCCAAGGAAACGCATGCATAGTAATGTTTAGGAGGAATTAGCACAAGGGATATTCTAGGTAGTGAAGGTTGGCCTATGGAATTCAGCAACAGTTATATCTAGGATCCATTTTTAAGGTTTTGGGGGTTTTCCTTGAGTCTTAGTCTGTTTTGTTCTTCTATAACAGAATACCACAGACTGGGTAATTTATAAAGATCAGAGATTAATTTCTTACAGTCTCAAGACTGGAAAATCCAAGGTCAAAGGGCCTGTATTCAGTGAGGATCTCCTTGCTGTGGCATCCCATGTTGGAAGGTGGAAGGCAGGAGAGCAGACATGAGACAGAGAGAGAGAGAGAGAGAGAGAGAGAGAGAGAGAGAGAGAGAGGCAGGCCATACTCATCCTTTGTCAGGAATCCCCTCCTACAATAACTAACCCACTCCCTTGATAACAGTATTAATCCTTTCATGACCTAATCACCTCTTAAAGGTCCCTCCTCTCAATACTGTTGCAATGGGGATTAAGTTTCCAACACATAAACTTTGGGTGACACATTCAAACCATAACACCGTGCTTGTAAATTTTCTGTCTTCTGCTATTTTTCAGGTCTTTAGCTCCATGAGGAATTAAGGGCAGGGCTTTGTCCATGCTTGGAAAAAAAGTGCTTGTAGGGAACATTTCTGGTTCCTATACTTTCATTTTTGTTCACACCTCCTCCATACAGCCAGCACACTTTGGGTAAAGCTGATCCTATCCTAGTTCAAGAGGTGGTACCCAGTTGGTTAAACCGATCATGACCTATTATTCCTTAGTCACAGCCATTGGTTCAAGGTTGGGTATGCAACATAAGCCAACCAGTCAGGGCAGGTTTGGGTATTGTTCTCTGGAACACTGGGTCAGACTCATTCTCTTTCCTGTTTAACCAAAATGAGGAAACACACAGTCTTATTGTTATTGGCAGACATCCATGACCATGGGGTCACGGGAGTGGGAATGGATGGGACTCAGACTTAGGATGAAGCTAGCACCCTGAGGGCAGAGTAAAACAGTAGAAGAAAGTATGTACCTGATGACATTTTCGAACTGCTGGCTCATCAGTGCCGAAGCCCTCCCTGCAGGTGGACTTCCTGTGATGGAAGCCAGTAAATCCCCTTTATTGTGCAAGCTGGTTTGAGATGAGTTTTCTGTGACCTGTAGCATAGAGTCCTAGGAGATACAGTTTTACAGAGGGAGTGGCATCAGCTATGCTTGAAATACTAAGGGACAACTTCAAAAGTGCAAAGAGGCCACCTGACTCCAGGGGCCAGGGGGCTGGCTGATTGGTTTGTACAATGGATAAGCATGTCTCAGAGAGATTATCAAGAATATTTCGGGGAGGGCAACTTGGTAAAACACAAATTCGATCACACATCCTATACGTGTATTGAAAATTAACTCTGTGCCCCACAAATATATATAATCAATATGTTTCAATAATAAAAAAGACAACTCTTCCCATGGTCGAGCAGCAACAAAACCCAGAATTTTTTTCTTTCTTTCTCTCTTCCTTCCTTCCTTCCTTCCTTCTCCCCTCCCTTCCTCTCTCCCTTCCTTCCTTTTTCCTTTCCTTCTTTCCTTCCTTCATCACTAAAATGATGCATGATCCTTGAAGGATGGAGACCTCTGGAAAAGTTAGGTCATATCATATGTGTGTTGCCTTGATTATGGTGTATTTGGCACATGTGAGGGAAAGACTCAGACTTAAATCCACCTCATCCCCAAATCCCCATATTCCATTACGGCCTCAGCAACTTCGGAAAACGGAGTGTTAGTAAGATTAACTGCGGTCCCTACTGTTACCATGTCTTTCTTCCATTATGTTTTCTAGGCTTCTTTCTTCTTGTCTAGCATTTTGGCTGATCTGGGTGGCTTTCCTGATAAGGTGACCCGAATCCTCATACTGGAGGCCTCTGAGCCTGAGATCCCGCCCCGTTTTAGAGGTACTTACTTGTGTACAGTTAAAACTAAACATAGGAATAACAAGAGATGTCCCAGTGGTGCAGATATTCGTCATCAGACCTATTTTGTAGCAATGGTTTTACCCCCTCGTGGTAATGAATTTCTTTGCCTGTTGGTTTATGGTTGTAAAAACCTCAAAATTGTGTCTTGTAACTCTAGCTTTAATTTTAGTGGAATTCTTACTGTGTTCCCTGATGGCGTCATTCTACATACTGAAACCCAGATCACTAGATCTGGAGATCTAGATCACTGAACCTAAAGCTGCAGGGACAGGAATCACAAATTCTACACATTGATCACCAGGCAAGAGTATGAATAGGGCCAATCTACTTCTGCCCTTGATTTCCAAACTGATATATTTTTCCTATTGGGAATCAGCACCACATATGAGCCATGTGTTTGAGATGTATACTACCACCTGAAGAATGGTCTCTTTCTTCACAGAGTGTCATCTCTAAGCTACTGCCTGGGCTAACACTTCAAGAGACCACGCTCTTTCAAATCGGCAGCTTCTGGATTGCATGGTGTATGGTTGGATCAGCAGATACCATGATCATGTGCCCATTGCCACTCCTTATTTGCTGTAAAGAAGGCCTCTTGTCTGATGTGATGTCACATAGGAGTTCATGCTGGTAGATCAGACACTCCATGAGACCTGCAAAGGAAAGCAGTGATAGCTGAGCCACAGAGAGCAAAACATGAAAATTTATATCCAGAGGAGGTGTCAACCCAAGCCAACATGAAATATTGCCCATTCCAACATGTTGCCAAATGACTGGCTATTATATGGCAGGAATTGCAGTCTAGTAAGAAGGGTGGGCCATAGTCTCGGTCTCTATTGCTAGCAGGTCAGCCATCCACCAGCAGTAGCTAGAATAGCTTCAGTGAGAGGGAACCCTTGCCATTGAGCCTATGCATAGCCTCCATCTCAGTCACCATAGTTACTCTGTACACAAGCCCACTGCTCAGGCACTGGGATGTCTGCAGGCAGAGGCTGGCTAACATCTCCTTTCTGTGTCATTCTGTTAACTTGGTTGTCTCTTCTGCAGTGGCTATTGCTCTCTGCAGAACATTCATGTGAAATACAAAGGTTCTCACTTTTTGTGTTTATTCTCGTTGGTATTCTGCATGCCTCTTCCCCAGCACTCCTGTCTCCAATCTTCCAATCTTTCCAAGTTCCTATCCAACCAGCTAAGCCATTTACCACTGTCCATGAGGCTATGTGTTTTCTTTTTCCAGGCCATTTTTAAATTCACACAAAGTAGGTGACCAAATGCCCTTGTCAAAATTTTGCCCACTAGGAGGGTTTTCCCTTCACTGCAGGCCTTTGGGGCCACATCTTAGGGGGGCTATAGCCCATTTCTTACTGGCATCTACATACTTAGCCAACTCTTCTGTTGTTTATGTGTGCTGAATTTACTTACAGAGATTTGCCTTCTTATGAGCTTGGTGACACTGATTGTGAGTTCATTGGTAAATCTTAATCTGTGTGGTTTCTAAATGCCTAAATTGGATGTTTTTCCAGAGATGACTTGCTTTGGTTGGTATTCAAGAGTCTCACCAGAGTTCCAGTTTTAGCTTTCTTCCCTCTGAAACTGGCTGGGACTCAGTGTTCCAATGGCAGGAACTATGCTTGGCTCTTGCCCTCAGGGTTACTACCTCTCATCTCCTATTCCAGATCCGGTCCACATTTCTTGTGTGACCATCAGTGTCCCCAAGAGTTAGTCTTATCTAGAAACTAGTTGGTTTGCAGTGAGAGGATCCCTCAGAGAATCCCAGTTAGTAGATCAGCAGGAGTATATTTAAATTTCCAGAGGATAATTTTGATTGTCATTCAAATAAGGGCTATTTCTTAATAAATAGAAATCACAGGAGATTTAGGATTGAAAGTAGTCACTGATTTCTTGGCTATGACATAATAATAGTATATATTGTATTCTTTGCATAAATTTTCTTATTTAGTTCTCACAAGACTCTTACAAGGTAGCTGTTATTAATGTCACTGATTCTATGAGGAAATAGAGACACAGAGACATTATGTAGGTGGTCAAATGGCACACAACTAGAAAATGACATACTTGGGCTTTAAACTCAGGTATTTTGACTTCAGAGTTCAGGCCAAACCCCTCTGTTATATTGGTCTTGACAATGCTAGGATATGAAAAAGGGTATTGGAAAAGAAAAAGCCAGAATACTTGTAACTGAAGGTGATATAATTATATATTATGCGTTTAGAGCAAGCTGATATTTGAACTGCTATAGAAGTTCACTCTGATCATTGACTGATTCATTCATTGCTGCTAACAATTTCCCAGACACCCTATTTTTGTATTGACATTCTTTTTGAAGCATTTACAACAACATTTAATATTATTCAATGTACTAAAATGTTTAATTTACTAAAATGTTTCCAGTTTCTATCGCTTATCGTATATTCTTACTGCAAACCATTTAAAACACAACACTGATTTTTCTTTTAATCTACATTTCAAATTAAAAAAAAATACCTACAAGGATAAGAAACAGGAAATAAAAAGCATGAGTTAAAAAATCAATATAGCAAGAAATTATTTTAAATATGAATACTGCAATACCCAAGTTACTGACAATGCTATGTCCAAAGGAATAATTTTGGGTATTGCATTCACTATGAAGAAGCAACACATGAAGCTCTGTTGCCTTGTTCTTAAAGCAGTGCTGGGAAATATCCTAATCTCTCTTTACTCGTTTGGTATATCAGTTTTAATTGTTACCCGGTGCCAAAAAATGTTTTTGGCAATGTTTCACCCTCAGTCTATGCCAAGAAACTACTGCTGGTGGATAACAATAAAAGGAGGTAGTTTACAATATAAAGTTCAATATGAAAGGAGAGTTAATAAGAAGTAAAATGCATTTAGTATACTTGGCTGAAGGAGCAGAGTGTCAAGCTACAGGAAATCTTTTGTAGTGATTTTATAATGTCTGTGGTCTGAAATAAAATTGCTCGGAAGAAGTGTCTACTAAAGGCACAGCCTTCCACCTTCCGCCACAAGAGGACATATGTATTATTTGCATTTCTTCTGGGGGACACTTTCCCTGACACTTTTGATTCCTTGGCTGGTATATGTATTCTACACTGTGAGCTTTCAACATGGTTTTATAGAACCACTGGACAGCTGGGAGCCAGGTGGATGGAACAGCTCAAACAATTGTTTGGACCACCATGACTTAACAACAAAAAGAAAAGAAAACAACCACAAAAGTCTCCAGACTTAGACAAGTGGCAATTACTTGCCAGCAATATGTTAAATAAAAAAATAAGAAACAAAGAAACAGGAAAAACAAAAACAAAAATACTTTTCCAGAAATCAGTAATTTAAAGTAACACTGCTCTCTTCGTTAAGTTTAACTTAGAGCTGAGCTGAAAAGCTGTTGCAATGCTCAAAATGATGGAAAAAATATATATAAGTGAAAAATCACAGCAGGGGTCATTTTAAGCCTCCTCTTGAAATTGTGTGAACTCGGAAGAACACAAAAAGACACAGATCTAGAAAATAAAATGAAAGCAGTTACAGAGCTGTGCCTTCATTTTCATGCTGAATAGCTCTTACCATCCCACTCACCACAAAACACACTTACATGGACTCAGAAGAAGAATTTGATATTTGACTTATGGTCCTTTAAGCAGAAGTATTTTTAATTTTGTTTTAATATCCAGAGAATTGGCCATAGAGGAGGTAGGTTTTGTTTTGTTTTGTTTTGTTTTTTCATCTTCTTCTTAAAGAAACCATAGCAAGCATGACTGAACAAAGAATAAACTTCAAAGTCTTGCTCTTTGGTAGGAAGTGCTTTCGAACAAAAAATCATAAACTTTCGTCAATGAAACCTTTGTGAGAAATGATGAGGGCCTTTCTCCCATCGCTTGTCAAAGTCATTAAAACTAAAGGAGGTTTCTCCACCATACAAAAGAATACCTGCAGTCAGAAGAGTCATGTTCCAACAGAACTTCCCTTTGCCCCAAGCATCGTCCTGGCACTGAGTTGAGAAGTGATTTTGTAATATATCACAAATAAAGAAACATGGGCATGGACATTTCCTCCACTTTCCTTTTCTTTCTTTTATTTATTCATTCATTTAAATCTGTACCATCGTGTCCTCTGCCAGATCTTTGGGTGAATTTCTAAGGCCAGGTATTGTAACAAACGCATGACAGTTGAAAAATCAAAATAGGTTTGCATAAGACAATTGCATGTTCCAGGCCAGTCCACTGTTTATTCAGCTGTTTTTTTTTCACGAGAGAAGAGAAGGAATCTATGTTCTGGAATTAGGAAAAAGCATCTCCCACCTCTTTCTCTACCTTTTAGATCCCAGTTGGAATACCCACTGAACAAATCAGATTTGTCAGAAAAAGACCAGACTAGTAGCAGAAACATTCTATTTTGTGGTAGGCTGTAGTGCTATTTTTGTTACGTACAAAGTCAGCCTCTCTAGAGCTATATTTGAGGGTTAGAAGAAATAGCCCAGACCAGAGAGGTTTGGCATCAATTTCCACGAAAAGTACATAAGGGTAGGTATAAGAGAGTTTGGTTAGGTAGCTATCATTTTAACTAAAATTATAACTTGATAGATATCTGTAATGAGGGCAAATCATTAATTTGAACCTGAAGCTTACATAATTATCATTTGTTTTATCTCTCTTTATGATAGCTCATCCTTGAACCATTTTCCTTCATATGTAGTTTTTTGTTTGTTTTACTCCATTGATAGAAATGAAGTTCTACATTTCACTTGACGTATCAAGACAAAGTCAATGGTATTTGGCAATTACCAGTAATTTTTTTACCTAGGGTTTTAGCAATATATTAGGCAAATAGTGAGCATAGAACACAAGTCTTGTTTTTTGTGCCATGGAATAAAGACAGGTTTTAATGCAGGACATGGGAAGGAGGGCAACTTATGTGGAATTGGGCACAACAACTTATGTTTGGAGTGACTGAAAAATGAGAAGGCAGTTTCCAAGGTGTGATTTGACCATCGGCTGCCCTGGTGGAATGAATTCTTATTTATAAGGAACCATCCCTTTTCCCCTCAAACCCACTCACCTTTAAGCAAGTGTAGAGATAAAAATGAGACACCTGTATCAACAGAAGACCACAGTGAACGCTTTACGGAAGAATTAGTTCCAGCTCAGACAATTTGGTGTGCTTAAGTTACAGCTACAGGCTTTTAATCTTCCAAATTAGAATGATGTTGCCATCAAAAAAGACTTTCTTAAAGACCACAGTCATTACTTTGTTTTTCATTGTTTTACATCAGACTTGCTGCTCTATAGTTCTACCCAGCATTTCATCAAATAGGAATAAAGAAAAAAGTTGCAGAAATGAACCAATAGCATCTTAATGAACAGTGTAATACTGAGTCATAAACAACTCCAACTTTCTACACAATAAAATCCAAAACCTCTGTGTTTAGTTCGCTTCCTTTCCCATATTAGCTTTGAAAGATCACCGACAGTATGAAAGCACTTGACAGAAAGAAGCTTTCCCCCTCTGTCTTATAGATATTATGCCAGGAGGAAGTTTTAACTTGAAAACTATCTAGGTCTGCTTAGGGCAGCCTTAAAACGTAAGTTGTTTCAGAAAGTGCAAGTGTACAACCATATAGTCTGATTGAAGAAAGATGTAGTTTGGTGACATGAGCTCATCTTCCTCCAGTCAAAAGGATTAAGATGTTTCAAATTCTGAATTCTATTATTAGGCCGTAGGCAGGCCAGGGAGGAGGAGATTTATGATGCCTGATTTTCTTAATCTCCCATGTTTAGTAAAATACTTAAAAACGCCAAGGCATTTAATCATCATATATTGACTTAAGCCTCAGAGTGTTCTTCTAAGAGGGCTTTAGTTCAAAAAGTCTGCTTTAAGCACAGGTCTAGACTGTGTAACATGTTTGGCTGAGAAAATCAAGTTCACAGGTGTCAATCCTTAAGGCTGACATTCAAGAGCCTACTTCCTATCTCCACCCCAAACTTTTCCAAACTGTATTGAGCATGCAACAGATACATGCCAGAAGCATGCTTTAATCTATTATGTATATTTGAAACTTAATTTAACCCCACCGAAATCTTTTAATCTGATAGCTTATTATTAATTGTCATTTAATAATAAAATATGAGCACTCCAAAAATGCTTGCAAAATTGAAGTGAGTTGTTTTCTCCTGTAGGAGTTAGTCTTCATGTTTCTTTTCAGTTAGTCTTTACTTGTTGACAACAATTTTTTTTTTTTATTACAAGAGAAGTGAAAATACTGATGTTTTATACATTCTGGCAATGTGTTCAACACCAATAGCTACAGAGCAAAATGACTAAGCATATGTGGTATTGAAAATGTGTCGTATTGGAAGATATCAGTGGCATTTAGTGTGTGTCTGTCCAGGGTTTGAAGCCTGTTTCTGTTGCCTAAGACGTGTGTGCTTTAAAATGAGTTATTTAACCTCTGAATCTCAGTTTCTCTTCTCAAACTCCTTTGTGGCTGTCAGGATCAAATGGTACACTATCTGCAAATCACTTACCTCCACTTTTGACACACAGTAAGCACTTACTGTTTCTAAATCTTTCTTTCTTTAAATTACTCTTTACCTGAGACGCTACACTACTCTTTGCTGGTTTTTTATTAATGAGTCAGGTTATGATTTTTGATACCTATGATTTTATTATTGTTGATGAATAAAGTACTAAGCAAATGTCCACACTTCTCCTGAATTTAAAGTTCACAAGTCCCTATTTCTTTAACTTATATTCATAAAGTTTAGCCATTACCTAATATAATTCCCTTATTTTGTACATGAAGAAGTAGATGTCCAGAGATATTAGAGGCTTTCTCAAGACCAGACACTGAAGACTGATTCAGTAACAAGAAAAGGGTCTTTCCTCTCTGCCACCCAGCCAGAAAGAACAGCATGAAAAGGAAGACATTTGCATAGCAGGAGATCAAATTCAGCCTTCCCTGAGTAGGAAGGGCAGGGGAATGACCAAAGATCAGATATGTTTTCAGCCTGTTTTGGCACCTGTCCATTCTGAAATCTGTAGAACTGAATACATAAGAGGTTTCACATAGCTGGCTCCTGTTCTTCTTGCTAATTTTAAAAATCTGTATGCACACATCAAGTAAGAGACCTGGTATAAAAGGAAGACTTCAAGCAGTTTCCTGGATTCAAAGCTCTGTCCCAATCCCGTCTGTTAGTTTCAGGAGTAGGCAGAGTAATGTTTCCCCTGCTCCATTTCCATGTTTACTAGGACACGACATTGTTATGCTTGGTTGCATCAGAAAAAAAATTGCAAGAGTTCTAGAAATGGACCCTCCCACATGATCACAGAGGACTCTCTGCTCTATCACCAGGGAGTTTACCAACCCAAACAAGTTCAAATAAAGTCTGGGCTGCCACTAGCAACTGCAGAAAACTAGACCAATTTCCAAATTGGGATGGGAAGGTTTTGATTATGTTTCAATGAATGAGTGTATGGATATATATGAATACATCAACTGCAATATCATATCGTCTTTTTTTTGTATTCCCAAGGAAAGTATTGGTTTCAGAAATGCTTGGTGTAAGCAGAAGCATCTCTCACTTCACTTAGTACCTTTGAACCATTTGGCAGGGAGGTGGGATTTGTCTTGGCACCCTCTCTTCTCTTTTGGTGCCTTTCCTTCCCTTTCCTGGGCATTTCATTCCTCACCCCATCAGGTTTTAATCTTGCTCTCATTTTTCAAGTACTTCCCTTTAGGTGTTTGTGATAATGGCTTAAAGCATTCTGACTCCCAGAGGTATTAGTACAGAGGTTTTAGCATTTTAATATGGGTCTCAGAAACCTAAAAAGGCTTCAGAAAATAAATTATTCCATGAGTCTGGGGCAGAGAAATGGGAGGAAATCTGTGGGTAGGCAACCCTTGAGGGTTTTAGGGTGCCCACCGGGTCAAAGAGACATGGTCTACCTATTCATAAGTTTGGCTCTGGCTTCATATGATGATCTCTAAGATATCTGGGGGCCTGTGAATAAAGGCCCCCCTCCTTCACCAAGGAATGGAAAAGACACTAATAAAGCAGTGGACCGAAAGAGCAGGAACTTGCTCAGTTTTGCTTTTTGATCTAGATTCAGACTTGAGTCATTGTTCTCTTGGGAGACACCTTGGAATGTTAATATGTTTGAAAGTAAAATAATAATAACATCTTTCTACCATAAGGTGAAAAGAGAAGAGGAGAGGTTTGAGAAAGCCTCATTTATAAAACAATTAAAATATGTAAAAGCATTCCTCCACTTCTAAGTCCATGTGGTTCTTAATAGCTCTGTCCTTCTTCCCTTCCTTCCTTCTTTCCTTCCTCTCTCTCTCCCTTATGATGGATACATTCCAAAATCCCCAGGGGATGCCCCAAACCACGGATAGCACTGAATCTTAGATATATTTTGTTTTTTTTCTATACTTACATACATATGATAAAGTTTAATTTATAAAATTACTCACAGTAGGAGACTAGCAACAATATCTAATAATAAAATAGAACAATTAGAAAAATATTATAATATCTTAAGTAAAATAAGGGTTCCTGAAACACAGGCAATGTGATACTGTGACAGTTGATCTAATAACCAAGACAGCAGCTGCGTGACTAATAGGCAGGCAGCATCTACAGCAGGGATGCACTGGACAAAGAGATGATTTACGTCCCGGGCATGGGATTGCAGCATGCTACTCAGAACGGCACATCATTTAAAACTTACAAATTGTCTTCTTCTGGAATTTTCCATTTAATATTTTCTACCTAGGTGGACCTAGGTAACTGAAACCATGGAAAGCAAAACCACGCATAAGGGGGAGCTACTGTATTAGGTATCAGTATAGATATGGAGAAGGCAGTTGGAATTCTGTGTACTAGTTAGCACTGGAGCCACGTTAGGAGTCATTGGCACTTACGGTCCATTTAAAGTGAAGATATTGGATGTGTTGTCTCTCTGGAAAGGATGCAGATAGACTGGAAAGCCATTGCCAAAGTTAGGGGTCAGTCAGAAAAGGAAGAAGTCTCATGAAAGACTCTGAGGGTAGTCTGTAAAGTAAGAGCACAACAGAATGTGATAGTATAAAAGCCAAGTGGAGAAAGTATTTCAGTCAGGAGAATAGTCCTTGGATTACTGCGGAAAGAACCAGTAAAATAAGAAGAATTAAAATGATCATTGGATTTGGTCATATGGAGGTCATTCCCGATCTTAAAAAGAGTGGTTTCAGTCCAATAATAGAGTATAAACCTAAATTAAAGTCATCGTGATGATAAGATAAAAAGAAACCTAAGAGACTTTATGGCGATTGTGCTTTAAAATCATAACTCCAAGATCGACAATTTAGCTTTTATAATCATCTGTCTTAGGGTGACTTAACCGTGGGTGATCCATGACCCTTGGAATTCATAGAAATTTACAACTGATAGTCAGATTTGTTGCAAAAATCAAAGTAGTATTTCCATCCACGAAAACCATAGCTATTACGAGCTTGGTCTGAGGTCTGCAAGTATAATTTCTCATCTGAAGTAATATAGAGTTTTCCTCTTCTTCCTCTGCCCATTTCTTCTACCAAATCAAATCTCCAATAGAGTATTCATCTTCCAGAAATAAAATTCAGTCTTCATTAGCCTGATATAGATGGACCTTAACCTAAGCCCTGAGCAAATTATGGAGAAGAAAGAAGGGGATCCTAGACAGAAATGCTTAGATTTCAATAAGCTCCATTTTAAAATAAAAATATATATATATTTATTTATATTAAAACACAGTTGATTGTACATATTTGTGTGGTACTTCAGTGAATACCAATACCTGTGCAATATGTGATGCTAAAAACAGAAAAATAAGTATTCAGCATTATACAATGTAATCATTTTTCCTGGCCCTTTTCCAATTTCTCACTTCCCCTACCCCCTCCTTTCCCAACTCTGGTAACCTCAGTTCTGTTTTCTCCTTTTGAAAGTTCAATGCATTATTGTGATCATTGTATCTTTCTTTCTTTATTTAATTTCTTTTTTTACTTTTATTTTTAGCTCCTACTTATGAGAAGGACATGTAGTATTCCTCTTTCTGTGTCTGGTTTATTTCACTTAACACAATTTTCTCTAAGTTCATCCTTGTCATTGTAAAAGGCAGAATTTCATTCTTCTTCATGGCAGAGTAGTATTCCATTGAGTATATTTACACAACATTTTCCTTTCCAGCCTTCTATCAGTGGACATTTAGGTTGGTTCCAACTCTTGGCTACTGAAAACAGAACTCCCATAAACATGGGAGGGCAGGTATCCCTTTGACATGACGATTTCCATTCCTTTGGGTATATACCCAGCAGTGGGATGTCTGGATCATATGGCAATTCTATCTGTAGTTGTTTGAGGAAACTCCAGACTGTTTTCCATAATATCTGCACTAATTTGTAGACCACCAACAGTGCAGGAGGGTTCCCTTTTCTCTGCATCCTTGTCAGCATTTGTTATTCTCTGTCTATTCTTAGTCTAACTGGGGTGAGACGGTATCTCGATGTAGTTTTGATTTGCATTTCCCAGATGCTTAATGATGTTTAGCATTTTTTCATTTGTCTGTTGGCTGTTTGTATATTTTCCTTTGAGAAATGCCTATTTAGCTCCTTTGCCCATTTTTTAATTGAGTTACTTGGGGTTTTTTTTACTAAGTTGTTTGAATTCCTTGTATATCCTGGGTATTAATCCCTTGCTGGATGCATAGTTTGCAAATATCTTCTTCCACTCTGTAGGTTGTCTTTTCTCTCTGTTAATTGTTTCTTTTGCTGTGCAGATGCTTCTTAGTTTACTATAATTTCATTTGTTTTCCTTTTGTTGCTTGTGGTTTTGGGTCTTATTCATAAAATCTTTGCCTAGTCCTACTTCCTGAAGTCTTTCCCTTATGTTTTCTTTTAGGAGTTTTGTAGTTTCAAATTTTGTGTTTATGGCTTTAATCCATTTTTGACTTGATTTTGACTTGATTTTGATGTCCAGTTTTCCCAGCACCATTTATTGAAGAGGCAGTCTTTTCCTCAATGTATGTTCTTTTCACCTTTGTAAAAGATCACTTGGCTATAAATATGTAGGTTAATTTCTGGGTTCTCTATTCTGTTCCATTGGTCTGAGTGTTTGTTTTTATGCCAGTACCATGCTGTTTTGGTTACTATAGCTTTGTAGTATAATTTGAAGTCAGGTAGTGTAATACCTATTAATTTATTTTTTGTTCAGGAAGCTCCATTTTTAAGTGGAAACATTTTTATGAGCTAGAAATTAGAATTTGGTTCTATTTTTACCCCATCTTTAATCTTAAAAATGTTTAAACATAAAAAAAAAGTTTCTTGAATTCTAAAACTTCTAAACCTTCTGAAAGAGGCTTGAGGGACACCAAAGAATACCTCAATTTCTGGGTTGAATTGTAGTTTAGAGTAGGATGGCTAGATTTTAATTAATAATGATAAGCCTCTTTTATTCATTGTTCATTCTAATTGCTGTTTTAAGCCTCCCTCAGTTGCTCACTACAAATGCACATAGAATACTTAACATTTTGGTCCAATATAGGGGTCATGGTTCCTCAATTAATTTTTTAAAAATTTTCTAACTATTTGGAAGTTTTTTGTTTGTTTGTTTGTTTGTTTGTTAATTCTCACAGTTATGTCTCAGTAGTTGGATGGTAAAACATTTTGTGAAGTAACTTGGTTCCACCAAGCTTTAAACCCTCCTTATTCCTCACTATGCACTTGGTCTGGAAAAGGGGACAGCCTCGCATTTTAATGACAGATGCAATAGCAAATAATAGCCACTGGTATGTTCTAATGTCAAATAGAAAGCTCTGGAAATTTGCAGAGTTCTACTATATTTTGACCTTAATCATTACTTTTCATGGAAAGCTCTAATGAGAATGGGTCATGACCTGAATCATCAAAAGGAACTAAGTAGGTGTCCTTAAGTTCTCCAGAGAAGAGATTCTCTTCTTTACCTTCTAATTATCTTACTTCTTTCTTCCTATTTTATTGCTGTAAGTCACCTGATTCATTAAAAATTCACAAATGCTTTTACATTTTCTGTAAATAGTAGTTGCAGAAAGAGTACTTTCTAACAGAAGAGACATTACTCATTTTCTCAAGGGAAAAATAAGAACTACTCATTAAACCATGACATCAAATCTGGGCTGTCAATGGGATTATTAAAAGCCATACAGTGCTTCTTGGTAACTCTGATTTCTATTATTACTGAAATTATTTTTCATTCACAACTGACCTGTAATAGCGAAATATGTTTGGAATTCTCCATGACAAAGAAATAAGATCTTGCTAACAGCAGTTTTAATGGTATGAGCCTTGCATTAGGGCTTAGTCTCACGAGTAACCAGGCAGGACACACTGACAAACCTAACAGCCACATGTCAGATGAGGACATACATCCTATTAAGATGCCAAATAAGAGGCCTTCCTTAACTTTCTGAATTTGAATTATTAGGATGCATTTGGTTAGATGGCTTTTCTAAGACCATCATAGTGAAAATCTAAACACTTTTGTTTTCACTGTTTAATATTTACCTTATCAAAGGATTGCCTGAACTTTCCTTTTGATAGTAATATTTTCCTTCCTTTCACATTTAAATTTGTGTCTGGAGTTTCTTACATATCTGACAGTAGCATATATTTAAAATAAAGTACAAATGACACTTAAAGAAAATGTGAAAACTGTAGTTTCATATACTTCTGAGAATTACACTATCATTTCATTTATCTGACAGGGTACTAGACAGCTAGATATCTTGAATTCCTTTATTGGGTACTAGGTGTTTCCAGGTTGAACCCGTGTATTCCAATGGGATCCTTCAGACCTAGCTCACCTCCTGATACCCACCATAGGTATTTAGTTGATGTAATTAAGAGAGTACATATCCCCAGTCCCCTCTATTTCCTGCCTGGGGTGGAGCTTTGTCCTGAAAGCTTGCCTGACTCCCTTTTCATCATTTCCCCATGAAACTCTTCTCTGTATAGATTTTTACAGAAAGTGCCTGGGGTTCCTGCTTCTGTTCAGAGAGTTACCTCCTAGAACCATGATCCTCTCTTTCACAAAGCTAAATATGAGTAGTGCTATTAGCTAGAGGGAAGATGCATATGTGAATCATGTGAATAATCACTAATCAATTGCAGGAGTCCTTGTCACAGGGCTGGGGTGGAGCATCAAAAGCTTTTTTTTAACACAACCTTGTAGTTGCCACCTTATATAGTGAGACTTGGCATCTGGGAGCAAACTCTTCATCCTGGTTTAGAGACTCCTATTGCTGTGTCCCACTGTCAGATTCCTGCTCTTGTCATTGCAAATCCTGCATGACACTTAAGTTTGCCACCTCTATGATTGTTGCCTGCAGGTCACTCCTGCAGGAAACGATTCATCAATATTCTCCCATCCCCAGACCTGCCTATTCCAAACTTACTTTCCTTTCCATCCTAAACACATAACTAAAAGCTTTTATATAAATTAGGCTGAAGTCCCTTCTGGCAAGTACTACTTAGACGGTTGATTGGTCACTACTTAAATATTTTCAGAAATCTAAGTCCATTATCTTGTTGAATACTCAAATTCTAAGCAATCTACCCTATCATACTGTGAAGGTTAAGCAAAGGTGGGGCTTGGTGTTCACTCAGGTCCCCAGAGACCATCTGAAACTGGGTACAGGACAAAATGTTACTCTCTAGCCTTTCTCTGCTGGTGGACATGGGGCTGCTAAAAGTGAGCACTAACTTTTCGTCATTGGCTCATATCCAGGCACCAGCTGAGCAAAGTTGGACATAGCAGACACTGATGTTGTCATGCATGGAATATTGCTATATTAATCTTACGCAGTGCTAAAATCCAAGCTATATTTGAAACATTGAATGTTTTGTAGTTTGGTGTGAGACTACATTTGTCCCTAATACATTTTTATTAATATTATGGCCTGTTGAAATAATTTTGAACCTTGACTTAATTATTTATTATTTATGGCTTTATTGTATGCTAGAGACAGTAAAAAAAATCATGGTTGAGGACACAGACTCTGCTGCCAGACTACCTGGCCTCATAACGCAGATCAAAATGTAAGTAGTATGTGATACTGGGCAAGTTACGTACCTCTCTGTGCTTCGGTTTTCTGTTCAATTACTATAGTAATAGGGTTTTATGGTTATTACACCTATCAATGCAAATGAAGTCCAAATAAAATGGTTAAATACTAAGTACATAGAGAATTTTTATTATCAATTAACTATTTCTCCCACAATTTCACTCACTTAAAATATAAAAAATGTGACTTTTTAAAAAGTTCAGTTTATTATTTATGTAAAATATGATGCAAATGTCCCACATGATAGGGTTTGCATTGTCCACTAAATGTTGACCCTTTTACTTGGACATTTTCGATAATCCTTAGCTATTAAAAGCCACTCAGAGATAAATGTACCTAATAATAGTATCCTGTATAAATGTCTACATCTTATTTGTAGTTCTAACATGGAAAACTGTCAAATATTTTGTTGAATAAAATTTCTTTAGGTATGTTGCACCTGGATCTACATTTTTTATTTTATTACAATATAAAATGAACTTTTTTCCTATGATTTATTCTTCAGGACCCATCTTAACTTCTAGTGATGATCATGCCTTTCCTATCTATAAACTATTTATTTTGTGTTCTAGAATTTTTCAAAGGGGAGACATTCTGATTCTGCTATACATTTATCAGAAGTCCTATAATCTCCCTCTTTGAAGCCAAGATAAAATTTACTTATGTCACATGTTCATCACAATTCTAAAGATTTCTGACACTTTGCCTTGAGATCTTTGTATGTTACAGTTTATTTTGCTTCAGATAATGTGGAAGTCATTTATGCAAATAATTATTTTGTTTTTGTTTTCTAACTTAGATGTGGGCTCCAATGTCTCCTAGAGGATACAATTGCCTCCTTTTGAGAGCTGCCAATGAACATTGGGCTTGTATAGGTATAGATTTCTGGAAAATTACACAAGAAACTGTAAATGATTGATTCTGTGACATGGAGATGGGGAAGGAAGAGTAACTTTTAGGCTATCTGAAGGTTTTACTCAGTGCACATAAATTTTAATGTAATCATCAACACTATATGTATACACGAGGGGGGTCTTTGGAAAGTTCATGAAAAGATTCTTATCTTTTAATTCCATTTTTCCACAAACTTTTTAAAGTACTCTTGTGTGTGGGTGAGGGGGGGAGTGTGTGTACATAAGTGCATATATTGGCTTAAAGTATCCTGACAGTGTCCTTTTACAGTTTTGCAAATGTTTCTACTTGTTCTTTACTGTATCTCCCTCCTCTCACATTTTTGTCATTTTCTCTTTCTCTTCAATCTTGTGAGAGAACATTCAATGATGCACATTAATTTCTTTGGTTTCCATGTCATCCACCATTATCAGAATTGACTACTGCATGATAAAGATTTCTTTCTTTGTCTGGGACTCTATTGCTTGTTTGCTCTCTTTCTGTTTCTCTGCCTCTCCAATTATTACTCATTGCTCAGACTCTAAATCTGGGATTATGTCCTTATTTTCACAAAGCTTTTAAAATCTACTTTTCTAACACCCATGTTGCATGTTCAAATATACACTGCTTCTTGCAGCTCTAGACCTCGTATGGTTAAACCAAAATGCCATTTTAATTGGGCACAGTGGAGCTTCCAGCAGCGACAGTCAGTAAAATAGCAGTTTCTACTGAGGACAGAAACTGGTGGCTAGGGAATCCCAGAGTAGCAATCCTCATTTCTAAAAATGGTTCTGATATTCCATTTAAAACATGCAGTATATTTTTATTTAGAAAATATTTATTTAGCTGTCAGAAACACTTCGACTAATCACTACTCTTTAACAGGGCTGGAATCCGGTTACACCCTCAGACATCATCACAAGTCCGGTTTTTCAAAGCTGAGTATAATGAACTATAGTTGAAGAACTCTTTAGAGTTTTCCCCTGTGGAATTTTCTTGTCACATACTGTATACACAACAGAAATCTCTAAACCCTTCGCATCTTCTAAGGCTCTGTTCTTGCCTTGTCTGCACCCCCTTATCTTGCATAGTAAACATAGACACGCCTTCAACAAGGGGAAGCAAGAAGATCAAGGGAACTCAGTGACTCGGTTTAATCTCCTTATGTACCCAGACTGAGAGATTTCAGCAGCTACCGAGTCAGACATCTCTTAATGGAGGAAATTAGAAAACCGCGATAAGATAAGTCGAAGAAGTTAGTAACTGATTAGCTGTGAGGGCCTCAGAATGGACTGACCATGAGAAAATCAATGGCCACTTTTTTTTTTTTTTTTTTTTCTGTTTCTAAAGCAATTGGCATCCAAGAGAAAGTTTAGAATCAAAGCTAAATCAATAGTCTAGGAAAAGAAATCTGGGTTAGAGGGATCTGGAATTGACTAAGCAAAGTCAAACCATGACCTTGCTAATCTTTCATTTTTTTCTGTCTTCTTTCTTGCTCTCCCACCTTTCAACTTCATTGTAGAAATTATGTCTTCCAGATATGTGCATTGAGTGATTCCACCTGGAATTACTGCACACACACACACATGCTAATGTATATTACTATGTACACACATATATTTGTTTTCCCATCACTTTGGGTCTTGTGTACTTTAGGTTTGAGAATTCATTGTATTTAATGTTTCTCAAGGGTTGCTAATTCATGTGTATGTTCCAGGCACTGAATCTGATTCTTTAATGCTCTCCTGCTATTTACTGTTCCTTACCCAACTCTTTTTACCCTTCTCTGTAAACCCTTTCTTCTGTTCTTCAAATATGTGCATTCTTATATGCTTGCTTATGCCACGGTCACTGCAGGGTTCTATAACCATAGCATATGCTTAAAACATTCATGGCCTACTGAAATTTCTGAACAGTCCTGGGCAAATACTAATAAAGATGAAAATCCCAGGGATGTGTGGTTACTAAATCACTCAATGATCCTGATCTATGAACTGCTACAATATACCCCCTAGGACTCATCAACTACCCCAAAGAGCAAAATTTCTGAAAACTTTTCTCCTAGATTGGCATAAGGAGGAGTGACTTTCTCATTTACATTTTATTATGAGAGCTTGGGAATGAAATGTAAATGTGGCTCTCAGGGAAAGTGAAGAACCATAAGATTTAGGTCGGGGAAGGATTTAGTTTACAACTCAACTAATATAACTCTATTTTTATTTTTTTAACGTCAATCAGATCGTGATTTTACATGTGGGCATTAATTTGCCAAATGATGTCATTATTATTTTGTAATTCTCAGAAAAAAATTGAATTGAACCATCTCAGTGGAAAAATTTATATTATTTATGTTTGTCATTGCTGAAGACCTGCTAACATATCATGTATGTTCATGTATGTCGTGCAATGGGCCAGTCTATGTAGAAGATTCTAAAGAAGGAGCTCTCTTGACATTTGCAAAACTTCTTTTCTCTGAGACCCTGACCATGCTCAACCTAAGCTAATTTTAAGTTGGATGATCTGCAAAGAGGCAGTCTAGGTCCTTCCTCAACTCAGCACTTCTCAGAGTAGGACTAGTCCATTACAAATCTCGGAAAAATATTATTTTTTTTGCTTCTGTGTTCCAGAGAAACACCAAGTTGATTGAAACTTCTGGTCATGGAACTAGCCATCCAAACAGTTTGGGTAGCTTATTCTGCCTGGATTGGCTACTTTGAAGTATTATATAACTTTCTGGTGATCTGGAAAAGTGATACAAAGAGAAATGTTGGCTAGCCAATGTTAATATTTGCTCAAAAAAGTGAGTCATACAAACTGGGATTTCCTCTTTGGGCTGCTCATTACTGGCATATTGTCTGAGTCTCGATATGATTTGATGCAATGATCCTTGTTTGGAATGGGGAAGAATGCCTTGTTGAGGGAGACCTTGATTTGTCTTGATCATTCTTTTTGGAGAGTTTCCTTTGGATGCATTTGGAGGAATAAGTTATCTCATCAACGGCTGCCCAGTAAGCTGCTTGCTCCTTCTTTCCTTCCCTTTTTACCACCTGTCCATGACATGTGTTGACATACTGGCCCTTCTGCAATTTTTCTAAGAAACAGTTATTTGTCTGCCTTTTTTCATATACTGACCATGCAATTCAGAAGAAAGTGATCTTCAATTAGAAGGACATGGGAGGCTGGGGAAAGGGAGATGTTGGCCAAAAGCTACAAAGCTTCAATTAAACAGGAGAAATCAGTTTCGGTGATCTAAATGGTGACTGTGGTTAATAACAGTGTATCGTGTATTTCAGAATTGCTGAAAGAGTAGATTTTAAGTGTTCATTACCAAAAAACAAACCAAAAAAAAAGAAAAAAAAAAAGAAAAAGGTAAGTGAGGTAATGGCATATTAATTAGCTTGTTTCAATCGTTCTATACTGTATACGTATATCAAAATGTCACATTGTACCCCATGGATATATACAATCATTATTTGTCAATTAAAACCAAAAGAGAAATGGCTTAGTTACTAACGGAATCAGGCCTAGAATAATATCTCACGTAAAGAACAAAAATTAATCATTTTTATTTCTACAAGGAAAGCATGAGCTACATGGATTCTATTTCCCTGGGAATAACCTTTCATGATTCCAAGGGCATCCTTGGGTCCCAGAGATTATAAAATGCTATATTATCATGCCATCAGCTTATAAGATGAAATTATTTATAAGAAGTCACCAGGAGGCAGCTTGGTTACGTTTCTTCTCTCTGGACAACCCTGTACCAATGGTCTCAGGCAGTAAGAGATCATGGTGGACAGGAACATGGCACAGACTATGGAGTCAGGCAGATCGGAACTCAAGTCCAGGCTTTGCAAATTACTAATGTAGCAGTTTGGGCAATTCTCCTGTAACTCATCTATAAATCGAGCACCTGTCTCATATGAGAATTGAAAGCTGTAATGTAGGTAAGACACATAAGCAAGGACCTGGCACAGTGGAAGTGGACCACACATATTTGCAATTACTATTGTACAGTTAAAAGTCAATTTGTTGCTGTGGAAGACAGTATCATGGCTCCTCAATAAGTTTAAACATAGAATTACCGTATGATCCATGAACTCCACTTCTAGTTATATACCCAAAAGAATTGAAAGCAAGAACTCATACAGACACATCCATATTCATAGCAGCATTATCCACAATAGCCAAAAAGTGGAAACAACCCAAATGCCTATTGCCAATGAGCAGATAAACAAAATGTGGTATATACATATAATGGAATGATAATCAGCCTTAAAATAGAATGGAATTCTGACATATCCTTCAACATGAATGACTTTGACAACGTTATGCTAAGTTAAACAAGCCCAATGCAAAAGGACACGAACTTGTGGAAGTACCCTGTTATTGTATGTTTCTACTTACATGAGGTACCCAGAGTAATCAAACTCATAGAGACACAAAGTAGAATGTTGGTAACAGGGCCGAGGGCAGAGAGAATGAGGATTAGTGTTTGATGGGTATAGAGTTTCTGTATGAGATAATGAAAAAATTCTGGAGATGGATGATGGTGCTAGGTGCATAACATTGTGAATTTATTTAATTCCACTGAACTATTCACTTAAAACTGGAAAAAAATGGTAAATTGTATGTTGTATATACTTTATCACAATATTTTTTTTTCTAAAAAGTCAATTTGTTGGTCATTTGTAGCCAAAAAAGCATATTCTTCCAATCTATGAGATATCCTTATATATCTCATACTTGTCATCGTGATTATGAGGATGAAGTTACCGATTCTTAATTTTTAAAAAATGTCTCCTCTGTAGAATTGTAGAAATGTTAACGTTGGAGGTAGGGAGAGGAAGTGTCAGTCTATTAGGGCTGCTATAATGTCATACCACAGACTGGGTGTCTTAAACAACAGAAATTTATTTTGCCACAGTTCTAGAGTAAGGACGTTCAAGATCAAGGTGCCGGCAGAGGTGATTTTCTCTAAAGGCCATAAGAAAAAGATGTGTTTCAAGTCTGTCTCCTTGGCTGCCTCCTCACTTGGTTGTCCCTCCATGCACACACGTGTCTGGTGTCTCTCCATGTGTCCTCATCTGTTCTCATAATGAAACCATTCAGATTGAACTAAAGCACACCTTAATGGACTCATTTTAACTTAATCATCTCTTTAAAGGATTTATCTCTAAAGATAGCCACATTCTGGGAAACTGGGGGTTAGGGCTTCAGCCCCCAGTATGAATTTTGGGGAAGACATAATTTATTCCATAACAAGGAGTAGTAATAAGAACAGACATTTTACTATAACTTGTTTTCAAGAAGTCAATCTAATTATTTAGCTCTTTAATTCACTCCTTAATTTTTTCAAAGCAGTTATTGAGAGTCTCCTGTGTCCCAAGCATTCTCCTAGGTGCTGGAACCACAGTGATGAACAAGGCAAGATGTGTGACTGTTTAGTATGGATGGGACATGCAGTTAACCAATGAGTAAAAAATACAATTCTATGTAGTGGAAAGTGGTACGAAAATAACCAACAAAGGGGTCATAGTGCTAATGGTAGAATAATGCAAAGGTGGCAATTAGATAATGTCACCTAGGAAGATCTCTCTAAAAAAGTGATATTTTAGTAGATCTAAAAGAAATGAGGGGTCAGATTTGTAAATATCTAAAGGGAGTAGATTCCAGAGTCAAAGAACAGCAAAGGGAAAGTCTGTGAGGAAGAATAAGCTTAACATGTTCAAGGAACAGAAAGAAGACCAGTGTGAGTGGAACAGTCAACAAAGGAGAAAATGGGCAGTGATGACTTAAGAAAGTCAACAGTGGCCAGATCATGTAGAACCTTGAAGTCTATCAGATACGCTTGCACTTTACTTGGATCTTGTGCTAATACAATGGAAGACATTGGAAGACATTGGAGGGAACTACAGAGGAGAGACATGATCTGATTTATATATTTTTTATGTTAATTAGCTTGATTTAATCATTTCATGATGTGTACACACATCAAAACATCTCATTGTACGTTGTAAATATATACAGTAATTTATCAATTATAAAGAAAATCTTAAAAATTCTAACTTTAATAGCTCACATGACTGGACTTTTGAACAAGTACGACTGGTAACAAAATCAAGTACCTCTATACTTTATTCCCACCATCTCTTTCAACTTTATTCAATGGGAATAATCTTGCCCTGGTCCTGGTTGAAAACTTTGACAAGCCCATGACTTTTCTGCTCACCCTTTGTAATAGACAGTTCTATAATTAGTTTAAATTGCAAACAGAGTTTCAGTTCAGGACAGTGTCTGGCCCTGAAATTTGACTTAGTGTTCATTTCTCTTCTCTCTCTGAGTTAGACTGGCACTGTGTGGGAAGCCTACCTGCATTGGAAGGGGGGTAAAATTGACCGGTCCTCCATGCTGTGATTGCAGGTGGATGAGACTTGGTGGGGTGACTGTGTATTCTCTGGGCCTTCAACATGATTAAACAGCAGCTTTCACTCATGAGACAGTATTGTATTTCCTATATTTCCTTTGACCTAGGTATTTACATTTCTATTCCTAGTGACTTTAAACATTCTTGCTTGGCTCCTGGACATCTGGAAGTGCATATCCAGGCTCTTTCTGCTGAAATTTTCTGGTCCTCCTGGAAACTCTGTCAAACAGGAGGCAAAGACATGTCTTCATCCAGCTCCACTTCCTAAATCCTCTTTCTCTTGTACAATTGCTCAGAATGAATGAGGGAGATTCAATATCCTCGGAAGAAGTTGCTGGGATTTCTTTTGCAAAACTGCACATGAGAATTTGCCTTACTCTTGCCTTGGTACCTGATATTGACATCTCAGCAAAACTGAGGCAGGGAGAACTTCTTTTTTACATTATATCATGTGCCTCCAGACACTAGGATGCTGTGTACAGGAAAAAGAGGGAAAGGAGTGACACCAGGTAGGCAATAGTAGTGTTTGGGTGAGACACAATGACTATTTGGAAGGAAGATGTTGATGAATAGGATTTAGCGTGTTTTAGAGATAGAGCTGTAAGAACTTATATTGACTTGGCTACTGAGAGTGGTAAGAGAGAAAGAGAAATAAATGTTGACTTTGAACTTTTTGGCTTAAGCCAGTGGACAGAGTGGGGTGCCATTTTCTGAGAAGCATGAGACTGCAGCATATTGCCTTTAGGGTGTAGATGGGGTGTGTGAAATGGTAGATTTATGAATCAATTGTTCTGTTGAATATATTTTAAGTTTTGAAGTTGGGATTATGAGTCTGGAGTTCAGGGAGGGTTTAGGACTAGAGGTGTGTATTAGTCCATTTCTGTTGCTTATAACATAAATACCTGAAACTGGGTAATTTATAAAATAATGAAATTTATTGCTTACAGTTTCAGAGGCTGGGAAGTCCAAAGTACAGGGAATACATGTGGGGAGGGTTTTCTTTGGTGGTGGCTTTACAGTAAGGCAGGGGTCTTACATTGCAGAAAATCATGGAGCAGAAAGAGAGATTATCATGCACCCTCCTTTTAAACCCCTCAGCACCACTCCCAGGACCACCATTAAACCATAAACTTAACCATCTCTTCAAGTCCCCACCTTTAAACTACCATAATAGGATTTCCCACCCTCAACAATTAGAGTGGGGACTCAGTTTCAATACGCAGATTATGGGGGACACAATTCAACCAATCCGCAGTAAGCTGTCAGTTTCAAACCTATCAGCAAACAGAAGATTTTTCAGTCCATAGGACTGGATAAGACTACCTTGGGGAAAAAGTGTATTTAGCAAAGAGAAAAGATTCTATGGCTGAGTCCTTTTGACTCCAATGTTTAGAGTCCGATAGGAGGTAGTGTAGTGAGGGATATAGAAGGAGATGTCTTCAGTGTGACGAAGGAAGTTGCAGGCAAGGGTGACACTTGGAACCTGCCAAAGTCCTGTAAGAAGAAGCCAGATGATTGTTTTCTGGATTTGAAAAGAGTGGTTTCATTGGAGCATAGAAGCAAATCTGATGGGAAGACACAAAGAGAGAAAGAGAGAGAAAGTAATTGGGTGCACTGAGTTGATTGAACATTTTGTCATTTATTTCCTTTATTTTAATTAATACTCCTGATGAAAATGTTAAATAGGAAAGGTCAAAGAAAGAACTTCATGGTCTGTTCGAGACTTCCCTTCTGCGTGACAGGAGATGTAGTTCTAATGCATTATTAGTACTTTTAGCCTTTTAGTTGAAAACAAACAAAAGTGTTAAGGAAGAATTCTGGCAAAATGATTTCAAGTCCTTGCTGAAGCAAGACTCTTTTATTCTGTGTTTCTTTTTTAAAAAATAAAAAAAAATTAACAGCTCTCTATATAAATTTTTGTTATTCTATTAGAATAACACCAAATGCTAGTGAGGATGTTCAGCAGTGAGAATGCTCATTCATTGCTAGTGGGAATGCAAAATGGTACAGCCACTTGGGAAGAGAGTTGGGAAGTTTCTTATAAAGTGAAACATACTCTTAACATATGATCCAACAATTGCACTCTTTGCTAATTACACAAATGATTTGGAAACATACACCCATACATAAACCTGCACACTGATATTTATAGCAGCTCTATTCATAATTGTCCAAACTTAAAAGCAACTAAGATGTCTTTCAGAAGGTGAGTGGATAAATAAACTGTGGTACATCAGACAATGGAATATTATTCAGTGCTGAAAAGAAATGAGCTAATGAAGTCATGAGAAGACATGGAAGAAACTTAAATGTATATTATTAAGTGAAGGACTCAAAAGTGAAAGGCTACATCCTGTATGATTCCAACCGTATGACATTCTGGAAAAGACAAAACTATGGAGACAGTAAAAAGATCAGTGTTTGCAATGAGAGAGGAGAAAGGGAGGGACGAATAGGCAGAGGAAAGAAGATTTTGGGGCTGTGAGACTGCTCTATATGAAACTGTAATGGTGGATACATATCATTATGCATTTGCTAGTCCATAGAATGCATAATACCAAGAGTGAACCCTAATGTAAACTATAAACTTTGGGTGCTAATAATGTGCTAATGTAGGTTTCTCAGTTGTGACAAGTGTACCACTCTGGTGGGAGGCTATGCCTGTGTGTGGGTAGGGAGTACATGGGAATATCTGTACCTTCAATTTTGCTGTGGGTCTAAAATTGCTTTTAAAAAATGTATATTAAAATTAATTCATCGTAGTTAAATAATAAGTGGTTTGAGCAAATATTCAGATTACTGAAATTTAAGTCCATTTATTTTGGCATTGACAAATTTCAGAAGTAAAAGGATCATGCACTGTTCCAACAAATTCATTCAAGTGATTCATTTCTTTTTCTTAAATTTAGTGATTCAAGCCTATGTTAAACCTTGATGCAGAAACTTTCTCCTTTTTGAACATTTTTCTCAATCATCCAACATTGACATGTAATCAGAATTAAGTCGCAATTAATTACTTTGAGTTGGAATGTTTGCAGTCATTATAAACGATAACAATGTAGAATCTTTTGAAATATGGAAAGTTACATTAAATCAAGAAGTATACAAAAAAGAGGTGATTGTCACTGCAAAAATATACAATACTGGACGACAATTTGCAAAAAAAAAAAAAAAGAAAGAAAAGAAAACCCTGGTATTAGAGCAATGAAAATTTTTTCCTTCTGCATTCCAAAATAATTATTATTGTTACACAGAATTTTCATAGTGAATTTTTTTTCCCAATAAAATGACTTGCTCTGTTGCACTTAGTTGATTTTGTTTCCATTGGAAACTAGTTTTAGTCACTTCCTGGTTAAAAAGGAGTACATTATCATGAAAAATTTGAAATATGTACAAGTTTTCATATATTATTCTCAATGCACCAGGCACGTGTTCCTCACCCAGCTATTTGTTTTTCATTGACCTTATTTATTTCTACATAACAAAAAAGCAGTGATTTAAATTTGGTGCTCAGTGACTCAAGGATTGGCTTAGTCATTGCATCCAGCTAAGTGAAGCCCATTGCAGGGTTTGTTTCTCTGTGGAAATTCACTACATATCCAAAGTGCTTTCAGGAAATCCACTTTTGAAGGGGGTCTTAGTCTGTTAGTTGGTGCTTCTATGACAACATACCACAGACTGGGTATTTTACAAACAATAGAAATTTATTTCTCACAGTTCTGAAGACTAAAAAGTCAAACATCAAGGTGCCCACGTTTGGTGTTTAGGGAGGACTTTCTTGCTACATTGTCACGTGGCAGAAGGCAAAAGAGCAGATGAACCCAACAGTGTGAGGCCGCCCTTACAAAGGCCCTATTCTGGAGTGATGGAGTTTGGATGTATTGTCCCCTCCAAAACTCATGTGGAAATTTGATCCCCAATGTGGCAGTGTTGGAAACTGATTGAGTCATGGGGACGGATCCCTCATGAATGGATTAATGCTCTCTCTGGGGGCGGGGGGATTAATGAGTGAGTTCTTACTCTATTAGTTCCCGTGAGAGCTGATTGTTTAAAAAGACCCTGGTACCTTCTCTCTCTCTCTCTCTCTCTCTCTCTCTCTCTCTCACACACACCATGTGATCTGCTTGTACCCGCCGGCTGCCTGCCGCTTTCTGCCATGAGTGGAAGAAGTCTGAGGCCCATGCCAGATGTAGTTGTCCCAGAATGTAAGCCAAATAAACCTCTTTTCTTTATAAATTACCCAGTCTCAGGTATTCTTGTTATAGCAACATAAAATGGACTAATACAAGGAGGGCCCCACCCTTGCAACCAATTACCATCCAAAGGCCACACCTCTTAACACTGCTGCATTGGGGATTAAGTTTCAATATGGATTTTGGAAGGTCACCATCATTCAAACAATAGCAAAGAGAGATAGAAAGAGATTCTGCAGATAAAATCTGAAATCCTTATTGTGTAATCTAAATCCCTATAGTATTTATCCCAGACTCATTATTTGCTTGTTTCCTTCATTTCCAGTGGTCCAGCTATGCTGATAAACTTCGCTTCCCTTAAACATATCTCATTTCTTTTCCTCCAGGCCTAAATGCTGTTTCCACTGCCTGAAAGATTCCCCAGCTAGTCATTGTCTTGACCAACACATATTCAGTGTTCAGTCTACAGCTGAAAACCAACCTTTTAAGTAAGTTTTTCCAGATCCCATGGTAGTCAATGAACTATCTATCATTTTTAATATTCGTTCTTAGATTTAAGCTCTCTGTAGGTTGGTATTCTGCTGGTTTGTATAGCACTGCCTTTTAAGCGCCTTGTGCAATGCCCAGCATACAGTGGGTGCTCAAAAATACTTATTGAAAGAATAGCCAGTACCAAGCACTTGGAAATTCTGTCTAGGGAGGTCACAGCGAGAGAACTGATGGGCTCACTATTGTTTCCCATTATCTCTGCACAGGATTTTTGTAGCCGTGCTGAATCACCCATGCATTGGAAATTAGAGCAATTTTCTTAGCAATTGCTATTAGAAATCAAAAGGTAAACTTATACATTATCGAAGTCCCTCCTTTGAAAAGTTGTTTTCCAGTAAGAATTTTCTTCATGAATTGACCATTTCTGAGTCTAATGAAAATAATTTATCTATTTTGGAGTTCAGCTTATAAACATTTCTGGAATCCAACAGATTTTAGTGATTTCCTGAATACTACAGATGTCTTGATTTTAAAAAAAAAAAGAAGGAAAAAAAAAATTACAACACTATATGTGCCCTGCTCCCGTGAATAGGTTTCAGGAAAGTTTTAACAGTGAAAGTAGGTTTTTTTCTTTCTTTTGAAACCTACCATGTGGATTTAGTGCTTATTAGAGTGAGAGACTGAGCGTAGGATTAGAAAGGGAAGGTGCTCTAAAAGCTTAGTACAGAGCTCTGCCAAGAGCCCTTCCCTGAACAACTCTTGTGCTTACTGAGAATTGTTGATATAGTTCTGGATACGGTGTTGTCTATCTTTTTACCATTTGGTCACGTAGGCATATGGAAGCTCAGGCTGTCATTTATTCCCTGGAAGAGGGCTGTGTTCAAATGCTATGCCAAATAAGGGCCTATTAAAAAGATGGATATGTTTACTATCTGAATCATTCATTCTCTTTTTCCATGACACAAACCCTCTGAAACTACCAAATGCAAGCCTTTAGCCTTTAATTTTTAAAAATCCAAACTGTGTGGCAGAGTACACCCAACTATTAAAAACATAAACCAAGAAGCCACAGACATGTCATTGTGCAAACAAACCTATGTGTGAAGTCTGACACTGCCTGGCCACTCCATATAACTAACACAATATCCCCCTGAAAATAACCTAAAACAGTCTCCGTTAAGGAAAAATTGACTCTGATTGTTTTTTATGACATCAGCATTTATTAGCCAGAGATGAATAATTTCCCAGTTTAAAAAATATATCCGGAGAGAATGCTAAAAATAGTAATGTTATCTGATCTCCTGGTATTGTTGGGCAAATTATCCAAGGATGCAATATCTAAAAAGACTGGGGAGAGGCCAGGATTCTGTAGCTAATAATAAGAAACTTGTTGATTGGATGTTTATGCTCCTTGTCTTTGCAAGACTGAGAAGGAGGGGCAAAGGTTTCACAAAGAATCCAGCACCAGAATTATGTAGTATATCATTCCAAACCAGGGGTTGGCAAACCATGTGCACACAGGCCAAGTCTGGCCCACCACTTGTGTTTCTAAGTAAAGTTTTATCAACACCACCAGGCTCATCTGTGTATGTTTGTGCTGCAACAACAGAGTTGAGTAGTTGTGACAGAGACTGCATGGCTTGCAAAGCTGAAAATATTTTTCATCTGGCACTTTACAGAAAGTCTATCAAACCCTGTTCTAGACTAAGACTGGCCAGTCTTTCAAACTATGTTCTTGGGTTATCAAATCCTAGTTTCTTTGTTATGAGGAGGAAATGGTAGCTCACATGAGGTGGAATGACAGGGAAGAAACCTCTCCAAATGTATTAAAGTGAAAAGCATGGGTATGGAGGTTGTGGTGAGCACTCCAAATGATGCCAAAAATCACCCCACGGATCATTTTTGATATATATATAGTGATCAAGAAAGTGGCGAAGATAGTTGGTATAAACATTACGAATTGTGGGTAAACAGAGATGAAGTTAATACACACACACACACACATATTAGTGGGTCAAGGACAGCTGCTGCCCACCCATTTTTTGACTTCTTCTCTTTTAGTCTTGTACTATAGCCATTCACCAACCCATCAAAATGCATCTGTTACCATGGTAACAAGTTGAAGACATACTTTTCCAAGTTATTCTAATTCCCCGCTACAGGACTCATGGGCATTTTTACTTTTTATAACTTCACCACTTAGAGACTGCTTAAGATTTTACATAATAGCCTAGGATTCCTTTCCAACTCTCTTTGTATGTATGTATAAACATATGTATGTATTATGTATGTATGTATCTATTGAGCTAAACAGAATATTTTGAAGAGTCTGTTTTGACTACATTAACACATGGTGGCTATCCAGCATCTTTTAAATTAATCCCCTGTGTAATTTGTTTTCCTCCGTGAAATCTGTATGGTTTCACAGGAAAAATTATAGATTTTAGAGGCACTCATTTTTGTGCTCATAACCCCCCAAAAGATATCTAACAATGTCTTTAATATTTTAAAATCAGTAGATCAACATTGACTGTGCATATGTGTTGATCAAATCAATATGATTAGCACGTTCATTATCACAAATCATAATCATTCTTTATGCCCCCATCCCTCTCTCCAAAAGTTATGCATAAACAATTATTATGCTTCAATTAAAAATTAAAAAAATTAAATCAGTGGATCGAAGTCTTATAACTTGGTACTAATCAAGGATGAAAAATGATGGCTAAGAGAGAGGCTGCCACTTACTGATTATAGGTCAATGATTTAGCTTTGTCTCCTCACCTAATTGGCATTGGCATAGCAAATAAATGAAATAAATCAAGCAACATGCTGCGAGTTGTTAACATACTATTATTAGCTTTTTAAAATTTGAATTATCAGGTCACTTTCATAACTCTAAAGTTCAGCTGTGTGACAAGAAAGGAACATCAGGATATTTGCCACATCATTGTGCGTCAGTCTAAATGGAACATTTCCCACCAAAAGTGAAAATAGCCCAGTCTGGCATTTCTCTGGGTTGGGAAGGAAAAAAACAATCATTTGTCAAAGACACTATTTTACGAGGATTTAACTGGGCACCAATTGAATTTGTGGCTTGGCCAAGGTGAGAAATATTTGCAAAAACATCTCAAAGATGACAGTGACATCCACGTTGCCAATGGTAGCCGTTTAAAAATGACAGCATTATGCTGCCACATATTTCTGAGAAAATGGTAAATATTTAAGGGACAATGAGCCTAATTTTCTAAGTACATACATTTCTCCTTCACTGAAGGTTCTAAATGTTCAGAAGTGTGTTAACTCTTCACAGTGCCATGCGAAGGCACTTTCTCTACAAAATTCAATGGCACCCAACAGCAAACCTCTTTGACTGTCTTTTTCTTCTTCACGTTTGAGGACTGCACGATCCTCTCAAATGCTTTGTTCCAATATTATATCATTCGGCTTTGAATAAGAAGTTCTTCCAGCCAAGTTCAAATGAAGGTTGCTCATGGGAGTGTCTTCTGAGGTGGATCTTGATTTACCAGACTGGTTTCCCCAGTGCTTTGTTCTCATGATATTTAGTGTATGGTTAATTCATAGAGATTGGACAAAACAATATTTTGAAATAATCCATTACACTCATGTATGCCAGAATGTATTTAAAATGCACAGGACACTTCCTAGAAAAAACAAAAGATGTTTTGTGCAGATAACATCTGACTACATGTCAATTTGGATATGCAGCCAACTAGATCCAACAACATTGCTTAATTTCTACCAAATCCTTGAAGACAATAAAAAAAAAAAAAAACCCAGAAAATAAAGCGTTTGCTTCATCTTACTGACAAATGCTACAACATGGATGGACCTCAAAAACATTATGCTAAATAAAAAAAAAAAAAAAGCAGATGCAAAAGTCACATATCATATAACTTCATTTTTTAATTTTTTTTGAAATGTCCAGAGTAGGCAAATTGACAGAGACAAAACATAGATGTGTAATTGCCTGAAGCTGGGGGTGGGAAACAAAAATTGACCATAAAAGGCCATGAGGAATCTTTTTTGGGGGGTGAGGGCATAATGTAAATATCCTACAATTGGATTGTGGTGATGATTGCATAATATTGCTAAAAATAAATTATACTTCGATAAAGCTGTTTTGTTTGTTTGTTTGTTTTTGTTTTTAAAAAAGATCATATTTATTGAGTACTTACCTGGGCCAGGACCAATAATAGGCACTTTATCTACTCAATTTATTACCCCAAACAACCACCTCTACAGTATTGTTATTGCTACAAGAAATCGGGGCTCAGAAAACCATTTTCCCATGGTGTCAGAAAACTGAGGCAGAGACACCATTTCAACTCAGTTGTACCTGTGTCCACTGTTTCAGCTTGCATTTAAAACTTGGTTGTACAGAATAGTAAAAAGCATGTAGTAAATTCATTTCGGAATTCAACTTGGTAAATGTGGACAGTCTACTCCATGTTTAGCATTTTGGCACCTTTTGGGAATAGAGAGCTTATAATAAACACAGCATGGCTCCTGCTCTCAAAGTTAACACTTTGGATAAATAGGAGACAACTAAAAAGTATGACAAGGATTTTTGTAATAGTAAGAAAAACATAGATAAGTAAGTCCTGGAAGAGTTTGGAGTGTAAAGGTCATTGCCAGTGGCAGGAGTAGTTAGTAAAGAAGTGAGATTTGTAAAGGAGATACCGAACCTGCTGACTGGAATTATAGACTAAGGGCTGCACCATGGAAGGGGAGGACAAAATCAAAGCCAAGTCAGAGGTGGCAGCAAAGTATGCACTGGCACATATGAAAGCAAACAAGATTTATTAGATGGGACATCTGGGGATGACCACAGTAGATCTGCGGATGAGAGACTGCAGGAAGAAAGATCAAGTAGGAACATATTGCAGAAAACAAGTGACAGTTTTTGACCTCATGGAACAAAAAGAAATGGTAAAATCATAGCGATATTTCATATCAATTTATTTGATTGGGCCCTTTCCATACCTTGCAAGATAGACACCTGATAGACAGAAAAACTGGGTTTTAGAAATTAATGCGATTTGCCCAACATTACACAAAACTCAGGTTACAGAATTTGCCTTATAACTCCAAATCTAGGGCACTTTTCTCTATAGTTGGAGTCGTAAAATCAAAGGTCTCTAGGAGTCAGGCTGGCAATGTAAATGAGTGAAGCATATAAGGTAAAAGAAAAAAATGCTATAAACATGATGAAAAATGACGACTGACATTTGACCTTATTTTTAAAGGGTAATAGGGGGTAGTGGGAACTGTGGCACGTGTCTCATCTTAAAGGGAAGTCACTGCTAGGATCCAAAAGGAAAAGGTCTAGGCATTCAGTTATGACAGCCGAAAATTTAGCAGTCATTGTGGATTCTTCCCTTTTCTCTCACTCTACGACCAAATCCTGGATACTATCCCTTCAAAATATAACTACACTTTGATCACTTTCTCACACTGCCTTCACTGCCTCCAAGCCACGTCTCTCACTTAAAGTATTACAAGCGTCCTCCCAGCTGTTCTCCCTGATCTCACTCTTCATTATTTAGAGCTTCTCAGACTTTTTTTGAAACTTTATCAAAAAGCTTTTTTAGAAAGTAAAAATACCAGCCATCGACTGGGAGAAGATATTTTGATCACAAAAATTAAAAAAAAAAAAAAAAAAAAAACCACCAAAAACTTATAACCAGAATTTATTTTAAAGAAAAGTCCTATGACTCAATAGTAATAAAAGATAAACAGTGCAATAAAAATGTGAGTAAAAGGTCTGAAAAAATATTTCACAATGAAGATATCCAATAGCCCAAAGCATACAAAAGTATCATCAGGGGAATGCAAATGAAAACCGCAGTAAGATATGAAATGGAAACCACACCCATATGCATGACAATTTATAACTTAGGAAAAGTATTTGCATTGCATTTGTATTATCTGCTGCTGTGTAATAAAGTATGACAAATGTAACAGACTTAAACAATATATATTTATTATCTCATAATTTCTGCATGGAAGGAGTTTGGGCATGATTTTTCTGCTTTAGGATCTCTCACAATGCTGTAGGCAAGGTCTCAGCCAGAGCTGCAGTATTTTCTCAAAGCTGGACATGGAAGGGATCTGCCTCTAAGCTCGTGTGGTATTTGGCAGAACTGTGTACCTCAAAGGATGCTGGAGTAAGGGCCTTTGTCATCCTTGGTTTCTTGCATGTGATCCTTTCCAACCTGGCAGCTTGCTTCATAAAGTATGCATGTCAACAAGACAATAGAAAGAATCTACTAGTAAGTTATAACTCGATGTCACCTAAATGCGATAATAGTGACATCTCATCACTTTTGCCCTCTTTTAATTAGAAGCAAGTCATGGGACCCACCAGCACTCAAGGGGAGGGGATTGATTACACAAGGGTGTGAATATAAGGACATGGGGGTGGAGTCATCTTAGGAGCTGCTTACCACAACATGGTCTGACAAAGTGCTCATATCCAAAATAGTAATGAACTTCTACCACTCAATAAAAAAGAGATGTACAAGTCAATTAAAATCTAGGAAAAAGACTTGAGTAAGCACTTCTCAAAAGAAGGTATCTGATAGCCAATACACTTATGAAAAGTGCCCTACATGATTAGTCATCAGGGAAATTCAAATTAAAACCACAATGAGGTTCTGCTACACACCCACCAGAGTGGCTAAATTTAAGCAACTGACAATACTGACTATTGTCAAAGAAGTGGAGTGACTGTAACTCTCCTTATTGCTTGTGGGAGTGTAAAATGGTCCAACCACATTGGAAAATACTTTGACAATTTCTAATAAAGTTAAACACACACCTACCTATGACCCAACAATTCCCTCACAGGTATTTCTTCTGTAAGAGAAATGAACATGCGTTCACACACACACACACACACACACACACACACACACACACACACACACACACACAGACAAGCACACCCACAAATACTTCATTCATAATAGTCCCAAACTAGAAAATGCCAAATGCCTATCAATAGAAGAATAGAATTTTAAAAAGTTGTATATTTATATGAAATGCAACACAGCAGTTTTTAAAAAGAACAAGCTACTACTAAATGCAACTTGGTTGAATTTCAAAACAGTATGCTGAGCAAAAGAAGCCAGAAACACAAAAACTTCATACTGAATAATTCTATTTTTATGAAATTCAACAACAGGCTATTTTAATACATGATGTTAGAAGTCAGGGAAGTTGTTATTCCTGAGAGGGATTGAGAGAGAAGTTTTTGACTCAGAAGACACATGTGGAAATTTTCTGGGTATGATGGAAATGCTCTGTGCATTCGTCTGGGTGGTGGTTGTAGAGATACATGCATATGTAAATAGTCACTTAAGATTTGCACATTTTCCTGTAAGTGTATTTTAGTGCAATAAATCAAAACAGACTGAGAAACATACTTTAATGTGCATTCAAATCACCTGGGGATCTTGTTGAAATGCAAATTCTGATTTAGTAGAACTAAAATAGGCTTGAGATTCTGTATTATTAACTAGTCTCCAAGTAATGCTGATGCCTCTGGTAGTGCTGGCATTTTAAGGAGCGAAACCATAAAATCCATTTCTCACTGTTCCAACTACTATTGCTGTATAACAAACACCCCCAAACTTAGTAATGCAAAATAATCACTTTATTAGGCTAAAGATTTTGTAGGTCAGCAATTTGAACAGGCCACAAGGGGGATGAGTTGTCTTTTCTCAGTGGGTTGCTACAATATCTAAGGGCTCAGCTGGAAACAGTCAAAGGAAGGGACCTGATGGCTGGGGCTGGGATCACCTGAAAGCATTTTCACTCGTGTGGCTGGCACCTGGGCTAGGAGGATGCAAAGTTGGGACAATGCCCTGGACTGCCTATAGCCTTCAATGTCCATGGCCTTAGATCTCTTCTGTAGAGGCTCAGACTTTAAACACCAGTGTCCTTATAATAAAAAAAGAAAAAGAAGGAAGGAAGGAAGGAAGGAAGGAAGGAAGGAAGGAAGGAAGGAAGGAAGGAAGGAAGGAAGGAAGGAAGGAAGGAAGGAAGGAAGGAAGGAAGGAAGGAAGGAAGGAAGGAAGGAAGGAAGGAAGGAAGGAAGGAAAAAAGAAAGAAAGAAAGAAAAGAAAAGAAAGAAAGTTTGTGTGCCTTTTCTGACCTAGCCTTAAAAGCCACAGAGAGTCACACATCTCCCCGGGTTTGAGTGAGGGGACATAGTCTGTACCTCTCAATGAGAGGTATGTCAAAGTCACACTGTAGAAAGTGTGTGGGATGGGAGACATTGTTATGGTCTTATTTGGAAAGCAGTTTTATACATCCACAGAGTTTTAACCCAAATCCAATTGAGTTCACTTTGAATAAACCCCCAAACCTTTCTCAATGCCTGTAAAGCCCTATATGTTGGGTCCAGGCTATTTCTGCAGTCTTCTCCCTGTTCTGATGTCACTCGTCAGAGAAGTACTGTATCCCTAAAGTATTCAGTGGAAAATAGATGCTCTTTTATCATCAGTGTCTTGTTCAGCTTTCTTTTTGCTCGTGTGTGTATTTATTGTTTCCCACTTAGAATGTAAGATTCATGAGAATGGAGACTTTTTTCTTGCTTGTATTCTTAGAATCAAGAACCGTGCCTAGCACACAGTAAGTATCAATACCTATTCAAGGCATGAACAGTGTTCTTGGTACAGCAATTTCAGTTATTAACCTACTGACTTCTACTTATTATAAATGAGATCAAGATTCCTCCTGCTCCATCCTCCCAATAAACACTTTTTCTTTTCCATCCTTTAGTCTATTTATATCACAACAATTTTTTTTAAAATTTTTTAAAATTTTTTATTGATTTTACATATTCATGGGGCAAGAGAGGACCGTCAGCACCTGTGCCCAAGTTGTGGTGAGTAAATCAATGCTATCAGCATGGCCACCACCTCAAGTTGCAATTAATCCCCAGGTCCCCACCCAACCTCTCCCCAGTGCCTCTCTCCCATTCACCCCCCACCCCTGTCCCGGCAGCCCTAGGTCTGCTCTCTCCCTCTGCAAGTCCATCACACCACTGTGGTCTTTCTTTCCTTCTTTCTTTCTCCTTAGCTCCCACTTCCAAGTGAAGATATACAGTGTTTTTCCCTCTGTGCCTGCCTTATTTCACTTATAATTTTCCTCAAGGTCATCCACGTTGCTGCAAATGCAGAATTTCTATATCACAATTATTTAAAAAATATTATTGTTTGTAATATTAAAATAACACAAATTGTCAAACTAAAGTAAATACTGAAATTGATGCTGGCCTTTTAGCACTTTTATTATTGCTGTTTTTGTTTCCTGATTTTCATATTGTTTCTTTTGTTTTAGTATCTGAGTTTCGTCTTGGAAGCTTTCCTCAAAAGATGCCTGGTGATTCTTGGGTGTACATTCATATTTAGGATGGAGGCACTAGACAACATTTTGAAAAGCCTGTGTGTTTTTGGTGCTTTTCTGTATAGTGACTGGGTGCTATTTTGGATGAGGTTTTCCAGAAGCTGGTTTTAAGTGGGGATTCTTATGAAAGTGATCTATTAATAATTGCCTTGGTGACATCGATAAGGAACTGGGGTTAGCATGGCAGAGAAGGTGATGAAGCCAAGCAAGGGTGAGTTTCCAGGCAAGATCCCATCTCCAGTCTAATCTTACAGGGAAACCCGGGGGTGAGCTATGTGAGCTGGGCCTTCCTACACTGTCTTCAGTCCATCGCTGGTTAAGTGTCACCTGAGTAGAAGGATAACTCCCAGATTCCTCCAGTTCTCTGTTTGACATGCAAGACGAAAAAAGCAGTCAATGCCCTCCAAATAGAGTCCTGGGTTCCAGCTCTTAGAAGCCAAAGCACACAAAGGCTCGGTACAGGTGCACTGATATGATGAAGGAATCTGAAGAAACCTACAGGCAGTAGGGTTGGGGTCGCCAGCCATGTCAGCTCCAGGGAGGCTGGTAGTTTTTCTCTGGGGAGTTCTGTAGGTACTTTCCCTGGGTGACAGTGGGGATGTTGGGCAGGGGCATGTGATTGACAGGTCACAGTGTAGACGTCTTTTTAGTCTCCCTGTCCTCTACTGTGTCCAGAGTCCTAGAGTGCAGAGACCCACCAGTTCAACGTTTCCACAGAATAACTCTCTTGTCTTCTGCTGGGTATTGCTAGAGTTTAATGGTTTAAGTCAGAATTCAGCAGGCAAATAACACACTGGTTTTGTAGAGATGAGAGAACAACCTCCCCCACTCCAGAGGAGGGGATGAGGAAAAAATACCTGGTGTTAGTAAAAGCCCTGGAGTAGATCATCTTTGATTCACTCAGCAGGGCCAAAGGCACATTACTTAATAAGTAAAACAAGCTTAACAAAGGCTGAGTCTTGTAGGTGAGGAAATCAAAATCTGTGGCTTCCCAGAGCTATGTGACATGAACCTGGACCTGAACTTTTTCAGTCACAGTCACCCCATTTTTTAAAAAAAACCTGGGAATCTATTTCAGAGCCACAGAAGGTCAATGCGGATGCCAGTCATATATGGACTCTACTATGGGTTATGATGAGTAAATCGGAAACTTGACGTATGATAGATGTATTTCAGTCAAGTCATATTAAAGATTGAAAACATGACTAGGTCACATATGGAAAGTTTATTACTCAATCCTCCTTCAAGCAGTAGAACTCTGACTGTGTTCGAGGGTTTATTTTCTTAATTTGAAACTTTTGGCTACTTTTCCCAATATCTAGAAATTTCTCTCCCTTGATGGTATTTTTCCTTAAAATAATTAGCAGAATTTATTTATTTAACAAAATAACCTGTTGGGCTTAAATCTGAAAACAGATCTTTACTAGACTGATAAATTAATACTGTATTATTGATATAGTAGTTTGCAATATTAAAAAGTATGAAGATTCAAATCAGAGTGAGCAGGTATAAAATTTGGGCAATTTCCTTGTCTATAAAACAGAAATAATAATACCTACCTCTCAATATTGTCAAATAAGGCAATATACATAAAGCATGAATTATAGCGCATAGTATGTTGTAGGTTTTTAATGCGTTTCATTTCTTTTCTCTCCATTTGCCCCCAGAGTTATTCAGAGCACTAATTTCTAACCATCTCTATTCCCATTGCATAAAGTTCCCTATGAGAAAAAAGTATTATACAAATTATTTAGTTATTTCATAATTCTGTAAAAAACTAGGTCTCACTAAATATTATATAATATTCACAAACTGCTTATCTTTGTGGGTAATTCCAGAAATTTGCATAAGTATAGTGTAGTCAATACAACTAAAAGAACACTTATAGGTTCTGAATATTATCTTCAATACTTTCAAAAAGAATGATTAAAGTAAGATAATTTTTAAAAAATGTCCAACTGCATTGAGTAATGAGGATGTGATAATCCTACTCTTGGGGGCATGTATGAAAAACGAAATGATTAAATCACCTTTTTCTGGTCATGTTTGCTCCTTTCTTTGGCCCACCTCTCTCCTACTGCCAGTCACCACAGTGCTGGTGACTCAAAGTAAAAGAAAAACAAAACTTCAGGATTGACAGCAAATAGTCACTTAGCAATTCTAAGGAAGTTTTCAGAGCGTGAGAGGAAAGTAACTTCCAGTGGCCAAGATAACCAACGTATGATAGTGAGGAACAAAAGGAGTGTTAAGGTATTATTGTCCACAAATAGAGAGTTGGTGAAATTAAGAGAGGGCTAAATTCAGGGATTATGATGTCTGAGAGTGGAATTGCTATTTGTCCAAATATGTGACTTTTTTTCAAAATAATATGTTATCCTAAATAAAAAAGGTAATTAAAGGTTTTGTTTGCAAAATTGAAGACAATGTAATAAAAAAAAAATTACTGAACAAAAAGGTCATTGCTGCCAAAAATGTGGCATACTTTTCGCCCTTGTGTTTTGTACCACTCAGGGTCCTGGCAGGAAACAGAACACACACTCGCATTAGGGGGGAAAAAAAATGGGAAGGTTTTCTTTCAAAAGAACTCATTACAAAGTGGTGGCTGAATGTTGGGGATCCACAAGGCAAAAACTCAGGGCTAGCAGTTAAAATGTTGTTGTCAAAAGAGGTGAGGGGAAAGCTTACTGGAAGCCAGAAGGAGAGAAAGTCATACAGGGCAGGATGTTTGCAGAGAGCCCTAAGCCCTCTGACTTTCAGAAACACAGCCAAAGTAAGATACTCTCTTACAGGGAGAGAAGCAAGATTATAAATACCTCGACATCTCTTCTCTGTCTTCCCCTAGTCTTCTGTGGGGCCACCCCCTTGACAGACCTAACAGTAAACCAGAGGAAACAGGAGCCTATTAAGGAAGGTCACCCTGTGTTTGCTAAGTCCTTCAAAGCACCCTCATCTCCAAAAATTTGCTAGAAGGACTTACAGAATTTACTGAAGCTATTATACTCATGGTTACAGTTTATTACACTGAGAAAATGTTTAAGTCCAAATCAGCAATGAAAAGAAGCACATAGGGTAGGGTCTGGGAGAGGCCCAGAATAGAGCTCCCAGCTGTCCTGTCAGTGGAGTCATGTAAATGGCACTTACTTCTCATGACAATGATGTGTGACAACATACAGAGAGCACTGCCAACCAGGGAAGCTCACCTGAGCTTTGGTGTCCAGAGTGTATCCTGAGTGTTGATCACTTAGATATATAGCTGACTGCCCATATCGTTGACCTTAGTCTCTATGTCTCCACCTGTTGATCTGATACTGTGTGGCCAAAGGCTCCCACCATAAATAACACTGTTAACATCGACCCTCTGACATGACCCAAATACCCTCAAGGTAAGCAACACTCTTATCAGGCAGGACATTCAAAGGGCTTAGAAGTGACCTCCCAAGAGCTAGGAGGTAAAGAGACAAATCTTTCTTTGCACAAAAGTTAATTCTTCGTTGAACACACTCATATAGTTCAGAAGGACTGGCTGGCTACATAAATCGTGGGGCCCTGAGCAAAAGGAAAATATGAAGCACTTTTAAAAAAATTATTGTGAATTATGAGAGGAATAAACCAAGAGTGGGGCCCTTTTGAGTATGGGGACATGGGCAGCTGCATGGTTCACACGCTCATGAAACCAAGCAGCCTTGCAGGGGAGCGTCCGTGGGAGACCAGTGAGGATGAAAATTGAAAGTGATATGAGGGGTAGAACAAATGGAAGATATATCACTCACTGATGGTATTATACACATACAGCATTCTCAGAATCTTTCTACTATGGAACTTAAACATATAAAATAGAAGGAATAATAGAATAATCTCCAATGCATTCATCACCCAGTTTAGAAACTATCAATCTATGGCCAGGCTTCTATTAATCTATACATCCACCCACTTCACCTCATTATTTCAAAGCAAATTCCAGATGCCAGATCACTTTAATCCATAAATATATCTCTTTTACCGTATCTCTTTAAAAGATAAGAACCTGTACAACAACATACAAGCAATTGCATTATGAAACTTAAAAAATAGTAAAAATATGTTTTTTGCTTACTGTATTATAACCATATATTTTGAGCATTTTCTATGCATTTAAAATCATTTAAAACCTAATCATTATGGACTGTGAACCATTTTATTTATTTCTCTGTTTATTTGCATTTAGGCTACCTCCTTCAAAATTGTATTTTAAATAATGCTAGGATGAACGTTTTGTTTTTATTGCATTTATGGTTACTTTCTTGGCATAGACATCTTGAATGTGAAATTTGCTAAAAGGAAATTGATACATATTTTAAAATTGCTTTCCAGAGACATAAGTTGCTTTTCAATTTAAGAAAAATTTTGGGTTAGTCTTTCTGTGGCTTAGTTTATTTGCTAATTGGGCAAAATCATTTGGTAGTAGGTGCTCTAGGGGATTCCAGAAAGTGAAGTAATTCAGTCCATGCTCTTGAAGCATTTACAGCATGTTAGGGTAGAAAAGTTATATCCACAAATAGCAGTAATATGAGCAAATATTCTATATAACTCCAGGAAGAAATAAGAAAATGCTCTAGAAATTTAGAAAATTTTTTAAAAAAATCATCGAGCTAGAATTATTAACATGGGTTTTTACAAAGGTTCAATACATACTGTATCTGAAAGCAGGTTGAAAAAATCAAACTATATTCATATGTGCTATATCTATTTGGTAAATAAATACCTGAGTTTATAGAATCTTTTTAAAATTTTATTTCCACCTGTCCAAGTATTTGAAAAAGTAGGATGCTCAAAGGAAGTACTATTTTGCTTACAGAGGGCAAGCCAGTGAACCAAATAAAAAACATACATTTCAAGAAACAATAGAAATTGTATAAGGCGATGTCTGTTTGACTGCTCTGACCTATATATTTAGTTTCAGAAATTAAGTAAACATAAGCAAGACTAAAAAAAAAAAAAGTCTGTTTTCTGTTACAATGACATTTTGTGTAGGTGTTTGAATAGATTATTGCAAATAGAAGTTTGAGCACTTTCACCAGCTTCAAAACGGCACACAAATATGCAGATGCCTATGGAAAAACACAGCATGACAGGTGGAGAAGAAAGGAAAGGTTTCAGCTCCTAAACTCATTGGTGCATTTCTATTCACAGAGAAAATAAAAGCTTCGATGCATTTGAGGATTGGTGATGTGAAACCCATCGCATTTCTGAATCTCCTAAAAAAAAGTGTTATTCCTCAGGAAGTGCTTAAGAGCACTGCAATCACATACCCTTCCTGACAAATTCTCAGAAGACAAGGATCAAATAGAAGGAAAACCCATAGCTAGAGAAAACAGATACAGTTCACAAGACATCACCAAGGTGAATAGCTGTTGATAAGTAGTGATAAAGACGAATAAACTTTTTTAAAACAAATGGGCAGGTCCCGCAAGAATACTGTATTGCTCATTAGGAGACAATTTCATGCTCCACTGAACGTGGAAAGGAAACCCCACGACTGATCCAATCTACCAATCTCTGGGCTGTTCCTTTTGTTTAATCTGTGTTACTTTTATGACTGTGATTTCTTTCCACCTACAGGTTAATGAAGTTACTGTTACCTCCAGGATTAAGAAAACATACTTCTTTTAATAAATCAAAGGTTCTCAGGCACTATAATGTACAGAGTTCCTTCACAGCTTGAAAACAAGGGCACTCGCCTGGACAAAAGGGAATTTTGACAAAGCACACTTGGAATCCTTGGATTTAGATGCTGCTGTATTGCAGTTAACATGCTTAGAGCAGCCTTTTGTTTTAAAGGATACCACTTTAAAATCAAATTTTAAACTCTTAACCTCTTAAAATGACCTTGCAAGGGGCCCATTGTACTAGTAGAATAGTAATCTGTTTATAACAATTTTACTTTTGAAAACATATAAAAAAGAAAAAAAACCAAAAAAACAGCCAAAGCCCTATAACTTTGGTTTCTTGAGAAGCCAACAATTACAGTAAAGCTGTTTGATATTTGTTGGTTTTATTCTGTAATTGGACATTAACATAATATGCGAGATACTTTTTATCACCAGATTTTGTAAGTTTATATTAATAAGGTTGTGTTTATTTGTTTTTAAATGCTTCTGTTGTTTGTTTTTGGGGGGTAGGGGGGAAGGGCTAGCCCGTATGGGGATCCAAACCTGTGACTTTCTTGTTATAAGGCTGTGTGCAGTTTGTTTTTTGTTTTCTTACTTGCCTTGGTACGTACATACTTGTGAGGCTGAATGCATGCATGTTTTTAAAGAACTGTTTCTGAGAGACTTGAAAAGTGACAGAGGATGGTTAGTTATGTAATTAGTCCAACAAGCAGGAAGAAAAGGTGAAAATAGTTTTGGCCTGTACCAGGAATACCAGCTACAATTTTTTTTTAAAATGTGACTTCTGAACCTTGCCTTGAGGCAAGGTATCTAATTCTTAACCATCATTCCCCTCACACACTTGTACATTTTAAAAAATGTATCTCCATCTAAAACACACACTGCCAATTTAACTAAAGTGAAGCATTTTAATGTTTTATTATATGTGTCCTAATTAGTCCTAGGTGAATTCTGGAAAAGTTGCAAATATTTTAATCTTTTATAAATTGCTAATAACATTAATGTTTTATAAGTTTAACCATATTTATATTGCCAAAGCAAACACTTTTTAACCTAAACTTGAGATGGACTCATTACAAAGTTTCCTTGCACACGACATATATACATATATATACATATATAATTTGTGATATATATGTAAATTTAAATTAAATTTTGTTTTAAAATCCAAATTAAATTAAAACTTTATTTTGAATTGACTATATATATGTATTTATTTTGAATTGGCTATACATATATGTATAAATATAAAATACATACATATATATATGTGCATTCCCCCCTCTGTTTTTTCCTAAATTTGACTTGAATACACACACACACACACACACACACACACTCCACCCCCCTCTGTTTTTTCTTGAAAACCAGAAAAGAACCTATATGTTTATCTATGAATAACTTAAGAGGAGGGGGAACATTTGCCAGAATCCCTAAATTCAATATAGGGCTTACCAGCATGGTGAGCCTAATTTTATAAAATGCTGCAGACTTCTTAAATTCAGTACTTTCCTTATTTTAGCCAAATGATATATTTCTCTTTATTTATTTATTTATTTATTTTTGTGACCGGTAAGGGGATCGCAACCCTTGGCTTGGTGTCGCCTGCACCTCACTCAGCCAGTGAGTGCACCGGCCGATCCAAACCTGCAGTGGGAGCACCGCTGCGCTCCCAGCGCTGCACTCTCCCGAGTGCGCCACGGGGTCGGCCCTCTCTTTATTTATTAAATGTAACAAATCCTCCCCAAAATGTAAGTAAGGCGTGAGTCAAAGTTTGGATGTTAAAATTAGCATTGCATAATTTGTCTTTGTTAGATTTCTTTCTTCCTCTTTGAGATTATTTCCATGTAAAGCATCTCCCCCCTCCCTGACTGTGATAGATCAATCGCATTAATGGCTGCAATCCACTGACACTGTTTGTTTCTATGCCCTTTTCCCTGTAAAGTACAACATTCCAATTCTGATCGGGGCCTGGCGTGACTGGAGTCACGGCAAGGCAAATAGCAGCCTGAAGTTATGCTCACTCATTTCTACTTATGCTCTTGCACCTCCTCCATTGACATGAAAACTCCTCCAAGCAAGAGGAAAGACATATAGGATAAAAGCAAACTGCCCCAGCTGAGGCCATCCTAGATCAGCTAACAATCAGCTGATCTCCAGAAATTTGAAAGCCCTGTCCAGATCAGTCGAGGCACCTCGCCAACCACACCAGACTTGTGAGCAATAAACACTCATTGGTGTATTCCACTGAGGTTTCATGGTGGTTAATGACAAAGCATTATGTGGCAATAGAGCAATACTGGCACACTCAAAGCACTGTTTTGAGAAATTCATTGTATTTGTAATTTATACAGCTTGGCCAATACTTACCTTTGTGAAACTGGAAACTTTAGAAAAACTGTTTTTACTGCGTAGATCCTTGATTTCCTCAACTGTAAAATAAGATAATTGAACCACATCAGTGTTATGGTCATTTCTATGTCTGTGTTATTTGATTGATTTTGCAGGTGATGACTTATTTTAAATGTACCTTTAGATGCCATATGCAAAAGTAAGTTTATAGCTCTGTATCGCTGGCACAGTCCTGCCTGTCCAAATAGTCCCTATTTAGTGTAATTTTTTTGTTTTCCACTAAAACTTACCTACACGGAAATCCCCACTGCAATATACAGTGTACACCCCCCACTGCCATAGATAGAGAGGAAATATTAGTGGTGGTTAAGCTTCCTGCCTCTAGTACCAAACAGCCTTTCTCTACTGCCCAGCTAGAGAAACTTGGGCAAGTCACATCAGACCTGTCTTCATCAGGAAGTGCTAGTACCTACTCCAGGAGTTCACTGAGTTTGAAAAAGAGGATGAGCTCATCTGTTTAAACACATACATTTTTTAATACATACATTTTTTCCCCCTTGGGTCTGTGGTTGAACTACTCCATATATACCATCTCTTGGGATGCTCAAATCCTCATGCTATGTAAGAAGATCCTCTTGATAGTTCTTAAATCTAATATGCTTCCAAATACCTGGGTGCTATGGTTTGAATGTTTATCTCCTCCAAAGTTCATGTTGAAACCTAGTCCCCATTGTAACAGTATTAAAAGGGTGGGAAATTCAACTATGGTATTGGAAAGGTGGGGCCTTTAAGAGGTGATTGGATCATGAGGGCTATGCCCTCACAAATGAATTAATCCATTCATGGATTAATGGGTTAACAAATCAATGGGTTATCATGGGAGTAGACTGGTGACTTTATTAAGAGAGGAAGGAGCAAGTGAACATGCTCAGCCCTCTCACCATGTAATATCTTGCACCACTTGGGACTCTGCAGTGAGAAGGAGGCCCCTACCAGATGCACCCTCTGGACCTGGGACTTCCCAGCTTCTAGCCTTGTAAGAAATGAACATTGGTTCTTTATATATTACCCAGGTTCGGGTACTCTGTTACAAATAACAGAAAACTAACTAAGACACATGAGATGCATTGTATTTCCCATCGGGAAACAGAGAAATCCAACTAAGCAACAAACCACTGCTTTGGAGCCTAGGACACTTTCAAATGTTTCCAACCAGCTACAGGGTTGTACTCAGGTGAACATGGGTCAAGTTTAATTGAGCAGGTCAGGATGAAGCAATTAAAATAACTCCCAACACATGGCAACTCAGAGCCTTCACAGCATAGTTGTGGATGACAAAGGCAAGTAAGGAACTTGAGGTTCTTAGATGAGGATGCTTCCAGACCTTCCCTTTTCTCCTTTATCTCTGTTCTCTGTCCTTCACGTTTCCTGTTTTTCTTTGTCAGCTTGATTGCGTACAGGTCATTGCTGTCTCTGTTTTCAGCTCTCCTCTCTTTCCTTTCTTCTTTAGAGCCTACGTGCAGCCCCTGGGTCTCCCTCTCTCCCCGCTCTGACTCTCACGCCCCTCCCTTCTCCTGCCCACCACCCCCTCTCAGGACTCCCTACCTATTTGACAGCTCCCCTGGTAGGTCTGCAGTTTATTGAAGGCTGAGGGAGGGCACGTGCACCCCCAGGTTAGGGAGGGGAGCTGGTTTCCTCCATGGGGTTCCCCAGCCATTGCAGAAGGGGCAGACAGCTTTCTGGCTCCCGTCTGTCCAATCTCAATCAGAAAGCCATGTGCTGCCGTGGGTGTCTAAAAGCCACCTTTGGGCAAAAAGGATAATAAAAACGTTCAGTCAGACATTCGAGGCAGTGTTCCAAAATGCTAGCTGCCAATTCCCCAGTTAAGAGAGGCCTGGCTCTGAGCCTCTCAAATTAACCCTTTTGCCTCTGGATCTCCATGGAGATATTTCTACCAGGAGGCATAGAACTGAAAGGGGGAAGGGGGGGAAAGAGGGTTGGGGAAGACGTTTAATTATGACAGGGAGCTTCAGGAAGAATGTAAATTTCAATGTTGCAAAATTTTATTCCGTTTGGTCAACATGTGCTTCGGTAAATAAGATACTATGAAGGGAGGGTGGTCAACGTGTTTGAAAGAAAAACATTGAAGGGTGCGACTCAGCTTTCCTTGGCTTTTTAACAGCCATGAGCTGCTTGATATTTTTGGCTTGGATATGTGTGTGTGTGCGTGCGTGTGTGTGTATTTTTTTCTTTTTAAAAATATGAGGTATTAGGCTGTTTCCCAAAGCACATTCAAGTGAGGCAGCCTCTAAGCTACACTCTCTGTTAGGACAACGTGTCTTGCAAAGGGTTGGGGAAAAAGGAAGGAAGGAAGGGGACTCCCTCCCTGTGACACACTCACCTACATCCTGAGGGCGTCTCTGGTTGTCCTCTGTCTACCCTACTTCCTAGTTCTATCTACTCAGGCTGCTTATGTTTAGAATTCATATGTCTTGGCCAATGGCTTCACTCCACAGCGAAAACCTCAAACATAGGGTTCAAGAACCCAGGTCAAAAGAGAGAGAATATTTGACAGAAAGACAGGCACACAAACCCACAACTCAAGTGATGCTCTGTTTGCTTTGCCATCTGCCTAGTGGCCTCAGTTTGAATCCCAACTCAGGTAAGATATCAGTGCTGCTATTTAATTTAATTTCCATTTTCTCACTGGTCTGATGAGGATCATAGCAGAAACTACTTCAGAGGGTTGTAGTGAAGACGAAATGAGGTCATACATGCAAAAATGTTCACAAAGTTCCCGATGCAAATTAGTTCTGTTAAATAGCTGTTGCCGTTATTAAATGCTACTTATTATTACTATCATTATTTTTATTGTGATTACTATTATAAATGTTTCTGAGGTTTCTCACAGGTCTGTTGCTATAGAATAGAGTAACAATTTCACTTCAAGACCATAGTTTGATAAGCATCCTTCATCTTGGAAGGACCATAATTCAGCCCAGCCAATTCCCCAGAACCTCTGCAGTCTTTTGCCAGATTTCCTTCGTACTGGTGTTTAAAGAAGAAATTGACTAGACTTTAAAACCTTTTCTACTTTCAGTGAATCAATATTCAGTCTGATTATGGAGAAAGCTCTCAGTTGAGAGTCTGAGGTACAATCTTGGATGAAATTCTTGCCCCAAGATAAACCTAGCTAATCATTACCCAACATGGCTGCAGTAGCTAGGTTTTGGCGATCAAGAAAAGTATATCTTTGCATAAATATATATTTTGATCTCCATTCAAAGGAAGACATGGGCATTAATAATTTAAGTTGAAGATACATGGATAATGGTCATAAGAGGGACCTGTCTATATTGAATGAAAGTATTTTAATATAAAATAAGCAGAACAACCCAAATAGGAATAGCTTAACAAGATTTGTCTAGAGGATAAGATTATTAAAGAATGTTAAAAGTTTCCCTCCTATCTCATCCTTAGCTAATTATGAATCTTAAGGGAATATTGTTTATGATATTCTGGACACCCTTATCCTCCAAGTGTGCAGAACCCTCATGCCACAGTTGCATTTCTCCAGAACAGTATTTTGTTCTCTGCTTGCTACTGAGACAATGTCCTTGGTTTTGCTTAACTATCCCTTGTCTTCTCAATTCATCTGTCCTATAAGCAAAACAGTGATTTGATAAAGTTATCTACATGTAAATTTACCCTTCTTAGTTTTGCATGTGTACATTAGCAGGAATTTTCAGAAGACATAGTTTCTTATCTTAAACAACTGATTATAAAAGTGGGAATGTCTAACATCAAATTGAGAAAAAAGTAGATGTTTGCTGCAGAGAATTCCAGTAGGTCCCCCATTCTTCTCACCCTTTCTAGTAACAGAACACTTAACTGGGAAGCTTCTTGTCTTAACTTAAAGAGTTTGCTTCCCAGCCTGTGGTGAATCTAGGCAAGTCCAGATAACTAGTTGTTCATCAGTGAAATGGAAGTAGAATTTCTTTCCTTCAAATGCAATGACTATAGCCTTTTTCTGTGTCTCTTCCTTCTTGTGATGCTTGGAAAACGTATATGATGGTTGGATCTCCAGCACAGTGATATGCTGAATATGTTTGTTCCAATTATCCATTATTGCATGAGAAAACTCTCCAAACTCAGTACTGTCAAATATGATTGGTTTTATAATGCTTGAGGATTCTGAGGGTCAGGAATTCAAACAGAGCACAGTGGGATGGCTTACTTCAGCCCTATGAGGCTTCATTATATCTGGGGCCTCAGCTGTGAGAACTTGAATGGCTGAGCATGGGGGTTACCTGGAGGCTTCTTTAACCAAATATCCAGTGCATTAAAATGATCTCAAGGCTAGGTTCATCTGGGAGAGTTAACTAGAACACCTACACATATCCTTGCTATTTTCTTGGGCTTCTCACGTGTGAGTTACGGATTCTGAGAGCAGGTGTTCTAAGAAAACCAGGCAAAACTACATGGTCTTTGATGATCTAACCCTGGAAGTTATACAGTATCCCTTCTGTCCCATTCTGTTGCTTACATGCAAATCACTGAGGCCAGTTCAGATTCAAAGGGACAAATGACTTTTCCCCACCTCTTTCTTGGAGATTAGCAAGGTCATATTGCAAAAGAACATGTGGTATGAGATCGCATGTTGTGGCCATCATAGGAAACGTCAAACTGCCAGCAGGGTGAAACAAAATAATAGGAATATAGGTCTCTAATAACTCTGCAGACTGACCATAATTGTCCTAAACTGCCAAGCCAGCCCACAGACTTGTGTGTGTATGTATGTGTGTGTGTGCATGCGTGTGCACACACACAAGGGAGACAGAGAGAGATAGAGAGAGGGAGAGAGAGAGACTTTTATCCTGTTTCAACTATTGTTATCTTAATTTTTTGTGATATGTAGTCAAGCCAAATACTAGCTGATACAGTGGTCTGTGACTTCAGATTTTACCACATCAATAGCTGATCCATGTACAAGGTCAGCTTAAACATAAACTACCAAGGGAATCAGTGAAATTAGCAGGCAAAATTCAATACCAAATATATTGGAGTCATTAGACTAATAGCATTCTCTTTTGCTTCGTTGATTCTATTTTTATAAATTCTAGATATTTATCTTAGTGGAGAGTAATAACTTCTCTGCTGAAATGACTTGGTGGTATTTCCCATCCAGTGGTGTTGCTGATGGTGTACCAGCACGTTCTGATCCCATTTTTGGAGTTGGAACAATCTGAACTTGTATAGAGAAAGCCTTCATGGGTTTTTGTTGGCATAGGAGAAGTCTAATTACACACATACAAATACACAAGAGAGAAATGGAAGGTTTTTCCCCATTGACTTGGAAAAGTTGGTGGTTTTGACCTGCAGTGCTTGAAGGAGAGATCCAAGCTAATTATGGGACTGCATGTTTAAACTTTTTTTTTTTTTACAGAATACTCATAGCACATTTGTAAGTTTAATTTTATTTTGGATTTGTGCTTTTTATGGACTTTCTGCACAGAATTCTTTCAATTCAAGAAGGCACGTCATCTTTTATTTATCAGGAACAGCCTTATGAATTATATTACTGTGTTCTTAGAATAAAAAGACTGTTCTGGACTTCATTATTATTATTATTATTTAGTTTATTTTATCTGTTTTATTCTCTGCTCAGAAGGATAACCCACCTCTATGTTTGAATCACTTCTACTATTACGGCTTGTTCTATAGGTTCCATGAGGTCTGGCACCTGCTTTGTGTCATTAACTGTTATTTTTCTAATATTTTACTTAGAGGATGTAGCTAACAGACATAGTGAATGAATAACTAGGTCTTCTTACTATTGTTTTGGGTTTTCTTATTTAAACTTATTGTTACGGTAGTTCTAGTCTACTCTTTGTTAAAGTGCATTTATGCAAATTATTTCATTGTTTTAGCAAAGAAACAAATGTCATTGGTATACTCTACCTGTGGGATCTAGGATGATTCTGTTATATTTGATATTCTCATATCTTGGTCATTGATTATTAGACCTGAGAAGGAAGCATATAGTATCCACAAACTCTATCAACATAGGGAAAGAAAATTTTAAATATCTTTCCAGTCTAGGGGATGTCATTGTTTCTAAGTCGTGAGGAGGCTCATTCATCACATGATTGGATTATTGTTCCTGAAATCAACACGAAAAAAAAAAAAAAAAACCTAGTAAAAAACCAGCAACATAAAGTGCGAAATCCCATTTCGTAGCTCCTTTGCTTGTCTTCCGTGCTTTTCTCTTCCCTCCCCAAACTCCATTTTTCTTACTTTCTTTGCCATGAATAGGAAGGAGACTCCTATTCATTACTTTTCTTTCCCCTAGAATTTAAAAAAAAAAAATCTTTTATTTTCTTTCTTTTAAAAATATAATATAAAAAGACATTTGCACTGTCGTAAATTAAGACAATTAAAAAGTATATTGAGTAAAAACTGAAAGTTCTTTGAATGCTCCAATTCCCACTTTTCTCTTTAGAAGTAACTACTTTGAAGAGTTGGTTGCCTATCTTTCCAGATATTTCTCTGTGCATTTACATAGATATATGTTTGGTGGGAAATGTTTATCAGAGGGTGAAATCAAGAGGGAATTTGCATGCAGGGGTGCAGTGTTAAGTTTATGGTCGTTAGCATAAATAAGGTCAAGAAGACTTTTAAAGAGACAGAACTCAAACAAGAGAAAAAGACCTTTGAGGAAGGATTTGCTTTACTCCTAACTATATGTGTTGGGACAGACACAAGTGAGGAAGAGATTTGACCCAACAGATTAAAACTCTTGGGAAAGCAGAAATCTGCATAATCCACTACCCCATTGCTCTAGCTGTGGGTCTTCCAGTTTATGGTAATGACATTCTGGTTAAATCAACCACATACTGATGTAGTGAACAATAATTGGATATGGGAACAGCCACAAACTCCAGTTATCATATCCCTTTCTTTCCTCTCTCCTTGCAAAAATATCAACCCGTACAAACTTATATTATTAAGAAATGAGGAATCCCTATCCCCATCCCCCTCAAAGGAAATCATGATATGTGATAATCCTCCAACTGCACACATATCTCTGGCAGGATATAATGAATATTTATGGAAAATTCAAGTGATCAAAATCAGGAGGGGATCTTTAGAGGGGTATGTGTGTTGTAAGATTATCTTTGCTCATGAGCAGCAGTTTCCAAGTAAAAAATTCTTCTCTGAAGCCATTTCCATGAAATCAAAGTTTGGCCACTCAGGAATTTAGATAGTTTAAAAACCTAATTGTTCTAATTGCATATACATACAATTTGGTAATTTATGGTTAAAAACGATCAGCTAAAATGAGTGAGAGAATCTCATTCTACTGAAAACTGCTACTGATTTTTTATTGGTGTAAATATGTGGTGACACTTTTGTTCACAGACACAAGTTTTATGCAGCTGGGAAACAGATAGATAGACCTAACCATGATATCTTTGTCTTAATTAGGTAACACGTTAATTTTAAGATATGACAACCATGACTTCAATTCTAAATGAAGATATATGTCTATATCTATGCATATAAATATACAGATAAATGTATTTATATAGATAGAGATATCTAGATATCTAGATAGGTGGGTTAGATAGATAGCAGTAAATATATAGATAAATAAGCTAGAAAGATAATAGGTGGAGAGGTAGACAATTGATATGGTTTGTCTACTGGAAAGTGGAGTTTTTAAATATTCTTTTTCCATGTCCAGATTTTTCTTCTTGATTTTTTATTCCTCAGTATAAGTTTTCATCTAGAAACAGAGAAACTACTAAAGATAAAATTTCTCTTATATGAACTGATACAATGACATCAGCTGGAAGATATTTTTAGAAAGCTTATTTTAGGAGGTTAGTGGGGAAGTTAACATTAATCTTTTATACATGTGCCAGGCTCTATGCCTGTAAGCATTATATGTGCTGTCTTTCCAATCCACTTACTGTTCGGTGGAAATTATTAATATTCTTTTACCAAAAAGGACAATATTCTGTGACTTACATTAACTAGCCCAAGATCATGGGTTAACAAGTGGTAGAATGGGATTTGAAATCAGAACTTCATGTCACCACTTTTTGTGCCTTTCTTCACAGTATATATTGAAAGAGCCCTAAACACAGAATTAAACAAAGTAGAAAACAATGCATTGATACATGGCAATGATATCATGTGTATTTTTATCCTGTGATAAACTATGTCCAAGTTATTTAGAAATATTGAGTGTCCAAAATGCACTATACTGTGACACAAAAACTATGTGATCATGTAAAATTTGAAGCACAGTCCCCATCTTCGAGGGAACTTTCAATCTGTATCTTGCTCATTTTAAAAAAAAAACATATTATCAAGGATATCATATAAATATTTAGGAAATGATAATGAGATAAATAGATCATGGAGGAGGAAACGTGAATGCATAACTGATCATAATGCTGATTTAAACCTACTTCAGATTCCCTCAGCCAAACATACCTCCCGTCCTCTCTTCTCCTCACAAAAAATAGGCACTCACTATTGTATTTTGCAAACCAGACATAATGGGAGGGCATGAATGGATTGGAGTGGCACTCTGTATCAGAGACATTCACGTGCCACTTTTGATTATTTCAATCTCATGTGTCTGAGGGACTGTTTTGAGAAACAGGTTTTCTCTACTTCCTGTCTAGAGACAGCATGCAAAGCTCAGTAATGGCCTCAGTCACTTAATGAAGCAGTGGCCAGCTTGATAATGTGTCAACCTGAGTTCACTCCCCATCCATTCCTGCTTTACTTCCTGTTTCTTTCATGCCACTATCCATCCTGAGATTACACCTGCCAGTAAAGCGTTAAGTACTTAATGCTTGTCTCAGGCTCTATTTTTAGTGAAACCTGGGCTAAGCAGAAGACTCCCTGGAAAAAAATGTTTCTTGATCTACAGAGTCCTAGAGTACAAAATACACAAACAAACCTTTGAAACCTTTGTACTTCAATGTGCTCATTTTATAAATAAGGACATTGAAGAAAGGACAGCTTTAACATCTTGCTCAGAGTCAAAGGACTTGAATCCAAATTCATCTGATTCCAATTCTAATGTATTTTATGCCATGTCTACATGTTTTGCAAAATAACTGCATCAGAATCACTTGGAGGTTTAATTTAATTTGATTTATTTTTATTTTTTTACCTAAATATTACCCCAGGAATTCTGAATCAAAAAGGAATGAGAGAGTCTTAGTTTTTATTTTTGTTGAGAACTCATGTCAATCCCGATGCCTATTGACCTTTAGTGACAATAGTCTAATGGAGACCATATTAAAAGCAGAACAATTAATATAAAGCACTTTTATGAATGAAACCCACATGTAGAGAATATATCTTATTTTCTAGGTGCCCTACTTGTGTAAAATATCACAGTTCCCAATTACATGTGGCTCATTTAAGGAAATAGCATTTCAAGCATAGCATAATTCTAGATTTTTAAATAAACGTGGTGCATTATTCCGACATTTTTTAAAATGGAAAAGAACACAACTACTGCACTCGGAAAACACAGAATTCTCCATAAACTACTGCCAAGTTTCATTAAGAACATTCTTTCTTTAAAAAGATACTAAAATATTTGACATAAAGGAAGATATGTGAAAATGCACATTTCAATGGAAGTATACCAGGGAATTAATAATTTGTAAACTCAGAGTAGCCTAGTACTAATACTAAGTATCAAAAGCCAAACTAAACATACATCTATTCTACGAATATTTAATGTTAACAAAACTGATTTTGATGAACTATTCACTGATAGTAAGGACCAGCTATATTGTCGTGAACTGTGGAGATCTGAGATTTTTCCCTGCTTACAAGCTTGTAAGTTAGTCTGCCAAAATTTAATGAGTGCTGTAGAGGGCATGCATCTCTTGGGTCAGAAATGAAAGGTAGTTCATTATTCACAGCAATAACAACAGCTATAGCACCAGCATTCTTGCATTGATTTTCTGAGCTTCAGTTCCCACAAGGCTACACAAAGAGGGCCAGATAACACCTACAAGATGAAGAGCTCTAAGTTTATGGACCCTAAAACTTTTATAATGGGTAGTAAGCATGCTTGCCTTTTGCTCAGGATAGAGACATTATCTTTATTAAATTCGATAATAGTCATGCCTATCCATGGCTCTTGATATTCTAAGGCTGTTCTCTGTACAAACATCCTTGAAAAGACAGCTTAGAACAAAAGGCAGTCAGTACCTTTGCTTGCAAGATAGGAAGAAGCCTGAGCGACCTATGGGGGACTGTCTCCCAACACACATCAGTAACATTCTTTTTGATAACTACATAGTTTCTTTATCATTCCATAAAATGTTTCTTTCAATTTGCAAGTAAGTATTCCAAAGAACACCATTTAAGAAATGTTCTTTCAAGTTGCAGCATGCATTTCAGCAAACTAAAGCGAGTAAGGAGAAAAAGTTGCTGTACTCCAAGGACAGAATTTTAACAGAGGAGAGAGGGACTATACAGTTTCCTTTAATTCATTTTTTAAGGATCCATTTCTCTTTTTTCTTGGTTTCCCCATACAATAATGGAGCACGCTCTGCAACTCTGACACAGCGGACAGTAAAGAACTGTTCAGACAAAAGCAGGGTAGGATATTGATAAAGCTGGGTTTTGGAATCAGACAAAATTGGGTTCAAACTCAAGCTGAGATTTTTACTAGGTGGGAATTTTTAAAGCTTGCTAAGCCTCAAGTTCATCATTCTTAATATAAAGGTGACAATATTTAGCTTATAAGATTACACAGATAATGTAGGAAAAATGTTTATCCCAGTGTGTTACATCTAAAGCTTGCTAAATGGTAGTATTCATGGAAGTGGCCTCACCAGACTGTATTGTGCAATGCAGTTAAGAAAACAGAATCACGGAGAGGTTAAAGGGATTCTCTGATATTGAGTTGGAGTATAAATCTTTGCAAACTACCTGGGTCTGCTTAGACCACACATATACCTTATGTAGGTTTTCCCTGATAAATTATTTTTATAACAAGGACTGCTGTGTGACTCCAACTCCACGCTTAGTATCCACATCAATGCAGGACAGCAACTCAGGGGAACCAGTGGGGAACCTGTGAGCGCAAGCCAGCACGACAGGATGCTAAATCAGTCAAAGAGTTAATGGTAGTCAGTTCTAATTAACCAGAGTTTTAAGACCTTTTCTTCAAAAAAAAAAAAAAAAAAAAATGTTCAGTGTGACAGCTTGAAGTTGGTAATTAAAAGCCGTTGAGATCTAGGTAACTCAGGGGAAGCTCTGCCTATACTTGTCTCAAAAATTTAGAAAAAAGAGAATCTAATTTTTCCAAAACTGATCTTATATTATTTTCTCTGCTTTTACGCTTAACCACCAGTGTATATGCTTTTAAATGATACTGTTTTTTTGTGTGTTAAGTAATGCTGTAATTGATTGAGACTGTGGGCAGCAGCAATTCGTTTCCAGATTTTATCCCTAGTCCCCGTGTTAATATTTTTGTAGTTATGAGTTTGTGTCTTTAAGTGGATATCATGGTTTTAGTAGCAGCGGAGGAAGGGGTGTGTGTACGTGCGTGCGTGCGTGTGTGTGTGTGTGTGTGTGTGTGTGTTGCAACTGTCCACCTCCTGCTAGTTGAGACTTTAGTTACGTAGGGTAGGAGGATTTTTGGCACACTTTCCTCTAAAGAAAACACAGTCTGATTTGAGGAGTGCCTACCTCTTACAAGGCCTCGATTGTGTGCGAATGCCAAAAAAGAAACAAATGCAGTTTAATTGCGTCGGATGCTTAGTGACTAGTTCACAAATCTTTTATTTGTTTTTAGAAGTGCTGCAGTGGCACTAAATTTTGTGTGTGTGGAGGGAGATGCAGACGTTAACTTACAGTAGGACTTAGAAGCCAGCATAATTACCTGGGCTCCTGTCAAACTAATAAACTAATAGAGGGCTTAAATAAAATCAGGAAAGGCCAAGGATTTGGGAAACTTAAAGAATGAGACTAGACGTTGAGTCCTGTTAAGTTTTCTTTATGCATGTATTTGAGAGGCCAATTGTCTCATGGAATATGGATGATATACTCCCAACTTTAAAAAAAAAAATCTTTTAAACCTCTGTGTAAGAGGATCCTGGGGTTTTGGAGTCAATGTACTACTCTTGCGTTTTATTCCAGTCACATAGGAATCTCAAGTCTATCTCTCCATGTAAAAAGAAAAGGCTCAAGTTTTCTCACCAGATATAAGCACTAAGAAGAAAAGTCTTTTTGGTATAATGTCCCTGTCTACTTATAGATAACCGTGGGCAGACATGTCATTTGTAAAAGTGTCTATAATCGAAGGAAACCATATAAGAATGTAAGAAAATTTAGTAGCTATGGAAAAAGATCTTTTGATATGAAGAATTTACTTGGTGGGGTTTTTTTTTTTTCACTAAACTAGGAAGCTTAGGGTACTTTTCCCATCTGGTAAAATCTGCCTTTTGTATTGGGGATATATTTGCAATTTTTAGTATACCACATTTAGAACTATATAGTGTTCTAACCATGTTTCCTAAACTGCTAACTATAAGGAAGGCCTTCAAGAAATTATGGTCCAGCATGAAGAAAAGGGTGGATAAATGGCTGATTACATAAGTGGATGTATTTGTCTAAGTGAATTCAGATAGTAACTTCTGATTGTTCTTCTGACTCGTCCTGTTCATGTCACTAGTAACTAAATTTAGTAAATATGAGTCATTTGTTCTACATAGAATATAATGAGCCTATTTAGAATGAGATTTTTAAAGCTGCTTGTGTAATGTAATTGAGGTTGGGATGATGCTATATTTTTGTCTTTCTCTATTTCCCTTTTTAATAATAGCATCAATTATCCAATCATCCATTCATTCAATAACATTTAAGTGCTTAGCATGTTCCAGGCAATATGCTCCATATTGGAAATAAAAATAAGACCAGGATGCAGTGCTTCTCCTCAAAAATGTCAATGGTTAATAGGAGATTCTGAGGTATAAATAAATTATTTAAAACACAATGCTAAAAATGCTTTTTAAAAAGTACATGTTTAATGTACGACGGAAATTCAGAGAAAAGATTTCACTCAACCATGATGAAAATGGGAACTCCCACAGTAGTGATGACAGTCAGGTTGGATCTTGAGTTACTAGTGCAAGCTGCCAGAGGAAGAATTGAGAAAAATACATTAGACATACAAAATAGGGAAGTTTCACTTGAAACTCATTTCACCGTAAAATACTCCAAACAGAATCACTTAAATTAGATGTAAACAACTGCTCTTATGTAGTTCTGTGTTATAATTTTGGGCAGTGGTTTCCTTTATTGGCTCTTCCTTGGCTCTGTGCACTCCTAAAGACTACATATTTTTTTTGTTTGTTTGTTTTGGGTTTTTTTGTCTTTTTCTTGACTGGCACTCAGCCAGTGAGTGCACCGGCCATCCCTATATAGGATCCGAACCTGTGGCCGGAGAGTCGCCGCACTCCCAGCGCCGCACTCTCCTGAGTGCGCCACGGGCTCGGCCCTAAAGTCTACATATTTATGGTTGTATTGTCCTTGGTAATTGTGTGTGTGTGTGTGTGTGTGTATGTGTGTGTGTGTGTGTGTGTGTGTGTGTGTGTGTGTGTGTATGTGTGAAGTTCCTTCAAGATGCACAGCCATGCCTTATTTGATTTTGTATCCTTCATGCCTACCACCATGCCCTTCATTATAGCAGGTGCTAAGAAATAACATGGTCAATGAAGGAATAAAAGAATAAAATTGTTATAGCTCTCAAAATTCTATGTAGAAACAGAAAACTGATTGGAAGTGTGATTAAGGGCGTTGTTTTGAAGGTTTTTACTTAGCAGCCTTGATGGTTTTACATTGACTGTGGCTTTGGGAGACTGGGAATAGTTGGAACCTCGGCTCTCCCCCAGCCACACTTTGGCCATGACATTGAAATATGTGAAAGATTGAGTTAGTAAATAGGCACAGGTTACCTTATATTTTTGAAACATGGAATCTAGAGATCGGTCTTTCACAATATAAGGAAAATGAGAAGTAATGGTGAAGTTTTCACCAAAGCCTGATAAGTAAGTGGAAAGCCAAATGCAGAATGGCAAATTATAATACTGTCTGTTACCACTTGCTATAAAACCATCTGAAGTGCTTTGATTAATCCCCTCTTTCTATCCACTGTGCATGAGACAATGCAAATGTTCTTGTCACCAAGCAGGGCAGAGCGAGGCTGAGCCATCTAGCCAACTTAGCCTATCTAAAGTATACTTGGAGTCTAGATTTTTGCCAAAGTTGTAAGTGAAAATATCCAGGATAAAAACCATATATAGAAAAGAAGTTTTTCATCCGAATTTCATGGAACACCATAGATCACTAAAGCAAAAGGAATTTTAAAATCTAATTTGCTTTTCACAAGGGATTGGGAAGCCTGGCAGGATTTGGGGTTCTTCGAGTGTCTTGAGTTATTTCTTAAATATTTTGGGTTCAATAAAATCTAAAATGCATTTTGCCCTGAGCACTTTCCCCCTTAATTTTGAAACCCATGTGTAATCTAAAGGAAATGTAATCCATATGTTTCTTATTCATTTACACTTAACTCATCAAGATATTTTTCTAGGAGCTATTTGATGTTGAAGAAGCATTTTGAGACTTTTTAATAAGCTTTTTAACTGCCCCCCTCCCTTTAAAACAGAAGGCCATGTTTTGCCAAGGCGAAATAAGCCCCAATACCCAAATATTTGAGTTCAGTTCCAAACTCTGAACCACAGAATTTAAGATTGGTTCTCAACTTATCCAGTTTGTTCTTGTATCCCATTTTCTGGGCCTGGTTCAGCATGTAAAATTCAGCAGGGTTGCCTAGATGAAAATGGGACTCCTGTGGCTTTACCACAGGATGAAAAGGAAGGATTAAAATAGCGAGCTAACAAGGTTGTGATGTTAATACAAAAAATATAAAAAGAAACGTTACATCACATGGGCCATTGCTTCAGTTAGGGGACAATGAAGATTTGAGGCAAGTAAGTTGTTGCAGTTAGAATCATAGTCAAGATTTTAACTACGATATTTTGCTCTGTTTTGGAAGCATGGCCCCAGCGGAGTGAAAAATCACTGGTGACTTTTCCAGACGTTCCCCAGTCTAAACTAAAATGCCCTACTGAATTGATTATTGTCATACATTGGTCTTGTTCTCCAAGTTCACTACTACCATTCTTAGTTGCAATGCTTGCCAATCTGGAGTTTCATAGTTTCACGTTCAACGTGCACCGCAATTCTTTTCCAAGATGCTCTCAGACTGATGCCCAGTGGTTTCCAACACAACCCTAACCTCAAGAGGATGGACACTTTGTACCAGTCCCTCATCAAAGGTTCCACCTGGCTGCATTTAGTCAAGCCACGCTCCCTGTCTTCAATCCCACTGTACACAGAGAAGCTTTCTCTGATCACCACAGCCAGAAGTGTTGCATCTTTTGACAGCATCTTCTACACCATGATTTCTCAACTGTGTCATTATTGAGAGTTTGGCCCAGTTTGTTCTTTTGTTTCCAGACATCCCAGCTATCTGTCTTGTGCATTGTAATATTCATTATCCTTGCCCTCTTACTAGATGTCAGTAGCACTGTTCTGGCAATTAAAATTGTCTCCAGATATTGCCTAGTGTCCTGGGGGAGGAGAGTAAAATTGCCTCCACTTGAGAACTACTGCTAGAACTTTGTTGATATCACCCCCCCCCCCCCCACCGGCAATCATCCAAATGCCTTACATGTATATGTATAGATTGGTACATACTTTAAGCTTCCTAGAGGCCGGGACGGTATCATGCTCAGCTTTGTATCCAGAACATTGTATTCATTGGTGATTTGTATAATCTCAGTTTTGTGTATTTGCTATTTGTTAAATAAAGTGCTGGAGAGACCAACACCACCAACACGTAGCCTAATTACATTTTCTTACACTTCCAGGTCTAAATAGTAACTAAATTCTGCTGGAAACATCTGGGATGTATCCGGATCCCTGCAAAGCCTCTATTCCTGCTTTGCAGATTCATTCACTTTGGCCTGACTACTTCAGTCCTTGGCTACCCTGTAATGACCACTACCTGGTCTTGTTTTCTCCAAGCACTTCTGCAATAAGGAAAAAGAGAAGTTTAAGACATAATTTTTTGTCCCATGGGAAGTTCAAATTGAAATAAAATGGAAATACCTGTAACAATATGTAATTGAAGGACAGAGAGGAAGGCAGATGCTATCAGTATGGCTATCAAATTCAGCAAAATAAAATGCAGGATGACCAGTGAAATTTGAAGTTTAGATAAAAAGCAAATACTTTTGTTAGTATAAGTATGTCTCATGCAATATTCAGGACACACATATGCTAACATTATTCCTTGCTTATTTGAAATTTAAATTAAACTGAGCATCTTGTGTTTTATTTGGCAACCCTCGTTATCAGTGTAGGAATTCCAAAAAGGGCTGAAATAAGGATAGCAAGGTACAGAGACAGGAATAGCCATGGTTTGCTTGTAGAAATCAGAAATGGGTCAGACCTTAGAGGAGGGTTTATATTAGAGAATAATAGAAATATGATTGCTGGTGAAACCATATAATAAAGGTGCTTGAAAACCATGCAGATACATTTATATTTGAAGGAAAAAAATATAGAAATCCACTGAAAAGCGCCTTTTCTCACCTCCTATTATCACTATCCATTGTTTCTCATGCACTGACCTCTCCATGCAAACAGTCCTTCCATAGTTCCTAGTCATCTTGTTCATATCTGTATATAATATGTTTGCAATTGTTCGTTACTTGTTGTGTGATGGTTAACTTTAAGGGACAGCTTGATTAGATCTAAGAATGTATAGAAACCTGCTAGGTTATTGTTGGGTGTGTCTATGTAAGGTGTTTCCAGAAGAGATTAACATGTGGGCCTGAGTGGACTGGTTAGGAAGGATCTGCTGTTAATATGGGCAGGCACAATCCAATCTGCTGAGGGTCTGGAGAGACAAAAAACAGAAGAAAAGGTAAATCTCTGTCTGCTGGAGCTGGGATATACTCTTTTCTCCTGAGTATGGACATTCTAACACGAGACTCTTCAGCCTTTGGGTTCCAGGAGTTATACCAGCGGCACACAGCTCTCAGGCCTTTGGCATCAGACTAAGAATCACACAATTGGCTTCCCTGGTTCTGAGGAGTCTGGAATTGGACTGAGCCATGTTATCTGCATCCAGTTTGCAGAAAGCCTATCGTGGGACTCTTCAGACTTCACAATCTCCTGAGCCGATTCCTCTAATAAGTCCCCTCTCATCTATTTACATACATATCCTCTTGGTTCTGTCTCTTTGGAGAACCCAGACTAATACACCTGTGTATTCCTCCCCTTTTTCTGCTTTATTTAGTTACATAGTTGGCAAATTAAAATTGTATGTATTTATTGTGTACAATGTGATGTTTTGACATATATGGATATGTATATAATGTAAATTGTGAAATGTTTAATTGAGCTAATTAACATATGTATTACCTCACATACTTATTTTTTTGTAGTGAGAATATTTAAAATCTCTCTTAGCAATTTTCAAGTCTACAATACATTGCTAAATGCACATGCAAGACACCAGTATTGACAACCACACACAGTACTCAGATCTTAGTTTCTAAATCTGTTTTTCAATAAAAGGAACTAGGGCTCATTGGAAAAATGACTGATTCTAGTGTGGGAACAGGGACCATAGAAGATGGGCCTGAAGTATCACATATTATCACAATGTAAGAAAGTACTTTTAAAATTAGAGATAAAATATATATGCTAGTAATATTGATTTGATCAAGATATCTCAATGTTGAACCCTCAAAGTATGTATAATCAATTTTAATGCAATACAAATTTTTTAAATAAAGGAAAAAAATAAAATAAAATTAGAGATAGGAGGCAGCCAAAGAGCTCTCTATCACCAAAACTGAAACAATTTGGACAACAAAATGAATACATAAGATTGGATTATAACCCAAATTATGAGATAAATTTTCATGATTCATATTGATGTAAATAAATATTGAATAAATAAATAAGTGGGGGAAAATAGACAATTCTCCTTTGCAGAAGAATTCTAAATAAATTATTTAGATACTCTGCCCTCAAGAAAGCAGAGCATAACTCCCAATTCCTTAAGTGTAGGCTGAGAATGGTGACTTCCTTCCAAAGACTGCAGTGTGGAAAGGGGGAAAAGAAGTAACTTTGCAGTGAAGAAATCTGAAAATCTCTGCCTCAGTAAAGTGATCACAATTAAATCCAGCGTGATAGTTCACGTTCATAGTGAGGACCCTTGAGACCATGTGATGAAGACAGCACTTTGCCTCTGTGATCTTCCTTCCCAAAACCCACAGCCCTAGTCGAATCACAAGAAAAATATCAGATAGGCCATTCTCCAAACTATCTGATCCCCCAAAACTGTCAAGGTCATCAAAGATGAAGAAAGTCTGAGACTGTTGCAACAAAGAGGAGCCTAGAGAGATGTGATGACTAAATGTCACATGGCATTCTGGGTGGAGCCCTGGAAAAGAAAGAAAACCCTCAGGAAATCAGAATAAAATGTGGAGTTCAGTCAATCACAATGTACTGATATGAGTTCATTAGCTGTGACAAATGTTCCGTACTAATATAAAATGTTAAAATTTAGAGAAACTTATTTCAGAGAGAAAGAGAATGTGAAAAGGACTGGGCAGTGAGACAGGAAGAAAACCAGGAGTGGTCTGAGTGTAGTGTCAGGCAAGAAAGTGTTTCGGAATGAGGGATGGTCACATTTGTCAAGTTCTGCTGAGAGCTTGAAGATGAGAAAAGGATGATTGTTCCCTGGGTTAATGTGAGAAGGGCTTATTTGTCAAGATTCTTCTTAGTAAAAAAAAAAGGCAAACATTTACCTTAAACTCGTCTCAAGCAAAAAGAACATTTGGGTGGAGTGTTCAGGGGCTGATTCTGGTCCAAAGGAAGAGGAAAAGCCACCCAAGCACTGGACGTAGAAACCCCCCAGGCCTCCACGCCCTGCATCGGTCTCGTGTAACACGAACGAGGATACAGACTGCTGCGGAGTCCTTCTTTATAGCTCGTGACAAAGCAGAGCCTGGACCAATCACTGTAGCCAGAGTTCATACGTAGCTCACTCTGGGTCATCTTCTCCTCCCTGCATCCAGGGAACCAAGGATCTGTTAAAAGAGTCTGAGATGAAGTGACAGAGAGCTAATCGTCCAAAGGGGTTACAGTCCAATACTATGTTATTCACTTTATTATGCAAATTGACCCAGCTTTGGCAATGGAGAGCTCTGTGCCACCTCCTGTCTCCATCTGGCATATCTCCATTTTAAAAAGTTCATCCTTACTTGGTGCTGCTATGAGATTCTTTAGGCTCATCTATATACCCTGTCCCAACTCTAGAATCAGCTATTTCCCCAAAAAGCCCTAGTTCCTTTTATTGGAGGATAGATCTGAGTGCTGCGTCTGGTTGCTTATGCTGGAGTCGTGGCTTCTAGACCCTCTCAGCTAACACAGCAGGGAAATACATGTGTGTATCCTAACCAATGCACACACATATATCTGCAATTATATTTGTATCTGTGCATCTGTGTCAACATCAAGCAAAAAATTAGTGCATCCTGATGCTTCTGACACTAATCCATTACCACATGGAGCATTCTAGCTTTCCCTGCCTGGCTTGTCTGTAACCTCCCACTTCAGTAGTGAGGAACCTGGTTCTGACCAAACACCATCACTTCGTTAATTATTTAGTGTCGTCATACCTGTATAGTGGTTTCCGAATTGTTTACTTGTACCCTGCGGGAAACAACTGTATCATCTGGAATACGGTGCTTATATACAGTTCCCTTCCCTTTGCCTTTATTCTCACAGATTTCATTCATTTCCAAATCACTTAGATCAGAACCTTTCCCCTGGCCCCTTCTGTGAAGTTGTTCCACACATTTATAATATAGTCACATTTATAGTCACATATTATAGTCATGACTCCTCCCTCTCTCTTAAGGACTCTCTCTCTCTCTCTCTCTCAAGCCCAGATCCATTCTTATATTTTCCCTTCAGAAATCAACTCCAGCTTCACAAATCAAGGGCTTTTCTAATTGATCAAATTTGCTCCAATACTCCTCTGTTCTGAATTTCTGTAGTAAAACTAGTCTGAAGCAGTACTCCAACAGTTTACTTTTACTTTAACATCTCTTTCTGGTTTCATGGGAATATTTTTTTTTTTATCTTTCTAACTAAACTATAATATTTTTAACCACAAAGAGAGCTTATAAAAATACTTTTGTATCTCCCATGGTGGCTGCCATGCTTCTGGGCATATAGCAAATCACCAAGAAATCCTTTTGGGTTTTAATTGAATGAACATCTGGGGAAAACAATTTAGAAGATAGTATTTAATACATATCAAATGTTTGAAAGTTTCTTAAAGAAATTTGTAGGAAAACCTGTTTCAAAGATTAACCTTTCTTACTTAGAAGTTTTCTTGCAAGTCAAAGTATAAACAATTTCTGAAGATCTTTATGGGACATGGTATTTAAAGGCCATGGTGCACTAATTAAATAAATAAAATACTTTATGGTATTTAAAGGTCATAGCGCACTTGTTACCCCCAACCTAAGCAACTAAAATGATAATCACAATAAATTATGGTCCTGAGTACCAACTCTATGTTGGACATTGTTTTCCAGCAGTTTTAAATGTATTATCTCATTTAATCCATACATCCAAATAGATATTGCAATTCTCAGTTTTCTTTTAAATAAGAAAATTGGGGATGAGGAAGGTAAAATAAGTTAGCAAAAGGCAAATAAGTACAATGGGATTAAAATGTAGGTTGATCTGATTCCCAAACCTACACTCTTTGCTACTGTGCCCTCTTCAGTTTTTCAGCATGGATGATTGAAGGGAAGTAAAAGTACCCTGTCACTCTGACATATAATTTGACTGAAAGTCAAATTATTTCACGGTGAACCATGAAAACAGGCTGAACTCAACAGTTCTTCCATAAGCATTTCTCATCAGTGTCTTCCTGCAAATACAGCCCTGGCATCTTTTATTTTATTTATCTCCTGTGGTTTTTCAAAAAGGATTTGATGTGGGACATAGTGATTCCATTTTCTTCTGTTCTCACTGCTTCAATTGTCATTTTTCCAGCTTTTTTTTCTCTTGCCTAAACAATTTCAGTATCCTAACTGCTATGACCACCTTCCCCCTCTCCCCGTTCAATATATCAACATATCCTATAAAGAATGATCACATAAAGGATAATTTTCAGAAGGATATTCTGTGGTTACAAAAAAAAATCATCCATGGCTTCCAAATGACAGCTGGTAAAAAAGTAAGATCAAAAATTACCAGATTTATTTAGGTTTCTGTATTTGCCATCTTCTACTAGAATACGTTTTTAAACAGTAGTGTTCATATTTGATTACTTTTCATTTTTTGGCTTCCCAGAGAATTTAATGCACTGCCTGCACTTAGTAGATGCTCAATAAATATTTGTCAAGTAGATAAGTATAGGATTTAAATTCTAGTATTAGTTTTGAGATTTGAACCATGCTACCTTCTGTTAACTATATTGCAACTCTTCAATTATATTAATAATATCAGCCTGTAGTCCAATTAAGAAAGAAATTATGTCTTTCTTAATCTCTGATTGTTCTAAAAGGAGTTTATTTGAATTTCATGAAGATTCTTCAAGATAATTGATGATTCTTCAGAAAACAGTGAAAATGATACATTTAATATTCAACTATTGCTTTCATATTCTTTGTATCTGCTCACTTTCTATTTTACGGTGTTTTCCTGGTGATGAGTGCCTGGTCTGCATAAGGAGGAAAAATTAATACTGGAAAAGAAGGTTATCGATCTTTTGGAAATTCCCAATGTTAAATGACATGCGAAGGAAAATACATAAATTTAAGAGCTTGGCGCATTCACATAAAGATGATAATTTTACTGACATGTATATTCATGCAGGGAATGAGTATATTCAATGATGAGATATAATTCTACCATGATCATAATATAAGCATTTGTTATTGCATTTAGCCCCAAATAAAATTCAAATTTACATCATTTCATTTAGCAGAATATTAATCCCTGAAGACTGGAAAGGAGAGCTAGTGTGAACAATGCTTTACGGGGTGGATCAAGTTAAAAACACGCATGCACCCATATACACGCACATGCCTACACATGCACATGGGAATGGAAACAGCTATGAATGGTTACAGAAGTCCCCACTCTATGCTATAAGTTTATCTGTATTTTGGCCGCTGACCCACTTGCTTAGAATAAAGTAGGGCACACTGCGATGAATAACTATTTAATCAAATAATCGCTCCATGCCTCTAACACCACTCCTTTAAGAATCATGCTGGGAAAAAAGACCAGCAAATATGTAAATTGGAACTGATTAGAGGATTAAGTTTCACTAAAAAAAAAAAAAAAATTAAAAATTGGAATAAAAACAGCCTGCAAGTCCCTCTAAGCCAAGCCCTGTCTCTGAATTACAACACCAGCGCCTGTCGGCTGTGATAATTTCACTTCATTAAGTTCCAGATATAAATAGAGAGCCATTTTTCCATGCACCACTTTAAATAAGCATGGACTGAAAACACAGGGGTTATTGATCCACTCAGCTGTTTGTTGTTGGGTCTTTGGTCGTGCTTCATTGTTGCATTAGAAACATTCAAACACCTATATCATGAAGCCAGGGACAATTCACCTCTGTGAAACCCATTTGAAAGCTATTGTTTCCATTGCCAAAAAAATATTAAAAGAATAAAACTCATCAAGTATGCTACATACTGAAATGCAAAACAGACGTGTGTACACTGCATGTAAAGAATGCAGAGAAATTAATAAGAAAACTTGATTAAATACTAGTGTTTGGGGCACTAGTACCAGATTACAGATAATATAAAATACAGTATTTTTCCTGGATGTTTAAGGGTTCATATTCAAAGGTATTTTTTTCCTAAATCAGAGGTTTTCATGCTATAGATTTTTCAGATAATGTATAAACCAAGTTTTCCAACTATATTTTTTGAATATATACTTTTTCAAAAAACTTTTCAAACTTTTGAGGAATAACATTTATTATGTGGAATACTGCTAATTCTATTCTTAAAAAGTCTTATGACAAAAAGAAAACAATTGAATTCAGAGAACAATAAAAAATAAGTATGCTGTTTTATAGTTTAAGGCTGAGGTAAGCAAAGTTTTTCTGTAGAAGAGGTAAAATCAAAAATATTGTGTTGGGGGCCGGCCCCCTGGCTCACTCGGGAGAGTGCGGTGCTGGTAGCACTGAGGCCATGGGTTCGGATCCTATATAGAGATGGCCTGTGTGCTCACTGGCTGAGCGTGGTGCAGATGACACCATGCCGAGGGTTGCGATCCCCTTACCGGTCAAAAAAATACATATTGTGTTGGTATTTTATCACCATTTATAATGTAAACCATTAAAAAATGCAAAAGCTATTAGCTTGGAGATCTTACAAACACAGGTGGTATGCTGGATTTGGCCTGTGGGTCATAGTTTACCCACTCCTGGCTTAAGATTTACAAAGATATTGTGCTTTACCATTTTATTATTATTTTTTTCCAGGTTCAAATCTGGCCACTGATTGAATTTAATAGGTTTCAGCTTTTAGCCTTTTATCTCAGAAAACTCAAGTTTGAAAACATTTTAAGTCATGAGGGAAAAGGACTTTGAAAGGTCTTAACCTAACATCGGTGGGCATTTGTCCACATAATAAAACAACCTGGCATCGCTTGGTACCAAAAGCATGATTGGCCAACTGGGATTGGTAGCAACCTAAGAGTGAATAACAGAATAAGGCTGTAGGTCAACACTGAGCAGCAAAGTCTGAGTGATGGGGTGGAGGTATTGCTCAGGGACTGGAAGGGCTTGTGCTTGAGTCATGTCAATTGTTTTAATAAATACTTTATTTCGTAAAAGGCGAAAGATTTATGCGATCTGAAGAGAAACCAGAGTATTATAAATACTTTATTTCGTGAGTATAATTTTAGAAAACAATTTCAACAGGTCAACACCCAAGGACAAGGTGAATCAGGGAATTATTTGAGGGAGCCTTAACTTCCTAAGTTTTGGGTTGTGTTGGTGAAGTAGTTATTATTCCTCAAGACTTTTATGAGTTTAATAGAAGCCAACCGTGACCTTAATTGGCATTATGTTGTATTGCTATAATCACTAATGCTTGGCTAGTTGAGAAAGGAAGAAAACTCTTGAGAAGAGTTTCATCTTAGTTGGGTCTAAAGTTCATTAGACAAAAGACAATATCAGCTTTGTTCTGAATTACCAAGATTCAAGAGATTATCAAGAAAGTTGCATTGGGGTCTGAAAACAGCTCACATAAGGCAACTGCAAGATACATACTTTGAATATCTAAGAGAAGAATGATTCAACCTGAGGAACCTGGGATGTTTGGAGCAATAGTTTCCTATTTCTGAACCAGGGACTCTGAGGAAGCTATGACATTAACATCAGAACCTCTGAGAATTTGTGTGTTTTCAAAGCACTGTTTGTAGACTAAGTCTATTATGCACATATGCCTCACATTTACAAAAAAATATGTATATATATATATATATACACACACACACTTGCTGATGTAACTATTTTGATACAACTGATATTAAAAACATTGCTTAATTATAAAAATAATAGCTAAAGTGTACTAAGTGCCTACTCTACACCAGACACTGTTGAAAGCATTTTATAGATACTATGCCATCTAATCATCACAGTATCCCAGGAGATAAATATTATTCCTAAGGTTTGAACACAAAGCATAGTAAAGAATAGAGAACGGGATGTATATCAACGTTCACACTGAATTTTCCGTAAAGGAGAGAGTTCTGTTAATGGACAAGAGAATGTGAGTCTTTTTAATAGAATTATGTGCATTCAGGAGAGATTAAAAACTTTGGCTCACTTGGCTGTAAGAAACTTAATTTAGATTTTTAAGCCAGTCTGTAAATAGCTTACTAAATAATAGCTTACCTGTGAAAGAAGAAGACTGTGAATTCTTTTCTCGGTAAATACTTCTAAACCACAGTGCTACCACACACACACACACACACACACACACACACACACACACACACACACACACAGACTCTCATACAATATTCTTATTGATTAATATATCTTCCTCTTATGTTTTTGAAACTATTTTCCATAGGCTGATACTATATGGGTTTATTGATGGATTTATAGTTTGGATTGGGAAAATGGGTAATCAGATTCTAAAATTTATTCATCGAATCATGAGACCCTGGCATCTTCTAAGACAGTGCTGTGCCGACTACTAGCAATAGCACGCAAGCCACATATGTGATTTAATTTTTTTTAGTAGTCACATTAAAAAAAGTAAAAAGAAATGAGCAAATTAATTTTAATACTATATATTTTCCCAAATAATAGCATTTCAATATGCAATTCATATATAAACTAATGAGATTTTTAACATTTATTTTTGTTGAGTCTTTAAAGTATATTGTGTATATTATCTTACAGCACATGTCAATTTGGATGTTAAATTTCTTTGAAACTAATTGATCTGTGTTTTGATTCCATAAAATGTACTCTCGAGAAGTATATTCATATAACCAAGCTGTTCCAAGCATATTTAAAAGTTTTCCAATGACTGAATCAAGTATTAGACTTTAAATGAAAAATAATTAAAATTACACAAAATTTAAAATTCAGTTCATCCACCATATTGGATGTATTTGAAGTGCTCAATAGCCACCTGTGGCTAGTGGCAATCAAAATGCATGGTGTGGCTCTAGCTTATAGATTTTAACCCCTGCTGTGCATCAGTGTCACCTGTGAAGCTTAGTGAACATACAAATAGTAAGTAGTGATGAAAAAAATAGCAGACACGTACTGAGTACTTTCTATGCTGAGCACTATTCTAAATGTTTTAGGTTTACTGATTATTAGTATAAGTCAAGCACAGAGGGGCTGAGAGTAATTTGCCCAAGGTCATATAACTGAGAAGCAACAGAGGACCTCTAAAGCCTGTGGTCTTAAATATTCTACTACATATGGTACAATGCCATTCTACGTAGAGTCTGTAGGTTTCATTAACCCCTAGAAGCAAAGATTTACTGTGTCTTGAGTGAGGCCCCGACGTCTATATTTTCTACATGAATTATAGGTGATCATGATATACAGCACCATTCTATATGACATCACTGTCAGCTTCCTTCAAAACTGAAAAGTGGGGAATCAATATTGATTTAACCCAAATAAACCATTCTTCAAAATCTTTGTTGAGGATTTAAGCATGGTTATTAAAACAAAAAGCCTTTGTATCTGGCTATATCTTTGGTAAAACAATACCTCAGACTAAATGTCTGGTCCTTATTGTTGAAGAAATTTTAAAGAAATTTTCTAATAATTCTTAAAGGGATTAACTAAATTCTAAAGCAGTTTTAATCAATAATTTCATACTATTAAGAATATAGTGCTTCCTCACTGTTCTTCAGATACTAACTGGGAGTTATTGTTATTGAGTTAGGTGATTAGAGGATGAGATAAGGAAACAAACAATATATTTTTAAAAGAATTTCTCAATATGCTGACCCTGAGAAACTCTGCTGGGTTTGCTTGAAATTGAAGTTGTGAATTCAGAACACAACTTTCATTTGCTCAGCAACAATTGGAAAGTGTGCACATTTCCATGGAGACAGGTAAGCCATTTCCTTTCCCACATTATGAGCACAGGCCTTTCTACCAAGTCTGATTTCCATCCCTTCACCCAAGAGTTTGATGAGATTGGGAAGTTTGATCCTGGAGTCTGACATGGCTCTAGGCAGAGCAATAAAAAAAAGACATAAATGGTGGGAAAAAGAGGTTAACACTGGTGGGAGGTGTGAAGGTGAAGAGCTGAAATATGGCTACCACTGCACATCTGCAGAATATAGAGCATGCTTAAATAGAAAGAGCATGTCTTAATGAAAATTTGTGTACGACCTCTGATATTCATAGTACAGATGTTGACGTGTGTCATGCTTCTAAGGGATCATAGCCCAGTGGCATTCCCGGACTTCTTTAGGAAATTTGCTGTCCTCAGTTTTATTATTTCAAGATGTTATGTACTCAGTTATCCACTGATTGCTTTGTTCATTTCATTAGTAACCATTCATTAAGCACATGCTCTGCTCAAGGCACAAGGTAGGGTAGAGAGTGTGAAGGAGATCAAAAAATGATTTGCAGATGAACCTTGCTGTGAAATAGAGAGGCAAGATGAGGCATGTTCAAAAAGAACCAAAACATGAGGTAGATGTTGATAAATGTCAGGAGACTTCCAATGACGTGCTCTTGAAATGGGTATGGGTCCACACTTTGTTTTGAAGTTTAGTACAAATAAACAGCAAGGAAAGGGACATTCATTCTATATTTATTCCATCCAAAAAGAGTGATTAACTTGTAAAATTAATTGACATCCAAGGTATGTATATATATGTGTGGATGTATTTACAAAGGTACTTTGAAAAGTTCATGGAAAAATAGAATTAAAAGATAATATGAATCTCTCTATGAACTTTTTGAAGTACCCTTGTATATATTTCCAGATGTATCTATATATTGTTTCTTGAATTATTTCAAATTTAAAGAATCAACAATGAACTTTTAGATGATCATCTCATTTAATATAGCACCTTTCAATTTCCTGGTTAAGACAGAGTCTTATTTCACCAAATAATATGAAAATCTAAGAAGCAAAAGCAGAGTGTCTTTTCTCTCTTCTTTTCCTTGCTTTGCTTTGCTTTAATTTTCCTTTTTTGTTTCCCTTCCTTTTCTTTTCTTTTTTTTTTTGTTCTTTCAGAGCTATTGTAAATTTGGGAATGTGGAGACTTTAAGTGATGAGCAGATGTGAATTAATCCATTAATGAGGAGAAAGATCTCATTAAATTCCTAAGCATCTTATCAAATACTCTAAATTTCTGAACACAACTTCACGTATTGAGAAAAGATAGATTTTATCTGCACCATCATTTCTGTTTTCCACCTAAATCCAGCATACTGCTCAAAGTTAGTACAGAAAAGTGGGATTACTGGTAGGGACCAAGAGATTTTCAGAGCTGCCTCAAGAGTCTTTCAAACACGTTTTCAAATAGAGCGTGTTTCCTTTATTCATATCTCTTTACTTATTTTCATATATCTCTTTACTTATCTTCATAGCCCATTTATTTTATACTTTGTTGCTTGTAGGTGTCAGAGATTGAGAGCAGGACTTGTGTGCAGGTCGTTAATTTGGGGAAAGGATCCTAAGAGACACAGGTGGGAGATAGGGAAGAGTAAGTAGGAAAGAGAGAAAGGTGATCCCTGCACTGCACATCTGGAGCTTGGTCTCTTGAGGGGACCCTCTGAGCAGCTGTGTAGAATGGGATCAGAACCTGAACAGCAGCAGAAGAGAGTATCTCTATCTGCTCCTATCTCCCATTTGTTAAGGGTTGCTGTATGAGGTGTTCACTTGCATGTCCTGGCTTATGCAAGAGAACATTGCTCAAGACATCTCACAGTGCGCAGAATAGAAACCCTAGGGGAAAACTGAGAGTTAGTCGATGCAGCCACCAGGACCTCTGCAAACAACTGGTTCCATAAGACTGGAGTAAAACGGTAGGTTTAGGGACGTGAAAATGAGCATAAGAACTGGTTCAATACTTACATCTATCCCCATCAGCACAATGAAGGTGTACTGAGGGCAAAGACCAGGTCTGATCATCTCTACGTATGTCTGTGATCCGTGCCCGATGCCTTGTGTATAGGAAGTATTCAAAGCACATTTGTTCAGTTGGATTGAATTGATACACTGAGAAGTTGGGGAATTGCTGGGTTTGTTTCTCACTGGCTTTACTTATGCATGCATGTTTTGGGACATACTTCTATGTCCAAAAAGTCTATGAAGAAGACTCTGCTCTAGACATTGGAAACACAAAGCAAGTAATAAGAAAGGATCCCTATCCTCAAATTACACTAGAGAGAAAGACAAACTTAAAACAAAAGTGTCCTGATAGAAATAATTAACTAAACTGATACGTGCTGCAAAGGCGAAGAAGCCTCGCGTGGGGTTAATGGACAGTTTTGCCTACCAGGTAGCTATCATTAAAGCTGAACCCTGACAGCTCAATAGGGCTTGCCTACTTAGAGATTCAGGCTCAATTTCTTATTCCATAACAGACCACATACCATAGCTTCCTCCTCCCTAGTTTATGGGACAAAAATTAAGGTCAGTTTCTAGGGGAAAAAAAAGGACCTAGGATGCCTTTGTGAATAGATATTGCTGTTGCAAGATACATTTCCATAGATTTTTTGATGTGTGACAGAATTTGCTCACGAGATTCATCTTGTTTTTGCAGCAGACTTGAAAGAATGAAATGTTAGTATTTTCCTTTTTTCTCCCTAGGAGTTTGGGCATCTAGTCTTTATATTCCTTTTTGAATATTCTGCCTCACTCATGGAGACAGCTTTTCGTTTTTAGAAACAGAAGTGGCCAGGCACCTGGAACACATGTTCAGGACCAGGATTCTTTTTGGAGTTGAGGACAACTTGGCTGGAGGAATCTGGATTACTCACTGAGAGAGGGGGTGTATTAGTCTGTTTCTGCAGCTTACAACAGAATACCTGAAACTGGGTCATTTATGCAGAAATGAAATTTATTTCTTAATAAAGAAATTTATGAATGAAGGAGGCTGGGAAGTCTATGGTCCAGGGGGCACATCTGGTGAGGGTCTTGTTCTACAGCGTTGCAGGGTGTCATGTGGTTAGAATGGCCAGAGCAAGAGAGGGTTAACTTTCTTACTTGCTTTCTTTGTAAAGCCATCAAAACCATGCCCATTGCTCCATGAATGGATCGATCCATTTGCAAAGGCACAGTCCTCACAATCTAATCACCTTTTAAAGGCCTCACCTCTCAAATACCATAACTGGATTTATTACCCTCTTAACACTGTTATGATGGAGATTAAGTTTTCAACACATGAACTTTTGGGGACACATTTAACCCATAGCAAGGGGCATGAGGCTACTTCTGGAGGTGACTTGACTCAGGCAGTCATCCCCAAAATGGGTAGGGGCAGGATGGCAAGCTCTGTAAGTGCAGGAACGTAAATACTGCACTCTTTCTGTGTAGCATGTTGGGAGAGGTTTAATAGCATTGCCTGTGACCGCTGGGGCTGCTGAAGACCAAGAACTGTGGACTTTGGATTTTCTTTCTCAACTAGACCCCAAACTGTTGGTCCTTTCCCATATTTTTCTGTAATATCTATGACTCTGGGACTCTTACACTACCCTGCACAGGGTTCCTCTATGGTGACTGGTGCCACGTACTTTTCATCCTGTCTTGATGAGCTTGGAAGACACATAATTTGATGTGGAAAATCACAAATGCAATTTCTGGCACTTAAGAGCTGTAGAGCAAATTTGAGTCTTCTACATCAGAATGGAACCATGAGTCCATTTTGATTCTGGCTCTGTTTATCCTGGTGTAGTCTTCTTCATCGTTTCCCTAAGATGATTCATTCCCCTAAAATGCCATCCTAAAATGGCAGTGATTAGAAGTACCTGATCTCCCTGGTTACTCCAATGAGTGGAGGAATTAACTTCCTCATCGTAGGGTCTGCTTGTTACTTCCCTGCATATCTTCCCTTCTGGACACTTTCTTATGAACACCATCACCATTTCATTATCATTGTGCCTAGCACAGTGACTGACATGTAGCATCACTCGACAGCTGTTTATTAAATGAAGATGGAATCAGTCTATGGGACTAATGGACATGGGCAAATGGACATATGTTTTGCAGAAAAAGTCAGCTCCCCCTGGTGGCAACAACTTATCAACACTTCCTGTTGTTTTTATTCCTGCCTCGCAGAGAATAGATCTGCAGACAAGCCTGAAAACGGGTATGTACCCTTTATTTCTAGGAATAAAACAAAGCTGAAAAAGACGAAAGGAAAGGAGACAGAAGAGAAAAAAAGAAGAGAATGAACAAGTGAGGCTAGCACCTGGGAGCTAGCTTTTTTGACCTCAATTGGACTAATAACAGCAGAATCACTTTATTGAGCCCTTATTGTGCCAGCACCTATTTAAAACTCTTTATACTACTAAATCAATTCTGGCAGCAACACTTTGAGGTGTGTAATATTATTATCCCCATTTGACGTACGAAATAACTGAGCCACGAGATAGCTTGTCCATGGTTGCACCACTAGTAAGATTCGATATCGTGGTACATGAAACCAGGCAACATGGCTTCATAACCCATGCTCATAACACCACAACACAATGCCTCTCTATGACACATAACTATGTTCACCAGATGCCTAGGGTGTGCTTGTCACTTCACCTGTGTCATTTTATTTACTCATCATAACAAAGTTGTGAAATGGTTTTAGTATTCCCATTACAATGGTGAGGACATTGGGGCTCACCAAAAGGATGCAAATTATCTACGATTCCCCAGCTTGTAATTGACATATTAGAATTCAAACCCAGGCTGTCTTGAGTCCAAAGCCCCTGCTCTTTCCATGTGCCACAGTGCCTCTTTATGAACATACAGCAAAAAGCTTTCCAATCTAACTTTACGGGAACAACTGAAGATTCCCACTTCAGCAGTTAAGCTCACAGCCTTTTACCTCAAAGTGAAGAAATCTTTGAGAATTTTACTTTTGACGGCCTTTCAGTACTAGAGTTCTGAGAGGGGGGCTTATTTATTTCCCTGTCATCATCTGTTACCATATAGCAACCTCCACAAGAAACTTGAGTCTCTGTAGTCTTTCAGTTTATTTCTAACATGAGGGATTAAAATGAATCAGTGGTAATTTTTATATGCAAGCATTTATATTATAGTTATCCATTAGAAAAATGGAATAAAAATCCTTCTGTAGACCAATATTGATTCAGAAGATAGGACTCATGAATAAAATATGAAGTTCAGAAAAGATATATATATATATATATATATTTTAGAAAAGATATTTTTAAAACTTAAAATATCAAACACGTAACTATATAGTCACACGTTTACATATTACCATTATACTTTCAAGGTTCTTCTTAAAAACAAATGTGATAAATGGTTCAGTTATTATTTCAGTTTAGAAATAGGCAGCTACAGAAATCACATTTTAATATATTCCAGATTAGACTGCATGCTATATTTGTAATAAAGAGTCGTTTCCAACATTAGTTGGCAGATGACTCGTATGAACAATTATCCAAATAGCTATTAGGATATGATTGCACTCATTTCCAGGCAAAGCAAGGTTGCCAGAACTAAGCCTGGCTGCTGGTTAGATTTTGGTTTGACTTTTGGAGAAAGCCACAAGAATTTGTCAGTCATCTTGGCTGTAAGGGAGTCTCCCTGTCTTGAGGCTTGTCTCCTTCCTACTTGAAACTAGAGGCCAATGTGCTTCTCTTTTGTTTTATTTTTAAAGTTTTTCATGATCTAGAAAAAAAGAAGGAAAGGGAAGAGAGGAAAAGAGAGATGGGGCAGTGTTGCACAGGAAAGTAAAATAAAACATCAAGACCCTGAAAGAGTGAAAGGCTGAAAACCATGACATTCTAGACAAGGACGGATGCAATGAACACACCTTCGTAGCTATGTATACGTCATCTTGTGGGTATGCTTCGTAGTTATATCTCTGCAGAGAGGTCCATGCTTAGCATATATGTAGAATGGGTGCCAAAAATAAATGGTGTTTATAGGAATGGAGAATCAAGCTTTTTCCTGTTGCCCATTCATTATGCTTCAGCATAGTTTGGCACTTGGGGACCCTGCTAGTTAATCTGGTCCAACACTCTAACCCAAGAACAGTGACTCCCTTAGACTAGGTGAAGAAAAGCTCCCTTTGTGCTCAGGTCTATGGCTGGTGGAAAGATTATTTAGAAAGCCCATGTGCTTCATGGAAGTGGGGGATCCCTCCCACAGCTGCACAGTGATGGAGGTTTATGACAGGTCTCAGATTCCACTCGACAACCACCAAAACCACTGTCCTCACCACAGCTGAAAAGGTCACTACTCTTCTTCAGATTTTGGGATGGGGAAGGGCTGAAAGGGCAGAACAAACACATTTTTCTTTTTCAATTTAAAGTGGTTGAAGTGCATCTGGCTGATGACCCCTCCACTGTGCTTTTGATAGTTTGCATCTGGAAAGGCAAGTTATCTGAGAGAAGTATCTTCAATGCAAAGAAAATAGCATGCAATCAGAGAGGTCCCCCCCCACACCCCCCAATGTAAATGGAATGAGGACATTTTACTTTGCATAGAATCTTAAGGATCTTCAATAGCCATCCAGTTAAGGTTCTTGCTTCCAGTGATTGTTATCAAAACTATGTAAAATGGTTCATAATTAATAGTAAGTTTTATGTTTTATTCTAAATCATTTCTACTAATGCCCTACCTGAAATTGGAATTTAGAGTGTCAATAGAATGAAGTCAAAGGATCATCCTTATTAGTATGCCAGACCACACACTAAATGTTAGATGGAATAATTATAAGCTTTCATACTTTCATCTAATATTTATTGAACTCTGATCATGTGCCAAAGCGGTAAGTTCTTGTGAATGCATGATCTCTTTTGATGCTCACAATGATACTCTTTGGGAAGTATGGTTATCATCTCCATCATATAGATGGAGAAACAGGGTATCAAAGAGGTCCAGTAGCTCATGCAAGTGTATAAAATATGTAAGGAGTTATAAATAATCTAGGATGTGAACTTGTGTATATTTGTTTTAACAATGGAGTTCCCCATTGTTAAAAGTTGTATAATGGGTATATGTTGCAGGAATATTGCATGTACATTATACCACAAGAACCTCAAAGTAATTAGTTTTATATAGTAAAAAGCAGAAACGTGACTGAATGCAAACTCTCTGGCTCTGAGACCCAGGTGTCAGTTTCTTTCCTCTGCTTTGTAAGACACAGCCCTCATCCATTGTAACCAGGATATAAGAATTCCAAAGTGGTTTGAGAGACAATAATTATCCCCAAAGGCTTTGGCTAGTTTTGTAAAGAAACAGTTAAGTCCAGAGGTTTTTTTTTGTTTTTTTTTTTTACTGATTTCTTGAAAGAATGGGATAAGAGGTATTGTGAAAGAAAAATGTCTAGGTGAAAAAATTAACTTAAGGAAAAAAAAAAGTCATGTGTTGTATGTACTCTGATTGAGTGAAAGTATAATGAAGTTCTTTCTCTGTCCTTGCTCCTTAATTCCCAAACACCATTATATTTTCAGCCTTTCTATTTTCTTTACAAATATATAAAATACATCTAATAAAATATTAATCAATAAAAGATATTGAATAAACAGTTTCGTCAAATTAGCACAATTAGATTTTCTTGGCAAGCTTATATTTAAAAAAATTAAAAGAAAGAAAATCTTACCAAAAGAGCTCCATCGTTGCAATGTAAAGCGTGATAAGACATGATGGAGCCCTAACTTTTTCATGGGTTGCACCTATCGTTACCAATAACAGGACATCACATATCTCTGAAATCTTTTTTTTTTTTTTTCTTCCAAAGCTTCTAATGTTGGTCTGGCATTATCTAAATTTGTATTGTCAATTAGAGGAAAGGCATTGGATGTTGCCCGTCACAGCCAACATTCTTCATTGACTTCTGAAACATACCACAGCGACGGGAATCTCCTATGACTCCCAAATTCAAGGATATAATCAACTACAAAAAGAATACATCCTTCTGTTTTATATAAATTCTTATTAAAATCTGCAATTGCCAGGGGTATAATGATATTCTGCCTGCACTTTCCTTTCTTTTTCATAACTACTGCTGAAATTAAACTTGGAAAAGAGAGGGAGAAGATTGATATTGTCGGTCATTGGGGTTTGCATTTGACATTCCTCAAATAATGGGATGTAATACGGTTATGCAGAAAACAGATTGATTTTTCACAATCTTCCCACAGAGGTAATGGGGAACAGACTGGAGGAAATTCCAAGGTTTCATTGGGGGAACTATTTGCAACACAACTGAAGAAGGAAACAAACTCAAACCATCCTTTTGTGCAATTTTCCCATCAATATTTTTAAGTAGGAAATTTGCTAACCAATTTGTTTTCATTCCTGTGAGTTTTAGGAATTTGGGAATATATTCAGTTTTGGAGAAAGGTTTTATAAATTCTACCACTTGGGTGAATCACAGTTGATAATAGTTAAAATAACAGTGATAGTAATGGAATTTACATAGTGATTTTCTTCTAAGGATTTAAGATATACGTTTTAGAATAGGCCTTTTCCCCAACTTCTCTCTTCTCTGTTTCCTTACATCCCCAAAAAGTGTAAAAAAAATAATATTAATATAGTATTGATATTGAAATAGAGCCAGAGATGTTGGGGCATAGGCCCAATGTCACACACTTGGTAGTGGCAATGCTGAAGTCCTTCCCATTCCAATTTACACAGACTTTTATTAAGACTAAAGAAAGGAATGTACCCATGGATTTAATTTCCTATTTCTTTGCAGGATGCCAGTCAACTCAGTTGGTCAGAGCATGGTGCTAATGAGGGCAAGGTCACTGGCTTGACCCCTAATGGTATCTTTAGCTTTTCATTTGTGAAGTTTCATTCTTTTTCTAACCCCAGACAATGGACTTGGCATGAAACAAAATTTCTGCTCAATTCCCTTTGTAATCAAGTACGGATGGTTCATAGGAAAACTACCCTCACCACTGTGAAAGCAATTCAAAGTATTTATTCTAAATTCTATGTATACATAGAAACAATGTCACTAGACCATTCGGCCAGAATTAATAACTCTGCTTACCTTTTCTGATTAATAAAATTTATCTCTCTTTTTTCCCCCCACTGAGTATCTCTTTCCATATCTCTTATTCCTAGTACAAGGAGAGAATTGTTCCTCATTGCCCCCGATCTCTAGGGTCTAGCAAAACAGCTCCAGGAAGCTTCAATAAAGAGCTACCTGTAAACACAGTGTGTCTGGGGAGTAGTTCTGGGCTGCACACAATTTCCCTTCTCAGCCTGGCAGTCCTAATTCAGGCCCTGTCAAGACTGGTGACTGAGGCTTCAGCAAAAAACAAACAATAGAGTACCTGGTTCATGTGCAGACGCTGTCCCATCCCTTCTTTCAAATTATGAGTCCCATCTTTGACACACACATTTCATGTCAGCATCCTTTTTCTCCAGTTGCTTCCCTTTTTCCTAAGTCACGAAAAGTCTTCAAACTGGGGCCGGGAGAGGATTCTGAACATTTCCATATGGACCAGAAATGTACCTGGAAGATGGTGGAACATCAAAATGGTGTTTTTACAAAAACCCTGTGACTAACTGTCAATGAAGGAAGTAGTGTAAATACATTATTGAAAAGCCACTGGTCAGGCTATGGGACATCTAGACAAGAGAATTGGAAGGTGACGCTTTGAGTCATAGAGACAAGTTCCTTCAGCAGCTAATGGAGGAGGTGTCCTTGCAGATGTCTCTGGTCAGAACTTTCTGCTTCTGCTTTGTGTATGTCCTTCCCCTCTCAGTCTTGGCAAGGCTTACTTGGATAACATTTTCTCATGGAGCGTCACTCAACCAGCTTTCATGTCAGAAGGCTTTATTGACAACAGATTGAAATGCAGAGCTGGCAACTGGCTTTCCCTCCAAGGCATTGCTATATTAAATAGAGCCTCTTAGGAAAAAAAAAAAAAAAAAAAAAAAAAAAAAGATTTCTCTTAAACCAACAAATCATCCATGGATAGAAATTTATATACAAAAAGACCACAGCTTAGACAATCTATGTTGAAGGAGAAAGGATCTTCCCTTTTGGGCCCTCAAGATCACAACACGTAAATCAACGTCCGTCTCCCTCTGTTACTCATAAAGCAAGTGTTGTTCACAATCGTCTTTGACTTCTCCATGTGGACTTCAACAAGCAAGCGCTTTGAAGATGAGGGCTCTGAGGGAAAACGAACTCCTGGCTCTGAAATGCGAAGTAGATCTCTCCTGATGCCATTTGAAGATGGTTTCTGAAGGGGTACTAGACGCAGACTCCTTTTTCTGCTTAAAAAACTCCCCCCATATCTTATTCCCAGAGCAGACACAGATTCTGTAGTTTTTTTCTTGCTTTGCTGGTAAGTCAGCCAAGTGGAGTACATTATTTCATAGTAAAATAAACCTTCACTTTTTTTTGTTCCACGGGAAATTACTCAGTGCACAGAACAGACGTGTCACCCTCACATTTCCACACAATTTGCTTCCCTTTATAATTATGGATCCTGCTGTGTTTAACAACGATCAAAAGTTACAGGAGCCTGGTTTTTATTTCTCTCCTTTTTACTTCCTAATCTCCAATTTCATCTACTTCCCTTTCTCCCTTTCCCGTCTGACCAAAGCCCGCTAACAATAGTGTCTTAAAGTTTTATCCACATAGATGCTCCATGGGTGGGTTCAGTGGGTGAAATACTCTGTTTTATTGAGAGAGCCCTTTTTTTTTCATGAAAAATGTAAATGATAATTTTCATTCAGTTGAAGAAACACACATAGGTTTTTGTATTCGTCAGAGTAACCAACTACCTTTCTGGGTATTTTCTCATTTTGAAAGCCATGTCAAACTTGCAAGTGAACAGTGTCACAGAGAATCAATTCCAGCAAATCTCAGCCCTCATACGTCATAGTTCTATACACAGAAAGAAAAAGAGAATGTGTTCCTGAAAAACTATCTTGTATGTCACTTTTAGATGTTCCATCAATAGCGGTTGGTTTTTGTTATTGCTGTGGTTGAAAGAATATGCTCTGGTTTAGATGCTTGATAAATATTTCTCCTCTAGCAATCCCACTGTATATGTGAGAATCTAGATAGATGTTGTAATTAACTGTCCCATTTTGAAAGCATGTGATACTTATAAAAAGAGCGTGTTGATGGCTTGTTAAAAACAATATTCAAACAAGCAAAAGCAATGGATTCCTAATACCTGGATATCCAGTTAGCTTAGGTAGTTAGAGACATACTCTAAAGGTAGCAAGTGCATGAATCAATGTCTCCATGAAGCAGTTAAATTTAATCTCTTCCACTGACACAGTAAATGAACATTACGTTGAAATCCTGTCTTGCTAATGTCTGTTATTAATCATAAGAAGTAGTGAGTAAGAAAGTTTAACTAACTGCTGCCAACTATACAAAATAAAAAGTAATTCCAAGTGCATACCCTAATGATGATAAATCATCATTAGGGTATGCACTTGTATACAAAATATACAAAATACAGCATGTTCTATACAAAATACAGCATATTGTCAAACAGGTTTCGGAATTTAAATATCTAGTGTATGCAATTTCAGAGTGCATTAATGTCTCATTGCAAACCTGTGAAAGAGTATTTCAAAAGCAATGTCTTCCCTTATGACTTAAAGATTTAATTGCATTAATTCATGGATATAAAATCCCTTTTCTGTACACCAAGCATATGTGTCTAATTAATGTTAAAGAGAGATAACACCAGAACTTGGCGTTTATGAAGCATGCTGCACTTCCTAATAACTTTACTAAGATATTCTAGAAAGTTTAATTAAATTCTCTATCATGGTAGGTGAACTTATTTAAAGAAATAAATAAAGGTATTTAGGAGGAATGGCTGCCTTGGGCCTTCCTCTGTGAAGATTTTTGAGTATTTGGAAAAATGTGACAGAGCTATACCAAAACAAGAGGCCAACACCTTTGGTATAAGATGCGTTCAGAAGTGCTACCACATGATCCTCCACACCAGCGGTTTTCAAACTTGCTTCCTTTCTTATAAGCTGTGGAAACACTCCCTTGTATCCTTCCAAATGATATCTTATTTGGACCTGTAGTACGTAAACCAGATAAAAATAGAATCTCTCAGGTTGAAGTAAGAGTGGCGGGTCTAGGACAGCCTAATACTGTCTGACCTCCCATCAGTCTCATATAACCAGTCTCATATACCACTGACCTAATCTATGCACGGAAACACACTTTGAGTGAGGGGATAGCAAAGCGAGGTAGGTCTTAAGATCCAGACTAGAGCTGGGAAGGCGAGCCCAGCCTGCACTCCTACCCCAGCTCTCTTGTTTGCTAACTGTAACCTAATAAGTGACTAAATGTGTCTTGTCGCCATTGTAAAATGGAGAGGGTGATCTCAATATCTAGAGCATAGGGGTTCTGTGAAGCCCAAAGAGAAAACATATATGAAGTTCTTAGCACAGTGTTGAACATGTCAGGTGCTCAATAAATGTAAATGTTATCAATAAATAAAGAATTAGAGTTAAAAAAATAGAACTGCCATATGATCCAGTAATCCCACTACTGGGTGTACATCCAGAAGAAATAAAATCAGTATGTGGAAGAGATAGGTGCACTCCCGTGTTTATTGCAGCACCGTTCACAATAGCCAAGATATGGATTCAACCGAAGTGCCCATCAGCAAATGAATGGGTAAAGAAAATGTGATATATTTACACCACGGAATACTATTCAGCCATAAGAAGGAAATCCTGTTATTTTCAGCAACACGGTTAAGCCTGGAGGACATTATATTAAGTGAAATAAGCCAGGTACAGAAAGGTGAATACTGCATGATCTCACTTATAGGAGAAATCTAAAAAAGTTGATCTCATAGTAGGAGAGGGTAGAAGGGTGGTTACCAAAGGCGGGGGTGGTTGCGGGGAGGGGATGAGAAAATGTTGGTCAGAGGGTACAAAATTACAGTCAGGAGGAATAAGTTCAAGAGAACTGAGAACAATTGTACAGCATGAAAACTATACTCAATGACGGTATATTGTATTCCTGAAAAATTCTAAGTAAGTGGATGCTGTATTCTCACTGCAAAAATTAAGACTGTGTGGTCATTCATATGTTAATTAGCTATATTCACCCATATATATATATATATATATACTTCAAAACATTGTGAGGTACGTGATAAACACTTTCAATTTTATTTGTCAATTTAAAAATAATTAATTTTTTAAAAAGAACAGAATGAGAGTAAACAACCATCGTGGATTGAGAGTATCGCAGCCAATCTATGAGATTAATCTAGAGTTTCTTAAATGATGGTGTCATGTACAGTGTCTCTCATCTTCAGGCAACATTGTTCCCTTAAACAGGGATTCGAGAATATTAAATATCATCATAAAAGATGATTTATGAAGCTTATCACTGCCTGGCAAGTTTCCATGCAGGAGCTAATGAAGACTTGAGTGAGGAATTCATTACCCTCCTTGTGAAGTGTGAAATGTTTGCCATTTTAATTTTGTTCGTTCTTCCAATGGTCAGGTGACTCTGCAAATTAATGAGGGTTACCGCTGGTTGTAACTTGTGTCCACCAATTGAATGAAGGTAAATCATTCACTAAGGTATGAGAGAAAACAGATGACGAGTTGATACGACCTCGTTTATTGGCTTCAGACACTGAGCGTTGGCAGTTAATAGAGGAAAGAAAAACATATAGAAGATCAACATTCAGAATGTTTAATTAATCAAAATCATATATTGCAAAACTCAGCATAATTCTTGGCAGAGACTAAACACCTAACATATAGTTACCATTATCATCACAATCAATATCATCTCTACTGCTTTGTCATTCCAATAACCTCTTCCTAACTCAGAGGGTGTTTTCTTCCCCACAATTCACAAATTTCAAGCTATGTCTATTAAAAAAAAAAAAGGCTCCTACTTAGATGGCACCCATAAAAAACAGATAAACCATCTTATGGCTAATGTGTCTAAAATCTTTTTTTTTTTTTTTTAAGAAAATAAACATTAACTTAGATTAGAATTTCAAGTTTCAGTAAGTTTCAAAAAGTGTTTTCTAAGGCATCAGTGACCCTCATTATATGACATTACCTTTCTGAATTTCTGCTCTACATATCTTAGACATGAATAAACTGAGAGAGGCTGAGGTGGCTTGCCTGTGATCAAGGATTGGAGAGGTGCAAGAAAATGAGAAATCAAATCCAGTTTGACTCCTGGACCTGCCTGTCTGATCCTTTGGGGGGATTTCTAAGAGCCAAGATGATAGTGTAATGATACTCTGAAGAGATAGGTAGATATGTAGGTAGGTAGACAGATAGATAGATAGATATGTAGATAAGTAGATCGATATATAGATAGAAATGTGGATAAGTAGACAAACACAGACATAAATATTTAAATATATACTTATTACCTATTTTATCATTCCAGTGTTGCTCCAGCTATTGCACGAAACTAACAGTTGACAAGTAGACAAGTGAGATAAAACTATCTTAGCACACCAGAGCTCAGAAAGTTGCTGCCACATTTTGCAATCAGTTGACAGCAAAGATGATTCCAAGTCTGATAATCCAGAGAGGACCATGACATTTTCTTTATTATTGCACTGTACATGAAGCTCTTAGTTTGATATGTTTTAAACGAAAAAAGGAGTGATGTTAATGGTTATCTGTACTCACTGTGCACTGAAAGCTATTAAACAAACTGGGTGAGATTTCTTGGCTTGAGGTTGGTGTCGTTTCTCCAAGTCCAGGCTTTATTTCCAGAGGCTCGTGGTTTGGAATGCCGGTCTAGAGTTGGCATTCCAATTCGCCCTCGGCCTGCCACAGCTAGATTGAATTTGCTGTTTCTGGACTCAAATGCTGAACAAGATCCTGGTGCCTCAGGTAGGGGATGTTTGACCATAGACGAAGAAAACTCTGTCTGCAGTCTCCTTTGCTCAGAGAAAGGAATCACCCATTAATATGTGGTGGCACTACAGTGCAGGCATTGAGCTCCTGTATGTAACATATTAATGCACTAGTGTTTAATTTCTTCTATGGAAAAATAAAGTGTATTTCCTCCCATAAATTTGTCCAAATAGAGCAGATATAAAGTACTAGCAGTAAGGTCATAGAATTAGCCTTCCTACAGCTCTGACACCTTGGGAGTTTACATTGCTCGGGGTTTCCAGTGGATTTCTGAAAACACTCTCTTAGCCCTTTCAATTTTACATAAAGGATGACAGCATAAACAAATGGGATATTAAGGATAGCATCACAATTCTTCAAAGCATAAACATTTAAAAGGTGACTAGTGTATAATAGACTTTCTAAAAAAAATTAATCGGATCTGGGGGGATTATAAAATAAACCAGGGAGAAATACTGTGGAGAGTGCAGACCGGCACAGCACTGTAACTTCCTTGAACGGTGGGCTCATCCCAAAATCATTTGCAAAATTACATTTTGAAATTCCCAAGTTCGTCCTCTCCTTGCCCTCTGCCATAACAATGTCCTCATCCCCATTTTGACCGAAATAAATCAATGAAATTGTCTACAAAGTTTCCTTGAACCTCTCCCCAACCCTGAGACATTCCTACTATGAATGCTTGCTGGAAATTTCTTGATAGTGTTTTACAATGTTCAATCTTTTTAGTTCAAGTTCATTCAAGGTAAGATTCAACTCTGCATCTCCCCCAACCCCTCTGCCCACCTTAGTAAACTGTGTATAAAGTTCTTTCATTTATTCTGCAGCGTGGATTTTAGACATTGGAGCAAATTTTTGATGGTGTGTAGTAGAGGAGAAGGGACAGGATGGAAGGATGAAGTGGAAGGTAAAGTAAGAAGAGGCACATGTCCCACTTTTGCTTATGGTCAGTCCTTTTGGGGTTCCATCCGGGAATGTAAAAGAGTTGAGGTTTTCCTTCCTGATTCACAGTCACTTCCAACTTCTGTCCTTAGATGATCCTAAAAATTATCACTTTAAAAGACAGACATCACCTCTTTTAGTTAATCCAGCAAGTACATTTTCACTGGCTAATAACTAAAATAGGGAAATACTGTATATGAAGACTGTTCATTTGTTTGATGTTCCAAATCTTTGTTTTTGCCAGAACTGTCTAGAAACAATTATATAGTGACCATGTACTTAAGCAGAGTTAAGCAAATCGCTCTTTACTGTAAAAAGTAAAACAATGTTTATTTTCTCATCAGAAGGATTTGGTCATTGATTGAGAAGGGAGAGAGAAAATCATGCATTTGGGGAACAACATGTTTGATGGTTGATCCAAATACATACATTATAATTAACTTCTCCTTTAGTTTTTAAGAAGTGCTGGGGAAGTAAGAGGGATCTTACATCACACAGACTCATGTAAAATGAACACAGTGGTGAGGAAATTTTCTCAATTCATTCTGAAATGCAATTGTAATGTAGTTGGCCTCACTGCACAGAAGTTGAAACCAAATACACTACTGAAGAAGAAAAGGCAGATAAAGTTATGTTCTAACCCAAATTTAATTTACTTCTCTGGTCTCCATTTCTCTCTCTGTGGTCTCCATTTCTCTCTCTATAGCTGCTGTGTCAGAAATTTTACCCATTCCAGATTTTTCAGCTGTTGCCCCTGCAGGGAAGACTCCTGAATCACAAGCTCTGTCACCAACTTATCCTGAATTCCACAACCATGTTGGCAATCATTCCCTAAATAATTCTATTGAAATGTCTTTCTTTCAGCTCATGCTAACCTTAAATAAGCATTTTTACGTATTCTTTAAAATTGGTAGTCTGGTGTAGATTTTTGATACTAGCATTTTGCCAACATGGACACATCTATAGATTTCATTCAATCCTCATCTTTGTTCAGTTGACAAATTCTGCTATTACCTCCTTCAAAAGAGGTAGTAGATTTGGATTTTTCTCTCCATTATAGCATCAAAGCTGCAAGTTTGCCTTTTATTATTATTATTATTTTTTTGCCTATAATAGCTTCTAGTACTAACTGCTTTTGTTTCTATTCTTTGGGCCATGCAGTTAGCATTTGGTCAGGTACCACCTTTTAGGATATCATGTAAACTTAAAAAATACAAATTATAATTGTGTTTTCTAAAAGTGTGATCTTATTTCCCCAATTTGTTTTTAATTTTTATTATTTATTTATTTTAAAATTTTTATTATTTATTAATAGTAAATAGTATATTGATTCTTACAAATTATGATATTTCTTTATGCCCCTTGCCTGACCTATCACTTCCCCAAACCCCTCCTTCCTTCCCCTCCCATCTCTTGTATCCTTGGATTTGTTCTCTCCTGAAAGTTCAACATATTGTCTTGGTATTTTTTTTTCTTTCTTTCCTTCCTACCTTCCTCCTTCCCTCCCCCAAATTTGCATTTAAGAGCTTTCAGAAACTCCTCTCTAGCTGAAGACCCAACATACCTCAAAATACGTGCTTTCGTGTTGATCTCTGTTGGTGATTTTTAGTGTTGCTTCTTTTGAGAGTGACTATTAGACATGACGAGGTCCCTAGTATACAAAGATCATAGGTTAATGTATGTCTTTTATTTATTCATTAAGGTACTGATCATTTTTGCCAAAGGCAGAACAACTGAAGCTTTCAGCAGAGGTAGTTAAATACTGCAAGATTTTCTCCAGAAAGATACCGCTTTGCAGTGCTGTGAATCATAGCTGTGAGAGGCTTATCTACAAAAACAAAAATAAAACAAAACCAAAAAACCAGACCCAATGGTTTTGGTTCTTTTATCACACGTTATCCCCACCCACAGTCCTTGTTTAAGGCTCCTAATTCCCACCGTCCTCTACCATTACATTACGCAGACTGTTCTAAAACAGGTGGCACCGTCATTAAAATATGTACTATTCTTTGTTCCTGCTGAAAATATCAAATGCTTGTGGGCAATGTGAGTGACCACATGCAGACGCCAGTCACACAAATTCTCGCTCTAGGTGACTATGCTGGCAAATGTGTTATTTTGAATTCCATGTGGTATCCAAGCAGGGGACACCTCTTTCCCATAGACTCCTCAATGACTAACTTAAAAGTGTGAGATGCCATCTGCTGGAAACTGATAATATGGACTATGATATTCTGCTCTGATAATTGGGCTATGTCTACCAGCCGGACTGTAAAACTGATGTTCATCGTATTTCTTTTCTCCTTCTCCTATTTTACAAGGATGGTGTATGCATGGAGTTATTGAACTACTTAGGAAAACTCCTGTATCTCTTTGTTCTAAGCAACTTTCTATTATAGGATGTAAATTTGATATAATGATAGTTTTTTAGAATGAGGAGGCTGATAGGAGAGTGAATAAGTCAGTCCCAATGCATAATCAATTATAAGAGATACATCTTAATTTCAGGAATGTTAGAAAAAAAATTACACCTTAGCCTTTCAGAAAATTAGATACTATAACTGTAATGTTCACTTTAAATTTATCATGAACACAATTGTCACAGTCAGAATGATATCATAGGTCAACTGAATGTTTGAATGTTTGAAATTTGGTCAATTACATAGGATAACATATAATGGTATTTGAGAATGTTTTGCCTTATACAGTCCTCTATAAGATAGATATTTGCAGAATTAAACAATGATCACACTTACAAGTCAGCCTGTGTCTTGGAATGGGTTAGCCATTCCAACAACGTACTGTAGCATTAGGATATAGACTGACAAATTCCACATATGCTTGACACATAGTAGGTGGTTAATAAATACTGTCTGACACATGGGCTTAAATTTAGTTTTGAGCTTATGGGTCTATTGACTTTAAGGGTTGTAGTGGACTCTTGGGGAGTGTGATGTGTATTGTTTTAGTTCATTTCCTTTATTTGAACAAACAAAACAAATTTATGCTTTAGAATGTGCTTTGAAATGATGGCTTACCTCATTCTGCTCTTTGGATAATTAAAATTACCAGAAATGTCTTTATTTCTTACAGTGCACCATATGAAAGGTAATCTACCTGTGTAGGTCATCTTATTGATTAGAGTGCATGTATGGTAAGACAATCCAATTGATGGCTATATAAATTGTCAAAGTTTACTTACAAACTATAGAGTGGGTTATTTAGACCTCACATAATAATTCTACTCAAATTAGTAGCATAACTTAAAGCTGTAATTTTAAGAAATTTTTTTCACCCATGGAATGCCTATATTGATACCTGGGTCCCATCCAAAAGATTAGAATTTTGTCTGTGTCCCGGTATCAAAATACTATTTGTAAAATTTCTATTGACTCTATTTTCAGGCAAATGTGAGAACCACTGCTCAAAACAGTGGTAGTAAAAAGAACTTCAAAAATAAATTGCTTTCCTGTTTTTCCCCTTAAAGAATTTTTATCAGTGTTCTAGAGGGGACAGTTTCTACAGTTTCTATCACAGTGAGACCATTTCTTGAGAAGACAGATGTGAGGGGTAACTTGTGTGCATCTCACTGATATTTCTGCGAAGGTGGAATGACATGTCTGTTACCTTGGGCTAATGAATTTATTAGGAAAGAAAAGGGTAACATGTTTAAAAGTCATTTCAATTCATCCCTTCTGTACTGTAAAATCTCCAAGTCTCAAAAGAAGTTGTTTGATTCTGAATACAAAGCATTACATTAAGTCGTGAAAATGTGCATGTGTATAAGATTGACACATACTTCTTTCCCTCTATTGTTATATATGTATTTTTAACCTAAATCACCTGGCCTACATTTCAAATTGCACTTGATTATTGTTCTCTATAGCACTTTTTAAAAGACTTTTCTTTTCAGAGCAGTTTTAGATTCACTGCAAAACTGAGAGGGAAGTACAGAAATTTCTTATAAACAGTATTCCCCCCTTATATGCTACTTTGCTTTCTTCATTTCCAGCTACCCATGGCCAACCACAATCTGAAAATATTAAATGGGAAATTCCAGAAATAAACAATTCATAAATTTTAAATTGTGGACCATGCTCAGTAGCATGATGCAATCTCATGTCACCCCACTCCATCCTGCCCAGGGCAAGATCCATCCCTTTGTCCAGCCTCTGCATGCTGTGTTCACTACCCGACTGTCAATCTTCTTGGTTATCAGATTGACTGTCACAATTTAGTAGTGCTTGTGTTCAAGTCACACTGATTTGATTTCATGATGGCCCCAAAGGGCAAGGGTAGTGATATTGGCATATTGTTATAATTGTTTTATTTTATTAATAATTATTGCTGGTAATCTCTTACTGTGACTAACAGATAAATTAAACTTTATCATAAATATGTATGTATAGGAAAAAACATAGTAGATATAGGGTTTGGTACTATCCACAATTTCAGGCAACCACTGGGATCTTGGAACATATCCCCCAAAGATAAGGAGGAGACTTCTGTTAAACCAACAAACCCATGTTGAAATATTTTGTGGTACTGTTTGATTTCTGCTGTCTCTTTTAAAGAGGCATTAGAGCCTGTAATTTAGTTTTCAACATCAGCAGTAATAGAATACTTGAATGTTTAATACTAACTGTGATGAACAATTCCAGTTTCTTTGTTATTCTTTATTCCTTTCTCCAAACTAGTGGAAGCACTCCCTAGCTGCTTAAAACAAATCCACTCGAGTTAAGGAGGCTCTTTAACAGAAGTCAGGCAAGAGGAAGTGGAAAATGTTTTTACTATCCCTTTCAGTTGCTAGATAACTCAGAATCAACTTCTATTTTTCAGAATCCCATTCCATAATTTAAGTGTCCAGGTTAAGGCATGCCTGTATTCATTGAGGAAGCCACAGTTGCACAGAGTTAAACAGTTCTCTCACCTCTGTGATATAAAATAGCACTTAATATTCCTTTATAACATTCCCTCACTGCTATTGGAGTTTGATAAATGGTACCTCTTAGAAATTTGTCTTTCTTGTTTTTTCTGGTCTAGTAACCTTAACCGTCTTGGGTCTCTAGACTAATTCTTCTAGGATGTTTTTCTTCACCTTTATGATAGCTATAAGAAGACACTGGATTTTTATGTTCCTTAGCCTCCCTGGGTTGTTTCTGTCCCCAGAAAGGCCTTAATTTGCTACACTTACCATGTGTGGATGTCCATAGAGAAAAATCATGTATCTTTATTCTGTCCTACTGGATGCTGCTTTGGATTTCATCTCTTACTGTTGACACAACTGCCATCTATACTGCACGAGCTCACAGGTCTCCTGATTAAGACAACGCAAGAGGTGGCACCAACAGTATTTCTCTTCCCCCTGAGCATGGCTGAAATCAAGGCTAGAGACTGACAGCTCTTCTCGCTGCTTGTGGTTCAACTTGAAACCACAAGGTCCAGAGGCACATGGTTTCGATTCAGTGTCTTTCTTCAGCTAACGCGAACCATTTGTTCAAGCAACTTGGGTATCTGTTTGAGAATAAGAGATCTGCCTCGATACTCCCCAGACGGTCAAATAAATTCTCTTGGCTTTAAGACAAATTCAGAAAATGCTGCCCAACAATGGCATGCGGTTTAGTTTTTTCGTTTATTTTTGCAACATGTGAAGGAATGACCCATAGACTCCTTGAAAAATCTGAAAATGCCAATCAAAAAAGTGGCAAATTAGAGAACCGTTTATTATGGAAAGTTCCTATATTACATTTAGGTAAAATGGAAATAAAATGATATGTCAAACAGGAAATAGAATTAGAGGCCTTCTAGAAGCAAAATACCAACCACTGATATTTTCTCCTAACTTTTAATTCCCCCATTTAGCTGCATTGGGAGTAAATACTATTCATAGATCTTGGGCAGTAAAGGGAAATCTGTCTGAGAAAAGATTATGTTATAGTAATTTCCAGAGTGCGTCTCATTAATCTTTTTACTTTCATGCTGCTGTTTGAGTAAATCTATCTGCTTAATTCAAGTCTTTGTTCTCATAATTCCAATGTCTTATGGCCACTGTGTTTAGTAGAAATAAGTAGTAAAATAGTACTACTATAGTAGAAAAAAGCAATTGTATTATAGTTGTAGTAAGATGCACAAATTGACTTCTAAGATATTTTACATCTATTTTTCCTATTATAGTTTTGAATGTTAAAAATTCTACTTAGCCATTTTTGGGTTAAGCATCATTTTAGTCTTTTGACACTCTTTGAAACTCAGTATAAAATACACAATAGAATAAAAATAGTGTGGGAAAATATCTGGGAGTCAATAATGATGACCAAGTATTTGTATCTAAATGTGGGAAATTGGAATCATTATTGAAAGATAAAAACTTACTTCACTAAAATACAAATCCGACAATGTAGGTTTCAATATTAACAACCACCGTTCAGAATAGTTATCTTTTCATGTTTATTGTTTTCTTCAACTTGAAAGTGTCTACAGAAAATTTGCCCAAGGGCTTTGTGACAGGCTTTGGTGGAAAACACAAAGATAGACCTGACCGTTCAATTGCTTACTCTCTGAAGGCTGCAAAGAGCATAAATATGTAAACAACAAATCATCTTGGAAACATTTTTTTATGTGTTTCGATTGCAAACACAATGGAAAACCTGAAGCACTTTGTCTTTATGGAAGAGGGGGCATTTGAGAGGAGACTTGCTTGTAAAAAATTAGTGAGATCATAAAGGCAGGTTAAAAATAATAATAATTCATAAAAATGAAGTTCGTGACTTTTCTAAGACCTCATGGGTCACTTGAAGACCTGGGTCAAGATTGATAATAATCACTGCCTATGACTTCTCTAATCTCCTTACAATACTCATACTTAGAGTGGCAATGTAGACTGTATCTCACTCATATTCCAAAAGATAAATGTGTTTTAGGTTTAGAAGGTGGGGTATGGGAGAACTCAATCTACATTTGGATCAATGCTAACATTAGAGATATTTAAGGGCAGTTATTTCTTCATTGCTTTGATTCAATAAATATTCAACTGGACAGATATCTTTATATACTTATTTATTTATTTATTTTGTTGTACATACACTTAGCATGAGACCTACCCTCTTTACAGATTTTTAAGTGTACAATACAGTATTGTTATCTATAGGCACTGTGTTGTACAGCAGATCTTTTGTTTTTGAACTGACAAATAAAAATTGCATGTTTTGAAATATGTATGTAGTGTGGAATGGCTCATTTGAGTGAATTAACATATCCATGACCTCACATACTTATTTTTTTGTGGTGAGAACACTTAAAAAGATACTCTGAGTGGATTTTCAAAATGCAATACATTGTTATTAACTATACTCAGCATGTTTTACAATAGACCTTTTAAACTTATTCTCCCTATTAACTAATAAAGTTTTGTATCTTCTGATACAGCAGACCTTTAAAATGTATTCATCTTACACAACTGAAATTTTGTACCCCTTGATTAGCAACTCCCCAATTCCCTCTTCTCTCAGTTCCTGGCAACCACAATTCCCTTCCTTGCTTCTATGAGTTTGACTATTTTTAATACCTCCTACAAGAGGAATCATGCATGTAGTATTTGTCTTCCTGTGACTGGCTTGTTGCATTTAGCATAATGTCTCAAAGGTTCATCCTTGCCATTGCATACTGCAGGATTTCCTTGTCTTTTAAGTTCAATAGTATTTTATTGTATGCCTATATCATGTTAATTTTACACACTTATCAATCAATGAATATTTAGGTTGTTTCCACAACTAGGCTATTCTTAATAGTGCTGCAATGAACATGGGATATTTTAACAATTTATAGATATATAGATAGATGTAGATATGGCACATGTGAAGCAATTACAACAGTTCCTGGTGCCTTAATAAATGAGAGCATGTATATACATATGCATAATATATGACATATAACACTGTAATTGCTTCATATGTACCAAACCATTTAAATCTTTATTACAGCCCTATGTGAAGTATTTTTCCCATTTTACAGAAGGAAATTCAAGGCCCTGAGCTGTTAAATAACAAGATCATGCATTCAGTAAAGCTAAAGCCAGCAGTTGTATCCAAGAAGTCTGGTGGGTTAACATTTTCACAACACTGCCTGCATTCTTTTCACTACGTACACATTAACCAACACGGAGCGCTATTACTGATGGCTGTTAAAATAAAAATGATGAGAATATATGAAGAGAGAGATTTGAACTACGTAAGAACATCTCTACGAATTTGATTATTTTTAGGTGAGTTACATTTTCTGAGATATAATTGATGTTGGATAAATATTCACTGCTTCTGTGGAACCGATAGTGCACCCAGTTTCCACTTTCTTCATTGTGCATGCTGTAAATATACAGTGGCAAATCGGAGCTCCCTAATTAGTCAGGCAAACCAATTTAATGACTCGGCTTATAAATCCATTATGGTCTCAGCAATGCAGACAGAGAGGCTTGCCATTAAGAAAACATTCTTGTATTAGTTAATCTTTGAACAGCATTACTTCTTAAACATACCCCCATAACAAAGAGCACAATATACTAAACTGGTTTAACTTTAAAAAAAAAAAAATTCTGCTATGTGTCTCTATCTCCTAGTTAGGAATAAGTGACCATAAAATCCCTGAAAGTGTGAAACCACAATATATTTCCCTGTTCTATCATTAAAAGCTATTTGCAACATATATGGGAATCAGAAACAAGGGGCAGGGGGAAGGGAGAATAGCTTTAAGAATATATATAAAGGAATTATTTCCCAGCAAGGATTGGTTCTGGGAATTTTGGTTCCTTGTTCTTTAACTGTTATGGGAATCCTGAATTGACTTCTAATGTTACAACCTCTTAAATTTCTATATAGTACTGTATCATTTATATTAGCAAAATTGAGTTCATAACATCAGAGGCTGATGTCACAAAGTTAATGAAGTGAGTCTGAGACATTGGGAGATGGATATACTGTAGGTACAGTATCAGGAAAACTAACTTGGCAACCTCATAACTGAAGGGAAGTACAGATTTAGCTTTTATGTCTGTTGTTTAAGCCGGTTGGCTAGGCATCAAGACCAGCACTGGGCTGAGCTGTTCACCAGAGTTTCCAAAGTGTACTGAGTCAATCTGCTGCAAATGTAAAATCTTCAAGAGTACAAGCTTGGCAGTACAGAACACTTTTAGACTGTGTAGTGAATAAAGATGGTTAAGCTCTGGGGATGATTTTAATGAGGAAAAAAAAAAGGCAAATAGAGGAACACCTAATTGGGAATAATTTTATGCGTGTGGAATATGGAGAGGACATGGGGACATGGGGTGTGTTTATGTACACAGCAAAGTTTGGAAAAGGAAAGCTTGTTGAATTCAAAGCTCTGTTTATTTTTGACACAGCTACTTTGCAATCAGTCATCAATCTACTGTTTTGCTTAATTATGGTAGAAATGTTTTTAAAGGGATTTAAGACATAGAGTCATTACAAAGTCAGAAAGGTAATGAATTTGAATTAAAGGAAGCATTTTTACTTTCAGCGACAACATCTATAATGTATGATATATATGGATACCAGCAAATAAGAGACAAGACATAAAAAGTCCTTTGCATTAGCCTGTACTGCCTAGAATTTTGTCAGGAGCATAAAAGGTGCTTTAAAATATAATTTTAAGTTTAGTTAAAACAAGAATTTGAAGACTCATTAAGAAATATTTAATGAATTAAGTACTGATTTCATCAGGTGCTGATTTCACACTAGATTCCTTTTATTTATTTGAGTTCATCTAGGTAATAAAGTGAACTCGGTATTTTAACTCATGAAATTACATACACGGATGTCAAGATACTTATTAGGGTTGGGATTTATGTTTAGAATTGAATGGTATATATAGTCCTAATTGAAACAGTTCACCAGAAAAGAAAGGGGAAAGCATCGTACAAAGCTTTTTGGAAATCTGTAAGGTGAGGATGCTTGCACAATGGAGAGCATTTGAAGGAGGTTAAAAGCAGAGAAACAGCATTGTGATCAATGCGAGAGGGTAATGAGTGTGGATATTTATAGCAATTAATGTAATATCTCACATTCAACATGTGCTCCTCTGTGCAAGGCATTTTCCTAAGCACTCTACCTTGTTAACTCATTTAATTCTCTCCAATACCCTAGGGGTAGGTATTATTTCTATCTCTGTTTTAGAAATGAGTTGACTGAAGGACCAGAGAGGATAAGTACTCAGCTGAGGAACAGACGGGAGAACTAAAATCGAGACACGCTATGCTACAGATGGAAGACTTCAAGTGCCCAACATCTGGTAAATGTCTGCTGAAACCAGAACATCTGATATAGTCTTTATGTTCCTTGTAGATTATATTTTGCCTAATATGAAGCAACCATGGGTGGAAGCTGTTGTACTTAACTTTTATCAGCAAGAGAGAGAGAGAAAAAAAAACTCATGGACATGATGGGAATCTGAGAGAGAGAAAAATAAAACAAAACAAAACACCAAACATGCCATCCATTGCCTAGATGATGAAAAAAGGTAACAGTGTGGATAGTCAGAGAGGAAACTTAGACTTATAAAAGTGAATTAAATACAAACATTAAAGTGTGTGGAGGTTCCCATGAACATTTTTTTAATTATTATTTTGTGTATATGTGTTTTCAACTGAAACATATTTGTGGGGTACCACATGGAATATCAGTACTTGTATGCAGTATGCAAGGCTCAAATCAGGATAATTAGTATATTCAGCATTACACAACATAATGATCATGAACATTTCTTAAAAGCACTTCAGCTCAGAAGTTAGACTTTCTGATAAAGCAAGTTCTTACAAAAAAACTGCATCCTATATATGCCCTCCAGAAGAACAGCAAAGAGTAAGAATCAGAAATTCTCTCCTAGTAGCTAGTCTCTAATAAACACAAAAACGAAATAACATGGCCAGGAAAGTAAATATATAATTTATAGTACAACTAGACACAAATGAGTCAACATTTTTTAAGAGCAGGTGTTTACCAGTTTTACATTTTTTAAGCAACAGAATCTTAACTGTATTAGTAAGGTGCATTCCCATTAACCCAGATACGTAAAGATTCTTACGTTGGGACTTGACCAAATAATATTGTAGAATGGCAACCAAGTAGATTTTGTTGCTATTTAATCTGTGTTGAGAGTAAATAAATCATCTCTCTTCTATTATGGTCTAGACTCTTCTTCCAGGATCCTTTTTTCTCTGTCCTATCCTCTGTTACTACTGGACCATCCTTTTCTTGATTCAAGGCCTCTATTAGAATTGCAGAATGCTCTTAATCTTTGCTTGTATACTTCCTCAAATTGTGCTTTTTATTTTATTTTTTTATTTTTTATTATTTTTTTAAATTTTGTGACCAATAAGGGGATTGCAACCATTGGCGTGGTGTCATCCGCACCGCGCTCAGCCAGTGAGTGCACTAGCCAACCCTATATAGGATCCGAACCCGCGGCAGGAGCCCGCTGCACTCCCAGCGCCGCACTCTCCCAAGTGCGCCATGGGGTCGGTCCGTGCTTTTTATTTTTATTTTTATTTTTTATTTTTTATTTATTTTTATTTATTTTTTTTCATAAGCAAGTAGTTTTTATTCCATGCATTTAGATTGTTTTACCATTTGAAAAATCAATCTGTTTAATTAACTACATTAACAAAATTAAGAATAAAATGTTTAATCATCAAAACAAATGCAGACATATTACTTGATAAAGCTCAATACTTATAAAAATGCTTGACATACTAAGAATAGAGGAAACTTTCTTCATATGATAAAGGCTCTATTACTATCATCATATTCAACGGTAAAATATTAAAAGCTTCCTCTGAGACTGAAAGTGATATAAGTAAATAAAAGGTATACATATTTATTTATTTATTTATTTATTTTTAAGGAGTAAACATGCTTTTATTTTTATCTATTTATTTTTATTTTTTTTAATTTTATTTTGTCGATATACATTGTGGCTGATTATTGCTCCCCATCACCAAAACCTCCCTCCCTTCTCCCTCCCTCCCTCCCCCCCAACAATGTCCTTTCTGTTTGCATGTCGTATCAACTTCAAGTAATTGTGGTTGTTATATCTTCTCCCCCCCCCCGTTTTGTGTGTGTGTGTGTGTGTGTGTGTGTGTGCGCGCGTGCGTGTGCGTGTGTGTGTGAATTTATATATTAATTTTTAGCTCCCACCAATAAGTGAGAACATGTGGTATTTCTCTTTCTGTGCCTGACTTGTTTCACTTAATATAATTCTCTCAAGGTCCATCCATGTTGTTGCAAATGGCAGTATTTCATTCGTTTTTATGGCTGAGTAGTATTCCATTGTGTAGATGTACCACATTTTCCGTATCCACTCATCCGATGATGACTGCCTCTTCAGCAAATGGTGCTGGGATTACTGGATATCCATATGCAGGAGAATGAAACTAGACCCATACCTCTCACCATATACTAAAATCAACTCAAAATGGATTAAGGATTTAAATATACACCCTGAAACAATAAAACTTCTTAAAGAAAACGTAGGAGAAACACTTCAGGAAATAGGTCTGGGCACAGACTTCATGAATACGACCCCAAAAGCACGGGCAACCAAAGGAAAAATAAACAAATGGGATTATATCAAACTAAAAAGCTTCTGCACAGCAAAAGAAACAATTAACAGAGTTAAAAGACAACCAACAGAGTGGGAGAAAATATTTGCAAAATATACATCTGACAAAGGATTAATATCCAGAATATATAAGGAACTCAAACAACTTTACAAGAAAAAAACAAGCAACCCAATTAAAAAATGGGCAAAAGAGCTAAGTAGGCATTTCTCTAAGGAAGATATACAAATGGCCAACAGACATATGAAGAAATGCTCAACATCACTCAGCATCCGGGAAATGCAAATCAAAACCACATTGAGATACCATCTAACCCCAGTTAGGATGGCTAAAATCCAAAAGACTGTGAATGATAAATGCTGGCGAGGTTGCGGAGAAAAAGGAACTCTCATACATTGTTGGTGGGACTGCAAAATGGTGCAGCCTCTATGGAAAATGGTATGGAGGTTCCTCAAACAATTGCAGATAGATCTACCATACGACCGTGCTTTTTAAATACTCCGCATTGATCAACAGTTTCCTAACGCACACTTTCTTGATAGCTAGCTGTTTGACTCATTACCTGGGAAGGCTGCGTAAAGTTGTAGTTTTTTTTTTTTTCCCCCTCTCTCTCTCTCCATCTGTAACATTCCATCTTATATTCTCTCTATTTTCAATATTCAGTTTACTATGGTGAAGCCTTATAATAAATTTATGTTTGTTTGGAAGCATTACTTCTCTCTTGGAAAACAAACTAAAAAGAAATAACCCGTGAAGTAGATCGATGGCCATTTCTATGTTATGGTATTGAACACTTTTCTAGCCCTACCAATGCATACATTTCTGGAACAGGACAACTTTTAATTTTTTGGTGTTAACATATTTGCTTTCTTTAGAAAAAAAATGCTTGCTTTTACCTATTGTCAATGATGAGGGAATGAAATGGACCCACTCGTACTGCACTGACAGGCTGTCAACTGGGGAAAAAATCCTTTTGGAAAGCCATTTGACAACATTTGTCAAGACCCTAAAAATCTCCCTTGACCCTTTAATTTCACTTCTGGGAATTTATCCTAAAGAAATACTGAGTACAGAAAAGCTCTATGTAAAAAGTCAGAGTAATGCTATTTAACATAGCACCCTGCCTGAGAAAGAATACACGATAAGCATTCAATAATATGAGAATGGTCAAATATAAGGTAGAACCACAATAAAATATTATTCTGTAATTAATCTTATGCTTAAAAAAGAATTTGCATTAACACAAAATAGAATTTTTATATAAAGTTTGGGAGAACATAATTACAAGTTATATATCTAGTATGATCATAACTATGTAAAATACACACCGAAAGAAGGGCTAGCGTAAAATACACCATTAACTTAGCTGATTGAGTTTGGATGATGAAATTACGGGCAATTTCTTTTTCTGTTCCTTAAATTTAGCAGTAGTACAATAACAGGCATGTTCCAGTTAAATAGCGAGAAAAAAAAAGTAAGTTCAATTAAGAAAAAGTTTTCCTACTTAAGACTTTTAAAGTTAACTCTTGAAAAGATTTTTCTTTTGGTAAAGAAGGAGCAAATTGACTAAAGGGTTTTTTAGCAGAGGTGATTGGAAAGCAGTAGCTCAATGAGGCAGCTTTATAAAGACTGGGTTGACCTACAGGACATTGGGGAGATATGACCTTGAACACCCCAGACAACATTAAACTCCAGGTTACAGCTGACTGGAGTCCTGAGGTTTTATTGGCCACGAGCCAGTCTGCAGCCCGCTCTAACCACCCTAGTATTTTATAACATTGTAAAGACTGCATTGTTTGAAACATTTCAAAATTTTACACACAAGCTGGCGGTCATCCAAAGCCATTTCCAATGAGCCAAAACTATCAGCAGCCACCCACCTCCTTGGCTATGGCTGCCTGATTAATGATGTTCTACCAACAGGGTCCTCCCTTAGAACATCTACACTGGGAGACCCCAGGACAAATACGATCTTTTAGATTTGTAAATTGTCTATACATTTTGCAGCTGACTTTTTTTTTTTTTTTTTTTTTAACATAGATGGAACTTTGGAAAGTAGAGGTCTGGTGGGGTGTGGTGTGGCTTGGACTGGCTGAATGCAACAGGCTTTAACTCAATAAAAAAAGGAAAGGATGCTCTCTGTCACAGACACTGCTCTTGCTTGAGGATGTTTGTTATGGCACGTAACTTTTCTAAGCTACTCGAGTTCCACCTTCTCACCCTTTCTCTTTTTTCCATTGCCCCCTTATGCAGACTTATAGCTTACCCCACGGGCTTAGGACCGAAGTTTTTTAAAAGTAAACATAATATTAAATATTCTTCATTGATCGTTTTAATTTTAAAATGCATGATTTATACAATACTAAGTGTGTGTAAGTCTTTCACATCATAATGCTACTTATGTACTTACTATGTGCCAGCTCTATGCCAAGCACTTTACATATTTGCATACATTAACTCATGTAATCTTTGCATCAATGCAAGGAGGCAGTTATGATTTTTATCCCCATTTTACAGATGCGAAAATGAAGGCTTAGCAAAGTAAAGAATGTTACCTAAACTTATTTCCATGGTTTTTAATTGGTAAAGCCAAAAAATGAGCCAATCATTGTGGACAGAGCATGTATGTGCTAACTGCTGTTATGCTGCCACTTATGGTCATTTTCAGCCTTAAATTTTCTAACAACCTTCATCCATAACATTCAGAATTTTTATGTTGAATATGTATTTAATATTCCTTTACTGTTTCACTAAAACAGAAGATACAAACTCCTCACAGAGAGACAAATTTTTCCAAAGCTGTAGTTCAGAGAAGAAAATCTATCTTCAGACTCTGATACTAGTTTTCTATTCTTACTGGGAAACAATAGCTTTGTTTTTCTGTTTGTTTTTCTCACTTAAAATATATCTTATCTTAGTTTTCCAAATTATTTTTGGTCTAAATGATACAGTAACTATCAAAAACACATTTTGTCACTCTCGTTCATGATATGCAACTTTGTTTCACTTCTAATAATGTTATGTACTAGATTGACCTTGTAAAAATGAAAATTCTGCATGGTCAGGAAGGAAAGCTGACTCATTCCCCTCCTATAATCATGCCTTGTCTATCTGGAGGGTGGGGAATGGAAATAAATAAGATTTTACTATTGCCACTGAGACATTCCAATCATTTCAGTCAATAGCTTTCTTTCAATTATATAAACCTCGACTGTGCATTTTTTAAACCAAATTACAGTAGAGGATAAAATGAACCCCAAGGTTCACAAGGAAGAGTCCCTAACACCATAAACAGCCCCATATGAACACTTTACTCTAACTGATATGCAACTGATATGCAAAAACTCACTTTTTTCCTCATTTGTAAAATAGTTAAAATAATATCTATATTGTGACATTGTCTTAAGGGTTAGAAAAATAATATTTGCAGAGTACTTCATAGAGTGTCTGGAAAATAGCAGGCCTTCAGTAAAGGGGAGTGAGTATTATTTTTGTATGTGTGTTATTTTCCTTTATCATTGACCCTGTGAAGATGAAGATCATTGGTACCTCAGGAGGCACCAGATATCATAAAAGACACAGCATAACATAGGTCATTGCAGTATTACAGACGCTGATATCCATAAGAAAACTAGTAACAGCAGAGGTAGGAATATTATCCATTATCTAGTACTATTCCTCTGAAAAAGCTCAGGTTTCACATGGATGAAGGAAATCATGGTGTGGGGGAAAAAAAACTGTGAGTATTACTTCGTTTCTTTAGGGGGCATCTTCTCTTCTGTTTTCCCAGTATACCCTTATCTAAGTAAACCATGTCTCTGATGAAGATGACACATAGGTTAAAGCTCATAGTTGGGACATCATTACTGAAGGTTTATACTCACTGAAATATAAGAGTTTTTAAGATACTCTGGGTATGGGAGAGATTAATATCAACACCCTTCAAATGTTGATGTGGTACATGTTCTGTAGCAACAGGCCAGAATTAATGTTAAAAGTACAGGCATAAGATAGAAACTCTAAACCTCTGTTAACAATCCCTCATATTGTTTCAGGGCTTCCATTACAAGCCAGCTAGGAATCCAAGCTTCAATTTCAGTGGCTAGTGTGATTTGTAAGTTGTTTTTCCATAGTGATTATTTTGTCAGGTTAAGCCTTACTGCTCAGAGATTTCTGTGCTGTAAGCCTGAATGCATCTTGATGTGTTTGCTTGTGCTAAATCAGGAATCGCCACTCACCAACTGAAAATCTTTTTGTTGCAGATGGAGCTTGAACAAGAAACTTACCCTTTGGTTGGATAAAGAACACTTTGAACATTTGCTTATTACAGCAGTCTCAAAACATTAGGGTGGGAGTTAAGCCCACAATTTTGTTTTAAATTAAGTGCTCCTAAAAAGTGTGAGACTAATAGCACCAACTAAAGCCAGTTATTTTTCTGGCAAGCAATATGTGAGTTTCCCCTCATTGCTAAGCCAGTAAAATTCAGCATTACTGTGGCAATTTTCCTACTGTTCGTTATTGGACTGTGTCTACACAGTACCAAAATAGCTAGATGAAGAGTAAAAACTTCAGTCATCAAGATGCTGCCAAATATTAGAACATGCTATGTTATAAGGGTTATCAAGATGTTTCATTGTACGTTCCTCCTTTTACCACATATTTTGGCATTGTGTAGATGCCAACTTAAACTTCACCCCTAAGGACGTTTCATGGATTAATAATATTCAGAATGGAATAAGAGAAGGAACATCGGATATATAACAAAGAGGGCATCTCAATCCAGATCTGTACTTCTTCTGTCTCTTTTATGTGAGACAAAAATAATTTCTTGTTTTGAGTCTGCCAAAACCATGTATCCTGGATTTATAAGTTCTACTTCACACTTTCTTTAAGAAGCCTATCAGATAATTACTTATCCATTTAGATAACCAGCTTTCAAAAGATAGAATATGTCCATCAATAATAATAAACATGTGTTGAATATTTACTACCTTCCAAGCATTATGCTAAATGGCTAGACATATATAAAAAGCAAGGTATAGTTTTTGCTTCTTAGGGATAATTTCCATTGGAGACAGAGAATGTATTTATACATATGGATGACAGATACATCTTAAAATATAATATTATTTGCTAAAATAATAAACAAGAATTACTACTGAACATGGTGAACACATCATAGTTTGTGGAAGAAACTGCAAAGACCTTGCTGATGATATGAGGCTTGAGTTGGGTTTTACAGGAAAGAAGTTACCTTGGTACGTAGAAAAGAGGACAGAGGCTTTCCAGCCCAGGGGAAAAGTAAGGGGTCTAGAGAGCACAGTGACCATTCATCCCAGTTTGCCTGCAACTTTCCCAGTTTTAGCATTGAAAGTCCTGTGCTCCAGGAAACCTATCAGTCCTGGACAAACTGGGAGGGTTGGCTACCCTATGAGGAACACGACAAGTTCAAGAAATAATAAGCAGACTAAATTGGAAGACTTATTTAAGGTGGAAAGGGAAGAAGAAACTGGAAAGGAGTGGTTTGGACCACATGTCAAGCAAGGACTTTGAGTCACTTTTTGAGGCATTCAAAATGTATTCTGTGTTTAACAGGAGAAATTGCAGATGCTTTATTTATAAGAGCATCTGAAATTCATAAAGAACTGTTTTAGAGCGATCAGCCAAATTATAGTATATTGATGTATTTAACTAACGCATTTATTGAACAAATATGAGAGTGCTTAAGAAAGTTCATGAAAAATAGAATTAAAAGATAATATGAATCTTTCCATGAATTTTTTTGAAGTACTCTCATATTTATTGAGTACCTATTGTGTTTTATAAATTGTTCTAGACATTGGGGAAGATGCAGCAGTAAGAAAAAAAAGTTGTTTACATAGTGCTTACATTCTGGTGGCGGGAACAAAACAAACAAATGATTATAAAATGATATGCCAGGATAATACATCAGTAAAGCAAGATAAAAGGATAGGAAGTGATGGGCAACAGGGTACTATTTTAGGTAGAGTGCTAGAAGAGACCTCTTTGATAACATTTGAACAGAGGCCTGAGCATAGTTGAGGATCAAATCACGTAGATAATCAGACGTGATTTCAGCTCGAGGGAAAGTATGTGCAAAGGTCCTGAGGTGGGACCATGCTGTGTGTGTTTGAGTAACACCGAGGGGGCCCTGTGTCAGTAGCAGAACAAGTAAGAGAAAGAGTGGTAAGAGTTTAGGTCATTTGATACCCGTGGGTGGCCAGATTCTGCAGGGCCTGTAAACTTTGAGGACTTTTGATTTTTAGTGAGATTGGGATACAAAGAGCAGATTGGAGGCTATTTTGTTATTAGCAATGCGATGGAGAATTTGAGAACAGAAGGTAAGTGTGGATGATATGCTGGAATGAGAATATGTTAGTATGATATTTTTGTGAGAAGAAATTTATTTATTACCAATATGAGAAACATGTATTACCCACTCCAATGACTCAATCTATCACACCGTAAAAGGCCATTCATATAATTATTTGGGAGATAAAAATCATTTTATTAAAGTGAAGAAGCCACATTCATGCATATCTTAATATGTTAGTAAAAGCCTTCTAATCAGGTATGGTGCAAAAATCCACAAACAGCAATTAAATTTTTATATGTTAAAAGGATAAGCTGAAAATAATGATTCCTTTGAATCATAAGGTGAATTTCAGTTAATATTTCTTAGTGATAGACACTCCATAGGGCACATTTAGTGTGTTTGATTTTACTTGGGTAGATTTTTAATTAGAACATAAAACTAAAAATAAAAAAAGCATACCTGCAAACTGCACCCCATATTCCCATGGGTATTTTAACATTTAAAGATTATATAAATATGAGTTACTACACTTTTTCATATAAATATGAGTTGTACAGTTCATATTTTTAACATTTAATATTTTTGAAAAAAATATTAATTTACACACAAAATGTCATATTGCTTAATCTTCCCAAATACATTTATTTACTTGGCAATAATTCTGCTTGATTAGAGCTTTCTCAATATCATCTTTTCCTCCTTACTTTGGAAGCAGTTATTTTATGAAATTGCAGAATCACATGCGAATGTAATTTTAGGATCACATATTTAATCTTCCATAATTCAAGAAAGTGAAACATAGGGTTTTCATAACAGCATTGCTTTCCAAAAAATTTTTTATGCCTCCCAATACAGTGTGTATTCAGAACACTTACCAGCAGTCCATGAATAATATATAATCAATATTGGGCAAGCTAATCTTACCAGGAAGCTCTTAATGTTCTCTGACTTGTTTTTTGTTTGTTTGTTTGCTTGAAATTAAATTTTTATATTGAGATAATTGTAGATTCATATGCATTTGTAAGAAATAATATAAAGTGATTCTATGCACCCTTTCTCCACTTTCTCACAATAGTAATAATTTGCAAAACTATAGTACCATATCACAATCCGAATTTCCACACTGATACAGTCAAGATACAGAGTATCTCCATCTACACAATGACTCATGTCACGCTTTTATATCCATATCCATTTCCCTCCTGCCACCTCCCCTCCTTAACTTCTGGAAACTATTAATCTGCTTCCATTTCTATTTTTTTTTTTATTTCAAAAATGTTACATACATACTATAAAAGTGCAGTATATAACCTTTGGTATTGGCTTTTTTCACCCAGCATAATTCTCTGGAGATTCATGCAGATTGATGTATGTATCCATAGTTTGTACCTTTTTATCACTGAGTAGCATTTGATGGTATGGATATATGTATTTGTTTAACCATTCACCTGTTGCATGACATCTGGATTGTTTTCAGTTTTGGTTTATTATGAATAAAGCTACTATAAATATTCACACACAGATATTTGTGTAGAATAAGTTTTCATTTCTCTGAGGTAAATGCCCAGAAGTGCAACTGTTGGGTGGTATGGTTATCAGATGTTTAGTTTTGTAAGAAACTGTCAAACTGTTTTTCACAGTGGTCAGATCATTTCACATTACCACCAGCAATTACTGAGAATTCCTGTTGCCACATCCTCACCAACATCTGGCATTGCCAGTTTTTAGGACTTTAGCCATTTTAATAGGTATAGAGGGGCACTTACTTATTGTTTTAATTTGCAAATCTTTAATGACATAATATTGAACAAAATGTAATGTGTTTATTTGCCATCTGTGTGTATTTTTGTGTAAAATATCTCTTCATGTGTCTTGCCTGCCTTTTCTTTTTTAACTATTGAGTTCAGAGAGTTCATTTTTTCTCTTTTTTTTAACTAAGTAAAAATTGTTTATATTTATGGTGTTTAACATGATGTTTTGATATATGAAGGGTCTTCAAAAGGTTCATAGAAAATTCATATTATGAAGAACTGCATGGATTACCAATTGTTTTGCACCAAAAAATAAATTCATACTATCTTGTTTAACATGTCTGAATAGGATCTATTTTGAAGCATTAAGAAGGATATGACATTTGAAAAGTACCCCTATCAGAGCAACATGAATTCTGCTAAAATTGAAGGAAGAACAAAGATCAAATTTATGGTGAAGCTTGTGTGGAAGAATGGTGAAATCACTGATTCTTTATGAAAAATTTGTAGGGACAATGCTTTAAAAAATCAGCAGTTTTTCAAAAGTTTAACTCATTTTAAGAAAGGACAAGATGATGTTGAAAATTAAGCAAGCAGCTGCAGAACATTCATATCAATTTTCAAGGCAAAAAAAAATCTTGTTTGTGCCCTAAATGAAGAGGACTGAAAATTAACAGCAGAAGCAATAGCCAATGCTTTAGTCATCTCAATGGGTTCAGCTCACATAATCCGGACTGAAAAATTACAGGTGAACAAACTTCCTGTTCGATAGGTGAAAGAACTGTTGCACCCAGATCGAATGCAGTGAAGAGCAAAACTTTCAATGGAAATTTTAAACAAGAGGGATCAAGATCTTGAAGCATTTCTTTGAAGAACTGTAACAGAAGATAAAACATGGCTTTACTGGTACAATCCTGAAAACAAAGCACAATCAAAGCCATGGCTACTGAATGGTGGATGTGGTCCAGTCAAAGCAAAAGCTAACCAGTCAAGGACAAAGGTCATGGCAAGAGTTTTTTTTTTTTTTTTTTTTTGGATACTTAAGGTATTTGCTTGTTGACTTTCTGGAGGGCCAAAGAACAATAACATCTGTTGATTATGAGAGTGTTTTGAGAAGATTAGCCAAAACATTAACAGAAAAATGCCTGGGAAAGCTTCACCAGAGAGACCTTCTCCACCATGAAAATGTTCCTGCTCATTCTACTCATCAAACAAGAGTAATTTCACAATAGTTTCAATGGGACATTATTAGGCATCCACCTTACAGTCCTAATTTTGCTCCTTCTGGCTTTTATTTGTTTCCTAATCTTAAAAAAATCTTTAAAGGGCACCCATTTTTCTTCAGTTAATAATGCAAAAAAAGACTGTATTAACGGGATTAAATTTCCAAGATCTTCAGTTCATTAGGATGGATTAAATGGCTTACAAAAGTGTCTTGAACTTGATGGAACTTATGTGGACAAATAAAGTTTATTATTTTTTTATCTTTTAATTTCACATTTCCATAAACTTTTTGAAATACCATCATATGTTTATATTGTGGGATGGCTGCATTAAGCTATTTAACACAAGAATTATGCCACATACTTATTTGGGTGTGTGTGTATGGTTAGAACGATAACAATTAAAATCTACTCTCTTAGCAATTTTCAAAAATACGTCATTATTATTAACTAGTCACCACGATGTACAATAGGCCTCTTTAACTTATTCTTCCTGAGTCACTGAAATTTTGTGTCCTTTGGTCAATATCTCCCCAACCTCCAAGCCCCAATCTCTGGTAACCACCATTTTACACTCTGTTTCTATAAGTTCCATTTTCTTAGAGTCCACATATAAGTGAGATCACGTGGCATTTGTCATTCTGTGCCTGGCTTATTTCACTTCCTGTTCTTTTCTTACTGTATTAGTCAGTAGTTCCAGTACAAAGTTGAAAAGGAGTGATGAACATGGAATTCCTTGCCATGTTGCTGATCTGAGTGGGAAAGATTCAAGTTTTTCACTACTGAGCATGATGCTAGCTTTGGGCTTTTTGTCAATACTCTTTATTGAGTTGAGGAAGTTCCCCTCTATTCCTAATTTACTGAGAGTTTTTATCATAAATCGTGTTGGATTTTGTCAAATGCTTTTTCTGCATCTATTATGATTATATGGTTTTTTCCTTTTTTTGCTTGTTGATGTGATGGATTGCATTAATAGATTTTCAAATGTTGAATCAGCCTTGAACACTTGGGATACTCACTTGGTCATGGTATATAATTCTTTTTATGTATTATATTTAATTTTTTAATATTTTATTCATGGGAGATGTTAGTCTCTAGTTTTCTTTTCTTATACTGTCTTTGTCTAGTTTTGAAGTTAAAGTAATTAATTAAGGCTTCATAAAATGAGTTAGAAAGTAGTCCCTCTGCTTCTGAAAGAGATTGTAGACTGTGGAGAATTAGTAAAATTTCTTTTTGAAATGTTTGCTAGAATTCACTAGTGAACCCATCTGGGCCTGGTACATTCTGTTTTGGGATGTCATTAATTACTGACACACTTTTTAAAATAGTTATAGGCCTATTTAGATGGTAAATTTTTTGTGTGTGAATTTTGGCAGCTTTTGTCTTTCAAAGAATTGGCCCCTCTTATCTAGATTATCAAATGTGGGCATAAAGTTACTCATTGTATTCCTCTACTATCCTTCTAATGTCCATGGGATCTGTTGTAATGGCCTTTCTTTCATTTCTGATATTGATAAATACATATATTTTTTATGGCTGGCTGGTATAGGGATCCAACCCTTGACCTTGGTGTTATCAGTACCACCAGCCATCCCTTGATATGAGTAATTTTTGTCTTCTTTTTTTCTTTACCTGGCTAGAGACTTATCAATTTTACTCATCTTTTTGAAGAATCAGCTTTTGGTTTTGTTGATTTTCTCTATTGATTTTGTGCATTTAATTTCATTGACTTCTGTTCTAATTCTTATTATTTCTTTTCTTCTGCTTACTTTGGATTTAATTTGCTTTTTTCTAGTTTACTAAGGAGGAAACTTAGGTTATTAATTTTAGATATTTCTTCTTTTCTAATATATGCATTCAATGCTATAAATTTCCCTTTAAGCACTGCTTTTACTTTATCTAGCAAATTTTGATGAGTTGTTTTTAATTTTTTATGTGGTTCAAAATGTTTTTAAGTTCCTCTTGATATTTTTAGTTGACCCATGTGTTATTTACTAGTATGTTTCTTAATCTCCATGTATTCTGAAATTTTCTTGTTACCATTTTGTTATTGTCATTTAAATCCATTGTGCATTATAAATGCTTAGTTAAAATGAAAAAGGCATTAAATTTGTGCATGGAAGAGATGAATAGATAATGTGTTCTGATTAATGGCAATGTGTTGTGCCAGATAGTTTTGACACTATACAAAGACTTCAGCAAGAGACATCAAGCCATTTACTACAAGTAAGGTATGGTTACACAGATTCAGGTCAATAGTAGCCTAATGGCACATTACAAGGCCTGCATCATTCACCTCACTTCATCTCATCATGTAGGCATTGAATCAGCTCACATTATCACAAGAAGAAAAAGGATTAAGTACAATACAATGAAAGAGAGAGAGAGCACAGTCACATAACTCTAATTACAGTATATTGTTACGATTGTTCTGTTTTAATTATTGTTAATCTCCTACTGTGACTAATTTCAAAAATTAAACTTTATCATAGGTATTTATATATAGGAAAAAACATAGCACATACAGAGTTTGGTACTACCCTTGGTTTCAGTCATCCACTGGGAGTTTTGGAATACGTCCCCTGCAGATAAGGGGGGATTACTATATGCTATACCTTTATAGCTATTCCACAGTCTTTGGATATTCTGTTCTGTGTTGGTGTTTTGTTTGTTTTTGTTTTTTTCTATCTTTGTTCTCTTTGCTTTTCAGCTTTTGAAGTTTCTATTAATATATCCTCAAGCTCAAATTTTTTTTTTTCCTCAGCTATGTCATCTATTAAGCCCATCAAAGGCACTTTTTTTTTTTTTCTGTTACAGCATTTTGACTGCTAGCATTCTTTGTTGTTTCTTCCCTAGGATTTCCATTTCTCTGCTTCATTGACCATGGGTTTTTGCATGCTGTCTACTTTATTCATTAGAGCCCTTTACATATTAATCATAGTTGTTTTAGTTCCTGGTCGGATAGTTTCAACATCCCTGTCGTGCCTGATTCTGATGCTTGCTGTCTTCAAATTGTGTTTTTTGTTTGTTTGATTTGCCTTTTGGTAGGCCTTGTAATGTTTTTCTTGATAGCCAGACATGATGTACCAGGTAAAAGAAACTGCTGTAAATAGGCCTATAACAATGCAGTGGTAAGATGTGGGGCAAGCAGAAGCATTCTATATTCTTATGACTTGGTCCCAGTCTTTTAATTAACCTTTGCCTCTGGACTGTGAACTTTGCAAATGTTTCTTAGTTTTCTGCAACCTTAGGTGAGATGGGTGGCTAGAGTGGGCGGGAGTTGGGTATTTCCCTTCTCCCATACAGGAGGCTAGAATTGACTAGATTTAGGTATTTCCCTTTCCTCAGGTGTGTTATGCTCTGATAATACCCCAGTAGGTTTGGTTCTGGTTAACTAGTTTCTCCTAAGGGCAGGCCTTAAGAAAAATAGAATGCTCTGCCATTTAAAAATGGTTCCTTTCTGCTTAGCCCTGATGGAAGCATGAGGGGATATTTACTGTAGGAGCATCGTCAAACTCCTGGAGGTAAATCTCCCAGTATTGTGGGGGGGACCCTATAAATGAGTCCCCCTGGGGTTTTTGACTCTCAAGCTTGTCCACACTGAGCCTCTGTTAATTCGTCAGTTACATTCTAACTTTCCTACCCTGGCACTGGTTTCTTGGGTGGTTTCTCTCACAATCTCTGCTTCTGAAACAATTGATTCTCTGTATTTTTTTGTCTGTCTGTCCAACACAGGGGGCAATGGTTCATTCTGCGTCCTCTCCTCTTTTACAGATGCAAGAAGAGATGTTGCTTTTTAGTCTATCCATCTTTTGACTTGTTAGGATAGAGCGGTGACTTCCAGTCTCCTTTCATGTGAAACTGGAAACCAGAAACCCATTTTTTTTAGACTATTTTCTCTCTGTTGTTCAGATTGTATAATTTCTATTGTTCCATTTTTATGTTTACTGATTTTTCTCCTCTGCCCCCTTCTTTCTGGTGTTGAGTCAATCCACTGAGTTTTTAAATGTTGGTTATTGCATTTTTCAGTCCTAAAAATTCCACTTGGCTCTACTTTATATCCTCTATATCTTTTCTAAGACTTTTATTTTCTGTTTGTTCCAAACATCTTTATAATTGCTTACTAAAGCATTTTTTGTGTGTGTGTGATGTTGATGGCTACTTTAAAACTTTGTCAGTGTTCTTGTCTATTGACTGCTTTTTTAAAAAGTTCGTTTGAAATCTTCCTGGTTCTTGCTATGATGAGTAATTTTTCTATTGAAACTTGGACATTTGGGGTATAATGTTATGAGAATCTGAATCTTATAACTATCTTACATTTTATATGGCTTTTTAGATGGCTATACTGACACTACTTTAGCAGTGGCGACATGTTACCGTATTACTGACAGGTAAGTGTGGAAGTCTAGTTTCCCTTCTTAGCCTGAATTGACAACTAAAGATGTGAAGCAGGGGTCCTTGTTTCTGCAAGGTGGGAGTGGATTTCTGACCCTCCATTAGGCATTCTCTGATTCCTTAATCAGCGGGAGGGGCAGGACTGTTTCATTCATGACCTCCACTGACAATGGGACAGGGAGGGGCCTCTTCATTGCTAGGTTGTTGTGAAAGTCTGGAATCTCTATTAGTCTTTCTTTGAGACCTCCCCAGTGGGGAGGAGAAATGGAAATCCAAAGGTGGAAGTCAAAGGTCTCCATGTTGTCTCCAATGACACCAAAGGAAAGGTAGGGCTTGTTTCTGCCTGGTGGGTATGAAACTCCTGGCACTCTTCTTGGCTTCTTTGACACCACCCCAGAAGAGAAGTCGAGGTGTCTCATTACAGCCTGGCGGAAGTCTAGGCTTCCCAATCAGCCTTTATTCGTGGGACTAGAGGTGGGTGCACAGTACTTTCTGTGGTTTGGGCTGGAGTAGAGTGTTTTTTGTATAAAAGTCTACTTTCTTGCTAGGTTGAACCTTTTCTGGTCCTTTGGCTAGAGAGAGTGGGCTTTTATTTGGGCCACTTTTGCCTATACCCATTGGTGTTTCTGGACTCAGCTCCAAATCTGAGATCTATAAGATACAAAGGAAACCCAGAGAACTCACTTCTTTCTTGTTCCTTGGGTCCCGATTTCCATAGGCAGTCTGCATTTTTCTCTCTACCTTTCAGAGTCTTCTTATGTTCATATTATATATAATGTCCAGGGTTTTGTTGTTGTTGTTGTTGTATGTAAGAGGAATAGGAAAAAAGCACACTACTTTATCTCAGAAGTGGAAATCTCTTTCATCCCCCTGATCTGGAAAGAAATGAGCAAAACATATTGAATTATGATATCATATAGATACAGTCAAATTTAAGACCAGAACATTCTTGTCAAGTCCTACAGTTTCAAATTTTACTTCTTCAAACTTTTAAATTCTAACACCTATCCCAATTTTATGTCCCACAAGTAACAGTTATCTAGTGGACATTGTTACCTGGATGATTCATTACTACCTGAAAGGCATCACATTTCAATATGATATAAAAATTTAAAATTGAACTCAGTATTTTCCTTCTATCTTCAGGTCACATTCATTTGTTTTTCTGATGTTTTTGTAGGAGTGGTTCTTAGTACCACTCTTCTACCACATACCCAGGTTAAGACCCTCAGAACTGCTCTTGGCAATGCTTTACTCTCTCTTCTCTAGTTTACCTCTACTATAGGACCAAAGCTTCTCAATTATGCCTCCCCTTGCACTCCTCCTTACAATTATGTATTGCTTTTAATTTATAATGCCACCACATGGTCAAAGACCCTTATCCATGGAAATATATTTCTTCATATTCTTTCTGTCACCCTCATATACCTGCTCTGATCCATTCTATAATATACTAGCCTTATTAAGCCAAACAATCAATTAGTGGCTTTTTATCTCCAAATAGTCAATGACTATGATCTTTTGAGGATTAGATTAAAAAGATATTCTGCAAAATTCTCCCTGATCCTACCAGCCATAAGAGAGCCCTACACCTTTGATTACATATCCACTTTGTTGATAACTTCCTACTGTTTTTGCTTTATATGTGACATGTCTCCTACAGCATTTCCTTGAGAACAGAACCGGCATTTTATTTACATTCAATTTCTTCTTAAAATCTTAGCCCAGACATCATATATCATATTAGTTCAAGTTGTTGAGTGAATGAATAAAGAAAAACAAAAACAATTCACAAACCTTGTCTTAAATGTTTCTTAGTTTCTTTATTTTTTTGTTATTTCTATCTCTTTAGTCTCTTCAAAATGGTAACACTTAACCCAAATGATTTAAAAATATATTGAACTTCATGAGAGGATATTATCAAATGAGTAAAGTTGCCTTCAGTTTACATATGTCCTAATGGGGATAAGAAAAGTAATGTATAAAAATGCCTCTTCATTCACAGGTGAAAAGGAGTAACTATATTTCTGTTTTTGAAAGGTGTGGGTGAAGCAGAATGTCTAAGATGGTGTAATCAGTAACACAGAATATCATCACCCAACTCAGTGGCTTCCAAATTGTCTCTAGGCAACCACAGTCCAGCCACATTAATATATCAATCCAAATGTGTAATTTTAGAAGAGCATGTAACTTGTAAAGAGAGTTGCAGACAAGGCTTTTGCTCAATAGTGACTCATCTTAGTAGATGACTTCTTTTCTGGAATCAACCAAGGAACTCTGAGTAAGTTTGCTTTGCCACGTCCCAAAGAAACCAGGGTTAACTCTCACTCAGCCTTTGCTGTGAACAGAGACTATCAGGTCACCTACGAAACAGCAATCTGTGGGCTCCTGCTTTATGCAATGATGACCTTGGCTTGCACCACCCAAATAGAATGTGCCCCAATTTATGAACTCAAGGCAATGTGGTAAACAGATCCTGTGCCAGCAGGACATCATTTCAACACCCCCTGGCACAGAAAGGATGTCTGAGCTGGGGCACACACATCATAAGCTGTATTTTGGTCTGGACAATCTGGGAACTCAGTAGCAACGATGTCATAGAACCATGAGCATCATAGACAGCCTGACGTTCCTTTAAGTCAGCCACTTGTTAAACTCCTGAAAAGTTTCTGAAACGAGTCACTTTACGACATGATCAACATCCAAACGTGGTCTGGAAACAAAGCCAATGCAAGTTGTTAGATGAAGTGCTAAATAAAGTATTTTTATGATATTGTTATTATGGTGATGATGGTTGGTTTTCAATACAAGGTTTTTTCCACAGTCCTTTCCACTTCCATAAAATTGCCGAACTCCCTAAGAATATCCAGAATTGCCTTCCTTGCATTGGTAAACTCTTGCAATATTTGGTGCTCTGCCAAATTGGCATCAGTTGACCTTAAGTTTTTGCCTTAAGGTCCAGCTGAAGCATCATGGAGTTTTAAGTGTAATGGGGAGGCTCTTTCCTTGAACAGTTTCACAGAATATATTTCTTATTGAACATGCTCCAGTGTGGCCTCTGACAATAAACTAAATGGCCATACTCTGAAATATGACTCACATATATAGCTCTAACACTTTAATAAATGAACATTTAACCTACCACTTTATAAAATTGTTTTCCATAGCAATAATTTAATGCCCACATTTTGTAGAAAACCTTTCAATTAATATTGAGTGCTCAAGGGCAGGGCCAATGAATGACTTTTGAATCTGTTGTGCTTAGGACCATGCCAGACACATAAAAATGCTCAATAAATACTTGCTTAAATTGATTTGTTTTGACACTGTGCTAGGCTCCTAGGAAAACTGGGTGGTTGCAAGTTGCTAAGTACCTTAGTTCACAAAACAGAGCTATACCTGGGCTTGTTAAACACTTGAATATATTGCATTTATTTGCTAGCTACCTTCGGCTCTTTTAGAGTCTAGTTCATGTCATTTTCTTAAATGATTTCTTTAGCAGTGTCACAATTGCAGATTATTTTGCTGGAGTTGTATATTTAGGGGACATCTACATGTCAGAAATCACCCAAATGACATAGTGGGACAGAAACAATTGTTTTGAAAAATGATGGGAGATGCAAAATTAGGAGGCGGTAAAGATAGAGTAGTAGCTTTACAGAATCACTTACCACTTTTTACCCCCGGCTGTGGTCCAGAGTCATTGACAGGACAACTCCATCCAGTCATCACCATTCTTTGCACATTCTCCTTGCAGTTTAACAGTTATTTTCTGATTTAAAATAATAATAATAATAATAAAAGCAGATTGCAGATCTAACCTGTTCACATAGTTACATGCAGGAAATATGATCTTGGAAACTTGGGCTATGTACCTCGGTTCTTTTTATGCTTTTGATTCTCAGCTTTCTGTCTTCAGGGTTGCATTTTAAAGATGATATTACATCTCTAGGGCCTAATTTATACTAACATTAGCTTGTGATGGATAAAACAAATGTGAGACCTCGTAATAAAGAAATAGCACCATTTCACATGAACCAGAACACTAAGAGGCCTGAATATAAAATGCAATATGCTCAGAAATATGAGGCCATAACTGTGGAATTAAAAGATGTGCCACAGTGAGTTCAGGAATATGATTTAGCAAATGATCCAGGTCAGAAAGCATTTACAAAGAGAACTCTACTCACTGAAGCAATTTCTCATTGGTGATTTGGATTTCTAAAGAGCTCACAGGAATTTGTGGGGTGCCACACTGGACTACACCAAGTAAGTCTGCTAATTAGAGTAAGAGTATTTTTATCACATTTGACAAGCAGCTGTTTTAACATTTTTATATATAGTGGCAATAACTGATATCCACATACTATTATAGTCTTTAATGGTATTATGTTTCAGAATAAGTAGAAATGGTGAGATTATGAAACATAAATTTTGAGCTACTATCACTAACATTTACTAAGTGGAATTAAAACCTCATTCATCCATAGCATCAAAAAGAAATGAAAAGAAAACAATAAACTGTCTAAATAGCTGAAGGGTATCTTTTCTTGGAAAATTTTATTTAGATTTCAGAATCTTTTTTCCTATTGATTATACATATTCATGTGGCACAGAGCTGACCGTTAACACTTGTGCCCAAGATGTGGTGAGCAGATCAACACTATCAGCATGCCCATCACCTCAAATGCAATAATTCCCCGTGTCCCCCACCCAACCTCTCCACAAACCTCCTCTCTCTCCTCCTCCCTCTGGTAACCCTAGATCTGTTCTCTCCCTCTGCAAGTCTAACACACCACTATGGTCTTTCTTTCCTTCTTTCTTTCACGATTAGCTCCCTCTTATGAGTGAGGACAGGGACATGTGCCTGGCTTATTTCACATATCATAATTATCTCCAAGCTCATCCATATTTCTGTAAATGGCCAAATTTCATTCTTTTTCATGGCCGAATAGTATTCCATTGTGTAGACATACCACATTTTCCTTATCCAATCATCTGTTGATGGACAATTAGGTTAGTTTCATATCTTGGATGTTGTAAATAGAGCTGCAATGAACACAGGGGTGCATGTATACCTTTGACGTGGTGATTTCCATTCCTTGGGATTGTTGGACCATATGGTAGATCTATCTGTAGTAGCTTAAGAAACCTCCATACTGTTTTCCATAGTGACTTTACTAATTTATAGTCCTACCAACAGTGTAGAAAGGTTTCTCTTTCTCTGCATCCTCTCTAGCATTTGTTATTCTCAGTCTTTTTTATTATAGCCAGTCTAAATGAAGTGAGATATCTCAAAGTTGTTTTAATTTGCATTTCCTGGATGATTAGTGATGTTGAGCATTTTTCCATGTACCTCTTAGCTATTCCTATGTCTTCCTTTAAAAAATGTCCGTTCAGCTTCTTTGCCCATTTTTTAAATTGGGTTATTTGGGGGTTTTGTTTGTTTGTTTGTTTGTTTGTTTGTTGTTGTTGTTTACTGTGTAGTTGTTTGAGTAACTTGTATATTCTGGATATTAATCCCTTGTCAGACATACAGTTTTCAAATATTTTTTCCCATTCTGTAGGTTGTCTTTTCACTATGTTGATTGTTTCCTTTGTGGTACAGAAGCTTTTTAGTTTGATGTGATCCCATTTATTTATTTTTTCTTTTGTTGCTTGTGCTTTTGTGCTCTTATTCACAAAATCTGTGCCCAGTCCTACCTCACAAAGTGTTTCCCCATGTTCTCCCTTAGTAGATTTATAGTTTCAGGTCTTACACTTAAGTCTTTAATCCACTTTTAGTTCATTTTGGTATGTGGTGAGAGAAGCAGGTTTAGTTTCTTTCTTCTGTGTATGGAATGCCCAGTTTACCCAGCACCATTTATTCAAGAGGCAGTCTTTTCCCCAGTGTATATTCTTGTTGATTTGTCAAAGGTCAGTTGGCTGTAAGTATGTGGGTTGATTTCTGGGCTCTCTATTCTGTTCCATGGGTCCAAGTGCTTATTTTTATGCCAGTACCATGCTGTTTTGGTTACTATAGCTTTGTAGTATAATTTGAAGTCAGGTGCTGTCATACCTCCAGGTTTTTTTTGCTCAGGATTGCTTTTGCTATTTGGGGTCTTTTGTTGTTCCATATGAATGTTAGGGTTGTTTTTTTTCGATTTCTGTGAAGAATGTCATTGGTATTTTGATGGGAATTGCATTAAATCTGTAGATTGCTTTGGGTAGTATGGACAGTTTCACAATGTTGATTCTTACAATCCAAGAGTATGGAATGTCTTTCCACCTTTTTGTGTCTTCCTTAATTTCTTTCAGTAGTGATTTGTAGTTCTCCTTGTAGTAGAGACCTTTCACCTCCTTGGTTGAATTGATTCCTATTTTTTTTTTTTTTTGGTGACTTGTAAATGGATTAATTTCTTGATTTCTTTTTCTGCTAGTTCATTATTGGAAAATAAAAACACCATTGATTTGGGGGTATTGATTTTGTATCCTGCAGCATTATTGAAATTGCTAATCAGCTCTAAGAGTTTTTTGGTAGAGTCCTTAGGTTTTTCTATACATAGGATCATGTCATCTGCAAACAGGGACAGTTTGACTTCATCATTTCCAAGTGCCCTTTATTTCTTTCTTTTGACTGATTGCTCTTGTTAGCACTTCTAGCACTATGTTAAATAGGAGTGGTGAGAGTGTGCATCTTTGCCTTGTTAATGAAAAAGCTTCCACTTTTCCATATTCAGGATGATGTTGGCAGTGGTTTGTCATATATGGCTTTTATTGTGTTGAGATACTTTCCTTCCATACCTAATTTGCTGAGAGTCTTTACCATGAAGTGATGTTGAATTTTGTCAAATGCTCTTTCTGCATCTATTGAGATAATTGTATGGTTTTTGTCCTTGATTCTGTTAACGTGGTGTATCACACTTACTGACTTGCATATGTTGAACCATCCTTGTCTCCTGGGATGAATCCCACTTGATCATGATGTATAATTTTTTTGATATGTTGCTATATTTTAATTGCCAGTATTTTGTTGAGGATTTTTGTATCTATTTTAATCAGCGACATTAGCCTGTGGTTTTCTTTTTTGTTGTTGTATCTTTGTTTGGTTTTGGTATCAAGGTGATGCTGGATTTCAGAATATTTTGAATTTAAACTTTAAAATATACTAATTCCTTCTCTGCCTTCTCATGGAATATGCTCTGGACCATATAAATATAAGCCTTCAACTTGGGGTTAAGCATATTCACAATATTTAGGCCAGTAAGGAAAGAAAGAAAAGTGACTTACCTTACATTACAACATAACATGCTGGCTTCATGTGAGCTTATTCTTATTACTTTATCCATTGAAAGCATATTATATTGTGCATAATTGATTTTATTTTATTTTTTTATTTTATTTTTTAAAAATTTTATTTTGTTGATATACATTGTGGCTGATTATAGTTGCCCATCACCAAAACCTCCCTCTCCCCTCCCCCCCACCAATGTCCTTTCTGTTTGCTTGTTGTATCAACTTCAAGTAACTGTGGTTGTTATATCTTCTCCCCCCCCCCCGGTTTTTTTTTTGTGTGTGTGTGTGTGTGTGTGTGTGTGTGTGAATTTATATATTAATTTTTAGCTCCCACCAATAAGTGAGAACATGTGGTATTTCTCTTTTTGTGCCTGACTTGTTTCACTTAATATAATTCTCTCAAGGTCCATCCATGTTGATGCAAATGGCAGTATTTCATTCGTTTTTATAGCTGAGTAGTATTCCATTGTGTAGATGTACCACATTTTCCGTATCCACTCATCCGATGATGGACATTTGGGCTGGTTCCAACTCATGGCTATTGTAAAGAGTGCTGCAATGAACATTGGGGAACAGGTATACCTTCGACTTGATGATTTCCATTGCTCTGGGTATATTCCCAGCAGTGGGATAGCTCGGTCGTATGGTAGATCTATCTGCAATTGTTTGAGGAACCTCCATACCATTTTCCATAGAGGCTGCACCACTTTGCAGTCCCACCAACAATGTATGAGAGTTTCTTTTTCTCCACAACCTCGCCAGCATTTATCGTTCAGAGTTATAATTGATTTTAATATTAATAATGCTTACCTTACTGATTTATGTGTGAGTACAACAAAAATACAAACATACATTGAAGCTGGTATATACTCAATTAATATTGACTGATTTAACTTCATAGTTGTCACAGGAAGGCCTCCCTGGGAAGCATCCTCAATGATGGAGTTTAGTGTTCAGCATGTTTTTGAAGAAGTGCCTCATGATCAGTACAGTCTAAGGCAATGGGAAGAAGCAGGTTTAGGGCAGAACAAAAAGTCCAGCTACAACACAGTCCCAGATTTAGCTCTGGCTGATCTCACAGAGAACTCTGGAGTTAGAGTGACCCTTCAGAGTTGTCTCCAGTTGGGCATGGATGGTTAGGCCCCATGAATGTGGACCACTTGGGACCACATGTCATTGGTGAGGTAGCTCTTCATGGCTGAGGCAATCCACAAAGGGGTAGAGTGTTGGGACCAGGACCAAGATGAGGCAAGTGATACAGTCTCCTTGGTGCAATATGTACAGGAGCACCAAAAAACTCAGTGATCAAGGTAACTCACATGTTAATGCAATATTTTTAAAAAATCAAAATTAATGCAAAATGAACAACTGGATAAGGAAAGTGTGGTACATATACAGAGTGGAATATTATTATTCTGCCATAAAAAGGAATAAAATTCTGCCATCATACCAACATGGACAAACTTAGAGAAAATTACATTAAGTGAAATAAGCAAGGCACAGAAAGAAATATTACATGTCCTTACTCATAAGTGGAAGCTGAAAATAAATAAAGCAAGAAAGATACAACAATTACAATAATTCCTTGAACTCTCAAAAGGAGAGAACAGAACAGAGGACACCAGAAGTGAGAAAGGGGGAGGAAGGGTTTTGGGAGAAATTGGTAAAGGGTCACAAAAAATGTTTGCATTGTACAATGATGAAAAAAAAAAAACAGATCCATGTGAAAAAGTATCAGAATTTTTAATAAACAAAGGCTGTGTTTTGTTTGTTTGCTTGATGGCTCTGTAACGGGAACAGTCATTTCCAATCATCCCATAGTTCTCAGGCCTGCACAGGTGTCAAGTGCCTACTGGGTAGGTTTATAACAGTTGTCAGTGGTGTCAAGCAGATTGGGAAGTGCCCGGCTCTATAAATAGACTGTAAATATTCATGTGGTTTTTGTTAGTTTTGTTGTTTTGCCACTTAATTTAAAATATGGGAGGATATATTGATAAGTGTATACAGGGGTACACAATTTTCTTTTAGCTTCAGGCTCTAATATGGCTCCACAGAGCATTACTGAAAGTCCAAGGCATTCTGCTATCAGCATGTCAGCTTTTGGGGCAAGGAGTTCTTTATTGAAACAAGATCTGGGAAGCCCATCGAAGTGTCCTCATGACATCCTATGTTGTTGACAGATTGAAAATATCATCCAACAATGAAGTTTTGATTTATAGTAAATAATGAACATACTCAGCTCCAGATTTTAACCATTACCTCCTTTAAAAGATTGACAAGCTTTTTTCTCATTTATCAGCATCACTTACTAATAATTAATATATTAGGTTTAATTTGACATTAGCTTTAAGTGACAAATTAGTGATTCAGGTTTTATCCTCTTTTTTTAAATCACAGCTGACTGAATGTATGCTAATCACTTGATTGTCTCTCAGAATATCAGGTTCCTTCTCTGTAAAATGAGGAATCTATAGTAGGTAATATTTCAAGTCTCATCCAATTTTTAATTTTAAGTATTGTATTACTTACATTTTTGAGGATGATAGAAGGTCATTCTTTAAGAACAGAAATTATTTTATGGTGTGGTTGTGAACTCAGCAAATTCTTCAGAAATAACTTTATGAAATTCTTTACTACACAAAATGGCCCCAGACCGTCACACACACTGAATTACTGCTGTTTATTATAGTTCTCTCATTATAAGGTTATCAGGATACCAGCTACTATTATTTGGTGGTACAGTTACACCTAACCCCACTGATCTACCTTATTTTCTTCCACACTTCTTCAGATTGGATAATCAGCTTGTTATAATTGCCTAAAGCTGTGTTTACTAAAGACGTGAGAGGCTCCAGGAGGGAAAAAGGTTCACACGAATTCTGAAACAGCAACTTACTGTATCCTCCCAGAAATTCAGAGTGGAACAACAAATTAAAGCTTCTGAGAACAGAAATTAGGTGGTAAACAGACCTGTTAAAGTTTTGTTTAGTCTTTCATTTGAGTGCATATTTCTCCTGGTGGAGTCTTTGCTCAATGAACACCTATTATCGCATACTCTGAGAAAAGCTGGTGTAAAGTGAAAATAAATAACATTTGACAGAGATTTTGAGACTCGATTTCGAGTGAAGTATAGGAGATTTGTTGTGAAAAGTCATCTTTGCTCCATAGTTCTTGGATTTACTTAGGATCATTGAGATGACCCAAGAATTAGCCTCCAATTTTGCGAAGTACACAGTATTCAACTGTCAATTTTATTATAAAAAGCCAGAAAGGGTAAAACAAATTAGTAACAATTGGTGATTAATAGCTCTGGTATTGCTTTTGTGATCTATGATTGTCAGAACTGAAAACCCACCAGCAAGAACTGTTGTTTTTAATTCCACTTGTCTCAAAATATCAAGATAACTTTGAGTGTGCTGATTCCCCATTCTAATTTTCTAATCTGAAGAATAGGAAAAATGGTTCATTTCACAAGTGGTTTTCTGAAGGAAACACATTCTCAAAGTGCAAAGAGTGATTGATTAATAGTGTTGAGTTTGTTTGTGGGAGAACTCATCTGACTTGTTACTGTGACTGCCTGGGTAGAATGCTTTGCAGGGAAAAAGGCAAGACACACACACACAAACACACACATGGAAAGTGTCACAGGGAAATGCCAGCCAAGCATCATATTCTATCATATAACTGTTCAGAGCTTGATGTACATAATGTACTTTTAGTCTTTGGCAAGTGATCTGTTTTTTAAATACTCACATCATGTTCGTGCTGTGGCTGGTGTTTCTCAGCCCCTCCAGAAGAGGAAAGAAAATAATTCTAATAGAGAAAAATCTTTCTGTCTTATAAAACTCATTTATTGTGGAAAATATTACTAAATTAAATATTTATATATTTATCTTTTTATTAGTTAGGTACTCATTTTATAGACCAAAGGACTTGATAGACATATACAGATGGGGTTCTACTTGAACATAGTAATTTCTTCTCTGTAAGTGGACACTTTAAGCAGTGTGGTTTTAAAAAACTAAAACCTGAGCTAAAAATACCCCACTATATTAATAGGAGTCTATTGACTATACTTAGGAATGCACTGATGCCAAAATAGTTCACCAAATTGCCACAGTGTGTTACAAGAGAAAATAATAATTAGTACTCAACAAGCCACAGAAATCCTACATTTAACTGCTCTAACTAACTGGAAATATATATTACTTAACATCAGACTCTCTTTTTAAAAACCTATTAATTTATTTGTTTGCTTCTTTATTGGAAGAATAAAATCAGAATGTGAATGATATACATTGTTTGCACTGGTAAGTTGTTCAGTAGAAACCATTCAATAAGTTTACAGTGGGATTTCTATATTTGTCATTATGTATATAATTATATATATACACATAATTATATATATATATATATAATTATGTAACTTAAATTACCCCAAATAGCCTTTTAATAAAAATATTAAAGTCCCGGCATGATAATTAGTTCTTAGTTCATGTTAATATCACATTAAGTGAAAATAGGCAAATTTACCCAATAATTCAAGCTGACCTCTAATTATTCTGGTTATTCCTTATTATACTCTGAAGCATTCTATTTATTGAAGTAAATTTTACTAATTTGAAATCATCATTTAATCCTGTTTATATACATTTAATTTACACCTAATTCTGAGTCAATTCCTCCACCCCACCCCCCACCAAAACAAAGCAAAACAAACTTTATTGAACAGGGCCATTTGGCTTGCTTTCTTCTCTATATGGGTAGTAAAACCAACACTGCGGTTGTAATTTGAACAACTAAAGCCAACCTCAATTGGCCGATTCCTTCAACATCTCAGTTTTGTGTCAAGTCCTGGGCTCCCAGTTTTAAGGTCTATCAGAAAGATGAAAACCCAGTCTGGGTGGGCCTGCCCTTTCCTGCACCAATTTCCCTCACCAAATTTCATCCAATCTGGGATATATGAGGAATGTTTTATGATAGAACTGATTCCATGCATGTGGACAAAGTTCAGGAAATCCATCCAGACAAAGTTCAGTTCCGTGGGGCTAGAATGAGCCAAAGGGAGAAACCATTCCTACAACCAAGAGGGAGCAGTTGTATGACGAAGTCCTTTGGATGAGAGCAGTGCCCATCTGAGAGTCCCCAGTAAGGAGAGAACTGATGGGATAAATATTTCAACACCACCTTCTTCCTTCCCTCAAATCTCTTGCCAGGGCCTCCTGCTGGTTGAACCTAACTTGAAGACAGAGGTCCAGGGGACCACTGTGAAATCCTTACGGGTCAGCCTCTCAGGGCACAGAGTACAGGGAGAGCAGAGGAACAGCATATCTACGGGGCACGCAGAGCTATCCGGAACACAAGAGTACATGTCACTGAAATGCATTAGTCTCATCCAGAGGTGGTTCCAACTCTCTTGGGAATGCAGAGATTAATCCTTCTGAATTTAATTTTTACTGAATCTCTTTGTATGGATGGTCTAAATGTTGATAAGGACAGAGGCAGGAGAAAAACATACCTTAGTGAAGGCTTAGTAGCACTTTGAGACTTTTATAAAAGTTTACCATAAATATCATTGATACAAATTTTATTTTATCAGCTGAGAAACACATCCTCTTCGCAAAGTATTTCTACATGATAGAGATTGAGCCCAGGTGGGCAGCTCAAGAGAAGACCTGACTCTGCCTTCTCTTACCCTGATTTCTTTGAGTCACATTACCTCAGACTAAAATTCTTTTTACCTGAAAGTACATATTACAAAAACTGTGTTCATTTCTTCAGAAACATTTTGGGGAGCAAACGAGATAATACATAAGACAGCAAGTCAAATACTACAAAGTCTGTACAATTTTATCAAATTCAGTAGACCAGTAATTCTGACTTGAAAAATATCAAGAAAAAAATATATCTTTCTGGTTCAAACCATGGAAAGAAGAATAGCTCCCTTCAATCATTTTACTTGTGTTTTTTTTTTTTTTAATTGAAAGACCAATACATAAGCTAAAACAAGAAAAGTGAAGACAAGGCCTGCTGCTGTCACACATTTCCAAAGTCCCAATTGTAAAATATGATAATAAGTTATTAATCAATCTTTGTTTATTTTAGTAGGGGAGCTAGTCTCTGTGGAGTTTGCTCAGACCCTATAGGGAAAACCCTTCCAAACCTCCCATATGAAATTTGCACAGGCAAAGAATAGCCAACATTTGTGGAGTCTCCTTCCTGGCCAGCTAAAAATTCCACTTGGCTTGGGAGAGCATGAAGTCTTTAGAGAGGGTGTCAACAGTGATTTATTATAAGCTGAGTTAATTCTCTCTCAATGTAAAGACTTTGCATAGGACATAATCACTTTCTTTCCCCCCCACAGAGGTGGCTGCTTATTCCATGATTCTCAAGACAACTTCATCCAGACACTGGCCATGGTGAGATTTCAACTGTTTTCTTTGGAAATTTTTGTTGAAGGGGATGGGGCATTGGGTATAACTAGTCTAGTGTAGTTCTCACCCAAGAAAGTGTCAATGTGCAAAAACAAGGAAAACAAAGTGTGTGTGGTGTGTGTGTGTGTGTGTTCTATGAATATATTAATATAATTTTTTGTGTGTCTCTATGAAACTTGGAAGAGTTTCTCAGCAACAGAGTGAGAATGGGTCATTAAACTCCATCTTCTGTAATGCTTAGCACTAGTTAGAACTTTACTGAATTGGGCTTGTTGTGTTTTGTTTGGTTTTGCTTCTTTCTGGGTTAATAAACTGAATAGAGAGAATCTGAAGAAGGTTTAGAGATGAGCCCAGGTAACACCAAAGATGGAAAGTAAAACTTAAAAGAAATATTTAGGTAATAGCAAAGGTGGAGAGAAGTGAGCTAACTAGAGATTGTGCTATCTTTAATCACATGAACCTCTTAGACACCAGTGGTCAGGTCTTCTCCAGTTTTCCTAGATACATCAAATACAAGTTGAGAGCTTAAACCATAGTTGTCATAGCATATTTACTGATATTGGAGGTAGTGGGTATTCCCAAACTGCTCTTAGAATTGTGATCCTTGCAGTACAAAAGCTTAATGATCATGCTCTGAAGTACTTTAACCTGTAACAAGGCAAATGTGATAACTGCTACTAATCTCCATCCTGCGTTACTTAAGACACTCAGCCTATAGCCTGCTTCCATCCAGATCCCTATAGGACTTAAATTGATTCTTTTTTTGAAGATATCTATTCTTAGGAGTAAAGGGCATATTCTCCTCTATATGTTTCAGTAGAATCCATTCAATGGTAGGAGGTATTTTTTTTCTTTCTGAGAACATTCTGATTTTTATAGACACTTTGGTTTTTCAGCATCACGTGACTGCTTCATCTCAGAAGAAAACATCAACATGAAAAAAAAAATGACATCCCTGATACTGATAAAATCTTTACGAACATTTGTAGAGCTAGGGCTGGGTCTGGAGCTCACAGACCCCTTGAGCCCATTCATAAATCCTTCACATGCAGGTCTACAAGCTAGGTAACTGGAAAAAAGGTCCTTGGAGCCTTGGTTGAAGTAGGAATAGTCTTTATTCAGCACACACACATCTGAGAGCTAGGCGGTCCAAAGAGAAACTGAGAAACTCAACTGAAAAACTGAGCAGCTGCCAGCAGAATAAACATGTTCTATTTTTAGACTCAAGCTCTGCCCACCAGTTCTGCTTCACAAACTGAAGAAAACACAATAACAACAAACTAAAAAGATACATGGGTGCACATGAGCACTAACTCCACCCACACAACTTGTTTACAAGAAATGTGCTGCACCACCCCCAACCATACCTGAGTCCAGCGGGCCCTGACTAAATTATTCTATTTTCCCCACAATGTTTAAGTCATTTTCAACAGACAAAAATATAGCCATTAAACTCTTAGGAAAACAATACCAAGTTGAGGAAAGAATAGCACTGTCCCAAATCAGGAATATTACCACATATATTGAGATGTTTAAGCATAGACATGGTAAGTACAATTTTCAAGTTAAAAGTACATATAAGAGTTCAGCCTTAGCACTGTTGAGTATTTGGGCTGGATCATTCTGTGTTGGGGGAAGAGGACTCTCCTTTGAACTGTGGCAAAGACCTGCATGTGAAGGGTTTGTGAACGGGCTCGAGGGGTCTGAGAGTTCCAGACCCAGCCCTAGCTCTACACATGTTTATAAAGATTTTATCAGTATCAGGGATGTCATTTTTTTTTTTTTCATGTTGATATTTTCTTCTGAGATGAAGCAGTCAGGTGATGCTGAAAAACCAAAGCGTCTATAAGTAGCATCTCTGGCCTCTAACCAGAAGAAGACAATAGCCCATCCCCACTCCACCCACACTCCACATCTTCATGTCCCCCACCAAGTTGTGACAACCACAGGTGTCTCTGGACACGGCCACATGTTTTTCTGTGGGGCAAAATTGCACTCACTTGAGAACCACTGATTTAAGGAGACAACATTAAGTTCTCGAGTTTGTTACTAAAATAAAATGAAAAATGTGGGGTCTAGGTTCTGATGATATTTTTGCCTTGAAACATCAGCAACTGTGATTATTGTTAGTATTGGGTAGGTACAATGAAGAACCCCCAAGAATCTGGACATGAGGAAAATAAAATTGTCCTCAAAGAGTTAAACCCTAGCATGAGTGCACAGACATGCAGAGGCGTCCTACTGTTGAATTTCCACCTTTCCAAGCAGAAAGCCCTTAGCAATTCTCCATTAAACCAGGGCCTAATTTAGAACCTTAAAAAAAGTTTCTAAATTCAGAAAACGGACTTGACTTTACTTCTCACACATGTTGTATCTAGATGGCCACAGAAGTGTCCTATGTACTAAAATCCACTGCGAGGATCTTTTAAACTTTTTCCCCACATGGGCCAATTTCAGGCTGGTCCTAGGCTTTGCAAAGAAAAGTGACTTTATTTTTTTTCCTTTTATTTTTCTTTAATTTATTGTGACAAAAGGTACATAAGAATTGCCATTTTAAGCATTTTAAATGTAGAGCTTCATAGAATTGACTACATTCACCATGCAGTGCAACCACTGCCTCTATTTCCCAAACTTTTTTTGTCATCTTAAACATAAACTCTTTGCTCAGTAAGCAATCACTTCCCATTACTCTCACCCCCCTCCCCTCCTTTCTGGTAACCTCTAATCTATTTCTGTCCCTGAAATTTTAGAAAGGTGACTTTAAGCAACGTGTCTGGCACTCAAGCTTGCCATGAACCTGCCTGATCAGGCATTGTTCTCTGTCTTCATTCTCCATCTGATTTCCCTTCATTCTCAGCCTAAATGTCTGCTCTGTTAGGAACTGTTTCATCAATAAATTGAAACTTACTGGGCTAAGCCCGTGGCGCACTCGGGAGAGTGCGGTGCTGGGAGTGTGGTGACGCTCCCGCCGCGGGTTCGGATCCTATATAGGAATGGCCGGTGCACTCACTGGATGAGTGCCAGTCATGAAAAAGACAAAAAAAAAAAAAAAAAACTTGCTCTTCATGTTTTTGTTATCTCTGAAAGTGGTTCCCTCACTTCGATTCCCCTTATACTGGAACTACAGATATTGTTGTCACTAATCATTTATTTTCACAGCCTTTTGAGCCATAACAGTCACTTTTGATACTGCATCTACCAGTTTTAGATTTTACCACTTGTCATGTCTTACCTCTTGATAAAAACTTCTTTTCCTAAAGGTCTGGGAAGTCCAAGTGATACAAGAGATTCTCAGTTGCCTGGGCTCGGGTTTCAGGACACACCTCTGGGTTTCCAGCCACTCCAAGGTCTCAAGCCCCCTCCTCTGAGCTCTCCCCTGGAGGAAAGTTACTGTTGCCAGTGAGACCTATTTTTAGCACCAACACTTGGAAAATGAGACCACAAGAGGCTGGCTTTTGCAAATCCAGTGGCCGGGCATGCTCAATAGAGAGCAGAGAACATTCTTGAATATGCCTGGTGCATGTGACAGGGTCTGACCAATAAATATGCTCCAAGGAGGGACTGACTGAGCATGTGAAAAACTAAATGTTACATAACTGGGAGCCACCCCCTTAATCGAATATTCATTAGAGAAACTATAAACCCAAATCCCAGCTGAAGGCAGGATTGTTGCTCACTTGCCTGGAGGCAACCCTCACTTCTCTGGCTGAGGTGTGTATACTCCACTTTGTATCTAACTTACTTTCAGCAAGCATCTGCTCATTCTCTTGAGCGAGCCTGCACTTTGTACTGAACTTTAAGTGTATGTTTCTTGCTTTTGTGTTAGACTTGATGTCTGTATTGAACTTACTTTTGGGTTAAACTTGGTGTGGGCTCTGCTCAGTCTCTGGGGCTATGCTGCACTCTGTGTGTGGAGCCTGTATTTCTTATCTGTGATTGTGAGGAGCTGCCCGAAATCGCCATTACAAGATGGCGCTGATTTCCGGTGGAGGGCAGGGCTGCTCGGTAACACGCCTGGGCCGATTAGGCAGCCACCAATAAGGTAGGAGCACGTCCTAGGCGAGGAGCAGTCTCTATATAAAGGGCGCGGGTTCCCTCGCTCGGGGTCTCCATTTTTGGCAAGCTTATGCTCTCCCTCTCAAGATGCATTAAAGCTGATCTGCAGAAGGATCCTTTGTGTGCCGCGTCGTTCTTGCTGGCGAGACGGTAGCGCGGGACATGTGATATTAAACTTGTTCTCACTTTCTACTGTGACTCTGCCCTTGAATTCTTTCCTGTGGCGGAATCAAGAAACTGGTAAGAGGACTGGGTGGGTTGAGGCCAACTATCGGACCCCCTGGACTCTACCTCTGTCATAATAAGTATTCCCCCACCACATTAAGAAATTAGCAGCAGTTGACATCTTAATCAGAGATTACAAAAATGGGGACAGTCTTCCCTGCAATGGTGACAGTCAGGAATTAAAGTAAAATGTGTGGCATACGTGACTTCTTTATTCCAAAAAAATAATACACTTATGATTTGGAAAGTACGTGGCATATCTCTCCAGATATATTCTACATTTAAACAAAGCTCGAAGTCTAACCTTTGAGTTCAATGGAAAATGGAAATCATGGTGTATGCGAGCTCCTGGCTTTGCTTCCTCAGGAAGAACCACAGGTGAATGACACAGGGTAGATGCTCCTCTTCCTCTGACTTTATAGCCAGAGACTTCCTACTTGACTTTTGTGGTTGCTAGAACTTTTCTGCTTAAATCAAAGTTACTTTTGATGCAAATAATAGAAAACTCTCACTCTAGCTTAGGCTAAAGAGAAAATCAGTTGGAAAGAAGCAAGGGTGTTGCATATAATGCAAAGACAGGCAGAGTCAGAACCAGAAGAGGCATTCCACATAGTAGAGGCTCCTTCCCTGTGCCCAGATGGAGCTCTGTGCGTGGTGTTTTCCTTCAGCCCTCCAGATCTGCTCTTTAGCCTTCTCATCTGAGCAGTCTGACCCTGGAGAGTGATCTGTGTGAAACTATTACATGGAGTTTCTTGCCCTGTGGGTTCCGGCTGGACCCATCTAATGGGGAACTTTGGAGAAGATGAGAGGTAAGGAGGAGCGTGAGACTGGGGTAGTCGCCCCCCTTCCCTAGGTTTGTCCCATGATTACTTTTCTCAATGGAAGGTCAGGTCTTCCTGGAATGAGCGGTGCTGTATGATGAATTACTAGAATCTCTCATTTCTGGTTCCAGTAATTGTTCTTTCCCCCAAATTTAAGGCCTAGGAATGTCATTCAAACTCTGAAATTAAGCCTTTGTGTAGCATCCATTTCCTTCTCGAACCCTGACTGATACAATTTTTTCTCTTCATCTCTGTCTACTGAGTCTCTCTTCCTTCCTTCCTTCCTTCCTTCCCTCTCTCCTCTCCGTACCCACACATGGTGGAGAAAGAAGACAATTCGGCCACTTTATATCTTCTCAGTTCTGTGCCACAAAAACTCAACTCTGATAGTAACCATTAGTGTTTTTTAGTATATCCCACTACCTTTTATAAACTCTTTAAATGCATTCTCTCATTTAATACCAACAACAAACCGTAGATTCTATTATGTAGTATTGCAGATGAGAATATTAGGCACAGAGAGGTTAAATAACTGAGGTCCCATAACTAGAGGTAGAATCTGAATTCTAACCTAAGCAGACACATTTCAGAATATACATTTCTACTTACCATTTTTGGTAGTTTGGTAGTTCGTCTGGACCATCTTGGGTTGAATGTCCAATATTGAATCACTCATCCTGATAATGAGGTGTTGGTGAGGGGGTGGGATACCATGATTTGCTTCCTAATGAGCTGAGTCTTTGGAGAAAACTTTCTGAATGGGGTACTAGGCAGGGTAGTAAAATTGACTAAAACATTTATTATATCTCATTAGCCTGATTATGTTAACCGTACTTTTTCATAATCCCTTGAAAAAGTTTTCACAGATGTTTACAAAATAGTAAAGCTGTTTAAATTTTCTTGCTATTTATAGGTTATATCCTTGCATACCTTAAATCTTCTGGACTTTACTTAGAGCAGACTTAAAGAAGAAGCTACCTTATTTCTTATTTACAAAAAGAATAAAACTTAATCTGCCTTTACTATAAAGTGGAGATTTGACAAGTGTCTCCAAACAACACATTGTATAATGATGCTTCAAAATGTTCATGGAAAGATTCATATTATCTTTTAATTCTATTCTTCTACAAACCTTTTGAAGTATCCTCACATTTCCCCCAATGAACTTCAGGTCTGCACATCTTTACCAGATATACTTCATGAGAAGCATGCAGGCTACTGGTACACTGTCATTGACTAGTGATGCTCTCAGTTACACCCAACTGAACAAAGGGGATTAAATTAAAATTATTTACATTTTATCATTCTACTGTCAACTAATAATTTTATACCCAAATATTTGTATAGGCCTAGTTCTGAGATTTTATTTCTGATACAAGTGTCTTCAGTCTTGTTCAGAGCATTTATTATACATTTATTATAATACCATCCTGAGAAGCAGAATTTATAAATGGGCATTGATTATTTTTTAAGTAGAATCTGATATGATGTATAAGAGCTCTATGTCTTAAGTTTCTTCTTTTTAAAATGTATACCTTTATAGTTTTATGCAGATTTAAAATGAATTGAATACATGGGTCTACTGCTGTAGAAAGTAGAAAGGAAACCATGATACTCCATAAGGATGACATCTTACAGTTGCATTTCAAGAGTTGCTTTCGGCAGCAATGGAAACTAATAATAACCATAAGAAAGAAAAACTGAAAACAATGCCATTTTTAAGAAAACACATGTGCATCAAAACCAAATTATCCACTTTTTCTCTATGATTACTGTTTTCATATGTCATCAACATGATACTGTCTAAATTTTTCTCCTGGGGAGTTAGCACTGTGAGCATTAGAGAATGTGTTTTGTACATCATTGTTTTTAGCACTTAGTACAGTACCTCACACATAGTAGATGGCCGATAAATGTTTATGGAGTGAGAAAACAAAGTATAAATACAAATGTATAATGTTATCTTTCATATGTACTTGTTTTTTAACTATTTTCTGCCTCAGTGATGACTGATATATTATGACAGTTATATCACAGGATGTGAGGATTTTTCATTAACTTCTTCATGTTGGTTAAAATCCGAGGTTTGGCAGAGATTGAGATGATGTGCAGTTAAGGATTTTGACCTTGTAACTCTGAGATTCTTATTTTGGTTCAGACCCAGGAGTCATGGTAGACACAAAGTTGCACCATGATCAACAAGGTGAAATTTTCCAAAAATGTTGAAACTGTGCAGACTAACTACTTCATCTCCTAAGAGAAGATGCTTATGCCAACGTATAGTGAAACAAAAATGACATGTACTATACTGTGTTATAATGAGAACAATACTAAAATTTTAGCCAGCAGTAATTAACAAAAGATATTGAGGACATAGGGAAGTACATTAAAGATGGCTGCCCATGGTGAGGGGAATGAACATTTATGATGGAGATTATTATACTGTATAAAAAGCAGGTTCTCTGCACTACTGGGACCTTGGCTGAAGTGGTAGCCCATGCCAAGTTCTTTAAGTAAAGAGGGCCACATGGTCGTTGAGTGAAATTTGATGTTTTGCTTAGTTGTCTCAGACATGTTTACTTTATAGAGGGTTATGGAAAGGTTGAATCAATAAACACTTTCTTTTCAGTCAGCAGACTTGCCATGGACATCAGTAGTCATGCTGAAAATGAAACTGGTCTTTCTCCATGAAGGGAGGCATTCCTTGTTTCCTTGGAGGAAATGAGATCTCATAGATACTAAGTACTAATAATTAGGTACCTAGTTGGAGAGGTTGATGCTTTTCATCTTATTCTGCATAAGATTTTGAGAAGCTGATAAATGAAAACTTAAATAGTAAGGTTGTTTTCTAATCTTTATATTCATTTTCAATGAAAAAAACCCTAAATTTTCTAATTATTTCATGATTTATATTCCATAATCTATTCACTGGATCAAAACATATCTTGATGGTTTATGTAATGTTATAGCCCTAGCTCACAAGTGGATTTTAGGTCTTCCATCATAGTTTTGCCTTAAACTTTCCATACAGAAATCCTTTAGAAAAGACCAAATTTAATTCTTCAATGCAGCACTGTCTTTCCATGTGTCTCTAGGAAAAATAATGCAACAAACAAACAAACAAACAAACAAACTAGGAATTAAGAGTTGAAAAACAGCTATGGAAAGAAGAAAACAATTTAAAAATAATGTAATTTTTCTGCAAATGTAATTTTTTTTTCTAGACAATGGAGATAGATAAATTGTTCAAATGAAGCATATTTTCCAACTCTTCACTTTCCAATTCTCCAAAACATACCTAATTGATTTCGCTGGGTGAATAAAAAATTCATGTATGTAACCTAATACCGGAAATCGTATATAAACACATGACAAGCTTGGAATATTCCTCTCCTCCGTTGGCATGAATGTCTGCTGTAATGCACACGCATAACAAAGCCACTAAACAGGGAAGTTGAAAACAGTACGATTTTACGGTATTTGCAGTTTGTTTTTGACATCTAGTCACCGTTATCAGCCCTCAGAGTTTGGTTTTCTGCAGACAAAAGTTTTTAGACATCTCCTTGGACCTGGTCCAGCTTGACTATAATAAGGTGTTTATTTTATTTCTTCTCCTGTTTTGCTTGTTGGGTACCCACAATATACAGGTGCATGTCAAGTGCTATATCCTTTCCCTTGTTCTTGAAATGGAAGAAAATGAGGAGGAAGTAGTGGGTGAATTAGAGAAAACCCAAAAGCAGGTGGGGAAGCTGAGCCATGACACCAAGATTATCGCTGCCCGTGAAACCAAACTGGGTGAAATGATCTCTTCTGTGCTCCTGAGTCGGAAGGCAAAGGCAGTGAAGGCAGGAGATCCTGGGTATCTAAACCGAGGAAGGATTAGAGTGGCTGATTCATATGTAGAACATCCAACTGCTCCGCTCCAACAGTATGAAGAAGAGCCCAACTTGTTGCTAAAAGAAATGTCCCAGCTACCAGGCTGATGCTATTAGAAGTAAAAATGGTCTTGTTTTGAACATTTAAAGTAGCACATTAAATGCCCTAGAAGAAGTGGATAAGTTGAAAATATATTACAAATTATTCCTTGCAAACAAGTGGGATTCCTATAATATTTTTATAGTTACCTTTATATTAATTTTTGCTTTTTACCTTTATTTTTTAATTTTTATTTTATTTTTTTATTTTTTGGTATTGGTGGCAAGTTGTGATAAACAATCAAGGTGGGTTTAGTCTGGTCTTTATTTTCATCCATTCCGCTCTCTTTGCTCTATGTCTCATAATGAACAAAGGCTGCTTTTCTGAGAGGCTTAGAAAGTTGACAATAATAAGCAGGCTGAGGGGCTGTATAAGTAAATAATTGTGGATAGGTGGAAAGATGAATGCACAAAGATGTTTATGACAGCCTGATAGTGAAAAAAATGGAAATATTCTTAAGTTTCATTACAGATAAATTATGGTGCATTCAATCAGGGCAACACTCTGCAGCTATTTAAAACAATGAGATAGAGCAATATACATTAATATGGAAATACACTCATATCACATTTTAATTTAGCATAGGTTTGTGCATTTTTGAAAAAATATAAACCAAAATGGTATTAGTACCCCATCCCTGAGGCAATAAGACAATGAATAACTACAGAAATAGCCACAGATTCTCTCAGTACAGATAGATCCTCCTATCAAACAGTGGAGTCTATTTCTTTACCCCTTAAATCTGGGGTGGCCATGTGGATTGCATTGCCAGCAGGCTGTTGGATATGTGACAATTAGAGTCTGGGAAAGAAATCATACATTGGGACTTGCTTCCTTGTTTCTCCTGGAAACTCTGCTGCTGCCACCATGAGAACAAAGCTGGACAAGCTTAATGGAGCATGAGGCACTTATGGCCCAGGTATCCCTAAACAACCCCTAGAAGCAGAACCACTTCTCAGTGGCAGCAGAAGAATCTCTCGGGTGTGTCCAGCCCAAATTTTCGACCCATGGGAAAGTAAGCTAAATAAATGGTTGTTGTCTTAAACTGTAAAGTTTCATTATGGTTTGTTATGCAAGAAAAGCTAAAGGATACCTGTGTGCATCTGCATGTGTGTGTATGTGCATGTGCATGAATGTGTATGTGTGTGCGTGCATGTGCATGAATGTGTGTGTGTGCACACGCATATATTTCTGAGAGGTCATACACCAACATGTTAGTAGTGGTTTTGTTTTATCCTGGGAGGTGGGATTATGGGTGAATTTTACTCTTACTTATCAGTACTTTTTCTCTTGTTTTTTTTTTTTTTTCTCTCAAATAATGATTTATCCATGTGATTAAAAACAAACAAGTAAGAAAAGAAAAAAAGAAAGGAAAGGTCTAAAATGAAAACAAGTGCATTAGGAAGAAACTAACCTATGAGCATGGTTGGTTGTTTTCTCTATAGTTCCAAAATGCTTTTTCTTGATAGTCCTATGAATTAACCAGATTAAACACCACCAGATGTTATTGTTAAAAGCAGAGAACAAATCGACCCAGAGCAGAGAGTAGTGCCACTTAAGTTTCTCTCTGTGTCAGGTCTTTTTGCTTCCTTTAACTCCAATGAGAATATTGGAAAATTAAAACGGCTAATAAAGTGATATTTTATAAGTGTCAGTGCTCCTATTTCTCATGCTTTAGTTGTGTCAGTCATTTATAGAAACACAAAAGAATAGCAGAAAAGAGTGAAAATGAAAAACACTTGAAAGCCTGATATACTTGACAGCAAAATAATAATACAGGTATTGAAGAAAATACTGGGATACCAGGCATTGGGTTGAGTGGTGAAGGAAATTTACAGAAACAGAAGGGACACTTGCCAGATAAGAGCTGGGTAGACTTTCTTTACACTGGGCCTTGAAAATGGATGCAAAGCTTATTACACTCATCACATTTTTTAAGGATGAGAGAGAATAAAGAAACCACAATAGAAACTCCAAGCAGCCTACCAGTGAACCACAAATATTTTCTGAGAGAATAAGAGTTCATTTTTATACTTTGTATAATCATACTGTATCTTAAAATTTCCCTGAAGATTTACCATCTTATTCTTCTTGCCAACTTTCTTTTTATCTTGAGTGTCCCATTGCTACTTTACAGGCTCCATTATCAGCTCATTGAAGGAATATTCCATTTGCAAGGTAATTTTGAACAGATTTCTTGACTTTTGTCTGAACCTCATCTTTGTAATATCCATGAGGCTAAATTTTCAATATATATCAAATATATAGGCTATTTATTTCAGAGTTTAGGAATGCACACTTACCAGATGCAGGAAGCTGAGTCATTTGAAAGAAAAGATTGGGCGAAACAGAGAATATGCAATTATTCCTGTGTGAGTGGAAGAGCAGAGAGTAAATCCAACCAGTGGGGGTTGTTTTCCCACTACTGTACTTAAGTCCAAAGTTTCCATTTCTTCATCTTTTAGTTATCAGGACAGTATCTGGGGGTTGGGTTCATTGTGCCAAATACTGTGTCCTGTTCTGTTGGAAACATCTTGAAGACTTCATTGCATGTATCTGTTATGTCATTGTTTGTCTTTCAAACAATTTGACATTTTGAGCCGTCAGCAGCCTGAAAGTTTGCCTTCCAGATGCAATTTCTCTGAGCACCAATTTTCATGTGGTTAGTTTCTGCCCCATTATCAAACTGTGGGCCGAATCCAAATACCTTCCTCACCACACTGGCTGTCTCTGAAATGCAATTTGCCCATCAGGGTTTCACCCAGAGTCCCCCAAATTTGCTTTTCCACAAACTCACCTAGCAAGGCTGGTCGTGTCTGAAGCTTCAGCCCACAGTGAAGCCTCCTTTATTTTCTTCCTGGTACCAGGTTCTTTCAGCCCCACTAAATGCCTTATAGGATCTTTGTTCTTATGCTGAGACATCACCTTTTAGCTCTTTGTTTACTTTTTTGGAACATGGGAAATACTGACTTATTGGAAGAATTATTTCCCATGCTGTAGACTTTATGTTTCTAGACTCAGTTGCTTGTGTTTTTATGTCATTTTCTGATTATTTTCAAAGGTATTCTATTTCTCGTATTGCAGACCAGTCAGGGAAATTTTACTTAGAACTAGGAAAAAGATAAAGTAAAATTTACTCAGATGTGAAATGGGGATGAAATCGTACCTGTAAGACTGTGTAGAGAAGAAAGCAATTATTAGTTGCCTGGAGCTGGGGATGGGGATAGACATTGACTGCAAAGGATATGAAGAATCTTACCGGGGTAGTAAAAATGTTCTAAATCTAGATTACGGCAGTGGTTGTGTAGCACGGTAAATTTGGTAAGAATCATTGGAATGTACATTTGAAATGGGTAAAGTTTATGTATATACGTTATACTTCAATAAAATTCTTTAATGAATGGGCATGAGACCTGTATAATAAGCTTATTTTGATGATTAATTGGCATTATCTATGTAAAATGTTTCCTGGGTTTTAATAAGTGCTTAATAAAATTAACTAAAGTATTACTGTTAATATCCATAGAAGTCAACTCATTTCCAAGTTTTCTTTTGCTCTTCAGCAACTATGCAACACACACACAAACACACACACACTCCTTAACCTCTGTATTTGATTCAGTGAGGTGACCCTGGAATTGTACAAAACCCATAAAGCCATGTTTCCCTTAACCCTTTTAAGGTTCTCTCAGCTGTCATTTTTGTTCCTTGTTTTCTTATGATCCAGTCTAGTTCTATAAGTCTATCATTGAAATCAAAAGTCTCAAATTTCTCCCTTTTGGAACAAATCTTATCTTTCTGAGAATTATGCGTACTTTTGCTAGACTCACTCTCCATTTTACTAGTATACCTTCCAAAGAACAGTGGTTCCTCAAGGTTATTTTTCTCATGCTCAAACCCTCAAAGATTTTTATAGCTTTAAATCCCACAGATGCAAAACTGAATTTCTCTCCAGTTCCCCTACCCCAGTTTTTAAAATATTGTTTTCCAGTCTTGAAACGTCAGAATTATCTTTGACCTCTACCTTGCTCCTGGCAGACAGAAAGTTCCACAAACCCATTAAGTTTGCTCCTGAATGACTCTGTACCTCCTTCCCTACTCTAGTCTTTAAGCATCTTAGATAAGGATTACTGTGAGAAACAAATACTAATTTCCCTGTTCTATCAACTCGTTCTATAATACCCTCATTCCCAGATTAATGTTCCTAACAACAGATAGTTGTCGTCTTGCCTTCTCCTAGAAACCTTAATTATTTAGTATTGTTCTCAATACACATTTACAAAAACTTTTAAAAAATTTAAAGAGTGAAAGTCCTTGATGTGTGTGCTTGCTACATGTGTATTTTGGGGGGCAAGTATATAATATCTCATTCCTCTCCAGAAATTCATGGTACACCATAGCAAAATAAAGGTCTTAAGAAGTCTTATGTTAAGCCTTTTTAAAATTCAGTCTAATACAGACTATGTTTAAGTATTTTGAACACCAAATATTTTAGTAACATCTCTAGAGTCATCCTGTGCAGAACCACTGAGCATAATATTCGGCTGGGGAATGTGACTTAAATAAGAGACTTAGTAGATAAGGAAAAGGATCAGTTTGCCTTTTCTCTATCCCAGTGCAGAAGAATTTGGGTACACCTCATTCAAACATTCAAACTTTCTCCTAATAGGTTTAAATCTTTCACCTTTTTTTGGTTCGGTTGCATCTTTTTGGGGGAGTGTAATTTTTCATCTTATCTTTCATGTCCTTGAGTCATTCCAGGATTCTTCTCTGAGGAGTTGATTATAATGGTAGAAATTATAGGGCTTCACTGGACATCCAGTATTTTTCAATTAAATTGTTTAAAGCCAAGCCTAGTACCTGTGCCAGAATATGATGAAATGAATATAGAGAATTTTGTTCTTCACCAGAGATCCCCTTGCTTGTTTGGATTTGGCCACACTAAGTCGAATTTTAATGGCGTTTGCTCTGTGCGCATGGCGTATTATGAAGGTAGCATGAATTGTGCACCTCTGTGCAGCCAAGGCCAGGCATTGGTCAAATCTCTGATGGAATAAAACGGTGTCTCACACTAAAAGCAAGTCGTCATTACTATTTAATCTTTCTAGGAAAACAGTGTCCCACAAAAACATTTGAATCTATAATTGGCATCTTTAAAGATGCTTGCCATCTGGACCTCACTCGGTTTAATTACTCATTGCAGGGTGGCGGTTCTCTTGTAAAAATCTTGCACTCCATTAACCTTGACTTTTCACACATTGACATTGCAAGCCCCTTCTTTGCTTTCCTACAGTGGAGTGGACATGTTTCCATTTAATAGGAGTCCACCTCAGGGTTCATGAGCCAGACGCTTGTTATTTGGCAAGGCCACTGAGCCCAAGTCTATAAATTGTGGCAGCCAGGAAAGGTTGCAGGCAGCTAAAAATGGCAAGAGAGCAGGAGTCATGGGACCCACTCCACCCTTCCTTTAAAGACTTCCAAACAGCATGGTGAGCAAGGATTGGGAAAGGTAGCGGAGGGAAACAACACACAGAGAGGAACCTGAATAAAACTTGAGAGTGGGTTCATGCACTAAGGCAGTTCTGTTCAGCTGTGGACAGCTACTCAAAGACTGATTATTTAGCAATTTCTGCAGCTAAAGCATTTTAGATTAGGTCATCACTTTTTTCTTTAGCATGTAAGTGTTCTTAAACTCGGGAACAAGAAAATAAAACTTCCTGTATTTCGGGGCGGTCTGTGACATTCAATATTGTCCTTTCTTACCACTTCTAATTCCCGTTGGTTGGAGGTAGATGTTAAGGTTAGGAGTGTCTATGGTTGGTCAATAGAATATCTGTTTTACATAATTTTTTTTTTTATTTGAAGCTATGCAGTGGAAGTGGCCATAAGATATGGTAAGAACGACGTCAAGGTAGTTACATAAAGATCACAGTTTTGCCTCTTGTGGCACAAGGAGAATCCATATTTTGTAGATTGTCAGGACTCTCTCGGGTCTTATCTGAAATAGAAAGTGTTTCATTTTCTATTTTTCCCCTAATACTATATTTCTGACATTATTTCTCTGTTTTATTATTATATACATCAATAAGCCTCATTATTAAAATTAAGTAAGCTATCTCTTCTCATAGGGAAGAGATTTAATCATCTCTTCTAATTTGGTCATAATTATTTTATTTAGTTAATAAACATTTACTGTGTGTCAGACTTCTGATAATATCAAAGATCAAAAAATACAAGTTCTAAATGTTTATATAATAGAATCAAGAGAGAGACTTTCCAGTTAGCAGTAATATGTTAGGAATCAAATCTACTAAAAACATGCAAATAATGCCTTTTGTAGTAGCTCTTCAGCGTGCTTAGATCCATCAGTTACTGATGCTTAAACACATCAGTATCTCCAGGGACACAGCTGTTATGCTGGGCATGGATGGAAGTGTAGAAATAACATATCGATTAACCAATTTAGAATGAAAGACCGATTTAGAATGGGGGGGGGTCTACATGCGATTTTTAAAATATTTCTTTCTTTCTTTTTTTTTTTTTTTTTTTGATGGAATGAGAGACCAGAGAAGTATGTTTTGTGGCCCAAGCCTGAGTACATTATGGGACACTAGTGCCTTTGGGAGGGGCAGCAACAGCTAGGGAGGAGCGTGACAGCACCTAGTTGCTTGTGGTACCGGCTTCAGTAAGGTTGCAATCAAACCTGAAAGAGACTATTGGGAGCCATTGAAGCCAAAACCTTTGCCGAAGTTTTAGAGTCTGTGTATTTTGATGGGGATGGGAAATAGAAGCCCTTTATTTTCTATTTTCTACCAGTTAACAATTATCACAATAATTCTACCTAGCAAACCATACTTAATCTAGGTGGCTTAAGACAGTAAAAATTTTTGAAATCATGAGTCTAGAAGTTGGTTGCTGATTTAGACCGGACTCACCTGGCTGGTTCTTTGGTCTCAGATGGGACCACTCAAATGTCTGGCAGTTAGGTGGCTGTCCGCTGGGACTAAGACAGCCACTGGGCCTGTGTTTTCTCTAGCAGGCTAGCCAGGCCTGATTTTATAGCAGAGGGAGAGAAAGTAGTAACATGCATGATCTCTCGTGGCCTGGGCCCAGAACTGGTTCACTCTCGCTTTCCTAACATCCTGTTGACTGAAGCAAGTCACAGATCTAAAAAGGGAGGAGCAGAATCCACAGACCACCCGTTTAGAGAAAGGAATTATAAAGCTATACGGCAAAGCGTGTGGGAACAGCGAGTGGGGGTGGGGAAGAAAAACGGTAGCTGTTCATATAATTAACCAACATGTACTTATTCCTTATCAGAAATATTTTGATCAGGAAATTTTAATTTTCTAAAACAAATTTATTAGGATGTCAAGCTGCATGTAGACATATAAAAATGTCAAGACTATAGAATTAGGAAAGAGAAGTTATTAAGGAAGAGTCTATCATGTTAACTTACAATCCTGCACCTAGAAAGCAAGAAGAATGATGCTTTTTCTGTAGTCAATATAACAAATTCTGTGCCATTTACATGCAAATATCAATCAGTTTTGGAGATGCCAAAGCAGTACATGGTATAATTGCTAAGAATAGTTGGAAATGTGTGATATATTGTAACCAAGTTCTGGCAGAACTTCTTCTGACCTTATTGTCTTCTGCCCATTTCCAATTTTTCTTAACATCCCTACATTGTTTTCTTTAAAGCAAGTCTTGGTGGTACAAGAGGAGAAACAATCAACCAGTCAATGGGAAACTGGGCTAGTTTCTCCCTATCAGCAATGAGATATTTTCAGTGGTATAGCTACAATTTAAACACTTGAACACGATGTATTAGTTAACTATACGTAAGTCTCTCATACTAAACCCACTGTTCCAGCTGTAGAAAATAGACTTCAGACAATGTGGAGTGTACTGATTATAAACAAGCAAGCCATTATTAGGAGATTTACCTCACTTTTAATATCTTTAGGTAAGTGAAAAATTTTCCTCAGAGTAATTCACTAATAAGTTTTTATTGAACATTTTGCAAAACAATGAAAGTAAAATAAGTTACCCTGATAAGGAGGTATCAAACTGTCCCTGTTTGCTCAAGGCTGAGGAGTTTTCTGAGACATGGGACTTTCAGTGCTAAAACTTGGAATATCTTGGGAAAACTTTGATAAGTTGGTCACTCTACTCACAAGTATGTCTTTTGGAAGCACAGTAGATAATCTGGCAATGTTTTGCGTGGATCAAACAAATTTGATTAAACTTATTCTATATGTGTTTTACAGGTATAGTAGTTTTATTTCATTTCATATGGAAAATTCTAAATTATTCTACCTTACTTTTTGCTGCTCACAGGCCAAGCTGAAAGAAGTAAGATAGTTCTTCTTTCACTTACAGGAATATTGACTAAAAGAATAAAAATAAATTAATTTTGTATAGTATAAGTAGCGAAATAAGATGTCATTATTTTTAATAATTAAAAAAAACACCCTAACCCATCTATTTCTGTTTTGCCTCTGTCAAACAAGGAACTTGAGCTAAATAATTTCTAAGATGCCTGCAGCTATAATATTCTATAATTCTATGTTTATAATAATTCTTCTCCATTAGAAGAAAAGATACTTCAGAGTTCAAGCTGACTTTTAAAGAGTTAAATAGTACTGCAGAATGCTGCCATTTTAACAAAACATTTTAAACCAACTAAGTATACTAACTACTGTTATTGTTTATTTTCTTTCTGGTCTAGGGATTTTTTTTTTTCTTTTTAATCTGCCAGAAGGGACCTTCAGAATTTGAGCCTTAACATTGTTCCTAAGACTTGAATTTATTTTTTAATTAGTGTTAAAATAAAAATAAATGTTCACTTTCTAGAGCTATGCAAGTTTAGGGGAGAAAAAAAGAAACTTCCTCCTCTGAAAAGATTTAATGGTAATCTATGCTGTAAAAGGGCATTTTGAAAAATATAAAACAAAGAGCTTTCAAAGTGGTCAAAGACTAATGTAAAGTGATATATTTCAGACCGGAGAGATGGTGTAACTTACTTCTGTCACTGCTGCCTGTTTATTGTGTTTGTCTGGTTGGCCTGGCAACCAGCTCATGCCATTTCACTCATTTTATAACGTTCCTGTAAATGTTAGGTAGGCCTGGATTTATTATACACTGTCAACACCTAAAATGGAACCCACTGCTTAACGTAGTTTATTTGGCTGGATGCCTCTGCCTCCTTAAAAAAAAATATTGTGTGTGTGTGTGTGTGTGCATGTGTTAAAGAAAGAAAAAATCCTGTAGTGCCTCCAAAAGAAATGTAGTCCAGGCAAAACTGAAGTTGGGTGGCTTGGGTTATGTCAAAGAAGCATTTGAGCTCAGGAGCTGTTGTGTTGTTGGGTGTGAACATCTGACTCACAATATTTGTGACTGGGTTTAGAGGGACAGAGCAGCACCAAGAGCCATGTTTGTAGCTGAATTTGTCATCCCCAAAGAAACCAGATGGCAATCGCTGTTGTCCAGAAAGGCCTCTGAGCCATCACAAGATGAATCATGAGACTATTAGAAGTTGGACAGATTTCTTTCCCTCTTATTAACATATTAACTTCATCTGTTTACTTTAGAGCAAGACAAGTTTGATGGAGGCCCAAAAGATATGGTCCTGGAGAGGCCACATTTTGGACAGCTTTAGTTGACTATTGAGATAGCTGGAGCATTAAGGTTACCAAAGTGGTTCAAAAACATTAAAGGGAAATGTGATACTCTCCAAAACCAATGGTAGCAGACTCAGAGCAACCTAATGAAAATCACAGACAGGGACCTCTGCTACTTTGTTCTTGGGCAGCCATATGTTGAATCAGTGTCCTATTCATTCAATAACCTTCAGGAAAGGGGGTTGTCTATTAGTTAGAGTGGACTTTTGTTGATAGCTCTGTTCAGTCTCAGTGAACAAGTCATTAGAACCTATAATCTTCTAGCTACCTGGGATCAGTAAGTTCACCTTGTCACTGTGCGTTTAAACAGGGTGATTGAGTATCTCCGCAAAGCCAAAAGATTAATAAAAACTGTGATACTCTCTTGTTAAGCTTTGCTTGAAGTAATATTCTTCCAACTTCCTTCCTCGTTGTGCTTCTAGTTGTTATTTAGAAATCAAAAAAAAAATGAAAAAGTTTCTGATGAGAACAATTACCATGAGCACTCGGGCAATTTGAAACCAAAGCTGTTCTAGGTTACTGTTTCTTTTTGTTATTGGAATAATTACTAGAGCTATCGCTCAACAGAGTTTGAGATTATAAATCACCTTTTAGAGGAACATTTTGAAACAGATCATATCAATTGATTAGGCTGCATTTTACCCACATCCCTGCATCCAGCTTGAGTGCTTTTTGACAAGTGAAGGCAAATTCTTCCTACAAAAAAACATTTTTTTCCCTCTAATTTCCGGCGTCTGAACCTAATGAGCCTGTGGCATGAACTTTCTGGAGGAAAAACTGGAAAATTTGTTTTTAGAGTTCTAGATAGTATGTGTGCCTTTGACGCACGACAAATAGACTTCAGGGAATTATCTTAGGAGAAAAAAAAATGTGTTGTGTTATATAAATGTGCGATATACATATATATTTTTAATGTATGCATATATATGTATGTATGTACATACATAAATAAAGTGTTCCAAATTCTTAGGAGAAGTTTTCATTTAGATGATAAAAATACAGAAAATTTAGTTGTGTGTATGTGTGTGTGTGTACATGCATATGCATAGAAATACTTTTTTGTATTGATCAGGTATACTAAATTTAAATAACTTTTATATTTCTCTATCCAAAAATGAAATTATAGAGACATCCACCCAATATCACTTGCATTATGTAGCCACTATGGCAGAAGAACTGATTGCACAGTTCTTTTAACGCCCCAAGGTAGATATCATATTTTCTAATTGGTTATTTCTGGAATATATAGGAAAATTATTGGTATCTGTATGCATTTTGGGGAAAAGTCCACCTGTGGAATTCCCTTTTGATTTCTAATAATTGTTCATTTGATTCTCAGGTGTTTTCTAGGTATAGAAGTGTTTATGTACAAATAGTGACTAATAGTTTCTCTTTTTTTTGTTGCCAGTTTTATTTTATTGACTAGAACTTTTAAGATAACAGATGTACTGATGTATATCCCTGTCTCTTTTCTGACTGTAATGAGAATTAGTCCATTTATGTTTAATTATTTTGTTGTCTATTGATCTTGACATACCTATTTCATTATTATCATGTTTCTATGTCATATGTCAATTATTTATATGTCAAGTGGTTTTTATCAAGGTACTAATTACCTTAGATATATATGGACCAATTTCTCTTTTTACTTATTCAAGTGATATATGATACAAAGTTCCCAACATTAATCTGTTTTTAATTATTGGGATACACCTTGCTTGGTCATAATCAAAGATTCATGAAAACGTAAATCTTTGTCTGTTGTTTCCACTAACATATCCCATACCCTAGAATGGTAGCTCACATTTGCTTAATGAATGATTATAACTGCATTCCAAGAAATGTCAATTCTTGAGTGTATAAAGCAGAATTTCATATAAAGTGAACTTCCCACATAGGTCATAGTTCAATCACATAAATATCCATTATAAAATTCAAATGCTCCATTTTGCTCTAGCCATATTGGCCTCCTGAATGTTTCTCTTGAATGTGATCTGCTCTTACCTTTGGTCTCTGTGCTGCTGTACTCTCAGTATGGAATGCTCTACTTCCAGATATCCATGTGATTCACCCACCTCTTGCATGTCTGCACTCAAGTCACCTTTTTAAGGAATCTTACCTGGACCACCCTATTGAAAAGTGCACCTCATCCCACCCAATCCTCCAGTCCTCTTTACCGTCCTATTTTTTTCATAAAATGTATCACTTGCTAGCTCCATATTTCATTTGCTTACTAGTTTACTATTTGTTTGTTCTCTATCTGATTTTATTTCATTGATATATTCCCCACATCTAGAAAGGTATGTGGTATATAATAGGGACTTAATAAATATTCGTTGAACAAATAAGTTTTGAAAAAATAAGTAAGCATTGACTGGTACAACAGAGTATAATAGAAAAACAAAAATATGTCAATAGAAAACTAGTTCAAATTTTGGTTCCACTATGTACTAGCAGTATTACTTTGGGCAAATTATTTAAACACTTTCAACCTCAATTTTTCTAATGTACACAATGCAAATAACATTCTTCATTGCATAAAATTCCTTTAAGCATTAAAAAAGAAAATGTATACCAATCATCCACGTAAGTCTTGTGCACAGTAGACATACAATCAATACTAATTCTTTTTCACTCAATGTATTATAAAACTGAATTTAATTCATATAAAAGTGTCATACTTGGAAGAAAAGCATAGCACGCAAATTAAATAAGTCGCAAACGGGAATGTAAAGTAGCCAGGTAATGCATTATCATATATTAACATGAGACAAGATCCCTATATATCCTGGGAAACCCATGGAAAAATGCCAATCCCATCACACTTCATTCCTTCAAATATTTGAAGCTAACTGGCTTGTTTTCTCAGGCCTAAGCAATCCTATTACTTTGAAAATGTTCCCCATATGATTTGTCCTTCTGATTCTTCACCATTCTGGCCATACATCAGCTGTTTTGTATTCTTCCAAAAATTGTGGACCCACAAGCTTCATTTGAATTGTCTTACAAGTGCAAACATCTGAAATCAAACAAACAACAAATTACAACTTCCTCCCCTTTCGTGGTGGAGATGTAATTTCTTATAAGTACGACATTACAAATTCTTTCTCCAAACCCATGCCAGTTGGAAAAGACTGAGTTCTTTCGGCTCAGAAGGCTCATATGATGGCATTGAAATGTGTCCACTTTAAGAATCTTGTCACATCCTATATGCTGGTCTGTTCCATTTTGCTTCCTGGCAACTTCTTCCATAAACATGATAAAGAAATTTCTGCAACTCTGTATTAATGACCACCTACATAATGAGACCAAATCTTAATTCTTAGTGACAGAGTAAATATATGGCTAGTTTGTTTAGGCTTTATTTTGAAATGACTAAGTAGCCTGTGAAAACAAAGTTTAACAGGCTTATAAAGGTATGTTGTCTACATAACTAATGTAGACTTTGTTTTAATGTTGCCTATTACAGACTATAAACAGTAACAGTGGAGTCTATCTTTTATTCCATAGCGTTGTAAAATGTTCTGGCTGTGACAACAAATACACTCGACACACTTTGTAAAGATGTGGCACTTATTTTATATTCAAATGAAAGCAATAAACTGTTGAAAACTAACATGCAGAGAAACACATTACATTTGAAATGTACTTAAAAGTAAATAAAATACGGAGGAGTTTTATTTTAATATATGCATTGTTAATTTATAGGGAAACATTTCTGCAGCAAAATGTGTATGTTTGAAGTTGGACCATGTCAGTAGAACCATGACTACCCCTTTTAATGACCTCACAATTTGCTCACTGGTTTCGGGTAATTGGGACAATTTGCTTGCAGAAACCTGTGAGGAATCAGATGTTAATTGACTTTGTCTTGCTTAATCAGCCTCTCAAGAAACAGGCCTCATTTTCCTGACTGTTTCTTAAGCTGTACGCTGGCGTCCTGTGATACAGTGGAAAGAAAACACACAGGCCGTCGCCTTGGTACCGACCAGCCAAATCTGATTATGACTCCAACTCTGCTTGGAGGGATTCCAGGAGTAGCAGAGAAGCCTAGAGAAAATACTCAGAAATACGAAATGACACTAAAAAGTGATTCTATGATTTATGTACAAGGTAGTAAAAAGGTAAAACACATTTAAAATCAGGGTTCAAAATTCATTTGGATTCTGCAACTGTGATCTGGAGCAATTCAGGTGTAATGTGAGACGACTTCCAAAAGTTTGTGGGAAAAGAGAATTAAAAGATAATATGAATCTTTCCATGAACTTTTTGAAGACCCCTTGTATACAGCTCAGTTTACTTGAATGACCCATCTGTATGGCTCTTTTGGATCATTCTGGGTATCACAATTAATCACCCTAAAAAACCTTTGCCCTTGACAAGAGCTTCCCAATTTCCCCTCTCTTCCCTGCCCTTTTCAAAGTTTTACAAGCAGGGAACTCAAGAAAATCTTGATCGTCTAGAATCTAGGAAATCCGTAGGCCACTTTTTTTTTTTAATGATCCTTATGGTTACTACTCTTTATTTTTCCACACTCTTGATTCTACTGACCCATAGAAGTTTAGTGAGGGATGAGAAGAAAAAAGATGGGAGAAAATATCAAGTAGTTCAAAGAACACTATTTTTTCCAAATATATCATTTCTCATGTCAGACACTGTCTCTTACATGATTTATATCATGTAATTTTCACATCTTTCTCATGTGAGATGGTTACTATTTAATTTTTCCCATATAAGTCTCAGTTCAGCTGCTTAGAGGATCTGAGTCTCTGGGCAGTTAGCTTAGTCACTCTGGGTCTCTGGATTATTTGATCTTCATTATACAGTGAGGTACGTTTATAGATTTCAAAATGTTAAACAGCCCTTGCATTCCTGGATTAAGTCTAATTTGATTATAGTGGAATCTGTTCTATACAAGGAGGATTCAGTTTGCTAGTTTTTTTGTTTGTTTGTTTGTTTGATTTTTGTATCCAAGTTCATGAATACATGAATATTTCCTTTTTATCTGCTTGTCTAGCTGTTCTTATATGGCTTTAGTACCACGTTATACTAGATTCATAGAACGGGTTAAGACATAGGTTCTCTATTCTCTGCAGGATTTGAGTAAGATTGGAATAATCTTGTACTTGAAATTTTGGAAAATCTCTTATAACACCTTGTTGCCCCGATATTTTCTTTGTGAGAATATTTGGATGAGTGCATTTTTTTAAATAGCATAATTATAGGGCTTTTCAGAATATTCTCACTAGTACTAATGTGTACAAAATTATCCATTTTATTTAATTCTCAAATTTATTGATAAAAAGTTGCACACAGTCCTCTTGGCAAAATCTGTTATATCTGTATTTATGTATCATTTCTGTCCATAGTTATTAGTTTTGATTGATCTTAAGAGAAGTTCTTCACTCTTTTCACAAAATAATATTATAGCCTCATAAAGACCTGATATCCTCCAATTTACATGCTATCAATTTCCTGTGTTTTATTATTTTCTTTTTATAAGTGGTAGTATTAGTATTATTGCTTCAAACCAGACAATGTTTGTTTAGATTGAATATATATATTCAATCTAAAATCTATATCAATATCTATATCAATATCAATATCAGTATCTATCTATATATTTTTTTACTATTTGTTTTTATATCTTGAATTTCCTCCTGGAAACATTATTCTTTTTCTTGAGGTTTATTTTTTAATTCAGTCTATTAGAAGGAAATTTGTTTTTTTATCTGAAAATATTATTATTTTATTCTTGTTTTTTAAAGACGGATTAGCTTAGTACACTCACTGCTCTAGCCCAGTGGATATTTTCTCAAGCACTTCACTCTGCAGGTTCCAGTGATTTCTCACTTCTATTGTTTCTTTTAAGAAATGTGCTATTGACCTAACTTTTATAAATTTATCAGTGAGATATCCTTTCCCTCTGCCAGTGGGCCTACATATTTACAATATTAAAGTTTGTTTAATTTAGGGATGCTCACCTATGATTAAGGATGTATTCCACTTTCCTTCTCTATTCACTAATAAGAAATATACCATCGTAGAACAACAAAAAACTTAAATCACGTGAAAAAATAACTATTACACGCCTTCTTTAACTTTATATAACTGGATATTTAATATATATTTAATATAGTATATACATATGTGTGTATGTGTATACATACACACATACATATATCTTAAATATATTTACCATATCACATTTATTTAAATAAGTAAATAGTGGTAATTATAAATAGCTCTTAAATATCTAGTGCTGTGTGGACATGCTTATTTGGGGGTTTCTGTAGTTTAATATTATGCCCAGAAGAAATTTTTAAAATATCATCACCCTCATGTAAGGCTGTATGAACAGGCTATTAAAACACTTTTGATCCACAGCCAGGTTTTGCCCTACAGGATTGGGATATTCTGAATAAGTATTTGTGAGATGGGTCCTCAACTACATCAAACCTTACCACTTGGTTGTCCATGACGTTCTTTTATCCGGCATAGTAACCCATTGTGGAATCAATAAGAAAGACATAAAGACATTGGAGGGTGTTCAGAGAAACAAAATGATTACTAAAGGCTTAGAAAATCAGACTGTTGAGAAAAGGTAAAAGGAATTGGGTTTACATAGCCTGAAGAATAAGCAACTGAAGAGTTATTTAATAAGAGTTTTCAAGTCTACGGGGAACTCTTAGTTGATTTTGGTGGCTGAGAATCTTCTCTCTCATGAAGCACAGCTAGAGAATATATATAGCTTTTGAGTTCAATATGATGGTATAGTTTAACCATAATTGTCTAATGGTGTCAATTGTTGAGAGTTTTCATTAAATTCAGGGCTATCTTAGAGACCATCTTTCTGTAGCTTTATGTATGCGACCATCCCAAGTTCCTAAGTAGCATGAACTAGGTTTCCCTAGATTTTCCCTGTCACTGTGATAGCAATAGCTCCAGTTTTCCAAATACCTCATGAGCATCTTAGTGTAGAACATCACATAATTTATTTTCTTACCATCAGCACCTGGCATCTAGAAGATGCTTTTAGAAGAGTTTTGCTAAATTGAGTTGAATGGATTTGGAATTACATTATGAGTGTTACTGTGTCCTACATATCATGGGAGACTTACCTAACTTTTGGAGCTGGAGCATTATGAAGTCCTTATTAAAAAGATCGCATTGAGGGCCGACCCTGTGGCTCACTCGGGAGAGTGCAGCACTGGGAGTGCAGCAGCGCTCCTGCTGTGGGTTCGGATCCTATATAGGGATGGCCAGTGCACTCACTGGCTAAGCGTGGTGCGGGCGACACCAAGCCAAGGGTTGCGATCCCCTTCCTGGTCACAGAAAAAAAAAAAAAAAAAGATGGCATTGAATTGGTTCTTGAAGAATAAAAATTATTTTTTTTAAAAAATTAACCAGTGAAAATTAATAGCGGGGGAATATGTGTGGTCAGAAAAACTCGACTGAGAAGTGGACAAGTCTTCCCAGTGATGGTCAGGTGCACTGGTGGAACAGAAGACTAGAAAGTAGAAATATAAAAAAAAAAAAAAGAAATAGAAGACTAGAAAGTAGGAGCATGATTAAGGAGTTTAAATATTATGATACTCATGAATGTTTCCTAAAGTATATTATTTAAAATGTTCAATCTGAGAGATGTTAATAAATTTTACTTGAAAAAATTCTCCATGTTCAACTAATTTGAGAAATGGGAGTGTTAAGTAAAATGAACCATGCTATTGGGAGATTTCTTCCTGTCATTATATGCTAATGAGGCATTGTGAATTTCCTAAAGAGGCCATAGAAGGCAGTCATTTCCAGACATATTTAATCACATGATCCTTCGTTGCTGAACACATCAGCAGCTTGTTTCGCACAGGCAAACACAAGGAAGAGACACTGAAAATGAATAACACAACCAAAGATATGTTCACAGAAGATTAATCTAGTAGTGGTATACAAGGCTAGATGGATGGAAGGAGTCCAATTACAAGGGTACTGCAATTGAACAGGCATGAAATAATAGGTCTTTGAATTAGCGTCTTGTCACAGGACAAATAAGATAGACTTGGATAAGAAAGAGACATAAAAGAATTGAACAGATTTGGTAAGTGACTAGGTTAAAGGGTAGGAAGCCAAAAGAATAAAAGCTAACTCCAAAGTTTCAAGCCTGGGTGGCTGGAAAAATGGTGGTGCCAGTGACAGAAAGAGGGAATTCAGCCAGCAAATACATTTAGTTCTGTGTGGGAGGTGATGGCAGAGAATTAACTACAACATTTCACAGACTCGCATGGCCATAAAAGATCTCACAGGGTTTCCAGTTCACATTCCTGTAGGCTGGTAAGCCTACAGTTAATGTGCCTCAAATGGTCATGGGCCTGTTCACATTATGCTTTAAAAAAAAAGGGATAGTAAAATATTGGCCTAAGGAAGATGTTGCTATGTCCTCCAAACTAACATTTTTCCCAGTTAGTCAAGGTCTTCTGTTTTCTACTTACAGTAATTTCCACCTTATTCAGGATGAAGAATTCGTTGTTACTTTTCACATACAAACTTTTTTGATTGAAATTGGAGGTAGTTAGATTTTTTTTCACTCTTCTCTCTCTTTCTGAAATCATGGAATTTCTCACTTTTTATGAGTTGGCATTGATAGTTGTGGTGATTAAAAACTGAGTCCTATATAGATCATATTTATTAGATAACATACTAAATAAGCTAATAAATGGAAATCTTTTGGAAAAGACCACTGATAATGTGACTGTTCCTCTTGGTTTGAGAAATTCACACTGTTTTGTTATAGTTTAAAAAAAATATGGTCCCATTTCTTTGACAATGCTGATGTAGGGTCTATAGGTTTCTGGACCTAGGATACTAACATACGTATTCTTCAGTGGATATATTGATCACCTGTGTTTAATATACTTCATAATGAGATTTTCTGTGCTCACATGCAATAAGAACACCTGCAAAAATTATTACTGTTGGTGGGAATGTAAGTTAGTACAACCACTATGGAAAACAGTATGCAGGATTCTCAAACAACTACAGATAGATCTTCCATATGATCCAGCAATCCCACGGCTGGGTATATATGCAAAGGAATGGAAAGCATCATGTCAAAGGGATACCTGCACTCCCATGTTCATTGCAGCTCTGTTCACAATAGCCAAGATGTGGAACCAACCTAAATGTCCATTGATGGATGATTGGGTAAGGAAACTGTGGTATATATAGTCCATGGAATACAACTCTGCCATAAAAAAGAATGAAATTCTCCCATTTGCAACAACATGGATGAGTTTGGAGAAACTTACGTTGAGTGAAATAAGCAAAGCACAGAGGGATAAATACCACATGTGCTCACTCATAAGTGGGAACTGAGAGAGAAAGGAGAAAGGAAAGAAAGACCACAGTGGTGCGTTGGAGAGGGAGAGAGCACACTGAGGGATACAAAGTAGAGTGGGGGAGAGGAGGAAGGGGAGGGAGGTCAGGGGATAATTGGGTGGGGGACTTGGGGTATAATCACAATTTGTGGTAATGGATACATGCTGCTCGTATGGATCTGGCCATCACATCTTGGGCATGAGTGGTGACAATTGGCTTTTTACTCCATGAATATTCATAACCTCCCACAATATTACAGAGTCAATTCACTTTAAAAATTATTCTAAGTGTTATTGAGTACTGGCCACATGAAATAACAACAATAAGAAGAATAGTAAACTAGATAGCTAAATGTTTTATCCATACCTTGAACAATATGTGTGCCCAAATGACTAGAAAGTTTATTGAAAATGACCAAATTGAAGTTAATCATTTATTCTGCATCACCAAAGATATCACATAAAGGAAATGCAAAAGATAGGACATAATTCCCTATTTGACTACTCAGTTGGTATTTAAGATTTTCAAATAAATCATCATAAAATATGTATATAATTGAGAGCCGTTTGAAGAAATTATCATTCTGTTTTATAAAGGGAGGGGAGCTATCGTGCTAGTTTCCGTGATTTCAGTGATAGGATTCACAGCCACCTCAGGCCTCACTTATGGCCACTTTCATTACCTCCTGACCCTCTCTCTCTTTCCTCTTCCACATTGCAACAACAATGATCAGCCAAAGATAGGTCAGTTTTCTCCAGAACCAGAACCAGTAAAAGAGCCTAATTGAATGCAGTTAGAGGAATGTTACCTGATAAGACCGTGAGAACATCTTAGTAGCCTAAGCAAGCATCCTGCTTCAATTTTCCACCTTTTCTCCATAACAAATGGTTCACATTAACTATACTTTTTACCTGGTTTCTGACTTTTGCTTTATTCCACTTTTGGCCTGAGGCCTAGTGCCTGAAACCCCACCTAATCGTCTGAGGTTCCAAACTCTTGGTTTGTACCCACTAACTTCTTTTCCCTCAAGGTGAATCTGTGTCCTCTAGTCCTTGTATCAGTTCATATGGATTGTCTTGGTTTAAAACTTTCATATACTGACTCCAAAAATCTAGTCCTTTCTAGAAGTTTGCTGTAGTGCAGCCTACCACATCCATTCCATATTCCTTAATTCAACTAATATATGTTACTGAGGACTAATATATGTTATTGAGGACCCATCATGAGCACACTAAATACAAAAGTTATCCAGGTTCTAAATCAGGTTATTAGTTGGGTCTGATAATGTATATCTAGCTCTTCCCCCATCCAAGTAAAAGAGAACACTTGTACACTCAAGGACATATAATTCTCAAAAGTTGTACTTCTATATTAAGAAATGATTTGTGTTGGTGGCAAAGGTAGTAGAAAAAAATGCCTTCAGACTGTGACTGTCATTGGTGTCCAGATTTATGACTTTGGTTCCAAGATTTTGACTTTCTAATCTGACATTCCTTTGTAATCCAAATATCACAGAAAGACACGCTGGAGAATGGCAGAAAAGCGAGCAAAACTGGAATGAGAACACTTTAAAAGGTCTGCAGAGGTAAATGATAGAGAAAATCAAAAGCTGCAGAGTGCACATGATTACCAAGACAGTGCTTGGCATTTTGCCATTCTGGAGGCAGAGTGAGAAATGGGCCAAGGCAGGTCTGCCCTGCAAAGTTTAGGTGGGCCACCTCAACTCTGGGTCCAGATGACAGAGCAGTTCCTTTGAAAGTCAACTAGAAGAAAACCATGCCCTCTTTTCAATGCGGAAAGATTTTTAGCTCAGCAATTCTTTACTGTGTAAAAGTTACCACATACATGCTCATGGACACACACACACACATACACACACACACACACATACACACACACACACATTTTGTGAAGCACAGCGTGCTATTTCACCTAAATCCCCTCTGCTTAAGCCAGTCCAGTGACACAAAAAATGCTACTAAATTGAACTCAACTGAAGAGCAAAACCCATTAAGAACGCTACAAACAAAAAGTGACGTTATTATTTTTTTCATCAACTTGCTTCCTATCACCTCCCTCTCTCCTTATTTTTCTCCTTATGTCTGTAGTTTAAGTGAGAGGCTTTCTTCTTTATATAAAAAAGGGGAAAATTGTTTAGGGAGAAGTCGGTTGGTTGGCAAGAACCAACAAGACTTCAATAATCCCAAGGCTAGTCTTTGAATAACCTTATTCTTGTGCCCCAAAACATGTAAAAGAACAGAAACTTCTGACAGTCCAGTCCTGAGTGAATAAATGATATCTCTTTCCCAGAGGGTTAGCAGAGAGGGTGGCAAGAAGGGAGAGAGAAGGTTTGCTAACACGGGAGTCTTAGGAGAGGTTGAGGTGATGTTTTAAGACATGGGAAAGTGTGAAGAAAGACTCGGTTTCTCCCATTTTTTTTCTCCCTCTGTCCACCCTTTTTTATTTCTCCTCCCTATTGCTTTGGATTTGGGGGAGCAATATAAAAATTTAATGACACAGAGGATGCAGTCTTGAAAGTTATTGCTCAGCAAATATTATGTTTTTGCAAAGATTATCTAGGGAAAAAGACAAAGATCACCTCACAGACAAAGCTGAACCTGAATATTTGTGGTTAATTTTTTTTTTAACTGAAATTTCAGATTAATCTATGACATCGTATTTGTATTTTCAAGTGTGTAGGATATTCTTCAGTTTTCACTTTGAGTAATGGGTAAATTGTAAACAGTAATGCATGACTGGAAAATAATATAGAAAACTAACTTTATTTTTCAAATTAAATCCTGTTTCTCCATTAGCTCACATTCTTATTTATGAGATGGTTTATCTTTAATGTGTTTTTTCATTATTTATATCTACTTGGCATTGGAAACTAACAGCCCGACAATAAATCATTCTCTTTCTACTCGCTCCATTCCAAGTTCGTCTATAAGCAAACCCTTACAAAAACTGAAAAAGAAAGCAAAAACAAAAACAAACTAGGAAGGGCCAGCCTGTGGCTCACTCGGGAGAGTGTGGTGTTGATAACACCAAGGCTACGGGTTCGGATCCCTGTATAGGGATGGCCGGTTAGCTCACTTGGGAGAGCGTGGTGCTGACAACACCAAGTCAAGGGTTAAGATCCCCTTACCGGTCATCTTTAAAAAAAAAACCCAGGAAGTTAGCAGAATTTTTGGCGAAACAAAAATATAAACATTTTGTGGTGAAAAAACATTCTTCAGTTGACATGCTTGCAGTTTAGACTTCAGCATACCCTTGATTAAAGATTTGAGTTTTTCCTTTAAAATATCTTCCTGAAAGTTTTATAGTAAAGTCTAAAGAATGTATTATTGAACCTGATCCTCTAACCCCGGGATTAAAGTAATGGGAAGAAAAGATATTCTAAAACGCACTAAATAATTTTATTGTAATATTTAAAAGATATATGTATTCTCTTTTATCTGTTCTTCCAATTTAGACCTCTTTGTTATAGTTTGTTTTGCATGATGATTTTTAAATTATTGTTACTATTATTAATGTTGGAGGAACTGCTTGGCAGATCTGTAACTGAGACTTGCTTTTAGTAGACACATGTCCTGGTGGCCTTGTTTTGGTATTCATAAATATTACAGCCAGACTTTTAATGCACATTCTAAATGAAAATAGAACTCAACTGCTAAAATTTAATTTTCTGTGTAAAATAGAAGAAGTAGCAAGAGACTAAAACATTGGCTGGGGCTTGGGGTTCATTTGGGGAGCTCCCATAGGCTATATATCACCATGTGTGGCTTTCATTTTCTTGGTGAAAATTGATTTAATGTGCAACATTATTAGATTAATCAAGTCCCTTTGGAAGAAATGATCTTTCCAAAGAAATTTTGTTTAACTCTGCTCCACTCTGACCTTGGCAGTAGTTTTTGATCATTAAGAGAAGAATGGGAAAAGGGCTAGGGCTACGACCAGCAACAGCTCCTGTTCTAGGTTAGGAAACAAGTCTTTATCCACCTTTGCCCATGGAAAGATGAAAACTTTGAAAAGCCATGTCTCATGAGTTCAAGCAATGACACATTGTTTCCTTTCGTTTTCTAGATTGGATTTTATTTCTGTATGTTCTGCAATAATGCAGTCGAAATCTTATCCAGTCTTACCTTCATTAACTTCAGTAATCAATTCTCTTAAAATTTAGGCCCCAGAAAACAGATAAATGTTCATTTGTGTTTTTATAATAGTGAGATAAATCTACATAATCTATCCTTTCTTGTTTGCCCTGAGAGAGTAACTCAAACTCGATTTTTATTTCTTGCAATCATCCAACAGTGTAGTGTCTAAAAGTGCGGCCTCTGGAGTCACTCTATCTGGGTTCAAATCCCAGCTTCTCCACTAATTAGGTAAGAGACCTTAGGCAAGTTATCCAAAACTTCTGTGCCTCAGTTTCCTTGTTTTTAAAAGGGAGTAATATGAGTACCTACGTCACTGGATGGCAGCCCGAGGTGGCGGCAGCAGAGAACGGGACTGCGACAAAGCAGAGGCAGAGAGGGAGCTGCCCAACCCAGCACAGCCCTGTGAGTGACCCCCAGCCCGGCCCTGCTCAGGGGGCAGATGCCCGACCGGCTTCCGCCTGCATCACCAGGCCACTCACCGGCCCTGGGGCTGCCTCCATTTTCTCAGGAGGTGGCAGCTCCAGCCCGGCTCAGCCAAGCCTGTCCTCCTTGCCTGGCTCGGCTCCTCACTGAGCCTTCCCACTTGCTTGCCCCGGCGTGGGGCTTCCCAGGGCCTGCGGGCCAGACTCCCCTCCCACTCCCTCCGTGGTTCTCTGGCGGGGCTGGTGGCGTGGGGCGTCCCTGGCCAGCGTCGGGAGGGCAAGGAAGTGTGCGCTGGGCCGACTGTCACTCCACCACACCCTGGGCTCCGGCCCCCGGTAAACTTCCTGTTACTGGGAGGCAGGTAACATCTCTGCGGCCACCAGTTTGGAAAAACACCTAACCAATTTCAGGTTAGGAATAGTGTGGTTGGAGAGTTCCCAAGTCCGCTTGAACCTGCCGGAGAGCTGACTGCGGGCTGGCACCAGACTCAGTCTGCGCCGGGGGGATACAAAGGTGAACCATGTGCTGCGGGCTCCTCCCCTGAGGAGCTCACGCTCTGGGGTGGGAGATAAGACAACTACACAAATAACCGTGATACCAGGAGGAAGGTGATAAGTCCCGAGAAAGATCTACACAGTGCTACAAAGGCACCCAGAGTGACCAGTCATCTGCGCCTAGCAGAAACCTGGTAGACTTCTTGGGCGAGGCGGTGCCGAGCAGGGTCTTGAAGGCCCAGCTGATAGACGAGGGTTGCAGAAGACACGTCCCAGCCTAGCCCAGTGCGCACAGAGCAGGGAGACATCCGGCTAGGGAGGCAGAGACTCGACAGAAACCACACACCCTGTGGGGTTGCCACTGCACGATCCAACAGCCTGGGCCAGAGCGCATGGAACAGGGAGAAGTCCTGCATGGGAAGTGAAAGCTCAGCAGAGACCACACACCCTGTGGTACCGCCCCGTGATCCAGCAGCCCAGCAGAGTCCAAGGTAACCAGAGAGGTGGCTCCCCGGAGAGGCCCAAGACCCGAGGCAACCATACACACAAGGCACTAGAGGCCAACTGAGCAGTCACGGAGGTAGCCATACCAAATTGGCAACCACAGCAACATCTTAGTTAGTCAATAGTCTCAAACCAGTGGACTGTGAAACCCCCTGCCACAATGAATAAACATCAAAAAAAAGATACCAGAAATACAAAAAATCAAGAAAGTACAACACCAAAAGTTAATAAATCTCAAACTCTAGATCCATAGAACAAGAAGCCCTTGAAATGACTGACAAAGAATTTCGAGTGATAATTCTAAGGAAACTGAATGAGATACAAGAAAACTCAGCTAGACATCATGATGAAATGAGGAAAAGTATACAGGACCTGAAGGAGGAAATGTACAAGGAAATCAATGTCCTGAAAAAAAATGTAGCAGAACTTGCTGAACTGAAGAAGTTATTCAGCAAAATAAAAAACACCACGGAGAGTTTAACCAGCAGGCTTGTCGAAGTTGAAGAGAGAACCTCTGAACTTGAAGATGAGCTGTTTGATATAACACAAGCAGACAAAAAGAAAGAAAGAAGATTCAAAGACATTGAAGAAAATCTGAGAGAGATATCAGACAACCTTAAGCGCTCAAATATCCGAGTCATGGGTATTCCAGAAGGGGAAGAAAATGGAGATTCCATTGAAAACATATTCAACAAAATAATGGCAGAAAACTTCCCAGGTATAGGAAAAATCACAGATCTTCCGATCCAGGAAGCTCAACGATCTCCAAACATATTCAACCCAAAAAGGCCTTCTCCAAGACATGTTATAGTCAAATTGGCAAAACTCAGAGACAAAGAGAGAATCTTAAAAGCTGCAAGAGAGAAGCGTCAAATCACCTATAAGGGAGCCCCAATCAGGCTAACATCAGACTTTTCATCACAAACCCTAAAAGCTAGAAAGGAATGGAATGATATTTTCAAAATACTAAAAGACAAAGATTGCCAGCCAAGAATACTCTACCCTGCAAGGCTATCCTTCTGAAATAGAGGGCAAATAGTATATTTCTCAGACAAACAAAAACTGCGGGAGTTCACGACCACACGACCACCCTTCCAAGAAATCCTCAAGGGAGTACTGGGTTTGGTTCCTGAAAAATAGCTACCACTGCCATAAAAACCAAAGAAAAATCAAAACCCACTAGTATAATAAAAATGGCATTCATGAAGAGAAAACAAAGAAACAAAAATGCTATCTACAACCTAAGGTTCCAACAAACAAAGAAACCAAACAGTAAATCAGAAAGCAAGGAACAAAAGACACCTAAGACAACCAAACAACCAATAAAATGCTAGGAATAAATCAACACCTTTCAATAACAACTCTTAGTGTAAAAGGCTAAAATTCCCCAATCAAAAGACACAGACTGGCTGACTGGATCAAAAAGGAGGACCCAACTATATGCTGCCTACAAGAGACCCACCTTACCCATAAAGATTCACATAGATTAAGAGTGAAAGGATGGAAAAAGATTTACCATGCAAACAGAAAAGAAAAAAGAGCTGGAGTACCTATTCTTATATCTGACAAAATAGACTTTAAACTAAAAACCACAAAAAGAGACAATGAGGGACACTATGTAATGATAAAAGGACTGATCCATCAAGAAGACATAACAATCACAAATATGTATGCACCCAATGTCGGAGCAGCCAGACTTATAAAACAAACTCTATTAAACATAAAGAAGGAAATAGACAATAATCCCATAATAGCAGGGGACCTGAACACCCCACTGTCAATATTAGACAGGTTATCTAGGCAAAGAATCAGTAGAGAAACACAAGATCTAAACAAGACTCTAGACCAATTGGAATTGGCAGATATCTACAGAACATTCCATCCAACAACCTCAGAATATTCATTTTTCTCATCAGCACATGGATCATTCTCCAGGATAGATCACATATTTGGTCACAAATCAAGTCTCAATAAATTCAAAAAAATTGGAATTATCCCATGTATTTTCTCAGACCACAATGGATTAAAACTAGAAATTAATAACAAACATAACTATGGAAACTATACAAACACATGGAAATTAAACAGCATTCTACTTAATGACATATGGGTCCAAGAAGAAATCAAGCAGGAAATCAAAAATTTTATTGAAACTAATGAAAATATTGATACATCATACCAAAACCTGTGGGATACTGCAAAAGCAGTATTAAGGGGGAAATTTATTGCATTAAATGCTCACCTCAGAAGAATGGAAAGATGGCAAGTGAACAATCTAACACTTCACCTTAAAGAACTAGAAAAACAAGAACATTCCAAACCTAAAGTTAGCAGACGGAAAGAAATCAATAAGATCAGAGCAGAACTGATTGAAATTGAAACCCAAAAGACAATTCAAAAGATCAATGAATCAAAAAGTTGGTTTTTTGAAAAGATAAATAAAATTGACAAACCATTAGCATGGCTAACAAAAAAAAGAAGAGAGAAGACTCAAATAACAAAAATTAGAAATGAAAAAGGTGATATTACAACTGATTCATCTGAAATACAAGGAATCATTCAAGACTACTATAAACAACTATATGCCAACAAATTTGAAAATCTGGAGGAAATGGATAAATTTCTGGACACACACAAGCTCCCAAAACTGAACCATGAAGACGTAGAAAATTTGAACAGACCAATAACAATAAAGGAGATAGAAGCTGTTATCAGAAGGCTCCCAACAAAGAAAAGCCCAGGACCAGATGGATTCACAGCAGAATTTTACCAAACATTCAAACAGGAATTGACACCGATTCTTTACAAACTATTCCAAAAAATTGAAATGGATGCAAATCTCCCAAATCCATCTCTGAAGCAAACATCATCCTGATACCAAAACCAGGTAAAGATATAACCAAAAAAGAAAACTACAGGCCAATATCCTTGATGAATATAGATGCAAAAATCCTCACTAAAATACTAGCAAACAGAATACAGCAACACATACGTAAAATTATTCACCACGATCAAGTGGGATTCATCCCAGGGATGCAAGTTTTGTTCAACATACGCAAATCAATAAATGTGATACACCATATCAATAAAGTCAAACACAAGGACCATATGATCATCTCTATTGATGCTGAAAAAGCATTTGATAAAGTTCAGCACTCATTCATGACAAAGACCCTCTATAAGTTAGGTATAGAGGGAAAGTATCTCAACATAATTAAAGCCATATATGCCAAACCCACTGCCAATATCATCCTGAATGGGGAAAAGCTGAAAACTTTTCCTTTAAGAACAGGAACTAGACAAGGATGCCCACTCTCACCACTCCTATTCAACATAGTGTTGGAAGTACTAGCCAGAGCAATCAGAGAAGAGAAGGAAATAAAGGGCATCCAGATTGGAAAAGATGAAGTCAAACTGTCCCTGTTTGCAGATGACATGATCCTATATATCGAACAGCCTAAAACCTCTACAAAAAAACTGCTGGAATTGATAAATGATTTCAGCACAGCAGCAGGATACAAAATCAACACACAAAAATCAGTAGCATTTCTTCTCTCCAATAGTGAACATGCAGAACGAGAAATCAAGAAAGCCTGCCCACTTACAATAGCCACCAAAAAAATAAAATTCGTAGGAATTGAGTTAACCAAGGATGTGAAAAATCTCTATAATGAGAACTACAAATCACTGCTGAGAGAAATTAGAGAGGATACAAGAAGATGGAAAGATATCCCATGCTCTTGGATTGGAAGAATCAACATAGTGAAAATGTCCATACTACCCAAAGTGATATACAAATTCAACGCAATCCCCATCAAAATTCCAAAGACATTTTTCTCAGAAATGGAAAGAACTATCCATACATTTATATGGAATAATAAAAGACCACGCATAGCCAAAGCAATGCTGAGCAAAAATATACAGCTGGAGGCATAACACTACCTGACTTTAAGCTATACTACAAAGCTATAATAACCAAAACAGTATGTTATTGGCATAAAAACAGACACACTGACCAATGGAATAGAATAGAGAATCCAGAAATCAACCCACACACTTACTGCCAGCTGATCTTTGACAAAGGCACCAAGCCTATTCACTGGGGAAGAGACTGCCTCTTCAGCAAATGGTGCTGGAATAACTGGATATCCATATGCAGGAGAATGAAACTAGACCCATACCTCTCACCATATACTAAAATCAACTCAAAATGTATTAAGGATTTCAATATACACCCTGAAACAATAAAACTTCTTAAAGAAAACATAGGAGAAACACTTCAGGAAATAGGACTGGACACAGACTTCTTGAATATGACCCCCAAAGTATGGGAAACCAAAGGAAAAATAAACAAATGGGATTATATCAAACTAAAAAGCTTCTGCACAGCAAAAGAAACAATTAACAGAGTTAAAAGACAACCAACAGAGTGGGAGAAAATATTGGCAAAATATACATCTGACAAAGGATTAATATCCAGAATATATAAGGAACTCAAAGAACTTTACAAGAAAAAAACAAGCAACCCAATTAAAAAATGGGCAAAAGAGCTAAGTAGGCATTTCTCTAAGGAAGATATACAAATGGCCAACAGACATATGAAAAAATGCTCCACATCACTCAGCATCTGGGAAATGCAAATCAAAACCACACTGAGATACCATTTAACCCCAGTTAGGATGGCTAAAATCCAAAAGACTCTGAACAATAAATGCTGGCGAGGTTGCGGAGAAAAAGGAACTCTCATACATTGTTGGTGGGACTGCAAAATGGTGCAGCCTCTATGAAAAACGGTATGGAGGTTCCTCAAACAATTGCAGATAGATCTACCATACGACCCAGCTATCCCACTGCTGGGAATATACCCAGAGGAATGGAAATCATCAAGTCGAAGGTATACCTGTTCTCCAATGTTCATCGCAGCACTCTTTATAATAGCCAAGAGTTGGAACCAGCCCAAATGTCCATCATCAGATGAGTGGATACGGAAAATGTGGTACATCTACACAATGGAATACTACTCAGCTATAAAAACGAATGAAATACTGCCATTTGCAACAACATGGATGGACCTTGAGAGAATTATATTAAGTGAAACAAGTCAGGCACAGAAAGAGAAATATCACATCTTCTCACTTATTGGTGGGAGCTAAAAATTAATATATAATTCACACACACACACACACACACACACACAAAAAAAAAAAAAAAAAAAACGGGGGGGGAAGAAGATATAACAACCACAATTACTTGAAGTTGATACAACAAGCAAACAGAGGGGACATTGGTGGCGGGGGGGGGGAGGGAGGAGGGAGGGAGGTTATTGTGATGGGCCACAATAATCAGCCACAATGTGTATCGACAAAATAAAATTTTTAAAAAAATACAATCATAAAGTCTTTAACAATATAGAGAAGAGTAAGATCAGTGAGGGCTGCTGTAATTCAGGAAAACTTCCTGGAAGAGGCAACAGCACTGAGTCATTTTTTTAAAAGATGGAAAGAAGAAAAATAAATAAGAAATAAAATGAAATATAATCAAAAAAAAAAAAAACACAAATTGAAATCACACCTTCTAGTGAGAAAACATAGGCATAATATACCTGTAAATTGAGCCAAATGAATATCTCTTTAATACCAGGTTTTCTTTCTTATTGTGCCTTACATGGTTATGAAAACAGCAAGGAGAATTATCAACTTCCTGTGACTCCAAATCATCAGGTTCTTAAGCTTCTGGTCACATTTTTTTTTTTTTTTTTTTTTTCCGCTTCTGGTAGAATTTTATACTGAGCAAACCTTGTTCTTAATAACAGATACTTATATGCCCAGATATAGCACAATGCTTAATTGCCTAAGGCCCTGAGCTTTCTCTCTGCCACTTACAGTTTCCAGAAAGAAAGAATTTCTGATCACTGTGGTTGACCATTCCTTTATTCTTCAAAACCTGGGGTAAGGAATTTGGGTTTCCCTCACATGACTAGGTTGCCCATCAGTCTTTGTAAAGAACTGTTGAAAGGAATTTTTGTAGGAGAGACAAGAAAATACTCTCTCTGAATGTTTATGGCTTTTTCATCCTCATCATTACTTGGTAGATGGAGATTGATGGATACGTGTTCTAGACTCTAAATGTCAATGTATTATGCTGTGGCTGGGAAATACCATGAGGAAGCACAGTCCTGGCATGCTCATTGAAGCAGCAGTTACATAACAATTATATGTGATGAGGTTATGATAGAGCTGGATGCAACCAGCAAAAGGTGCATTAAACATGCCATTAACTTTCCCAGAGATGCCAAACACTGCTTCACAGATGTTGGTAAAGCTTAGGTTGTTCCTTGAGGGGTGTTGTATTCAACAGGGTATTTGGTGTGGTAACCAATGCAGCAAATCTTAACAACTCAACATATTAACAGATTATTTGCCAACACTGCAAAGTATAGCATGGATGTTCTTGAGTAAGTGGCCCTCCTTAGCTCTTCTGCAGATGGTAACCCATGGATCTGGACTCCCTCCACCATGAGATATTGCTATCTCCTAGAAACCCGGGGGGTTTCATTAGATTTTCTGTATTTAACTGGTAAATGAGCAACTGCAGAGAGTGTGAAGGATCATAGAGAAGTTCATTAGTCCTGAAAGTGGTGTTTGTCTCTTCTGCTTACCCTGCATTGTCTAGAACTCAGCTACAAGGAGATATGGCTTGGCTGTGAGCCCAAGAGGTGATGCTAGTGACGTGATACACACGTAGTGAAGTGTCTACACATGGTGGGAGAGTTTTCTGCACAAACAATAGACAGTGTAGGCTATTTCCAGGAAATGAAATTATACATTTGAAATTTTATTCTCAATGTGAGGAACAAAAACGTAGGATCCAGAGGGAAATAAAGATGGGGTTGTTTCTATAGTAAATTGATTGATACACCTTTGACATTTCTTTGGGTTGGTTTTGGCTTCCTTTTTAAAATATTTATCTGTCTGGGATTCAATTATATATATATATATATATATATATATATATATATATATATATATGTATATATTTATATTTTTTATATTTATATATAAATATAAAAAATATATAAATACAAATATATATAATATATATAAATACAAATTTATATATATTTGTATATATATATTTTCTTATATATATATATATATACAAATAATATATATATATTTCTTATATATATATATATATATATATATATTTCTTCCTGGGAAAGACTTTTAGGCCACTTTCTCAGAACCAAGATATTGGTGTGTTTTTCTCTACGATCCCAAATATGTAGGTTCCCTGAATTTATATTGAAAGTCCTCTACTTTTAGTGCTGGATAAAATACAAAGTTGATCTTTCCCAGGCAAATGGTTAATCAACTTATTGATAAACTGAGTCTAGGGAAACATTTATTCTCTAAAGGAATTGAAGAGAAGACACAAAAATAATATCATACTTGTAAATAATTTCTGAGAGTATAAGAATGAATTAAAAGTTGTCCACCCTTCAAAAGGCTTTTATTTTAGGTGATATTTCTTTATTTCAAAATTAAGTAAGTTGAGTTTTCATAATAACATTAAGGTTTATAATTATTAAGAGTTCATATAGGAAATCTGCTTCTTACTTGAAAATGAAATTATTCCTTGCAGATATTGCAGAACGGATAAAGAAGTCTATATACATAATCTATATATTTTTTTTCTTTTTCCTGGATGGTATAGCAGGTAATTCATGATCTAAGGAACAAGTAAAAAGTCTAGCTGTCTGTTTTCTGGCCTCTTGAGTTAAAATCAAGGTCTCTAACGTTGCTTTCATGAAGGGTGGTGTTATGTTTTTTGAGGTGAGACATGGGAAGAGGTGGCGGGCAGTTAATATTTCAAAAAGGTAGCAATTACCTGATAACAGAAAGCGGCATGGACTGTGTCTTGCTACCGCTCATTTCAGAGGTGCCAAATCTGCTGTGGACATCATCGTCATTATGGCTTCAGTTGGCTGAGGTCACCTTGGTTCATGTGTTTTATACATTGGTAGCCTTCTCCTTATTACTTGCCAAACAAACCTTTTTATTTTTGCACACGTTTATGTTGATTTTGTGGTTTCTGAAATTGGATTCTGGCTCCTGGAGGCCTGAGTTTCCACAGCAACTGGAGGCCTTATCTGCTACTGGTTCTTGGCAGGCAGACAACCAGGTCTTTCAGTTTACTTTGGATTTTTTTGCTTTTTTTTTTTAAAAAAAAGTTTTTTCTTCTCCCCTATTTTTCCTACACCCTGTCATTTAAGCATCACATAATTAATTGCGTACATCCTGTGCCACATGCAATTGCCACAGCTTTGAAGTCCCAATAGATCATTTTATAGAGCAGTGGGTGCCATTTTAAAAGAAGAAGAAAAAAAAAAAATAACGAAGACCTGGCGCCAGGGCCTGGCTGTGTAGATTTGAGCATGTCTTTCTCCAGGTATGATAAAGAAACCTGGGCACTTTCTGTTTGTTTTTCTGCATTTCCTTTCCAAACTGGCCTTTTCAATATATAGGAAAGACCACAGGACTGAGTTTGTTATTTTTCTCTGTGGAGCTAATTCCTTTTCCAAAACCAGCATGAACTGCCTCATTTGGTGCTGAGGTGAGGTTTGCTTTTTTTCTTTCAAATTGGAAAAAAAAGAAGTTCTGATTTAGCATCATGTCATTTAGTGGCTGCTACTGATCCAGCAGGAGCAGAAAAAACAACAGAAAAACAAGAAAAAAAATACCAATCCCCTTATTTAGATGCTATTAAAGTTTAGCAACAATAAATGATTTCATGACCTTCTTAATGTTTTTAAAAAATAAACATAATGATGTCTTCAGAAAAAGAATAAATTCATTGTAATAAACTCTGAGAAGAGTCTTTATGAAAAAGATGTGCTCTCTTTGGAACGCAGAAAATGTGTAGGCTTTGAGGGAAAAAACAGACACTTTTGTTCAAAGTTTAATTAGCTTTCACTTTTGTGTATAGAGAAAAAATGTATGAATATATTTTATTGTCAGTTCTGTTATCCTCTTAGGGGAAAAGAACCCAAGCAATGATCTCTCCGGAAAAATAGTAAGTTCTATTTACTTGATAAAGTAAATTTTTTTTTTTTTAATAAATAAAAGTTTAACACAGCTAGAATTTAATCTTCAGTATCTCTGCATCTTTGTTTCCCTATTTTCTCTACGCTATGAGCATTTTTGAACTGTTTTGTTCTTGCTATTTCACGGTATGACTTGGGTACTCACAGCCTACCACTATGGTGATTCTGTAGGAAGAATCTCTCCATTTTACAAACATGTTTCTCATCCAAACTTATTCACTCAGCGTCCCATTGCCTCAGGGAATTTCATCTTTCTACCAGAGGAAATAGGAGAAATAAATTACTATTTATTGGTGCTTGGCCTTGAGCAAGTTATTAAAATTTTTAGAGCCACAATTCCCCTTCTGTAAACGGGAAGTATCAAGGGATCATACCTCAGAGGGCTTTTATAAGCATTAATTTTCCTGATGCTCATAAAGTGTGTAGGGCATTGCTTAGACCACTTGAAATAAGTAAATATTTAGAGGAATACTGATGAACTTACTACTAAACATTAAATTCTTAACATTTCCTTAGTATGTCTCAGGCATTGTTCTAAATATACTACTTCTAAAATTCATTTGCTCCTGATAACATCTCTTGGATGGAGAGGCTATTAAATTCTATTATTTTATCAGTTATTATTCTTATTACGTTCATGTATCACATATCTAAAAATCATTTTTGATCTAGACAACCGGTTAGTGTTGGGATTCAGTCTTCATAGAAAATCCCAATAGATGTAAGCATTATGATCACGTAACACGTGTCTCACCTTAAATCTAATGAATCATGTAGTGAATACCCATCATTTTGCAGGTGTAGTATATTATCAGTTGTAGCACAGTATAGTTATAATTATAGCATAGATTTAAACAGACGGCTAGAAGAAATAGTTCTCGGTGGCTTCATCTACGTTAAAGTGTTCCAGATAAAACTGTCTTGCTCCATCTCACAGAAGCATTTTTTTTTTTTTTTTAACATTCTGGTTCCCTTTATATCTACACTGATTTTTTTTTTTTAAAATAGATTTTTTCCTTAGCTCACTGAAGATGGAAACAAAAGAGGACAATAAATACTGTGCTTCAAAAGATAGAAAATGCAGAAATAAACACAATGGACTTCGTCGGATGAAACTGTGTCTCTTGGACATAATCGGGACATGATTGGGATAGGAGACAAGGCTCCTGCTTTCATGATTCAAAGTTGTGACTGAAGGCAAGGAATTCTTTCAAACTCAGAGTTAGATTCTCAAAGCCTTATCTGTAGGTCTAAAACATAAATGCTATCCTATTTCATATGTTTTTCTCCTCCCACCACTGCCAATCCATCATCAAGTCCTGCTGTCATTTTCTTCTCCCAAACTTCCCAGATCCAGACACTTTCCACTGGGTGTGCTGCCAATCAGGCTAATATAACCCACTAAAATCTCTAACTCGATCATGGTGACAGCCTCCCAGCTGGCCTGTCCATTTCCACACTTTTTTTCCCCCCTCAGCTCACTGTCCTCCTGGAGTGTGTTGTTCCCCAAACTCATCATATGACTGAATTTTTCTTGTGATCTAAGTTTCAGCTCAAACGCTTTTAGAGAAGCCCTTTATGAACAACATATCTAAAATACCTTACTCTCAATCCAACTGCATCCATTCTAGTAACCTCTTTTAATAAGCTTACATAATTTTATGTATTATGTAAGCATTGTTTTTAATTAGGTAGCTGATTTATTCTCCATTGCTTATTCTGTGAAATGAAAAGTAATTTACTGGTTAATTTTTTTTCAAGAAATGTTCACTGAGCCCAGAATGTGTACTGAGCAATGCAAAAGGTCCTGGGAATATGATGATGAATAAAATGACAATAACCCCTTTCCACCAGCTTGTCTATTTCCTAGAGACAGAAAACATGGAAAATGAGGGAGAGTCAGAAAATTATAAAAGCAGTAGTAACATAATTTAATAAGTACTAGGATACAATATTTGCAGGGTGTTATGAGCTACGGGAGCCATTGCAGATCAGGAAAAGCTTAAAGCAGAATATGATACTTAAGCAGAAACCAGAAATGCAAATAATACTTACAAAGTAGACTTCGGGGAAGGAGTTTCAGGTAGAGGGGCAAGCATTTCCAAACCCAAATGTAAGGGAGTACAGGATACCCTTGGACCACTCCAATTAGTTAAGAATGATAAAACAGAGAGGATAGGAAGGCATTAAGAATAAATGAAGCAAAGACATAGGTAATTAAGGTCTTTTTGTTCCATGCCATGGAGACCCATTTAATCTGTTAAGCAGGGGAAATCTGTGATCAGATTTGTATTTTGGAGATTAATCAACAAAGAATGGTTTGAAAAAAGAAAATTCTAGAGGCATAAAAAACTGTGAGGGGTACAGAAGAATAATTGAGGAGAGACAAAATGAAGGTAAGAATCAACTAGGAAAGTGGCTGTGAGTAAGGAAAATAAATATTTAGGAGGTTAAATGGTGCTCATTAGATATGAAAGAACAGAGACTCTTACAGCTTAGTCCTGGTTGGTGTCTCATTAATTTATATTAAAAGATTATTTTGAGAAATATATTATATAATATGTAGTAAAATCGGTTTTAGTAAACCAAATGCCACCTTAAAATATAAGATCAAAAGTTATAGGACTGTCTATAAAATAGGACTGCCACTTTGCTAATGAGAAAGAATATCCTAATGTTAAGAGTAGACAAAGGAATGTGAAAATCCATATCAAAAATCCTTTTTCATAAGAAAAAATACAAACATAACCTCTGACAATCAAATGTAGGCATTTTATTTCTAAGAAATGTGCAAAACGGTTCACTGCATTTCAACCCTTCCCTTCATCAAATCACTTAGAAGAGGATCAGAGATGCTGTCCAGTTTTAACATCACATGTGATACCATAATTTATAACAGGTTTATGGGAAAGATGACATGGGTTAGAATTTGGGTGACCAAATAATTTATCATCCAATTTGGGACACTTTGAAAGTGAGAAAGCATGCTATTAATAGTAACTCCAGAGTGATAGGTACACTTACTCTGGGATATCATAATCACCCTAGTGGGAGTCCTTGAGTTCTTTATAGTGTATAAAGTAAGATAACATTTCCAAGTTATTTAACGTCTGTGAGTGTTAATTTTATGTATCAACTTGACTGGGCCCTGGGGTGTCCAGACATTTGGTTAAACATTATTTCTGGGTGAGTCTGTGAGGGTGTCTCTTGTTGAGATTAATATTGGAATTGGTAGACTGATTAGAACAGATTGTCCTTCCCAGTGCAAGTGGGCCTCATCCAATCTGTTAAAGTACTGAATAGAATAAAAAGCTAAGAAAGCGTTTTCAGTATCTGCCTGTCTTTGAGCCAGGACATAGGTCTTCTCCTGACTTCGGATTCAGACTGAGACTGGAGCTTATTTCATTGACTCTCCTGTTTCTAAGGCCTTCAGACTTGGGCTCTCCTAAGTATGAACTTTTCAGCCTAGATGCCACAAAGCAGTTGCATCTCTCTTGGATATAATTCTAAGAGCGCAACTGCTGGGTCACAAGTAGGTGTATGTTTGACTTCATCAGAAAGTGATAAAAGTTTCTATGAAGTAGTTATACCATTTTAAAATCCCAGTAGCACCACATGAGAGTCTTAGTTTCTCTATACCTTTGTCGCCCCTAGTTTTGTCAGTCTTTTAAATTTATCGATTATTCCAATGGGCGCATAGCAACATATTAATGCTGTTTTAATTTGCATTTCCCTGATTGTGATCACTTTCGTATGCTGATTGTTTATTCCAAATAACTTTGATGTTAAAATAATGGGCTCTGAAATCAAATAGATTAGGATAAAGTCTCTGCCTTTAATTTTCCCATCTATAAAACAGGAATAGTACTTGTATTTATCCCATCGATTTTCTTGTTACAATTAATTTAAAAAGTGTAAAATGTCTAGGAGAGAGCCTGGTGCAGGAAAACTATACAACAAATGCTAGCTATTATTGTTACTATACCAGGAACCAAGGATAAAACATATTTAATCAGTAGGAATACTATTAAACAAAAACCTCATGTTTGCAATTTCTAGAAAAGATGCTAATGACTTGCATTTCTTCTTATTTTCAGAAATAGAAAAATAAGAGCATGAGCAATAAAGAAGTCAGGGAAACTACCTTTAGTTTACTTTTCAGGACCAATAATTCCTGGCTGTTTAACTTTGAGCAAAGTACTTAACCCAAATCACATAACTTTAGTTTCTTTCTATATAAAATGTAGAAGGTGATAAAATCTAGTCCATGAGGTTGTGAGAATTAAATGACATAATCCATATAAAGCACTTGGTAATTGTGGTAAACATTTATTGCATGCTCATTAATTCATACCAAACACTGTGCTAAGAGTCAGGGATACACTATTGACCAAGATGGAATCAACTTTGTTCAGTTCATTCTTGATTTCTCTCTGCCTCTCACTTCCCAAGTCCAATCCTATTAGCTTTACCTCTAAAGTATATACCAAATCCAGCAACTTCCCTCCATCTCGCCTGTGTCTCCTTGATCTGAACCAGCATTTGTTTCATCTCACTGAATAACTAGAATAGCCTGAAAGTTTGTCTTCTTCCTTTCTTGAGCCCCAACAATCCATCTCCCTACTCAAAACTCTCCAAAGGCTTTCTGTTGCACTTGGCCTAAAACCCAAATCACTCACCTTGACCCTAAGAGACCTCCTTGACTCTCTTTTCAACTTCATCTCATTCTACTCTCCTTTTCCACTCTCTTGTAACCACCCTTTTCTTCTTTTTGTTTCTTAAACATGCTGGACTCATTCCAGACTCAGGGACTGTGACTATTCTATTTCCTCTGACTGGAACTCCCTTCTCGGAAATTCACACTCCACTGATCTTCTACATTGATCGTGTCTCAGAAGAAATGTTCCCTCCTCAGAGAGGTCTTCCCCAAATCCCTCATATAAACTGTTCCTTCTCAGTTCCCTGCCTCTCCCTCACTCAACACAATTAGGAAAAGAGCATACAAACACACTTTGGGGCAAGATAGGTCCCCTTGTTTCCATAACTTTGGCAAAAGCCATTCATATCAAGCACTAAGTACATGTGAATTACCTGTATCCACCAGATACATTGGTGATTGGTGTATGTGCATGCATGAGCTTGTGTGTGTGTGTGTGTGTGTGTGTGTGTGTATGAAATACGTCTACGTTTATGGACTTTCAAACCACTATGTAAAATCAGTAGTACACGTTATATCAGCGGGATTCAACTTTATTAACTTTGGCATGTGGATGTTTAGCACATGGCCATATGTTTTCTCACACAATGTAACTTATAATCTGAGCATTATAACCAAACAACACACATCGTTGCAATAATTCCTCCCCAGTAACAGTTCATATCCCATTTCTTTCTCAGAAGGTCTGCTTTTACTTCTCTTTCCACCCAAGTTTCACTTGTCTCTAGCAACACCTCTTTTTTATTTTTTTTAAACAACTTGGAAATATGGGGTGTTATCCTGAGGCTGAAATAGTCCATATTTTTCTTCCACAAAACACTGATTGTCAACAATCCGTGATTGTCTCTCTTTTCCAACTGTAGCCTTAAGCCAGTATCAAAATCTTCATGAATAATTCACAAGCAATTAAATTCTTTAGCTTTTGTTCTTATTTTCAGGAGCAAAATAATTTTGGTCTCCTTAAGGATTAGATTATCCATAAAGGTTATGATTTAAACAGTCTTTTTTCAGATGTGATTCCTTTGAATGTGTGGACTGATAGGACTCTGGGCAGCACAAGGTCTGTGTTTTCTCTATAAATAAAAGCCTACAAAATTTCAACAAGTCAGCCCTTGTATGCCACGTGGAGAGATTGATGACAAACCACATTATTTTTTCCCTTAATACAACAGTCCACAATCACAAACGCACTTTCTTAAAACATTGATTTACGTTTTATCTCCAGCTTATGAGATGTTAGATGAGTCAGTCATCTCTTGAAAGAACTCAACCTTTACACAGGACAACTTTCTTGGTCTGAGTCATTACTTAAAAAAAAAAAAAAATTTGCAATAGTGAGAACATTTTCCAGATAAAAATGTACTATTTTACTTTACTTCATTTTATTTTATTTTTGGAACTGAGGCCACCAGCAGAGGGAAAAGAGGAGAGAGAGGGAGGTTACTGAAAAATTGGTAAAAGGCCACAAAAAATGATTATGTTGTGCAATGATAAATATACGAATTATCCTGATTTGAACAACACATATTGCACACAGGTATTGATATTCAACACTGTACCCCACAGATATGTACAATCAACTATGTTTCAATAAAAAAAATTCTTTAATAAAAGCAAAAATAACAGAGATGGTCAACTATTACCTATATGTATATAGACACACACCACACACAGACACACACCCTTGTATTTTGCCTCTTCAAAATCACACATAGAGAAAAACAAAAGCCAGAACAGAGAGTTTTAAAGTACATGTACAGATATGTAGGTTAATTACATTCAAAATAAAATATTAGCCAGTTTAGAATATCAAGTTTTAAAATGTTTTAATTTGTATCGTCAGACTTAAACAGCTGCCAATAATGTGTACTGCCTTGGCCAACCACGCGTACATAGGTTTGCAAAAGTGACACATACTCTTCTCAGATCATTAGACCTTTGTCCAACCTGCATATTCACAGGCTCAACCAACAGTGTTACCAATTGACACCTATAACCAAGGTAAAAATTTGAAACTGCTCTCTAGGGTACCTTTGCCTTTTATTGTCTATATTTCTGAAATTAAATGATTAGCCTTAGAAAATGGATGAATCAGTGTTCTGGTAATGTATATCCGTTAAGCATTATCTTTAAAGCAAATGCAGGCTTCAGGGTACTACCTATGCAAAATATATCCCCTGCCATCCTGCCAAGGTTTCTCAGATTTCCATTCTTTTTCCTGTTCTTTTGTGTTAAAGCATCATCACCAAATTCTGATGAGGTAACAGAATAGTTCTACTGATATGCTAGCATGGATTTTCTTTTTTTTAATCAGATTAGTTAAATCCGAGGAAAGTAGAACTCTGAAAGAATTTAATATAGGGAGAGATGCTCTGATTAGGGAGAAGGTAATTCTGTAACTAGAAAAAAAACTAAACAATCTGGCAATTTTGGAGGCCAGGACATGTGTGTGTATGTATATATATGTGCGTGTGTGTGTGTATATGAAGATTATGTAGGTGATACAGATTCAGATATAAACACAGATGTAGATACTCTTATAGAAAAGAGGATTGTGTGGAGGGATTGATGGGGGGCAGGGGGTGGGTAATGGTTAGAACATGGCAGATATTAACAACTAAAGCAATTTCTGTCCAGCAAGGACACTTGAAAGGGATCTACAGTATTTAAAAATACATTAACACACTCTGCTCGCCTGCCCAGTATATTAGGTAGACTTAGACCTTCTTTATGAACAAACAGATCGCAAAATTATTATTGTTATTCTGGGTTGTAACTATTATGATTGGCTTAGAAATATGTCCCTGTGGTCTATTACATTTCTTGATTTCATTCTACATGAATATTTCCCAGAATATGTGTTTTCCTGCAATGTTTTTAAAAAACGGACTCCAAATGTTACAGAACCTCTTGCCTTATATTTTCTTAAAATGTACCAACATTTTGAATTTGTTGAGGAAAATGCTAAATGTCCCACAGAAAACTTAAAAAAATAAATGAATGTCCAAGAAAATCTATATTCGTATTTTCCACAAAGCTGCTTCTTTTCTTATATACCCACGAGATATTAGTAGTAAGAACATATATTTTGGAGTCTTACTGCCTGGATTTGAATCGAAGATTCACCATTTACTAAACATGTTATGTTGGGAAAGTCACATTACTGTGTGCCTCAGTTTTCTTATATGTAAAGGGAGGTAATGATAATACCTATTTCATAGAAACCGTTACTATGATTAACTGAGCTAATATTTGTAAATTGTTTGCCATAGTCTCTGCCACAGAGTGAGGGCTTCTTAAGTGTTTGCATCTTTTAGGCCCCCAGAGCAAGAAAATAGAAATCTGACAGTTCCTTTTAGACTCTTCTTTCTAAATTACCTTTCTTATCTAATTTCTCTCATAGTTACTTTCTCTTTCCAATTTCATGCTGATTGCTTTATTTCCACCTCCATTATTTCTCATCGATAGCATTAAAATCACCTTCTAGTAGGTCTCTCTGTCACCAGCCCAGCCCATACAAATCTTTAATAATCCTGGCACCAGTGTGCTCTTTCTATAAGAAACATCTAACTAAATCACTTCCAATCATGAATGATGTTGCCTTGATTGGGATCCCTTTACTTTTCCCTTTCTGCACAATAAATTCTGTTCCTTCATATAAGACTTTTAGACTGAAGGGATCCTCTCCCTATGCTTGTGAGCTTACAACAAAAGTGTCTGCCCTCTCCCGTGGACTTCGACACCCCTTTCTCGTCCTTGGGAGGAGGGGCTGTGCTGACCGGTGAGCTGATGACAAGGGTCAGCATGTGGGGAGCTCTCCCTCCCATTTCACCTGCCAGCTATATTCATTTTCTTTCCTCCCTGTATTAAACATCCCAGGGTCTCTTTGAGGAGAGTTGGTCTCTTTGGGGAGAGTTTCACTCTTCTCTAACTGTTCTGCTGGTGCATAGGCGAGTTTGATTCATAAGGAAAGTCGGAGGGAACTTATGGTGGCTCCCTTGCAGTTTAGGCTGACTTCTGCAATTCAGCTTTACCAGAAATAGAACTGATATTTGGAGCTCTAGTAAATATGAAAATCTATTTCTCAATCTCTTCAGAATCTAAAAGAAAGCAGCAAGTGGTATTATTAATTGGCTATCTCCAGAAGGCTAATTTTAGTAATAATATATCCTGACTATTTGATAACTTTTGTTTCTCAAAGAAGTTACAGGACGGAATTTTGATTTCTATGTAAAGCTGGTTGTGTTCCTTTAGTCCAATGTTTCTCAGCCTTAGCACTGTTGACATTTTGGATTGGATAATTGTTTGTTGTGTGAGGTTGTCTTGTGTATTGCAAGATGTTTAGTAACATCCTTGGTCTCTGTCTACTCTATGCCATAGCACCCCTCCAGATGGGACTATGAAAAATGTCTCTGGACACTGTCCCCTGTGGGGCAAAGTAACACTGGTAGAGAACCCCTACTTCAGGCTAAATACCTAAGGAGCTATAAGAGAAAGTGAAAACAAGCAGAGAAGAAGTCGCAGTGTCACAAACATGAGGAAACTTAGAGGTTTTCTTCTGTAATAGGACTTTGTTGTATGCAGGCTTAGACAACACAAGAGTATACACTGGAATTTCCTCTGAAGTCTTTGGGGGCAGGTTCTCTTTTCAGGAAAGAAACAGGTGGCCCACCACTCTTAAATATTTCCTTATGACTTGAAATGTTACTGCGAAAAATTGTTCATTCATGTGTCCTTAACCTAAGACTTCTTAATTATGCCTTCTTCAAGCTGGGGAATCCAAAATTTATTCATCACTGAATAACACTGGTAAGTTTATTTAGGCTTCAGCCATAGAAATGGATATTGTCATAGTTATCAATATGAAATGTCTTTTGGGAGAATAAAGCCATAATTCCGACGGAGCACTCAGCTAAGTGCTCGGAACATTGGAAGCATTCAATATCTGTTATTGTTCTTACTATTGTGTGACAAACTACCACACCCATGGGGGTCCAGAAGAGCTCACAATGAGGAATGGGTGCCAGAGCCTCATAAGTAGAACTGTAACCCCCAATATCTACTAGCCACCTGAGTCTGGGCCAAAAGCAGTGTATGTAGGATTTCATGTAAACCAATAACTTGCACATAAAGGCATCACATATGCTACCAGATATTTTCATCTTGCATTCACTGGGAAGGCTGATATGCACAAAAGCAATGTCAAAACTGGACAGCAGAGTGTATAACTATTCTACCTAAATCAATGGTGCTCAATCAAGGCTGATTTTACCCCCTCCGCTCCCCTCCCCCCAATGATCAGGGGACATTTGACAATGTCTGAAGACACTTCTGGTTGTCACAACTTGGGAGATGCTACTGGTATCAAGTGGGTAGAGGACAGATGTGGGTAGATGTTCTGCTAAACATCTTGCCAAGCGCATATTACCCACGACAAAGAATGATCATATCCACAATGTCAGCAATCCTTAGATTGAGAAACCCTGGTCTATTAATGTAGATCTCTCAGGCACCAATAAATACTCTCCAAGAAGTCACATTATGAATACTGTCCCATCGCCTGCCATTCCAGGTTTTTCCAGCCTCACTTATTTTTCATCTGTGATGTGCTGTGAATATCAAGTTACCAGCTAGCTGTCTCATACCTAGAATAATCATATTCAACTATTTATGACCTTCAGGAACAGCTCTTCTTTTGGATACTTTCTCAAAATTATTTTGTCCAGTTTTCTGATAATGTAAGGAAAGGGTTAATATTGTGTCAGCCTTGAGTATATTTCAGTCCAAAAAAACCTGTATTTTTTTCTCTGAAATTGCTTTGTGACTAATGTTCTCAGATGTTTGAGCCCAAAGTTGTAAACTAAGCATGCAAACTTTTAAAAGAATCATGCATAGAATTGAACATTTTAAAAAAATTGCAACCCTCTATTGCCCAGAATGGTCTAAACTGGGATCCCACCAGCAGATAGCCTTGCATTTGTGGATGAATCTTATAAAAAAGGTGGTAGAACAGAGCTCCTACTAAAATTTCCTGAGAAATGCTGATTGGAGTTGAAGGTCTGTGTTGTGCTTCTTTTTTCCCCCATTGGAAAGAAGGGAGACTAAAAAGCAATAAAGCAGAAGGCATTTCCTACAGGTAGCCCTAAATCATTCAACACGGAGGTCTTCAGGGAGCTACCCGGTTCCTCTTTCCTTTCCAGAATGAGCTTTCTGGCTAAATGCTCCTCATCCAACGCTCAGTGTCTTCACCTGGATCTCCAAGGATTTTTATCCAGACTGGTCCGGGCATAACAGCATCCCCCCTTCTTCAGAAATGGGTCTTGACCCATGCATCACGTTCAAAGACTTTTAGAATTGCTCCCAGTGGCGGAGGCTGAGGGCTCTGTTTTGCTTGTGATAATGTGCTAATCTCCAAGACCCAACATAAATTCTCCTCTTGCATTGTCATTTGTCAAAGTCGCAATAAGGAGCTAGGGAAAAAAAAGAAAAAGAAAAGAAGCAGCAGGAGCGGAGGGGGGGAGGAGAGTATTGAGAGAAGGAAAACTTGGCCTAAGTTTTGTTTTCCCTCGTGCAGAAATTTCTTTTCCCTTCTTAATCTGAAAAACACCTGACAGAGCAGAAAGAGCATCGCAAACAAAAATAAATAAATAACTCTCCACGACTCTCTCTTTGGGCTTTGGGCAGAGGGGAGCGTTGGGTCAATATTTTAGACACATAGTTAAATATAAGAAATAAAGAAGATAATTTACACAGAAGTCCTAAAATTGATGGCGGAAGCTTTGTGAAACTGCGTTGTCCACAGTTTCATCACTTGCTCCAGTAATTTCAAGTTGAGAGTTGTGTGGTTGCACACGTATACCCCACCCCATCAGCAGCAGTTCCACAAATCTGATATCACACAGAAGGCTCTAAAGACGGATGCTGTCCTGTGATTGCCTTTCACAAGTTTTCCTGGCTTTGCTACAACAAAAGTGTTTAGGACAAGTATATCAAACAGGGCCGTGTATAAGCTTGGAGAAAGAACAAATGCGAATTTTTTGTTGTTGCTTAACAGCTTAATTGGGCATAATTTAGATGCCATAATGTTTATTCATTTTAAGTGTCCATTCAAGGATTTTAGGAAATTGACAAAGTTGTGCAAGCATCACTACAACCCAGTTTTAGAAGATGTCTATCATCCCCATGAGACCCCCGCTTCCCACCACCCTTCCCAGGCAACCACTAACCTACATTAGTGGTTGCATTTTCTGGATATTTCATAGACATGGAATCAAGCACTATAAATCCTTTTGTGTCTGGCCTCATTCACTTAGCACAATGATTTTGAGGTGCTCCTGTGTTGTTGCAGGTGTCAGTTCCCCATTCCGTTTTCGTTAACAAATAAATTTCATTGTAATATCATATTTTGCACATCCATTCACTAGCAGATCACCATTTGGGATAAAATTGTTTTGTAAAATACATGTGATGGCAGCGTGTCAACATGATATTAAATTAGAGGGTTTACAAGGTCAAGGGTTCAGATCCCCACACTGGCTAGCTGCCAAAATAAATAAACAAACAACTAAACAATCAAATAAATAAATAAGAGAAGTTGTTTAAAGAAAAACATTTTTAAGCTACTGAGGGAAAAATTGTTCACTGCAAAAGCCAGCAATCCCTCACTCGAGTTCTTTGCCTATGGATGGAAGCCTCTCTGAGAATACAATTCTAAGAAACCCAAATACTTACAATCCAGTGCATAATGAAAACTAAGGAAGCCCACTGTCTTAGCTTATGGCTGTTGGCCACCAAATTCGTTTATATGACCAAAATCTGTTTGGCAAATTTCACAGAGCACATTTTCTCTTACTGCCTATTCAGTGTCCTCCTGGTCGTTCAAAGGGTACTAAACACATAGAAGAAAGGGTTCCAATTAAATTCGAAGCCCACCTAATGGTACTCAGGAGGGTCTATGCTGAAGATATTATTTTTAGTACACTGACAAGTTTGTTCAGTCAATGACTGATAAAACCAGGCGGAGAGTTTGTCATTTACTCTGACAACAAATATTATTGTGATAAAAACAGCTTACCCTAGATTCCCAACACATAACTTCCAATAGAATAAAAATAATTATTATAGATATTGACATTTTTGTTATGAATATTATTTTTGTTATTGGACTAATATATTCCAAGGACTCTGCTTGGTGATTGGTATACACTTTTATACTATTCATGAAACTATCTTGATTTTGTTAAGAAAAGTAATAAGGTTTAGAAGGGTTAAGTAAATTTCCCAATGTGACACAATTAGTAAGAGACAGGACTGGAATTTAAATATATAGATTCCAGAGATATGTTCCCTTGTTTATGAGATAAAAGAAAAAGACTAAAAGGCTGCCTCCCCTCCCCCAAGAACTTAGTTTGTAACATGAAAAAATTTAATGGACCAAAGGGAGACACTTCTAATATTGCGTACACCACTGTAAGACAGTATGCCTTCTAAACTTTAGGAACAGAATAATTAATTTAATGAACTATGCTGATGTAAGATTATCTTTTTATTGGGTTAGTGAGTCTGTGCCTCTGGAAAGATGATTCTGTTTCTCTTCTTAAATTCATAAAGCCAGTGGACTAGCAATTGGATCCTTTTCCATTTTTACTCAATGAAAAAGTCCTTTAATGTCAAAGTGACATCAAGCATTAAAGTTCAAAGAAATAGGATCAAGCCAAATTGGATTGCATGCTGAAGAGGTAAAGAATACAAATAATCCTGACATCATGGTCCTTGGAATCAGTTCTGATTCAAGGTCCCTCATGCTCCTTCCTACCAGCACATACTTTCATTTTCCTTTTGTAGAAACATTGAGGACTCAGGCCTTAATATCTAGATGTTGTCACAGCAAAGGCAGATTTGCCAGGATTACCTGTCACTGTCTGATAGGAAGTTTTAAAAAGAGTGGAAAAGAAAAAGTAAATATTTTCTGTATCATTTGGTCTCTATTAGCTCTTTTAATCCTCACCAGTACTGCATAAAGGGTTTTTTTTTGTTTCTTTTCCCCTAAAAATGTTATTTTTTGTAGGACAGAAATTTACACCAGTCAGCTTAAAAGCAATCTCTTTATCACTGGTCAGTTTCAGTCATAATATACCATTGATTGTAAAGTGCCATTTTTTTAAAAAAAACATATTTTTGGCTAAGGAAACATGGAAAGCTGCTATTTAAATTTTTTCCTATGTCCTCTACTTAAACACTGTTGTATGCATCATATTACCACATTGAAAAACCAGTTTGTAAAACATAATTTCATTTATACCATTAAACAAACGGTTTTGTAACTCATGTTGGCAACACTGGAGCTTCCAATAATGAACAAAAAGCAGCACAAAACTTCGAAGTCAGCTAAACCAAGCATGAAACGTCTGCCTAGCAGGAACCTTTGTTGCATTTGGTCATTCGATATGTGGCTGTTATGCACATAAATGTGATATTTAATGTCGGTTAGTTCCTCTCTATTGAGGAAACACAGTTCTATTTTCTAATGCTTAACAACCGCAGACGCTTTATCATCGGAGCTGAGCATATGGTATCTTAAATCACGGTGTGAAATTGAGCCCCTGCTAGGATGGCTTGCCATGCATCGGCTTGGCTGCCACCACTTCTGCGTGGCCTCTTTTTTCAGTGGCCCATGTACCAATTAGATTTTTACCTCGGGTAACTATTCAAAAGAAAATCCTAATCATTTTAATGGGATGGGCGACATCTTAGAGGGAAAAATAACAAAATTATAATTGATTTTAACCTGCAATGAAAAACAGGCCATGGGGTGTTTCCATGTGAAATCTTGGATGTCATACAATGGATGGAAGGCAAACAACCAAAAACAGGGGAGGCAAAAGGGAGGAGGGAAGAAATAAAGTTTGCTGGAGGCATTTTTGGTCAAGCCTGCATCTAACTAGAGGTTCATGGAATGGGTTTAGCATTTCATAATGCTGCTGAGAATTAGCTACACTTGGTGTCAGGCACTTGAGAAGAAAAGCCTTAAAAAGAATCCTTTTTTTTTTTTTTTTTCCTTAGCCTTTCTTAGAGGTTGAGTAATCACACTGATGATGCTTGAAAAAAAAAAAGTAGTGACTTCCCATTGGCAGGGGAGAGAGGGAGAGAGAGAGAGAACATCAGTACTGTCTAGATTCGTGATTTTTGTTTGTTTGTTTGTTTTCTTTTATTGCTATGCAAGCTAGGGGGGAAAGTGAGAAATTTTCTTCTCTCCTTGATGTAAGATACAGAATATGGTGTCTTCATCAAATGACTATTATGTAAAATGCACAAGAAAAGAATGTAGAAAGAGTCAAAGGAGAGCTTCTGTGGAACTAGTTTTACAATTGATAAGTGAAGATTTTATTTCCATGGAGATCCAACCAACTCAACTTGGGAAAGCTAAAGACCATAGGTTTTAATTCACTTATACCACAAGGGGAGTTAACTCTTTTGAGAGTCTTTTCTGACATTTTCTTTGGAATTTCATGATATAATTTTCTTTTGATGAATTAGCATGTCTTACACCACTTGCTATGAAAAATACTTGGTGCAATGAAGAGAGATTCGCCTGTTCTCATGGGACCTCCCATAAACCATTCACGTAGGGAAGCTTCTGCTGCCTTCGCTTGGTGACTCAAGAAGTTGACCACAAAGCTGTAGCATATGCTTACACGCAGGCGTTAACTTTTTATCACCAGAGTCCTACCCATGTGTTCTCTGGATCTCATTCCTCTGGTTCTCATTTTAACCTTTCTCCTAAGTGAGTGTGAACTTAAATTTCCTCAGCTCCACCCTGGTGCCATGCAATTAATCCTATTCATAATAAGGATTCTCTAAATCAACCCCTTTCGTTTGTAGAATTGCTGTGGGGACACATGCTTTTTCCTTACCTATGAACTTCGTTCACTTAGTGTGCAAAGATAGAGAAACGATTCTGGCTGCTTCTTTAAAAATAAGCTGGCATCAGTAAGAAACCATTGTGGAGGCTTTTAATTTGGGGAACTGAAACAAACATGAATCTACTACGATTTCCTTGGTTTAGGTCTTCCTTGATATGTTTGCATGGAGATCATTTGCCTAAGTAGCCCATCTGTTCCTAGGGCTTATTTTCCACTGAAGTCAAGTCAAATGAAGGATGGCTCCCAAAGGTTCATATGTTTGATTTGCATAGCCATTCAAAGTTTGAACATCCATCAGAATTTCTCTGGCCTGGAAATGAGGTTAGAAATGCCATGAGAGCACGTTCTCATGGGAGATTCCTCCAAATCTCTCTCTCTCCCAGTCCGGTTGGAAATAAGTGACAAAAAACCTTTCTTATTTCTCCTTTCTTTCTTTGATTGGAATTATCATTCTTTGGTCATGATAATTTAAACATTTAACTTGATTATAAATGCATTGGAGGTCACTAAATGCTGTCAAATATTGACCTGAGGTATAGTTGCAGGTCAGTTTTATTCTATTCATGTTGTGCCTTACAGAAGTCTTGAAAAAACAGACAACGAAAAAGAACAAATCATTTCTCAGCTGAGCATGGAGAGGCTCTGACTCATGCATATCATAAACTTAAGGCAACCAGCCTACATTTACTTTTATATTTACAGAAAAAAGACAAATCATCGCATTTCCAAAATAAATGATGTCTCTGCTTGAATTGCACTCTCTGGTGTTTTTGTAAGGGTGTGTGCTGAAGTGGTTCTTGCTCTGTCAAATGGCCAAATCTGAATAATCTGCAAATTCTCTATCAAAATTTGGAAGCCTCCTTTGGGTCTTCTATTTATTGTTGTAGTTTCAAGAAATATATTGGGATCATTAAACATATTCAAATTTATGTATGCCATATGATAAAGATATTAGGTAGGTCTTTTATGCTGCTTTATTAAATACTAAAGAGGGTATAAGTTAAAAATTTAAATAAATCATAGGCATGATTTTTAAATTTTGTTTTAAAATATAGATATGCTGCTATTATAAAGTATAAATAATATGGAGAGAGTAGATTTGGAAGCAAATATTTTATCACACTGCTGTAATTATTTATTTTAATTTTACTTGGATCTCGGAAGAGTAAAAATCTGCACTTAAATCTTTACTATTCACTATAGTAAAAATGATTTAACTTTCGACATAACGTTATTTAGAAAGTATATACTATTAAATTGTATTAATATAAATAAAATTCAAATTGATTAAAATGTAATAAAGTACTGACTGCATTTTTTTGTAAATATAAGCACAATAAATTTAAGTTATCAAGGAAGACATTTAAATCTATATAACCAACTATCTTAGAATAAAACATCAGAAAGGCAAGTTGTAATCTTGCTAGGCAATCAAGATCTTGGACAGGATATTTTTCTTTGGCTCCTTTTCTGAGAAATTACACCAAAATTACTGTAAGAACTTTGAGGCCTGATTTATCAGTTTATAGAGGCAGGGACTATGATTTTCTATAAAAGTCCTTGCCACTGGGACAGGTCTTTTGACTTATTGTTTTTCCTTTAGCTTTCTCCTTCCATAACTTGAGAACAAGAAACTGGCTGATGATTTTTGAGAAAAACTAAACAATTTTTAGTTTTTGGTATCAGTTGTCAATTTCCTCCCACATTTTATTAGAAGACTTAAAGAGCAAATAGAAAGTTCATTGTGATTCAGCAGGAGTGAAATTTGAACATTATCATGTTAAAGATTAACAATAATTTTAAAAAGCCATCATTACTCCAATGTATATGTTTTGATTAATAATAGCGCTAAAATGCTAGTTCTGATAATATGATTATAGTAAATAAAATTTTAAAAGATTTATTGAATGACCAAAGTAAATTTCATTTAAAAACAGTCTTTTAAATGTAAAAAAAAATTTCAATTTTCTTAAGCAGATAAACAGACAAACAAAAAGCACAATCACAACGTTTTTTGGATTCAAAAACCTCCTCTCATCTTGACTTCCATTTACACCCAATGATATCACTACAGAATGATTTTCAAATCAGGTTTTCTCCATAAATTAACATAGAACGTGTCTTTTAGCCTTGATTTATGATTAGTTTTGAAAGACAAGTGTTCTCAGTCTTAGGATAGCCTCCTTATTAGGCCCCTAGATGAAAGAGCGGAAGTAAGTACACTGGAAATTGCCCTGAGGACGTTCTCGTCTGGATCCAGACAAAAGCATGTATTCTATTTATTTTCTTAAGGGTAATTTGCTTAAACAAATTATATGAAAGTACTGAATTACATGTTTACATAGTAAATTAAATAATAATAATACTCAAATTCCCAGATAAGATGCTAATTGCAGCTTCTAAAATATACCTTAAAATAATTTTTTTCTCTATTTAATAATTATTATCAAATTATCTGTGCATACTCCAACTCACATAGTAGAAAAAGTAAAACTTTAGGTATAGGCTAAACAAAGGAAAAAAATGTATCATATCCAAATAGCCCCTTAAAGCTTTTAACACAGGAACGTTTTTGTTCGGTTAGAATATGGTAGTATCTTAAACTGATGCAAAGTCAAATGATGTTATTATAGATTGTGTTTTCATTTTCAATCACCTATAAGAAAATTCTTAACTCTCTTTAAAGCTCTTTAAATAATATTCTGCATTAATTGTCAGTATAAGTTTAGTGAACACTAATAATAAAAAAGAAGTAAAACATAAAGAGTTGAATTTTGCATAAAAACACCAAATTGAAATAAGAAGGTATTTGTATAAAACATAGATACAAGGGACTAATATTGGCATTAGGTTTGGAAATAGTATATCTTGATCAACTTATTGGCTCAAGTCCATCAGTACTAAATACAATGGTATTTCTTTCCTCTGCTTTTAAAGGAGGTAGGTCAGAGCTCTGATGTTATATTTCCTCAATTAAATGGCTTAATTTAATGAAAAGTCTCCTTAAAAATTAGTTCACTTATAAAATGTATCAGTCTGTGTGCTATTTACCTATCATCTAGAGTTACAACTCATATGTAAGAGAGTATTATCTTTTCAAAATTCACTGTTTTATTAACATATTTTATTCTACGACATAAGAACATATTTTGTTGACTATGAAAAAAAAAATCCCCTCTCTGTCCCTATTGCATAATTTATCAATTTTTTAAAAATTCTTGCAAAATTTGGGTGGCCAGCCTTCCACAAGGAAATTGAACGTGAACGTCTAATTGCCTTTTTGCCATACATAACACCTGTGAGCTCATTAGGTGTGGGAGATAACTGAGCAACTACACCACATATGGAAAGGAAGCGGCAGAGACACACTTTCAACGCTCTGACAGTTTCCCAGTGAACTGGGAATGGGCCCCAGACAAAAGTGAAGACAGAAAAATAGTTCCCCATGGAAGAAGTTAAGAATTTCTCTAATAACAGAATGAGTGAGCAAATCAAGAAAACCACAGCCCTGCTACTGTTTAAAGGACTGCAGATAACAATGTAAACATTTCAGGGAAAGAACCACGTATTTCCTCTGTTATCCGACTGGGCGAAAGTTGTAATTTGGTGCAGTGACAAGAGTCCTTTCAAACTGCATGTTTTTTCCTTGTATTTTATGTCTATCAATCAATTAATGGCATTTACTATGCTTCTCTCAGTGAATAAATGGAATGAGCAAGTACATTGAAAGTTATAATTCAGAAAAAAATGGAATATCTCCTTTCCTGGGAGTTTTTTGAGGAGACACTGACAAGGGGATATGCCCATTAGATGTCTGAAGGAATGACAAAGAATATTTTTATCTCTGAGTTATGAATACCAGATTCAGCTTATAATTTTATTAAAACCAATAAGCCACTGTGCACCTAAAGCAAAGATGTTATGTTGGTTGATGGATAGTCCCTAAAACTGGGAATTAGTGGACGTTAATCAGAGTCCCGTTCAACCACTACCAAGTTGAAAAACTTTAGATAAATTATTTAACCTGTTTCAGTATCATTTTAAATAACATAATACAGAATATAAAGTTCTTTCAAAGATGAAATGAGAGTAATACAAAAATAGCAAGAGAAAGATATTTTGGAAAAGTTAAAAAATATATATCTATGATCTATGTTCAATGTAATACAGGTTTCTAGAAATCTAAAATAGCAATCCATCAAAGTGTTTACTTACCCCATCATTATAAGGTATAGACAAAGCTTTTACCAATTTGGGTTAATATTACTATCAACTGATGGAAGACACCTAAATTCATACTACAAATACATGGTATATTGCATAGTAAAATTTACTGTCATTTTTACTGAAGAATATTAAAATAAAATTTATTCATTGGTCAAACAAATGTATAAACCCAAAGATTTCAGTATATCTATTGGTCTAATAATCAAAATAAGAAAAAGGTGTAATCCATTCATCCCACTGGCTCCATCTAGCCCACCCAATGATTTTAGCAGATGTGAGTTAAATACAGATCTATTTGCAATTACACTGAAAGACAACATTGACCATATCTGAACATGGACCTGCCAGCTTCGTAAATGTTAATGCCATAATAGTCTGGATTATGCAGTCACCATTGCTGGAATAACATTCATTTGCTGTCAGCACTCCTGTGTTAAAACAAATTAGCTAGATGATTAATGAATATCAAAATCACCATGTGGATTCTCTGTGCTAAAGTCTTACCCAGTGTGAAATACACTGGCCTCCAAGTTAGTGATATAATTTCTGGATCAAAATAATGCTCCTAGGGACTTCAGAAGCACATGGAAAAATATTTCCAACTACGAAATTGCATTTGATTTTCAGAGTAGAGTATATCACTTTCTGCATAACAGATGGAAGACAGAGGTGAGGGTTTGTGTGGTTGTTCTTGTGATTTGCTTTCAGGACAACACAGAAAGGGGTTAGTTCATCAGAAAACAAGCAGATTCAATCCAGAGAAGAAAGTCTGAACAGCAAAGAAATGTAATCTTATAGACTGGCTTTCAAACAAATCCTACTATGGGCTTTAATAAGAGCTAAAAGCTAAAGATCGTAGATATGCCCTTACCGCTTCCACTTGCAATGTTCTTTGCAACCAGCAAACATCCAGAGGTATGACATAAAAATGCAAATAAAATTAACTTTGAAATAAGCCTCATGAGGCTATAATATTCACATTCATTAAGTTGCAAAACTGAAAATATACATACACACAGATCTATAATACATACATTGATATATATGTAAATATATATATAATTAAAAATAATTTCATTTATATATAAAACTGTGTATATGCTCATAATATATGACTATATATATACTATATATAAAACTTATTACATATATATCTATATAAAATGTTTTTTATATGTGTGTATATGCTCGCACACACAAAATTTGGAAGGCATCATTCATTACCACAGGATATAGCAAAAACTAATAAAGATATTCACACCCAATAATACTCCTGCTTTAAACTGTTTCTTAAGAAAGTATTTAACAGAAAAAATAAAATCCCAAATTATGATGTTTCTACCAAAGTTAATCGTAAGAGCAGTCTGGGAACAAGACAGCATTCAACGTTAAAAGACATGTTTAATAAATTACTTTGGATCAACATGATTAATGCACAATTTTTATGGTAATAGCCTGAAACAAAGAATTATAAAAAGTATACAGACATGTATAAAATAATTGCAATATTAATGTAAGAAAGAGAAACGAAGAAAAACCTTGACTTTCAACCATGTAGAACATGCATATTCATTTAAATTGAAATTATCTTTAAGTTTAAATGAATTATCAAAAAGCAGTTGTATATCTTTACTTCCTCTTGTGATTTATTTAAAATAAATTATTTATTGTAATTGTAATATCTTCTGTGGTATAATGTGAAGGGGTTTTCTAATTTTATTACCAAAGGGTTTATTACCAACTAACTCAATATTGTGTACTGAGTAAATGTGAATTTCCATTGATTATGATGCTGACATTACTGAATATTAAACTATTTTATGAAATATATACATTATCTATCTTAATAAATTGATGTTCATATTAATCCTGGCACTAATAAGATACTATTTTCATCTTGAGCCTTATTATAATAATAATAATTGTTATTATTATTTAGCTTTATTATATTTAGCTAGAAAATGTTCGATTTTAAAAATATTATTACGATAATATTTGGGGCAATTTTCACATTATGCTTCTTTTCCAAATGATTTGAATGTTCAGATAAATTTTAGATTCATTTTGGTAACTTAAAAAAAATTCATAATCACTTGAATAGGAATTATTCTAAATATATGTAATAAGTTGAGAAGATTTCATCTTTTGTATATTGAATTTTTCTGTCCTGGAAAATGGTATCATGTCCTAATTCAGTATCTTTTTTTCCAGTCTCCCAATGATACTATATATTTTTTAACGCCTGTAATTTTCTAAAGTTTATTCTTAAGAATGGTATAAATTTTGCACATGGAAATATATATTTTTATATTTATGACATTTATTGACACATTAGAAACCTACAGAGTTTGGAATTATTAAATTATACCCCAGCAGTTTTTTGAACTTTATTATTAAATCTGATAGTTTTAAATTGAGTTGATTCTCCCTAGATAATTACAAAAACTTCAAATTATTAGAATATTACCATATTTTTGTTCTAGGTATTACTGCATGGATTAAAACTTCTACAAAATTTTTAAAATGTCAAATATTCTGATTTGTGTTTTCTAATTTTAGATTTTAACTTTAAACGTTTTTCAAATAATTATACTTAAAAAAACCTGCAAAAATATTTCCAAAAAATCCTTATATTTCCTTCACCTAGCTTTCCCAAATACTATCTTACATACTATAGTAAAATTATCAAAACCAGGAAATTAGGTACAATACTATTAAATAAACTACCGGCCTTATTCAAGCGTGTGACTTTCCCACCAATATCCTATTTTGGTGTCAGGATCCAAATCATAACCACACGTTGCATTTAATCATTATGTTTTCTTAGTCTCTTTCATCTGGGACAGTTTCTCAGTCTTTCTTTGCCTTTTTATGACCTTGATACTTTAGATGAAAAGTAGGTAGCCAGCTCTATTGTTGAATGTTCCTCTTTGGGTGTGTGTGATATTTTCCCGTGAGTGAAATGAAGTTATGCATTTCTGGCAATACCACTAAAGTGATTTTTTGTTTTCTTCATTGTATAATATCATTGTATTAGTTCACTTCTGTTGCTTATAAAGAAATACACAGAACTGGGTGATTTATAAAGAAAAGCAAAGTTTATTGCTTACAGTTTCCAAGGCTGGGAAGTCCAAAGTCCATCTGGTGGTGGTGACAGTGACCCAGGGGTCTCACATTGCAAGATGGTGGAAGCAGAGAGAGCAGAGAGAGAGAAAGACAGACTCTCTTCTTTTAAAGCCCTCAGAATCACGCCCCTGACCACCATTTTTAATCCATTCACTACTGCATGGTCCTACAATCCAATCACCTCTTCAAGGCTCCACCTTTCAATTACCATAATAGGATTTCCCACCCTCTTAACAGTCACAGTGGGAGCCAAGTTTCTAATACATAAAACTTGGGGGATACAATTCAAGCTTCAATAAGTTTTGGGGAGAACATAATTCAATGCACTACAATCAGGAAGTATATGACGTGTATAGGTTTTATCACTGGTGATGCTAACTTTGTTTAAGGTTATCCACCAGGTTTCTCCAGTGTAGTTATTATTTTTCCTTTTACAACTAATGACTATGTGGTGGAGAAATAAATTTGAGACTATGCAAACATACTATTTCTCATTATACTTTTATCTGCTAATTTTAGCATCCATTGATGATTCTTGCTTGTAACAATTGTTAATGTGTGTGCTTGCCAAATGCTGATTTTATATTTCCAACATCCTTTCTATATTTATTAACTGAAATTCTATGTCAATCAAAAGCTTTTTCTTTTCCCTCAATTATTTACATTTCTTTTTATTATATTTATATTAGTTGGACTCATCAACATTTTTTGAATGGGTTATAATTCATTACTATTACTATTTATTTTGTTGCTCAAATTGTCCCAGATTGGACCATTTGGGGCTCCCTCCAGTTGGCTCCTGTGCCCTTTGACTTGTCTCCAATGTTCTTTGAACACTTCTTTACTTTCTGGCCCAAAAAGATGTTCCAGACTCAACTTGTACTTTCCCTGCTTCAACCACTTCTCCAAGAAGTCTTAGTTCATTTTACTTGAAAATGATATTTAAAAACCAAGATCTGGGAGCTTGGGGTACTCTTTGCTACTGGCTCATTCTAACTTTCCTGCTTCTCTTACTTATAATTCCTTTCTCCAACAGTGTGAAACCTGGTTCTCATTTTCCATAATATCTTTACATATTTTCTTAATCCTAGAATACATATGAAATAGCTTCAGTATTGCTAAGCTATTTGCTAACAATGTTTGTGTAGACTTCTTTTGTCTTTAAAAACTTACAGTATGGGTATTTCATTTAATACTCTTTCCCAAGTTACTTAAGTTACTTCTTTCTTTCTCATCCCATACAATGCGATTACATTATTTATTAGTAATAGACTTGGGTAAATTTGCTACTGTTTGTATTCCACTTGGGATACTTCCATAAAATGTGGTTGATTTTATTTGTTGATTTGTTGGGTACATATATTAAAAAATAGGCATACTCAGAGAAACATCACTTTCTTGTTATCTCTAATGCCCTCTCCCTGATCCCCTAATATTTCCATGCTGTTTGCACCCATCCTCTAAGTGAACAATACCATTAGTTTCTGGCTTATCCTTTCTGTATTTATTTTCAAATAAATGGGAAGATACATGCGTATTTCTTATATCCCCTTGTTTCTTATGTTAAGCATACTATAGAAAAATTTTATTCATTTTTTTTTCACTTAATATAGCTGGTAAATCACTCCATATTAGTTCATAAAAATCATCCTTATTATTTTTCACAGTTGCATAATACTCCACTGTGTGAATGCACCATAGTTGATTGAACTGCTTTCCTAAATATAGTCATTAGGTTGTTACCAATATTTTGCAATTACAAACAATGCTGCATAAATAATTTCAACAGCATAAGTTTGTGCTGTTGAAGGTGTATCTTTAAGGTAAACTCCTAAAAGTGGGATTGCTGCATCAAATGGCAAGTGCATGTGTAGTTTTAATATGTATTGCTGAATTTCTCTCTGGAAACTCTGTGTAGGATTACATTTCTACTCGCATTGCCTAGTTCTCCACACTTGCGCTAACATGAATATGCTTTATTTTTCACAAATCTGGTGGTAAGAAATGGTATCTTGATTTTTTTAAATGTGTGTTTCACAAATTATAAAGGATACTAAACATCTTTCATATGTTATGGGCCATTTAAAATTTGTGTGTGTGTGTGTGCCACAATGTTTAATAGTGGTGATATTTGCCTATAAATTTGCTGTGTTGATTTTAGTGTAAATGCCTAAATTGTTTTTGACTTCTTCATTTTGTGAAAGATGTCCTTATTATGTTAAGGATATATTTTATATTTTTACTTCTATACATTTTCTTTAAAAATGAAGAATGAGTTTATTCCATCAAATGATATTTGATCAAATCAAATAAGTCCTTATGTCATCTTATAAATTTACTTTTGGACATGATAAAATGTATTATATCCACGGTTTCCTTTAAAGTAGCTCTTTCATCTTAATTGTATTATAATATTTAGCACTTAAAATTGGCATCTTACTACCTTACATTTGTTTTATCATCATTTACTTTTACCTGGGAGAACTTGGCAATGAGTTTACTATGAGGAAAGTGATTGTAGCAGAGCATAGAATAAACATTTAATGCTGTTATTTTTGGTTTCTTTTTCATTGTTATAAGAAAAAAAATGACTGGTTCTATCTGTATGCATTTGGGTTTTTTTTTGTGTGTGTGTGTATGTGTATCTATCTATCTCTCTTTATATATATGTATAGAGAGAGAGAGAGACACAGAGACAGAGAGACAGGTACACGTACACACAAATATTAACCATATTCACACTAACAATGCATGTCATATTAAATCCATACTTTCACTTTGTCAACATTATGCAATGTTACTATAGTATGTTAAACATCCCATATTGCTTGTTCTAACAAGTTATTTTATATCCAGCATTTCCACTGAACCTAAAAAGGGGAGGCAAAGAATAACTTCATTTTTTTTTTTAGGCTTCTAGTTTAAAAATCTGGGCAGTTAATAGATAAGGGAAAACAACATAACCATACATTGTTTTCATTCTTGGATTGGCTTTCCTCTTTATTTTTATTTATTTATTTTTTTAAAAAAATCAATGCATACTTGTATGAAATGAAACCATCCTATTGTAACATTGCTCCTGGTAACAACACTCCTAGTGCCCATTAGGTGGCAATGACATTTGGGCTGAAATCTCAATGGTGTCATGAGTGAAATCAAATGAGAAAGACTTGTCTATCTTCTCTGCTAATGAAATAACCTAAATACTTAGACCCTTTTCATCACCATATGTCTCCACTAATAGACAGAAAATATGCATACGTCTGGCTGTTCCTTTATCCTTTCTTCTTTACTGCATTTTACTTTTTAAACATCTACCTTTTGCTTCTTCCTAGATCACATACCTGAACGGAATCAAAGCAAAATCCAACCACAAGTAACTGGCATCTGTAATCAAAATATACCTCTAGAGGCTTCTTGTTTGTTTTCCTATCTGTACGCATGTGGTTCATAGACATGTGTGGTATTTAAGAGCATATATGGATGAAATACCCACCTCCATGTCATTTACGAAAACATCCCTTTACTCTGCAGAATCCATTGAGTTCTCTACATGAGGCAATCCATTAGCCTACATGTTTTTACCTTGCCCATATGCACATATTGGAAATAAAGTGAAAAATATTTAAACCACGTGAAAGATCATCAACAATTGGTGACATTAGATCAGGCATGATGCTGAGAATTGGGTTTCATCATTAACTGAATCACATGAAGTGAGTACATTTCTCACTCGGAGTCAATCCTCTTTCACTGTCAGAACCTTGCAGAGTGTTTGAGAAAAAGAAATATGCGTCTTTAAGGAGGACATTCAGTATTTCCCCAGTCATAGCATAGTATGAGGGTTTGAATGATTATGCCAGCATTTCCATATCCTTCAAAGAAAGTAAGACGTAAGCCTCTTGTTTAAACAGTTAATGTAATATGACTAATAACAGCGTATCTCTTTTGCTTAGAGAAGAAAAAAAGCTTTTGTTAAACATCTTTTAAGGTGTGAATAATAGAGAGAAAAAGAGATGAAGATGTTAAAATGAAAAATCATGTTTAGTGGATTGTACAGTATTTGAAATGCCATATTCTCCATTTTTACACTTCCCTTGAAATTGGGAAATAGATCTACAGTTTTTAATGTTTATTGACCTACTACTAGTCAACGTTAAACACACACTTTGTAAAATATACTTCCCTGGTTCCTTCTGAGTAATAATGGCCCTCTTAAAACATTAGCTTCCGTTGTAGCAAAGTTTTACATCTCAAGTCCACTAAAATATGAATTGACGGTTCGGTGGATCTTAAGCCAAATCATTTTAAATTTTATCTTATAGGCTTCCATCTTGAATTTTGTGTAGGAGCATCTCTTCAAACACAACCCACAAAACTACTGTACCTGAGAGACAACTACCTTCTGATATCCTTCCTCCTAGAAGGCATTTGCCATTCAGCTAAGCCCCTGAGAGCCCTGATTCCCACTTCCCACCCCTCTCACTTGATTGTTTATGACTTGGAGACACCACACAAATCTTGGGAGAGTAATGCTTGTGTTCAAGATTTGATTTTTTACCAGCATTCTTATTCCATGAACCAAGAGACATTCATTCTGACAAATATTTACTATCCCCCCAATTTGTTTCCTTTAAAATATATTTTCTTACATTTTAATTTAGGCAAGCAATAAATATGCATCCTCCCAGGAGGATGCATATTATGTTTCTTTACATAACATACCAAAGTTATGTAAAGAAATAACTAAAAACATCCTCCCCTAATTCCCCCTCTTTTTGTATTCCCTCTCTTTCAAAAGCCTGTGCTACCAATACGTTTATTTACACATATATCCTTAGGAACTGGTACTTTAGAGTGCCATTTATTTTTTTTAAAATTTTAACTAATCACCTTTTTGTTATTGTTTTAATCAAGAAAACCTAAAGTGGCCAAAAAAAAAAAAAAAAAAAAAAAAAGGAGGGTGTGAAAGGTGTGAGGTTTGTAAGTGTTTTCATTAAAATCAAACTTTAAGACAGATTAGACACTTGCACAATATTGCTGAATTTTGGGAAGTATTATGTTTAAATGTCTGAAAATAAAAGCAACAGTTTGAGAGAATTTCAAATTAAGGTATAAACTCAATGAGCAATTAGACAGAAATCTGAAAATAAGGCTTATCGCTGTTACCTGTTACTTTGGGCAGTGAACTTTGTCTCTGTGGTTAGGATTTCTCTCTTACTAAAATAGAGAACAGGACTAGATTCAACTACATAGACTTTCCAGTGTTAAAACAGGACTAGATTCAACTACATAGACTTTCCAGTGTTAAAACTCTGCGATACCATAACTCACTTGTAGCTTAGGCATATATACTCCGTAAATGCTGCTTATCCAAATGACGAATGACATAGTAAATGCTGTTGTAATCTAGTTTATTGCCTGGATTTGAAAATCCGATTGGTCCATCGCAACGTATTAGATACCTAGATTCTATAATTTATGTGGGCATACTGACAGAACCTGGTTTTATTTTAAAGTGAATGTTAGTCAGGTCTTAATACTATCAGGGGTAAATGTCCACCCTAAGGGAGAAACTGAATTAAATGGCAAAGCAGCTTTCTTGATTTGTTGGCAGCCAGGAAACTCACTTTATCCTCTCCTCTCCGATTCTTCACACCTGACTAGTCCCTACTAAATTGAGGAATGACTAAAACTGTGTGCTTGTTCTTGGATGGCTGGTTCTTTTTTAGCAGAAACCGTTTCCCTTTTATTATATCCCTCTCAGTGACTCACGCTCATTGAATGTATTTTGAATGAGATACTTCTTTACAAAATCTTCCATGTTTTTAATCTCATCAGATTAGTATTATTATCCTAATATTGACATGGGAAACCTGAAGATTAGAAAGATTAGAAAACTAGGTCAAGGCCACACAGCCATAAGATGGTAGAGACAGAATATGACCCTTAAACTGGGCTCTTCTATACCTCACAATGCTACCTTTAAAGATGCAGAGTTTGACAATCTTCTTTTCTCATTACACAGAGACTGAGTTATATTTTTCAGTTGAAATGTGCAGAATAACTCCAATTTGGGGACTCACACAAATGCACACACACCATAAAAGCAAATTTGTTGGAATACTAATCTTCCAATCCATCCAAAAACACTCTGTATTAAATAAAAAAGAATTATCAAAAGCTTCTTACAATGTGTCTGGTAATAAATCCCTTTTAAATCAAGAGTGTTTTCAGTGAATTCTATTTTGTGCACATTGCATAGCATTAGAACAATTTTTCATCACCGTTAGCTTTTTGGTGTTGGAACAGTGTGTTTTGAAGAAGAACCATTTGGAAACTTTTATTAAAACAAAGTGGTACCAGACTGGAGATTGAGAAAAAGCAGGTTTTAACGTGGAGGTAGAAAGGGAGCCAGTGCACGCTCATTTATTTTAATTTGTTTTAATCTTTATTTATCATCACAAAACCTGGAATAATAGTGCTCTCAAGGCCAGTGCTAAGGAAATAGAAGGAAATTGAAGTTCATCGTGTCAGTGGCACACGCTGCCACTCTCACCAGGGAAGGAAAGGGAATCTGAGAAACCTCAAGACAATTAAAATTTGATTTTCATATCCTTACTGACAATGTGCTACTTACCTGCTATGGGATTTGAGGCTTTTGTCATATCACTGTTTCTACAGAAAGGGAATGGACCAGACGTATGCAATTTAATAAGAAGTCTACATAGGTAACTACTCGGTTATTGATTGTTCGTGCTGTGTTGTATTGAATAATAAAAAAACTTGCATTATAAAGTAAGGTAAGTAAGAGAGATTGGATGTTCAAGATAGTAAAAATAATTTGAATTTTTTTGGCCTTTATTGAGTTCTCCCCCCCTTAACACACACTGAGTAGTTATATAATATAAAAAGCTCTTTTTCATATCCCTCAGTGTGTACTGGGACTCCACATATAGCATACCCCCTCCCCCCCAAAAAAAAAAATTCAGTCGGTGCCAAAATCTACATTTTCATTTGGCGAACTAGTTAAATCTATTCATAATCTGGTGCCTGAATCAAATTTCAGAGCAGACTAGACTGCCTTGGCTCCTGGTTTTTGTTGCTCGACCTGTCTCCGACTGAATTTAGCTATGATGTTACATCTTTAGCTGTAGAAAATTTCTAATAAGGGTAGCCTGTTTTCCTTTGCCACTGAAGGGTACATACACAAGATTCAGCATTTCCGAGCAGGGGCCCATTTGGAGCCACCATGTATCATTCTTGGGGGTGGGGGGGAACCTCCTTGTTTCTTTAACATTTTTTTCTCTAAATGTTCACTTTAATGGCTCTCACACTACATAAAACTCATGTACTATGTAGTGAACAAATTGTGAAGAGAACGTAGTAAGGAATCAAGAGGAAGGCATGACAATCTAAGGAATTAGTTGTAAAAACATGCAGGATTTTTCTATTTGTAACACAGGGGGAGTATGTGGGGACAGATCAGGAGCAAGCAGGGGCATCCTGTTATCTAGAATGAGAGTTACTTTTTTTTTTTTTTCTAGAGGAATATTCAGATGGGGAAGGGCAGGAAAGAAAGGAGACAGAAAAGAGACGATTGGGAAGTCAATTGCCAAAATACAATGCAGTCGGAGACATAGTTGAAAGAGGAAATAATGATCGAATTATTGAACATTAGGAGGGGACTATAGATTTCAGTTTACTATGGATATATATAGTATATAGTATTGATATCTTGTCTGACTTATAAATTAGATGATAGGTCACATGGTCCCCCCACACAGTGGTCTTTCAGGGACCCCATAATATGGCTTTTTTTTTTTTTTTTTTTTGGTTGTAGGAAATATTGGCTCAATCTTTTTTCCAAAGCAATGGGAAGTACTGTTATTCCAGGAAAACATCAAACAGTATGTCAAATCACTATTTATTGAAATAGTAGTGTGGAATTCTGTTACCACCATATTAGAAACAGTTATTAGATATCAGAATGTAGATCAGGTGTTGACAATATAGGAAAAGTTTCGGTCTTTGTGGACCATAAAATTTCTATTACAATTACTGAACTCTGCCTATGTAGCTTATGAAAGCAGCTGTAGACAATATGTAAACAAATAGGCATGGCTGTGTTGCAATAAAATTTTATTTAAAAAGAAATTGCAAGCCACATTTGGCTTGTGAGGCATAAGATGCTGACCCCTGATTTAGAAGTACATTTAAGGTCATAAGAATATGTAGAAGATATATCGATAAATAAAAAAAGCAGACTATAATACAATATAGACAATATCATTAATATGTGTACACGAAAAACACTAAATAACATATAGCAGCCTAATATATTAAGAGGGATGATTTTGGATCTCAGGGTTGTGAAATCATTAGTGATTTAGCTGTGCGTGTGTGTACCCATATAATTTTCTTAAGTTTTCTGGGTGTTTTGCTCTGAGCATTTTTTTTACTCTTGTACCAAGGGAAAAAAGAAAAATGAAAGAAAAGTACCTCAGGGCATCACTAATAAGTTTGTGTTGACTTATTTCTGTAGCATGCTGCTATACTTAAATGCACAAGAATCAAGTCACCCAGGTAGAAATTGAGGCTCCAGCATTAGCTAGCTGAGCACCTGGTACAGTTATTTAACTGCTTCTTGTCTCGGTTTCTTCTTCAGTCTATAGAAATAATAGGAACAATTTGCCCCTGAGTTGCTCATGAAGACCAGGCAACCATATGTAAAGCTCTTCAAATAGTACAAGATAAATTGTATCTGATATTTCTCTCCCTGAAGGTTTGAGAGTTTTCCTCAGTAAATTTGGTAAATACTTTGATTTTCCCAATAGGTAACTAGTAAAGAAATACAAACCATGTATTTTTATTTATTGATATTATTATTATCTCCAATTGCCATAAAGTTAGGCTGGTAATAACACTAAAATAGAAGCAATCAACAACACAAATGTAACTCTCTTCTCTATCTTTTACGTGCAGACAGTCCCGTACTTACTATGTTTCAATCTAATGACATTTTTGATTTTAGGATATTTCTAGAGTGATAAGCATTCAGTAGGAGCTATACTTGAGTACCCATGCAACCATTCTGTTTTTCACTCTCAGGACAGTATTCAATAAATTACATGAGATATTCAACACTGTGTTATAAAACAGACTCCATGTGAGAAGATTTTGTCCAGCTGTAAGCTATTGTACATGTTCTGAGCATGTATAAGTTAGGCTAGTTTAAGCTGTGATGTTCAGTAGGTTAGGTGCATTACGTGCATTTTTGACTTAAGATATTTTCAATTTACAATTGGTTTATCAGGACATAACCCTATTTTAAATTGAGGAGCATTTGTAATGACATAAATTTTAAATAGCTAAGTCTTAAAGAAAGACATCCTTGGAGTACTAAATATCACATTTTTAGTATGATTTTAGTATTAGTACGTGTGATGAATAACTTTATGTGTCAGGATGACTGGGCTATGGGGTGCCCAGATTAAACATTATTTCTGGGCATGTCTGTGAGGATGATTCCAGATGGGATTAGCATTTGAATCAATGGACCCAGTAAAGTAGATCATTCTTCCCCCTGTGGGTGCCCATCATCCAATCAATGGAGGATCCAAATAGAACAAAAAGCAGAGGAAGGAGGTATACATACCTATTTTCTGACTTACTGCTTGAGCTGACACCTAATCTCCTCTTATCTTGTCCTCAGCTGGAATTTATAAAATTGGCTCCTGCCTTTGGATTTGGATAGAATTACACCACCAGGTTTCCTGGGTCCCCAGTTTGCAGATTGTTAATTGTGGAACTTCAAACCCTGATTAATACAGTGCACATTTGTTTTCTAAATGCTATTTTATAGCAAACTTCAACCTTCCTAAGCTTTGTAGCCCACGTGTGACTTTTGAACTAAACTCTCTTATATATAATGCCTGGTATCTTGCATGCTGAAAAGTTAGAAAAGCACACATTTTTTTTCCCTTTTGTAGCCACAAGCATGCACTAGCAAACCTACTAAGAATTAGCTTCCATATTTTGAATAACACATTTTTCTCCTCGCAATTTCTTTATAAATATCAGAGAAAATGAATGAGCACTACCAAAACTAGGAATAATAAACATTTACTGCCATATCCAGTCAATGAGATCCAATGCAGAACACTGGGGGTGGAGGAAGTGAAGGGAAACTGAGCAGAGGATAGGGAAAGTATGTCCCCATTAACCAAGGTTGGAATCTCTGCCGTGAAGATAACCCCCATAGAATAGATGTTTAAACTTTTCTTTTTTATTATTTACAAAAAACCCAATCACCCGATCTGTCTCTTTCACATTTTTATGATTAGGCTTTTTTAAGCCTCCTCATGTCATTTCCCACAATTACTCTTCTTTGTTAAATTTTTTTTCCCTCTTAAAATGCAAGTGCATTGGTGTGAATCATTTGTTTAAGCTCGAACCTGAGGGATATACTAAAAGGTCAAGAACAATTCTCTCTGCCAATAAATTTGAAGCCAGTTCTCTATTAATTAGATATTCTTTCTGCCCTTTCTATTCTCAGCCACATTTCTACATCCCACGCAATTGTAATTTTCTTCTGTTTTTAACATCCTAGTTGGAATCGTTGGGGTTTTCTCTTTTTTAATCATCACTGTGGCAGTGAATGTCTGTTTCATTGCGTGAAGAGGTCAAAGGTTTGTGCCTGTTTTGCTCATAATTGTTTCTGCTGTGCCCACTGTGTGGCACATCGTGCATCATAGGTATTCAATAAATATTTATTAAATGTATTACCTGAAAAACAACCTTTAACCATCCATTTATTCTGGCTTGATAATGGTTAGAAATTATTTTGGGGGACAGCTGTGTTGTTGAGACATCCCCAAATGACTATCAGTTATTGTAGATATATCAATTAATTTGACAGTAAGGATTTTATGATGCAACCAAATACACAACCAATAAAAACACATAGATGCACTATTTTCCTTAAATATTCTTATCCAAGCTTCTGAATGGTTCATCTGGGTTTTAGGGAAATTCAACAGTACTAGTACAATACAGAGCTAAGAAAGGGAGAGAAGAATACCCATCTATAGCTATTATTGATTTTTAAATAAAGCTTCAGTTTTCTTCTTGGAAAATACAATGCAGGGCAGAGGGCCAGGAAGTAACGCTCTGTTTTACGATTGCTATATCCTTCCTGGTCCTGGTCCAATATCATCATTTGATGAAGCATTACTTAATTTCCTGGACCCCCTTTCTCAGTTTATCTCACACCCTGCCCTACTTCCTATTTGCTATTATTTAAACCATATTATAACTATTTGTGTAGAAGCCTCTCTCCTGTACCAAAACATGAGTTCTATGAGGGCAAGAATGAGCACTTTCATTTTCCATCCAGGGCACTTAGCAAAGCACAGAATAAATCTATTTTGAATAAATTCAGCTGGTTGTGGGCAAAATTGGATTTCAATATATTGAAGTGATCTGAGGAAAGTATCCAGTGAAACAGGTACTGTGCTCCCCCTCTATTAATAAGAAAATTCCTGCTCCTTACAGAAAGCAGCAAACACATTGTGCTTAACGTGTTTCCACATGCCCACATAAACCTCATTTAGGTTTCAAGGTTTGTGTGTCAGCGGGTGGGCCTCTGTCACGTCCTACCCACTACCCACTGACTCTGAGCCACTGTGGTTACAGTGGTCCCAGGAGCAGTCTCACTTGGCACTCAGGTCTTCTCCTCCAGAGACCTGCTTACTTTTCTATCAAGAAGCAGGGACCTAAATGCAGTCTTGAAAATGTGTGTTTACAGAATTTTAACATGAATGCTCCTAGTTATTAATGTAGTTTCCCAAATGTTTGGGACTTCTGAGGCAATTTTTCTCACCTGGAGATGTCACCCACACTAGTCCATGAGCAAAGTTGTCTTTGCTCTTTATCCTAATGGCACTGATACAACCCAGCCCCAATCTAGAAGACAAGAAAGATCCAAAGTCCAAAACCAACTTTTATAAATTGAAGCACATTTAAACTGGAGAGAAAGCCAGAAGTTTGGGTTGGTTAGGGTCATTTATTCTGCCAAGTTTGAGTGGGTTTGCACAGCAGAGTGTGCAGTGTCCACCCTGATCATTATGAGCTGGCACCGTAAATTAAGCTACCACACCTTTAATGAACTTAATTCTCTTATTTTGACAGAGTTCCCATTTCAGTGATTCAAACTTTACATTTTAGACACTTCTCCTATAGGTGTTTGCCAAAGTCTCTTCCTGGCAGACAAGCACTGAATTAGTTAGCAACCAGAACAAGAACCATCAAAATCATCTTTACATTTTCTGTAAGCCAGATTTGAATCTTAGCTACTCAGGATCAAAATCACTTAGGGCAACCTTCGAACACTTGCTCCATATCTTTTCTATCCTTCATGGTCCCATTGCATTTTGCAAGATTCAGGACTGACCCAGCGCTTTGGTCAGGGGCTATGAAGAGATCTGGACAGACACAAGCATACTAGGCATTTACTAACTGCTAAATACCATCGTCAGAAGTCTGATTTTACTAAAAGAGAAAGAAACAGAGAGGGGTTATTGGAGAAAGCAGGCTCACTAGAATAAAAAGAAGGTACATTTGAACCCAGCCATTGCTTCATAAATAACAAGAGATTTGGTTTTTGGTATGTGATGGCTGGTGGGAGTTGAGGAAATTATCCTAGCTTTTCACTGAGTTCACACATGAGAGATAATGATGGGTAATATGGTTTTTGTGCACCAGCAGGGTACTAAGTGTTTTAAAAACAGGATGCACATTAATCCTTAAAATGTATTCAAGGTCAAACAGCTATTAAGTGTTGGAACTGGGACTGAAGTCCACATTTATCTGGTTCTGAAATCCATGCCTTTAAACACTACTCCAAGGATCAGCAAACTTAATGTAAAGGACCAGTTAATAAGTCTTTTAGGGTTTGCAGACCAGGTGGTTTGTGGGAAATACGCGGTTCTGCTGTTACAGCGCATGGAAGCAGCTACAGACAATATGCAAATAAATGAATGTGGCTGTGCCAATAAAACTTTATTTGCAAAAAAACAGGTGGTTAGCCAGAGTGGTTCATAGCTTGCTGATCTCTGTCCTATTCTATACTCTAAACTTGATTTTCTAAAAAAATGTTTTCTTTCATTCTTTCAACAATTTCTGGAGGACTGGATCCTACAATACTGCATTTTATCGGTCTCTCTTTTCTCTCATCTCATCACTTAACAGATATCCATTGATTACTAATTTAAGAATATATATGAATCCATCCCTATATTTTCCCTTATTCCCTCATTTTCTGGTCTTTCCTAATCAAATATTTTATCCATTCTTTCTTTCTTGAGTGTAGCTCAGAGTTTCTATTATTTGCCCAGTGCTCCCAAAATTTCATATTCTGAAAAATCGTTTTTTTCTTTTTCCTAGAAAAACTCACTTTGAGCTCAAGACATCAGGTGAACATCTTTTGGTAAAGCACTGTGTCACCCTCCCTTGGCTTCCTACTCAAGTTGTGTGTAATCAGCAGTTTGGGAATCTCTAATGGATTTTCCAGGAGGCAACTCTGATGAAAATGTCAATGTTCTAAACAAAGAGAGTTGTCAGAATGTTCTTTCAGAAATCCACTGTTTTCATCGCATTGAGTTTTCAGCTCTTCAATAGTAAGGGGGCATTGCCACCTGGTGGAAAAAGTATTGAGGGGGTTAGATGGTCACCTGGAGGAGACATGGATAAGTACAATAGATAGACTGGAGACTTTTACTCTGAAAACATCATTTCACTGCCTACTGGCATAAAGACTGACCTCCTTCCATGTTCTGAACATAAAACAATGAAATGCAAGTAAATACTGTTGAGCTAACAATTGCATTTCAATAGATATAGGTGATCTTTTTTTTAGAATAAAATGACTTGAAATGGTATATGTTATTTTTAGCTATTAAAACTCCCTTGGAGCCATTTCTTCCTCATTTATAGAATTTTCCACTCTTTTTCTGTAATTTTCAGTTACTTCCTCTGCCTGGGCTCTTTTTGTTCCTATTTTCAATAACGCTCAGGTCTTCTATACATAACCTCTTAACTTTAACCTAATTTGTCTTTGAGCTGCTTTCTTAAATTTTCGTTTTCCATTGGTGGCCTATATCTGGTGCCCCTAAATTGTGTCTGCCAATTCACTGCCAAGCACTCTGAAATCTCCCTTTCATTTCTCATCATCTGCCTAAATCTGCTCTCAAAAGTGTTAAAAATGAATTACTCAAATGGCTTTCTCCCATCCTTATGTTCCTTGACCTCTCTGTAACCTCAACTTCATCCTTGAAATTTTTCTTTGGTTTCCAAGCATGTGGTTTCCTAAATCTCCTCTTTCTGCTATCATGATTCTTTCTGTCTTCATTTAATATTGTCACCTTTCTTTGCCTTGCTTCTCATCTGTGAATATCAAAGCTGAACCTATTGTCATCAGACATTTCTTTTTCATAGGCTCACTTTCTGGGTGCATTCATTCATTCATTCATTCATTCATTTCCATGGCTTCAAATATTCTTCAGATTTGTGGATATCCACTTTCCCAAGCTGGTACCCAAACTGTGTGCCCTTGTCTCCTATTCTTATTTTTTCAAAGTTTATCCTAAATTTGATATCCCTTCACATCAGCTGAAACCTACTCTTGTTCAGATTGAAAGAAACATATTTATTATCATAATAATTCCATTTCCCAATTCCTCCATTTAAATGAAGTCACACTTTCCCCAATATTCAATATTAGAAATCTTAAAGTAGTTAAAAATCTTAAAGCAAATCTTCTGCTTTATTGTTTTTATCCAGTCTGTCATCATGTACTCTCTTTGCTTCTTTTGAGTGGAAACTTCATGAGTAAAAATATCTTCCTTCTTTTGCTTACCACTGTCCCTTAGTACCAACACAGGGCTTGGCATGTTATATCTGTTTAATAAACATTTGTTTGATAAATAAATGAACAAATGTTCACTAACCTTTCTCTTTTCCATTGGAACTGCCAGCCTCTGTGTCATGATTCTTTTGACTTCATCCAGGACACAGAAACGCTCTTTTAGATTGTAGCCCTTGAGGTTGATTTTTGATCAAAATCATGTAGGTGGCTCATTAAATGGCCAGTTTCCTAGGGCCCATTTCTAGATATTCTGATTCACTAGTACCAGACATCTGGAGGTTGAACAAGCAGTAGAATTCACCCATAGTCCTAGATTTTTTCATTCTCTTCTGTTCTGTTTTATTCTTGTAAACTTCTATCCAAACTGTAACATTCGATTGTAGTCAGAAATTTATACACAATTTCACTCTTTGGCTTTCATTCTCGTGTGTTAATTTCTCAAACAAATTACATGCTTCTCAGGGTCAGAGTTAGAAAATCAGTTTTCAGATTCCCAGATTTATTTCCCAGCTTTTTAATCTCTTAAATCATATCTGTATCATGTGGTTTCTGTGAGAATCAAGTGAGATAATTTCTATGAAATTGACTTGTAAGTGAAAAAAAAGTCAATGAATGACCATTGACTTGCAACATTTTAAATTCAGTGGAGAGTTTCTCTTCCAATCTAGAACTCTCTGATATCGTGACTGCTTCTAAAACATTCATTAGTTCTTTATGGGAAATCAATGTAGGCCAATATCTGAGCATGGGATATTTTTTTTTTATCTTTGAAAAAATAGATGTGCCATCCAGATTTAAGAGAAAGGGAGCTGGTGAAAGCTAACACGAGTTTGTCTTTATATAAAACTAACTTTTTACTCAGTAGGAAAAAAGAGTGCTCCTCTCTGTATGAAGTAAGCATTGTAGAAAGAACATGGACATGACACACTAACTTCTTAGACTATTAAGGAGTATATTCATGATGACCGCATTGCTTTTTCACCCCTATATTCCCAAAGTCTGACATATAACAGAAGCTTAATAAACATTTATTAGTTAAGAAACTCAATCTTCTATTACATATTCTTAATCATATGAAAATATCTTGATGTCCTGATTTTCATTCTTGTTCCTCTCCAGAGTTATCTATTCTCTATTTTTTTTTTTTTTTTTTTTTACTTAATCTTGTGATCCCATTGCCAGGTAGCAATTTACAGATGCAAAGTGCAAAGCTGGTACTGATGAGCTTAAACTGGCCACATGGCCTCACTTGGTGGCTACCTTTATTTTCCCTGAACGTTCTAGTGGCTAAAGTTGCCATGGGACTAAATTTTTACCCATGGAATGTGCTCTGAGTAGCTGGAGCTGTGGTTGCAATGAATTGGTATTCAAATGCTGTTTGAATGAATGAAGAAATAAATGGAATAAAAAAAGGGAAGTATGCAACTTCTGCCTCTCATAAAAAAGAAAAAAAGAAAAGAAAAGCTTTCTTGTTGAGACTTGGATTCAGCTTTGAACATATAGATTGCCACAGCACTCTAAGGCAGGAATTTGTAAATTTTTTTCATAAAAAGTCAGACAGTAAATATATGAAAGGCTGTGAGGCCATTGGAATACTCACCGGTGCTGTTGTAGCATCAAAAGGGTCATTAATAATGCATAAACAACTGGGTGTGTCTGTGTTCTAACAAAACTTTATATACAAAAACTTTGAGTTGTGGGCTGCAGTTTGCTGACACCTGCTCTAGCGGATGGTGGAAGAACAAGATGGGAAAAAGTAGAGAACATGAGGGGCCCCTCAAGCAGCTGAGCAACCCAACAACCTGAACTACTCATCTCAGGGCAGTAATGTGGAAGAGAACTAAATCTCTTTTCAAGTCGTTGTATTTTGAAGTTTCTTTGTTAAAGCAATGCTAGTTAGCTAATGCATATAGGATACATTAAAATGAACTGATAACTAAATTTATTTCTATTATCATTATTGTTTTGCTATTATTCCTATTTTTATCTTTCTGAGTCTATAATAAACCTGGAATAAATTGCCTATGATTAAACACAAGAAGTAGCCATAGGCTGGGGGTGGTGGGGGAAGGGTATTGGCATGTTTGGAAAACCCACTTACTTTAAGTATCATAACATCCCAATGAATGAGGCATTTTAATTCCATTTTGGCAAATGAGAAAACAAAGGGTAGTGTAGGTTCAACGTCTTGCCCAAGATGATAGAACCAGAACGTGATGATAAAGATGTAAATTAAATTCCATCTGATTCTAAAGCTTTTGCTTAGCATATCCTCTACTGAGGTAGCTCTAATACTATTTTGTTTTGATACATACATTTATTAATATAGCCAGACCTACTGTAGACTAAAACAGGAATCCATGTACCGAATGTTCTTCATATTAGCCAAACCCTTACAAGGAATCCAGGAAAAGAATCTATAATAATATGTTAAACAAGCCTTTATTTGGGGGTCATGTCCTTGATCCCAACCTGCTCAATAAAATGTTTACAAAAAGAGCTGGAAACTGGGAGTGGTGTCTCTACCCCTGCACTGTCTGGTGTGGTGGCCATTGGCCACATATGGCCATTCAAATTCATTAAACTAGTGAAATAAACTCATTCCCCTTCAAAATTGCAGTTCCTTAGTTGTACTGGCCACATTGATTGTGCTTACGAGGCCATGTGGTGAGCGGCCACCACTTTGTATAGTGGAGATGATAGCATATGGCCTCATTAAAGAAAATTCTACTGGATGGCACCAATTTCTCTTCTTTTACATCTGACTCTTAGTTTTTATGTAAACTCAAGATCTCTGACCTTTGCAGTACCCAGACTTCTCTTGCATTACCAGCATCCAGAGGAAGCTGCACCCGCCTCCAGTTTCCTTTACTTAGTTGTCCCATGTCCCTTTCCTTTTTCTTTTCTTTTTTTTTTTTCTTTTTTTCTCCCTGCCCTCATGGCCCTGCCACTTATGTGTTGGTTGTTATTCCTTCAGTACTAATTGCTTCCCAGCAAGACCCCAGCCACGGGCTCCAACGGTGTAAAAGCAGAAAGAAGGAAAGGACCCAAGACAGTGTGTGGAATCTACCCTCAGAGTGTGGAATCTGTAAACAAATTGAATTTTGACACCATCCATATGAACAATCTCCTAAGTTAAAATGCTAAAAAAGATGTTTGCATCTCCTTGGTATCCCTGCTAAAACCCAGACAGAAATGGGAATGCGAAAAACACCTAGCCACCTCAATTTTTCATCATATGCACTTGTGTATGTGGTTTTCTTTGTGGATGTGTGTTTTCCTGGCCCATAAAAAATATGAAAACCTGTTTACCAGTAAATTCCCAGCAGCCACACCAGGTCACCCACCTATTGTTTAAAAAGCTATGGCTTGGATAACCAGAAGTGTGTCTTTATACAATGCTTTTGTTAAAGTTGTACTCACTTTTATTAAGAGAAGACAATGTCCAGAGTTTACGAAAGTAGGAGTTTACAGAAAAGCTACACTTGCTGGAACAGGCTGAGTAGCTACAGCCACCCTGGTAGCATCCAAAATTGTGAACTAAACCTGATGCTGTGCTCATGTCTGCATTAACAGTGTAAAGGATCCAAAAGGCATTCCTAACCGATTGATGTCTAAGATGCTGATTGTTGGGCTGTTATTTCCAGTGATGTTTCGTTAGAGAACCCAGCGGGCCAATCTGGATCAATCTGTAGGTCGCTACTACCCATTTTCATCTTCAGGAGTAGGCATTCCAGAGGTGGAGACTCACACAGAAATCAGAACTCTTACAGTAATCTATCACTGAATTTGTGAGCAGAATAATACATGTTTAGAAAGCTCACCCCGTATTAGAAACTTGGTACTATTAAAGTGTTCATCACATGGGGAAGGATTTGGGGGAATCTGCCCCCTCTTAACTATACCAAGAACTGGCCCAAGGGGTGCTTCGTGATTCGATGTTTAATGAAATGATTGTTATTTGCCTTCCGGAGTAAGAATTTACTCTCTGACTCTCCTTTGGAGTTCTTCGTTTTAAGATAAGCTCAAATATTGACAGAACTAGAACTGAGATTAAAGGACATATAAAATGCATTAGTGTTATATGAAAGGAAGAAGAAAGAAAAACCAAGGGGCCTCTCCCACAGTAAATATGAGCAGCAAAGATTCTTAAGAAAACACTGATGAATTTTCCTCGTGTATATGATGGAATGGATTAAGTTTGCAGTGGTCTGTAGGACAGGATGGATTCTTCACCTTGACACCCCCAGGAACAAACCACACTATTACCAGAACTCCCTTTGTATTCATTTTGGCCATTTTCTTTTGGTGTGTATCCTAATCTGATTCATAATGAAAGCCAGCTGTTATCCCTCAGAGGGAAAGACAAAAGGCTCTGCAGAATATTCTAAAAGCTGGTAGGCAGAGAATCAGCAGCCCAGGATGCCACTTATTAAGTCAAGTTAAGAAAGAGTTTGATGGGATGGAGGAAAGAAAAAAAAAAAGATTAGTTTGTTGATATCCTTGTTATCAGAGAATAAATTATCCACGTGCACTGTATATTATCTTAAGCTTTTGGTTCTTCTCAACCAAGTGATAAATGCTTCATTAGCTGATTTTTAGATTTATCCTAGTTCCAGCTTAAAAAAAAAAAGAAAAGAAAAGAAAAAAAGAAAGAAAGCATATCCTATTTGTGATAGAAGCAGGATTCAGGATTCAAATGATGACTAATTATTGACAGGGGTAAATAAAGAATTATATAGTTCCCAGTTAATATAAATTAATATGTTTAATGTAAGGGAAGGACAGAGCAAAGGGGAGTTCCCATTTCCCCTTGTAAAATATTTACCATTCATGTTCTCATCGGTTCCACCAGTCAAATATTTACTGTCAAAGTCCAGGAGCAAGGTGAGACATGTGGCCATTCATGGTGTTATGGTCTGAGCTGGCCAGACTAGAGTCAGATCCCCCAACTTGAACTTGTAGTCTTCATTTGATACCTTGGTTCTTTGTATTACTGGAAAAAAAAAAAGCTGAAGACTTTTCTGCCAATCTATAAGCTATTACGCATAAATTAAACGTTTTGCAAAGGCTCTTGAAAATCTTATGCATGTTTTCCTGAGACCTTCAAGATTCTATGACAAAAGCAATAATGGAACTGTCCATTTGGAAGTTGTCTTTCATTTACCTATCTGAATCACACTGGCTCTTTAAAGTATATGTATCTATTATCGTGGAAATCAATTTGGAACACAGCAAAGATAGATAATATGTCTTTAAATATTGTTCCTTTTTAGAATATGTTTACCATTCTCAGTACAAAGGTAACATTTCTTCTGGAATTTAGGGTACATATTCTCCAACGAGTAAAGTACATAATTTGCTTTTTGAGTTCACATGGAATCTTGAAATTCCTTCGTGATTCCTTCTAAAGGATAAGAGTGGAAGACAGAAGAGAAGATCAGGGAATGTGTAGGGTAGTGCAGGAGGACAACTTCTAAAGTGCAGAAAGGGATCTTTCCCTGTCTCTGTTCCATTCTTTTTGTCCATTTCATTCTGCTTCTATTTTGATATTCAATTCACGTCTGATTTTTCTCTTTCTATACCTGTCCAAAGTAAGCAAATCTGTGCTGTTTGTTGCAACAGGATTTACACGTCTGAAATGACTCAGCTTTCAACACTTGCTAAAGATTTGTGACTTGAGTCAACTTCCTAATAAAACTGTCCAAAACACCCAACCAGAAATCATCTATTCCTTGGAGGGGAATAAACAAAGGCTTTTGGAAAGAATGTATTAGTTCTGCTACTTCTGCTAGGTAAGTGGGAGCTTTTCTCCTGGACATTTCTCTTCTGCTTTAATGTTTTCAACTGTGGCAATGTGCTAAACAGAGAAAATCCATTCTCAGGACTTTCTGGGATTTAGGTCAAATGTCCCTTGGTTGTCATTCTAATCTTACGGTTTTTAAACAAAAGAGCTTTGTTTCAAAACATGGATCAGTTATTTCCTAAATTGGGTGAATAGCTTACCTTAGCTAAGACAGGAAGCCACTTTATTAATGGCATTCAGGACAAATCCACAACATTAAACCATTTGATATTGCATATAAATACAAAAGGGAAATAAATCTGGCTGAGAACGAGAAAAATGCCTAAGTCCAATCTCTCTTAAATTCCTTAATGTTAGAAAAACAATTTTTCCTGATACTCCAAGTTTTTATGATGTTTTTAAATTTTTCTTCATTTCTGACCTTATTTTCCTTAGAAACCTATGTCTTAAACACTCCGTGCTTTACTTACTTCTCATTGCACAACAACTATTTGAAGGAATTGTTTTCAAAAATTCACTGGAAGACATGAAAAAAGTAATGAAAATATACCTTAGCAGGATTTTTTTTTTTTTTTTTTAGTAGCCCACTTCTTGTTACAGCATTGACTTACTTCCACAGAGCGTATTGGACTAGTGAGACTTCAAATATCTCCTTGTTTGCAGAACATTGTGAAAGATCGAAAAAGGACAATATTCCCTTACCATTATCAGAATGATTCTGCACATATATCTCCGTGAATTTTCCCAGGCTCATGACTTCGTCAGACAAGGAGGCCCAGAAGAATAAAAAATAAGGAAAGGATTCAGCAGAAGACAGTCTTCTCATCTTCTGATCAAGGGTGATTCCAATAGGCATATAGCAGTATTTCCCAAAGGGAGTTTGCAGATCACCTTGCATGACTTTCAATGGTCATGCTCCACCTTAGAACTCCTGTTATCTTCACGAGAATGAGGCCAGGAAATCTGTACATTTAATAAGCCCTTCAAATATTGTGATGCATGCTAAATCTTGAGAACCATTGGAATTGCATAAAACTATACTAAAATACAATCTCAAGCTAAAGTTTAAAGCATAAAATAAGAGATTAATAAACATGGCTATTTAAATAGTATACAAAAGACTGCATAACCACATATACCATAAACAAAGTTAAGCCATAAAGTGCCACCAACAAGAAACTACTATTCAGTGAAAGCCAACAAAGTCAATAAGAAAATGGCAAACAACTCAGGAGAAAAATTAAGCAAAATATTTGAAAAGTATTTCAAAAACAATACACTTAATATTCAAAGAACACGAAAATATGTTCAGTTTCATTGGCAATTAGGGAAATGCAAATCAAAGTAAAATAAAATGTCATTTTACAAAATTGCAAAAGTTACAATGGGTGCTATTACCACTCATGGTCAGGAAGGTAAGTAAACAAGAATTTTCATAAACTTCTGAAAGGTAAATTGGAACAATCATTTGGAAATAATGTGATAATATCTAGCAAAACTAAAATGTACATGCCTTGTAACTCAAAGAAAGTCCATTTCTAGATATATAGCTTATTTTTTAAAAAATAACTCTGAGCCATGTGCAAAAGGATATATTCATGAGAATATGCAACCCTATTTATAATTGCCCCAAGTCAGAAATGACCTAAAAGTTTATCAAAAGGAACACAGTGAATGAAATATGGGATTTTCCTATGTTAGAATAATGTATAACACTCACAACAAATGAACTAGAGCCATGTCAGGATGGATAATTTTCAAAACTAAATTGAGCATAAAAAACAAGCTACAGAAGGAGATGAATATTATTTTCTTATTTATGAAAAATGTAAAGCGCAATGTGTGTGTGTACATACACACATGCAGACATGATTAAATGCACATATGTTAGTAACTTCCACATGGACTGTAAGATTACACACCAGATTCACCATAGCAATTGCTTTTGGGGAGGGAAAGAGAAATGGGACACAAAAAGGAACACTTAATAGTGAAATATCATCAATAATAAAGTAATACTAACATGTATTTACTTGCTAAGTACTTTATGAATAATAGTCCATTTAATTTCATAACAAGTCTATGAGGTAGTACTAATAATATCCCCTTTTTTCAAATGTTTTATTTCTTGGGTGAGCATCCAGATACACACACACACACACACACACACACACACACACACACACACACACAAATTTTAAATCTAAAGCTGATTTGAAGGAAAAAAAACTTTTAAAACATTTTTATTATTATCTGTACCTCTCTTTTTATTTATTTATTTATTTTTAGTATATATGATTGCATTACAGTGCTGGTATGTTTCTTCTATTAAAAAAAAAATCTAGCTTTTCTTCTCTGCTTCAACTCACCCCATCTGCACTATTTCTTACTACCTTCCCACTTCCATCCTCATCCTCACAGAAAATCTTTTTATTCCAGGGACAACTCATTTTCTCACCTCAGATTCTGATCGTCCAGTGGAACTTAACTATCCCTTATCTGATTTGACGACACAGATTAAAATTAAATGCATCCTACCATAAATAATGCTACATTATTTTTTCTGCAAAACCCTGATAATTTCCAAATTTAATAGCTACCAACGTGCATGTCTACTCATGTCTACTTTTTAATGGGTCTCTTAAGGAAGAAAGTAGTATAAATTAGATCCAATATGCTAAACCAGTATTATCAGGAGTCACCACTCTTCACTTAGAATGAATCCCCACATCACATTCATAAAATAACTTATCTGAGAAAAATATGCCCTACGTCAGACTCGGTTGGATTCTGTTGGGAAGGGGAGGGTGGTTCTTTTTACACTACAGGGTTGGAAAGATTATCACATGAAACAAGGTTGGCCAGTTATCATATTGGGTGAGAGCTGAGGTTCCACGATTGACAAGAAAACTCCATTCTTTCTGAACTTTTGAAAGAAAGCCACAGGGCTATGACTGAGTATGTTGAACATGTTTCTGAAACACTGATCGGACTACAGATAGAATCAAAGGAAACAAGAATGCAAGAATAAAGGACAATAACCATTTTTAAACACAGACAAGTATTGCTTTCATACTATATGATAAACAGATTTTGACCCAATTATTTCCCAGATAAAAAGACAATTATTGTTAAATTCACAAGCAGTGGTGCACAACCAACTTCTGTAATAGTAGGAAGCAGAATAGAGGCTTGCTACTCCCAATAACTTTGCATTCTAGTTAATGCTGGCTTGAGTAAAGAAAGACAACTGCTTTCTCCGATGCATAGAAAACCCAGTCATCTTTTAGTTAGCCTTTACAGAGGTGGGGGCACTAGTCTACAGTCATGCACGTGCACGCACACACGCATTCTCACACACTTGTGAATGCATGTATATGTGTATATATGTATGCATGCATGTCTGTGTAGGTATGATATATGCGTCTATTTACATTATTTTAATCCACCCAAGTTTGCTTTATCTCTCTCCTTTTACAGATGAAGAGCATGAGCTCAAAAGTTTACATGACTTCACGGAGATCACGCAGCTTAGTAAGCCATAGCTAGAGAGTTGAAACTGGGTCTGATTCCATACACTTCACACTGATAGCATTTGTATCATTACATTAGTACCTAAAATATAAAAACATAAAAATATATGCAGAAATATAGTGGAGAGGACAAGCAGAAAGTCTGAGATGTATTAAGATATACATTATATACAGAGAGAGAGCAACCTTATTTAGTATTTCTCCCATGAAAAAAGTAAGCTAATACCTTTCTCAGAAAATATTGTAAACATGTCTTTACAGTGATGAATCTGGCCTCAAGTTCTTTCTTCCTGCATATTCTCAGAGCTCCATTTACTCTTCCAAAAGTTTATTCCAACAGCTGAATGCTGATTTTTTTTTTTTTTTTTTTTTTACTATTTACATTTTGCTCCTTTCAAAATGTCCTTCTTGTTCTTTGTATCTTGTAGTCCATTACTGGAATGGAAATTATTCCATAAAGGCATTAAGACATCAAGACTTCCTCACCTTTGAATAATATCTAGTATTTGTGTATGCCTTCAGGGCTAACAAAATGCTCTCTTCAGAATACATACTCTATTTCCCAACTCACAGAGCTGACTCTATAACACCCATTCAGCTGTCTTATCCTTTCCTATTAGTTGGTCTTTGCTTTTGAATCTGATCACTGAATCCTATTATGGAAATTACTGACCACGTTGAATGCCTTAATCCCTGGGGGCTGGTCAACCCCTCCCAACATCCAACAGGAAGGAGAAATGAACAAAGAAAGAAATCCGAGAGCCTCTACTTTTCTTCGCCTCTCTTTGGAATAGTACAGATGTATCACTTTGCAAGCAAAAATCAAATGTTGCAGATCTCTAGTACCTTTGCCAGGGGAGTCAATTTAGTTGATTATATACACCCACATCATATTTTATGTAATAACAACTCAAATTCATATAGTGTTAAAAGAATGATGGGCTTTTCAATGGTGCTGTTTTTTTAAATACTTTCTATCTCTAAAGTGGAAAAAAAAATATTCAGATTAGTACTCAGGAGCTTTGCTAATTTCTCTCCAAAGACTGGAAATAATTTTTTTGAAGAGGCACTGCCATAGTGTTGCTGCAGATTCAAAACTCAGGTCAGGTGTGTTAGGTTTAACACATGGCCTAGAAGTTGCAGAAGATTGCTGCAGAGGTGATGAAAGATGCTTCAACTTCCCACAGGAGGCAAACGCTCAGGGAGAATTAGGTTCACAATGCAACCTAAGTAGCTCCGTTCACGGGAGTCATCAAATTTGTGTGGTCCCTGCTCTTCAGATATTTATTTTTAACCCTGTTATGCAAGATTGGCTACTTGATTAGGCTACTTTACAAATAGGCTTATTTTTAAGTGCCGTGTGGATCAGAACTACAATACCAACTCTCTATCTCTTCTGTCTTATGCTATCTCAATTTCTTTCAGTGTGCCTGTTCTTTCTCTTAATACCAACTAGCTGATAATCTCCGTTTCTTCTATCCAAATCCCCCACGCCCCCAAACTAATCTTACTGTTTTAGCTATTTAGCATTTTTCTGTTTTGTCAATTCTCTTTGCACTGGGATTATCTCCTAAGGCCAGATGCTTATGTTTCTGGTATGAACAGTAGCCAGTCCTGTGCAAATAAAAAAAGAATGCAAATTTAAAAGTAAAAGGCTAGATATTATTTCTATTGAACATAAGAAATATTTTTAAAAAATAAAGTCACTGATCTAAATGTTTAATGTGCCCGATTATATTCTCTCTTTTTACCTCTCCCACTTTTTCACTGCCTCTGAACTTGTTCTCACCGATGATGGAAACTTCAAATCACTTAACATATCCTCTTTCTTTCAGTCCTTCTGACCCCCCTGAGTTTCACATGGCTATGTTCCCCGCTGTGACACAGTGACAAGCATTTCAAACATGCTATCACCAGAAGCCCTTATTTATTCCATTCCTTACTCCCTTGATTCTCTCATTTCAAATTTGCTGACCAGATAGAATACATCCATTAGGCAATCTTTTTGTATTTCTACTTTCCATTTCAGAATTTATTTGTTAAACCCAGCAGCCTTTTCTAGTTCATTTTTCCTGGTTATGTTTTATTTATTTTTATTTTATAAGGCATTTATTTATCTTTGATTGAAATGTATTGATGGTACCTATTTATGGAGTACAGAGCTATATATTTCAATACATGTATTCAATGTGTGATGATCGAATCTGGGTAATTAGCATATTCATCATCAGAAAACTTTATCCTTTCTTTATGATGTGATTTGATCTCTCTTCTAGCCATTTGAGAACATACAATAAATAGTTGTTAGTTATAGATGCCTGGCACCATTGTACACCACTAGGCCTTATTTCTCCCATCTAGCTGTAATTTTGTGCCCATTAACCAACCCACCCTATCTCCCTTCCTGTCTCGCCTTGTCATATTCCAGTAACTATAATTCTACTCTCTACTTCTACAAGTTGAACTTTTTTTTTTTTTTTTTTAGCTTCCACAAATGAGTGGGAATGTGCAGTATTTATCTTTCAGTGCCTGACTTATTTCACTTAATATGATATCTTCCAGGCTTATCCATGTTTCTGCAAAGGACAGGATACAACATTTTTTTAATCTATTCATCTGTCGATGGATACCTTGGTTAATTTCATATCTTGGCTATTGTGAATACTTCTGCAGTAAACATGGGGATGCAGATATCTCTTAGGTCTGCTAATTTCCTTTTCTTTGAGTAAATACCCAGCAACAGGATTGCTGGATCATGTGGTAGCTCTATTTTTAGTTTTTTGAGAAACCTCCACGCTGTTTTCCATAATGGTTGCACCAATCCACCGATAGTCCATAAGAGTTTTATTTTCTCCAATCCTTGCCAGCAATGTTATTTTTGGTGTTACCCTTATTTCAAATATATACATCTATACTGTTTTTTAAAACCAACTTTTAACTTGGTCTTAATTCTTTCTTTTCCTATTAGCTTTAAGTTACACACCGTTCTATTACCTCCTATTAGTTTCTACATAACTTTTCTTTTTTGTTCTATAATTAATCTATCTCAGACTTTTTCTGCTCAGTAGACACATACACGCTCCCTTTAATCAATTCCTCAAATCTTATAGAGTAAAAAAATAAGTGAAAAATCTTCCCTTTCATTTTATTTTCTTCTCAAAGTACCATCTTATGCCCTTCCCTTCCTTTATTGCTAAACATCTAAGAAATGTTACTTACACTCACTGATCCTGCTTCTTCACATGTTTTCCTTGTTCCTTAACCCACTGCAAACTGATGTTCCAACCCCTTTAGAGTCACGTTCTCCAAGCAGACACAAAAACTTCTCATGTGCCACTCTCAATGCTCTTTCCTTGGTTCTCAACCAGCCCAAACTTTCTATCACAATAATATTTAGTGCATGTCGTGATGGTCAACATTCAAATAAACTACTGCATTTAATGCTCACAAACGGTGTTAGTATTATTCCCATGTTATGAATGAAAAAAAACTATGGTTCACAGATGTAAAATGATTTGCTCTGGTGCCAGCAGATAGTAAGTGGCAAAGCTTGTCTCAAGCCCCAGTCTTTGACCCCATTGGCATTTGAAACTGCTGGAAATCTACTGCATTTTCTATGACATGACAATTTAGGGTTCATCTTCTGGATCTCCTTGTCTGTGACCATTTTCTCTTATTAATTGGCCCCGTCTCCAATTTACCCTTCAATGTTCATTTTTACCGAAGCTTCAGTTCCTGGATCTCTCTCTTTTCCCTCACACCTTCTTCCTGAGAAACATATCTGCTTGTGTGGCCAAAACTTTCAGGTGGTTCTCTCCCAAAGTACATTTTGAACCTGGGCATTTCCAGGAAAGTCCAGTTTTTATATTTCAGCCTCTACCCTAATGTCTCTATATGGATGTTCTACTGGCATGCTAAACTCAACATGCCCATCATCAAATGTGTGACCTCTCCTGCAAAAAAATAATGAAAATTAAAAAGAGCATACTTCTCCACCTAGAAGTTCCTTTTTCTTGGTTAACTCTCCTATTATGTATTTTATTATTCTATCTCTCTATATAGAATCCAAGTAATTTTGAAATTTCTTCCTCTCTCAATGTCTTAGCATCAAGGCCTATGATTTCTACTGCTGGATTTTCTCTAGAATCTCGTATTTCCACTGTCCTAATATGAGAAAGATCAAATTTCTTTATTAGCCTGTCAATCCAAGTCATCCATTAACATAATTTTTCAAAACCGTATATCATTAGATCTTACCATGTGAGTGCATTTTTTTGTCAAACTGTACAATCTGCAACACTGCACACACCATTCACTTTCTCACTCTGGAAATATGCGGATCCTTCAGATGGGGAGTCTTTCATCTCCATGTATAAGGTCCCCCTTACCCTTCAATACTCAGAGCAATAGCCATGCCCATTTTTATGCTAGTTCTACTTTTGATGCTACTACAAATAACCATGAAACTGAGGAGTGCTTGGCCCTTCTCTCACAGTAGATATAGAAAAATATAGCAGGGATATTAATGAGCCTCCGACCTGTTTGAGGACAGAAAGGACAAGCATTTTTCATTTAGAAACTAGGACAGTACCTACGTGAAAACAATCTCTCCTTTGCAGGTCTTACAAAATACAGATTTCTCCATCTTCCTGTAGTGGGCTTATAATTGCTCGTAGACTTTCTGATTCCCCAGACTATCAATAAGGGCTCTCAGCATTTTGATCCTAAGCAGATTTTCATTCTACAATATTGATCCCGTCTTTGTTTCCCTCTGCCCAGATTTTACAGAATTCTGGAAATTAGCTAGACTATTTATAATGTTATAGTCCTTAGATGGAAGTCTCAAAAACTTGATCCAGTGAACTGGGTTAAATAGTGCTATCTCCCAAAATTCATGTCCACCTGGAACCTTAGAATGTGACTTAACTTGAAAATAAGGTCTTTGCAGATGTAATTAGTGAAGAAGAGGTCATATTGAATTAGAGTGGGCCCTAAATCAATGGCTGTTGTCCTTATAAGAAGGGCAGGTAAACACAAAGAGACACTCAGGGACGAAGGCCATGTGACAATGGAGGCAGAGAGTGATTGTGTTTATAAGCCAAAGAACACCAAAGATTGATGCCAACTACCAAAACTAGGAGAGAGGCATGGAACAGATTCTCCCTGCAGACGCCTTGATTTGGGGCTGCTAGCCTCTAAAATGGTGAGGGAATACATTTGTGTTGTTTGAAGCCACCCATTTTGTAGTATTTTGTTACAGCAGCCCTAGGGAACTAACACATCCAGTCAACCTGTAGCATCAGAAAACTGACAGCTAGTATAGATCAGGACACATCTCCTGCAACCTTGTTTGGGTCAATTTTTTTCTTTTTTTTTTTTTTTTTAAGTTCCTGACACATCCCTGAAGGTTGCAGCCATGCACTTTGGGAATAGACTTTTGAAAGTTTCCCTGAGAGCCTTCTGCCTTAACCTGCCTCCCTCAGTCTCTGCACAGGATTCTCTCCTCCATCAGCAAGACCCCTAAGCTATTCCAGGAGAAAATCTGAAGTTGATGAGGTTCAATTTGGACATCAAAAGCCAATTCCTTTATCAGCTTATCCTTCTGGTCAAAGCAAATTCTTCTACCTGTTACGATGTCATAGCGCCCTCTGCCTCTATTGTACTGTGTCACATTCTGCCTGAAATTGGGGCTAGTGGCACGAGGTTTTGCATGCTTCCCCTAAACTGATTAAAACTCTCAAACACAAAGGTCGGCTTTCATTCATATTTGTATACAACACAATGCTTTCACTAATAAATTCATTCAATACCCATCTGATTCCAGCCCACAATATAATAAGAACATTGCAAAGTACTTAATAGGTATTTGGTCAACATGCCTTGGATCAAAATAAATGATATCTGAAGCTTTTCTTTTTTTTCCCCTTTTTTTCTACTTTAGCTCATTGAAACATGAGCCTAGACCTTTCTTTGCTTTAGTTTAGTTCTGGTTAAATTATTTGATATCAAACACCTCTGACATCCCCTTTTTTTTCTTTGAAATAGGAAACAACACTGAGAATATGTTAATCTAAACCCACTACACTCCTAAATCTCAAAGAACAGAGAGCAAAGAAAGCTGGAGAGAGGCCAGAAGTGACCAACTTTATTCTCTCATTCTGTATTGTTCCCCATGTCTAATCTTTTCTACCCTACCTGGTGGTTTAAGAATTTTATCCTTTCTTCAGACTGGAAAAGGAAGTAGGGGCTGGAATTAGGTGTATACAAATTGTTGAGAAGGCTTTCTGTGGGTTTTGAGGGCTGAGCTATAGTATCATTTTTACAGAGCAGCCCAGGCCTCTAATTTGAGAACGGAGGTCCAGACTCATTCTCTGGCATGAGTGCTATCAGCAGGATCCCTGGAGTCAAGGCCATAGAAATAAATAATTAATCTCTCCACACAGGGAGGCTGGTAAATAATACTTAGTATGTGAATACCGAGTTCTGCCAAGAGGAAAAAGCATATAAACCAGGCAACTGCTGAACACATTGCCAAAAAAAGAGACTTCCGCATCATTCACGGAAGCTTTCAAAAAAAGAAATCAGATCCAAGAGCAGCCAAGCTCCTGCAGAATGACAGTGGCAGAGAAATTGACCCCCAAGCTCTGCAGATATTACAGCAGTTGTCCTAACACCATTTATATCAGATTCCTTCCAGAACCTTCTAAATAGATCAGACGACCAGATGCAATTCCAGACACTAAATCATATAACCCCTGATGCTGGCCCACAGATCTGTGACTTAAAAAGTTTTTGCAGTGATTCTGATGCATGCCCAAGGTGGAAGAACTATTTAATACTTCTTTCTGGTTCATATACTTTTCATGAGTTATTAAATGTTGACCTTAGGTTAATTTCTTAAATCCTTACCCAATTTCCTCATCTCTAAAATGGAGATAATAATAGGACCTTATCATAAATGTATTATGGGAATTAGATAAAATGGTACATAGAAGGACCAAACACTATGACTACCACACAGTATGTGCTTAATAATGTCTGCTTATTATGACCCCTGCAAGAGAAGCTAACTGCCTAATAGTTGCAGATCCCAAGTGTCTCTCATTGTACTTTAATCATAAATTCTATGGTATTAATTCTTATTGTAAACATCAATTGCTGTATCAACCAGCTCTAGAAGGGATAAATATGACTCTGTTACTTAATAACTTTTATTTTTTTAAAGCTCTTAGAGCATTTGATCCTCAGAAAGTTATCATCATCAATGATTTAACGAGTGAACCAAGAGTAATTTTTAGGTGCCGAGCAAGAGAAAAGCAAATACGAATGCTTCTCTGCTGTTCAAAGATGAAGGTTCTGAGATCAAAGAGCCTGAGTGATGTGACAACATTCTCACAGGTGGTGCCAAATGCCGCCCTACTGATAAGGCTGCTGTGGGGACCTTACACCTATGTTCTTCTCTTAATGCCTACTCTAGGTCTCTGTTGACAAGGAACATTTTGAAGTATCTTAGAATTATCTTATAACCCTAATAGGTATTGTTTCTTTAGTGACTCAGGTCTACACCTATAAAGCTGAGATTTTTTTTCTCTTCTTTTCTTTTATAAATTTAGGAACCTCGTTATCTTCAGAGTCTCCTAAATAAGAGATTGGAATAATAAGAAAGGAGAAACTTTCTAAAGAACTATCTGCTCTGCTCTACTGAATTTTAAGTCACCTCCACCACTGAAACAGATAACCCCGTTGGTTCCCTGAAGCAGGAAACCTCAAACTGTCATGGAGCACCTATTTAGTGACCAGAGGGGACTTCATAACATCTGTTTTTCTGGCTAGGTGGCTTCTGTCCCCAGAAGTTCCACCTTGTGGGCTGGGGGCATGTTTATTTGTAAATGACAGGCATCTCTGCAATGGCATTTCCCTTAAGCAAGACCGAAATAAAATTATCTGAAGGACTACCCACTCTGTTCAGATTTTTTTTAAGAAAGTTTATTTTTTGAACAATTTTAGGTTCAGAGCAGAATTGAGCAGAAAGTGCAGAGATATCCCATATATTCCCTGCCCCTATGTAGCACACATCCCCCACTATCAACATCCCACACCAGAGTGGGTTGCTGGTCCACCCTGTGACATTTATTACAATGGATGAGCCTACATTGACATATCATTATCACCCAGAGCCCAAAGTTCACATTAGAGTTCACTCTTGGTGTACATTTTATGGGTTTTGGCAAATGCATAATGACATATACGTACCATTGTAGTATTATACAAAATATATGTAGCATTATCCTGAACATCCTCTGTGCTCTTCCTGTTCATTCCTCCCTCCCCACAACTTCTGGAAAGTACTGATCTTCTCCTGTCTCCACAGTTTGCCTTTTGGCTAGCTTCATTAAGCACGTAGCATTCTTCACTCAGTAACATGCATTTAAGTTTCCTCCATGAGGAACGATGCTTGATGGCTCATTTCCTTTTTGGTGCTGAATAATATTCCATTGTCTGGATGTATCACAGTTTATTTATTCATTCATCTACTACTGTGTTCAGTTTTAATGCTTAAAACTCTCTTTTCTTTTTCTTCCACTGCCAAGCTTATTAAATCTCATGTGGTGGTGGTGAGAATGCGTGATTCAGACCTCTTATGACAGACAGCATCACTGATTCACAGTCCCTCTTGATCCGACACTGTGTTTGCATGAAGGATGTGATACCCACTATCTGCTTCCAGCCAATGACTGAACACAGTGGGGGACTAAAGCAAACTCATTTTTGCCAAAAGCAGAAATCCTCCAAATGGTGACTTTGGTATGAGGATTCCCCGGTGGGTTGGCCAAAACTTTCCTAGTATTGCACTATACTTGAGAATCTTTCTCCCCAAATTCTTTTTCCTTCTCTGTCTCTTTCCACAGCTGTTAGACCTGTATTGAAATTGAAAAGCTCTCCCTACATTCTTCTGCTTTCTTCTGCAATAAAGCTCTCGCATATTGAACCCCATCTTCCTTTTGGTTTCTCAGGACACCTGAGCTCACCTTGGTACTGCATCCTGGTCTGTCTATACAAAAGAGCAAATGCTTTTCAACATCCGTAGATGCTGCAGAACAGTGCTTCAGCAGCTGGAATGTGCATACTAGTGCCTTGGGGGTCTTATTAAAATGTAGAGTCTGATTCAGTCAGTGTAAGAAAGGGCCTGAGATTCTAACAGACTCCTTCGTGGTACTGATATTGCTGGTCCTTGCACCACACTTTGAATAACAAGGTTCTAGAACATGAAAGCTACTGCATTATCAATTCTTCCATTTGCTTTTGATACTTCAGTCTAGAAATAATATTCCTAAAGTGATGGTTCAAGAGTTTCTTAATTTAAAAAAAGGGATACATTTCATTCACATTACCTTAGTGAACACTCTCACACGTAAATTAAAAACTTTTAGCTGAACATGAATACATTTCTTGGGCTTAATGTAACATACTGTATTTCAAAACATGTAGAGTAAGTCTTTAAACAGGCATAAACTCTGGGGAAATTTAACCATAATAGGGATTAGGAAATTTTTTCTATGAACGCCCCCGTTCCTACCACCTTCTTTCTAATGGTCTTCACATTTGAATGTTGGGAAGGATTTGGCAATGGTGCTGTGGAAAGCTATGCCATATATAAATAATTAATACATTTGCTTATAATTTCTAACTCTTCACCCTAGCAGCAAGAGGGTGGGGCATTTTGCTTCCTATAAGAGCTTTAACAAAGGAACTTACTGCCATTCTTTGATGAGGGTTTTTTTTTTTTTTAATTTTATCGATGTACAATGTAGTTGATTTCCGTGTCCCTTTACTGATTCCTCCCTCCCCCCTCTCCCCGCTCCCACTTATCAACATCATATCTGTTCTCTTGTCTTCACAACTTCAAGGAATTGTGATGGCTGTATCTTCTTCCCTGCCTCCACCCCCTGTTTGTTTGTGTATTTATTTATTTATTTTTTAGCTCCTACAAATAAATGAGCACATGTGGTATTTCTCTTTAATTTTAACTTCTCAATAATACATTGCAATTGATTTCTGTGACCCTTTACTGGTTCCTCTTTCTCCCCTCTCTCTCCCCTCCCCTCCCCCCTACACTCTATTTGTTCACACGTCTTAACAAGTTCAAGGAATTGTTGTGATTGTTGTGTCTTCTTCTCCCCCTGCTTTATTTGTTTGTATGTTTATTTATTTATTCATTTTAAGCTTCCACAAATAAGTGAGAGCATGTGGTATTTCTCTTTCTGTGCCTGACTTGTTTCAGTTAATGTAATTTTCTCTAAGTCCATCCATGTTCTTTTTTACAGGAGAGTAGTATTCCATTGTGTAGATATACCACATTTTCCATATCCACTCATCTGATGATGGACGTTTGGGCTGGTTCCAACTCTTAGCTATTGTAAACAGTACTGCAATGAACATTGGGGAACAGGTATACCTTCAACTTGATGATTTCCATTCCTCTGGGTATATTCCCAGCAGTGGGATAGCTGGGTCATATGGTAGATCTATCTGCAATTGTTTGAGGAACCTCCATACCATTTTCCATAGAGGCTGCACCATTTTCCAGTCCCACCAACAGTGTATAAGAGTTCCTTTTTCTCCACAACCTCGCCAGCATTTATCATTCACAGTCTTTTGGATATCAGCCAACCTAACTGGGGTGAGATGGTATCTCAGTGTGGTTTTGATTTGCATTTCCCAGATGTTGAGTGATGTTGAGCATGTTTTCATTGTCTGTTGGCCATTCATATATCTTCCTTTGAGAAATGCCTATTCAGCTCCTTTGTCCATTTTTTAATTGGGTTACTTGCTTTTTTGTTGTAAAGTTGTTTGAGTTCCTTGTACATTCTGGATATTAATCCTTCGTCAGATGTATATTTTGCAAGTATTATCTCCCACTCTATTGGTTGTCTTTTAACTCTGCTAATTGTTTCTTTTGCTGTGCAGAAGCTTTTTAGTTGGATATAATCTCTATTGCTTATTTTTCCTCTGGTTGCCTGTACTTTTGGTGTCATATTCATGAAGTCTGTACCCAATCCTACTTCCTGGAGTGTTTCCTCTATGTATTCTGTAAGGAGTTTTATTGTTTCAGGGTGTATATTTAATTCTTTAATACATTTTGAGTTGATTTTGGTATATGGTAAGAGGTATGAGTCTAGTTTCATTCTCCTGCATATGGATATCCAGTTTTCACAGCCCCATTTGCTGAAGAGGCAGTCTCTTCCCCAGGGTGTAAACTTGGTGCCTTTGTCAAAGATCAGATGGCTGTAGGTATATGAGTTGTTTCCTGGATTCTCTATTCTATTCCATTGATTCGTGTGTCTGTTTTTATGCCAGTATCATGCTGTTTTTGTTATTATAGCTTTGTAGTATAGCTTAAAGTCAGGTAGTGTTATGCCTCCAGCTTTACTATTTTGCTTAGAATTTCTTTGTCTATTTGTGGTATTTTGCTATTGCATATAAATGCCTGGATAGTTTTTCCCATTTCAGAGAAAAAATGTCATTGGAATTTTGATGGGGATTGCATTAAATTTGTATATCAATTTGGATAGTATGGACATTTTCAGAATGTTAACTCTTCCAATCCAAGAGCATGGGATATCTTCCATCTTCTTGTGTCCTCTTTAATTTCTCTCAACAGTAGTTTGCAGTTCTCATTGTAGAGATTTTTCACATCCTTGCTTAACCATATTCTTAAGTATTTTATTTTCTTGGGGTCTGTTGTAACAGGCAAGCTTTCTTGATTTCTTTTTCTGCATGTTCTCTGCTGGAGTATAGAAATGCTACTGATTTTTGTGTATTGATTTTGTATCCTGCAACTTTGCTGAAATCATTTATCAACTCTAAGAGGTTTTTCGTGAGGCTTTAGGCTGTCTAATATATAGGATTATGTCATCTGCAAACAGGGACAGTTTGACTTCATCTTTTCCAATCTGGATGCCCTTTATTTCTTAATGTTGAGGGTATGTTTTATAGGCTTTATAATTTTGTCAGGTATGAATATTCCAGATTCCAGTTTTAAAAAGGTTTTTGAAAATAGTTGAGCTGTGCAATAATTTTTTTTTAAGTGTTTGGGGTTTTCCTCGTAACTGTGAGTGTTTTGCTTTGTTTCATTTTTCTATGATGTTGATTTGGTTAAAGTTCAGTTCCACGATAAACACATAGGAAGCCAAATTAAGAGAACATTTAAATATCATGATTCTTGCCACAAAAACTACACTAGAATTTCATTGTTACACTTATGTTTATGTTTTCTACATAACTTTCCTTTTACCAAGAATTATTTAATCAGGATAAAAATCATTTGATGATCATTTCTAGAGAGATATGTTAGCATTCATTAATTTAATCACCTAATATATAACATTTAAATATAACTTTATTTGGAAAAAATTCTATAAGGTTACTTTAATATATGGGATTATCTCAAAAATGAATAAAAAGTATTCATCATTGAGGTTTCTAGATATTATCTAAAGCTGTGCTATTCAATAGATACATAATTCAAGCCACATATGTAGGTTTAAATGTTCTGGTCACCAAATTTTTTTAAAGTAAAAAAAAATAGAAAATATTAATTTTAATAATGCTTCATTTAACCAAATGTATTTTAAATATTATCACTTAAACACATAATCAATATAAAAATTACTAATCAACTATTTTAGATTCTTGTTTTTATATTATATTTTTAAAATTTGTTGTGTATTGCATACTTACAGGATTTCTCTTTTTGAACTAGCCACAATTCAAGTGCTCAATAGCCACTCCACTAGTAGTTAGTGTATGGTGTAGTGAATACTTCAAACATAAAATTTTTTAAAAAGCTAAAAAAAGTCAAAATGAGTTAGATCATGGCAAAAATCATAATAATAATAGTAAGACCTAAATATTTATATTTGTGTATGTGTGTGTATATGTATATATACATATGACATTTGTGACTATATTTTAAGTCCAAAAGGACAAGAAGACAAATTCTCTTTTTGCACTCAACACTGATCTGTGAAATACAGCTATGCTTAAATTGGATTTAAAAAAAACCCAACAAACATTTGTTATGATTTATTTCTGTTTTTGAAAAAAAAAAAATGCATCTTCCCTGCTATGTTTAGCATGGATTTATAGATCTAATTAGAAGAGCAATTTAGAACATAACAGCAAGTATTTTCTGAGCATATATTTTACGCTCAGCAACATGTTAAGAGTTGTGAGAAATTTTAAAATATCAGACATGTTTCCTACCCAGTAAATGTGGTGTAGCAGAAGGAGACAGACAGGGCTGGATTTGAATGATTACGGCCAAATTATTTTCATCTCTCAACTTAATTCATTTCCATAAAATAGATCTAATAATAATATACAATACACAAGGTATGGTGTTAATTAAATAAGACCAAATACCTAATGCAATGCCTGTTTCACAACAGTTGCTTTACAGAGATAGGCTGTTTTTTAAGTCCCTGACTCTATTTGACTGTAGATTGTCATCTACTTTGAGAAGGAAATGAGAAGGAAAGATAATGTGTCTAATTTTCAAGCAAGGCAAGACAGCCTTTTATTAAAAGCTTAAGTGTGTGAAGTACAATTTAAGAACCATAGAAGGTTAGAGAGTAAAGATTAAAGACTACACAAAGGAAATGGGGTTTGAACTTGCTTTGCTTATCATGAAGTTTTAGGGGGGTGGGGGAATTTTCAGATAAGAAGATCAAGGCAATGATACCCAAGTAGTGTATGTGGTAGGTTGACCAAGTAAGCCCATTTGCTTGAATCAGAAGAGGTCCCCAGAATGCAGGACTTTCAGTGTTAAAACCAAGACAGTCTTTGGCAAACTGGGATGGTTGTCCACCCTGGCATAGGGTAAGGAGAAGTGAGAAATTCAGTAGTTGGGGTGATAAAGAGAAGCAAGAGGCTTAGCTTGATGGTAACAAAATGTTCATATTTTGAGACTAATAGAAAATAGAGTTAAATGGTAAGATGAAGTAAGATTTTGATGGGCCTTGAAATACAAGTAGGGCAATGTGAAAAACAACACTAGGGACAAACGGCCGAACAGAATTAACGAATGCGAAAAAACTTTGATCTATGAATCAAGAGAATTGAGTCTTAGTTCTGCTTTTGCCACCAACTGTGATTCTCCTACAACTCTTACCTCTAGGGGCTCAATTCTTTTACCTATTAATAAAGGCAGCTGGAGATGACCTCTACAGGCTTGTGTGGCTGAAATCAGTTGTAATTCTACTAAAGACAAGAAATCATTGAAAGCTTTGACCACATTGGTGAATGGATGAGTCTGTAAGCTTTATATTCAGGCTAGAGGAGCTAGAGTCTCATATTGGTTTTTCTATCAGCTTGGAAGCTTTTTCATACATTTCTCCAGTATCATAACTTGAAAATCTGCTAGCAATACTAATTGACAATGTATACTCCTGCTAAGAACAATAAAACCTATAAGCAGTGGGTTTCTTAGTTATCTAGGGATAATGTGCAAAACCCACCTGGTCTGAAACTACTTTTTTATTACTTCCAAAACATTAGGAGTCCTAAGATAGAATTATTTTCAATAACACAGAAGAAAGACAGCAGAATAGGCTAAACCCATGAGCAGCTTCCTGAAGACAGTTTCATGAGTTATCGCCTCACTGTGATGGTTAACTTTAGGTGTCAACATGACTAAATTGAGAAATACCTAGAAATCTGATAAAGCATTATTTTGGGGTGTGTCTGTGAGGCTGTTTCCAGAGGAGACTAGCACGTGAGCCTGAGTGAACTAAGTAGGGAAAATCCTCCTTCAATATGGGTGGGTACCATCTAATCTGCTGGGGTCCGTGAGAGAAACAAACAAACAAACAAAAAACAGAGGAAAAGGCGAACATCTCTATCTTCTGGAGCTGAGATACACTCTTTACGCTCTTCTTTCCTGTCTGTGGACTTCAGAATCTTCCTCCAGGGTCTTCAGCCTTTGGGTTCCAGGACTCAGACCAATGGTACCCGTGGGCTCTCACGCACCTTTGGCCTCCAACTGAGAATCACAACGTTGGTTTCTCTGGTTCTTGGGCTTCCAGATTTGAACCAAGCCAGCTACTGGCATTCCAGGGTCTCCAACTTGCAGACAGCCTATCGTGGGACTCCTGAGCTTTCATAATCATGTGAATCAATTTCCCTAATAAATCCCCTCTCATATATTTATATACATAGCTCATGGTTCTGTCTGTCTGGAGAACCCTGATTACTACACTCACAGAAACTTCAAGCTAGAATTTTAAGCATTGCTTTCAAACAATAGTTTTGACGTCAGAAACTGGAAAGAGAGAAAACAATCAAGAAAATGTAAGGGGGAAAGCTAGAGACACTCTCTAGAGCAAATAATGCAGTTTTTATCTCATCTGAATTCATTTCCTTCACTTCTATAAATAGAATAGATTAACTATGAGACTTTTAGCTAATATTTTCTGAGAAGTTTATCTATTGACTTCCTAGATCCCATTGGCAGAAACACTATTCTAAATTTAGCATTTATAACAAATAACTAATGCTAGAATTTAGTGTCTTGCCAGAATAAAATTATCATTATAAATTGTCATGGAAAGAAGAAAAAAAAATAACAATGCTTTGGAAACTCTCTCAGTGAGAGCATCCACATGAAAGCATGATAGTTCATCTTCTACCTGCTTAAGGGAAAAGGAAGAAACATCTTAATTACACTAATAGCTTCGATTTTTTGCATGTAATTGCAAGTCTAAAGTTTTTCTTTGCTGCTAATTTTGTATGAAATATATTCATGCTAAATATTCCCTTACCGTACACCTAGAGATGTTTATTTACACAGTTGCAGGGCATTTGAATTTAAGGGGCAGGAATCATGGAAGCCAGAACCCAAGGCCAACCCCTCTCCAATGGTAATTTGTGGTTTTTCCTACATTTAGTGGTTACAAAGGAGCCTTAGACCGTGTTGGTCATGGCCAATTCTGCACCGTTATTTTATATGAAATTAAAAAAAAAATAGAGTCCTTACTCTCATAACCCAATAAATATTTTAGTTCACTTTAGGTGTGTATAGCAGTGGGGGCAAAGAAGTGATGGAGGAAATCTGGGTGGTGTCACATAAATGAAACCCAGTTCCCACAGAAGGAAACTGCTTGTCCAGTTTCTTTATCTCAGCCAAGAAAACAAACTTGTGTCTGAGTATAAAATAAAATAGGGTAGTAATAAAATAAATTAGGCAATAAGCCAAGTTTAGAATTTATTTCTTTTTTGTTTTCTTTCCATACACGTGTCTATGAGAAAATATTAAAACAAAAACAAGATATCCAGTTATATATGTAATGTATAATTTATATAACGAAATATACATGGGTTTCTGCACACAGAAACATTCATGCAGAAGCTGTTTAGACTGCAAATCATTAAAAAAAAAAAAAATCCAAAACTCAGAAAATATTGACCAAAAGTAAGGGAATGAGCTGGGAATTGTAGAATTTCAGGCTGTTTAAAAGTATGATTTGAACAACCTAGTGAGATCTTTCAGACATTATTTACACTCTCCTGCACCATTAGCTGAATATTCTAAGAAAATGAGAAAATGTGGAAAAAAATCTAAAACAATGTTAGTTTATATTCTGAATGAAAAGGAACAAAGGGGGGGAAAAGATCAAAAAAAGGAATCTAGCTAGGCAAAGGAATTCCTGCACACATATGTGGAAAGAAAATTCCATTTCGTTGCAATGGTAATGACTTGATTTGATCATTAAGTTTAAAACTTGATCATGAAGTTTAAAATTTTCCACCTAAAATTTGAGGTCTAGAGCACAGTTTTCTGTGAAAGGTTGTCTGAAAAAGCAATAGTAAGTTTAATTTCATACACAAGATTAAAATATCTATGAATTTTTAGGTGTTTTCTATAGAATTCTAGTGGAGAAAACAGCTTGAACTTTAAAAAATAGATTATCATAGCTTCTTTTGGGAGAGGCGTCAGCCAGCATGAATATGACAATGATTTAGTTTTCAGGCAGATATATTTGGTATAATATCTTAGCTCTTTCCAAGAAAATTGCGTGTGTTATTCCATGGCTCAAGTATTCAGGAGCCACATGGTTAATTTTATGGCAGAAATAATCATATTTAATTTCTCTTATTTGCTTTAAGTGTACAGAAAAAAAAAATATTTCCAAGGTTCTGTCACTAACTCTTTCCCCTTGGCTAAGAAGTAAAAAATAATATATTGCTGTAACGGGCATTCAATTGTAGCTATTTTAGAGCTTGCAATATTAATTTGACTTGACTAAAATGCAAGGCTTCCTGAATTGAAGATTCTGTTGGAATTCGAGCAACAAAATGGTGAAAATGTTAATAAATATTAAGATTTAAGATATTCCATGATGAAATTTCTGAAGTGTTATAAAATATTTAAAATTAAGTGTATTAAAAACCTATTGATTATCCTTAACTATTTCTCTTTCACATAACTGCAGAATAGGGGAGAAATCATACTAGAGAGGAAAAAGAGAAAATGAGATTTATATATATATGAACAATTGCTTGGGCCAAAGACAGCATGCTTTTTGATAGTGAAAAATAATATGTATAAAATATTTAAATGTTAAGAGTATGACACTCTATAAAATAGAAAAAATCTTGATTATACACTGATAATGTTTAGCAATGTGTAAATGAGCCTGTAATTACCTATCTATTTCTAAAAGTTACTTCTACAGCATATCAATATTACTATGTTATATTCATTACAATGACAATCGAAAGCATAACCAACAAGCTAGAAATGGATGTCTTAAAGTTCCTCTTCTGCAAACTGATGTCCTCATTATCAAGGATAAGAGTAGACAAACATCTGCGTTTACTAAAATACATTGAGTGGAGTATCAAACATATTTAATATTAAAATGCAAATTATTATCTTTAAAATCATATACAAGAAAGAAAGTCCACTGCTACCACTTCTGTTCAATATCATAAGCATAACTAAGCCAAGCAGAAGTATAAGGTATACAAACCGGAAAAAAAAAAATCAGAGAACTGTCTTTCACACACATGTCCAAAAATATAGAACAGAAAATTTGTTAGAAGGTATAACTGAATTTAGCAGCTTTGCTAGATTTAAGATCCATGCATAGAATCCATTTGCATTTCTAGCCACTAGCAACAAAGAATGAGAAAAGAGTTGTAAAAGTTATAGTATTTATTGAGAAATGAATATGTATAGTATATAAAATTATTCTACCAAAAGATGCACAAGACCTTTCCACAGTAAATTATGAAGATTTATTTAAGAAAAGCTAACTAAATGAAGAGTTAGGAAGACAATAGTGTAAAGATATCAACTTCCCCCAAATAAATTCAATGCATGTTTAATCAAAATCTCAGTAAGGTTCTTCATAGAACTTGACAAGCTGACACAATAATGTATTTTAAAAAAAAGAAAAGAAAAAAAAAGGTGACAACACTACACGAAAAGAAATTAGGGTGTTGGCCTTGTAAGGCATATAAACTTATTATAAAGCTACATTATTTAAGGCAGTATAAGGTCTGGGGAAATGGTTGATTTGTATAGCCTTTTGAGTGTGTAGCCTTTTGCAGTCCCATATTGATGTGGTAAGTTCTCCTATTTGACTTTCTACATTGGACAGGCTTTGGGCTTTGAATTCTAACCCAATTAACACCCTTCCCTGCCCCCTTGTGGTTACTAAAGACAGAGACCAAGATTGCTGGTATAGGTAAAGGCCATCAGCACTGTATTCTGGTGCTTTGTTCATGGTGGTTGTGGCTCCAGGTTTCCTGTAAATTTTGGCACAGTCACTCCTTAATATTTTGTTGGCTCTGCAATGCACTGACATATGTTTCAGCAATGGAACAATGAGAGTGCAGAAATAAACCAACTCATATATGGAGTCTTGATATGTGACAAAGATGACCTGGCCAATTTCTGGAATGAGGAGGAATTAGTCAAGAAATATCCCTAAGCAATTGGTCAGCCATATGGAAAATACTGAAAATGTATCCCTATTTTACACCATATATAATAAGTAATTGCAGAAGAATTAAAGACTTAAAAGTGGACTTGCATTTCTCTGTTATTGAGACCATATCTCTTGTTGAAAACAACTAATGCAGCAGCATAAATGTTTTAGCTTTTCTTCACAACAGAACAGCAATGGCATGATAATAAAGAATGGCACTGCCTAAATTAATGCAAAGGCTGGAGCCAAGATAGCTGTGCAAAGCACCACTACACAGGAACCACTTTCGTCCTGATGGCATTACATATACTGGGAAACCTGGTCTCTAACTTTGACAACCACCAGGGCTGGGAAAAGGTATCAACTGGGTTTGATGTCAAGGCCCAGAGCCTACCTGAGGTAGGAAGTCGAATAGGGGAAGATCTCACATCAATATGGGACCTCCAAGGCTATATACTCAGAAAAAGGGTTAAATGGATGTAAGGCAGCCCTTTCCCTAACTCTTAGTTAGGGGAATTGAATAAAAGATCACCTTAGTAAGGAAGAGTGGATGGTTGTTACTGAAAGGAAAAAAAAAAAAAATCCCTGAGAAAATGTTGCTCTGGGTTGACTCTCTCAGAGTTTTGCAATCCAGCTTCTTAATACCAAGATGGGCAGGGACCTCAAGCTGTGCAATTTAGCTTGAGGCACTTTAGGTCTAGGATGTCTCCAAGTTCACAGCAGAAGCAAATGCAAATCATCACCCATATGGAATTTGAGTTCAAATTTTTAAAAGGCCCTTTGCCTACAAGACACTATACTTTGATCTACCAGAAAATTAATTTGACAAATACAGGAATTTAAGGTATTTTGCATGCGCTTGGCAGTTCTTTTTAGATGTGACACCTGTATGCATCATATGACCCAGACAACTTTGTACTACATCCCTAAAGGGAAATTTTATTCTAGAACTCAAGAATGTCCACATATTATATATAAAGGCAATAAGTAAAGAAGAAAATAAGGTGCTATTTTGAAAATCAAATACATCAGCAATTACGTCTAGATAAATAAACTAAATGTTCCAGTTAAAAGTCAAAGATAATCAGACCAGATTACAAAAATAACCAAATTATATGTTGTTTTCAAAGTATAAACCTTGAGTATAAGAACACTATTAATGTTGAAAATAAAAGTAAGGGGAAAACATGTAAATAAATACCAAAGAAAGCAGATACAGACTAAATAGATTTATAGTAGAAATACTTTTTGTGTTAAAGAGAGTCACTTTACAATGACAAAAGAACCAACTCACCAGAAAAATGTAGTAGTTTTAAATGTACTCGATTTGAATGGCATATCTTTAAAATACGTTAAACCAAATTAAACATAGGTAAAAGTGAAATAGGCAAATGCATAATTAAAGTGAAAATGTATTCTTCATCTCTCTTGGTAATTGCTAGATCATGAAGACAACGATATTAAAAATAATAGAATAAATATGAATGACACGATAAATAAATCTGACTTGATAAATACATGTTGAATATTTTACTAAACAACTGCACAGTACATATTGTTTTCAAGGACCCAAGTAACAATTATAACAGTGACTAAAAGATATCACATTGGAGTTAGCACCCCCCAGGGAGAGCACTAATCCATTCATGAGGGATCCACCCCCATGACTCAAACAGCTCCCAAGGATGCCACAATGGGAATCAGATTTCCACATGAGTTTTATGGGGGACATCACGTCTCAACTCTATCAGTAGGACTGTATTAAAATAATTTCTGTTCATCAAATAATACCATTAACATAGGAAACAGGCAACACACAAAGGGAGAGAAGATATTTGGAATACGTACGGTTGACTAAGAAGATTTGTTTACAGAATATATAAAAGCTCATATGATTCAGTAAAAAAAGAGACAGACAACTCAACAGAAAAATGGATCAAAAGTCTTAAATAGACAGCTCAGTAAAGAAATTATCAAAATGACCAATAAACATATGAAAAGGTGTTCCTTGGTCATCAGGGAAATGTAAACACAAACCACAAGGAAATGAGACTACCTGCCTGAAAGAGTGGCTAAAATGAAATAGATAGAAAATACCGATAGTATAGGCAAGGATGTGGAGGAATCTGTATTCTCATGCATGACTGGTGTGGGTGTAAATTGGTATAACTATTTTGGAAAATGATTTGGTGTAGTTAATAATGCTGAATGTATGCATATACTATTTCCCCCAAATTGTAGATATATTTATTCCATGGAAATCTGTACATATATTTACCAAAGACATATACTAAAATGTTCTTAGCAGCACTATTCACAATAATCAAAAATTGGAAACTATCAAAATGCAGTTGAATAGATAAATAAATTGTTATATATTCATAAAATGAAACAATACAACTAGAATAAGCAATTTACAGCTACACATAACAGTACGGTAAATCTCAAAAACATAGTGTAAGAAGTGAAAGAAGACTCAAAATTTCTCATTCTTTATAATTTATAAATTTCATATTTTAACTTATTTTAAAATTACTTTTTATTTAATTTTTGGTTTTATTTTTAATTCTTGACTTTCAGGAATGTTGCAATATTAGTATTTTCTCCAATAGCCTTCACCCAGATTCTCCAGATGTTAAGCTTTTTTTAACATACACACACACACTGAAAAAAATAAAGTGTTATGCATAGTATGACTTCAACCATGTACAATTTGAAGGCAGATAAAATTAAATTCTATTACTAAAAGATGCATACAGAATGGTAAAACAATAGAGAAAAAAAGGAAATGATTATCACAAAAGTCATAACAGTAGTTATCTGAAGGGGGATAATAATCATAGAAGAAAACCTCTTCTGAGGTACTGTCTCGAGGTACAAGTGATGTTATTTGTCTTTATTTGAGTGCAGGTAATGTTCTATTTCCTTCATTAGACGTGGTTCACTTTACTGACCATGTATGTTTTATTCACTTTTTCACGTGTAACATATTTCACAATAATTAAAAAAAAATACATTTAAACCAGAAAGAGTGCACCTTAAAAAAATGTTAAGTGTTTAATTCTATCAATCCTTTACCTACTGGTAAAATCCACTTTATGGAGGACTTGGTTTTAGTGAGTGAATATCACACGTGCAGGAATCCTTCTGGCCTGAAGTCTTTTTAAGATAACTATTTCCTGATTGTAGTAGAGAGCCCATTTACTATGTATGCTCCTGAAGGCTACCCCTGCAACTGGTGCTGCAAGAGCATTGCTCAGCAATTATTCCCTATTGCTTTTATGCCATTAATTTTCCCTTTCAATTACATCGTTCTCATCATAATTCAAACATGCTGTCACTTCTTGCATCCTGGAAAAGCAAGCTGTCTGTTCCCTTGCACATCAAAATCCCAGGAAAATATTCATTGTATTGATTTATCTTTCCATATTCTGTTCTTTTCTTTCTTTCTTTTTTCTTTCTTTTTTTGGAGTCTGGGCACTACAGGGATTTGGACCATATTTTTATTTTTTTAACTTCAACCAAGCTTTTGTTCCCATCACTCCACCAAAATTTCTCTTATTAAGGTAACCCAGGGATTAAATATTGCTAATATACATGATTAATGATGAGTCCTCATCTTACTAAATCTGTCACCATGCGTTTGACACAGTTGGTCAGTCCAGCATCCTGGAAACACTTTCTTAATTTGGCTTCCAGAATCTCAATCTAACTTATTTTTTTTTAAACCTACTTCATTGGCTTCTTATTCCCAATCTCTTTTGCAACTTCTTTTTACTCCTCTTAACCTCAAACACTGGATATATACCAGATTCCATGGATATTCTGTTCATTCGACCTACTTACAGCCAATCTCTTGGTGATTTCATCTAGTAACAAGATTTTAAATACTATCCATATGCTAAAGATGCTTGCATTTATATTTCCAGCCTAGGCTGCTCTACTGAATCCCAGACAACTACTCCACAACTCCATTTGGTGTCTAATAAATGGAACTACCAAGATTTCTCCAAAAGCTTCTTACCGTCTAACCATCTGAGCCAAATCACAACTACATCCTTTGCATATCTCTGTGTCATTTTGATTTCTCCCTTCATCTCACACCCCATGTCCAATCTGTCAGTATATACTGTTGGTATTGTCTGCTCTCCATATACAGTATCTACCTAATATTTTGTTGGATTATTTCTGTAGACACAAAGTAGAATCTATATTGTGCACCTTGCTTCAACTCATTCTCTAGAGTCTGATCTCAATACTGCAACCAGAAGGATGTTTCTAAAACTTAAAACAGATCATGACTCTCCTTGCTTAAAACCTTCCAACATATTGGCTGTTCTAATTTACAACAATGCAGGAGCGTTCTCTTTTCTCCACGCCCTCGCCAGCATTTGTTATTCACCATCTTTTTGATTATAGTCAGTCTAACTGAGATGAGGTCTCAATGTGGTTTTAATTTGCAGTTCCCTGTTGGCTAGTGATGTTGAGCACTTTTTCATGTACCTGTTGGCCATTTGTATGTCTTCCTTTGAAAAATATCCAGCTCCTTTTCCCATATTTTAATCGGGCTGTTGTTTTTTTACTATGTGATTGTTTGAGTTCCTTGTGTATTATGGATACTATTCCCTTGTTGGATGCATAATTAGCAAAAATTTTCTTCCACTCTGTCATTTTGTTCTGTTGATTGTTTCCGTTGCTGTGCAGAAGCTTTAGAGTTTGATATAGTCCCATTTGCTTATTTTTTCTTTTGTTGCTTGTGCTTTCGGGCTCATGTTCATGAAGTCTGTGCCCAGACCTAGTTCCTGAAGTGTTTCATCTATGTTTTCCCTTAGTACTGTTACAGTTTCAGATCTTATACTTAAGACTTTAATCCATTTTGAGTTGATTTTAGTGTATGGTGAGAGGTGCATATCTGGCTTCATTCTTCTGCAAATGGATATCCAGTTTTTCCAGTGCCACATATGTACTCACTCCTAAGTGGAAGCTAAGAGAGAAAGAAGGAAGGAAAGAAAGACCACAGTGATGCATTGGACTTGCAGAGGGAGAGAACATACCTTGGCATGCAAAGTGGAATTGGGGGGGAAAGGCGGAAGGTGAGGGAGGCTGGGGATAACTGTGTGGGGGACACAGAGTACAATCGCAATTTATGGTAAGGGGCATGCTGCCAGTATGGATCTGGTCTTCACATCTTGGGCACAAGGAGTGACAATCAACTTTGTATTCATGAATATTCATGAGCAAAAAAAAAAATTCGAACAACTTCTCAGTCCACTGAAAGTATAAGACAAAGTCTAAGTAGCATGTCAAGGCATCTGTGGTCAAGGCTCTGACCTCATCTCCTACTTGCTTACTTCAGTAAAGCCATACAGATATAGATCTCATTGCTACTCGAGGGGTGGGCATCCTCCCACCTCAGTAACCTTGCATTCCCTTTTCCCTGGCCTAAAATACTCTTCTCCTAGATTTCTGTGTGCTTCATTCTCTTGCCTCCCTTGTTTAAATATTAGCTTCTAAAGGAGACTATTTATTTTGAAATTACAAGCCCCCAATCCCAATACTCCCGACCTCCCATACTTCACTCTATTTTATCTCCTAACACTTACCAATGTGTAACACACAACATCATTCACTCATTCATTGTTGGTATTTTTACACTTGAAAACAGGTATCTGTTTTGTTCACTGGTTCTACAGCTTCTAGAAGAATGTCTGACATATGACAGATGCTCAATATACATTTGTTCAATGACTTAATTGTATTGCTTTATATAAACTATAAATGTTTAAAGGGTTTGTAGAAGGGAGAGACAAGTATTAGCTAAGGAGACTAAAGAGTTTTGAACATACACAGTTCCTGCTTGTATTTCATATGCCATATACAGTTGAGATCAAGCAGAAAGAAAAAACACCTGCATTGAAAAGAGGGGATGGAAAATAGGCAGAATTTAGAAGAAACCATCTTCCTTCAGAATAAGAGTTATGATTTTTAGATGACCCTTCATCACTATTTTGGGTTATAAAATAAAGAACTTTTCATTTTTTTGCTACTATGATTCCAATCCCCCATCAAGCTTCTCTTCAAGAATTACCTTCTTTCCTAAAATCCTCTTTACATGGTAAATCAAACATTTTAAACTGGTTAGCTGTGACTGAGACTTCTAGTTGTTTACCCATATCTGGGAATTGTTTTTCCTTCTACACTAATAGCACTTCATGGATTTGGCTAGACATATGGATCCTTGAAATAATACCGATAATTGCATTTTCCCTGAAAACTAAGTGCAGTGATTAAGTTCTGACCAATGGGGTATGAGGGAGGTTGTGTGTGAGACTTCTAGGAGACATTATTAAAGGGTGAAAGCATGACCTTCTGCTTCCTTCCTCATCTTCATGCTGCCTGGACTGCAAAGTAATGGCTGGGGCTTGAGAAGCCACCTCGAACCACAAGGGCAGTTATGAAAAAAGGCAGAGTGATACAACAGAAAAAGCTAGGGTCTTTAATAATTGAGAAGCTCCCAAACCAGTCCCATGCTGTCCACCTGTACTTTTACGTAAGCAGTAATTAAGCTTCGATGTTGTTTAAGCCACTGATAATTGGGTTTTCTGATATTTGCTATCAAACTTATTACTAAAACAGAAGATAGTAATATTTACTATTGCTAATAATGCCAGATATCTTAAAGATAAAATTTCTTCTCTCAGATGTCTTATAAGAATATAAAACAATAAGTGAAATGTAGTTACTGACCAAGCTGAATGAACACTGACCTTGAACTTGGAGCAGTGTCCTAGAAATCCCCTGCTATAGAGGTGTGAATCTTTTAATTTATAGATTATAGAGAGGTCAGTGTGGTCCTATGGGCATGACCAAACTAGCTGGGATGGGCATGGAGTTTTCAGGGAAATTGGACAGGGGGCTCTTTGTCAACCAATCTGGGAAGTTTCAGTATTATAGTAACTGAGTGTGTGTAAAAGTGAGGGTCAACCTCCTCTTGTTGTGCTAATAGTATTTTGAGAGTGAAGTGGGAATATATCCCCTCTGGCTTCTATCTATTTGACTTAGGAGAAAGAACTCCACTGCAAGATTGGGGTGGAATACATGACTTCAGGAAATATCAGTCAGAATACCCCATTACTGAATTTATCTCAAGGTCCGGAAAAATAAAACCCAGGACATTTATTATCACTATTAAAGGAACAGGATCTATGGCCAGGTGGATCTGGTGTTATGGTGATGTGAGCTTGGGACTGCTGGAGTCACAAGTAGAGCTTGAAACAAATGGTATTATATCAAACTAAAAGCTTCTGCACAGCAAACAGAGTTAAAAGACAACCAACAGAGTGGGAGATAATACTTGCAAAATATACATCTGATGAATGATTAATATCCAAAATGTACAAGGAACTCAAAATGGGCAAAGGAGCTAAATAGGCATTTCTCAAAGGAAGATATATGAATAGACAACAGACACATGAAAAAATGCTCAACATCACTCAGCATTTGGGAAATGCAAATCAAAACCACACTGAGATACCATCTCACCCCAGTTAGGATGGCTAATATCCAAAAGACTGAGAATAATAAATGCTGACGAGGTTGTGGAGAAAAAGGAACTCTCATACACTGTTGGTAGGACGGTAAAATGGTGCAGCCTTTATGGAAAATGGTTTGGAGGTTCCTCAAACAATTGCAGATAGATCTACCCTATGACCCACTGCTAGGAATATACCCAGAGGAATGGAAATCATCAAGTTGATGATATACCTGTTCTCCAATGTTCATTGCAGCACTGTTTACAATAGCTAAGAGCTGGAACCAGACCAAATGTCCATCATCAGATGAGTGGATACAAAAAATGTGGTATATCTACACAAAGGAACACTACTCTGCTATAAAAAAGAATGAAATACTGCCATTTGCAACGACGTGGATGGACCTAGAGAAAATTATATTAAGTGAAACGAGTCAGGCACAGAAAGAGAAATACCACATGTTCTCACTTATTGGTGGGAGCTGAAAATAAATAAATAAATACACAAATAAACTTGTCAGGGGAGGGAAGAAGACATAAGAATCACAATTCCTTGAAGCTGTTATGACAAGTGAACGGATAGAAGGTTGTTGGGAGAGAAGGAGGAGAGGGTGGAGGTAGGGAGGTTTCAGGAATGGGCCACAATAATCAACCACATTGTATATTGATAAAATTAAATTAAATTTAAAAAAAAAAAGTGGAGCTTGAGAATGAGGCCAGCACAGTGGAAAGAATGTCATTCAGTGCCCAGAATCTGGGTGCCAGTGATACCTTCTGCGTCCTAAACTCAGCCAGTCCTGAAATCAGGTGCCGTCTATGGACTTTTGAATATTGCAAAACTATAATTTCCCTCTCTTCTCTTAATCTAGTTTGCAGTGATTTTCTGCTGTCTGCAATTGGGAGGCTTCTACCTCATGCAATGAGCAAGAGCTTCCATTTGCAGATACATCAGGAAAGAGCATTCTAAATAAAGAACAGAATGGGCACAGACACAGAAATGTGGGCATCATTATTTTTGGAAAAGATGATTAATCTTGTAGATAAAGGGTAATAGTTTGAAGAGCAAATTGAGATAGGAAAAATTAGAGAAAACAAGATTTAAAAAATGCTACTAAAATATTTCAGTCAAGTTGATGATGAAGCTATGAATTAAATATGTGGAATGAAGCAGATATTATATCCACCATAAAGGCAGATAGAACACATGGAAACAAGCTGAGTACTTTATGAAAGAGCATGGATTTTTTTATTAGGGCTGCTGTTTAAACCTGGTGATTCCATTCCCCAAGTTTCTGCTTTGACCATTCAACGACAACTTCCTCTGATACAGGGAAAGTCTGCCAGAAAAGGATAAGGTACCTAAATTGTGGATCCCAGTGCCAAATAAAAATGTGACCTTTCATTCAAAAATTATTGCAGATTTTAAGATAGCAAGAGCAAAACATTAAACAAAACATGGGGCCCTTCTAAGTGCAAGGTGCTAGTGATGGCACAGGTTTCCTTGCCATGAAGCGGACCTTGTCCACAAATGGAATGGATACTTGTATTTGCAGATTTTCTTCAGTGCATCTCCTCAGACATGGATCAGGCTTGGTTTAGAAAGAATCTTATCACTACAAGGGTATTTCAAAAAGTTTGTGGAAAAATAGAATTAAAAGACAATACAAATCTTTTTATGAACTTTTTGAAGTACCCTCATATTTCACTAGCATGGCTTTGTGTCTTTTGCTAGTTCAATTATGAGAAGGGCGAGGATGTATTTTTAAAAAACAAAATGAAAATAAAATGCTTGCTTATGAGAAAAGACACAAGAATTCTTTATCATACTCTGCCTACATGTTGCACCTGATCATTCTATATTCATTCATTGACAAAATCCTTCATATTCAACTGAAACTTCCTAAGTCCAAATCTTCCATTTCAGTTATGCACTAGTATGTTAAAGAATTGAAATTTGGACATTTATGAAGATAATTTTTAAATAGGTTTAAAATATATGTTTTCATTATCTGAGAAAGACAAAACTAGTTTGATACTCATAATTTTAATGTAAAGGGAATGCTTCTGTTTAGTAACCTTTTGAAATGTTTTAGAAGTTCTTTTTTAAAGTTTAAAAATATTGAAACTTGCATAAGGTTTTCATGTCCAGAGTGACGAATAAAAGAAAATTAAAGATATTTTGTAAAATATACAAAAGTCAACTGCTTTTTCTATGCAAATCTATTTCTGCGGAAATAATTTGAAAACATTTGTTTTTTTATAAAAGGTTGATTTAGATGTTTCTCTTTTTTTTGGTATAATTCCGATTTTTTAAAAAAATATATTTTTCTGTTTTTATTCATTATATATATTGATGGGGCAAGAGCTGACCATCAGCACCTGTGCCCAAGTTGTGGCGAGCAAATCAATGCTATCAGCATGGCCACCACCGAAGTGTTTCATTGCCTGTGCTCATTCATGTGTTCTTTCTGGGGAGTTACAAAGTGATGTTCTGGAGCCAGATTATCTAGGTTCAGAAGACTAACTTTGTCACTTATAAGTGAATTGTATATTCCACTTAATCTCAATTTGACAATTTCCAAATGTCTTTGGAAAAGGAATCATAACAGGAGCCACCTCTTTAGAGCTTTGTGATGGATATGTGAGTGGATACAAGCAGGGTGGTTAAAACAATGCCTGGAGCATTGGAAGCACTCCATACGTGCAACAGTTATTATTTCTTTACCCATTGAGCAGATATTAATTGAGTCCAGACTGTAACTCATGAACTTGGTAAGTGATGGAGATGCAAGTGTAAGCAAGAGAGACATGGCTCCTTCTCAAGTAGAGTGCACAATAAATCTCAAAAAGAAGGTAATCAAACAATTGCAATACTATGCAGCAAATGCTTTAAAGGGAGGAGAGCATCAGGCTAGGAGCACTCAGCAGGAGCACTGAAGCCCTGCAGGGAAGGTGGATTGCCTCAGAGAAGTGGGCTGGAAAGTGCTTTCAAGAAGAATGCATCTAAATTTGAGCTCATAAGCAGTAGTTGGCCAGATAAAGAACAATAAAAATATCAAAGCAAAGACTAGCAAATGAGATAAAAGAGAGCATAGCACAATCAAAGAACAGGGAGGTGTTCTATAATGTATTAATAATTCTGGGTAGAGGTAATAGAGTGAAGTATAGAGATACCCAGGAACCAAATAACAAAAGCATGCTAAGGGATTTTATTTTAATAGTAAGGAAAATGGGCAGGTGCTTCACGAATCAAGAGGGGGTCACCACATCAGTGTTTGGGAAAAGCATCCTATGCCCCTGTAGAGATGAGATGAGAGAGAAATGGAAAGGGGGAAATTAGAAACGTAATACAATAATTGAAAATTGGCCGAATAATTAGAAGGGAAAATGATAAAAAGAAAATAAGAAGGAAAAAGAAAAACGGAAGATCAACTAAGATGACCCAGTTTCTAAGAGGAGTTAGAAAATAAGTGGTAAAAATAAAAAGAAAAAGAAAAAAATAACAAACATCTGTACAAGAGCTTTACACAAAATTCAAAAGGATGAGTTTCTAGATTAAAAGATAATACCTTGTGTCCAGCATTCTAGTTAAAAGAAAATACATCCATATCAACTTGCCTCATAATAAAATTTCAGGACACCAAGCAAAAAGAAAACATCTTAAAACGTAACGAATCTCATGCAAAGAAGGATCATGAGTGTGACCACTGGGAGTTGGAAAAGAGCAGATATATGTCTTCAAAATTCTGGAAAAAATTTCACAACTATAGTTGCAATCCTAGGCAAACCATCAGGAGGTGTAATAGTAGAATCGAGGTATTTTCAGACTTGTCAACTCTCAAAAACATGACCCACCCTATATCTTTTTCCAGGAAGCTCCTGGTGTCCCATTCTGAGGCAGTAATCTATAAAAGAGGAATATATAGGGTTTATGAAATATGGAAGAGGTGAACAGAACTCCCAAGATGATGGTGAAGAAAAGTCTTAAGAAGACAGCTAGGGGCTGGCTGGTTAGCTCAGCTGGTTAGAGCATGGTGCTGACAACACCAAGGTCCAGGGTTCGATCCCTGTACAGGCCAGCCGCCAAAAGAAAAAAAAAAGAGAGAGAGAGAGAGAGAGAGCTATTGTAGCAGTCCTACCCAATCGCCTATGTGGGCTGAAGAAGCAGGAGAGAGATTCTCAAGAAATACAAACACACACACACACACACACCCCAAACTCACAGATTATATTGGAATAGAGTGAGAGAAATTTTATGGTTTTTCCTCTGAACATCTTTGAAGCCAAACAAGGAACAGTCCCATAGAACAAAATGCAAAGGAAAACAAAACAGGGGCAAGGATTAACAGTCAGGAGAATATAAAAATGTGCAACATAGAACAAAACTATGTTCTTAAAGGACTTAAAGGACTAGGTGGCTCAGCTCTAAGCAACATATGCCTCGTCATAAAAAGGTGGGCACTGAATATTAATTTAAACAAACATCTGGGAGCAGGAAGGAGGCAGAGGGGAAAAGGGTCAGTTCAGAAATGAGGACCAGAGTTAATTCCTCATCAGCTATGGACGAAAGTGGAAATAGGACGTGTAAATATTTTTTTTTTAAATAAAAATATACATGTAGGCATTTTCTTTACAAACGTGAAGATCAGTGCCATTAGAAACAGCTAGAGCTGCTGCATCTGCTGAGCAGGAATTAAAGGTGAGGACATGTGGGACAAGGAACAGCTGTTTTTCATTACAGTCTTTTCGTACTAGTCATCTTTTTAAAAACTTTTTATTGTGAATTATAACGTACGTACAGAAAACTGCATAAAACACATTTAGACAGTTTAACAATATAATAAACGTCTGTGCAACCACCACCCAGGTTAAAAAATAGAACATTGCCAGCCCCTTCGAGCACCGTCCCCCACCCCATCACTCATCTAACTTCTCTGAGCAAAACCTCCTCCCAACCCACAGAGATAACACTAGCCTGACTTGTGTGATGATAATTTTTGCATTTATTTATATATTTTTTATCATTTATGCATGCATCCCTCAATAACACAGTTTAGTTTTTCATGGTTTGACTGTTTGGATTTTCTGGTGTGTGCATAGTTTCCTCAAATAAAATTTAAATTTTTAAATGCAATATTTTGCTCATACACGCACAAAGACTAGATTTATACACCTTCCACTATAAAGAATTATTGAGAACATGGGCTTCCCCACATTGATATTTTCATAAGAAAAAGGTATTATTACTCATTTCTTCCAGACGCTTGTAAATATACCTTTGCCTTGGAACTGCAAGAAACACCCGCAGATCTATACAAGGAGTACTTATATTTCTATACTATTAATAACCAAGGTATGTTTTTAATATTGTATATTAAAAGCTGTACTGAAATGCAATTTAAACAATAATTTTCAATGAGCCATACATGACAAAAACAAAAAGAAGATTCTAAGAACTAAAGGAACAAAGACTAGTCACTTAAAAAAAAAACATTTAACATTTATGCCCGTCCCACAAATCTGGTATTTTAAAACGGAGCACCCAGGACAAGTATCAGAGTTGACTCTGGGCGTTTTAAAACAATCGCAGTCAACACCATCCTCTTCACCAGAGAGAATAAGAATCTCAGAGACGGGGGTGGGGTAGGGGGTGGTAACAAGCATATATATTTTAGTAAATGGTGCAAAACATACATGGAAATATCAGCAAACACTTTACTCCATCTTTTCCTAATAAGGTCATTCCTTATCTTGATATGCTATCCTAAACCAGAAGTGTTTTATTAATAAACAAAAGGTATTCCAAACATCTCACTCCATCCACTGTCTCCTATCTTTTCCTATCATGCCTCAGCTGTGTAAACTGAAAGTCCCTCATTTCAAACTGGTTGGAATCTGCTCACTCCATCTCCAGCTTTGACCCATTACCTGCCCTGGACAGGCATGGCCCAGGATTATAAGGCGAACCACCTCATTGCTACCGCTTCTCTTCCTAGCCAAAATGTATTCCTTGGAAAGGATTCTGGGCTGTGGAACAAATTGTAACAGGACGTAGTCCTGCCACGAGTGGACGCCAGTGATGGAGAGAAAGAGCCAGTTTGGCTGCATGGAAGGTGAGTCCTCCCACTGTTGCTAGGGAGGAGCTTTGTCTCGTGGTCAGAGCACAGGCTGGGAACCTTGAGTCATGGAGCCTATTCCTGACTCCTCTCTGACTCACTTTATGACCTTGGACAAGTCCCTCTACCTTTCTGGGTTTCACTGGTCTCGTTTTGTCTAGTTCTTTAGGTCTCTCTGAGGCTTCAGATGTTTGTATTTTTTAAAGTCTTTAAACCCTTCAGGAGGGCCATTTCAGAAGAAATATTGGTCCTGGGGCTCAGGCTTCAAAAATAGAGGTATTAAGTCATCCCAAGCCTGTGTGTTTTTGCTAGTTTCTCTTTCCTTTTTTGCAACTTGAGTTCTATCTTATTTATTTTTGCCAGTCAGTGCTCTTTAAGGCTGCTTGGTGTCTTTTACTGAAGGTTCATTATCGATCGAGTGGTACCTGCATGCTGCTCAGAAACCTATATGACTTACTGTCTGTCAAATAAGAAGCAAGCTGGCATTCAAGCCCTTCCACAATTAGACCTCGATCCACCTTCCCTGCCTTATGTCCTCCATTTTCTTACATGTATTTTATGATATCGATGAGCTGCTCTCGACGTTTTTAAAATAAGTACCACCCTCAGAAGGCAAAGACTGTTTTACTTGAACAGGATACCTTGTGTATTGTCATTGCTTAGTAGATGTTGGATAAATGAGTAAATGAATGAATGAGTGAATAGATGGATGGATTTTGTTTCCTCCACCCCAAATGTTTTTAAAAATATAAACACTACCTATGCTTTATAGCCCATCTCAAATGACACATCCTGCACGAAGCCTTCCGTGACTCTCCCTGTGGGAAATGGCTTTCTCTCATTCTTTACGCTGCTCTATCTGCTCTGATGACATAATTCCATGTATCGAATTTACTTATATATATCACAGCATCCATATCAGAGTCTCTTGAAGGGAAAGGACAAAGCATTTTTTAACTTTGTACTTTCACCCAGTAGCATTTTCATAATTATTCTTTGAATTGAGAGAGAGAGAGAGAGAGAGAGAGAGAGAGAGAGTGTGTGTGTGTGTGTGTGTGTGTGTGTGTGTGTGTGTGAACACACATACCTCGGAAGTCTTATACCCCCCACCCACCTGTTCTACAATTATTCTTCATCTCTTGGGATCACCTGTAACTTGGAAACTCTGAGATTTAAAGTTAACAGCTTCCGCTTCTACCAAACAAAGAAGTAGAACTTCAGGACTAGCCCATTTGTAACTCAAGGCTATGTGATCTAGGCACGAGAGACTTCTTTAGATCAAGAGTATTAGGTTGAAGAAATTTTATCTAAAAGTATTAATAAAAACATAATGCACTTTTGACATCTTATACTGCCTGATTTTTTTTCTTATATGTTATTAAGAAATGTATATTTTTCACATGTTTTTGTCTTTTGACAATTTCCGTTTGCTATTTTTTGTAGGACCTAGATCTCCCCATATAAATTACTAATAAAAATCATAGATCCAATAAAGACCATACAGGTTATGTACACTGATCCTTGGGAAACTGAGGTTCTGTCCCAGAACCTCAATTTGGTTCTATCCAAATTTTGTCTGGCTTGCTTCAAACAACATAAAACTGGATAAGAAATCCCAGCCAAGGATCTCATTTTTCTGGATAAGCAAGCAAAACAAACCACAAGAGTCATCAGCTTCCTTCTTTCTTAGGACGTGCTCCTGATCTTTCTTTTTTTTTTTTTTTTTTTGCTTTTTTTCTTATTTATTTATTTTTTTTTATTTGGAGGATTAAAAATTAGTCTTTTGGTTTCAGCAGTGATCCTATGGGTGTTTAAAGCATATGGTTCAAATGCTATTCATATCAGGTACATATCCATTAAGAAAAGCATTGTCAGATGGAGTTGGTGAGCACATTCCAGCTCCAGCTGAAAAACTGGGCAATAAATGAGAAAAGCAAGAGTGTGAGTTTTGACTTTCTTGGAAAGCTCACAGTTATCTCAGGCCAGATTTGTGTCCTTTGTAACTCCTAAAGGGAATTCCCAGAAGACATATATTTTCTTTCCTTGACAAATGTCTCAAATTAAAGAGCAACAAAGGAAAATGGTTGAAGCACCAAGGGTGTGATATTTTAGGAAATTTAACTTGGTCTTTGGCTCTCCTGAGCTGAATAGGTCACAGTACTCCACTGGGAGAACATTTGTGGATCAATTTGTATCATGTTAGGGCCCCAGGGGTGCTGCTAAGAGGGTCATCTATTTATATGAGGTTTCATGATGAAATGAATAGATTTTTCTCTCCATCCTTATTATTATTATTTTTTTTTAAGTTCCAGCTATCTTTTATTGCTCCCCATGGTAGATGGTCCTCTTAAGGGAGGCTCAGTAGAGAATGTAGAAGCCACTGGTGTTGACGTATGCCACATTAATCATGTTCAGGAAAGATAAAGAATCTTTTAGGCAATTCATACAGCAGAGCGAAGATAATCAAATGGCATGCTTATTAACCCTCAAGGCTATGGCATTGGCAGAGACGTCCTTCCCTCCGCCTCCCAAAATAAGAAGTATTAATATTCTTACTCGCTATAATATACTCATCTAAAATACTAAAGTTAGTTAAAAACACCATCTACAAAGGGGCCTTTACATTAGCAAGAACAGTGATACATTTCATTTAATCTTCCATTCTATTTTTGTTGCTCCTTTTCTGCAAGTGTTGAAAGGATGCTGAATCTGAATACAAACTTGTTTTCTTGATATGAATTCTAGCAATCTTAGAAAGGTGTTGAAAAGAATAGTGCAGATATCTAAAATCTGATGAATATTAAATAATGTAACCGATCTGATATCAGGGATTACCAGTGAAGTATTTAAACCCTGAAAAGATATCCTTTGCTATAACTTTTTTAAAATGATTTTCTTAACTATAATTATAAAAAAATAAGGCTCATTTGCCTTCATTTATTCAGCATATATAATGAGGGTCTACTACCTTCTTCGTGGGTTTTTTATTAAATGTTTATTTCTCATGCCTCATTCCACACCATCCTATTTAGATAATCTAATTAAAATGAGGTATTTACCTTTATTTTTCAAAACTTCATAGTATACTAAGTACCACTATCTTACCTTCCTGCCTCCCAAATCTTTATCTTCCCCCCCTCAAATATCAAAAGTGATGTGAATCAGCCAATATATAAATGTAATAATGACATTTATAACATTACATGGTAGACACAGGTCAAAAAATTTACTATAGTGATTTCCAACAATCCTCACAGTTCTACGATCTCATTCTACTGTGAACCCCTTTGTATGGTTGATAAAAATGAAAGAGGTCAAGTAATCTGGTAGAGATAAGGTCATATGGATAGGTCAAATAGCTTGTCCAAGGTCAAAGAGATAAATGGAAGAGTTATGATTTGAACCCAGACCCTTGGTCTCCACAATCCATCCTACTAACACTACCTTCTGCAGCGTCTCATGGAGAATCGACTTCCAGCTGGTAACAGAGCTCAGATACTTCATTATTCTTTCCTACATATATTAGTAATAATAACCATTCCATTCTTATAAGAAACTAGCAGATTATACTAGCAATAACAGGATATTGGACTGTGTAGACTAAACCCAAGGACATTTTAAAATTCATTTTGGTAACACTTTTTAGCACTTGGTTGAAAGATGCTATATCAAGCTGAAAAAAAAAAATGGCTAATCACAGGGAAACTACAATCTAGCAAAAGAAAAGCCCACTATTAGTAACAAAGTATAACATGGTACACATGCATGGTTTGTAGTGATGATATTCTCTAATAACTGCACATACATTGTTTTCCTCAAAACAATCATTTATATGATATATCCTTTAAGAACTTCAAGTCCAATTATTACTATTTCCTCAAAAAGTCAGATCTATAACACATGCTTTCTAAGAACCTAGACTATGATACTTTTAGCAAGAGGGGAACTGAAGAAACAGTAGTTTGGACCAAATCCTATGATATCTTTTATATACTGAAAGCTTCAAATATTCTACTATTTTAAATGATAATAAATCAACCCAGATTGAGATGAATATTTGTTATATTTGGAATTAACAGTAATAAAGGCAAATATTGCCTTCTGCAATATTCAGAGTGGAATTTAATGGAAATAAAATGATCCTGTGAAGTTTGATTTTTCTACTTAATACATTGTCATATTTTTGGAACCGAGATCTCTCTAAGATTACATTACTTGAAAAGTTGAAATAACTGCATTCAAGTGTAAATCAGACTATTTTTCCTGGAGGTAATATCACCACTGTGGCCTAGTTTTACCTCTGTAGCCTTTTAAAAAATGCACTTAGGCACAGTCTGCTTAAATTAAAGAAAGAAAAAGGAATTTCTTTTTTCTCCCTAAATGTGAAAACAAGCTCACTTGCAATAAGAAAAGAAGAGACTTTTTCACATTGGAAATTTCCTTCAAAACAAGGGGAAATTGTTTTCACATCAACTGCATTTTTCAGCTAAAAAAGAAAAATACAGTAGAGTTTTTAACCAATGAGCAGCTCTATTTCTTCACAATCTACTTTAAAAATTAAAAGATAAACATATTTGTTTCTCCAATGCAGTTATTCATGGGAGCCTTTTGAAAACCAGCCATGGATCACTACTGCTGAAGGAAAGTCTTAACTCCCTCTGGTGTTCTGCAGCCCTCATGTAACAGAAGGCATTTATTTTGTAATTTACTGAGACAGGGACTCTGAAAAACTTGACCAAAAGTCGGACCTCAGGCTGTAGTTACTGCTCAGCTCCCGAAACAACATACTTGGGCTATATTTGGAAATTTCAGTGTAGACAAAACAACGTGCTCTTGGAGGGGAGGATGGAACGGGGGGTGCAGCAGGCATTATCTGGTTTCACTGTCTATCGTGATCATATTAACTGAATAATTGCCCGTTATTTTCTTTGTAGCATAGAGCCCAAGGCCAATGTATTTACTTTCAAAGTGAAATGAAGAATCGAGGATAATTCAGCTCCCTGATGACTGTGTTCTTCATCCATTTGCATTCCAACATTTTTTTCAACTTCTCAAATTGAAGTAACCTTTATGAGAGCTATGCCTGCACACTAAATTCAATTTCTCTACTTTATTTGTGATGTAATTATGAGCAATTCTGCACTCTTGAAGAAGAGTATTACAGAGGCAGGTAGTCTGTGTGTGTGTGTGTGTGTACGTGTGTGTGCGTGTGTGTGCATGTGTGTGAATGTGCACGTGTGTGCACATGTGCATGCGTGTGCAAGGGCGTGTGTGGTGGGGTGGGAGTGGAGTGAATATCTTGGAATGGGAAACTCAGTATGCCCGGAGGACAACAGCAACAGGTTTGATGTGAAACTAATTATTTTAATGTATTTACTGTCAAATAAATGTGGTCAATTTTAGATTTTATGTATTTCTGGGCCTTCCAATTGAAACATTTCTCAAATGTGTGCCTTTCTCTTCATCCTGCTTCTAAAGTTCTAGAGCAGGTCCCAACATCAGTAGCTTAGGCTAATGTGGCCATCCCCAGCCTGGTTTCTAACTTCGGCTGTCCCATACGTCTTCCACAGTGCTGCCAGAGGTTTCTCCTCAAAGAAAACCCTGGCCATGCCGTTCCCTTGTTTGAAAACTCTCCTGGGGCATCCTATCATGCATAGGAAAACCCAAGACCCTGTGACCTGGTCTCTTCTCACTTTGCCACCCACACACAGCATTTACCTGACCTTCGCTACTTTTGGAGTAATGCAAATCACTTGTAAGTTGCTCAGATATGTGCCCTGGTCTGTTCCATTCTTCATGCCATGTTATGTATGTCCCCTACTTCATATTCTCTATAATGTAGCAAATCTATTAGTCTCTCCCTTAACTTCTCCATTGAAACTGTGAATATTCACCAGCTTCAGGAAATACTTTCTGACCCTGGAGCTAACTGTCACTCATCTGTGCTTCCATAAATCAGTGTCTATGTTTATCATAGCAACAAACACATCAGTATATGTAATGAACAAATGTATATACACACACATATGTGTGTATATACACACACAAATGTATATACACAGATAGTAATGAACAAATGTATATACACACACATATGTGTATATACATTTATATTTATATGTATAATACATACATATTCTTATATATACACACATATATACATATATCTGTGTATATATAACACATATATACATACATCTCTTATACACACACACACACACACATGCATATGCATATCTTATATCCCTGGGACTTTTCCCTGGGACCAAGTAGCTGGTATATCAGAGTATTGCATGGATGTCTATAAAGAAGTCTCTGTACTAGGGAAAGCCCCACTAACTCTTTTACATTTGCTGGATACTTCTTCAGCTTAATGAACAGTCTATGTTGGATATCCCTGCAGGAACCACTGAAAATTTACTTTTACTCTGAGCTAAAAACAATATGTTTGAAGAAAAACAATAACATGACTTTCACCCTTGAAATTTTCCTTTGGTTAAATTTTATAGTTTCCAGAACAGTCTGAAAGACTGAAGCAGCCGTTAAATGAGTGTCCATTTTTGTATAAAAATTTGGAGTGATTATAACAGATTCTACAGTTGTAAGGGACTCTATCTGTTGGGCTAAAAGGAGAATAGTAGCTAACTTTCACAGCAGGAAGAACAATTATCAAATTCATGAGTCAGTTCAACTACAGTTGAAATACTTGTCTCTTAAGACGGTCTTTTCAGAAAGAAATTGTTATGATTCTGATTCTAATTGACTCTTGAAGGATGATCATTTATTATTTTAACTAAGACCGTATGCCTTGATGGTAATTTAGGATATAGAAGTGCTGACTTAGTCTAGTTCCCTGCTGTGAAAGGCAAAATAAGTGAAATTCAAATGTGAGGTCACCATTTTATCCTAAGCACAATAACTTAGATGAAAGCAAACAGATAAAATTAATCTTGGCAGCATAATAATAAATAAGACCTTGTTAATGAAATGATTTCCCTTCTCCAGCTGCTGACATGAACTTCAATATAGTTTGCGATCATAATTCATATATGCATCTTAGCTGGGATTTTAGTAGTGTGGCTTATTCAATAAATATTTACTGAATTTCTCCTTGATGCCAGACTCTGTGCTAGGTCTGTAGAATGTAGATGTGACAGATGTAGTCTAGGACTTGGAGGATTTCATATTTTAGTGGGAAAGGCAAATGATTGATTCAATAATTAAAATGCAGTGTTATATGTAAATGATCATTGTACAAAAGGTAGTATGAATAAGCAGAAAAGAAAGATCAAATTCAGCTCAAGAGTGCCAGGGATGTATTCTGCAAAAGATGTTTCTGCATTTTAATCCAGTAAACTTGCAGAAATGAGTTAAGCAGAGAATATGGAAGGAGGTTCCAGAAAGGGGCAACACAAGCTCGAATTGAGAGGCCCCTCAAAATATGGCACATTCAAGAAACTATAATTCATATGGTGAGGATATTGAGTGTTTTGTAGGATAGAGGGAAGAAATGAAGTTATAGAAGTAGGCAGGTGTCAAGTGATGGATGGTTGTTTATGTTATGCCTAATAGTTTTGACTTTATTGTGTCTAGGAAACGAGAAAAGGATGGCAAGTGAGAAAATAACAGGATGATATTTACATTTTATAACACGATATTTTAATCACATCTATATTGGAGTCAGGAGGCAATTGCATTATTCTGGGGAAGAAATAATGAAGACTTAAATAAAATATCGATGAAGAGAAGTAACTACATATGAGAGTCATTTAGAAGTAGAAGCCACAGACCTCAGAGCCTGATGTGAAGTGGTGATAATGAAGAATAAATTGTCCCAGGTTTCTGCCTTAGGAGATTTGCTTAATGGTAATCCCATTTCTTCAAGGGAAGGAATAAAAAATGAATCATTTTGGAGAGGTAGAAGAAGTAAGAGGAGTTGAGCTTCAGACATTTTGAGCTTGAGTTACTTTGAGGGCTTTCAGTTAGCTATGTCGGTCAAGAGAATAGATAAAATAGTTTAAAGTTTGGGGCAAGAGTGTGGGCATATCAGTGCTAGCTGAAGTTATGAGTGCAGAAATCATTCTAGAAAGGCATGCAGAATAAAACAGGAGACTAACCATTTAGGTCAAAGGAAGAAAAAGCTCAAAATTGTCAGATTCTGGAAAGGCCACCAATGCCAAAGGAAAAGAGAGTGTTCATTGCATTGAAGACACAGATCATGGTTGAACTGAAAAGAGCAATTTGCACACAGTTGTCGTGGATGCACCCAAGAGTAAGGGACTGAGAGAGGAATCAGAGTTGAGGAATTAGCAACAAGTGGAGACTATTCTTTCAAGATGCTTTGATGTGAGGCAAACGAGATTAGCAGGTCAACGAGTTTTGATGTTCTTTTAAGTCCTGGTTCTATGGCAGAGCGATAAGCCTATAGAAAGAAAGAGGATCGATGGGCAAGGTCTTTGAAGGGTTTAGGTCCAAAACAGAGAAAAAAGTATTGTACTTTAAAAGGAGGAGAAATTTATTCTCACCTGATGTAAAGTGGAAAGGGGGGGTCCCCAAGTGTTCTTAAGTAGTGGTGGGAACTATCTGATGTTGTTCCCACCTGGTGTCTTCTTGTTTTTCAGTGAAGTGGGAAGAGAAAATATTTGCTGAGATGAGGGCAAATGGTGAGACAGGTGAACTGAGAGAAATGTGGATTAGTTGGGGGAATACATTTCTGAGCAGCGTGGATTGGCTGTAATCACAACTGTAGCTTCAAACTCCTGACTTATCATTTAGCCCTTCCTCATTCCTCGCCTTGTGCTTTGTTTATCGTAGAGACAAAAAAAAAGAAGAAGAAGAAAAAAAAAAAAAAACCCAGGAAAACAAAAACAAAACAAACGTCTTTTAGTTCCTCGTGTAGCACACAGTAGCCCTTCCAACATATTTGTCCAGGCATATGCAGTGACCTAACCAGAGTTTTGAAATACTTTAAATCATGTCTTGAATTACTATATTCTTAGACAAAGCCCACCTTCTCTTTAGCTCTGTTTGGTGGAGGGTGGGATGGAGGCAAAAGAAATTGTAGTTTTTTTTTTTTTTTTTTTCCAGTTAAAGTTATTTTAGAAGTTCTGTTAAATAAGATGCTAATTCCTTCCTGATGCTATTATTATCATCTCTCTTTTTTTTTTACTCTATGCAAAAATCCATGGAAATATTATCTAAGAATTTTTTATATGTAAAATATACTTTTGTTTCAAATTTTCGGACACATATAATGGAGGTTTTTTTACCATTACTGTGTCTTCCATGAAAAAACTGAAGTTCAGAATCTAGAGCCAATCTCCATTCTAATTTCATTTCTGGATTGATTTGTCTTATTTTAAAGATTTTTTCATATATATTCTGATCCTGAGAGCACAGTAAATTTATTGTAATAATAGATATTCATGGAGTAAATATGTCATGATAAACTTTATTTAAATATCGTGTGTAATGAAACTAAGCCATGCAAGATCAACTGGGGCCGGGAAGGGGGACTGGGATTGATCAGGGAGAGACAGACTGGAGACAATCTAGGGACTTTAACTTTATAAACATAAACATTTTATACATTAAAAGATATTTAACCTTAAAAAAGAACTGATTAATTTAAAGGTTCATTGCTGCAAATGTCTTTCAAAGTAAATAATTCTCTTTATCTATGATTTAAGTTTATCTTTCAAAATATATATTGGTCAGAGTGGGTTATAACTTCATGGCAAACTGAAGGTTAGTTTTAACTATTCAATTATATTTCAAGTGCAAGACAATCTCTGCGCATTAAATATTAAAGAATAGTTGAAGGTTGCTCAATTATATGGCAAGGATAATGTGAAGGTATGAAACATTGTTAATATCATCTTTTCTCCTTTTGAAGTCTTCATACAGCTTTTACCAGGATCTCAAGATAGAACCCAAATTCTAAACTCTTCCTCTCTATTCTCCACAACTTGCAAAAAGAAAAAGGAAATATACTCAGATGTCTCTGGTATATCGTTTCTGGTATATGGTATTTGCTATACCTAGCAAATGTTTTAACTTTAGTATAACATGAACTTTTTTCATCTGTCAATTACCCTTAAAGTGTGCATACACTAAGCAGGCCATTCACACCCAAGAAACACCTTCTGTAGAAGAGTTCATTTCAACAATGCTGCCAAACTGGGAAGACAGGGACACAATTCGATGGCTTCAGTGCCTCATGTGCTCCACTTTCTGTGTGTACCCAGGAGGAAGTACAGCCTTGAAGAGGCAGACTAACAAAATCCAGAAGACCCAGGATAAATTTCATTGACCACAGAGAAGTACCAAAGCTTCCAGGAACTCAAAGTACAAACCGATAAGAACACATTGAGAAATGATGGATAAGGAAATTGGAGACGTATCAAGGCCAATGTATTCTTTTTGTATTTTACCATTCACATAAAAATTACTAAATCCGACTTCAAGGTATGCCTCTAAATCTTTATGTGACCCTAGATACTTGGCTTCTTTGTGTCCCATTTTATCTATTTCTAAAATGAAGAAATTGTATGAAATGACCTTTAGTTATCTTTGATCTCTGTTATTTAATGGAGTACGTACATCCTTAAATATAAATTCAAGGGTATTTTTAAATGTCAGTGAAAATGTTTCACTGTATAAAAGCCAGGCACTAAATATTATTTGAAAAGTTTCTGAAGATTCCTCTATATATTTTATTTTCTAATGATTTTAGCCAAAGTTTAAAGCAGGGGCAAAGAAATCTTTTTGTCTATTGATGGTCAATGATCCATGAGGAATAAAAATACCATAAGAAGATTAAAAAAAATAATTTAGATAGTGCTTCTGATTTTTTAGGATAAGCATCAACTTTATTCAATAAATAGAAGTTATTTGTACTCTTTGTTCAGTGGGTTTTTTTCCACTTTGTTTTTCCTATTACCTTTTATCATTTATAAACTAACTTATAACTCTACCTAGGTGTTTATTCATAAGTTTAAACACTCAGCATTCCTCAGGGAGTAGACATATCTTTTGAACTGTGACAGTGGGGTTAAGACCCAAATCAACCCATCAGGTGGATAAAATGTAAATGCTAAGATCATATATGAACCACAATCTGGTGATACTAAAATTCTTTATCTATGAATTAAATTTTCTCCTATATCCTTCCAAATAAAGGATGATAATTGTCATTATAAGTACTAAATTACTATTACATTTTCTTCCCATCGCTCATTGACACTGATATTATGGTCCATGGGAAATGAATTTAGCATATAGGGATAAATTAACTTAATAGTTTCTTTTCAGAAACTCTATGAAATTTATAAACTGGCTTCTTGCTTAAAATGTAGTCTTTAAAAAAATAGACAGGTTATTTTACTTAAATTTTCTTCTTTAATAATAAACTTCTGTGCAACAGAATCTGAAATTTGTTCAGCAAGCACAAGAATGCCAAAATTCTTCTTCCCGTATCAGCAGTTAGGAAATGTAGCCACATAGTACACTTAAACATATGGTTTTTTTTCCCTCCTACATCTCCAGATATTTAAAATTCTTGAGTTCCCCTCTCAACTGCCTAATATTTATGTCAAGATGACATTTCATGGTGTTTCTGGGGAGGTGGTATTTCTGTATATATAAGTTTATGTAGATCCAGTCTGCAGAGGCTTCCTCTCCTCACAGGTATCTACTTGCTGGGTTGTTTTCAGCTGCAGGTGACATGTAAATAAAAACGGCCCTGATGCCTTCACACACCACCTACATATGCATTTATGGAACTAAATTTCCAGCAAGATCTCCGAAAGTAAGTTTGATCAAGCATGCATCAGATGTGGAATTTTGCAGAACAGACTCACTTGCTCTTTTGCTCCAATAATTTTTCCTATATCCTATTCCCATAAGTCTATTCTCATACTGGGAAAAAAAAAAAAAAAAAAAGAAAGTTTCTGATAACATGCCAACAAATCCAAACAAACAACACCTGTTGGCCTCCTGCAGGAATGGGCTGCCTATCATCTCAACTGAACATTCACAGTTTGGAGTTGCTTAGAAAAATGTTTTAAAGGAGAATAAGAAAAAAAAGAGAGAGAGAAAGAAAGAAAAGAAAGTGTCTCTTTTTCCTTAGTCTATAGATTTTTTCTATTGATTTTTTTCTGCGTTTGGGTTTGTACCGCAATTGCTGTGATTATTCACGGAAAGCAAGGTATCATGATCATTGACATCGCCTACTGAGACTCATGTTAGAATGCTGAAAATTGAAACTCCCCATCAATTGGTGGTGTTTGGATTAAATTAGATATAGAAGACAGATCCTGGGCAAATTATTTAATGAATCTTTTTCAATATGTGTAAAAGGCTCACTGACATTCACTATTTTGATCTTTTCCAGTCTCTGAAATGGACTTCCAGAGGCTTTTTCATCGTGCATATTGACAAGCCCTTGCTTCAGTCACAGTAAAGAAAGGCCTGAGGCTTGGAGAAGCTTATGGCCCATTACCAGTGTCTTCTTCCTTTTAACGTAGCAGTGTCCTTGCTTCCTGTTGTTTCCAAGAGTCTTATTAGACCAAAAGTGAAGGACTCAATCTTGGAATGAATGTCCATAGTGATTTCTGAGACCTAACTAAACTGGTACTCAGTGAGTATATAGACATTAAATTAATATTATTTTAATAGTATGCATTTACAAGAGCTATTCATGGAAATTTTGCCCAATTCCATGTGAAACAATGATAATTGTTTAGTAATAAAATTTTGGGTAATAAAATTCTTTAGTAATAAAATCAATAGACCAGAATGTTAATCTCAGGCTAATTTGGTAATTCAAGAATACTTTTTCTTTTCACTATAAAATTATTATTCACCATTCCAGATCCAGTTTATTTAAAAACTTCTGCAATTTTTCCTAGTAAATTAATTATCATTATTATGATGATTATTATCATTTCACTACCCTAAGGGTTGGACATATACTTCTCCAAACAGAATACATCACCTGGTATTGTAACTATTTAATATCTGTCTCCTCCACTGATCCTGTATAATCTTTGAAGATAAAATCTCATATCAGTCTTGGAATGTTCAGAACCTAGTCACAAGCTTAGCATTTAAAATTTTTTTCTGAAGGAATAATGAAAAACACAAATATGTGCATATCTCTAACTTTCCTTCTTCCTAGTTTTCTATAATACATGGTTGTTATCATCTTCATCACCATCATCATCTTGATGGTTGTAATAACTTTAGATAACATTTATTGAGTTTTCCCTGCTTGCTAGGAACTATCTTCAGTGTCTTACTTAGTGTTATTCTGATCCTGCTCTTTTCTACCCTCTTCTTTATCCTGCTCTGTGCCCTGGGATTTTGATTTTTGCAGAAGGCATCCCTCAGGCTCTTTTTTTTGTTTGTTTATATTCTGTTGGCTTCACCCAATGTCAAGGCACCAAAAGGGGACTGAGGGTGGAAAGAATAAGATCAGGCATTTCTTTTCCTGCATAGACACCAAGTCTCTGGCAGGGGCTCTACCTTCCTAACTAAGCACCCCCATAAGGGTGACCCCTTTTCCATGGTTCCAGCAATTCCAGGTCTTACCTTCCTCTGATAAGTCTGTTTTCTCTCTATGTCCCCTGGGGTGTAATGACTTCTTATGGTTGCTAAGTCCTTCCCTACCTTACTGTCCTTTTAGATGTCCTTATTTCACCTTCATTGCTATATGTAGACCCTTCTTTAAAGTGTCTGCTTTTTAACCATGAGTGAATTCTGTTTCTTGGCAGGATCCTGATGGAATAAAACATAGAATAAATAAGCAAACATAAAATAAATTATGTATAATAAGAAATGAAATAATATGTAAATATGTGTAATATATGTGTATATTTATTTACTTATTTAACCTTAGAAAGAATGTGCTGCTAGATCAAGCATTTTTATGGTTAAAAAAAAAATTGATACATAGAAATGTTAAACAATTTTCACAAAAGCCACTCAAGGCTGTATTTGACAAAGTCAGTAGCCAGTATCCTAACCCAGATCTTTTTTTCCTAACTCCAGAGATTCTTAGCCTCTACCTACTTCCCTATGAGAAAATCCACTGGTCACTGCTGTTAGAACCCATTAGGATTGATTGCTTCATAACCTGGGTTCTAGCCCATTCCTATTACCAGGAAAAAAAATTGCTAGACTTTAAAAAAATCTTTCATACTTTCTGACATTAGTAAACTGGCCTAATTGGATATTAGTTTGCCTACTATAGGTGGCAATAAGTTATTTGGTTTTATTTCTTTTAAAAAAAAAAAAAAAAAAGCTTGGTAAACATAAATTTTTCCTCTTATCTAGGCGAACAGGTCTGGTACATAGTTGGAGTTTTTCTTTTTTTTCAGCTGCTTCTCCATGCTCAGTGCACATGGGTTTGGCATTTATTTTTCCTCTCAGTGGGAACACTCAGAGCTGTGGGTGGCCTCTCTTGAAACCTCCTGTTTAAAATAAAGTTGAGGAGGAAGCATGGTGCTTTCTCAACGAAAAAGAGAACATCTGTTCTCTTCCATAGAGAATAAAAATACAGTGCGAATGGACCCAGGGGGAGTTAACTTGCCCTCTCCACGCCCCCCGTTCACCAAACCCATTTTTCCCTCCATCTAATGGTCCCAAAGCAGACAGAGAGGCAGATCCTCTGCTTTAAATCATATGTTCTTCCTGCAAGACGGAGACACTTGGACATGGCATCATCAATTATTGGTCAGTGAAATGGTGTGTCTTTACTGTTGGGGATTTCCAAAGGAAATAAGGAACAATTTTATTTAGTTATCTGTCTTTCCTTGTATCTTTCCTTCTCTGAGAAAGGGGGGTCCCTTTTCTGTCCAAATGTAATTCTTCTTGGTGTGCTCGGTGTCCTTTCTCTCCTGCCACATCTCTTTGGCATTTCTTCTCAATCTTGTAACAGCCACCAACACTTTCTTCTTCTGAACATAAAAGCATCCAAACATCCCAATAAAATCAAAAAAGAAAGAAAGAAAGAAAGAAAGAAAGAAAGAAAGAAAGAAAGAAAGAAAGAAAGAAAGAAAGAAAGAAAGAAAGAAAGAAAGAAAGAAAGAAATTTTGTCCATAATTACTCCCATCTATCACCAGAGTTTTCCACGACAAAACTTTTTGAATGACTGTCCACACACTCTCTGCAATGACTCATCCCCTGATTTACTCTACTCCCAGCCATCAGTCTGGCTCTCGAATCTCCATGAAACGGCCCTCACAAAATTCTGGAGTGTGTCCTTTGCCAAGCAATCTAATGGACACTTTTCGGTTCTATTGTACCATGACTAGTTTACGTGATTTGCCCACTCTTGACTCCTCTCTTCCTACCCCTCCCTTGAATTCTATAACATCCTCACTTATGGTCTGTTCTAAACCACTGTGGTCATCTCAGTCTTTTGCATGAACAACTCTTCCCAATCATCTGTTAAATAATAACAGCCCTCAGTGTTCTCTTGAGCGCAGTTAAGTTTCTTGCACTACAGAGTTTCTGTACTCAACAAACTTCTTGACACTTGAGAGACACCTCAAATTAAACACATTCAAAGCACATCTCAGCATGTTTCCCAGAGCAAACATACACTGCTTCTTCAACCTCCCTTTCTCAATAAATTACACTATCCCGTTTTCAGCTTCATGAAATAGAAACCTGAGAATCGTACTAAATCCTCCCTTTCTTTTACCCCCTTATCCAGATTATCCTTGGGTTGATGATTATACCTATTGAATGCTCTAAAATCCATCCCTTGCTATGTACCTCAAGTGTTTCTACTTTAGTTAAAATTCAAGCTTCTTTTGAATATGTCAATAGACTTCACGATTCTTCCTGGCTTCACTTTTATGTTCCTCTACTCTGTCTTGGGTTGTAGCAAATGCAGTCATTCCAAAATTCACACTTGCTGTTGGGATAAACTTGGAATGGTTTGGAATAAAGTTTTGCTTTAGCTCACAGTGGTACCTCCCACCATATGAGATTCGTATTGTCTTTTAATCCTATTTTTCCACAAACTTTTTGAAGTGCCTTCATACACTTGAATGATCTTGTGTGTCAAACTACCTGCAGATGGCCACACAGGCATGTTCTCCTATCACCTGGCCTTTGCACCTTGTCATTTACTCTGTCGGGAATGTCTTTTCTCTTTCATGCTCCCCTCTTCATCCTATTTAGAGCCTAATTATCCTTTAAGGTAAAGGTTTAAAGCCTGCTGGAAGCTCTCCATGACCACTGCTGAATGGTTTAGCCTCCCTTTACTGAGGTTCTGGAACTCCTTGTATATCTTCTCCCATAACAAATACACATTCCAGAGTCATGTTCTATTTGTCTAGTTGCCCTCCTAGACTGTTAGGGTCAGGGTTAGAGTTAAGGTTAGGGTTAAGGTTAGTGACTATCAAACATTTTATCTGCAGTACCAATTTCAGACAGTGACTCATAGTAGTTTTCAAATGTTGATGGAGGAAGTAAATAGTTCTGTGAATTATTTTGTGGCTGGCTTGTCTTATATATGAACAAGGTCTGGAAGAAATTTACAACTTAACATAAAGAGCATTTTCATCGCCCACATTCATACCTTCTAGGAACTCTTCTCTGAAGTAATGGGGTCCTTGATGATTTCAAGAAAGAGATATGTTTCTTTTTCACTCCAGAAGCTAGGAGACGTCTTAAAGAATAGTTAAGCATTTATATATCCATTCTACAAAACATGAGCTTTAATTTTACCTCTTAGGAAATTGATTAACCCCAATTTTGCCTCTTCTGTAAATGAATATGTTTACCACAAAAGAACACTCAATTTCAGCCATTGAGAATATAGCAACAGAGTTTAGTATAGCTTTAATTCTGTTGCTCTGAGGTAAATCAATAAAAAACTATACATTTAAATGTCACAATGTGTGATAACTCCAGCATTGATTGAGCTGAGGTTTATCTTTGGTTTTGTTTTAACAATAAATGGAATCATACAACATGTGGTCCTTTCTGACTGCCTTATTTCACTTAGTATAATATTTTTCAAGGTTCATCTATGTTATAGCAAGTATCAATTCTTCTCCTTTTTACACTGTGAAATAATATTCCATAGCATGGATCTACAACTTTTTATTTACCCATTCACCAGCTGAAGGACATTTGGGTTGTATCCTCATTTGGGCTATCATGAGTGCAACTGCTATAAACAATGTGTTCAGATTTTTATATGGACATAAGTTTTCATTTCTTTGGGGTTTATACCTAGAAATTGGATTGCTGAGTCATATGGTAACTCTATGTTTAAATTTTGAAGATTGCCAGTTTTACAAAGTGGTCTCACCATTTCATATACCCTCCAGCAATGTATAAGGATTCTGATTTTCATCATCATTGCTAACATTTGTTATTTTATGTCTTTTTTATTATAGCCAACCTGATGAATGTGAAATGATATATAATTGTGGTTTTGATTTGCAATTCAAATGGCTGATGCTTTGAGACTTTTTTCATGTGTTTATTGGCCATGTGTATATCTTTTTTGGAGAAATTTCTGTCCAAATTATTTACCCATAATTTTGTTGAATATCTTTTCATGTGCTCATTGGACTTTTGAATTTTTTGAGAAATGTCTGTTCAGATACTGTATTAGTCTGTTTTGTGTTACTATAACAGAAATACCTGAGACTGGATGATTTATAAAGAAGAGAGGTTTATTTGGCTTACGATTCTGGGACAGTTGCATCTGGCACAGGCCTCAGGCTGCTTCTACTCATGGCTGAAAAGTGGCAGGCAGCCAGCGGGTACAAGCCGATCACATGGCGAGAGGAAGCAAGAGAGACAGAGAAGGTGCCAGGGCCTTTTTAAGCAAGGAGCTCCTGCAGGAACTAATAGAGCGAGATATCACTCATTAATCCCCCCAACCCCAGGGAGAGCATTAATCCATTCATGAGGGATCTGCCCCCACGACTCAATCAGTTTCCAACACTGCCACATTGGGGATCGAGCACAACACATCCAAACTCCATCAGATACTTTGCCTATTTAAATATTTTGTCTTTTCACTGTTGGGGGCAACAATTCTTTCCGTATTCTAATTACAAGTACCTTATCAAATATAATATTTACTAATATTTTCTACCATTTTGTGTGTTGTTTTTCAATTTTTTTGGTGGTATCCTTTAAAGCACAAAAGTTTTCATTTTTCATAAAGGGCACTTTATCTTTTTTTTTTTTTTCTTTTTTATTGGGCTCTTGTAGGATTGGTGTCATTTCTAAGAAGGTTTTCCTTAACCCAAGTTCATGAAGGCTTACTCCTAGGCTTTCTCCTGAGAATTTTGTAGTTTTAGTTCTTATATTTAGGTCTACGATCCATTTCGAGTTATTTTTTGTTCGTGGCAATAGGAAGGTGTTCAGCTTCATTCTTTAGAATGGGAATATCCAATTGTCTCAGCAGTGTTTGTTGAAAAGACTATTCTTTCCATATTGAATTGTTTTGGCACCCTTGTTAAAAACAATTGACCATAAATATGAGGGTATGTTACTGACTGTCAATTCGATTCCATTGATATACATGTCCATCCTCACACCAGTACCACATGGTTTTCATTATTGTAGCTTTGTAATTAGTTCTGGCACAGGAAAATGTGAGTCCTCCAACTGTGTTCTTTTTCTGGACTGTTTTGGCTGTCCTGGGCCCCTTGAATTTCCATATGAATTTTAGGATCAGCTTGTTAATTTCTACAAAAAACAAAACAACAAAAACAAAAAAAACTTGCTGGGATTTTGATAAAAATTGCCTTGAATCTGTAGATCAATTGGGACATTCAACTTTGGACAACTGACAAAATGTTGTGTATTCTGATACATGAATATGGGATGTTTTCCCATTGATGTAGGTCTTTCTTAATTTCATTCAGCAATGTTTTATAATTTTCAAAGTATGTTTGCACTTCTTTTGTTAAGTGTATTCCTAAATATTTAATTCTTTTTGATGCTTTTGTAAATAAAAGTTTCTTACTTTTGTTTCAGATTCTTCATTGTTAGTTTATAAAAATAAAGTTGATTTTTGAATATTGATCTTATACACTGTAACTTTGCTGAACTCATTTATTGGTTCCAACGGTTTTTCTGTGAATTCCTTAGGATTCTCTGTGCACAAGATCATGCCACCTGCTCACAAAGGTAGTTTTGCTTCTTCCATTCCAATCTGGATACCCTTTATTTCATTTTCTTGATTAATTGCCATGGATAGAATTTCCAGTACAATGTTGAATAGAAGAGGTGAGAACAGAGATCCTTTTCTTGTTCTTGTTCTTAGGAAGAAATCTTTTGTTCTTTTACCATTAAGTAAGGTGTTAGTTGTAGGTTTTTTATAGATGCCCTTTACAAGTTTGAGAAAGTTTTCTTCTATTCCTAGTTTATGGATTGTTTTATCATGAAAATGTGGTGGCTTTGATCAAATGTTCTTTGTGTGTCTATTATGATCATATGTTCTTTTTCCGTTATTCTATTAATATACTGTTTTTAATTGATTGAAAATCTCATGTTGAACCAACCTTGCATTCCTGGGTAAATCTCACTTGTTCACGGTGTATTATGCTTTTAGTGTGCTGCTAGGTTCAGCTTGCTAGTATTTTACCGAGGACTTTTGTGTCTACATTTATACATGATATTGGTCGGTAGTTTTCTTTTCTTGTGATGTCTTTGGTTTTGTTGCCAGGGTAAAACCAGCCTCATTGAATGATTTCTGAAGTATCCCTCATACTCCTTCTATTTTTAGAAGAGTTTTTGCAGATTTGTTGTTAATTCATCTTTCAGTGTTTAATAGATTTTATTTATGAAGCTTTCTGGGTCTGAGTGTTTCTTTGTGAGAAAATTTTTGATTAGTAATCCAATCTCCTAATTTTTATAGGTCTATTCAGATTTTTTCTTGAGTCAGTTCTGTAGTTTGTGTTTTCTAAGAATTTGTTCATTTTATGAAATTATCTGTTTTGGTGTATATATTTCTTAACAGTTACTAAAATAGCAAGAAAAGAACAAAAATTATGTTAAAAGAACTATATGACATTATATGTAATTTTCAAAGTCATAAATGTCTGATAATCAATCCCAATTTATCTTTAACTCTAAGTTAATTTTCTGATGGAACAATTCATGGCTAATACATATTCCTTATGCCTCATACTTTTTTCCAACTACAATTCTGTTGTTTTTCATATCTATTTGTCCATTTCTGACCTTCCCTGCCTCTGCCCTCATTGTGGAGTCATACCTTCTATTATATCTGATCTGGATAACTTTGACAGTCTTCTAATTGGTTTACCTTGGTTTCATTCCTAAGTGTGTTTAAATAGCACTTCATAAAGACCCATGGTTTTCTGAAGGTTCTTTCTTCACTTTCTTAAATAAAGCTAATAAAATACACTGAATGGCTTTTTAAAGACATGTTTTGAAACTTCATTGTACATAACAAAATATTTCCCATAAAATAGATAGAATGATGCCTCTGCATTAGGAATAAGGACATCTCTGTTACAACACTTTGAGCATAATATTGCATCAGCGAGATAAGCAGCAAATGCTACTATAAGCATTTTAAAATAAAAGAACAATACAACTCTGTGGCAATCAAACCAGTGCAGCAGAAGTACACACAAAGCAGCAAGCCAGTGGCCAGAGTGGATTAGAATCCTTTCAAGGTAATCAGTTAGACATTATGGAGAATTATGTACACTGCATGTATTGGTCCAAATTGTTTTTATTTGCAGAAATTGTATTTTAAAGTCATCTTCTTTAACTCAAATTTTGAGAAAGAAGACTTTGAAAATGTGGATAAATTAATATTTCGATTATGAAATCAAATTATATGTGCTATGTGCTTGTGAAGGTCAGGAATGAATTCAACCTAACAGTTTTTCTCTCCCACCAATATGATCTTAAGTTAATTTGAGCACTAGTCTGAAAAGTAGCACATTCTTGCTTGCATGTTTACAAAATGCCAATCGCAGATTATCAATATATAATTGATTCTTTGGATACTTAGAAATTTATCATCTCCTATTGTTGATTAAAATTTTTATGTATTAAAATTTCTTCAAAATATGTTTTAAATCTTTATTTGTTAAAATTTGTTAACTGAAATAGAATTTCATGTTATGATAGTTGAGCAGTTTAATTCCCGATATATTTTAACATAACCGTATCTCTTAAAATAAATTAAATATTCTTCACTAATAAGATGAGTTTTCGTCTAAATCATCTTAGTTATATAACTTTATTATTTGCATATGAAGTGTTAATCCTTCTCATCTTAAATAGTCATACAGTCAAATTAAGGACTCAAGAACCCATTTTACTTTGCACCTTGATATTTGGGTTGATGAAGATCATATAGTGCCTCTGTCATTCTGGTGTCTCCATGTAGCTGCATAGATAATTGAATTTCTTAGTGTGAATCCGCCACTAACTCTATTGACTTCCCTCCTAAAGAATTCATTAATTAAAGTGTAATCACATTTTTTTTCAGAATATCAGGCAAAACTGTTGTAACAGGATTGAGAGTCATGTTTTGTTATCCCTTCTTCATTGGCCATAGAGAATATGTAGTACTGAAACTTGCAGATGGATTTGCAATATTTTGTAATTGTTTAGTCTTTGGGACTTGTAATCAGAAATATTTATGTTAACGTCTCAGATCTATAACTTGTATTAAAAGGGCACATGACTCTGTGTACTATGAGATTCTTATCTATATATTGAGGATAAAATGATCTATTCTATAGTGTTAATGTCAATATTAGTTCGGCAGCAATGTAGCACCTGACACCCATTAAGTAGTTATTATTTCTGTTTTCATTGTTAATATTCATAGAAGTTTTATTTATAGACAGAAACCGAATATAGTTCATCAAGAAAATGTTTAAACACAATAATAATAATGATGATAATAATAACATCAGCAATAAGCTGAACTTTCAGGAAAGAGCAGAACTGTGGTTACTAGAGGTGGGAAAAAGGGAAGGGGTAGGGGGCATAGTGAGATGGACACAAAACATCTAGATTGGAAAAACAAGTTCTATTTGTGTACACTCAAGCTAGACATCTATAATTAACAATAATTTGCTGCATGTTATTAGATGGCCAGAAGAGAGGAGGTTGAATGACCCCATCATAAAGAAATAGTTAAGTTTGGTAATGATGAATATGCTAACTACCCTGATTTGATCATCACACATTGTATGCATGTATTGAAATTGAAATTCAACTCTGTACTCCACAAATAGGTATACTCAATATGTTACGATTTAATAAAAAGAAAGAAAAAATGTTTAAACATGTTGGAGAACAGTCTCATAATTAAATACTTCACAGCAATTAAAAGGAATGGATATCTGCTACATGCAATAATACAGATCAATCTCACAGACATTATGCTGAGTTAAAAAAGCTAGATACAAATGAGAATATAGTACGTGATTCCATTTGAAATCCTAGAACAGGCAAAATTAATCCATGGTGAAGAAATCAGAAAGCTGTTTTCTCTAGGATGGTGACAAGTGGGGTTGGGGTGGGGATTGACAGCAAAGGGAAATGGGTTTCCATAATGGTGACAGTGATGTTCTCTTCTTGTTAGGAATGTGGGTCACATGGGTGTATGCTTTTGTCAAAACGTGGTGAATTTAAGATCTGTGTATTTCAATATACGTAAATTGCATCTTTATGAAAAACAAAAGAGAAACTTTTTAAACTAAAAATAGCAAATTAGTGTGAATGATTATTATAAAGGACTTTTAATTAGTTTTTATATATTTCTATCTTCTGTTCATCATTATTCATAACAGTTTACTTTCAAAACATCTTACAACTGATTAAAGCACATCAGGGACATGGCAATTCAGAAGCAGTAAATTTTGATAATTCAAGTTTTAAAATTCATCACTGTCTCTCCTATTTTTATCTCTCCTCCCTTCTAAATGACTGAAGGTCTGAAAAACTGTTAACTGCCTTAACTCATCACTTGAATTGTACAGATAAAACTATTGCCCACATAAATAAAATTACCTCTCAGTTTTGCACAGTGTTTTCCTATGCTTGTGGCAGGGATTAAATTCTGCAATGTACTCTAAAGTTCTTCCCAACCACTGACTTTAGGCTAAAAATTACTCTAGACTTTAACACTGCCTCTTCAGGATATAGAAAATTTCCACATTTACCGAACTATTTTCATGAAGATTTGCAGTGCAGACTTTATGAATAGCGACAGTCCTCTGAATAAATGATACCCAAATCCTTACAACAATAAAACAACATTAAAGGAATAACCACATTTTATTAATGCTTCCAAAGTTCTGTGTTCTGAGTAAAGACACCATTTCAATTTAATCTTTCCCAAATTTCTTACAAGTTATAATTATTAGTGCTCTAGAAGAAAGAAAACACAAACGTACCCACAAAACAAACAAAACTCTGAGATCAGAGTTTGTGTAAACTGCCCTATGTTACCCAAGCACTACGGAGAAATCTTAAATTTAAAAACAACTGTGTTTGAATATAAACCAATTACCATTCTTATGGTTACTTTGTCATACTGAGTAAATTAAAATACTAAAAATATTTTCATTCAGTCATTCAACAAACACTTGTTGAGTGCTCACTATGTGTTAGGAGTACTGTGTTGAGAGTTACGTCTTAATTGCTTTTGAGAAGCATATGGTCTAGTGGAGGTGTATGAATGAATAATTAACGTATTATAATTGGGGTATACATAAAATGATGTAGTAAAAAGACTAATCAATACTCAAAAGATGAACATGGAGTTTTTCTAGAAAGATTCTTTTCTTTTTCATTTTTTTCAGGGTTATTTTCCATGAAGTGGGTGTGTTCTGGATTAGATGGGAAGAACTCCCCAGTCGTGTGTTGTTTTAGTGGTTGAAGTATGACATAAAGTGAAAACCATAAGTTCAAAGTGTCTGGCTGTTTACGGGAATCCCACCTCCAGAGAACTGGCATTGAAATGTGAGATTACTCATCTGTATTAACTCTTTGGATAAACACTTCCTTGTTAAGTGTAACATGGGCTATACATTTCCTGACAAAGTTGTTCTCAAGTTTAAACAGAATATCTGAACTAGGGTTTACTTTTTAAGTTATATTTAAGAAGAGTCAAGTTGTTTCAATGTATGCTTGTCAGCTGCTGCTCAGGATTTTTGGACAAAGCCACAGCTCAGAAGCTGGATCCTGAATACCCAGTGAGATTTCACTACATTCCAGGTATTTTCTGTGGGATCACTTCACATATGTCTCTGCAACTCCGATCAGCTTAGTTATCCCTAGGTTGATGTGTTTCTTTGTGCATTCATGCTAAACCCCAAGCCAGGCTTTCTTCTTATTCCAATTTATTTGTGGAGCACGGGGATTGGGTCATTTTCTGGGATAAGGGAATAAGTGCCAAAAAAAGACATAATGGTAAGAATAAATGGGGGGTGGGTGGGAGGAGGGGAGGAGTCCTACTAACAAACACCCAAACTATAATACACTCAACAGAAGATCAAAGAATGAGTTTTGGGGACTACCTACCGCATGTCACCCATCTGCTTCATACTGTTACAATGGACACAAGAGAACTGGCATTTATTTAACTGCATGTTTGCCACATTTCTCTAAGAGTTTAAAGCATATTCGTGGTCTTGTTTTAGTAGATCCACCCATCCATGTATTAACAGATGAATCTCTAAGGCACTTTATTAGGCAATTTTGAAACTATAAAATTTAAAAAAAATTTAATTAAATTATGTCTCCCTGAAGCAGAAATTTCTGATATATAAACAAACAAAAACTTTCTTCAAAATAAGTGCTTACCTATACTTCCATTTTAAGATTGGATAAACGTAGGTTGTAAAAGATCAGAGGAGGCAAAAAGACACATTTTCATCCCCTTACATGTTAATAATCTTAGGAAAGATTCTAAATTTAATAGTACTATTGGTTAAATAAGGGAGTTAAATTGTTAGTTAAGAAACAGCTCTCTTCCAAGAAGTGTGAATGTTATTAAATGGCAGGACTTTTGCTTTATAGGTATGGAGAGGAACAAATGGGTAATTACAGCAACATTGTCTTCTTACCAGGTTAGATATCGTTAAATTGAAAGGTGTGCTCTGCTGAATACCTTGATTTGTGTGGATATGCAGTTAGGCCTGGAAACAAAAATGAAATTATGAGCTCAAAAGTTGCAAAATATTGCAGCAGGCTTTGGCTTTCCTTAAGCTTGAAATTAAGTGTGTGCCCAATCTTAGCTAGATCTCAAGTAGCAGAGAGGACCCACCTTCATACATGTAGATTTTCAGGAAAAACATGGTCTTGTCTAAATCTCAAGACCAATAATGGACTTGTGTTCCTCCTGAAAACTATTACTTCAAGATTTAGTATGAAACTCTCCATTTCAGGGTCCAACTTCATACTGCAAATATCTAATCAAAACCAAACCAACAACAACAAAAAAAACCAAGAAATTAAAAAACATAAAATTTGCTTTTATTCCTCACCTTGCCTTTGAGATATACAGAAGAGATGCTAATCAAGAAAGTCACCCTTTAATGAAAAGGAGATCTACTGAGAGGTCAAGATTCAGAGAAGCCCACTGCTTCTTTTGCCAGACTTCCTAAAGTTGTCAGGCTGGCCAAGAGTGTCTCTGAAGTGAGAATTGATTCCTGTGACTCATGAGACCTCAGAAGTCCTTCTGAGCCATGGATTGCTCAGGCAGCAGGCACAGCTCCTGTGTAAGGACCCAGAGGAGGGGACAGCAATTGCTCATGAACCACTGTCAGGTGTGGCCGCTGAATAGCAGACACTGCAGAGAACGCTGACCACAATGACGAGCTAGTGCTTCGTGACATTTGCTGCATTGTACACTCTATGTGATTATTCACATTTGCCCAGAGATTTAAAAGCCAGAAATGACTAAACGGTGGCACATGACTCCTCTATTTCAAAATCTATGAACCCGGTTGTTCCAAAAGTATTTCATCAACTTCACTTTTCTTCTCTTGCATTTCTACAGAGCTGCCAGTACAGGAGGCACAGCTGGTCCCTCACGCTTCTATTTGCCTATGCTAAGGAAGTTACACTTGCTCTTTAGCACTTCTATGTACCCTAACTTTGGATTTCCAGCTGAGTTCACCCATCCTAGCAAAACCCAATATTCCATTTCTGTATATTCTTATAACCTTCTCTCTGCTGATAAAGTGCTATCTTGTACCTTTAATTTGGGAAAGAATTTTTACCAGTATTAAGATCTGTTTCCTTATTAAGATTTCTTAGGTAAAAAATATCCTAACCACACTGTTGGTTAGAAATGGAGAGACAAGACTGGTGAAATCTTGGAGCAGAAGGGAGTTTGGGAAACAGAAAGAAAGTGAGTCCTTCGATGATATTCAATAGTATTGAATCAATTTCTCTCCGTTACATTAAAAGTCATGTACCCCCCATAATAAATCTCCCAATGTCAATAATTTATATTCAATCTTATTCATATACCATTTCATTTAAATGAAGAGAATATAGCACTTCTATGCAGTAGAATGCTTTGTAATAAACATTATTGTTTGTGTAATTTAACATGAATAATATTTTTAAATATAATACTATGTACAGAAGGAGTGGACTGCTTACATAATCATAAATATGTATGCACTAAACTACTTTCTTCCAGTTTAGTTTATTTAAGCACATAATAGAAAGTAAGTTTCTTTATTGGTGGAATACTTGTATACACAAAACAAATGTAGTCATTTTTGTTTTCCTGCAGACCCAGAAAATAACTAATTGAATCTACTCACCTGTTTACTTTGGGCCCTGTTATCAATTAGCACATCATAGATATATGAGAAAAAGAATATCAGAAGACCTGAACCAACAGGAGATTGTGACTTTGCTCTAAAGTACTTAATTCATGCTTCTTGGTAGATGGGTTAAGACACAACAATTAATCCTTTCATAACAATTACCAAGCAAAGACGAGCCTGTGTCTTAATACTCTTCCATAAACGAGTGAATGGTGATTATACACAGCAGTCCTCCTTTATCTGAGGAGATACATTCCAAGACCTCCATTGGATGTCTGAAACCATGAATAGCACTGAACCCTGTGCAGTCAGCTTCTATATTCATAGTTTGCACGTCCATGGCATTAAACCAGCTGTGGATCAAAAATACTCAAAAAATAATTGCACCTGTAATGAACATGTACAGACATATTTTCTTGTTATTATTTTCTAAACAATACAGTATAACAACTATTTACATAGTATTTATACATTGCATTAGGTATATTATATGTAATGCAGAGATGATTTAAAGCATATGCAAGGATGCCTGTAGATTATATGGACTTGAGCATCTGTGGATTTTGGTATCTGAGGGAGGTCCTGGAACTAATCCTGCAAGGATACTGAGGGATGACTTGTAGATAGATTATTATTATTATTATTATTATTATTATTATTATTATTATTATTATTATTATTTTGCTATATACCTATAATAAAGCTAAATTTGTAAATTAAGCACAGCAAGAAATTAACAATAACTAATAAGAAAATAGAACAATTAAAACAGTGTACTGCAATAAAGGTAATATAAATGTGGTCTCTCTCTCACACACACGCAATATTTTATTGTACTGTACTCAACTATTTTCACACAATGGTTGACCATGGGTAACAAAACCATAGAAATCAAAACTGTGGATAAGGGGAGACTACAATATAGGTTTCCAGGATACAACTGCTCCCAGGTGTTAGGGTACCACTGAGTGACTATGTTGTGACTGATATTTGTGCAATTTGTAGAATCATAAAATGGGCCTCATGCCCAGTATTTTTGGCCCCTAAGTATCAACTTAGCTTTTTCACTGACTTCATAGCTAGGGGGTTTCAACAGCTCTAGAAATGAGAGACTAGTCCATGAGACAGACAAGGTCCCCACTCTTATAAATTTTACTCTCTAGTTAGGGGAGAAAACAATAAATACTGACAAATTTTGAAATGACTAAAGGAAATAAAAGAAAGATATTGCATGGTGATGGGTGTTCGGCAGAGGGAAAGAACAGTCTAGACTGCTGGAGAAACCTGAGGCATCCGCTTTGGGCTTGGGAGCCAACAAATGCCATTTGGATACGGTGATACTGCAGCTGAGCCCAGGTTAGCTACTTGGAGTCATAGATCATCAGCTATAAGACTATTGCAGATTAAGGGAAATTAAAGTTGGCGAGTGTAAGGAACAGAAAAAGCCTGTATGAAAAGGATGGTGGATCAGGGGAGATGTATCAAACAGGCCAGATCATAGTGGACTTTTCAAGTCCATGTAAGAAATTCAGATTTTATTTCAAGTGAAATGGGAAGGTATTGGAGGATATTTATAAATACAGGATGAAAGAACGAGAAACCATCTTCGGATATCATTCAATCAGTTAACAAGCCAAGAAAACAGCAAAGAGAAATGATGAATTCGTATAGATAAAGCTCTTACCCTCTTTTCAGTTTAACTACTCACTGTACAATATAGTGGCCTTTTTTGACGTTTTCTTCAGTGATATGTACCAAACGGTGTGAATTCCTTAATTCTGTAGTCCACAATCAACTACTATTTGTTGATGTCATTGTCATTTTAATAGCTTTATTGAAGTATAATGGATATACAGAAAACTGTATGTATTTAATATATGCAATTTGATTAGGTTGGACACGTGCATGCAACCCGTGAACCCATTACCACCATCAAGGTAAGAAACGTATCCATCGCCTCCAAAAGTTTCCTTGTGCTCCTGCGGTTTTTGCTGTTGTTTTTCTGTGCGTGTGTGTGTGTGTGTGTGTGTGTGTGTTAAAAAGACTTAACTTGAGATCTACCTTCCTAAAATTTTTTTAAGCACACTGTACAGTGTCTAGAACATATTTATCTTATACCCATTAAACAACAACTCCCACAATCAAATAATTTTTAATGGCTTCATTAAACCATATCTATTTATGTCACCCATTGAAAATGTGACTCCTAAAAGTAAATAGTAGAAAGATGATTGATAGATAAATTCACGAATCCTCCCTGACTAGCTGACTACCATTATAGAATTTCAATACTTAGAGACCTGACATAAACAGGAATAACATGAATGTCTTACTTTATAACTGTTGCTATGATAGTCTTCATAAGAAAATCATAAAAAAAAAATGCGGAAACATATAAACCAGAAACTGGAAGATGGGTTGTTTATTTCTTTTAGTTTTTTTAAAAAATGTAATTATCTATAGGATCAATAGGATTATTTCACTTCCATGAAGAATACTGCTGTTATTCTAACCCCCAAAGAACACAATATTAGTAAAACATTAAAGCCAAAATATATTCTTTATCTAAATATTATTATCACTGGTAACAATTCCTGTTTACTGTTATTCAGAAATCTGATTTTATTTTGTGGGTCTAATTTACATTCCTTTATACTTTATGTTCTTCCTTTTCCCATCTAAAGGAAGAATTGGATCGTTTACTCTAAATTTGGAAGTGGAAAATAATTTGGAAGAAAATATTTTTAAAACTTTAGGAAAATCAGTTGATATCTGTAATCATAGATATTTTCTCTGAGTTTTAAATGAAGCAGTGGAGATCTAAGTATATACATAAAAATCCAAAAATTATTACTAGAAAAACCTATCATTTCTCCCTCCTACTGTAGCAATTGCCTAAAAGTAAATATTTATTTATTCAGCATTTATTTAAAATCCACTAAAAAAAGGAACTGGGGTTTTAGAGCAAGTTTTTGGTTCATTAAGCAAACTCCCCTCTAGCCACAAAGTTCTTTGTACCTACTTAAGTACATTCCCCAAAAAGGATAAAAAATAAGTTTTGTTTTTGCAAATCCTTCCATTCAGGCAAAATTTCATGCAACTAAAATGTTAAATTTTTAATTGTGAAAAAGCATTCACGTTTCTAAAGCAGATCCTATTGCATTAAGCTTTTGGTAATTGATACAGCTTTGAGGACACTCTGTTGTGGCCCAAATGAGGATCATAGTTGCCACTTTATCAATCCCACTGCCAATGAAACCTCACATTTATGCCTTGGAATACAAACTCTCAACTCCTGACGTCTGTGGAAACCTTTAAACAGGTCAGAGAAAAATGCTTTTGGCTTCACAGATAAATTTCAAAAGCTTATGGACTGATAGGTTTGATTCTCCAGAAAGGAGAGAGAGAGAGAGAGCCTCAATCCATCTGAGTCACTTAAAAACATGAGTGTCTCATGCATATGAAAACCGGTTTTAAAACTTTTAATTACAATGAAATTTGTTTCTCTTCAAAGAGATGAACTGGACCACAGAAACTTGGGCTGCCTGAGAGCAAGCGTCCAGGAATCCTGAGACCCTCAATGAAGGAAAGCATTATCTGGCTCTTTCGTTAGAACAGTGCTTCGCAAGTTTAAAGATGCATCTTGATTACTTCAAAATCTTCAAATCAATTGCAGATTCTTATTTAGTAGGATTGGGTTGAGACCTGAGACCTGAAATTTTGTATGCTCCAAAAGTTCCCAGGAGATGCATCAAAAGTTCCCTGGTCAATGGATGGATCATACTTTAAATGGGGTAGTGGCCAAAGGAAGACATCTCTTTCAACTCCCTGAAGGTTCTTTGAAAAAAATCACCTGATAAACATCGGTTAATATGAAGAAAAGGCATAACAAATTTTATCATATCATAATTTTACGTGACACAGGAGCCTTCAGAATGAAGACCCAAAAGCACAGGGAAAATTGTCTATATTTATGCTTAGGTTCTATGAAAGCAGGCACAGACAATTAGAAATGTGTTTGGACAAGAAAAATGTGCTCTAATGCTAATAGACTCATCAGGGAAACCCAGCAAGGCCTGTCCTTTCTGATTCTTTCTGGCCTCTCTGTGTGGCATTCATTTCTGCAGAGTATGGAGCAGGACACATTCTGGAATGGGGGTTTAGAGACCTACAATGAAACAAGGTAGGTCAGAGAATTCTTCATGGCCAAGTCCAAGACATAAAGGTAGGGGGAAAGATTAGAGTGTATCTATCAGCCTTGGAGAAGAGGAATTCTAGTTTCTACAGCTTGCCTCAGGGAAGAATGAGTCTGAGAGACAGGAGGGCAGGAGAAGGTTAAAGGAAAACTTTGCTTTTTTTTTTTTTTTTTTTTTTAATTTTATTTTGTCGATATACATTGTAGCTGATTAATGCTCCCCATCACCAAAACCTCCCTCCCTTCTCCCTCCCCCCCTCCCCCCCAACAATGTCCTTTCTGTTTGCTTGTTGTATCAACTTCAAATAATTGTGGTTGTTATATCTTCTTCCCCCCCCCCCCCGGTTAGTGTGTGTATGTGTGTATGTGTGTGTGTGAATTTATATATTAATTTTTAGCTCCCACCAATAAGTGAGAACATGTGGTATTTCTCTTTCTGTGCCTGACTTGTTTCACTTAATATAATTCTCTCGAGGTCCATCCATGTTGTTGCAAATGGCAGTATTTCATTCGTTTTTATAGCTGAGTAGTATTCCATTGTGTAGATGTACCACATTTTCCGTATCCACTCATCTGATGATGGGCATTTGGGCTGGTTCCAACTCTTGGCTATTGTAAAGAGTGCTGCGATGAACATTGGGGAACAGGTATACCTTCGACTTGATGATTTCCATTCCTCTGGGTATATTCCCAACAGTGGGATGGCTGGGTCGTATGGTAGATCTATTTGCAATTGTTTAAGGAACCTCCATACCATTTTCCATAGAGGCTGCACCATTTTGCAGTCCCACCAACAATGTATGAGAGTTCCTTTTTCTCCGCAGCCTCGCCAGCATTTATCGTTCATAGTCTTTTGGATTTTAGCCATCCTAACTGGGGTTAGATGGTATCTCAATGTGGTTTTGATTTGCATTTCCCGGATGCTGAGTGATGTTGAGCATTTTTTCATATGTCTGTTGGCCATTTGGATATCTTCCTTAGAGAAATGCCTACTTAGCTCTTTTGCCCATTTTTTAATTGGGTTGCTAGTTTTCTTCTTGTAAAGTTGTTTGAGTTCCTTATATATTCTGGATATTAATCCTTTGTCAGATGTATATTTTGCAAATATTTTCTCCCACTCTGTTGGTTGTCTTTTAACTCTTTTAATTGTTTCTTTTGCTGTGCAGAAGCTTTTTAGTTTGATATAATCCCATTTGTTTATTTTTCCTTTGGTTGCCCGTGCTTTTGGGGTCGTATTCATGAAGTCTGTGCCCAGTCCTATTTCCTGAAGTGTTTCCCCTATGTTTTCTTTAAGAAGTTTTATTGTCTCAGGGTGTATATTTAAATCCTTAATCCATTTTGAGTTGATTTTAGTATACGGTGAGAGGTATGGATCTAGTTTCATTCTCCTGCATATTGATATCCAGTTATCCCAGCACCACTTGCTGAAGAGGCAGTCCCTTCCCCAGTGAATAGGCTTGGTGCCTTTGTCAAAGATCAGATGGCAGTAAGTGTGAGGGTTGATTTCTGGATTCTCTATTCTATTCCATTGGTCAGTGTGTCTGTTTTTATGCCAGTACCATACTGTTTTGGTTATTATAGCTTTGTAGTATAGCTTAAAGTCAGGTAGTGTTATGCCTCCAGCTTTATTTTTTTTGCTGAGCATTGCTTTGGCTATTCGTGGTCTTTTATTGTTCCATATAAATGTCTGAATAGTTTTTTCCATTTCTGAGAAAAATGTCTTTGGAATTTTGATGGGGATTGCATTGAATTTGTATATCACTTTGGGTAGTATGGACATTTTCACTATGTTGATTCTTCCAATCCAAGAGCATGGAATATCTTTCCATCTTCTTGTATCCTCTCTAATTTCTCTCAGCAGTGGTTTGTAGTTCTCATTATAGAGATTTTTCACCTCCTTGGTTAACTCAATTCCTAAGTATTTTATTTTTTTGGTGGCTATTGTAAATGGGCAGGCTTTCTTGATTTCTCCTTCTGCATGTTCACTATTGGAGAAAAGAAATGCTACTGATTTTTGTGTGTTGATTTTGTATCCTGCTACTGTGCTGAAATCATTTATCAATTCCAACAGTTTTTTTGTAGAGGTTTTAGGCTGTTCGATATATAGGATCATGTCATCTGCAAACAGGGACAGTTTGACTTCATCTTTTCCAATCTGGATGCCCTTTATTTCCTTCTCTTCTCTGATTGCTCTGGCTAGTACTTCCAACACTATGTTGAATAGGAGTGGTGAGAGTGGGCATCCTTGTCTAGTGCCTGTTCTTAAAGGAAAAGCTTTCAGCTTTTCCCCATTCAGGATGATATTGGCAGTGGGTTTGGCATATATGGCTTTAATTATGTTGAGATACTTTCCCTCTATACCTAACTTATAGAGGGTCTTTGTCATGAATGAGTGCTGAACTTTATCAAATGCTTTTTCAGCATCTATAGAGATGATCATATGGTCCTTGTGTTTGAGTTTATTAATATGGTGTATCACATTTATTGATTTGCGTATGTTGAACCAACCTTGCATCCCTGGGATGAATCCCACTTGATCGTGATGAATAATTTTTCGTATGTGTTGCTGTATTCTGTTTGCTAGTATTTTAGTGAGGATTTTTGCATCTATATTCATCAAGGATATCGGCCTGTAGTTTTCTTTTTTGGTTATATCTTTACCTGGTTTTGGTATCAGGATGATGTTTGCTTCATAGAATGAGTTTGGGAGATTTGCGTCCGTTTCAATCTTTTGGAATAGTTTGTAAAGAATCGGTGTCAATTCCTCTTTGAATGTTTGGTAAAATTCTGCTGTGAATCCATCTGGTCCTGGGCTTTTCTTTGTTGGGAGCCTTCTGATAACAGCTAAGACAACCAAACAACCAATAAAATGCTAAGAATAAATCAACACCTTTCAATAACAACTCTTAATGTTAAAGGCTTAAATTCCCCAATTAAAAGACACAGACTGGCTGACTGGATCAAAAAGCAGGACCCAACTATATGCTGCCTACAAGAGACCCACCTCACCCATAAAGATTCACACAGACTAAGAGTGAAAGGATGGAAAAAGATTTACCATGCAAACAGAAAAGAAAAACGAGCTGGAGTGGCTATTCTTATATCTGACAAAATAGACTTTAAACTAAAAACCATAAAAAGAGACAATGAGGGACACTACTTAATGATAAAAGGACTGATCCATCAAGAAGACATAACAATCATAAATATGTACGCACCCAATGTTGGAGCAGCCAGATTTATAAAACAAACTCTATTAGACCTAAAGAAGGAAATAGACACTAATACCATAATAGCAGGGGACCTGAACACTCCACTGTCAATATTAGACAGATCATCTAGGCAAAGAATCAGTAGAGAAACACAAGATCTAAACAAGACTCTAGACCAATTGGAATTGGCAGATATCTACAGAACATTCCACCCAACAACCTCAGAATATTCATTCTTCTCATCAGCACATGGATCATTCTCCAAGATAGATCACATATTAGGTCACAAATCAAGTCTCAATAAATTCAAAAAAATTGGAATTATCCCATGTATCTTCTCAGACCACAATGGATTAAAGCTAGAAATTAATAACAAACAAAACTCTGGAAACTATACAAACACATGGAAATTAAACAGCATTCTACTTAATGACATATGGGTCCAAGAAGAAATCAAGCAGGAAATCAAAAAGTTTATTGAAACTAATGAAAACAATGATACATCATACCAAAACCTGTGGGATACTGCAAAAGCAGTATTGAGGGGAAAATTTATTGCATTAAATGCTCACTTCAGAAGAATGGAAAGATGGCAAGTGAACAACCTAACACTTCACCTTAAAGAACTAGAAAAACAAGAACAATCCAATCCTAAAGTTAGCAGACGGAAAGAAATCATTAAGATCAGAGCAGAACTGAATGAAATTGAAAACCAAAAAACAATTCAAAAGATCAACGAATCAAAAAGTTGGTTTTTTGAAAAGATAAATAAAATTGACAAACCATTAGCATGGCTAACAAAAAAAAGAAGAGAGAAGACTCAAATAACAAAAATTAGAAATGAAAAAGGTGATATTACAACTGATTCATCTGAAATACAAGGAATCATTCGAGACTACTATAAACAACTATACGCCAACAAATTTGAAAATCTGGAGGAAATGGATAAATTTCTGGACACACACAAGCTCCCAAAACTGAACCGTGAAGACGTAGATAATTTGAACAGACCAATAACAATAAAGGAGATTAAAACTTTGCTTTTGAGGCTGCTTCTGAAGGCTTTGCTTTCAGATGTCACTTTCTCCAACACTAGTGAGGCCTTTGAAGACCAAAGTCATCTCAGTATAGAGGTATAGAGAAACACTGATTTTCAATAAAAAGTAGATTTCCTCTTTTCCTGTAGTGGGTTTATTCTAAGTCAAGAAGTTTATAGTGTCTTCTCTTTGGTAACTGACTTTTCCCTGACAACCTCTCAGACTATAAGAAGCAGGCAAGAGAAAGCCATACTTTTATTTCCAAAACCTGCAATCTTATCACAATGACCCTATCTCTTAGCTCAGACTGTTCTTCAAGTTCTCCTGTAATCTGGCTTAGTATTTACAGAGTCATGAGCTGTCAACTTACTTATGCACAAAAACAGAAAGCTAGAGCAGGGCTGGTGTTTCTTCACCTACTCAGTAAAGCACTGGACATCATAGTTGTACTTTTTCTCAATTGTAACAAAAATCCTTACTTACATGCACAACAAAATATTAATAAGGCAAACTACCACGCTGGGTAATCATTCAATGGCGGTAGAGATTTCTCTACATAACGCAACCTGCTCTTAAAACTATATGCCGAAAGTTGGTTTTAGAAAAGTGGAAAGGTTTCTCAATTTTCTATCAGATGGGCTTTTTGGGGAAATTCTATAATCGGATCCTGGAGAACGTAACTAAAAAAGAGTTTGCTTTCACTCAAAAGCCTCTCGCCTGCTCTGTTGCCTCTCACAAGGGTTCACAAAATATCCCTTTTTAATTTGCTGTGTATTTTGCTTCCAGGCATGAATTCCTATGGTGGCTTAAAAAGTCAAACCAAGTACACAATACCATCAATGGCAGTGTATTCTCTATAACAGAGCCAAGTTGTTAGAATTCTACCATAATTTGTCTGTCTCTTCCCTATTTTGCCACAGTCCTCTCCATCTCATTCACACCTCCTTCACAAAATTAGGTCATCTATAAGTTCAGCTTTTCAGTCTTGCTCCACAGAATACCAGAGTCCTCAATATTAGAATCAAATCATTTTGCTGATCCACACTCTCTTCCCATGCTGTCTAATGGCTACAAATGATCTGTCAGGGTGTCTGTCTCTGGCTGACCTGCCTCAAAAGAGTCTGATGGAATTCTGTGGGAAGGTAGTAGAGGGAGTAGAAAGGCTGATTAAGCCATCGCTTACATTGATTTAAGAGCCAGCAGCTTGAAATGATGCTTTATCAACTCTTAGATTCAAACCCTGGCTGGAAACTCAGTTATTCATCAAGAAGGATTAGAAAATGCAAAGGGTTCATAAATTTAACAGACTGAGTCTTGTTATCTCCAGAGATTTTTATGTCACTTAAAAATGATGTCTGGGGTACAATTTGCATCTAACATGGCCTTGGAAAGAGGCAAAAGGCCAGCACTTCAAACTAATGAATCCTCAGGTTACAGAGAAATGGTCCCAGCCAAGTAAAGCAAACCACATTCCACCATATTCTGATCAGACCCAGCCCGAATCAATGGCAGCCTTGCGATTGGACTTTAGCTTATTTCTTTAAAGAGAAATGCTAAGTTTTTCTCCGCACAATTTATATTCATGTTTATGGAAAAGTTAGTGTAGTGTATTGGAAACAGAAAAACAGGGTGGTGTATCAGGAAAACCTGAGTTGTAATTTCAACCAGCTCTGTAATTGTAAACAAGTCACATCCTTTCTCTGAGCTTTCATTTTGCCATTTTAAAATTTAAATATCCACCGTTCTTCCTGCAGTGTTACCATACAAAGTACTCTCCTTACTGTTACAAGGCTATAACAGTCTTTGATTTTACAAAAAAAAAAAAAAAAAAGTAATGTCTAGTGACTTTTCTAATGAATTAGAATGTTCAATCTCCTTTAATGCATGGTAGGATAATGACATTGAATGTTATTATTCTGTAAAAAAATATGTTCTTTAATGTGCTTCACGTCCTATTCATTTGCACCACATATTTTGTGACAGTTATCTCTAGTGTTACATTAAAATGTGTGCATCATCCATCCTGTGTGTGTGTGTGTGTGTGTGTGTATACGCATGTATATACACATTTTGCAGATAAACTTCTCTAAGCTGTACTTCTAAAAGAAAAAAGACATGTTCAATTCACTTGGAAGTTTTATTTGGATATGATTGTAATAGGTTCATGAAAAGTATGGGCCCCAAGGTTGTACAGACCAAATGAGCACTTCTTTTGCCTGAGGCTCCGGACAAGGGTCCACTTACTGATAAAAAATGTTGCTGCTTAGATGAATTTTCAATTTTTGCATACATAGGATAATTTAAGCAAATGTTGCATCTAGAACAAGCTAATATCCCCCTAGGGTACAATATTAACATGCACATCTTCAAGAAATAGAAGGTTGCTTCTTAAAAGTAACATTTTATGAGTCACAATATTTTTTTCTTTGTATTCTCCTATTTTTTTTTTGCATAGCACATTTTTTTATTGTTTATGAATATTCATGAGATACAAAGTTGATTGCCACTACTCATGCCCAAGATGTGATGGCCAGATCCATACTGGCAGCATGCCCATTACTACAAATTGTGATTATACCCCATGTCCCCCACCCAATTATCCCTGGCCTCCCTCCCCATCCCCCTCACCCCCACTCCACTTTGTATCCCTGGTTATTCTCTCTCCCTCTGCAAGTCCAACACACCAGTGTGGTTTTTCTTTCCTTCCTTCTTTCTCTCTCAGCTCCCACTTATCAGTGAGCACATGTGGTATTTATCCCTGTGTGCTTTGCTTATTTCATTCAACATAAGTTTCTCCAGGCTCATCCATGTTATTGCAAATGGGAGAATTTCATTCCTTTTTATGGCAGAATAGTATTCCATGGTGTATATATCCCACAGTTTCCTTATCCAATTGTCCACTGAAGGCTATTTAGGTTGGTTCTATATCTTGGCTGTTGTGAACAGAGCTGCAGTGAACATGGGAGTGCAGGTATCCCTTCGACATTATGATTTCCATTCCTCTGGGTATATACCCAGAAGAGGGATTGCTGGATCATATGGAAGATCTATCTGTAGTTGCTTGAGAAACCTCCATACTGTTTTCCATAGTGACTGTACTAAGGAGAGAAGGGAACACTCCTACACTGTGGGTGGGACTGAGTTACAATATTTTTATAAATTCCACTGACTTAATTTTCATTCAAATTCATTCTTTTTAGGGATATCAAATCTCATCACATGAAAGCCCAAAGAATTACAGAAAATGCATAGATAATGAAGATTGTCCTGTGAGGTCATTTGTATGGCAAAATCTGTTAGTAGGCATTTTCAAGTTGCAAATAAAGAATACAATCCAGGATAGAAAATGACTGCTTGAAAAAAGAGAAGGTAAATTAAAGAAGCTCAGTAATATTTTCTCCAAGTAAATAGTGATTTGAAACACATTATTGTCTTAAATAATTCATCCTTATCCAGTACCCCACACATCATAGAAACCAACATTCAGTTCATTGCTCCCTCTTACAGCCAGCATCTATGAGACCTTAAGTCAAAGTAATATATAATCACTGTGCATTTTTTCAGTCACCTTTATTTTGACCTTTTTTGCCTGACCTGACTCAAATTATCTGACCTTACCAATTTTCCAACTAAAAAGCCTAATTTTAATATGTGAAAGTTATGCCTTGCAGTTTCATTAAGTTACTCTCATCACCCATTTGCTTATTCAGTGCCTGTATTTTCTTGTACAGTGCCACATCATTGTCTGCTAAAATTTAGTTAGAACTTTGATATGTGACATTAGACAACAACACTACGTCTGAGTGACCTGTGGTCAGGGCTTTGCTGCATACTTATGGGCTGAGTTCACAAGTGGCTCAATTAGTCCAAACATGTGTTAAGGATACTACATCTCTACCTAGCAAGAAGGCTGTAGTAACTATTTTGTTAGAGAAGCAATATTCTTCTCCATGCTTTACATTTTACATAATATGCAATACTTTCGAATTGTTTCAAATGAAGATCTGACAATGTCCAGCTCAATGAACTCAGCAAGTTTGACATCCCCATACACTATACCTAAACATCATCAAATGCAAATAATTGAGTTAAGCCTAAAAGTTGTTACTGATCCGGCCTGAGGCTGTTCGTCTAAAGAAGTGCTTGACCTTATAGAGCTCAAGGCAGTGGTCTAATTCCTCTTATTATAGAACCATCTCTGGTATATAGTATGCCCCAATATCAGAGAACGTTAATCTGAGAAAGCAGACTTTGGTTTAAGGACAAGACTAAAGGAAACCTCAAAGCTGTTTTCGACTGCTACACTAACATGCCTGAGACAATGTTTTCACTTTTACTGAAAGGAAGAATAATTCTAGTGATGACAATGCAGGCCAGATAAGAAGGCAGAGTTAAAATCTCAGAGTGTCCCTTAAATTCCAAAGTGAAAACATCCACTTGGTCCACCTACCTTCCTGTTACTCTAATATGTTATTCCAAGATAAGACAATGCTCTAAGGGATAACTGTGGTTTGAGGTTTGAAAAATGTAACATTCTGCAACTCTTGTTATGCCATTTAATTTATGATAGTTTCTTTGGAAATAAAGGACTTTCAGGTCTGTGAAATGAAAATTTTGCACATTTTAGAATCTACATTTTGAAAGAACAGATGCTCATCCCAGATTTAGAATTTTCTCCTCTCTAATGATGCCCTAAACTCAACAAACACATGCAGTTGACATTTCACATCACCTGTATTGTCTTATTCTTTTCAACTAGAGAGAGTTAGTAAGCCCCTGCTCCATGGTTTACTAACACTTGTGTACAAATTTGTATCATATTGCTTATCATATTACATCGTACATATTTATTTTGCTTCTTTAATTTCACCTAGAACCACATTGACTGGACTAGGAATCTTTCAGTACATATTCACTTACGTATTCATTCTCCCAAAGATTTTTTAGGCTTCCTGTCTAAAAAATTTAGGTCTGGGAAATAAAGGTATTTAAAATATTATCAACAGGGTATCATAATACTTTGCACATTACAGCCATTTCTCAACAATCACTTAAATGAATAAGGAAGGAAAAATGTGTGAATGTATCCCTTGCCACAGTGCTGTGCGGACAGCACTTTTCCCATCATAAGCAGTATAAAACCTGGGGGATGGTAGATAATTATAAATATTACTTGAATAATGTTAAATAAATAAAGAATAAATTTTTAAGGGACATTCAGACCAAAAAACATATTCTTATCCTTAAGTAATATTTTTTTTCCTAATTTTTATTCTCTTTCCCTTTTTCTTTTTCATTCCCCTTGTAGTCTATATCATTTGTGTTGACATCATGCTTAAGACCAGCCTCATATTATCAGCAAACATTCACAGAGGGATTACCAGTTTGTCCAATTAGGGTTTTTCAAATCAAATGGATTGATGTTATTGTCCCTGTTCTACTCTGATATGAAAAGGAAGTGTCTGGTTACCATTGTAAATTCCATTGGGTATTTTTGATCGCTAACACATAACCCTGACCATTTTCTCTCTGACCATTTCTCTGCTCTAAAGCAGATCATTAAATTGCTCCCAGGCAGAAAGAACAGGACCAGAACAGCAGGGCACTTTTGTAATAAAACCTTGTAAATTGAAAGCCCTGGATACCTTTCCCACTGTGAGAACCTGCTGAGACTGGTTCCTTTTAACATTGCATTAATAGGCCCTTCAGACCCAGTTAATTAAAGACAGTATATCTAGACAGACTTTCATTGCTTAGAAGGATCATGTGCATAGCAACTCTTAGAGCAACCAGTTCTTATCTTTAAGGTATTTTTTACTCCATTGAAACTTACGTCGGTGTTGGTCACCATGTATTTTGGTTTGTTCCCACATCTTTTGAAACTCCTTTTCCATTTTACGTATAGGACCATGGTCCTGGAACTGCCTGTATTAAAAATTCAGTCATGCACATGAATTTATACATTTTTTTTTTTTCCATAACAAATTCAGTTGTGAGGGCCATCTAGCTGTGATTAACCATGTCCATTTGTTAAATCCCTGCTGGTTAAAGGAAAGGCTTATAATTGCAAATATCATGGTCATACAGTTACAAACTGGGGACCTGCTGGGAAACCAGACCTTAATGTAGAGGTGTCATTAAAACCTCCAAGTCAGTCAACGTAGTTAATCACTCAATTAGACTCTCATAATCATCTGCCCCGCATCAAAAGGGCTTCCTGCAGTCAAGGAGGGATTGTAACCAGTCACTTTGACAGGTGATCCCCTCCTCAAATACAATGGCTACAATAGGCCTTGGAGGAGTTATCAGCATGACGTGGCCTCTATCTAAGCCGGAGCAGATGCCCACGGGAGTTTAGACAGCCCGAACTGAGGAGATCAAAGGCAGGGAAACAGCTGATCCCAGACTGGCTGGTGTCAGCCTGGTGTTTCCTCTGTCAAAGGCAGATGGAGAACTAACTTATTGATTGCTGGCCTTGGGGTTCAGCCTGGAATTAAAGGCATGGCCTAGGGAAGTGTTCAGAAGGAATGCATGGCTTTGGAGAGGATGTCAGCACAGACATTAAAAATCTGCTAGCCCTAACTTCAGAAAAAGCCTTCTTGAGGATATCGGGACTGAAATTGTCATTTTTCCACCACACAAAGGCATGCAAAGAAGATAAAATCAACAGTTGGTACAGTTTAAGGCAGGCTCTGAACCTGTGAAATATTTTTCAAATGCAGAGGTGGTCTTCTTGAAGTGGAATAGTTTACTGGGAACCCAGTGAGTAACTGAGTATTCCATGTGCCAATTAACATAAGCAATAGAATGAGGTTGAATATGTAACCAGCAACATTCTCCAAAATATGTGAGGCATATTGAAGTAGGGTGCATATTGTCCTGATGTAACATTCTGACCTTTTCCCTAAATTGTCAAAGACACCAAAATTAATAACAGTGCAAGGAGAATGCAATGCCTTTAAAGGGAAACAACAGGATTTCTGGATATTCAGAATAAAATTTGTTAAGTTGGTCTTTACTCATTATTAAATTTTAGTAAGTCAAGTAAAAATCATCACCTCTTGATACTGCCTTCAAAACAATTTTCTCTTGAAAGGCTTTCAATACTGATTTCTCCATTCAAAAATGTGGTCTCTACATGTGCCACATATCAAATCCCTGTGGTAAAAATATCACATTACATAGTCATCAATGAATTTTATAATTTAACCTATTTAACAGAAGACTAGAGAAACATTGTCTCTGCTTTTTACAGTGAGTTCCTTTCCCTCAGAATTTAATTCTATAATGTACTATGTTGATAAACAGGCTTGATTGATTTTATTTTATTTATCCTTCTTTAAGATGCTGGGTTTTTGTTTTGTTTTTTTTTAGTGTTGTGTTGTCTTTTTGTAACACTTTGAAGATTTTCAAGCTAAAAAGGTCTTTAAAAATATCTGTCAAACCAAGCTCTCAAGATTTTTTTTTACTATTATTTTGCAAAATAATGTTTAACAGTTCTATTGTCAATAAATTTGGGAAAGGCTAATTTGTTTTTAATAAACCTTCAATTTACAATACTTTTAGATTTACAGAAAAATTGTGAAAATAGCAAAGTCCCCTCACACCCCACACGCTGTTTCTCCTCTTATTAACATCTTACATTAGCATGGCATATTTATCACAATTAATGAACCAATATTGATACATTATTATTAAAGTACATTATTCAGATTTCCTCAATTTTTACTAAAATCCTTCTTTCTGTTCCAGGAGTCTATACAATATGCCACAGTACATTTAGTTGTTATATCTTTTTAGGCTCCTCTTGGCTGTAGAAGTTTCTCAGACTTTCCTTGTTTTTGGTGACCTTGAAAGTTTTGAGGAGTACAGACCAGTATTTTGTAGAATGCTCCTTAATTGGTGTTTGTCTGAATTTTTTTGTTTTTATTTTTACTTTTTGTTTTGTTTTTTAATTACTTGATGGGGTAATGGGCTTTTGGAAGGAAGACCACCACAGAGGTAAAGTGTCATTCGCATCCAATCACATCAAGGGCACCTTCTGTCGAAGTAACTTATCACTACTGATGTTAGCTTTGTTCATCTGGATCAGGTAGTGTTTGACAGGTTTCTCCATCGTAAAGTTCCTTGTTTTTCCCTTTTTGTATACTGTACTCTTTAGAAGGAAGTCAGTATGGACAGACTAAACATAAAGAGTGACGAATTTTTCTCCACCTCCTTGAAAGCAGAGTATCTACATAAATTATTTGGAATTCTTCTGCATGAGAGATTTGGCTATTGTCCTGCATTTATTTATTCATTAAATAGTTTATTTATAACCATATGCAGTTAGGAGTTTTTCTTTTATGCTTTGTGATATAATCCAACACTGTCAATTAGTATGTAGATCTTATGTGAAGTTCCTTTTGCCTTTAATCTTACAGGTACAGCTCATTTTCAGAGTTACTTAGACCAGCACTTTTTCTCTCCACCTCCTTCAGTAAGGTTGTTTCACACATTTGACAGGCAGTTAGGTTACATCCTGGGGTCCACTAGCCTCCCGAATGATTTCTTTAAGTATCATAATTTGTGTTGAAAATATCTGTGGTTTTTGAAAAATTTTAGTGTCATACGTCCACTATTAACAGTATTATACAGAGGAGTTTCCTTGACCTAAAAAATATTTCCGGGCTTCACAACCCACCCCGACCTTGGCAACCACTTACCTGTTTATTTTCTCTGTAGTTTTGTCGTTTCCAAAAAATAGAATTGAAAATACACAATGTGTAGCTCTTACAGACTGGCTTTTTTCACTTAGCAAGATGTATTTAAAAGTCATCTGTTTCTTTGTGAGGTTTGATAACCTATTCTTTTTCGTTGCTAAATAGTTTTCCATATTATGGACGTACAAATTGGTTTATCCATACACTTATTGAAGAGCTTCTTGGATATTTTCGCTTTTTGACAATTATGAATAAACATGCTTGTGCCTGTTTCATGTGGATCAAGGTTTTAAATAAGTTGGCTAATTTTACCTAGGAGCATGATTGCAGAATCATAGGTTAACACTATGTTTAGCTTCGTAACGAATCAAAAAATTGTTTTCCAAAATAGCTGTACCCTTTTGCATCCTATCCAGCAGTAACTGAGAGCTTCTGTTGCTCCACATCCTTGCCAGAAATTTCTGCCCTTTGGGGATTTTAGCCATTTTACTTTGTTTGTAGTGCTATCTCCTTGTTACTTTAATTTGCATTTTCCTAATGAGAAATGATGCTGAGTATTTTTTTTATATATAATTGTTTGCCCTCTGTATATCTCTTGGGTAAGGTGTCTTATTCAGATCTTTTCTAATTAATTTTCTTGTTTTATTATTGCTGAACTTAAGTGTTCTTTGTATATTATGGATGCACTCCCTTTATCAGGTATGTGTTTTACAAATATAAGCCTCTCTGTGGCATTGTATTTCACAATACAATGTATTGTATTTCACAGAGAAAATTTTAATTTTAATGAAGTTTAAGTTGTCATTATTTCATTGTGCTTTGGTGTTGTTTATAATATGAGAAATCTTTATTCTAAACCCATTATGCCATTTAGTAAAAGTTTCATTCTAATGCAATTTTGTCAGATTGAAATCAATTGAATTATGTCCTTTTGCTTTTTCTTATAACCACAGAGACATACTACCTTCTTTTCTGATGAACTTTTCATTGTTAGGGTTACTAAAATTACTTTTATATATTCACTATGCCATTGTTCCTTCTTAAGTGGTGAAATGAAGTATTTTTTTCATTGATTTAATATCTTTGAACAATAACATTGAATTTGCTTTGGGAAAAAAAGGCTAAGAATAAGAACAAAACACAAAAGCCCCATAATTAAGAAACCTGTGCTCTAGTTAGAGAGACAAAATAAATCAGATATTAATCAAAGAATAGTTTATGATGATATGTTAAATAATTTATAATTGATAATTAAAGACTGTAAAGATGATGTGTTAAATAATCAATAATTAATAATTAAAGACTATAAAGTGTTGCAAGAATTTAAAAATGTTATTTAACCAAGGTATTCTTTCTTTAAGATATCTACATGAATAAAGCAAAGCAGAGCTGCTTTGGTTGTAGGGAAGGGTGGGGAATTAGCAACCTCCAAACTCATCTTTACTGTTTTACTTCACCTCTTTTCTGCCAATTGTGGCCCAAATGGGGGTTCTCAGGAAGCCAGAAGTCTTGGAAGAACTAATTTCCAAAATTCCTGTCATCTGTAAGATTAGGGAAGAGGACATCCATGCTGACTAAATTGTGTTGGAAAGGCCCTATTGGAGGAGTTGGAATTTGTATTTTACCTTAAGTTTGAATAGGATTTGGCTAGCTGAGAGATGGATATGGACATACTTAGGAAAGAAAATGACAGTATTAGCCAAAGCAGGAAGGATTAATTTAGCAAGACACAGTACAAATATAAAAAATGATGTAAGACGTCTGGTTAAATAAGTTTTATGTAGCAACTACTGGGAATGTTCAGAATTAAATTCTGGAGATATTCAAATGTAATCAGTGTAAAATCATACGAATTCTTAAATGACCAAATAAAATTCATATATGAGGTTGGTTAACCTAGTAGTGATGTGAAGTATCTATTACAAAGACGAGAGGCTCAAACTCGAATCCTCAGAAGGTATTGTGGATATGTGTTGAGCTCTTGTCCAGGCTCCTCTCTTTGGCTTTTGATTGTCCAGCACGTCATGTAGTCCTGGGATCACTTCAATTTTGTGCCATTTGACACTGCTCTGTGGCTGCACATCTCCTCCTGCCCATGCTGTATTCAGAGTTGAGCTCAGTCTCTCTGCCCTACTGCAAGACTCTGTTGTAGTGGCCCCATGCCTATTGCAATGGTCCTGAACAAAGTCTTCCTTATCGTGCTTTAACAAGTATCATTGAATATTTTTTTCTTTAACACATTTTCCCAAGGTCTAAATGAGACCCAAACTTATGTATCAGGAAGCATCATTTCTTCAACCAGAGTAATTTTAATCAGGTTATGGACACATGCCCTAAGTTGTTTTCCCCTGAAAACATTCTCCATTAGAGACAACAGTCTTACCTCTGACAGTGCTGGAAGAATGGGAAGACAAACAGTTGGCCAGACAGGATGAAGACAAACAGGTGTAATTAGAGAGAATAAGGTTAAGCCCTGAACCTATTCTCCAGGTGGAATGAAAAAAGGCAAGGGGTAAGCAACCCCTTAATGATATAGTTTGCATGTTAAGATCAAGGTGCCTAAAGCTGTTCCTTACTAATACTCCCCAAAAGGTTATTTTCAATTTTTCTTTCTTTAACTAGTTTAATTTGGGTTCTGTCACCTGCAGTTGGTGGCTGGTTTTAGGACGGCAGACTCAAAAATGACAGCAGCAACATAATAGCTATTTACTTAGCATCTACTCTGATAGTTACTATAGTAGGAACTTTGCATACATAATTTTATTGAAATGTTATAACATCCATCATAAAAACTAAATGAGATATAAATTGTTTTCTTCATTTGTGAAAAGAGGACAGCAAAATTAAGGGAGCTTAAGTAATTCATCTATAGCTGCACAGTTAGTACATAGAAAATCAAGGATATTAACTCATATCCGAGTATAACCAAAATCCATGAGTTTTTAGGTTTGTTGTTTTGCCTCTGGAAAGCAGAAAGGAAAGATGATCTACGAGACATTGTAAAGAAAAATAAATAAACAAGTGATGGGTCCTGATAATTGGTGAATATGAAGAGTGAAAAAAAAAGTTTAGGAATCAAGAAAAAGTTAAATTTAAAACTAGGATATTCATAAAAATTTGAAAATAGAGTTGCTTATTAGAGAATAGGATACAATAAATCCACTTTGGAGTATGTTGAGTTTCAAGCCTGAGCAGGACATTTAAATGGATATATTCAAATGAACTGGAAAGCTAGAAGGATAGCAGACAATCATAGCCTTGGTCTTGGGAAACCAAACTCCTGATGTACCGATCCCTTATTACTGGAGCTAATGAAGAGACTGTCTTTGCCCTTCAGGAGAAATTGGGGCAACTGGTAGCTATTTCTCTGATTGAATTCAGAATGTCACTCTGCAATTAAAGGTGAGGCCAACCCACAAACCGGCTGAAAGAGTGTGACGGTGTAGGGGAATTGTAGTAAATTGTAGGGGAATTGTAGAAAAATATAACTTTAATATACACAGTTTTGTAACAAATGCTTGCTAAAAACATTTTAAGTAAAGCAGCTTCTAAGGGGCCGTACAAAGGTCAGGCGGGCCCGAGCACACTAAACATTCCAGGGAGGGGATGACCCCCACCCGGTTCTAGGAACTGACTAGTTCCTAATCTAAAAGCCACCTGGCCAGACCCCGGGGAAGATAAACGATTGAGAAATGCACTGTTCCTTATCGGGAACAGCTAAAGCCCACCTGTAAATCTAAAGGTGCCACAAATCTATCAGGGTGTCAGCCTGCTAAAGTCTACCCATAAATCTAAAGGCACCACAGATAACCAACAACTCATCCTGTCACAAAGATCTGTTCAGAAAAACTGTATAAAAAGTGCTTGTGCTGTAAACTCAGGGTCGCTTCTGTCCAGGAGACTAAGTGACCCCAGCATGCTGGAATAAAACTCCTCTTGCCTAATTGCAACGGTCACTGTCTCATGGTCTTTGTGAAGTGAGCCATCCTGGAGTGTGTGTGAGATTTGTGCGTGGAGCATGGGTCTTACAATGGTTGTCATAAATGCTCCATTAAAAAAATTAAGTCTTGTGTTGCAATGCTTATAAAATTGCTGCAGAAACTATTTTGATGTGAAAACCAACTGAAAAGTACAGGCAAATTTTAATATAGTATTTTAATCCATTCAATATTTTTTTTCCTTTCCATTATCTCAAGGAACGCCTTATTCTATAGGTATTTTCCCATAGCTAATGAGGTTTCTTAGCACAATAATCTTAAGAGAAATATTAGTAATTTGTAATTAAGAGTTTTGTAAAATATTTTTTCTCAAGGTTTTCCAACTTCTGAGCTTAGAATAAGAAGAAATAAATGTTACTATCAAGTGAATCTATTCAATTATTTATATTATATTATTTATATATTATTATATTATATTATTTAATAATATAAATATTTATTTACTCATTCTTATTCCCACTTTATGTATTTTGTGCTTAATATTAAAAAAGTAATTAACTGATATATAATAATTTATAAAGAATTTTTAATTTAAAAATATATTATATAATAATATAAGGATTTAATTAACACATTTTGCTTTCAAATAAGAGAAACAAACAGGTATTCATTCACATCAGTTTCTTATCTCAATTGGAACTGAATCCATTCCAATCATTTAAAGCAATGAAGTTATCAATACATAGGAAAATTGTCTTTATTCCCATAGTCTCAATTCATCACAATTACAATAAAAGGACATTTATAGTAGATACTCAAAATCCCAGGTTATCTCTCCTTCATGGTATTTGAGGCAGTTTATTTATGCTTCATGCACTGAAATCACTAACGATAAAATTTTCTTTGCTTTTTTTCCTTTTCTCTTTCCTTTTCTTTTTAGCATAGAAAGATATGCTGCATTGTAGTTGAATACTATGAATTATAAAGGATATGAATTTGTAAAGGTTTTCCTCCCTCTCCCACAAAACTTCAACTTTCCTTTGGAATAAATAAGCAGGCTCTATATCTTCTGTTTCATGACATTTGAATAGATTTTAATCATGTTAATCTATTTAAATATATACAACTGGCATTTTAACTGTTCAATAGAAATGATTTCCAGTCACTAATTCACCTTTAAAATGCTTAGCTGCCTCTGATCATTTGGTCTTCTTTAGTTCCTTCTAAAGTGACTTGTTTTGAAAACATCTTTAATAAAATTTTTATGCTCATCTCTCTCCATCTATTCAAAACAAAAGAAAATAGAACAATATCTTATAAGGTTGGGAGGTCTAAATAATATAAGAAAAACATCTAGTATATACCCTAGAACCTAATATGCAATCATTAAATGGTGTTTTCAATAACAATAATAATTACTAGTAACAAGTAAACTATAAAAATTGAATAAAATGCCTGCACAATGTCTGTGTGTTTATTTGGTCCTGGAAGGCATACATCGATATAATACTATACAAAGGCCCAGGAGGGTCTGTATAACAGCACATGGAGCCTGGCTAATGGTTAAGATCAAAGGTTTCAGATCTCAGCTGCTATGATCTAAATCCTATTTCTTCTACTTACTTAGTCAGGTGACAGCAGGCAAATTAATCTTGCTGTGCCTCATTTTCCTCATCTGTAAAATGGGCTGTAATAGTACTATCTCCCTTAGGGGATTGTTAGAGGACTAGTTAATACATATAAAACACTTAGCAAAATAGCTAGAAGAGAATAAGTGCTTTATAACTATTTACTAGGGGTTTTATATTACTGTGGCATTCTAAAAACATAAAGACACCTTCCTATAATCATCATGTGCTAGTAGCTTATGACTTCAGAATATATGTACCCTTTGCCTTTAAAAATCTTAAGATACTCTGATAGAGTTTGCTGCTAGCCATTATTTTTCTTCTCTCCCATTAACAGTAAGAAATACCAGGTGAATGTAGAGGCCATGGGGATTCAGCAGGAACACTGAGCTTATTTGGAGCCAGGACTCCCCGCTGGAGAGCATAGGAGAGGCCCAGATGGGGGCAGCTGTCCGAGGCAGTGATGTATGACAAATGACTTGTTGCCGCAATGGATCATCAGAGCCCAGCTACACTGGTGACATGTCACAGTCATACATCATCAGAGCAGTGCCCGGCAGGAGCAGCAGCCTGGAAACCACCCTGTCCCATAAATTTTAATACAACCAAATAAAAGCAGTAATTTTCTTTTCTTTTAAATTAGAGATTGACACTCAGGAAAGAAGGGACAGAGGAGTCTTTTATATGGCCCAATTGCTTTCCAAAGACCCCAAAGGCATTGAAGTCTTTTATTGATAGACACTATCATCATTGATCCACAACGATTGAAGGAAATCTAGATACCTTGGTTTCACTCCACCAGATTGTCCCAACATATGACCTCCTGGCACAGTCTGCCCTGAGAGGTAGAGATATCCTGTATTAATCAATGGAAAATTCTCAGAGGAGGCAGGTTGCTGTGTTATTGATCACTTGTCTATAATCAGCTGGTAAGAGTACGTTAAAATTTTCTGTAATTTGTTAAGAATGCTCAGCAGTTTATATCTTGATGGAAGTGGGTTTAGCTAGTCCAATGAACAGATTTAATGAGTTTTTATCAGAATGGCAAATTCCTTACTAGGTTTTGGGATATGACCACACGCAAAGAATTCTAGTAGCTTGCATTCCAGCTGAGTTTAAGAGGTGATATTAAAAATGAACCCAGAATGAGAAAGATAATTGATGCTATTAATAAGTATTATAAAGAAGAAAAAATAAAATAATGGGATAAAGATCAAGTGTCCATTTTACCTGAGGTGGTCAGGAAAGGCATCGCTAAGGAGGTTATTTATGATTCGGGACCTTTGTAATGAGAAGCATGCAGCCAAGGATTTCAGAGAATAAACTGTCCCAAGCAGAGAAATGTCAAATGCAAAGTCCTAAGACAATAATGAGCATGTCAAATTTAAGACAGAAGGAATTCACTATAGCATATGCTTAAGGAACACGGGAATATTTAAAATAGTAAAGGTCAGAAAGGTAGGTAAGTTTCACTTCATATAGTCTTGTAATCTATGCTGAGAAGTTTGAATAATCTGGTTGCAAACAATTAAAAGGTTTTATGCAGAGGAGGTATGTAAGAAGACATACAATTTAGAAAAAAATTGTTCTTGCTGCTATGTAGAGAGAACGGTGAGGTTGGTAACATTAAGGGGTAGGAGAATGTAAGACCAGTTGGAGAGACTAGTTACAAAGCTTATCAGAATAATCCAGGCAAGAAATGACTCTGACCTCATACTACAATTTTAGCAGTGCAACAGTAAGAAGCTATTGGATTCACAAAATATTTCGGAGGCAGAGCCAATATGACTTATTCTTGGAGCAGACGTTTTGCATGAAGAAGGGAGCAGAATCAGGGGAAAGTCTTAGACTCTATTTCTAAATGACAAAGTGGTGGTGACATTGTTTACCAAAATGTCAAACTTTGGAAGAAGTTTGTGGGTAAAAATCAATATTTTTGATTTCATTCATTTTCTGTTAAGATGGCAATTCAGTATTTCAGTGGAGCTCTCCAATAGGCAGTCAGATATAGGATTCTTGAACTTAATAAAAATTTGACACTCTTTAGGGTATAGGTAGTATTTAAAACCATGGGAATGAATAAAACATCCTGAGGATTAGGTAAAGCCCCAAAGAGAGGAAGGCTCAGGATGGAGAACTAGGACATTCTAATATTTTGAGGTCCAGTAAGGGAGAAAAAGCCAAAAGAGAGAGAGAGAGAGAGAGGAAGAAAAGGCAGTAAGATATGAAAAGGCAGAAAATCAAACCACATGGGTGTAGGTATGGGAAAAAACCTGGAGAACAAGGAATTTAAAGAAGGAGAGATTGGTTTGCTGTATCAACAGATGATGAAAGGTGGTTTAAAATGAACACCAAGAATTTAGCACCATCTTTCAAAAAATTAATGTTAGTAATATTAATACGAGAAATTTCTATGGAGCAAGGGGGGATGAAAGTCCAGTTGGAATGATCTGAGCACAGAATGGCAGCTGAGAAAGTAGGAAGACTGTAGACAAATAACTTGATTGCTGTTAACAAAGGGAACGGAGAAATGGAACATTCACTGAAAGTGGATGTAGGGTCCAGGGAATTTCTTTTAAAGAAGGGTGATCTGAAGACACATTTGAATCTTAATGGGAATGAATGGGATATTAGATTGAGAGAAGCAGGTGAAACAGAACAGAAAGGAGAAAATTCTAGACGTGAAGTTTAAGAAGGTATGGGGGAATGTGGTAGATGTCAGTAATTTGGTAGATGTTGTTGTAGTAAAATAAGGCAGAATATTCAAAGAATATACAAATGGCCTTAAGTAAGAGCAAGGAAGGGTTATATGTTTTAAAGAGTGAAAAGTCACATGGCGTACAGATGCCAGGAATTTGGTAGATGTGGTTGTAGCAAGATAAGGCAGTTCTTACTGGATAGGGTCTAATTTCTTTATGAAGTTTTCACTTGAAAACGAGGAGTGAGGGTATTTAAGATTTCAGGAGAGATGTTATCTTTGAGAGGGTAAGAATGATTGTACTATAATGCTAAAATTGTCTGGAAATGTTGGGGGCTTATCCAGCATTTGTGATCATGAATTTGTCATGTGTGTTACTTCAAGGAGTATTGAGATCCTCAGATCCAGGCACTGAGTAAGTGGTTGATTAGGTTACTAGGACTGGGTATTGCCAACATATCTGACTAAGGCACAGTGGGACATAAGAATTAAAGTGTATGGTTATAGTACTAGACCATGGGGTACAGATTAGTTAAGAAGGAAATGAAGACCTGGATGCAAAGTGATTTTTATGGATAATAAAAATATAGTGGTTTTGATAGATTGAAAGTATTGATGAATCAGTCAATTCTTGTAGTGGGAGAACCAGAGTGTTAGGTCAGGGAGACAAAGAGAATGAAAGACTCCAAGCCAGACGTTATTAAGCAAGGGAGTTTACTCCAGTGAACCTAGAGGGGAAACTGAAAGATCAGTGTTCCACCCTTGTACAGACTAGCATAGGCTTTATAGGGTTTGTCTGGGAGGGGATTGGGCAACTATTCTGAGCACTCAGCATTCTGTAACAGCTTTGTGGTTTTTTGTTTGTTTGTTTCGTACAAGATGTTTTTATAGGAATGCACCAGCCTGAGAGAAAGGGAGGTGGTAGGAGGACAGGATGAGTTGCACCAGACATTCTTATCAGAACATACCTGCCTTGAGGGAAAGGTGGGGGGTGGAGGGCAGGTTGAGGGAGCAGCAGTGTTCTTATGTTAAGCTGATTGTGAGGCCTAATACAGAGCAAGTGAAATGGAAATCTGGCTGTTGATATACAGTCCAAAACAGCAGTGTTTGAAATTAAGATTTTAAAATTGCTATAGTTATTGGTGATGACAAAGTCTTGAGTGTGACCACCACATAGGTCAATGATCATGTAAGTGAGGTCAGTGAAGAAACACTACAATCCAAAAGCATGAAGGAACTGATCAGCTGTTAATAGTCCATCCACGAGTGAATATCAAACTTGCAAGAGTGGTAAAAAAAAAAAAACAAAAAAAAACACAGAAGTAAAAGACAGTAACTCAGGTGCAAAAGATCCACTCACCAAGCTGTCTATCCTTCTGGATCCAGTGCTCCCCACATCCAAAACTGGACGACTCCATAAGGGTATCTGTTCAAACTCATGCTTGGAGAGAGGACCAGAAAATGCCCTGAAGGGGAAAATAAGGACTAGGGCTCAGGTGGTTTCCAATCTTGGGTATCTTGGATGACACTTCTAAATCATGCCAAAGTATGGAGAACCTGAGGCTTAGGGACTATGGTAGAGGCTCCATTTTTCTTGGTCTCAGGGTAGTACTGACAGTATATAAAATGAGATCATAAAATAGAATTACCAGTATCATTTTTTTGTTTGTTTCATTTGTTATAAAAATGGTACATGATTTATTATTTTAAAAATACTATTACTTGAATGATTTTTGGTCTGTTTGTTTCTCCCCTGTCTGATCTGAACTAAATATATCTGAGATACAATTCTTTTTTGCTAAGGAACATCTGTGAATTTTTCCTTCAAATAGAGGAAAATATCTATGTGCCTCAAATATGCTTTATACCTTATCTCTGCATAATTCTTTCTATTATAAACAATATTTTCCTAATTTATTTCTATGTAAAAATAAGTAACAATAGAATCAGTGTCGTTAAATAATTTCTTTAAATGATTTCAGAAAGCAGCACTAAGATAAATGCTCTAAGAACCTGAAATGTGGGTGGGTCTGTTGTTTGGTTTACAGGAATACCTCTCTTCCAAGTTGTGTAGGAGATACTGATTTAACATGAGAGAGTGAGACAAAGAGAAACACAGAGAGAGACATAGAGACAAAGACAGACAGAAATCAGGATATAGTTATCATTGGAAAAATACATATAAAATATTGGAAGAAATCCCATGCTATGGATGTTATCCCAACCATCTCTTGGCTAATGTGAAAAATGTAAATACATCCAACTAACTGGCTGGAAAAATGCTCTCTGGGGCCATTTTTTTTTTTTTCTTTTTTTTTTTTTTTTTTCTGAGGCAGTACCTGTGTGGTTTCATTGAAGAGTTTCTTTAGCAGACGATGTTGGAAATTCAGGGAAAAGGTGCCAAGGATTTCTTAGAAATGTATTTCATGGTACAGTATCAAGGGGCAACATTTATTTTGGATATGTTTCCATGGGAGATTTGACATGCTAAGGAGTCATTTTGTTGTTTTCCCATATAATGTTAATGGTTCTAAATTAATTATAACCCAAAAGTTAAACGGAAATGTCTTAGTGTTTCTCTTTTTCTTTTCAAAATTCTAGGGGGACTTGGCTCAGAACAAACTCTTACTTGCTTCCTATCAAAGGATCCAGTGTGTGTTAATTCTGTTACTCACCCTAATGTGGATTTTTTTCTTTCCATTTTTCTGCTCAATCTCTCCTAAAGAAATATGCACAAAGAAAATGAACTGGGTTAAAAAAAATCCACAAATTAATCTGCAAAAGATGCTTTAGTATTCAGAGAATTACACCAGTATTTGAGGGGAAAGTAGTCTATCCACCTTGAAACTTCTCACAAGAAAATTAAAACATCAAAGTCCTCTCTATTATGTAAAGTGTCTTTAGCACAGAATGAAAGGAAGGGGTGTGTTATCTTCTTTATTACCACCTATTACAACTTGTATACACTCATTTATGTCCCAAAGAGAGTTATGACACCACCTTGACATTTCACAGGTAGGAAAAAGGGGGAGAGAGGGAGGGATGCCTCAGTAAACTTTAAAGAGAACATAATTCTCAAATTGTTTCCATTTGTTTTTTGGAGGTTTTTATTTTAATATGATGGTGGTGACGTGATGTGGATTTTTTCAGTTCTTAAAACAATCTGATGATTTGCATAATCAAGTTCAACAAGGAAAAGTCTCCTTTCTTATTTTGCCTTCATGCTTAGCTCTTCTTTTCTTATTTCTGTAAAAGGATTAATTTATATCAGTTCTGAGAGCAATTGTTCCAATCCAGCAACCTGAAGAAAAGCAGTCTTTTGCAAATTTTGCTCCCTCACACTTTCCCTAGGGCCAAAGCTACTTATTTTGGCCCTTGAAAATTTTTCTCCTTGCTACTCTAACCTTAAATAAATGTCTCGTTTGTTTACACAAAGTGCATAATTAGCTGAACCAACGAAAAAGTTAATGTGAATTTAAAAGCAAAATGCCCATGGATAATCTTCAATTCCGATAATTTGATTTCTTACAGATAAATAAGAATTCTTTCATAATTCTTAATTAAGAAGTAGGTCATGCATCTTGTACACAGTAGTCTTCAAAACAAAAGGGACAACATCTAGGGAATGGCAACATCTAGGGAATGTCCAGAAAAATAAGAGAGATTGAGTAATTTCCATGTGAGGAGAGACAAGCGATTAGGTGTATTTAGTCTAGAAAGCAGAAAAGACTGGGGAGCAGTAATTGATTATTAACTCAATAATCCTAAAAATGTTTGGAAATGAGAACTTTTCTCAGTCTTTGGACAATTATTAAATACATCCTAACTATTGATTCTCTTAGAAAAGATTGCCTCATAGAGTACAACTGTGAATTATTTATCTATTTAACCTAAGGTCTAGCCCAGTGCAGTATATCTGTAATAATTATTGGGAATTTAGATCAAATTGAATGAATTAACTATTTATTAGACTATATGATGTCTCCAGGCATATTCTTGAAATTTGAGACTTGCCAATGGACAGAAAAAAACCTCAGAAAATATATTCATAATATTTCTCTGTAGTTTTACACTTAACTCTAATAATGACATTTATTAAATATTTTATTCTACATTTATCCTATTACATACCTTATCCTCTGACTCTTTATCAATTAAAGGAAAATATAAGACATAAGAAAATTTATACCCATTTAATCATGAGAAAACAGAAGCTCTGAGAGGTTAAAAAATTCATGTAGTCTCACATAGCTGGGATTTAAATCCAGTCTGTCAACTTCCAAAGGCTGGACATTTTCCTTTGTGTTGTACCATGTGTACATCGATCTTTCTAATTACTTGGATAAGAATGCCTAGACCTCTTCTATATTCTACCATGTTAGTTTGAAATGTGAAATGTTTTTTGGCATGAGGCTTTGATCTTAGATATCTTCAGTAACCATAATTACGATTTTGATAGTTTTATCACTTCTATTATTTTAATATCCTATTTTGTGAATTATTCAATTTAATCTAAATGTGGTGAAAATGACAGTTCACAATGTATATTAAATAAATGGCAGTTTGTCAACAGAGATGAAAGAGTTCATTATTCTTTTCCATAGCTGGAAAGAAGTCCTCAAGTCCTAGAATTCCAGAGGTCACTCCAAGTCCAGACACAGAGATAGATATTTACAGATTGTACCTATCTCGTGTACAGGATTCTCCAGTATTTTTTTTTTCCAAAGAATATCCCTCACCTTTATTACATGTTCCCCCAACAACAGTAACAGTCCCTTTGTAATAACTCTTCACTCTGTTGCCTGTGAGCTCATCAGTTTCCTGCTGCAATGAGAACAAATAGAGTTAAACTTATTTTCCCATTGCAGGAATTAGAAAAAGGAGACTGCATGAGTGTAAACGGCTAGCCCCAGTCCCTGAGAAGCTGTGTACAATGGTGCTATCTCCAGAGATCATGTAAGGCCAGCCATGAAAAAACTAAGGGCAGGTAGGGCAGTAGAAAAGCAGAAATAAGAATTAGAATGACTTCTCTTTGATTTGCGGCCTTGTTCTATGTCATCACAAATATTTGTTCCAACGCTTGGTGGCTACCAGAATACTAAACTAGATCTTTTTTACTTTGGTGCCCTGGCAATCTCTATGACTGACTTTTTTGTTTTTCCAATAAATGATCAATATTTAAGACTGGTTTAGGACTGTGCTTTAAGAGACCTCCCTTTGGGCCTCCGTTCCCAGCTCTACATGCACACTGATTTAGTTCAGACACCTCAGTGGATTGCCTGCCTAAGACCAAATACACAGCTGGCTGCTGCCCCAACAGTAAACTCTTCCTGCATCAAATCCTACTTGTGAGCCTGTAATCTCAGAGAAAGCTTTTCTTCACCTGAGTGTAATGTGTTTGCTAATATGAGGCCATGCAGTGCCTGTCATTATCATACTAACCCAAGGTGAATATTATAATTTCATATTCTCTATTCTAGAGCTATAAAATACAAGAATTATACAACAGCTTCATTCACTTTGGTTCACTGTCGACAGTGACCAAATTATATGGTTAGAAAACAGAGGATTGAATCAGGAAAATAGCCTTTTTCCCCCCTTTATGTTGATGTTTTACTTTTTTACATGCATTTGTCTTAATTCTGCCTGAAACTATAGCTTGTACCATAATGATAAAAACCCCAGTAGCTTCCCAATCAAATACATACTATGTTCATGGAAGTTGGTCCCTAGTGTTTTTTTAGGGTGATGAAAAACCCACATATATAGACATCAACAGCCCATGATGTAGATCAAGTACCAAACCACTGCTGACTGGTACTTCTTGTATTCACATGACCTTGTAAGATCAGAAAGAAAAAAAATAAATAAATAGATAAAAAGATACCTTCTGTGCCATTCATAACTGTGCCTTCAGGATTTTTCTGCCATGGGAGAATCCAGTAAATATAATAAGTAAATAAGCAGAGGGAAATATGTTCCCTTGCCACTACTTCTACTCAGCTTACACCTTGCAGCAGAAGACTCAATTTCCTTTTTATTATTATTTTAGGAGGCAATTGCTTAGACAATTATCCAGTTCTTAAGAGGGAATTTAATTAAATAATTTTGATGCTCACTGCTACAATAGTAAATTCTTTAAAATTACCTTGCATAAGACTGGAACACAATTTTATTTTGTAAAGGAGAGAAGGGAAATCTGTGCAGAATATACATGTAGTAAAACTACAAATTAACTGTAGAATCCCCACTCCTGGTTATGCTTTTGCTTCCAACTGCATTTGGGACACAAAGAATTCAAATAAATAATATTGTTGTCAAACTTGATTTATCTTCCTTCACAGTGAAAATGTCAGCAATAATTCACCTTTACAGATTGACTTGGCTATGTCAATGTCAAGGAAAGAAGGAAGGAAGGTTGTTCTTATTTTTTGTGGTCGAAATTCTTCCACTTTCTTAAGGCTTAAAGTGAAAACAGGGCTTTTTAGAAACCTGGGTCCTCCCTAAAATGATATCACACTGGCATATGATGCAGAGGAGCCATTTTGAAATGTTTTGCTGTTTTTGAAGTGGTATTGATGACAGTAAATTAAAACATTAGAAAAGTAATTTTCTCATATTCTCCTATATAGTAATCAGCTGAATTAATGCAAAGTGTTATTTGGCTTGTACTGTCCACAGAAATGTGCCTAAGACTGGAATTAGCCACCTTTGTCTGTCTTGTCCATGTCTTTCTTTCCTACCATGAGTATTGGAAAACATACTCTGAATGAGAGTTTGGTCTTGTCACCTTGTTCAGCCAAGATTGAATTTTTACCCCTCATTTAGCAAAATGCAGAGAACTTTCAGATTTATGCTGTGCTATATTCTATCCAATGGCTGATTTATTTTCTCTCCTGTTAGACTCTGGCTTCCAACATGTACAGGCAAAAATCTGTGAACATTCAAAATTATAGAAACCTAACTCATCTGTAAATAAGATTGAAAAGAAAAATAGTGTTCACTTTAAAGCAACAGTGTTTGGTATAATGAGAACAAATCAAACTAAGATATTTATCTACTTCAAAGTAATACTGAAGTTTCCCTCATATCTTATCATGTCTTTATCCTCCTTTGGACCATGCCAATAACTATTTACGATAAAAGAGACTCCATCCATGAGATCTGAAGGCATTTTCCTTCTAAAGCTCAAAATTCTAATAAATAATGAGAGAGGTGGCTTGATTGGTGATTCTATATATGTTCCACGACCGTTTTTCTTCGTTTGCTTTTTCCCAGCTGGTTTTATAAGCAGTAGTCATGGGTAGAATAAATGAGTAAGTTTGTTAGATATGCAAAAGCATACTTAAAGGTAACATGCATAGAATGTTTGCAAAACGAATTATCTAATTCTTTCTTTCCCCTTCTTCATCCCTCTCTTACCTTCCCAAGTGTCTTGTTTTAGGGTCATGGCCACAGATTAGGTAACATGCTTAAAATGTTTGCAAAACGAATTATCTAATTCTTTCTTTCCCCTTCTTCATCCCTCTCTTACCTTCCCAAGTGTCTTGTTTTAGGGTCATGGCCACAGATTAGGAAGAGTCAGTTGGTAAAGATTTTAAATATGGTTACTCACTAGAGTGTACCCTAGAGGGAGCCTAATGAGATATTTACATGAGCACTCAGTTTTTCAGCACATTGGCTTTCAGACTTGAGGAGCTAGAGAGAATGAAACTGCACAGTATATACATAGAATACATATTCTGTAGAGTATTCACAATACATCATGAAGGAAGACTGTAACAAATAATTAAATGTGAAAATAAAAGTTTGCCTGGATGCTTGCAGTAGCTTCCTTGACCTCTGGGCTCCCTGACTCCAGCCTCTTCCTGTTTCTAGGCTGTCCCACATACTTCTGCCAGAATAAACTTCCTGCTGTAGTGGAGAACCCAACTTGAGCCTAAACTATGTTTGGGCATGTCATTTAAACTAGTGGACAGTTATGACAAGAAATTTATCTCTAGGAGAGCTTAGGGAGACTGTTGGGAGACACTCAACTTGAGGGGGGAAAAAAGAGAGAATTAAAAAATAAAGCTTGATCAGGTAGAAAACATGAGTTGTCAGAGATGAGAGATGCTTCTGAGTTCAGCCAGGAGCCTATGATGATTCTACTTGATTTGATGTCTTGAACCAGAAGAAAGTCATGGGGTTAAAGCTAGAAGAAGTTTTCACTAAAAACCCTGTATACTCTAAAGGCAAAATATTTAGTATTTTGCGTTTTAGTCAGTTTTCTTTTGCTTAGAGAGCAATACATGAAACTAGGTAATTTATTAAAAAAATGAAATTTCTTTCAATTTTAAAGGCTGGGGAGTCCAAGCTGAGGGGTGCATCTGGTGAGGGCCTTTTTCCTGGTGGGGACTCTCTGGAGAGTTCTGAGGTGGTACAGGTCATCGCAAAAAGAGGAGGCAAGAGCAAGAGCACATACTTATGAGCTTACTTGCTCTCATTATAAAGCCACTAATCATTAACCCATTCATTCATTAATCCATGAATAGATTAGTCCATTCATGAGGACATAACCCTCACGATCCAATTGCCTCTCACACACCCACCTTTTGACACTGCCACATTAGGGATTAAGCTTCCATGTGAGCTTTGGAGAGGACAAACATTCAGACCATAGCACTTAAGTATCCTGCAGACCATGGATAACACAAGAGGATAAAAGTGACTGGCCCTCGTTTCTCTGCAGTCCATGGCAGCCTTTGGCACAAAACTCTCTTTCAGTGTATGGGTGGAAACACCTGTGCAGAACAAAGAGTGCTCTCCAGGGCAGTTTTCCTCTAAGGAAGTGCTGTCGGAGATAAGAAGGAGACACTGGGGCTCAGGAGAGCAGTGCTGAAACTCACTGAGGCACAGTGTCAAGGAAGAAACCATAGTGCCCATCTCACACTCACCAAGACACCCAGGGAGACTGAGCAAAGCAGCCTTGGGTTCCTCCCTGCAGAGCTCGCAATACACAGGGGACACCCCCCCAGTGACTGACCAGATTTATTTGTGGGCATGTATGAGACACTCCCCGGGTGAGGGGGAAACAAACACAAAGTGTAGTGTTTTTCCTCTGATCTCAGAGCACAGTTATCATCACAGAAGACTGATTTCTGACTTCCATCCTCATCCTCTAATTCAATTCTGAGACTGTCTACCGAAAGACAGCTTCAGATCCCAAAGGGTGAGGGCTCAGTCCCCAACACTGACTCCCCCCAACTTCCGATGCCAGTTGCAAGCTACAGCTGTTTTACCCAGGCTTCTGGCTGACTGGCCACAAATTGGAGTTCCCATAACCCCCTCCTTGGGTGCAGTTAATTTGCCGAGTGGCTCACAGAACTCAGGGAAACATGTACTTACATATTTATCTGTTTATTATAAAGGATACTGTAAAGGATACAGATGAAGACATGCATGGCATAAAGTGCTTGGAAGGGGCACAAAGCTCCCATGCCCTCCCCAGGTGCAGCATCCTCCAGAAGCCTCCATGCGTCCAGCTATCCAGAAGCTCTCTGAACCCAGCCTCTTGGGTTTCTATAGAGGCTTCATCAATAGGCATGACTGATTCAATCATCAGCCACTGGGTGATCACCTTAAACTTCAGCCCCTCTCTCCTCCCTAGAGATTAAGGTGTGGAACTGAAAATCCCACCTGGGTCTTTCCTGTGACCAGCCTCCATCCTGAACCTACCTATAGGCTGCCAGACACCAGTCAACTTATTAGCATATGAAAAGACAGTACTTTGGAGAGTCTAAGGATTTTAGGAGTTGTATGTCAGGAGACAGGGACTAACACCAAATATACATTTTCACAATACCACACTGCCCAACACTGAGAAATACTTGAGAAGCTTTAGATGAAGCTCAAGTATTGAGTGAGTGTGTGGAGACAAATATATAGGAGAATCTGCCTTTAAAAAATTATAAAATATTTAAATCCTATGGAAAAATGTACCCACTACCCAAATAAAATAGATGTGAAATTTCACCATATTTGCTTCAGGCTCCAATTTTAATTTTTTTTTTAAATTTTCAAGATACAACTCTTTCCTTCCACTTCCTCACAGGTAATTAACATCAGGGAGTTGGTACATGTGAATCGATAAAGAATATCTCTTTTTTATTGTTTGTTTTAAAATTTTAGTAATAGTATACTATGCACATTTTTACAACTGCTTTCACATTAACTTTTAAGAAATATTTGACCTAGTTCTTTCATTTAAAATGTTATATAGAATGCCAACATTAAAAGGAAGTATCATTAATTTATGCATTCAAGACACTGAAATGTATGTTATTATCACTGATTGAGCAAAGTTTCACATGCAGATCTATGGTACACTTACCATGTTCAAAATATTCTAGCAACTTCTACCATAGTACATGTATAAAGACCAAACTTGCTGCCTGGCATTGGGGTTTGGCCACATTGCCACTTCCAGGCTTTTATTCATTGTTTCCCCTGTGTATTGATTGACCAGGTCAATGTGATGCAAATGGCCATTCTGTGAACTTTTCTGCTGCTGTCTATTTTTTTTTTCCCCCTAAATTCCTTCATCCTCCCTAGGAAACCTACCTGTACTCCCTATCCCAAGCCCAGACCAACACCTCTATCCACTTGTTGGATCACTCTTTAATTTTTGAAGCCCAGATTTTCACATTTTTTTTTCAACCCATTGGATTTAATCTTTCCCTCCTCTTTATTTTCATATTTCATCTCTGTTATGAATTTGCTGTACCTGATCTTACACTTGAGTTAGGACACATGGGCCTTCCCAGATACTGATCTCTGAGTCATCCTTGGATCCTTTCACAAAGTATTACACAAATGCTTAATTAAATTGAGAGGAGATGATGATACCATTAATCTGAAAGTAATCTCTGTGTTCCTTAAAACCCAGAAGCAGATAGCTGAATTATTCATGATACCCACCATGCTCTCTAAATTAGAAAAGTAAAAGAATGGCAAGGGGCCAGCTGAAAAGTGACCAGCTCAAAAACATCGTAGGGCATTGTCGACAGTAAGGCACAACAGGTAGGAGAAAACCCATTTTCCACTGTTGAACGCAGACTAGTGTGTGTGTCTGTGTGTGTTCACGCTATAGCATTCCTTGGTTAAACACTTCAGTGTGATAATAAGCAATTCACATGGTGACATAGGACTTTGTTCTAGATAGAGCTGCTTGAGTCACCGTGGAACCTTTTTTGAAGGGAGGGAAACCCTGGATGGAGAGAGGCATAGACTCAGTCACTCATCTTTGTCTCTGAGCCAGATTACAGGACTCTTGGTAAATGCCAAAGCCTGTTACACTATTAGAAAGAAAATCACTCGGCTCCCCCAGTCTTTTGCGTCCAATTTATGTCCAATTTGCAGACTTTCAACATCGCAACCTCACAGTTCATAAAATCAAACTCAGCCTGGGCTAAGTCTCCAGGTAATGGATTTAGGATCACGGGAGGTGTTACCTGCAGTTCATGATGGGTAACTTTCTTGTTAACTAAAGTCCCTTTAGCTAAATGAGTTCCAGGTTTAAGTCTCCCCTCTCTCTTTTTTTTGGCAGGGATTTTTGGGATGGGGGCGGGGTAGGCATAGAATTTTATTAGGCTGCGCGTGGAGAGCTTTTCATTGCAAAGGCAACAGGAAAAAAAATTGGGATAAGCCAGTCTTTGTATAAACGGAAGGTGGTGAAAGGAAGGCTGTGTATAGGGGCTAGCAGATCAAGCCTGAGGCTCCACTTGGCTACAGAGGGGCTCCGGGAGACGGCCTGGTGCTCAGAGCGGAGCCTGGCTATTTCCGCAGGTAACTGCGGCTCTGCAGGGAAGGCCCAGGGAGAGAGAAACCACAGATGGAGGGGGGAGCTGGAGGGACTTCAAGGGTGACTAGCATCTCTTGTCCAATCTCCGTGTCCTTGTTCTTAGCAACAAGTTCACTTTCCACCACTTGCCTTAGGGGATTCCTAATCATTAGTCAATTGTTGAAAGCATTTCAATTTAATATTCTAGGTGTGTGTCTAAGCATGTGTGTGAATAGATACATACCACACATCAACATATGTATGTGCACACACTAACGATTCAAGAATCTGTTGCACAGCCTAAAGGGAAATATCTCTTGCAAGATTAGTGGTTCTTCAACTGTCAGTCTCAGTGGTCAGGTTAATTTGATGTCTGTTTTTAAAACTGTCATTTATTGAGTCACTCCATTTAAAAAGCTAATGAAATGTTATTTAATTTGGGCCTTCTGTCATCCCTTCAGCCAAGATCAGCCACTTCTATATTTTGCTTCTTTAAAAAATCATTTCCCTCATAAAAATCACATGGCTGCATGTATTTCATTTCTTATCCAAGCGTACACGTCTCTTACACTTGTCACATACCTCTCTTGCTCTGTACCTGGTCTTCTCCCTCAATCTTCCTATTTTTTTTTTTAAGCTATCATTCTTTTCTGATATCTCAGAGTATCAATATCCTTTCCAAAAAGAGCTCAGACCACTATGTTTGAGTGGGAAAGGATGAATATTTTACTTAATTTAGTGGTCAAATAATCTACTTTCATTTAAACAAGCACAGTTTCTAGTCTTGGAATTTTCAGTAGAAGAGTTAAGTGGATAATTTCATTATTGCTCTTTTGTTGTATATACTGAAATTACTACATTGCTACATACATTTGCAAAATCATAGATTCTCCTGATAAAGGGGAACTGTAGACATGTAGGCCAGAACTGACATTTAATACATTGTTAATTTCAAGATTAACAAATGATGGCCTGACATGGTATTATGGTAGTACTTTCATTTACCAGAAAACTGTATATGTACATATATATATACACAGGCATATTTGTGTGTGCATGTATATATTCATGTGTGTATATATGTATATATAGATAGGTATGCATTTTTTTAAATGAGGAGAGGTTCCCACAATACTATCCTTGTCTCCCGTCTCTTGACAAAGTTTAATGCAAGAAAGACCACTATTTTTCTAATTCAAAAATTCTGTATAAACTTATTTAACCTTTTTGTTGTTGCAGAAAAGTTTATCACACATATCTGAGAAAGGGCTTCAGCAAAATACTCTAGAACACCTTGGAAATGTGTAAGGAAGACTGGTGTCTCAGTCTAATTAATTAATGCAAATTAATCATCTGGGAAAACCATTCAATAAAACAACCACAGAATGCCCTTGATGACTGACTGGAACCTTCTCCTGCTGGTGTCATCTCTCTCTTTCATCTGGATGTGTTTGAGGGCAGGTCTGCTCCTTCCTTACATTTCAAGGCTGTTTTTTGCTCTCCTTGGCTCATAGGAAGGACAGAGGTGACTGTCCAAGAATAGACCTGTTGCTGTAATGCTTCGGGTCTGATGAATAACCAGGTTTCTCAGCACCGCACTCTCCCGAGTGAGCCACGGGCCGGCCCGCCAGGTTTCATTTAAAGGAGCTTCCACCATGGAGAGCCTCAATTGCCATGTCCCACTCTATGAATTGGAAAGAAAAAGAAGCTGAATGACTTATTGGAAAATGTAAGTTGCTTCTTAGTCATGTGCCCTTTGAAAATTAATCTGCTCACTCAGAACTTGGACTCCAGACTCCTGTCTCTTGGTTTGTGTGAGGCATCTAGAGTGGAAGTTGGAGCCAAATGTGGTGTCCTGGGTGGGAAAGGTGGTTAACCTGAACCCCAAACACCTTTCCCTGCCATATGCTCCTGGGTATATTAGAGTTTGCTTTTACAAACCAAGCATCAGAGAATGTCTACAAGATGAGGTTGAGACAATTATATGGTGGCAGGAGTATACTATTTTTAAAAAATATGGGGAACCTCTAGGTGTTCGGGGTTTGGCAAACAAGCTTAGCAAAATATTATAGATTTGGAAATGTGGAGGACACCCTGTCCCAAGGACATTTGTCTTTTATTTCCATCAACAACTTAAAATATGAGTTTAAAATAATTATTGCTTTTAATTCATCAAAGCTCTATTTCCTCAAAAAGACATTAGAAAGGTAAATATCAGAAAGGAAGAAGCAAGATTATCAATAATTGGAATTAACCTGATTGTCTTAAAAAAAAAAAAAAAAAGAAAGGAAAAAAGAATGAAGAAAACCAACAAGAAATAATTAGAAGTACCAAGTATAAGTAGCTGGTGGCTAACTATAAAAACAATATAGAGAGATCAATTGCCTTCCTAAAAATCAAGGTTAACTTTGAATTAAATTTGGAATTAGTCACTTTCTAGCTGGGGGTGTACACTCAACCTTTCTGTGTCTATTTCTTTCTCTATAAAATGGAACTAATAATAGTTTCCATGTCAAACAATTGCTGCCATGAGTAATTGATACAGCTTATATAAAGCATTCAGAATAGTACCTCCCATGGAAATGCCTGGTGAACATAAGATATTAGTTTTATTTAGTTGGGAAATAAAATTAAAATTAGCTCATCCAAAATTTCCAATGAAATATATAAAAAAAATTCTTAGAATATTTTTGGGAAAAGACAGGTAGGGCCAATAAGAAGAAAAACACATTGTTTTGCTGTGGAATATGAGATTTATTTCCATTAATGAAACGATATGCTATGTTTCTAGATTAGGAGACCCAATATTGTAACAATATCAGCATATATACAATCCAATGATGGAATGCTTAGTGTCTACTATGTATCTATCAGTGACTGTCTAATATATGTGTGTGTATACATGTGTATATCCCACTATTTATCTTAACTTGAAGAAGGAATTATTTTGCTCATTTTACAAAAGAGGATATTTGGCTTGAAGAAAAAACACGAAACCACACAACGGGTAATTGGAGGAATGGGAAATTAGATGAAAGTCCATAATTTATTTCTAGTTTAAAAATTAATAAAACTTTGTCTGAAATTGCCTAAATGGTTCAAAGTTAAGTGGAAAAGATAAATCCACAAAAGCAACCAGGAGTTGTTTGAAAACAAAGGATAACATAAGTAAAATTATCTTACCGTTGTCTTACCAGGTATGAGAATATATTATTAAACTATGGAAAAATAGATTAGTGGCATAGAATACAATAAAAAAATAGAAGCGAGAATAATGATTTTCTTATTTTGGGTTCACTGTAAAATCAGAGTCTGAGATAAATGCTTGCATCTAGATAGCCCATTGCAAGTAGGGAGTCGTCCCAAAGGATAAAAGCAGGGAATCTGGAAGATTGGAACAAGGAAAGAAGGAAAGCCAATCTGAGGATGCATTATCTAACTGATAACTCAATGGGCAACTGGGGTTTGGTCCCACTGGGGGGGGTCACTCTGAGGAGCCATGTAGAATATATTGTCTCCACTGAGAGACAGAAGAACAGAGTATTTATCCAAAGTTTCCTGTCTCACATTTATCTTGTACGTGGTGCATGTGTAGGTGTGTGCATGTGTCACAGTGGCTGAATGGTTTCACCAAGCATACTATGCAATTGTGCAGAAAAAGTGCTGGGGCTAAAAGCGAGAAATTTCTGTTTTCAACCCCTGCAAGTTGCAGTCCAATTACACTCACCTGGTTGCTGCTGCAATGACTGGAGTGTGAGTTGGGCTAGAAAGATATGGTGTGGCGAGAGAGATATTCCATACAGTGACATAGTTTATAGTAAAAGTGACATTTCAAAATTCTGAAGAAACGGTGTTTTATTTGATTATAGAGTTAGGAAAATTGGTTAACAGGAATAAAACTTAAGTCACATCAAGTTAATTCCCAGGTGAAATAATAATTTAAGTGGTAGAATATAACAATACAAAAGGACTAGAAAAAAAAATACTAGCGAGTAGTTTTTTGTTTGTTCATTTGATGGTTTCAGTTTTTATTTTTAAATAATCTTAAGGATGGTACAGACTTTGTAGCCATAATAGTTTAAGACTAAAGCCATGTATGAAAATGTTACAATTCATTTAAAATTCCTTTTTTTATAGTAAATCCAAAATAGTTTTCACTCATCAAAAGTCGCTTTCTTTCTCCAGTTAAGTAGTTTCATTAAATTAAGTAAACATACTCGAATTTTGACTATTTAGTTGCCAACTAGTCATATTCATTCTCCGTACTAATATACTATATATAATATTGTGTGTACAAGCATTTACTGACTAAAAAGCATATGATCAAAGAGAGATCTAGACTACTCTTAAATATATATCTAAAATCTTGAAGATTTTTTTTAAACAAAAGTCAAGTTTATACTCATAATTTATTAAGACTATAGATCTATAAATGGAATATTGAGCAATTTAAAAGTTTCCTCTCCTCAATTTCACTGCTGTTTGTATTATGTTTTAGGTAGATTTATTTAAGACATTTATTCTACTGACAGAATTGGAGAAATAGTGATTTGGTGGTAAGGCTTACATATACAAAACTAAATTTTAAAAAGTGGAGAACTTAGGCAATTAGTTAGTTATCAACCCCACCCTCTAGCCATCCAAAGTCTTTTGGTCAAAGTTATAAGCATATTTGATTATTTTACTACCTAGTGTTTCTAATGTGACACAATTTGTATATTCAGAAGGTGGCTTGATTAAGATATTGTGTGTATTATATGTTTTTATATATGTTATACATATACATAACATACGGTTATTAAGCACTCTGTAACTGAACTGTTTTCAAAATACTATAAACTGAGCAATTATGTCGAAATGTTCTAATTCAGCTTCAAATCTTTTTTGTTAATCCCTTCTTCTCCATTATAATCTCATTTTTATAAACAAAATAAATTTTAAAAAAATAGATTCTAGCCTTAAATCCCTTCAGAAACACTCTAAGTTCCAGGCCAAGATCCAAACAAAAACAATTTTAAATTGTGTAGCTTGTGAGAAGAATGTGACACAGAGGAGAAATGATCTTAGTGATGGAAGATTACGATTAAAGGGCTCTCTAAATAGCACATGTGTGGTAACCTTTTTTTTTTTTTTTAGTTTTCTTAGTGTCTTTTCTTATTCACCTAATGTTTGTGACGATGTTTTTCTGAAATAAATTTTATAGTAAATGAACTAAATATATCTATTTGTGCTCTGTCACTGACTTGCTTTTAATCTACTTTGAGGACCATCAAACACAAATCATGAATATCCTACACCAAAACAACTGGAAAATTAGGTGAGGAGAAAAATTGGCCACAAATTGATTTATCCAGGGCAGTATAAATCCAAAAACCTCACTTTTTTAAATTTTCCAAATTTTGGACATTATAAAAACATGATTTTGGACACCATTTATGATGTCTTTCTCCACGGATCCCGAAGAGAACTCCTTAGGAAATAATTAACAACTAGAATTTGTTCTGGCTTGTTTTTCTTTTTTCTTTTAGCTTGTCATGTTCTTTATATATTTTTTTTTTCTTGGCGTAGTAATATGCAAAAAGTTGAATGTGCAATGCTGTCATACTTTCCATAGAAAGTATGCATACTTTCAAAGAAAGAAAGCAGAAGGAATCGTGTTGTAAACTTTTATTTCCATCTTCTGCTTTATGTAACCTTATTTTGGGAGCTCCAGTAACATGTAACCACATTAACCTGCACTTTATTTGGGCTAACTGATGAAAGTGAGCCAATAATAGCTTAGAAACAAACAAATGTGGAAAGTGCAGGTCGGCCTCTATATCAGATGTTGTCAAGTCACAATTTTTTGTTGTTGTTGTTGGCAGAAAAAAAAAAGAAAAGGAAGACAATTGAAACTCATTACTAGGAGTGTTTGGGCCATCAAGCTTAATTACTCTCCTCTCTTGTGTTGCAATTAAGTAAAATTTAAAAATAAAATGAAATTATATTTTGTGATACTTTATTGAATTTATAATAGTAATATTATTACTAGTCACCTGGGTTTTCATAAAAAGTTTGTTATAAGTTCAATTTATTTAAAATCGTAAATTTCTATATAATTCAATGAAATTATAATAAAACACTCTGTATAGTATCTAAACATACTATAAAACTTTGATAATAAAGATGATGGTGGTATAAATTCATTGTTCATTAGGCTAAAATTAACATCTATGTTTCCTTTGTACCTATTTATCAACCAACAACTAAACTGTGAGTCACTACAAAATGTCATCTATTTGTTTTAAGTTTTATAGTATACAAAATAATTTTGTATTAGTTGTTTCATTCTAACAATTTTCCATGATACATGATGTTCAAAGAATGACAGTGACAGAGCTATAGCTTGATCTCAGATCTTGTGACTACTGATCTAGAGGATTTCTAGAATATTCAGATACCATATTCATGTGTGCTATATGTAATATACATTGTTGTGTTTTACCTATTAAATGCATAAAGTTGGTACTTATTTGAAGTAACATCCTGGAATTTTAGCAAATTAATGAAAAAACTAGCAAGTATGGAGGACCTACGATATACCAGGATGTGTATTTCTGTTCCAGTTGTGTATTGCTATGTGACAAACCTCCCCAAAACTTAGTGACTTAAAAATAATAACTGTTTTATTTATTTGCTCATGATTCTGCCATTTGGTCAGAAGTTTGCAAGTAGTTTGTCTGCTTTAATTGTGTTGGGGTGGGGGGTGGCTTAAGGATTCAGTTTCAAGACAGCTCCAATTTCCAGCAGGGAATTGGTATTGACTGTCAACTGGGACTCAGTATCGGTGGCCAGTAGCCTTGGTTCACACTTATGTCTGTGTTTCTCGGTTCTTCTCCCCTAAGCCTTTCTGTGTGGCTAGCTTGGATTTTCATACAGCATTGGATTCTTAGGGTAGTTGACTTCCAAAAGAGCCAGAACAGAAGCTTCCCAAGGCTTTGGCTCTGAACCAGCAGGGCCACAGCTGTTGGCTTCTGTTGTTGAATTGATTCACGGAGCCAACCCACATTCAAGGGGAGGGGACAACACAAGGGTGTGAATAACTGGAGGTGTGTTTCACTGGGGGCCATCAATGTAGCTCACAGAAACTTGTACAAAAATGCTCATAGCAGTTTTATTTATAACAGCCCCAAATGGGAAAGCACCTAGATGTCCTTCACTGGATGAATGGTCAAATGGTGGTACATCCACACTATTGAGTAATACTCAGCAATAAATAGAAACAAGTGCAGCAATTTGAATTAAACACAAGGAAATAATATTGAATAAAAAAAGAAAGTCTCAAAAGGCTACATACTACATGCATGATTTCATGTACATAACATTTGTGAAATAACCGTTTACAGATATGAGGAACAGATTAGTTGTTGCCTGGGGTCAGGGATGGGGAGGGGTAGGGGAAGCCTTGTGGTGACAACATAGTTGAATATCTTGATTGTGGTGGTAGTTACAGAAGTCACACACGTGGTAAACTTGCATAGAGCTACACATGGGTACACATGTACACACACAGGAGTGCATGTGTAACTGGTAAAATCTGAATAAGTTCTGTGGATTGTACTAACGTCAGTTTCCTAGTTGTTGCATTATATTCTAGTTAGGCCAGGTGTATTCATTGGGGGAGGCTGAATGAAGGGTACATGAGTTCTCCCTGTACATTTTTGTGTGTGTGTGTGTGACTTCTTGTAAATCTTTATTTTAAATTTAAAATTAAATTAGAAGAAAAAGAAGACGACCACCACTGCTGGGCTTAAAAGAGGGATGGGATTGTGTAAATGGCCTTGGCTCAACCCTGGGTACATATTTTAAAATGCTCTCAGGAGTTTTTATGTTATTCGGGTATGGTGAGGCCAGCAGATCAGAAGACAATCACCATTGAAAATCACCATAGTTTGTTACTCACAGTTTCCAAGAGGACGGACACACCATCCTATGCAGAGCCACATGGAGAAACATGAGGGTCTGTCAGTAGGCAGACGGCCAGAGCCTTCACTGGGTCTGTCATGGGCCAGAGTCTTCACTATGACTTTCATGGGAAGGAATGGTAAGCAGCTGAGAAGGTTTTTGATTGGGTAGTTGGAATAATTTTGACAGGCTCTGGACTATAAGAGTGGTCCCAGTTGTCTGGTACCTCACTCTGGGGTAATTTATATCATGGGGAGGATTGGCTTGGTGTGTGAAAGTTTGATAAAGGAGGTGGCTGGAGTATGGGCTCTGGATTGTTTGCTTTACATATCAAAGGAGTGCTCACTAGCAAGTTGTTTGCTATCATTAGGAACTAGCTAATCCTCTGAGGGCCAGTCCCTTTCTGGGTCTGCAAAACCCCAAGGTCAGAGCATCATAAAATGTAGAAAAAAAAAAAAAAAAAACATGATTAATACAGTACACTACATTGCAGTGGTTGTACCACCAGAATGTTATTTGACTCAAAGCTTCAGCATCTCCCTCTTTGTAATTTGTAGAATAATATCTCATAAAGTTGTCATGAGGACTAAATAGGAGATAAACCTTGTACAGTGTAAATCACTTACAACAGCGCCTGGCATATGTTAAACATTCCATGAAATATGCTAATATTATTTTTTACAAAGCAATATCTAGTACACAGGTGGGTGGGTTTGGAGATTTTAATAAAAATTTGCTCAAGTAATAATTTTTATAATTACTAATAGAGTATATGGAATTCTGCTTTCCATGAAGCAAATCTCATTTACTCTATCTAATTTCCATTTTGTTGTTACTTATACTAAATTCAGGACACAATACAGAAGGGAATAAATCTTGGTTAGCAAAGAAAATCTTGGTACTATTGTAGACTTAATGCCTATATAAAAAATATTGCACAGACGGAGACTGATTTGGAAATTGCCTGTGAAGAACAATAAAAATACATATTCCAGCTGTACACATTAATGCCTTATGATTTCTTTCATGGTAAACACTAATTCTATACATACTGTGTTTCTAGGAAATGGTTATTTTCAGGTGCCATGTACTCAGGCTTCATGCAAAAACCTGGTTGTACATGTAGCTCATTTTCTTTGCATGAAAATAAATCATGGTTTGTCAGTTAGAGAAGGTTAAAAGTCAATCGGTAAGTGGGTGGTTTCATCACTGATCTGTGGGACGTCACAGGGGCATCCAGCTAACTACGACACCCCTCGCCACGTCATAAATAACATCTTACTCCAAACTATGTGGGAGAGTGATGTTTCAGTAGGTTTGGAAATGGGAATAATAGGGAGTTCCATAAGAAATGTCCTTCAGAAATCTCATCAAGTATTGCTTAATTTCAGTCAATGTGACAAGTTGGACACAGACCTGATAAAAACCAAAGACTATATCAATTATTTAAGAAAATTAAAATACAAATGATCCACTTAATTAATAGTCTGAAGTCAGGTGACTTTACTACAGTACTATATTTTCTGCAATATGATAGGCAATTAATTCTTTCTTAAATAAACAAACTGATTAAAATTTCATTATGTCAACATCTTACAATAAACCTGGATTGTGAACCCTTTTCTTTTTGCTTAAGTCTTTATAATTAATTCTGGATTTATGTCATTTGCTGGTCAATGTTACAGTCACCTTACTAACTATTTAAGCAATTTAAAAGCTGTCGAGCTCACAGGAGCCACTGAAGCAGTGGGTGATAGCCCACAGTTTTAATCTAATCCTTATTTTGTGAAGTTATATTTTCCCATGCTGCGGCATTTTCTTTTAGTCAAGTAATTAAATGTTATTGTCTTCATTTTACACACAACAGTAATTCTGAATTTAGATTTCAGCTGGACAGATGTGGCAGCATAATTTTGCCCAATACACAGCCCGGGTACTCTTATTTTAGCCTCCAAAACTATTTTGTCATAATTCATAAATTTAAACTATTATGTTCTACAAAGGTCTTAAGAATTCTGCATGTAATTGGTTACCCTCACCTGTGTTGTTACTTCATTCTTTCAACAGGCATCAGCTGAGCTCCCTGGAAGTCTTTCAGGACCATTTATGGAAGGAGTTTCCAAAGTATCTTCAAGAAATTTGAAGGAACTCGTGGGATTTCTCATCAAACAGGTACAGTGGGATGCACAGCCAAATTCAAAGCCTTGCTCTACAAATGCACCTTGTTGTGAGACGGTGTTCTCTTTCACTGCTTTTGAACATGCAGAAACTTCACTAACTTTTAAAATTTGTTCACGTACAGAAAAACTTTTAAGAGTGGCTTTTTGATAGAAATAAGATCAAGGAAACCCTAAATACGTAATTCACACCTTTATCTCACGTAGGTAGAGCCTTGTTAGGAACCAGGTTTTTCCAGAACTAGGCGCTGAGTATGTGTTCACCCCTTAAAATAGATTGTGGTAGAAAACTATTTATACTTCAAGAAACTGTGAGTTGTTTAACATCCAGGATCATAGAATTTTGGAATCGGAAGGGTTCTCTAAGATCATTAAGAGAATGAAAATGTCTACATTCATTTTTGGTTTCTTAGCTTGGACATCAAAGCCTTCCTTCATCTGGCCAGCACTAATTTGAACAAAATAAACATTTTTTCTCCATCCAGATACACAGTTCCTCCATATTATAATGACTCTATAATTTGTTCATCTTGCTTCCTGGCCTGAATTATTTTCTCAATTATTCCTTCATTAACCCCCATTTTTTTTTATGTTGGAGATCTAAAATAATACTAAATCTTTTTAAGTCTTTTTTCTCTTCTACTTTTTTTTTTAAATTCGAAGTTGTTGGTTTTTTTTGTTACTCCTCTCCATAGAACTCTTTTCTTGATAATGATAGTAATAATAAAACACTTGATTGTGTGTGATTAAATATGCCTCTTGGTTTTCTGTCATAAATTGTCTTTCATGTTTTTAGAGTTTAAAACTCCTTTTGAGACAAGAGCCATGCCTCATAGTATGATATGTGTTTTTCCCTCAGAAGCTTAGCAAATATTAGGCAATATGTAGCTTGTAAATATGTACTATTAATTTGTGAATACACTTAATTTTCCTTCCCCAGTAGAGAACATCCCTTCTAGCACTGTAAGAAGGCATCTTTTAAAATAACTGTAAATATACTGTAATAGAATTATAGAATAAAAAAAAAAAAGATATCCATTCAGCAACATTTATACATGTTTCCTATATATTTGAAAAAACAAAAACAAAACAAATCTGTCACAGAATCATAGAACAGTACTGCATGTGTTGGAATATCATCGGCAACCTGCATCCGGTTTAGTTATCCAATTTTCCATTGTTATTTGCACCTTGGAATCATTCAATGTTTGAGGACACATATTTGGTGCAAAATAAAATAGTTCTGAAATCAGTCAGATCGAGAGTCAAATCCTGGAGCTTTGCTATTCACTAGATGTGCCATCTTGAGTACCATGTTTGTTAAGGGTCACTTTCAAAATGCTCTAAACGGAGATACCAGCGACTCCCACAAGGGGTAGTGGTGAGGTCTCACAGGAATGGGAGATTTGTCTCTCTTTCCCCTGTGTCCCCCTTGTATTACAGTACTTTCTGGAGTGGTTATATACAGAGAGACATGCTCACACAAACAACAATGGTTTTACAACCGAATCTCTTTATTCTCCATGCAACACTTCCATTCCTTCCTCAAAGAACAGCATTTCTATTTTCCTTCCACCATTTGCAATAGACAGACTCAAATGTGCATGCTTATTCCTTTCCATCTCCAGGTCTTCCCTCCTAAAATTTTCTTTTCTGGACTTCTCCACAGTTCCTACCTGTTAGTACAAGTTCTACCCTGCCTTTGAGGCCAAAATCAGTTTTTCAGGATTGTGAGGTCTTATAGAGGTGTTTTCTTTCTCTGAAGAATTTCATTGCTTCTCAAGTTGAGGTTACATACTGTAGTGAGAGATGCTCTTTTGTGTAAGATTGTCTGCTTATTCCACAAACATAACCCTAACATTTAGCATTAAATATAACATAAACACTTAACCTTAAAATAAATTATAAGTGCTTTTAGGGGGAGAGTCACAGTATTTTTTCCCCTTCCTTTTCTTTTTGCAAAATTTAGTCTTCTAATGTACATAAATTTTGTAGGGTAAAAATCCATGATGCAACCAGAGGAAAATATTTTTTTTTATTTGTTATTTATTCTTATTTCACTTTGCTCTAAAAAGTTTTAAGGTGGCTTCCAAGGTAGTGTGTCTGAGCCTACGGTATACTAAATTATTTTGTAATGAATGGCTTTGCACAGTACACTTACACAATGGCTTTATATCATGTTCATTCTGTTTAACCTCATGCCACTCTTATGTGTTAAGAGGCTATATGTCGTTTCTCTACAGGTTTGAGAAAAACAGATCCTGCTATGAATTAGTAAGTTTTCTTTCCCATATTACCTCCCCAGTATGTCTCTCATCACTTAGAAAGAACACTTTGCTGCTTTCCCAGGCCAGTATTTTAATCTACACATCTTTGAGACATTAATTGCCAATTTAATGGATACACAGGATCTGATTATTTTGGAAGACAAGTGATTGATGGTAGAATCATATCATAAAAGGATAGATAGTTTATGTGTATTAAATGCTGATCTTTCAAATTCCTAATGCATTTCATTTTGGATTACATATGAATTGAGGGGAGATGGTATTTTTAGTAGGAAAAACAAATAGAAAATGAAATTCTGAAAGAAACAGTTAATTGATTTAGATACGCACTAATGCTTCTCACTTCTCAGACTGCATTTGGTATTAAAGCAGATCGATCTACCCTATCATTATGTGTGGCAAGCAATAACTTCAGAGCTTCCAGAAGTGGCAATAATACAAAAATACATCTACCCCAAAAAGGAAACTTAGAATGGATTTATTAAGCAGTTTAACTTTGTTTGCATTGATAAATGAGCCTTCCTAAAAAAAAAGATTTTTTTTTTTTTTTTTTTTAAACTCTATTCCAAAGTGAGCCAGCTGCAGATGCCTTTTGGGATTTTTGCAGTGTCCTTAGGAGAAGGCGTCTGTCTAGCTTTCTTTCAAAATCTCCCAAGCTCTGTCCAGGTGTTGAGATTTAAGGATGTACCATTCCTTACATCAGCTGCACAGGATGGGCTCTCACCCACACTGTCAGCACCTTGGGAACAAGAGAAGGCCCTCTTTGTATACTTCCTCAAGGCACTTCAGTGGGCTATCTCATTCTGTTTCAAATTAACATCGGTGGTAATTTCCGCTGGTTATGCTGTGTAAAAGGAATTCTATATCCTTCAACTGTTCTGGGCTTGCAGGGCACCAGCAGAGGCTGTTAAGATATGCAAATCGTGATGTCTCAGTGTGCTCTCATGGGTGATTTTCTTTTTCCTTCCTCTTAGTTCTGGAAGGAAAAAGAATGGCAATTGCAGTTTCTTCCTACGAATCTTCTGGCAATGACAGATCTTTCTTAGAAGGCTGAATGCTACACGTTGAGAATATTGTGGGCACCTATACAAAAAAAAAACACAGTAAAATGACTAAATAAATCTTTAAATATCCTGGGTAACTGTAACCATTGTTTACATGTTTGCCATTTATTTTCCTAGAAAATGAAATTTCATCAGAAAATGAATTCTGTAAACATGATTTTACAGGGGATGAAAAAATATCTTTTGCTCACCTGTTGCAAGGTTCCTGGCTGAGGCCCCTATAACAAAAGACAGATTAACAAGAGATAAGGCATATAAATGTGTTTAACGTACTTTTTAGGTGACACGACCCGAAGAAACAGGTAAACTTGTACATGTTTATGCTTAGTTTTGATGAGCAGACAGAGGTGGAGGACTAAGAGTGCAGGACAAAAAGGTAAGATCGAATGGTAATAAACTGCGGGGAGCTTAGCAAGGCCTGTTTATTCAAATTCATTGCTGTGTCCCTGTATCTACAAAGATAAGATTGTTCCTTTTCTCCAGGTAGAGGGGAGGCACCTCTCAAGGATCTTCAAGACTATTTCAGGGAGAAGGGCAAGGGGAAGGTAAGAATGATCTTCCTGCTTCTGCTGTTTCCTCAAATGTCAAGGGGTAACATGTCCTGAACCCCATCAATCTTTAACTGGTTTTAAATCACTGTGGTGAGCAATTGAGTCTAATCTCTGTGACTGAATAGTTAAGAATACATGGGCTGGCTGGTTAGCTCACTCAGGGCATGGTGCTTATAACACCAAGGTCAAGTGTTCAAATCCCTGTATGGACCAGCAGCCATAAAAATGAGTATGGGGGTCAGATTCGCCCAAGTTCAAGTTTTCACTTTCATTGACTATGTGATCTAAGCTATTTAAAATCTCTAAGTTTCAGTTTCCTCGTCTCTAAAAATCAAGACTATAAGACATAGCTCATGGTACTGTGACAAGTCTAACAAAAGATAATGTTCCTGTCATAGGGTCATCATTCATCTCAGGAAGGCCATTGTTATTTAATTGCTTTGGGAAAATAGTTGATTGAATATTTTACATCCCATGCAGTATTGGGGAATATTTAATGACATGTTTTTGTATCATAGATCTGATCAATTGCCTTTGAATTTATTTCACTAACTTTTTCTATAGTATCTAAGTCAGCACAATAATTATGTGTCTGCCATAGTGACAATGGAATAAAATGATATAAATGCTAGTAAATGGCTGTATTACAAAGGTACATTTCTAATTTAAATATTCCATAAGAGACTACTAGTGCATAGTGTGGCTGAGAATTTCCCAATATGGCCCTCCTCTGTGTCCCCCACAACCACACCTCCTCACCCCCTATTACACATGACCTTAGCCCTAGCTCTTTCTCCTTCCCTTCTTGATAAAATCCAAATTGCTCAGGGCTGGCAGATTAGATCAGTTGGTTAGAACGTGGCGCTGACAACCCTAAGGTCCAGGGTTTCATCCCTGTACAGGCCAGCTGCAAGAAAAAAACAAACGAAAAACCAAATTGCTCAAACAAGGGATGCCAATTCACAGGAATACTTTCTCCCTCTTTTATGAACCATCCTTTATGAACCATTCCAGAAACCTGCTGAAGCCCTGTGAAAGATTCCACCCTCTTTGTCCAAATTAAAATGCTCTTTTGAAGACTTCTCAGGACTCAGGTTTCTTTTTTTGTTTGTTTGGGGTTTTTTTGTCTTTATTGTGACTGGCACTCAGCCAGTGAGTGCACCAGCCAGTCCTATATAGGATCCGAACCTGTGGTGGGAGCGTCGCCGTGCTCCCAGCGCCGCACTCTCCCGAGTGCGCCACAGGCTCGGTCTAAGTTCTAAAATAAATGCTCAGGCTGGGCCGAGCCCGTGGCGCACTCGGTAGAGTGCTGCGCTGGGAGCGCGGCGACGCTCCGGCCGCGGGTTCGGATCCTATATAGGAATGGCCAGTGCACTCACTGGCTGAGTGCCGGTCACGAAAAAAAAAATAAAATAAATAAATAATAATAAAATAAATGCTCATGCTAATGTTAACTGTCCTTGATTGTCTTCCACGGTAGTCTGTATGGTTTCTTTTTTTCTATATTTAAGAAATACCCTGCGGGAGAGCCAGCCTATCTTATTCTTTATTATCTGTCATTGTTTTGAGAATAATCATTTGAGAAAACAATAACAAATTACAATTAGTTTTAAAAAGAAGCAAACTATCTCTGACGAATGCTCATTAATCAGACTGGTTTTAAACTCTGGGAGATGCCAGCTTTAGAATTAATTTCTAGAAATCCCTTTTAACCAAATCTCCCAGTTCATTAAATGCTCTCATTAAAAATAAAGTATTCAATCACCGACACTTTCTCAGATTTCATAAGAAGGTCTGATGTGGAAACAAAATAGGTAAACGAAAGCCTGGGAATTGGCTTAGGAGAGATTTGGTAATATTAGAAATCAAAGAAACTATGGACCAGGTATCATCAAACTAAGGCCCATAGACCAAATCTAGCAGGCCTCCTGTTTTTTGTATGGCTTGTGATTTAAAATGATTTTCACATTTCTAAATGGTTGGAAAAAAACATGAAAAGAAAAATATATTTTGTGATGTGAATATTATATGAAATTCAAAATTCAGTGTCCATAAATAAGTTTAATTGCAACCCAGCCACACCCATTTGTATAATCAATGGCTGCTTTTGCCGTACAATAGCAGAGCTGAGTAGTTTTCAAGAGACCACATGGCCCACAAAGCAGAACATATTTACTCTCTGGACATTTACAGGAAAAAATCAGCCAACTCCCACTATAGACCAATGGAATTTATATGTAGTCAGTACAGTCCTATTCACAAAGTTAGTTTTTATTTATTAGTTTGTTTTGATGACATTAGAAACTGCATGCATCATAGAATTATGGAAATAAAAGCAGAATGGGAAATAATATGCAGGATAATATTGATCATGTAAAATCAACATGAGTAAATTACTAAAAAGAAATATGCTTAAATATTAATAGTACCTGACTTTAGATTGAAATTACACACATTCTCCCCTGCACACCTACCTCCCTTTTTTGGAAATCTATCAACTAGAAAATCAGAGGAAAAGTAATAAAAACATTTTTAAGTGAAACTGATTTGCTTGACAATCTGTTGGATTATTTCTGTACTTTGGTTCTGGTACATTGAATAAGGGGCTCACATTTTATAACTACTTTCTGTTAATTAATGATCTGAAGACCACATTTAGTTAACTTTATCTCCAAAAATTCATGTAACACATATTTTTGGCAAAATAACTCTTTGCTTTTACAAATAAATGTAATAAAATTAAATTGTAGTCTAATTCCAGTATCCCTATACCTCATGAGTAAATCCAGTGTTGATATGTTACTGTTATTTTGCTAAGCTGAGAAAAGTAACATTAATGAATTAGTACAAAATGTAAATTTAGAATGTGGAATGTAGTTGTTGCAGTTAAAGAATATATTTTAAGTTTCAAGTGATTTATTTGACTGTTTAGTTATATATGGAGAAAATCCATTTATATAAATATTAATTTGTGGTAAAAATGTTCATTTTTTAATGTTTTTAAATGGAAAGGGAAAAACGAATACCTTAATTTTTGCTATAATTCAAGTAAAATCAGAATGATATAATTCCAGCAGATGTTTACCTATACGAAAATGCAATACCAAGATGTGCATAGAGATTGACAAAGATGTGCACATATGTGCATATGTTCAAGGTCAAGTAACTCCACAGATTTATGTATGATGAATTTAAGTTAAAATAGTTGTGCATTATAGATTTGTTTTTCTGATCAAGATTTGCATTGTCAGTAATTTTGTAAATGGCTATCCAGAGACCACATTAGTTATTGGCTAGGCTGATGTATTAGGCCATTTTGGTCATTCTTCATTTATACAGCATTTGTTTGCCTCCAGTTTGCTCGTGGCAGATTGAACCAAATAGAAACAGGCTTTCTAATCGTTATATAACAAAGTGTGTTTGCAAGGAAAATGCAGGATGAACGAAACTTTAGAGAGCCATGTAAGAAATAAATGGATCTAACGAAAGCTATTTTTTCTTCCAACATGCAATCACCACCTCTCAAGTCTTGTTCTTTTATGCCCTCTTTATGATTTCTCTGTTCGTTTTTGTGCATGCTAAGAACTCAGGGTTCTGGTTGGGAAGAAAATATGTCAAAAAATGCAATAAATTCTTGTCTGAAAGCTCACTGCAAATAACCCAAGTAGACAAACCTTATGAATAAAAATATAAAATTGTTTAGGCGGTGCGCTTACGTTTTAAGGGAGACCATTAGTTTGTAAAAAGAACTCACTAAAATGTTGATTTTGTTTTTCCTTCATCTTATAGACCAGGGATGAAGCATGATATGGGAGAAAAATTAGATTTTTTTTTCTCCACCCATTGCAAGGTGCATGGCTGAGACCCCTATAACAAAAGACAGATTAACAAGAGAAAAGCATACAGATTTATTTCATATAAATTGTTCATGAAATGGGAGCCTTCAGAAATAAAGACCCAAAGGCCCAGGGAAAAGCGTGTATTTTTAGACAGTCATACAGAGTGCAATTGCAGGACAAGAGGGTGTGATGTACTGGTGACAAACTAGGGGGAGCTTAGCAAGGCCTGCTCGTTCAGATTCTTGGTGTCTCTGTGTAACATTCCTTCCCTCTGGGTGCAGGGCCGGACACCAGTCACATGAGGGTCTTCAGGGGAGAATAGAAGAGGGACAGTGAAAGTGGCCTTTCTGCTTCTGCAGTTTTCTCAGATGCCAAGGTGCCGTATTTTGGGTTAGCATTTCCCACACCCCATCACATTTATATGACAATACCCCCCTTCCAAGCTGGGGACACCCTTTCTCTTTGAACTTGAATAAAAATCTCAGAATTCTTCTCAAAAACCAGCTTCAGCAACCTCTACTGTCAATTCAAGTTAACAGAAGAGATGGAACAGATCCATGCATGGGATGCGAGCTCCCCAAGGGCAAGGTGTGTTCTGTGTTCCTCCTTCCACCTTCAGATATAGAGCAGTATCAACAAAACTCTGAGAAGAGTTGTTGTTAATTGAGTCATTGAAGCCTCAATGAAAATCAAACGGGACTAGAAACTATAGTACTCATTTCACAGATGAAAACAGAGGCCCTGCAAGGTGCAGTTGTGTGCCCGGACCATACAGCTGTGAAGTGAGACAACCAGCAATCATACTGGAGAAGCCTGGCTCCAAGTCCTGGATGGCTAACCACTGCATCGTACAGCCTCCCTAGCCATGGCAGTGTATCTTACGGGCTGTGGCAGGCAGCCCATGTGCACAACAGGTGTGCTCTTAATAGCCTCCTGTTCCTCACATGTCCACACCCTTGTCTGCCCACCCCAGCAGCCACTTAATGTCTTTCTCACCATCCCTGTTGTTCTTTGTAAATGACCAGATAAGATTATGTGTTAATTACCATTCATCATAATGAATTAGATTTTATGGGTTATCTCACCTTTTGAAATATTTGAAGTTCGAAGGGTTAATTCAGTTCTATCCCAGAAAAATCAATTGCAAATAGTAGGAAAGATTTTGGAGTAGAGGCACCTCTTTCTTTAGTGCTGCTCCTAAAATCTAGCCACCAAAGGGCAGTTCATACTTGACAGTGACCTATGGCTGACTTCCTGTCACAGGTTCACAGAAGTGTTTAAAATTCTTCTAAAATCAGAAGAAATAAAATGTACATAATATTGTAAAACATAGTGTATTACAAATGTATGTATCTTCCCTCCTTCCCTCCCTTCCTTCCTTCTTTCCTTCCTTCCTTTAATGCAGGAAGGGAGCCACTGAGACAAAGTACCTAGGGTCATAGAAGTCATAACGCCGCCCTGTTTGCTCATGGGAGAAAATAACCATTCATCTGCATGCTCTCAGTTTCTCCTAAAAAGTCACATCACTAACTGAATCTAAGAGAAAAAGCAATAATTTTGGTCAGTTATTAATAATAACTGAATCTAAGAAAAGAATAGAGGTTTTCTATTAAAGTGATCTCAATGATTTTATAAAGGGAATTGAAAAGGATTTTCACATTTCTATGATTTGTTATTCTATAAGAAACTGAGATTTTCTGTTTTTCTTTGTGCCTCAGTTATTCTGTTAACTAAATAGGTATAACAGATAATAATACCAACAGAAGAACAGCTTGCTGGAGTGTTGCAAAATATGACTTTCTGATTTTTGTTCAGGAAAAAAAGGTTATTATTGCATGTAATTATTTTAAGTAACTTTCAGTGTTAAACTTAGGATGGTTTTGGCTACTTGCCACATATTGCCTAATTAACTGAAATTGACTGTGAAAATAGTGACAACTGCAAAAGATTTAGCTACTAAATCTTGAGTTACTAAATCTTTAGCCCTCCAGAAATTCTGATTGTTAAGAGCATGGGCATTGGACTATGACAGTCCAAACCTTCTACATTTCTGTTATCCAGCACAGTAGCCACTAGCCACATAGGGCTGCTTAAAGTTAAATTTAAATTAATCAAGATCAAATAAGATTAGAAATTCAGTTCCTCAGTCACGCTAACCACATTTCAAGTGCTCGATAGTCTCATATGGATAGTAGTTACCATATGAGAGAGGGCAGATATAGAACATGTCCATCATCACACAAATTTTTTTTAGACTGCTATCAGAGGTTAGCACACTTGTTCTGTAAAGAGCCAGATAGAATATATTTTAGGCTCTGTGGCTAGACAGTCTGTGTTGCAACCACTCAACTCTGCCATTGCAACTTAAAAGCAACCACAGACAATATGCAAACAAATGTGTGTGTGTAGCTGTGTCCTAATAAACCTTACAAAAATGCAGGGGGCTGGGTCTGGCTACAGGGTGTAGTTTGCCAGCCTCTGGACTAGCTCCTTCAAGCAGGGCACTAAGTTCTGTATTGGACACATAGCAAATATTCAATAGACAGTAGTCCTTTTTATTGTGAGCATTAAAAAATAAGAAAAATAACTACAAAATTTAAAATAATCTAAAAGTCCAACAGTGTTTTATAAATACAATTTGGTGTGTTCCGGAAATATAATATCTGCAATTACTTAGATATGATGCTGTAAAGCAACTGAAAAATATTCACTGGCATGGGAAGATGCTCTTGATCCATCTTTATTTTTTAACAAAAGTATTTAGATTTTGTGCCTAATCCTAAGAGGACAGGAACACAGGTATTAATAGTTGTACATCTCAGTATAGTGACTTTTGGGTGCATTTTAATTTCATTTTCCTGGCTTATCTGTGTTTTTTTTTTTTTTTTTTTTTCTACAGGCTGTCTCTTTTACCTTGATAATCAGAAGAAAATGCTAAATAAATAAAAGTATCAGGAGCTTTGGTCTTCCTAAAACACACCCCTAATATTGGTGAAGGAAATGTACTGAATGAGTTCTGTTCTCACTGAAGCATAGCATTGTCCAGTTCTATTTAGTCTGTTTCTATATACGTATTTTATAAATGTCATTGGTATGAGACAAAATAATAATAGTGGAAAGGAGGTGGCTGAGTGTAAAACTTGAATAATTTAGGCATACGGTTTAATGGATTGCTGAATTATTTATAACTTCAAGATAATCATTTGGAACTTAGGGAAAACCTTCATAGACAAAAATCTCTTTTCTCACCAATATTGTACTCTTCCCATAAATGCCAAAAAAAATTATATTTTTCCTATACGAACCATGTTTTATCTGCATCAGCAATCAATATGCACATATTCCAGGTATGTTTGCTATACAAAATCAATGCAACAAACAAGCTTCCACGCTCCCTATAATTTATTACATGAGAAAATGTCTACAACAGGCAAATAGGCATAAAAATGGATCCATACACTATGTGGATTTGGGCTATATTATAGACAAAACATACAGTTAAAAAACTGAATTTTTAAATTTACATTCCAGAGTTTCATTTTTTTGAAAACACATACACATGTTATGTATGTGTACACATATACACACACACTCGTGCATGCACTAAAGATAAACAGAAAACATTTGAATGTGTATTAAGTAAATGCACAAGTTGTGAATTTGAAATGTACCTTAAAAATAAACAATTTTGTAAAAATATTGAGGACACCAGGATATACAGAATAATCAGAAATTCCGGCAACGTTTTTATTAAAAATAAAACACAACTTTCTTTTTCTTTTTCTGTTTTTGGAGCAACTGTTTACCAAGAACGTTTTAGAATAATTTAAACATTTCTTTTATTGAAAATTTTTATTTTGTTAATTTTGGTGTACTGATTCTTTTAGTCTGAATTGTTATAGAATTAACCATAAACTCAATTATTCGAAGTAGCTAGACTTCCCCTACTTTTACATTCAAAATTCTGTTAGAGAATAGGTTAGTGTGTATAAGAAAGAGAAACCTGTTTCCCTTCTCAGTTGAGAAAACTTCGTTTGGGTAATGGTGTGATTTTCCATCTGAGGTGGTTATGCAGACATTAGCCAAGGAGCCTTATAGGAAAGGACGAGATGTTAACTTTTACCTCAAAATACATTTACAAGTCCTGTTTGGCAGCATTTTCTCTGAGAACAAGCTATGCTATATATTTTAGAGAAATTGAAACCATATGTTGACACCTAAAAAATTTTGAGAAATACCACTGAAGTTTGCAAGAAAACATATAAATATAATCAAATCGTTGTAGAATATGTCTACTTGGACTAACTATAATGCTTCACTTGTTTTTCCAGGAGCTGTATTAGTGGTGTCTTAAAGCTATTAGCTGCAATGCACAGTGGTCTAATTAAAACTGACTGATCGAGTTAATATTAAGCTCTTCATCTTATATTTCCGAATCGAAATGAAAAGATTTAATAGTACTTGCTTAAAGTTTAGTAATAATGATGTTTCCTTGCTGATACTTGGCATGTAAGGCTTTCCTGTCAAAAGACTGGGGTCTTGGCACAAGATTTAGGTCAAAAAGAAGCCTCGAAGAAAACACGGTTTGGGGAACATTTGGGCTGGCAGTTATTTGATGAACTACCAAATAGCCATTCTGCTTTCTCTAGTACTCTGGCCAGTCACTCTTGTCCACAAATGTTGAAAAACAACCCTCCCAAGGCACTGGATTAAATCTTAGTTTAAAGATGGATAACCACCTGACATAAGTTGCCTATCACAATTAGATCTTAATTTAAAGCAAGATACAGGACAATTCTACTTAGAGATATGTATGATGATAGAATACTGTAGAATATTCCTCACTTGAATAAAAACATCCATGACATCATGTCATGGTAGGAGTTTAGGATTCTATCCACATGGAAAGCACAAAAGAGAAAAGTGGTGATGATTTTTTTCTGCTCCCATTGGTATTAGAAATTCTCTGATGGAGCCCTGGGAAGGGAAAGTTGGAAGAGACTTAGGTCCAGATCTTCAATTTCTTTGTGGCCCCCACCACGATGTTCTCAATCTGCTGTTAATCCCTGTGCCTCTTTTTGTTGGTAGTTTAATGGATTATTTGACATGGAAAATAAGGCAATTTTGTTAATGTACTCTTTCAAAGGGTTCTTTCACACGCTTTTTCTCTTCTTCAAATTTTACTTTGTAAACAATGCACTTCTACTTGCAAATCTGGGGTACTCTGCTAATTTTCTGATCTTTGGAATGCCTTTAATTATCTAGACCTTTCTTGTTGGTTTGCTTTTATTTTAGGGTTTGTGTATGTGTGGTGGGGGGGGGGGTATGTATGTGAAACAAACAAGGTATTTCAACTTCAATTCTTTGGAATGGGAAAAGCCCCCACACCCCACATATACCATCACTACCTAAAGGGCAGTAAAATGTCTCAGTTTCTCCAGTGCAAATTCGCAAAGGAGTTACATTTCATGGAATTTTATAGACTTCTTTTTAATATGCTCATGAGGGAGAATAGTGTTCTTACCCCCCCCCCCCCACACACACACACACACACTGAAGTTTGGACTAATAGTTCCTACTTTCACACATTGAATAGCTAGCATATATCAGGGAAGTCTCCAGGATCAAATATATCTTATTTAAACTAGCTAAAATTCAAAAAGAATTTAATTTTCCTTTTATAGATGAGGACACCGAACATTGGAAAGTTAAGTAACTTGCTCACATTCCCACAGTTAGAAGATGGTAGACATGAGTTTAAACACAGGTCTTTTTGATAATGAAGACTGCATAATTACATTGTATTATGTATCATCCACCTTTTACTTTACATAATCCACAATGGCCTCGAAGGTTTAAAAAGCAGTTTTACTACTATAAATGAATACAATCAACAAAAGTACAAAACCATTTAAGATCCAGGTGGATAATTTACAATAAAGGAAATAGACAAATACAGATTTTAAATTGCTTTATTGTAAGGGTTCTTCGTGTGAAGGCTATGGATTTCTTGAACATCTCAAATCAGTGGAACAGAATTATTAAAAATATTTTGAGTATGTAGGTGGATACTTTTTCTGGAGAGATAGTGAATAGCTTTTATCATATTCTATACATGGTCCATGGGGTGCGTGCGTGTGTGTGTGGGGGGGGGGGTGTATGTGAGCATGTGTGTATGTATCTTTAAGATCTAGATGCTGCACAAAGTTACTCAAACTTCTGTGCTAAAGCTTTAGAATTACACTCTCTAGAACTAGGAAGGCCTTTGATTCTTACAGTAACTGCTTCTTATCTACAAACGCTTTTCTGATTCTAGACCACAATGGAATTTCAAGTCATCTGCTATGTCTTCAGAGATTTGGTATCAGATCTAGCTTTTTTAATTATTATTTATTTATTAAGGATATTCATGAGGTACAAAGCTAATTGTCACCCCCCGTGCCCATGATGTGAGGGCCAGATTCATACTGGGGGCATACCCACTACCAGAAATTACTTTTGTGCCCCATGTCCCCACCCAATTATCCCCCAACCTCCTTCCCCCTCACCCTCTCCCCCCACTCCACTTTGTAGCCCTAAGAATGTTCCCTCCCTCTGTTGGATCACAGCACTGCTATGGTCTTTCTTTCCTTTCTTTCTCTCTCAGCTCCCACATATGAGTGAGCACGTGTGATATTTATCCCTCTGTGTTTTGCTTATTTCACTCAATGTAAGTTTCTCCAGAATGAAATGGTAGTATTTCATTCTTTTTTATGGCAGAGTAGTATTCTATGGTGTATATATACCAGAGTTTCCTTATCCAATCATCCATCAATGGACATTTAGGTTGGTTCTATATCTTGGCTATTGTGAACAGAGCTGCAATGAACATGGGAGTGCAGGTATCCCTTCGACATGATGATTTCCATTCCTCTGGGTATATACCCAGAAGAGGGATTGCTGGATCATATGGAAGATCTATCTGTAGTTGTCTGAGAAACCTCCATACTGTTTTCCATTGTGGTTGTACTAATTTACAGTCCCACCAACAGTGTAGGAGTGTTCCCTTCTCTCCACACCATCTCTAGCATTTGTTATTCACCATCTTTTTTATTATAGCCAGTCTAACAGGGGTGAGGTGGTATCTAAATGTGGTTTTAATTTTCATTTCCCTGATGACCTTGATGCTGAGCATTTTTTCATGTATCTGTTGGCCATTTGTATGTCTTCCTTTGAAAAACGTCTATTCAGCTCCTTGGCCCATTTTTTAATTGGGTCATTTGTTTTTTTTACTGTATAATTGCTTAAGTTCTATGTATATTCTGGACATTAAAGCCTTGTCAGATGCACAGCTAGCAAAAATTTTCTCCCACTCTTTAGGTTGCCTTTTCACTCTGTTGATTGTTTCCTGTGCTGTGCAGAAACCTTTTAAACTGAGTTCATTTTTCTGCCCTCTGGGCTTTATATTTTACAGTATCAAAAGAAGGTATTAATCATTACCTTTACCCTTCTTGGAGACCTAGGAACTCTGACAGTCACTCTGGACCTTTTCTCCTCTGATTTTCTTGGTTGACGTCATAGCTTATTCATTTATCACTTGTTTAGTCTCTTTCAACCTTGGGATAAATCCAGCTTCCACACCTACTGTTCTAGGTTGTCCCTTGCCCCTGATTTCTCTATCAGTCTTGAGAACATGCTGGTGAATTTATTTTACTGGAATCAGCATACACGGGTTCCCTCTGAGAGTCAGAGGCAAACTCCCTACTTTGGGGGCCGTCTACTAAGTTAATTCTTCTAATAATAAACACCGATGAACTCTGAGATAATTACAACCCAGAAATCCCTGAAATATCCTAGAACTAGTAATCAAGGTGGCAGTAAACCAGAAGTCTTTACCTAATTATCCATAACTCAGGTTTGTCCAAGTTGATATTTTTACATGATTGTGGTATTATAACTTGGAAACCCCAATAATTTTATCATCATTTGAGCAACAGAGGAAATTCTTACCAAGAATCAAACCATTCACTCCTTTGAGGCTCACTAATAAATCAATGCATTTATCATGAACTCTGTGATTTGCCTTATGAACTCACAAGCAAGATATCTTACATTATTGATTTTTGATTAAAAACAAAGCAACAATGAAACTTTGTCTTAGGTAAAGTTGCACATCATCCTTTTTTCAAACACAGTAAGGTCTTTACTTTATTTAATAAATATTGGGTAAATTGTTAGTAAAATGAGGTATTAGATTGTTTTTAAAAGAATACTCCCTGGAGTCAGGAAGACATGCATTCGAGATCAGGATCCTCCTCTTACAAGTGGAACAACATTTGGTGGGTGCCCAATTTCCTAATGTTCTTTTTCCTAATCAACAAAATGGGGATTGTGATAGTACACACCAAGAGAGTTGCGGCTTTAAAATGAAAAAAAAAAAAAAATGTGTGCAACACATTTACTACAGTGCCTATCATATTAGCATATTTTACTAAGTATTACCATCATGGCTTTTTGTTAAACAAAAACCACAAAAATAACCAGACCCTAACCCTAACTCCAACCCTAACCATCAAAAACCATCCAATATCCGTTGCACCTAAATAATCCAAATTGGATAACAAGTGGGGAAAACAAAACAAAACAAAATAAACGTCAGGAATTAACTCAGATAATTTATCAGTAATAACTGAACAGGCTAACAAATAACAATTCATAACTTTCCTTGCAGATTTTGGTTTCTATAAATACATATACAATATGCATATATAAATACCTATATGTGGATCTATCTCCTTTTTTGATCAAAAATGAGGAAACGTTTAGCCCCTTATTCATTGTCTCTAATGGGTTACAATCTTAAACCAAACTCCTGATAATAAAAACATAAACGAACATTATAGAGCTGAATGTTAAGGCTGCTGAGACTAGAGCATCGTTTTTCCATTTCAAATAAAGAAGTCAAAGAATGCATGACATAAAAATTTATCTCCCTCCCCACTTGATGTTGATGCTTCGAGATCCCATACTATTCTCATTTCCCAGATAAAGTATTTGAGCTCATGGTGCTTTCAATTGCAATGCCATAGATTAGCCCATTGCCTGACTTTCCCCAAGAAAGTTAAATAATCAAGGGTCAGACACTGAAGTCAATAATTGATGTGCTCTAGAATTTGTAAGCTCTAGGCTCTGTTACCATATGATTGATTTTCTGGACGGAGGTATCCATATTCAATAAAGTGAGCTACTGTGCAGCTCCTTTGAAGAAGCTTATAAAACAGTGGGTGTAATTTGTCTGGGAAGTAGAGACTAAAATGTGGTACAGGTCTCTGATGGAAAATGTGGCTCTGTTATGCTATGCTCCCACCAGATATCTTGGAAAATGGGCAATATTAACATAGCTCTTTGGATTAGGGCCAGAAAGAAACAGTGGATGTTCTCTTGTAAAAACCCTGAAAGCAGCAAGCAACCCATAAACAACGTGCAGACTGACTCCGAAAATGTACCGTTTTATGTTCCTTAATGGAAGGATAGCTTATTTGTTCATGGATTTATAGCAACAATGTGATGTCACCAAGTGATTTATGGCCAAAAGCCTCACAAGTGTCAATATACAGTGGTGGGTGGAAACATCCTATTCTCACCAAGAAGCGGGTCCCCACAGGAGGTTGTCTTTGCCTTAGGGTGGGGCGGATGTAGGAAAACTCAAGTTGGTAGTGTTACTGGAAATGGGACAAGGGAGATGAGGAATTACTGGAACCATCCTTCTTAGGAAAGGATTTGAGAAATATAAAATTAGTTTATTTAGAACATAAGACTGATGATTACAAGCTAGATCATCTCTCTAATTCTTGACTCATCCCCTGAGTAATGTTTGATGTGCCACAGTAAAGTGAGAATGATACCTACAAAGTCCAGACACACATGTAGTGAAAATTCATTTTTCATGGGAAAAGGATACGGGACAGAATAAGCTGATAATACAGAAGCATGGCATTATTTCATTTTTAAATTTATACACAGAAATAATTACTCTTTTTGGTAGAAAGGTCTAAAAGTTTGGCAAAAGTAAAAAGTCACAAAACTGTCACCACAAACAATAAACACAACACTTCCATGATCTGGAAAAATTCCCTTTGCTATTAACTCCTTTCCTCACCCTCAATTATTTGCAATTAGGGTTCCTACAATTTTGCCTTTTCTAGAATGTCATTTATATGCAATCATATAGTATATAACCTTTTAAAACTGCATACTGTATGCATTTGAAATTCGTCTGTGTCATCGCATGCATCAATAGTTCATTTATGTATCATTACTGAGTAATATTATGTTGTCTAGGTACATCACAGTCTTAGTTTATGTAATTATAACATAGAATTCAACATTATAACTGATTGATCTAATTGCTTGTAGAACAAAACACAATACATTTATAAAATACAAATTATTTTCAAGAACAAATGGCATGTTTTAAAAACTGACCATATATTATATTATAAATATCTATATGTCAATTTCCTTCAGATCAATTTTTAATCAAACAACACAATAAAATAGAAAGGGAGCGGTAGGTTTAAAAACAGATGTTGGAAACCAGAGGACATGTTTCTAAGTAATCCATGGTTCAGATAAGAAATTTCTAATATCAAAAAAACAGAAAACATTGGAATTTCATTTATTAGTTAAGTAATAAATGGATAAATTGCAGTGCACTTATTAAATGGAGAAACATGAATCATCCATATTAATAAATTAACTAGATCAGGTTACTCTTTTAGGATTTGCAGGCCATTATATGAGTTGAGGATATTATGTTGGTATTTATAAAATAAGACAGAACACAAAGTTTTATAAATTTTGTGTTGGTTACATTAAAAATGCAATCACAAAACTCGAGTTGTCTTTTTTTTTTTTTTTTTTTTGGTAACACAGGTATGTATGCCGAGGAGAAAAATACCATGGCCTTTTTGAGAATACAATTTCACTTAATTAGGGTTCAAAGTTAGTGTTTCCTACAATCAAATTGATTGCAAATGTTCATACGTAAAATACTTCCTTAGTGTGAAGGCCACGCAATAGCAGGTGGTGGGCCAGATTTTGACCCATGGGCCATACTTGCCAACCTCTGAACTAGGTCAGCATGACATGGAGTGTAAACACGTCTTGTCACAGGAAGCATACATATTGGCACCATTTATGTGAATTCTTTTTTAAAAATATCAAAATGTAACTGTTATTATTTATGGGTATGGATATGAAGTATGAATATATAACAACATGGACAGGAAGGACGTGTACCAACTTCTGAACAGAATGCAATTTCTCAGGTTAAACTCATGACTCCAGCATTTCTACACTAGAATTCTCTGCTGGGCTCCAGATGTACACTCCCAAAACTGCCTGCTGGATATACCAACTGGGGTTGGCCACAGGAATTTTGAATTAAATATACCCCAAAATAAATGAATCATTTTCCTCTTCCCTACCTCTTCTTCCACAGCTTCCTGACAAATTATTCTCTTATTCCGTGTTGATTATCTTAATAAATACCACTACCATCTTCTAAGTTGTTTTAGTCTGTCCTTTCCTCTCCAAATATTGCTTTTATTTCCCAAATTAAGGCCCTCCTTGTCACAATCCCCCCTTCCTCTTTCCTCCACTTTCACTCCTCTGTTACTAATCCTAAAGAAGCCTCATAGGTTGTGTTCCTGAGAGAAAGCTTTTCAAAACCCAGATGTGAACCTATCATGCCATTTCTTCAAATTCTCTGATGCCTTTTACATCCCAGATAGTATAAAATATAAACTCCTTAGTAGGTCTTAAATGACTTTCTGAATTGGAGTTTTTAATTTTTAAGAGTTTGATTTTTAACTTTTAACTATTATTATCATTATTTTCACTTTTAATTATTTTTATCCTTCCTTTTTATTCTCTTAGTCCTTTATTTTTAACATCCTCCCACCCTCACACACACTTTACTCTCCACAGTATGGTATCCAAATTCCTATGGTGACTTACCCCTAACGATAACACATTTTGGAATTATTCCCCAATATATTTGTATTTATTTAAAACATAAACATATTTATGCATTTATTTATAAGTACATTATTAAACATATTCAAAATTAAAAAATTAAAATATAAGATGAATAAAGTGTGGTTCTTTAAAAAGTTTATGCTTTTAGTATTAAACAGCACACACACACACACACACAAAGCTCTTTTTGTTCTAAGAAGTAACATATTAATACTGGCTAAAATATAAATAATGTTTTTAATGAGAGCTAGGTGATGGTGTCTGCTGCTCTTTAACAGGTTGCACAGATGCTCTGCCTCCATCTTGCTAATAAAAAGGGGACTCAGTGCTCCTGTCTAAGGCAACTCCTTCAATTTCCAGTCTTCTCTCCCCTAATTAAGTTCTACCTCCTGCAATTATTCTTACTTTTTCTGGATTGACATTTTTTCTCCATTTCTGCTGAACTATTTTCATCAGCATTCAAACATTCTGTAATACCTTCTATATGAAAACAAAATAAATAATTCTTTGACTTCTATACAGCCCAATATCTGTGCTACCCTTTACAGCAAAGCTCTTCCAGAGAGTTTTCTATACACATTCTCTTCATTACCTCCATTAGCTTGACCATTGCTCCACTGAAGTAGCTCCTGACAAGGTCACTACGACCTTCGCTTTTCTAAATTCGTCAGCTAATTCTTAGTTCTCCTTGAACTTGACCACCCAGCAGGCTTTGACATGGTTGGTCATTCCCTTCTACTTGGCATGCTTTCTTCACCTGACTTCCTGGGAAATGACTTTCTCAGGTCCCTCCAAACCCACTTTCTGATCATGTGTCTACTTTGCTAATTCTTTATCTTCTCTCAGACCTCTAAATGACAGAATGCACCTGTACTCAATCAGGCTTTGAATTTATCCTTTTGCCCTAGCTGTTCTCATCCAGACTCATGGCTTCCTATCTGAATGCTGATGTCTTACACATTTACATCTCAAGCCTGGTCCTCTCCATTGGACTCTAGATTATTCCAGACAAGCACTGTCTCAGCCTCTGCACCTCTATGTCTATCAGGCATCTCATATTTAAAAGGTCCAGACCAAATCCCATATCCATCACCACCATGACTTTTCCTTGATTTGTTGCCATATTTGTCAATGGCAACTCTAACCTTTCCTTTGTTCAGTTTAAGAGCTCAGTCAAGATGGAGACATCTTTGACTTCTTTTTTATTGTATAAACCACATCTTATGTATCAATAAATCCTTTTGACTCTTCCTTCAAAACATCCTTTTTTCTGAAATCTGAGCAATAGCCCTCACCATCACTGCTGTTATGTTCAAAGTTACCATCACCCTCACATGTATCAATGTAGTGGCCTGTTAGCAGTCCCCTATTGTCCCCACAGAGTCTGTTGGTCACACAATGCTCAGAGTCATCCACTTGTATAAGATGAGGCAGGTTATGTCTCTCTTCTGTTTGAAATTCTTTAATTCTCATCACCACCACTTCACCAACCCCACCAGTGGTCCACAAGTTAGACGTGACTTTGTTTCACTCTCCTTTGTCTGTATCTCTTAGTAGTATCTCACTCATAGGCTCAAATCCAGCCATACTGGCCTCCTTGCAAATCCTTAAACATATCAAGAACATTCATTCTTTGTTCTTTCCTTTGCTTGGAAAGCTCCTCTTCATGCTATCTGCAAGTATAGCAACCCTTCATTTCTTTCAGGGTTCTGCTCTCTAAGCCTTGATTGATAATATGTACCTTCCCACCCATAGCATTTTCTATTTAACCATGCACATCACTATCACTTTACTGATGTATGCACATGTGTGACTCAGAAAATGGCACCCCATATTATGACTCTTTGGCATTCTAACTGTGTTGAACTAAAGAACATTGGAAGACCTCAGAAGCAGCCACAGAACCAAAGTCTCTCTGAATTTCTTCTGCCCTCCTGTCTCTTGCCCCTCATTCTCCTGTGCAGTGAGTCATAGAAACCAGAATTCCTCTTCCCCAAGGCAGGTCACAGAAATTAGAATCCCTCTTCCTCAAAACCAGCCATAAAATATTGAATTATTACTCTAACCTTCCCCCACCTTTCTGTCTAGGAGCTGACCATAAAAAAAAAAAAAATTCTCTGACCTACCCTTGTTTGATAAGTCATCAGATCCTCATTGCACAGGAGTCTTCCCCATACTTGAGAGGAAGAAATGCTACAACAGAGAGGCTAAGAGGAACCCAAAGAGATAGGCCTTGCTGCTTTTCTTCATTCAATCTACTAGCATTAGATCATACTCTTTTTGTGCAATTATATTTCGACATGGCTGTACAGTCTTCATTACACTTAAGCATAAAAATGGATAGTTTTTCCTGTATCTTTGGGTCTTCATTTTGAAGGCTCTCACATCACATAAAACTTTGATTAAATAAATTTGTTATGCTTTTCTCTTGCTAACCGGTCTTGTGTTATAGGAGTGTTGGCCATGACCCTTATGATGGGGAGAAAAGGGATCATCGCTTTCCCACCCCTAATAGTATGTATATTTTAAATTACTTACTTGTGCATTGTTTATCTACCAACACCAGAATGTAACTTCCATGATCCAGGGACTGATCTAATTTGTTCACTGTTGTGTCCTCAGAACTGAGAATGACACATCAACTCACACAAGAAGATTGACAGGTCATTTTCTTTTTATAAATGAAGAGAAAATGAATACATGACTGAATAGATTAGTTTTGATTAGCTATTATGGTTTTTGACTTGTAATATTCCCGTGATGGTTAATTTTATGTGTCAACCTGGCTAGACTATGGTATCCAAATGTTAGGTGAGACATGGCCTAAATATGTTGTGAGGATAATTTTTAGATGTGATTAGTACTTAAATCAGTAGACTTTGAGAAAAGTAGATTACCCTCCATAGTGTGAGTGGGCTTTATCCAATAAGATGAAGGTCTTAAGAAAAAAACTTGAGGAACCCTGCAGAAGAAGAAATTCTGCTTTCATACTTTTATCAGACTGGAGACTGAAACATCAACTTTTTCCTCGGTCTTCAGCCAGCCTTGTGGAGTTCAGACTTGCTAGTACCCACAATCATGTGAACCAATTCCTTAAAATCAATCCTTCTCTCTCTCTCCCCACAAGGGTACATCGAAAAGCTCATGAAAATATAGAAGGAAAAGATAATATGAGTCTTTCAATGAACTTTTTGAAGTACCCTGGTCTCCTATTGGTTCTGTTTCTCTGGAGAACTCTAGTTAATGTGATGACAGATGAAAACCTTATACTCAGAGTGCATTAGTCAGTCTCTGTTGCTTATAACAGAATATGTGAAACTGGGAAATTTATAAAAAAGTGAAATTTATTTCTTACAGTTTCAGAGGCTGGGAAGTCCAAAGTCCAGAAAACAAATTTGGTGAGGGACTGGTTCTTGAAGGTGATTCTGCACAACCGTGCAAGGAATTACATGGGGAGAGTAGCAAGAGCAAGGGAGAGCTAAGCTTCTTACTTACTCTCCTTTTATCGCTGTGAGAACCACACCCATTACTCCATGAATGGATCAATCCATTCACAAAGGCACGGTCCTCACAATCTAATCACCTCCTCAAGGCCCCACCTTTCAATGACCATAATAGGATTTCCCACCCTCCTAGCAGTTACAGTGGGGATTAAGCTTCAGTGAGTTTTGGGGAAACATTCAATCCACAACACAGTAAGGGCAGTTTCAGCTCTATAATTTCTCTTTTGCACACTCCTACCTTCATTGGTAAATGTGATAGTAGTAGGGGTGATAGCAACTGACCATACCATGTACTACGTACCAGACACAGTCCTAAGAGTTTTGCAAATGCTAACCAATCCAATCTCCATTGCAATTTATGAGGAATTCCATTATCCAATTTTAGAGATGAAGAAACAGAGGCCCGGAGATGGGGACTGTCCCAGTGTTCCAGTCACATATTTAGGAATTGGCAAAGGCAGCATTCACAGCAGGATGGTCTGTCTGTGCTTTCTTTGTAGAAATCATGTTAAGTCATGTGTCCATTTTATGACAGTTGGGTTAGTTGAAAGTAGACATTATAACCCCTAGCTCCACTTAATACAAGTGTATTTAAACTGCACAGTGCCTTGTGATTACCTGAAAGCAAGTGGGTGAAAACACTTTTGTGCTGTGGAGCCCACATTCTTTCTTGCTTTTCGACACCTTTCAGGCTGCACCTGACACGTGACTGCCTGACATACACTCATGCCAATCTCTACATTGCAGCCGAAAGTGACATGTGACATGGGAAGACACTCATATCCATCTATATATTAAATATCAGTAAACATTCATTTGTTTATTTATAAATAAAATATAAGCATGGATACATATTCTGCTTTCTTTCTTTACTTCAATAGCTCGTCTTGCTCACCACCATAAACTACTTTGGAGATCCTTGCTGAGACACAACAGTCCCCTTGTCCTTCTCAGAAGTGCAAAGTCCTTTCTCACCTTTATGCTCCTACACAAGCTTTTTCATACAACAATCTTCTCTTGCTTGTTAACATTGCACACCAGGTTTGAAAAATACAATAAAATGTGAAAATTATAAAACTCTGCATGTGAGGATTCAGTTCAACAGACCGATTCTAAACAGTTAACTAAATGTGAAAAAATGTCATGCCATATAACACCAGTGTGGCCTTTTCCTGGGTAAACCGTGGTCAGATAATTCCTGAACCTCTCTAGCAGATGCAAATAAATGAGTATAGCCCAAAAGGAAATTCACAGTCTGCTAGGGAAAGCACATCTCCACATGTTGCAACATCTGTTTATTTTCCTATACACTCCTCTCACAAAACACATAACCAAAGCTTTTTAGGGTCTTCTAGGAAAATAATAGTCAAACTGTGTTATTTTTCACTATATAGTTTATTGTGCCAAAAGAAAACAAAAGGAAATTAAATAAAAATTGGGTGATATTATAAACATTTTAATAAATTACTTTGTAGATCATCTTAAACGTTACCTCAAAATAAATATATATATATATTTTGAGAATCAGCTTAGGTTTTGGTAGCTTTAGCACTGTATTATTGACCAGTTTTGATATCATTTTAATGATCAAACTAAATTAACCAAACATTATCTACTATGGATTCCCCGCTCCCCACACCCTCCGGTATTACATATAAATACACTCAATAATTGAAATATATTGTCTTCTTCACAGAATCAAGTGTTACAAAGAAAATGTGGACAAGAGAGATATTTGACAAAAATAAGCAAATATATGGCCAATGCTCAAATATTAAAATTAAAGCAGTCATACTTTTTTTTCTTGCAATCTCAGCTCTGTTTGATACCTGTTACTGTTAACCATTTCTTGCAACGGCATGACTTGAGTGGACTCAGATTCTTCAAACCTTTGTCTACCCCATGGCGGGAGTGAGGGGGCGGGTGGAAGACAGGTGTCAGGCTAAACCCCAACTCTGTCAATTCTGAGGAGAGGAAAGAGTGTAGAAGTGAAACTTCTTCCTTAAAATGAAGCACCTTTTTCCTCTTCCAGTGAAAAACACCTTCTGCCGTCAATCTCTTCCAAAAGTTATCTCTTATATTCCGTGAATGTAGGAAAAAACCACAAAACAGCATAGAATGAAACTTTAAGGTGAGAACAACCATGATTAAATAAAAATTTTAATGTTTTGTTATAAGAAAAATATCTACAGGGCATTTAAAGGAGGTATCGAAGTGTTAACCGGCTTTCATTTTTTCCTGCCCTTAAAGATAGACAGAATCTTCCTGTAAATCAGGTATTCTCATTATGTTTTCAGATTTAATAGAATCAGTGAAAATATATGTGAGTATGACTCAAACTAAAAGAGCCCTAATTATTCAGATAGGGGGGGAAAAAAGACCCTTTTTATTTATTTATTTATTTATTTAAATTTTATTTTATTTCGTTAATATACAATGTGGTTGATTATTGTGAAAAGACCCTTATTTTAAAGGTTACTCAAATAGGAATAATTAACTGTTTTGCCGTTTTTTACAGTTCCCAGAATAAGTAATGCCACTGTGCTGTACCCATGGGGATGCTAGGTTTATCAGGGCAAATTGTGTGTGTATATGTGTGTGTGTTCATATGTGCATGTATTTGTGTGTGTGTGTGTGTGTGTGTGTGTGTGTTTAAAGAATGCAGTCTTTTATCTGTCGAGCATATAATCCTCCTTGAAATCACGGATATGGACAATTTACCATTACAACGTTTTTTTGATCCCCATGGTCAAGAGAAGGTGTGACATGTAAGGTTCTGGAAAATTTCCTTTGACAGAAGCCTGAGTGTAGTATATTCAGAACTGGGCTTGTAATGTGGATTGAAGTTATCCTCGGGGCCTAGTTCTAGTGCTGGAATTTTAAGAGAGAACCCAATACCCTTACTCAGTACAAAGAAAAAGTGAAAATCATATATCCTTGTCAAGTTTTATTTTGTAATTTAGTTTAAAATAAAACACTTAAAATCACTTAAAAATCTTTCATTTTCTCCCGCTATGTAGTGATAATTTACTTCTAGAAAGACACCTTGATATGTTCTAATACACTTTGAAAGCTGCAAATCAAGGTGAATAATTAAACCCTTGGCGTGGCTGATCCTGGTTCCACAGTAGTGCTTGGTTGTTGCTGTTAAGACAAACAATGCCCTGGCCTTTTGCTTGTTTTATATCTTTCAGTTCAATTTCCCAAGAAATAGATGTATTGACAAGGAAGCCAGCTAGCTGAAGGATTCTGTTCTTGCTCATTTCATCAGGGCCAAAGGAAATGCAAAAGATTAAGTGTTGAAAAATGCTGTTAGGTAACTCAGAAGGCAAATTTCACTTTTCTGTCAGCTGGCTGATACCAGTCTCACTTGATAATAAGACCTCTTCAGAGGAACATAAATGTCAGTTTTGCATCAGCTTGTAACCTGAGGAAACGTGTGAGAAGGTAGCAGAGCCCCTCCCTCAATTTAAACTTTGTAAAGGGGCTTTTGACGGACTCCCTTGGTTTGTGGTTTCTGGATCTAGTATTCCAGACTATTCAATGATTCTTTGTGGGTGTGCAGGCAAGGAGAGACTTATCTGCAGACTCACACCCCCACCCTGTGGTTCTGGCCAACCAACGACACTGGGTTAGAATGAGTCTCTTAACGGTAACATTTAGCCTATTTCAACCTACTTACTTAAAGCAGCACATTCACCTTGTACCTGGAAAGGCATTTTATTGTTTAACTTAAATTTCATAAAGAAAAACAATATTTGTTTCTAAACCCAATAACTCATCTAAATTATTCTTCAACTCTCTTGGATAAATAAAAATATGTAGTCAGTCCTACCTTAAACAGCAAAGCCTCACTTATATGCATCAAAAAGTAAAAATGTTTTCAAATGAGAAAAAATTCAGATGTGATTTGGAATGATTAACTTCGGTTTTTCATTTCACAGAACTGAACAAAGCAAAAAGAATAGAAATTAAAGCTAGTATTGAAGATATAGTAAAATAAGATAGTGAAAGAGGAACAGGAATATGATTGGTAGGATATTGCTCTGAACTTTAAATTCAATTTGGTTGTTTATTTAGAATCGCCCTATACTATCATTCATTGACTCCAAATACTTCTGTCTTAACCTATGGCTCCATTTTTAATCATTGGGGTTCAAATTAATAAAATTCATGGCAGTTTAATGCTCTATTACCTTTCATTTAGAAAAGTCTTTTTGGAGGCTAGCAAATTGCAATTGATTAAATTTTGAGAGCTAATCGATTGACTTCATGCTTTCACCTGACATTTATTTAGTCTACCTATCGAACTCAATTATATCACTTAATTGTTTATTGCAGGAGTTAGGAATATTTCCTCATTTTTCTGGCTTATATCTGGAAATAAAGAACCTCACAATATATTATCTGATGAAGTCTTGCATCCCTAAGATGATTTCAGATTCCACAAATCTCCCACAGTTCCAAGCCATCAGTCACAAAGACCTATGTCTTATGATAACCAATAGTAAAGTAATATTAGCAAAAACTGATATTGTAGGGGGCAGGCTAGAAAGAAAAGTTGATGTGTCCAATACGAATCTTTTCTATTCTGCCTCACAACAGCAACCTCTGTCTTTTTTTTTTTAAGTATATTTTAAATCCTTGTGAATATGAAGAATCTTCAAAAAGTTCATGGAAAGATCTGTATTATTTCTATTTTTCTACAAACTCTTTGATGTGCCTTCCTATAGGCAAAATGTACATCCTAAGTAAATAGTAAAACACACAGTATTCAATTTCTGCTTGCTTTCTTTTCCTTCCCCTTCCTTCTGTTACCTCCTGGCCATTTCACTGCTTATTACCCCTTGGACTGAACCCTAACCTAGGAGAAAGGCCCGGAGAGTGAAGCTCAGCGAGGCTATTCTGCTCCTGCTAATGTAGTCCAGGGTAGGAAAAAGTGGAGAGCAGAAAATCCTAGCAGGGTGAAAAGAATGTTTCAGAGCCTATAAAGAGGTGGTATATCTTTGAATTCTTTCTTACTGATGTGTCTTGATAACTAAGAAACAGGTTACATTCAAATAAACCCATGCACATATGACTTTTATTTTTATATTAGGATAAATAGGAAGCTTTGGTTGGTTGGTTGTTGATAATGAATGATTTATGGGAGAAGTGATCTAGTATGGCTATGATTTGAACGTGTACCCTCCAAAATTCAGGGGGTGCCGGTGTGAGTATCAAGAGAAGGGGACTTTAAGAGGTGCTTAGGCTGTGAGGGCTCTTCCCTTGTGAATAGGATTAAGACCCCTATACAGGAGGCTTCAGGCAGCACTGGGCTACCCTGCTATTCCACTCTTCTGCCGCAGGAGATGTGTTTCTCCCCTCTGGAGGATGCAGCATCAAGGCACTGTCTTGGAAAGAGAAAGCAACACTCACCAGACAACCAAACCTGCTGGTGCCTTCATCTTGAACTTCTCAGCCTCCAGAACTGTGAGAAATAAGTTTTTTTTCTTTATAAAATACCCAGCCTGTGGTATTTTGTTTTAGCAGCTCAAAATGGCCTGAGGCAAGCATTTTGTGAATGCCTATATGGAATGCCCATTTTTTCATTAAATTTGCATAACTCTCCCCATTTTACTATCACAATCCTCTCTACCTTTCTGTAATAAGGAAATTGCCACTATACTGTAGAATTCTCTTTCTCAGTTATAAGACTTAAAATTTAGATGTCATTTTCGACACCCTTCTCTCTTGCCTTGCCTCATCCCCACTATACTGAATCCATAATCAAGACTTATTGGATTCTACCTTCTAATATCTCTTACAGACATCCACTTCTTCCCCACACCCTATTTACTACCCTAGGCTAAGCTGCAATCTGTCTTCCAATAAAAGAACAAATCTCCTAACTCTGTTTCACCATCTGGATTCTCGAATATGTGAGGATATAGACCAAGTTTGTTTTTTATCTCCCTCAGCACCTTGTACTCATATAGGACCTGGCATTTAGTAGGGGGAAAAAAGTGGCAGTAGCTATTGCTAATAAAGTTTTAAAAAATGAAAGTAAAGAAAATAATTATAGCTTTAACTTTTAAATTTACCTGTTAGCAACACATGCTTGTGTGCACATACACACACATATCCTTCTACAACATACTGTGTGAGATTAAGTTAAGAATCAGAGTAGCCGAATCTTGAGACCACTAAACTGTAGAAATATTTTTTTAAAATTTATTTGTAAATTACACAGTTTCAGGTATTCTGTTATGAGCAACAGAAAAGGGACTAATATAGACCTGAAGAAATACATATTGGTAATATCAATGCCTAGTAAAAATCAGTTAAAATAATCAAATCTCAAAGAGATGACATCTAAATTTTAAGGTTTATAACTGAGAAAGAGATTGATTTTTCTAAGGTTGCACACCTAGTAAACAGTAGAAGTGATCTCAGATTCCACCAGCAGATCCCAAAACACTAGGCCTTGATCATCTACGACCCTGTATACGAATGTGTGGATGGAACCAGAGTTTCCTGTTTTAGCTCATTTCAAGTCTGTTTAATAATATCGTGCAAAGCATTTAAGACGGAGGGAACATTTCTTATTAGACCTTGCTATGGGTCGAATGTGTTCCCCAAAAGTTCATGTGTTGGAAACTTAATTCCCATTGTAATAGGGTTAAGAGGATGGGAAATCCGATTATGGTATTTGAATGCCTGGAACACACAACTTCCAAGGTTTTTGTGAACATTGAAGACAATATTTATAATGTGCCAAGCACAGTGCCTAGCACATCAGAGAGGCCCAATAAGTTTTAGTTGGAATTTTTGAATGACAATCTCCTTAAGCTGTACAATAATTTGTGCTCATCTTCCTGGTAAAAAGAGGTGCTGTAGTTACTGAGCATTTTTAATGCTTCCAAAGGCCATTTACAACTCTTCAAGAATCTGCTTAAATATAACTGAGAAGCTGGCAGGACAGCTATTATTAGTCCCATTTTTAAAAATAAAGAACTAGAGACGCAGAGAGTTGTATGACTTTTACAAAGGCATAGAGTGAGTTAGTAACTTAACTTGGAAGTGGGCCTAGACTTCGAGATTTCTCATCTTTTTTTTTTATTCCTGACCCCCCAATACTAAGAATTTAATTCGTTCTGAAGAAGCTTGAATTGTGGGTGTGAATTCTTCAGTGAATGAAGGCTTTTTAGAAAGTGTGAATAGTAAGAATATTTTAAGGTATAAATAATATTCTACAACTTTGCTACCTGTTTAGTCCAGCCTTTCTGTTCGAGGCTGTATTTGGTTCCACGTTTGTTTATTCATTAAAAGTTGCAGAAACAAAACTACATGTGAGGCACTGTGAGGAGATGCAAAGATGAATATGCCCTCTCTCAAGGGTCCTGATTCCTTTTTGATTCCTTAGAGCCTAAGAATAAGTCTGCTAAAATGTCCAGCAGCCAACTGACGGAAAAACTACTGTTGGAGATTTCCCCTTGCATTAAAATCACATGTTACTATCCACTTCCTAGAGAGGGGACATGATGAGCCTGAAGACACTAAAGAAACAGCAATCTGCCTTTAAGCAATTGCCTAACACTACTCCAGCACAAGATAATCAAATGGGGGGGAATATTGTATGATCTCACTCGTATGTGGAATCTAAAAAAAATTAATCTCATAGACAGGCTGGGAAGGGTAAAGGGCAGGGGGTATGAGGAGAGGTTGTCAGTGGGTACAGAGTTGCAGTCAGGTAAGAGGAGTAAGTCCTAGTATTCCATTGCACCGTGGGGTAGCTATAGTTAGAAATATATTCTGTATTTCCAAACAGCTAGAAGAGAGGATTTTGTATGTTCTCACCACAAAGAAATGGTAAGTATATGAGATGATGGTTCTGCTAATTACCCTAATTTGATTATTACATATTGTATACATGTATCAAAACATCACACTATACCCCATAAATGTATACAATTATCATGTGTTAATTTTTTTAAAAAATCAAAAAAAGAAAAGAAAAAAGAAAGCAAGATAGAAATGAAATCCAGAAAATATTTCTGGGTGGTAGCATGCTGAAATCCAGATGGAAATTTAGCATTAATTTGGCTAACACTGTTTCAGTCACAGCACATTTTCAACTATTTATTTTTGTACTGAGCCTCTCCTAGCAAGGTGGGTATCGAATGGAAATTTTTTTTCCTAAGGTGGCATTTCAAATAATAACAATAATAATAAAATCCTGGATCAGGAACAATTTTTCCATGAGATGCATAAGGAAGCAAAGCAGGCACCTTGAAAGGGCCTATATTTTTTTGCTAATTTAATCTGTGCATGTAAATGACATCTTTCCATTTCTTTCTTAAAGAAGTTTTGTTTCTCTGTCTTTTTAAATGATTGGCTCCAACTTCGAGATGCTTGTTTCTTTAGTGTTCATACTCAAATATGAATGCAGTCCCTCTAATTTATGCCATGGGGAAAGGCAAGCCGAAGAATGTGAGGTGGATTTTATCCATGCCATGGTTACATATATAGAAAATTGATTTTCCAACCATACCAAATGATAAAGTCCATCTTTGATATATTCCTGTCTCACTTTTTTCTAGGTCTTAGGCATCTGATCTCAGGTCAACTCCCCTTGGAGTGTAATTCAGAACACAGTCCCTTCCCTTTACAGGTCTCATGCCACAGGGCATGGGTATGTTTTCTTTGGCTAGGACAGACCTTATGAAAGAAATTATTCTGCCGCCTAACTGACAGAATTGGGCATAGGGTACAGAGAAATGGAGCCTCTCCCAGTGGCCCTTTGCCTGGAATTTGTCCTAAAAGCATGAAACTGAGCAGGATTTGTAGCAGACAGATGTGGATAATGTATGCACCACCTTTCCATTCTGGTGTCTGTTTGCGTGAGAATGAAAGACTACAGGGTTGTAAATGTGGCCCTGGGTGATGGTGAAGCTGTGAACTCTTACAGACCTGGTCCCAGGTTTGATTGGAAAGTCTATTATGGATGGATCCCTCTGGTCAAAACAAAAAGAAACTCTCATGGTACCATGTGTGCTGGAGCAAGTTTTCTGAGGATAATAATCTAAAGATTTTTAGTAGTCCATGAAAAGTATTCATGATACAAACAGAGACAGTGGTCAAATCCAGCAGCTGGTCAACATGGCTTGCTCTAAAACTTTACCTGAAAACTGAGCCTACACGGCAGGACAGTGACATTTATTTCAAAACTTCTTGTTACCTACTCCTTCTAAAATGAAGGAGAAATAACTGGGCCAATGCTGTAAACTACAAATATCAGAGTGCCCAAGAGTTTGTTTCTTTGGTTCTGTTTTTATTTTGGATGAGCTTCCAGGAATAATTACAGTACAACTGTGATTGGGCAGTGGAAAGAACCCCTTCTTGGGTCATACGAGTTCTAGTTTGGCTCTGACATTTCAATTTTGAGCAAACTGTTATTTGACTATTCACACATAAAACAAGAGAGATGATTTATGTGACCTCTAGCTTACCTTTTCACTCCAAGGCATTATAGCATCAGTGACTCCGGAATTGTTTGTCATAGTAAAAGGTAACTGTCTAAAATCAGCAATTTGCATTTTTATTTTACTGGGAGATAGTGAGACTCAGAGAAGATAAATGTTTTATTGAGTCACACAGCTAGTTAGCCATATGGCCAGGACTAAAATCTATGTCCCTTAAGACTCATCCCAATAAGACTAAAAGACTTAATATCACTCTTTCTACAGAGTACATTCAAGAGCTAGGGTTGGTCATATTATATCATGTTGGTTCTATTAAGAGTTGCACACACACACACACACACACACACACAAATACATGTAAAACGTTTTGTGATTTTAAAAGATTTACCATTATCAAAAGAACATCGACACGCAAACAATTTACTTTACATTAGACAATACTCTGCTTTTAATACCTGCATAAATACTCAGTCATTCTGGACACCTTATTATATTCTGTGTAGTATGAAACAAAAAGTACAATATTGCCCAGATCTCACGATTTATATCTTAGAACAAATCAACAAAAACCAAATCAAAAATATGAAAAACTAACAAAGTAACTTATATATCTAGCAAACTCCACTAACACCAAATACTGTACTCCCTGATCCGTACATCTTGTGAAAAAGTAGCTAACAAATGCAGCCACTGTCTCTCCCACCTCAGCAATCACCATCAAACCCAAATCCAGAGCAGCTGATACAATTTAGTGGCACAGGAAGAGACAAACGTGTGGAAACAAACCCTGAAAGTCAATTGGATTATATAGTGGAGACTTTTGTGATAAAGAGGACTTAGTTTTACAGCTTAGTTGGGTGGGGGTGGGGAGAAAAATGAAAGAAGAAAAATCACCCTGGGTCTCTTTGCTTAAGTTATTTTGCAGATTTATTGAAATGTGCACGTGGTAGAAAATGACTTCCAGAAGTCGGAATTTTAGCTAAGCTGTGCTGTGGCGGCCTGCTGTCATGTGCAAACATGGTCTCATGCTCTGAGGTAATGTGAGGTAACTGTTTACAGGCAGGGAACACTTGACAATGTTAATTGCAGGATGCCTCAGGCCCGAGCTGGCATTAGGCTCCTGGATCCTCCACTCTGATCAGATATTTGTGAAATATAACACATCTTGCCAGGTACATTCACATTTGGGTCAAGCCATTTCTACTGAGTAAAAAGAAGTGGAGAAATATAATGGACACACACACATGCACATACACACACACACACAGAGTAGTCGTAGTAGCTAACACTGAGTCCACACAGGCTTACCTGATTAGCTACTTTAACTGATCATGACACTCAAAACGACTGAGTCATTCTTCATGGGAGATGAAGCATTTGGTTATGTTTGCTTCTGGCTCTTCATTCTTTCCTGTGGTTAGTGTTTGCTGCAGAACATGGAGCCTGGCTTACCGATAAATCGAGAACGTATTATTAAATGCTAATGTACTGATGAAGTTAAGCAGCTTCACTAATTTCTTGGCTTCCTTATATATAGCCGAAAAGTCAACAAACAGATCCAAGCTATGCCTACGGGAATCCAAAAACACAAACAAACAAAACCCATGAATTTTTTTTTTTAATTCACTTTGGCAGTTTGATCAAATTCAAAGGTGGCTTAGTGAATCTGGGTAGAAATAGCTACACATTTAATTCGTAATAAAACAAAACAAATGATCGATTTAATCACCCATTGAGAAAAATACTGTTGAGCACATTGTTTGCTAGAAGACCACGCTAGAGGGAGATAATTGTTAGTACAATTTCATGATGCCTTTTTGGCTCTCTTTGTATGATGCTGGGAAACGAAGTTTTCTTCCACTGGAATTTTTTAGTATTTCATTTAATACTCTTCTGTGGGTCAGATATTACCCTTATATAAATGCTTAGTGTTATTTTTCCTTCCCTATTAATTTATTATTTTCTTGAAGTAAGGGACTATGATGCATTTTTGTATCATATACAGCAAAATGTCATCCACCTACTTGTTACTCTAGAAATGTGTAATAAAAATGAATTAAAAAATTCATGATTGATAGGCTGCGTCTCTCACATTTCTTTGGGCTCTTCTGTTGTCCATAATTTATTCTATGCATGCTCATACTAGATCTATCCTGTGTCCTAGGCATGGTCCTTGTCACTTCGGGGATATAAATTTGAATAGGACACACTCGCTGCTTTCAAATAATTTAGGAGAAAGAAAGTATGAGAATAAACATTTTAACACAATATAGAAGATGGTATATCTTATTAGAGAGGTCCAAACAAAAGGCTATGGTGGATTCAGAGAAGAGGCTTCATGATTTTATTTATGAATTTGCTCTTCATTTATTAAGTACATATTCCTCTTAATCAGGCACTGAGAAAACATCAATAAATAATACTAGCTATCACCTATGTTGTGTTCATTATGTCCTACAGGCTATTCTCAATGCATTATAGGTATCAATTCATTAAATCCTCACAGCAAATTGATGAGGTATGTATTACTATCATCCCTATTGGACATATGAGAAAACTGAGGAACAGAAATGTTAAGTATCTTGTGTAGCTTCATACAGCTAAATAATTAATGGAGCTGGAATTGAACCCCAGTACTCTGGATCAGGGGTTGTCCTATTAACCAAAATACTTATATTAACTTAATCCTTTCCCTCTTTATGATCTAGAACAGGGGATTGCAAATGTTTTCCATAAAGAACCAGCTAGTAAATATTTTTTGCTCTGTGGGTCAGATGGTCTCTGCCATAAGTACTCAACTCTGCTGTTATGGCAGGACAACCTCCATACATAGTATGTAAGCAAATGGGCATGGTTGTGTTCCAATAAAACTTTATTTCTACAAGCAACCAGATGGTTGAATCTGGCCTGCAGGCTGTAGTTTTCTGACCAATTATCTAGAAGGAAGGACATATGAGAACAATTAAACACACAGGGATTTTATTTGTAATAAATGTAAGGTCAAGAATGGTCTAGATAGGAAACAATGGACTAGCACATGGTGGGGAAAAGCCATAGATTGTTCAGAGAATGTCTGTCAGCAGAAGTGGTCTTTAAATAGGATTTAGATGGTGAGAGGGCCCCAACCAAGGAAAGAGTGGCCAAGGAAACACCACTCCAGATGGAGGGAATAGTAAGCCGAAGGCCTTAGAAAGGCTGGGAGAGTAGTGGTGTGACATATTCTAAGAGTTAACAATGTGAACACAGAAGACAGAGTGGTGATGTCATCGAAAAGGGCCAAGGCCATAGAGGTCCTTGCAAACTACAGTAAGGATGGATAATCCCAATGTCACTGATAAGTCACTGAGGAGTCTAAGTGGGGAGAATGGACAATGCAAATTGTAGACGTTTTTAGAGGGATGACGTAGCCTTTGGGCTTAGCCTAGGGGAAATGGGAGAGTTTTATTAAGTGGAGGAATGAGTGTATAGGAATTTTGTTTCAACATTAGCTTATAAACATATGTATTAAAAGATGAAGGTAGGATATTCTAAGCATGTGTGCAAAAATATGCATATCTTGAATAAGATCTCTGAGTGTACCAGCGTTGGTTAAGAGCACCAGCACTATAACCTCCCTTACTCTCTAAGAGAGTTCAAATCCCGGCTATGCAACCTTAGCATATTACTTAAACTCTGTGCCTCAGGCAGAAAGGGGAAATAATGAAAATATCTTTTCAGAATGTTTTATAAGGAAAAAAGACAATATGGATAATATAAAAATGCCTAGACTAAAAAGAAAAAGTTAGCCACTTTCATGAAGAGATAATATAATTATAGAATTATTCAATAAAATATGACCTTCAATCTATTTCAATTTACACACTCACATAAAATTTTAAAAATTATAAACAGCAATTCATTGTTTGCTAAGCAATAGAACAAGTTCTAAAGATTTTTAAAGCTACAGGATTTCAACAAAGGGAGAAGCCAAAGAAAGTTTGTGCAGTGAGGATCTTCTGAGCCCCTTCTTGCTATGGATACAAACCTTAGAAATAAACTCATCAAACAGCTTCTTACATTGTAACCTAATCCCAATTTTGCATCAGTGACTATAAGTAGCGGTAAAGAAGCCAGCGTAGTATAAGTTTTAGATCCATATTTCAGGTTCTATTTGGAATTCATCTCATCTCAGATGTATTCTAAAGCAAGATTTGTTAGGCCAATGAAATGAATACATAATCTGGGACTTGTAAATTTGGCCATATGGCAGTGGAACCCAATCACAACAATGTTTGCTATTAGGAAATAATTCAATAAAAGACAAGTCATGCTGGTGCTACTCAAAGCCATGTCATCTGTAATTATAAAAATATAGTATTATAGTATAAATATAATATATACAATTATAGGGGATCAGACATGGAAAAAAGTTTTGATATTAGGTAAAGGGTGGTCATTCTGTAGCATGATTAGATTTCTCATAAAATATTTTATCTACATTTTATCTGGGACATAAAATATAATACTAAAGTAAGATAATGTTTGCAAATAAATGTATTTAGATCATTAAGAGGAATATTTTTTTCTTGATAGCTTTACAGCACAGAAAATATCTGAAGAACTATAGCATAGAAATATATTGAAATAAACTTCAAGAATTCCACAAAATTAGATCATAGTGCTATAAAATGAAATAAGGGCAATCCAGCTGAATTAATTTTATTTTTTAATGTGTACTTTGAGAACGGCACATATTAAAAAATAGCAACTTGAGACTAATTTTTATTGAGTATGTGTGTTGAATCCTGTGTAATAAATACATAAAGAAAATTGCCATGAGTTGTGAAAATCATTTTCTTCATTTCAACCAGGAGATTTGTTCTTTAAAATGATAATGTGGTGTTAAAAGTTTGATTGCAAAATGGCCGTGCTCTGGGGGCAGCTCCTGTGCCGCCTTTGCGGTTTCTGCTGATATAAATTTGATATTTTACAAATGCAGAATATGAAATATATTCCTAACATGTGTTTCATACACTTATAATACACCAAAATGAAAAACAGCATACGCTTGGAACATTTCTTGGCTGTGTGCTTAATGCACTGTATCTGGAACATGTTAAATGTTATTACAGAAATAATTGAAACATTTCACACAGTTTCATGCAGTGAATTTTGCATGTTAAACTCATACACCTTCCTTCAGTTATAGAGGACGTTACATGACTGATACACAAATGTTTCCCTTAGAATCAGAAACACAGATATGCTGTTTCTTTTTGTGAACCATGTTAGGTAAACTTTGGAGGTATTTCAGACTTAATTTTGCCAACAACCACCTATCACTGAATAGATCCATGTAGAGATGTTTCTCTAAAAATAAATTATTGAGAAAACATAGGCAAGGTTTCCACTTGCACAATTTAAAAATGACATATTTTATTCAACTTTTAAGTTTAATCCCAATTTTTCCTCCTGTTTCCTTGGTGAATGTTCTTTGTTTACCTTAGTATCACATCAGTGTTTTCTCAGTGTTAAGCTGTAGCTATTTAATCATTTAAACATAACTCCTGCTTTAATTTTGTATTCTGAGAGTGATCAGTTTTTAATAAGATTCACTGCTTCAATTTTAGCAGGTTGGAAGCTTCTAAATTCCAATGGAGAATTCAGAAATGAAGGGTCCTGAGAGTTGATTTCTTTCTCAAGTTTTAACCCAAAGTTACACTGAGTGCCTAATTAAGTTGCTGTTAATTAACAGACAACTTAAAAATAAGTCTGAAATTATTCAATAGTAATCTTAAGTTATTATTCAATATTAAATTTTAATATTTCTGAGAACTAAATGCCACTTATTTACAGGTCATATAGAAATGTCTTACTGTATGTTTTTTTCCCATCATTTTCACAACCAACACGACCATTTATTTATTGAATACCCTCTGTTACCTCTAAAGTACATATGGACCTATGTAGATTCCGTTCATAGTGGCCTATTTACTGCAGTGATTCTCAAAGCGGGGTCCTTAGAGCAGAACCAACAGCATCAGTCAGGAACTTGTTAAGAGCACAAATTGAGAAGCCCTTCAGGGGACCTACTGAAATAGAAACTGGGGGTGGAGCTCAGCCTCTTTAACAAGCCCTTCAGATGATTATGAAGCATGATCAAGTTGGAGAACCAGGCTCTAGAAGGATGTGTATATTTTGTCATCTACTGAGAGCATGAGCTTCAACATCCTGGTAGAATTCTTTGTCCAGTTACAGGGTCTATGACAGGCTGGAGGGGGAAACGTACATTAAAATTGGTATATCCTCTAGAGATCTAACAGAGAACATCTGTTAAGCATCAGATAATCAATCTCAAGATTTGGGGTATAATATTTTTTTGCTTTCCCTTATTCTCCTATCACCCATATTCCCTCTACCAAAATACACCCACAAGTGCACACACACACACCCATTCATACAATACCTTAAAAATATATAAATGACTTTTTTTTTATCACTTACATTTAAGTAAAGATTTTACCTACGATAACCAAGTGCTTCAAGTAGAAATTTCATTTTCCAGCCAATGCATTAATATTACCTCAGCCTTTTAAAACATTAGAGAGATTCACAAAAAGTATGGACTGCTCATTATTTTGCCACCATGTTTAAGACCTGAAAGTAGAAATAACTAGTTTCCTCAAACTTAAAATTGGTCAAGTAGTTAATTTGTATATATAAATGTATAGGTTAGCTCATGGATAAAAATGATTTGCTTTTATTACTAGAGATCTTGGGAAACAAAGCTCACATAGAACTGTCCACACATCTATCTGACAGTGGTCAAAGGCAGTCTACTGTAGCATTGCATGCAGTTAAGACATAGAATTCTGGTTTCACCACTTCTTAGTTTGGTGACGTAAGTAACATTCTGTTACTATCCTATTTTCTCCATTGTAAAATGGAAATAATAAGAAATTCCACTTTATATTATTGTTTGGAAAAAATAAACAAAATTGTGCTTGCATCATGCCTGTTATATAGTACTTGTTCAATAAACATTAGCTATCATTAGGCCGGATTTTCATTGAATGTCTTTCTTAAGATCACATCCTCACCCTTATTTTATTTACTTGATTAATGTGCTAAAACATTACCTTTGGAAACATACAGCGTAAAGTTTCCTTGCCACTGAATTTTCAATAAATTATGAGCTTTCGGTGTAATGATATGCATTTACCTTAGTGCCTGCCTTTGAAAAAATTCCCTTAACATTTGTATTAATGAGTCTTTTCAGTAGTTATGAGTTTGGACTATGCTCTTCCAAAGACGTTTCCACATAAATTAGCATTAATTGATGTCCAGTTTTTGGAAAATGTTAGCACACGTTATTTATGGCACGTTCTGTTCATGTGGCGCCTCTTAATGTGAAAAAAAATTCTTTTTCATAGGAGGTTCAAATGCTGTTTCCTTTGCTTGCAAAATGGTAAAAGCCACAGATCTGCGCATTTGGCAAACCTTCTGCAATATTTCTAGTGGAAGAGCATGCAAGCGACCTGAAGTCCAGGGTAAATTTGGGATCAGTCTTGGTACAGTTGTGCTTTCCATATTCACTTTAAGCCCGCATGAGCTGTGGATTGTGTATACCCAAGTGACAGAGGCACAACCCTCCAACTGCAATAAAAAATGCCTTGTATCCAAAATGAAGCAAGACACCAGAAAGGTTGCCATCACTTGTACTAACTCTAGATGATGAGAAAAACACATAAGCACACAAATATATATTCAGTTTAACTTTTCATGTTGTGTCTAATGTGTGTGTTTAAGTGTGCTGTTTGTACTTCTCTAAGTATCCAAGTAGATAGATTAAAAGGAAGAAAAAGCAAGATTCTATTCAAAAACGAGGTTATGGTTTTATTTTTTTTAAAATTCTATAGGGAAAAATGGCTATGATAAGCAGAAGTGTTCCTATAAGTTGCAGTTTTTCTTAATGTTTAACACCTTGAACTCGTACTGACTAAAGGTTCATACAGAGAGGCTAAAAAGTTAAGATACATGTAGTAGGAGATTAGAATCTGCCACATAACAAATTCTCAATAAATTGCTTTTGTTTTTATTTATTTGGGGGGGGGTCTTAAATGTTTGGTGATTTTGTTTGCTTTTCTTTTTGATTCTACTGTGTATTTGCTGATTTTGAGTAACAAAACGCATTGTTACTTAGAGATAAATCTATATTCAATATAAGAAAATCTGGAATTAGTCACTTCTCTAATCTGCCATGCAAATGCCAATTTATATTGAGGTTTCTTAGGAGACAACCAAATTCAGCTGAAAGTATTTTCATAAAAATTTAGACTGACATAATAAACATAGGATGCTATTGGCATCAAATATAAGCTCTGATCAGATGAATAAGACGACTCAAAAAACTATTTTCAAGTGTTATTGTAAGCCCAATCTTTGAATAATAATTGAGCCTACAAATAAAACCCTTTTCTCTAGGGAACTTACACTTTTATTGAAAAGATGGCATGCACACAAGAAATAAGAAAAAACTAGATATGCTGTATAAGATATGTAATTTGCTGCCTGCTTGTACCCCCAAGTATAGAAAATCAGAAGAAATAAATAATATTTTCTATAGTCCACAATTCTTCAGGATCTGAGTCAGAAGAAAGGCTGGTCCCAAGAATGCATGACTCTGCCTGCTGGGGGCACATCACAAAAGATGACCTCAAAGTCAAGGAGGAAAATTAAACCGTATTAACAGATAGCAAGTCAATTACACTAAGACAGGGAGAGAAAAATAATTCCTGAGATGAAAACAAAGTAACTGGTTAGAAGCTTAGATAAGCCAAACCACCAAAGTGTGGATGGTCCAAAGCAGCAAAAGACAAAATGAGAAAACAGAATGCTAGACTGAGGAGCAGACATGAATGCATGAGCTACAGAGTGATCTAGGTTCCTTCCAGAAACAATCTTTCAGAACCTTAATTAAACATGGTCTTTGGCATTCCTGTGAGGATACAACATTTTTGACTGGTTTTTAGACATAATGTAAAGGAAAAAAATAACAGCTTAGTTGATGGAAAAGATATTGTTTGTAGGTCAGACTTGATTAGCATCAAAGAACCTCAGGGTAAAAGTAGAGACTTTGTAGTCATAACGATTTAGATTTGGATACTGGCTCTGTCACCTGCTAATATTTCACCATCAATTGGGAAGCCGTATAGAATTCTTGACCTTCTATTTTCTCATCTATGGGATGGGATTAATAACAGAAACGTTGTGAGATTTTTCTGAGGGTTAGCAATGGTGTATAAAGTTACCACAAGATCTAACACAAAATAGGTTTTTAAAAAATTATGGCTGATATTATTTAGTTCAACTTCCTATTTAATCTTTGAATCCTCCTGATAACACAAATATAAATTGCATTATAGTCAGTGTTTGAATAGTAAATCAAAACAGTATATATACATTTTTTACAACTAGAAGCCCCCTTCCATCTAGAAAATCTTCCAATAAATTCAAATTTTCTCAGCCTATAACTTCTCTGCGTTGGTTTAAGTTTAACCATGGGTAAGAAATAAACCTATAATCTCTTCTACATAGTAGCATGTCCTTACTCGTTTATACTTTTAAGGCTTTGCTTCCCTGTGGTTCTCCTGGCTACTTATCGCTGTTACTTCATTACACTTTGGGAACTCAGTGATTGCTCTCTTTCCAGGAGTGTATTCTTCTATCTGAGAGAAGGAGTTTTGAAACAAATTCATGGTGTGGTTTGAGTAATACAGAATAGATCCAAACAATTACCTGATTTGCACCTAGATATTATCTTTCTAATAAAGGATAGTCTAAATCACATCAGCTTTTTGACAACCTTACCACAGTTTTGATGGCAGAGTGTTATCATCTTAAAGCTATTTCTAGGGGCCAACCCATAAATCAAGACTTCTACCAACTGAGTCATTTGAGAATGGCAAGGTTTGCATTCTACGTGTATCTAGTGTGCAAAGACACTTCTACTGAATTTCCATATATTTGAGACACTGAGAAGTTAGTAGAGTCCCAAACTCCCTGACAGTTGATATGTGAACAGAGTTATGTTTGTTTCTTTTCATTTGACCCTGAAGCACAGATCTTATTTGTATCACCTCACCTAAGCACCCCCCTGAAATGCAGAGAACAAAGAATAATTCACTGCTCAATAAGAGAATGTAGAGGCAGGAGGGCTGTGAGAGGATTGTGTTCATTATCTCTGCTCTTATTTATTTTCTCTGTGTTCCTACTGCCTTTTATTTCCAAGCTCTATTTTCCCTTCCACCTCCATGACTAGCCATGTAAAAGAAACTTGGTAATTTCAAATTTTGGTAAACTGCATTTCAGCAGTAAACAAGCAGAAGTGACCACATTGGTGTCATGTTCCTAATAAATATTAGAGTCTGACGTAGGTTGGGGTTTTTCCTGACTGCTCTGGGAACTACTGAAGTTCCAGAAACTGGTCTTTACTAGATTCTTTGACAGATTCAATAGATGCTCTGCACTTGACTTTGACCAAGGGGATCACTGTATTCGCTACTAAATGTTGTGGTTAAAGCCTGAAACAGCAGAAATTTGCGACTATCACCATGCCTAAAGAAAACAGGGAAATCCATTCCTGTGAACTGTGTTCTCCCTTATTAAAAATGGTAAAGAATGTTGATAGAACAGAATATTCACATTCAATTTCTCAAAGTGTATTATTCCTATTTTTAAAAATAAATTTTTTCTGTTAAAAAAATAGAAAGATATAGATTTACCTTGAAAAACTTCAGGAAATTTTCATATTAAAGACATTGATCTGCTAATAATGAAATTGAGGATTTTGGGGGGGGTTGTTTTGTTTTTCATAGCTGTGATTTTGTTCTATCAAAGGCTAAAAGCACATCATAGAAGGAAAGACAAATGTTACTGTAACCAAAGAGAAACTACAGGTGAAGTTAAGGTAGGTTGTAAGCATCCAATTCATGATGATATATACGAAGCTTTATAATTTTCAGTCCCCAAAATTCCAATCTTTCTCCTTTCAAGAGATCTATTTCCCACACAATTTAATAGTCCCATTGCCTGGAATAAAGGTGAACCCACAATGTCTAATCTGACAAAAATGTTAATGTAAAAAAAAAAAACAACAACAAAACCTGACATTTCCCAAATGTTCAAAGAAGACAGACTCCCACAACTTTTTACTGATAGATGATTACTCATCTGTCCGTGCTCTCTAAACAGCCTGCTTCTAAAACTTCTGAGAGTAATTTCCCCTAGATTTCATGATTTCAGAAACAGAACTCAACGGCAGATCAGATGTAACTCTGAAAATAAGTGAGGTAAGGACCACTCCAGTGTGGGGTACATTAGAAAAGAAGTAACTCTGGAAATCTGAATCATAGGCCATTTTCAAAGAATGATTTTTTATTACCTTCAGGAATATACAATAATAGGAACAAGCGGCCAGCAGTGTTACCAAGCAGAAATACTGGCAGACATGCTTAAGTAAGTAGGTAAAAAGTTGTTGTAAATAAAATAGTCTATTAGCTATACATACACATTGGTAAAGCTGGTTTCAAGGATTCTTGAAAAGAGCTTCTTTTTTAAAAAAAGAAATCAAGAATATATACTTTTTATCTCATATCTATCTTATCTAACTTTATGATGACACAAAATCCAATCCAATCCATTTTCACAATATTGGATTTCAAATGAGTAAAGAACAAGTAAGTTTTCACCAAACTTACATTTTTATTCAAAACAGCAACATTACCAAGAGCAAGAGGCAATGTTCATGTACATTTTATTGAAGGAAAAATAAATGTGAGTAAACCAGATCCCCTATGAGGAGCTAAAGTAGCACCACAAGAAGAAAAATTGAACTGACATTTGGGCCATGGACATGTAAAATGTAATTTAATAAATGATTCCCATCTCACCTTTCCTGGCATATCTTCCCTACCCAGCCATTGTGAAACTCCCTGCAGCATTTCAACCCATACATGATACTCTATTAGTCAAGGTTTCCAAGGGTTGTGGTTAAACTCATGGGCTCTCCAAATTCTGGTAGTACTAGGCATAACTGTGTGACCTCGGGCAATTTATTTTCTCTCTGATGTTTTCTTGTTTATAAATCGGGGATAATAATAGTACTCTTTTTTCTCACTGTTGTGAGGATCAAATGAGCTAATACTTTAAAATGCTTAGAACAAAGTATGCTACATATTAAGTCCCTGAGGACTTAATTATTGTTTGTCTTAAGGCAAATAACCTGGAACAAGTACCCTAATATTTCTTTGATTCATCCAATGCTCACTATATATGCAAAGTACAGTGCTCTGTTTTAGGTAGAATTTTATACAAAAATTTTTTGTAACTTAAAGTGGTTTTCAATTTAGTAGAGGAGAAAAAATTTCTGCAAATGTCTATAGAAAGTGACTACTGTCTGGTTGTACCTGCCAGCCAAGAGTCATTTAAAGCAAGACAAGTCTAAGACCATGAAACTCTGTGGACAAACTACATATGCTCATTGAACACCTTCCCACTGCCAGGCACTGGGCTGGGTTGTGGAGAATATGATAAACAGGACATGGTCCTCATCTCAACTTGCTCACACTTATAAAGCACACAGACTTAGAAGCCAATAATTGTACCATGGTGACAAACCAGGACTGGGATATAGATACAAGGGAAGATAGAGTGAATTCGTTTGGGGGGGATGGGAGGAGTCAGACAAGGATTAAGAGATGAAAATTGTTGACCAGGTCTAGAGAAACAAATTCAGGTCCGTGATGAGCATATTAATCAGGTGAACTGTGCATACAATGGCAGGGAGAGATAAGAGCCAGAGTGTGGTGCATAGAGCACCTGTCAGAAGTCCTGCATAGCAGAAAGAAAGGGCAGGGGTGCAGGAGACAAGTCTGTAAGTAGACGCCCATCCAAAACGATTATTTGTAATTCATATTCCAACTTGCAGCAGGCGTGGGGAATTTATTAGGAAAGACTGACAGAATAATTACGTGCTTATGCAGAAGTAAACACAGGAACATTCACCATTACTGCACACTCATTAGGTAGTTATCATTCGAATCCGTCTTCTCTGATCTTATTCAGATTGAGGTCTTACTGCTTCCTCAAAAATGTGTTTGAAAATAGGAATTGTTATAAATAAAAGTCTTCAAAAATTATCCTCTTTTTTGAAGGAAGAGCTCTACATGCTTTCCTTTTAAGCCACTTCCTTTTTGGCAAGATTTGTAGAAAAGCTCTCCTTTAAAAAATATAATTTTTTCCTCCTAGAGGCACAATACTCAGAAATATCAGTCAAGAAGACAAAATAAAGATGTAATTCCTAAGACTTTTAAGCCAACTATCATATATTGAATACTTTTATAAGTTTGAGTCCTCAAGTGAGATGGGGGGGAGGAGGGGGAAGGAAGGAAGGAAGGAAGGAAGGAAGGAAGGAAGGAAGGAAGGAAGGAAGGAAGGAAGGAAGGGAAGAAGGAAGGAAGTGAGGGAGGGAGGGAGGAAAAGAAAGAAAGAAAGAAAGAAGGAAGGAAGGAAGGAAGGAAGGAAGGAAGGAAGGAAGGAAGGAAGGAAGGAAGGAAGAAAAGAAAGAAAGAAAGAAAGAGAGAAAGGGAAACGAAGGGAGCAAGAAAGAACAAAGGGAGAAAAGAAAAATCTACTTCAAGATTTTTGGTCTGTGAAGTGGATTATTGGGAAGGATTAGCCCATTTTCTCCCAGACCAAAGCAGGACAGTGTTAGTCAATCCACAATCTCTCAGTGGGTTGAGGGTTGGCAAATGAGCATTGCTTTAGGTTTTGCTCTGTGGTCTGACTCAAATCAACCCTATGTTAGCATGCATGTTTCCAGCAGTAATGGAGCCTAACATGAATGCTGGTTCCACACCAGCAAATAGCATTCATACACACGTATTACCCAAAAATGCAAGAGCTGGTATGAGGTGGGAAATTCAATAAACTATTGAATTTCCAGATGACTCCCAGTTCAACATGACCATTTCCATTACACTTTATCTCAGTTTTATTTGTAAGATAACTAAATGCTTAGAAAGAAGTCTTTGGGGATACTTAGTGTAACTTAGGTAACAACAATAAAACAACAACAACAACAACAACAAAAATAACTTAAAACCTATGCTGATAAAATAGTCTACATGCACTCATTTCTTTAGAAGGTAGTTCACTTTCCTCTCAGAAAATAATTTATTGTAGGACACAGAAGGTACATTGAACCTGAGCAGCCAATTTTCCTTGACCATAAAAGGGACGGAGATTAACACCAATAAAGCACAACCCATGGCACGATTAGAAGATCATGACTTACTGGGAGGGGCTAATGACATCATTTCTGTTTTACAGTGGAGCTCAGTGGAGCAGCATAGCTCAGTGGAGAGAGAACACACTTTGGGATCTATCAGATCTGGGTTTATTTTTCAGCTCTGCCATCAGGGCAGTCACCTAATCACACAGACATATTTTAAAGGTTAGACAATACTTATGTCAAGTGCTCATTAGAGTGCCTGGCACATGGTAAGCCCAAAATGTTAGCCATTTTTATACAAATCATGAAAAATTATGATGCAACATAAGCTGAAATTCAACACAAAGTTTATTTTCAGAGGTGGAAAATCAAGGACAAATGGATTATGGGGTAGGTAGGAACTGATGCAGAGTTGAGTGAATGGGACTCAGGTAAAAGTCAAAGTTCAAGAAATCCCAAGAAATTAGTAAAGACAAGGCTAGAGGCAATAGGTCAAATGTAATGGCCATTCATCCGCCACTCCTCTACCCTACAGTTACTATTACTGAGAGCAGGTTTACCACTGCATGTAAAATATCTTTCCTCCCAGTTTTATTTAAATGGAAAGACTGGGATGACCTCCAGTGGCCCCTCAGTTATGTCAGCAAAGTGCTGACAATACCCCTGGCACAGAGTGCTAAATGTGTAAATCTGGAGGTTCCTGGCATGAGTTGGCCACTAACTAGTTGTGTGGCTTTGAATATGAGATGGTGATTTAATTTTCCAAAGCCTCACTTTCCTTATCTGTAAAATGAGGGGCATAAGCAATGTTATCTAAATTCTCAATGGGCACTAAGAAATAATAATTGTGTTATTAAGGATCAAGAAGATAAATGATAAAGCCGAAGAATGACAGGTGGGTTAGGAGCCCGTGTGCAACAGACTTGAGAATTACACAGCTATTGCTCAAGCTTAGCATGCAGCCAGCCCTTGTCATGTAGCAAAGTGCTATTTTCCATTCATCTATATATCCATAGACAATACTTGCTTATTTTAAGAAGCCTATCCTGGCATATACATGATCTGTACACATACAAGTACATGTCATATCATGAGTCCTATCTAAATGTATAAAATTTGTTCAGTTGGCAGAAAAAAAAAATCGATGAAAATATTCCCATGGATTTTGTTTAAAATATTTAGAATTTTTTCTTTTGTTTATTTGTTTTAATTCAAGAAAAAACCAGCAAATGGAGCCAGACAGTAGCTGTGTCATTTGGCAGTAAAAATAATCTAATAAAAGCATCACATTTCAAAGGGAGACAAGGGGACCCATCTCAGATATCAGTAACGTCATTTCTACCCCAAATATATTTCACTCTGAGTTTGTATTTTTTGGACTCATACAGCTTATGATGATTTTATCCCAAGTTCATGCCACCAGAGTTGGAATTCATAGCACAAACATTGAAACCAGGAAGTGATTGACAGTTCTGACTCTGTTAATACCCCGTAGTAGGTCTTCTACCATGGTCAGAAGTTGAGATTTATTTTGACAAGCTTTCTCTTGATTTTGTAGACTAAAGGCTTTATAATGGGGGGTTATTTCATGACTATATAAGAGCCATAGATTGTCCGAATTTATAGCAAAATGATTTCAGCCCTTTCCCATACACACCAGACCCCACGAAGCCTAGAACTTAGTTTTAATTATTACCTTCTTTGTTTAATGACAAATTCATTTTATTTCCTTGATGACATTCTTGTCATTTATTTTTCGTGACCGGCACTCAGCCAGTGAGCGCACTGGTCATTTCTATATAGGATCCGAACCCGCGGCGGGAGTGTCGCCGCGCTCCCAGCGCAGCACTCTACCGAGTGCGCCACGGGCTCGGCCCCCTTGATGACATTCTTAATTCTAAAATTTAGCTTAAAGTATAAAGAAAATATTAAGAATGAGGGAAATAGATAATTTAAAAATGGAAACTAAAATGATACCATTGTCATCATCATCATAGCAGCAGCTAATATTACTGAAAATTTATTATGTAAATAGGCCTCTGTTATCTCATTTACTCTCACAAAAATCCGATGAGGTATTATGTCCCACACTAAAGAAGTGAAGAAACTAACATTTAGCAAGATTAAGTAACGCGTACAAGGTCACATAGTTACATAGTAGAGGTTTTTAAACAAAGGCCTACCTAAGTGAAAGTGAGAGAAATTAAAAATAGTTGGTGAAGAATTGTAAATTTTGATTTCCATGTACCATCATAATGTATTAATGTACAAGGGCAAAGGGAAGAGGTACTGAAATATTCAAGGATTCAAAATACAGCGCCCAAATACTGTTTTCCAAATAAACTACATGAAAATCCATGCCTGAGCAAGGAGACATTAATCACAGTAAGAACTCAAGAATGAGAAAATTCAGTGCTCTATATTTAAGAATCTAGTGATTTATTTGTAAATGCTTATAAAACAAATTTTAAAATAAGCCTATTTTAACACATAAAAAATGCATATATAAATAAAATAAGAAAAGAAATTTGGGATGCTCAGAAGCCCAGACAACAGGACTGAAAACTGTAAAAATTGGTAACTGTCTGGAAAATACATGAACTCACCGATTCCTCATTTTTTAAAAAGTACTATGAAAATAAAACCCAGTCTGTGGTTATTGGCTTTGATTGTTATTTTAACAAAGGTTTAAGAATTTCTTTGCAAAACATGCTAATGATTAAGAGTCTAATTTTTTTTACAGAAAATAAATACGTAAAATATTTAAATACTAAATATAGGTAAAAATTGAAAATCTATCCTCCTCCAAATGGTTGAGATTTAACCACTACGAACAGTTTTCACTCTGTCCTTTCTGACATTCCAAGCATATGCACAAACACACATACATACCCCACTGGTGTTTTTTCTTAAGAAAGCCATAATAATTCCGTAATCTGCTCTCTTTCATTTTATATTAGTGCACACCTTCCCCCTTCGGTACATATAGGCCTATCTTATTTGTGGTGGTTTTAAAATATGTCCACACAATATTTGAAACCCTTGCATTCAAGAAGTGGAGCCAAATTCCCCAGCCTTTGAATATGGGCTAGACTCAGTGACTCACTTCTGATGAGCTGGAAAACAAGCATGCAGGAAGTCATGGTGTGCAGCTTTGGAGACTAGGTCAGAAAAGGCACCGCGGCTTCCTGCTTGCTGGGTCTCCCAGATCACTCGCTCTGGGTGCCCCTCACCACAGAGCTGCCTGAGTGTTCTCATGACATGTCAGGCAGCTTCTCCCAGAGCAAGTGATCTGAGAGAGAAAAAGGAAGAAGCTACAGCTCATACTTTCTTTAATGAGCAGGATGTGGATTTGTTATTGAGTTGGAGCCAGATAATAAGTGATCACAAGTGTATTCATAAGCATCTCAATTAAGGAAGAGTCCTGATTAAAAATAACAACAACCTTCACCTTTTCCTGAGGTCACTGTCTATTTCTCACTTACAAAACAATCTTGTGACATCCTTTGCACAAAGAGAGTTTACATAGCTTTTGGATTAAGATGGGAGATTTTTCAAGAATGGCTTAAGGAGAGTGATGTTTCTCAGAGTGGTGATTTGAAGAGGCTTCATTAGCAGAAGAACTGGGATTTTATAACAGATTGTTATGTAAAGTGAGATGGAGAACCAATGTCCATAATGTCTGCATTCTTGCACTCCCAAAATGAAAAAACAAACTAGGGTTTATTTAAAATATAGGATACTCGGTAACCATAAGCCTTTGAGATATTACAAGCCTAGCTTTGAATCCCAGCTCTGTCATTGCTTAGGGGTTTGAACTTGACCGAATTGCAGAACTTCCCTGAGCTTCATTCTTTCTTTTCACTTGCAAAATAGAATAATAATAATAATAATAATAATAATAATAATAATAATAATAATAATAATAATAATAAATCACTTACCAACATAGTTATTTTGCTATCCTGATGGATGCAGACACATTTACTTTACCATTTCTTGACTTGTATGTATGTAACTTTTTGCAAACATACTCCATGTTTCATAATTATCTGCAATTGCTGTAAGGAATTCAGTATGTTTTATATGAACCTAGATTAACCTAAATCTCTGAAGGATTCATATCAATAGATGAATTTGCAAGTGATAAAAGCATCTTGGCTTTAATAATAAGGTGGGTAGTGGAAAGAGCTTTAGGGCCAATCAAACTTGGGTTTGCATTCTGGCTTCCTGAAATAGCTGTATGACCTTAGGGGACTTAGCTGACTGACTTAATTTCTCTGAGATTTAATTGCCTTATTCATTAAAAATAAGGATGGTGACATCTACCCTATGAAGTTCTTATAAAGACTAATAATATTTTGGAGTAAATAATTCAGGAGAGTTAGCACTTGACCTAGAGGAAAGATCAATTAACGTTGTTTTTCTTTTATTTTTGTAGCTATGCTTTACAGTTTAGCACTTAAAAATAGATAACTTCATTCTCTTAAGCACTCTGGAGAAAAAATAATACCACTTTTATATTACAGAAAAACAAAACTCATTGAGCTAACTTACCCATGTTTTGATAGAGGTAAAATCTAAAATTTTTTGTGTTCATTCTATTGTTGCATACCCTTTAAATATTTAGGTTGAGCGTCCGTAACACTGACACTAACATTAAGTGGCTGAGCCTGCTAGCCACTAAGTGAATAAAATACTCAACTAGGTACCTAAGTTAAAGAAGGTGTCATTTATAAACCCTAATAATCTCAGTGAATGTCTTGATTTTATATAATTATTCATTCAACATGTATTTACTGAGCAGCCACGGTACAGGAAGTACTAAGATAAGTGCTTGGGAGAAATGGTTAAAAACATAGACCCCATCGAAGCTCTTGGGGTGCTAAATAACCTTAGTACTCTTCAAGATGGTATTGAGAAAAAAACTAAAAACCACGGTCAAGTATGATAAGCATTAGAGACAACTGATTCTCCCTCCAGTTCTTTCTAAAATGCAGTAGTCAAATGTCCATCTAGTTGCAAGCTTCATTTTGTGAGGGTCCTCTATTTAGCAAGTAAAAATACAGGACATCCAATGCAATTTAAATTTCAGATAAATACAATTTTTTTTTTTTTTAGTATATCACATGTGATATTTGTATTTTATTTAGCAAATCTTTATGGAGAGGTACTAAAAAATCCTTTTGAAAGCCAGCATGTTGCCACAGTAAACATTATAATGTTTTCCCAAGGTATGATTTAGAAAGGACATTTATATAAGTTGCTTTAAGGAGTGATTTCAAATCGTTACTGGTTGCAATTTAAAAAATATATATATTAAAATATTTTTTTAAAAAGTGTCATGAGTCGATTTTTTAAGAAATGAAAGTTTTAGATGATGAAGCACACCCAGGCAGGTTTGTAATGAACTTTCAAGGTATATAAATTGCATCTTTTGTGAAAATATGTATTTGATCTGTTGGAACTTGATTGTTTCAAATATGGCTACTCTCTCAATATATTTGATCGGCCACACAAACCTCATCTGTTTCATAGCGTGAAATGCGGTGTTGATGGTCCCTGGCAAACAGAACATATACTGTGCCTGAGACAGATTCGTGAGCTACCTATAGGCGCTTATCTCCAAACAGCAATGCTCTGCTGGCCTCTGCTCTAAGCCGGTAGGAATCTGGCCCGCATCCTCCAGCCTTGATTATCTTGTGCTGCCCTCTGATATCTCAGGGGGAAAATATACATAAAGATGATTTCTTTATCCTCCCCAATCTACTTTGAAATAATCTGGGGATTTGGGGATGCAAAGGTTATATGAGGACAGATATGCTATTAGCTACTAAGGATTTTATGTACATAGTGTTTGGGGACCTTAACTAAGTGGGAAATAACAGATGTGTATTAAACCTCTCACTGTAAATTTTAGCTGTAGATTACCCAATAGAAGCCTTATCCCTGACTTCTTGTGGGTTTTTTTGTTTTGTTTTGTTTTGTTTTTTTACTGATTCTAATGGATTAGCAAAACAAAACTTCTCAAAAGTTATCAAAGAAAAATACCCAAATTCACTATATTTTAAACATAAGCATTCTGAAAACTTTATTTTTTATTATGGCAAAACACATAACAAAATTTACCATCTTAACTATTTTTAAGTATAATTCGGTGGCATTAGTTGTGTTATCACATTGTTGTGTTGCCATCAGTACCATCCATCCACAGAACTCTTTTCATGCCTCAAAACTGAAACTCTGTACCAAAAAACAAACGAAGTGCAAATATCTTTTTGAATACCTGCTTTCAACTCTTGGCATGGACTTTTTTTTTTTTTTTTTTGGTTTCTGGCTGGTACAGGGATTGAACTCTGGATCTCAGTGTTATTAGCATCACTATGTAACCATCTGAGCTAACCAGTCAGCCTGTGCTTTCAATTCTTTCAGGCATATACCCAGAAATGGAACTTGCAGATCTTATGGAATTTCCATTTTTTAATTTTTGAGGAACTGCTCTACTGTTTTTTATAGCAGCTGCACCAGTGTATGCCCCCTCCAGCAGTGGACAAGCATGCCACTTCTCAGCATCCTCTCCAACACTCGTTATTTCCTGTTTTATTTTATAGTAGTCATCCTAGTGGGCATCAGGTGATATCTCATTGTGGTTTTGATTTACATTTCTCTAATTAGTGATGTTGCAAATCTTTTCATGTGCTTCTTGGTCATTTGTATATCTTCTTTGGAGAAATGTTTATACAAATCCTTGTCCTAATTTTTCAATCAGGTATTTGTTTTGTTGTTGATTTGCAAGGGTTCTTAATGTAGTCTTGATATTAACCTCTGTTGGAGGAAGTATAGGAAAATTGTCAAGGCCCCTCAGATGTTCAGAATCTTGCCAAGCATTTGATATAAATAGGCACGTGCACCCAGATGTTCCTTGGTTATGGTCTAGTGTAATTGTGCATGTGCACCCAGGTGTCCTGGGTTAGGGACTTAAATATAAAGGATGAATGGCTCCGATCCACAGTGTCCTCCATCCCCAGGATGCTGCTGGTACATGGGGAGGCAGCTACTGCTGCTGCTGCTGCTGCTGCTGCTGCTAGTGCCCTGGGGACCCTCCGCAAGGCCACCACCACCGCCGGACCTGAAAGCTACAGGACCCGTAAGCTGCTGCCTCTGAGGAAGCCTCAGACTGAGCTCCTGTCGTCTGTCAACAGCTCCCAGAATCTTTCCCAATTACCCAGCATGGACTTGCGTGTGAGGGGTCTCTGTGACCCAGTCAGTACAATGGGCTCGAGGGGTCTGTGAGCCCTAGCCCTAGCTTTACAACCTCTTTTCAGACATATTATTTACAAATATTTTTCCCATTCCGTGGGTTGCCTTTTAACTTCGTTGATTGTGACCTTTAATACACAGAAGTTTTAAATACTGTTGCAATCCAATTTATCTGTGTGTTCTGTTGCCTGTGCCTTTGCTGTCACATCCAAGAAATCATTGCCAAATCCAATGCCATGAAGCTTTTCTCCTATGTTTTCTTCTAAGAGTTTTACAGTTTTCAGTCTTACAGGACTTTAATTCATGTTAAATTATTTTTTGTATGTGGTGTAATGTCAGTACTTTTAAATAATGAATTTGAATGGACATTAATATCATTTAATTCACAAATGAATTGGATTTAAATATTTAGTTTAATACCCAGACTAACAACTAAATTTCTTTTAAAATAATCTTAGACCATTCTTTTAACTCTGGCTATGTCTTTTTTTAATTTTTTTATGCTTTTTTTTTTCTTTTTTCTGAAGTGTTATCTATTCTGGAAGTATTCCAGGACAACTCCCTCTTTAACATACACTCATCTCAAGAGGATTTAAATGCCTCACCTCTGATCTCTTCTAGAGTATCAATCATAATGCAGTGTACTTTTTAAAAAAGATTTTTTTAAGGGCAGTTTTAAGTTCATAGCAAAAAGATTTCTCATATACCCTCTGTCCCCACACATGCATGGCCTCCCACATTATCAATATCCTTCGCCAGAGTGGTAGATTCGTTATAATTGATGAATCTATATTGGCACATCATAAGCACCCAAATTCCATAGTTTACATGAGGGTTCATGCATTCTGAGTTTGGAGAAGTGTATATTTGTATCCTTGTACTGGCCAGCTGCTATATATAAATATATATATATATATATACATATATATATATATGTATATATATATATATAAATATTTATATTATATATACACGTGTGTGTGTATATATATATATATATATATAATGGCATATATCCACCATTATAGCATCATGCAAAGTATTTTCACTGCCCTAAAAATCCTCTGTGCTCTACTCATTTGTCACCACCCCTCCAACCTTTGGCTACCACTGATCATTTTACTACCTTTGTAGTTTTTTTGCCTTTTTCCAGATGTCATAGAGTCTAAATTATTTAATATATGAGCTCTTCAGATTGGTTTGTTTCCTTTGTAATATATATTTTTCCTCCATGTTTTTATGTCTTGAAAACTCATGTCTGTTTAGCACTGAATAATATTTTATTGTCCACCTTTTATCTACCCATTTACCTATTGAAGAACATGTTGGTTGTTTACCAATTTGGCAATTATGAATAAGGCTACCATAAATATCCATGTGAAGGTTTTTGTGTTTAACATAAGTTTTCAACTCCTTGGGGTAAATCCCAACAAATGCAGCTGTAGGATTGTGTGGTAAGAGTATGTTTAGTTTTGTAAAAAACTGCCCACCTGTCTTCTGAAGTGGCTGCACCACTGTGCACTCCCACCAGCAATGAATGAGAGTTTGTCTTGCTCTACATCTTCATCAGCATCTTGGCCATTCTAATTGGTGTGCAGTGGTATTTCATTATTGTTTAAATTTGCATTTCCCTGATGGTGCAGGATCATATGCTTATTTGTTATCTATGTATCTTCTTCAATGAGGTGTCTGTTCAGGTTTTTAGCCTATTTTTAAATTGGGTTGTTTGTTTTCTTATTGTTGAGTTTTAGCATTTCTTTATATATTTTGGATAGCAGACCTTTATCAGATGTGTCTTTTGCAGATATTTTCTCCCAGGCTGTGGATTGTTTTCTCAGTCTCTTAACATCGTCTTCCACAAAACAGAAGCTTTAAATTTTAGTGAAGTCCAGCTTATCAATTATTCCTTTCATAGATTGTTCCTTTGGTGTTGTATCTCAAAACTAATTACCATATCCAAGGTTGTCTAAGTTTTCTCTCATGTTACCTTCTAAGAGTTTTATAATGTTGCGTTTTATGCTTAGGTCTATGATTTATATTAATTTGTGTGAAGGGTGTAAGGTCTGTGTCTAGATTCATTATTTTTGTCTTTTTGCATATGGACATCATGTACTGTAGTTTTAATTCTCTTTGACTTCCAAGAAAATGTTAATCTTTAAAGTAGAGATTGTGTCTTATTTGTTGCTGTATTCCCAAATTATTAGCCAGCGTTTATAACCACGAATGTCTCTAGAAGGAATAAATGCATAAGGGTGACATTTTAGACTTCCTACTTATGAGTTGGACCATGCAATTTCCAACTCAGTTAAATTACAGGAACATGTTTTTCTTCTATGTTGTTAACATATTATTCATAGTTCTGTCTTAGATACGCAGATCAAGAAAAATTCGTCATCTGTATCAGAACTCTCCAATTATTTAACACAATTATCATGCTCATTCCCAGTGTCGAATCTTCTGTTCCAAAACAAACTTCTTTAGATCTTTTCAAATTCTTAATCATTCATGTAATTCTTTTATGGATTTGTATATTGAGAGTTGGGTAGCGACAAATTATTTTCCTTGGATTTTTTTTTAATGGCAAAAATAAAGGACCAAACACAAAATTCTCCTAAATTCACACAATTTATTTGGAGTCACAACTTTAGAAAATTACTTCTGAGCCTGTAGAATGAAACATATTTACAAAAGATATATGTGCAATTTTTCCAAGTTTAAAAAATTAACTCAGTTAATATTTTGTACTTTGTATTTTTTTCTCTGTAAATATGTGTGGAGCAACAGACATAACTCTGTCCATATCTCTCAGGTCAGGTCACTATCTCCTTGTATAGATGTGCAAAGTTCTTTAGAACTCTACTTTTCTCTTTTCAATAAACAGGTTTATTTTCATAACAGAAATCAATAAAATACTTCAAAACACAGATGTGGAGTTCCCTACCCTTCTGTTGATTATCTAAAACTAATGTGTATCGTAATACCAGATTCCCTACTTTTCATTTTTATGTCATCTCTTCTCATAGTTATTCCATGTACTTTTAAAATATATAGATGTATGTTCTCTCTGCTGTCTGAAAATAGGATGTATAAGTTAAAGATTTCCAACTGGACTAAATCCAGCACACATACATCTACAGTTTTTTATTCTACTGCTTTGGGAGAAAGAAATACCAGCAGGTTCTAAGTTTGCGGTGACAAATGTAGACTTCATCTTGAATTCATGTATGGGTGATATTTGCATGTTGATTTCTTTGCCGCCCTAATGGTTAAATTTCAAAGCACATCTTTCCTTTTATCTTCAGCTGAATGAGACATCAAAATAAGGGCCAGATAAGGCGGAAGTCCTTTGTCTGAAACTTCCCGGGCCTGGCCAGCTGTGATGAAAACTGTCTGATGTTTCACAGGCTTCTTGTCTGGCCTCAAGCTGGTATTTGCCTCTTTTATTTTGGAGGTTTTAAAGGAATATTGCTTTCGAGCACACAATGTCCTAAAAGACAACGGAAGGCCTGTTTATTATGTCTAAATATATGTTAGATTAAATCTTCATTAGATAATAAACCACTGATTACACAGGGTTTATGTGCTGTCTTATTATTATAATCATGCTGTTTTCTAAGGTCTATATACTATTTGGTTATATCACAATATCACATCTTGATGAGTTTTTTTGTGCTTCTTACTAATAAATCTAACCTTTTATGGATGTTTAATTTTGTAATGTACATAATGAGATCAAATGTTTTGCTATGGTTTGTTTATTTTTAAATATTAATGTTATTAGTAGAAGCATTTACAAATAAGATATCTGATGGTAGGAGAGAGGGGTAAACAGACTAATTAGAGTACATTAAATTACATTTGGTCAACACTGAATAAGAAATAATAGTGATTTGCTCTAAGCAACAAGTAAATTTAGGCAGCTTAATTAAAAGTAAAAAATCAGACGAACCAGTGGTTTGGCACTATGGCGATAAAGCATTTTCTTAGATTTCTGTTTGTTTGTTTATGTTGTTTTTGTTTTACTCCATGTAAATATCTCCTTAATTTGGGGGAGAGAATAGATATGCACAGAAATGAAAATATTCTCTAGTTATCTGAGCCTGTAGCATTATTTATGTTGTTTAATTTTTTTTAAGAGAAAAAGCAAGGATTATTTGAAAATATTTTGTTTTGTTTTGTTTTTTTAAATAGCTTAAGAAAAAGTACGTATCATACATCATAAAGTATCTTGAATCGAAAAAAGTCAAGAAAGTTTGACAATTATGCACATCCGGATCCTCAGCTATGTTTTTGGATCTAGTTGCTTGACGATCTATTGAGGAAATGAGGTTGACTCTGCTTCTCAGGCCACACTTCTATGTTTTTCTCACACCTGGAAGTCCAATGTACTCAGCTGGGCCTCAAAGCCTGGCACCCTGCCTCCAGCCCAGCTTCCTGTGCCTTTAAGCCGGCCTCATCTCCTGCACATCACACACCTGTCAAACTGGACTGTCATTCACCAGAACCTACCCTGTGCTTTTCCACCTCTGTGCCTCTGCTCAGGATGTCCCCACAGCTGGAATATTCATCAACCCTCTTTTGTCTGTTGCAATCCTGACTGTTCTTTGAGTCCAACTCAATTGCCTGGTCCTTCATGACGTCTTCCACAACCCGTCTTTCTTCTTCTTTAGGTTATCATAGATTTGTTTGTGGTCCTTTGGTAACAATGATTTTACGCTGCCTTCTATTTAAGTTTTCCTGATTATATAATGAATATTTTGACAGTAAAGACTGTGTTTTGTGTTTATATTTGAATCCACAATTCACCTAGCCCAGTGCCTTATAGACATCAAAGGATATTAAGCATAAAGGTAAGGACTTTAGACCATATGATATATAAAAAATTGCATAAGGAATTAGAGCTGTTCTGCTTAAGGAAGACAGCATTCAGTTGGACCACCATTGTTTTCAAACTTTACAAGAGTGAAATTTGAAGAAATATGACTTCAAAAAATTAAATGTGTTTCTAGTTAATAATATTTCAAGGGTACAAAGATATCAAAAGCATTATTTGAAATGAAACTATGTGCACTTATTGACTTTTCTATGCATTCTCTACATACTGAATTTGCCAAATTTCCAAAAGCCAACGTCGTACGTAATCCATTCATTTCATAAATCTTTTGCTGCATAGCAAACTTAGTGGCTTGTAGCGAGAACACTTTATTATTTGTCATGATTCCATTGCTTGTCAATCTGGGCAGTTTTTCGCGTGTGTCCTTTAAGGTTACTCATGAGGCTGTGATCATCTGATAGCTAGACTGGGACTCAAGGGGCCAAGATGGACTCATTCAAATGTCTGACAGTAAATACTGGCTACTACTGTGGGTCTTTGGTCCTCCACAGGATCTCTTATCCTCTATTAGGCTGGACTGGACTTCTTCACAGCTTCGTAAGTCTCAGGGCTCCAAAAGTAGATTCTGGACTCAAGAACTCATACAAGTTCACTTCTACCACATTTATTGTTTAAAACAAGTCGCAAGGCCAGCTCAGATTAAGGAGTTGGAAAAATCGACTTCAGCTTATGGTGGGAAAAGTGGAGCTGACACTTAACAAAAGGGTAAGGAAACAGTGGGGTGTGGTTTACTGAAGATTGTTACTATAAAAATCTACAACAGTTTCATCTCTGGCCCTAGGGAGTCACACTCTCCAACAAGTAAAACACACTCCCCACTTCACAAGATCCCCTTAAGTATCATCTTACCAGTACCTGATTCAGGCTGAGTCTAGGATCACATCATCTAAATCAGGTCCAGATGATCACGCTCCCCACACACAATCCCATAGAAAGAAAATCCCGTAGACAATCCCATTCAGAAAAATGAGGAACAGTAGGCACAGAGCAGTCACTGATGGATAACAATTTTCCTATTATGAAGGCAGAGAATATTTGTGATTAAAGCTGAATTTGTCTCCCTGGAAATGATTCTCTGGGCTATTATTTTCCTTGATTCTTGCCTCTGTCCTTTCAGCCCGATTCCTTCCCATATAAAGTTGGAGACCCAGAGGTCTCCTTTTACTTTGACCTATCATTGAGTGTAAACCAATACAGCACCCTTAAACTTTGTGGGTTTCTTATGTATCAGTTATATACTACTCCATTACACAAAAACCACACCAAACTTATCCTAAGGCATGTTATTCTTCACTTTAGGATGTGTATTAGGGAGTTGTTGGGCAATACCCTTAAAATAGTTAGAAGCCTTTTTGTGTACTAGGCCCCACTTTAAATCTCCCTGAGATTTCCACAAATATTGTTATGGACACACTCTTGATTCAATGGTTACTCTGAAGCATTTTTTATTTCACAGTTTTCTACTGGCTGGACAGAATATCCTGAGATTTCTACATTTCTTCCAACTTGTGAATATAAACCAAATTGTTCCTTTTTTAGAATATCTCTTTCATCCTAAATAAGCCAACTAACATTTCACTTTAACCTGAAATTATCCTTAGTAAGATAAATAAGTTCATTAGATATACTTGTTATCTCCCACATTAATGTGGGATAAAGTTTTACTAATTGTTCTGCTGGTGCAGGACACAGGTTTTTTCTGTAGCCTTAGATAGCAATTTCTGTATTGCTCTCCCTGCCTTCACTACATCCTTCTCGTTTCTCTTGTATTCTCCATCTACCATCTGAGCTACAAGATAATACCAAGTAGGTTTTTTGTAATGGCAGAAACCCATTCCCAGGTATTAATTTCTGTTTTAGGTATGTATTGCTGTATAATAGATCACCTCAAAACTGAGTGGTGCAAAACAATAATGATTTATTGTTTCTCCTGATTCTGTGTTTTAGCAATGTGTGAAGTTCTTCTGCTGGTCTGTCCAGGGATCACTCATGTGGCTGCAGTTATCTGATGGATAAACTGGTACTGGAGGCTCTAAGATGGCATTACTCAAAGGTTTTGCTACTTTGCCTGTAAGCTGGGGCTGGAGCTTCTTGGTTTTTCTCCAGCCGACCTCCCATCGTCTTTGGGCTTGACCGAACTTCCCCTTATGGTAGTTTCAGGGTTCCAAGTCAGTGAGGGCCAATGACACAAAATCTGTCAAGACCTTACACATTACATCTGTCACAATATAATGGGTAAGGCAAGTCACAAAGTTAGTGAAGGGGATGGTAAAAGATAAAAAAAAAAAAAACACCCCACCTCTTGATGTAGGAGGATACTACGCCACATTACAAAAGGTGCTGAATACAAGAATGTTATAACAATCTATCAAATTACCCTCTCCTTCAAAGCACCATTGCAAGTGTATGAAGTTATCACTTTTTTAAAAAGTCTTAATTTTTTAGAGCAGTTTTATGTTCACAGCAAAACTGAGAGGAAAATACAGAGATTTCCCATATACCCTCTACGCTCACACATGAAGAGCCTCTCCTATTATTAACATCCCTGAACAGAGTGCTACGTTTTTACAACTAGTGAACTTGCTTTGACACATCATAGTTACCCAAAGTTTGTAGTTTACATTACGGTTCACTCTTGGTGTTGAACATTCTGTGGGTTTGGATAAGTATAAGTATATAAATGACATGAAACCTCCATTATAGTAAGATATTTTCACTGCTCTAAAAATCCTTCATCCTCTGCCTTTTCATCACCTCTGCCATCCCCCAGCTCCTGGCAACCACTGATCTTTTTACTATATCCATAATTTTGCCTTTTCTAGAATGTCATAAAGTCTGAATTATCCAGTGTGTAGCCTTTTCAGAGTGACTTCTTTCACTTAGAAACATGCATTTGAGTTTCCCCTGTGTTTTTGTATGGATTAATAGCTCATGTCTTTTTAGCACTGAATAATATTCCATTGTCTGGATATACCACAGTCTATTCATTAAAGACCTCTTGGTTGCTTCCAAGTTTTGGCAGTAATGAATGAATCTACTAGAAACATTCTTGTGCAAGTTTTCCTGTGGGTGTAAGTTTTCAAATCCAAGCAATGTAATTAGATAGGATTAAAGAGTTTTACAACACTGAAGGGAATAAAGTGATATATAGTCCAAATTAACTTCTTATTCTTGGATCCCGTCCGCCATTTAATTTTGACCCTCTTTGCCCAGATCTGTAGGAGATCTCCTGTACAGCAAGAGATTCTCCTGTGAGCTCATCTAATAGTACTGCCACTACTAAGAAGAAAAAGAAGAAAAGGAAGCCTTTCTTCATTGCCTTTATTCAACAACTTCATACAATATATATTTTAATTAAATCCAAATATATGAGATTTGGAAACATTTGATAGCTAGGATGCAAACGTGGGCTTGTCTGTGCTCAAAGCCTGTGTTCTCTCCACCTTCCTGAGAGGATGCTATACAAGCCTCTTGGATTACAAAAGAGAAGGGTGAGGAAAGCAGTTTGGCTAAAAAAATAAATATTTGCTGAATACCTGCAAGTGTGAGGGAGGGGCAGGTACAATACTTTAGTAAAATACCTATTTTGGCCTCAGTTTTCCCACTCACTACTTTCTTAGTTTTGGCTCCTCTGTATATCAAAAATACAAACCCTTCCCTGCAGTGTTACATCTAGTTTTCAATTAATGTTTATTTCTCAGCCTTAAGCCTGAAAACTCAGAGTTGAATATTTGTATTTTGCTTTTCCTCTTCATCTTTTTCACCTATGGTTCTCCCCTGATCATTTAAGTTTAGCACAGAGTATTTGGGTTTAGGAATAATGAATATAAAAACATATAACTAAGGGTTCCACCTTTGGCCCTTAGTTTGTTGCTGTTGTAATCAGTATAGTTAGGTGCTTGGATCATCAGAAAGGATAAAAGATGCCTCCACGGTCTGGGCTGTGACTTCCAGGACCAGCGTTGGCAGCTTCTCTTTCATGAGCAGGGATGGGGAGGAGGAAGGGCAATCTGTGCAGGGGGCAGTGACAAGTCAGTGAACAAAAATAGCCAAAGAGGAAAGAAGAAGGGATGAAAACTGTCAAGAGGGCATTTTTCTTTTCCTGCACCCCTCCCTTTACTAGTAGAGGAAAGAAGAAATCTTTCAGGCAGCTTTGGTATCAACATCTCAATCTCTTTGGATCTGCTGTTATGTTCACTGAGATTCAGGAAAGCCACACATATCATTTTTCAAAAGGTACAGGAGAGAAAATATTAGAAACTGACAACCTTTTCCGGAAATTCAGTTTGGATGCAAAATCTAAGATCAACTAGAGACTTAACACAATTCTCCAGTGGATTTTGATTTGAACACTAAGGCGCCTCAAAGCTGTATTTTCTCTAATTTGATCACACAAAAAAAGGGAGGACAAGTGGTTCCAAGATCACTTCATTTGAAACTTTGTACCATTGCTGAAAATATTTAGGCAAAGAAGATTGAGAAATAATGTGAATTTCACTTCCATCTCGTCCAGTGGTTCCTGCTGTGGACATTTTAACTCTACTTGATGGGGAGGACAGTTCAGAACACTGAGAGAAATAGAGTTAGGATCTTCACAGCAGGAACCACTGCATGAGGATAGAAATAAAACCCACTTTACTTCCTAGTAAGTATTCTTTGTATACTAGAAGCCTGATTTTTAGAGATGACTGTGTCAATTCTCTATCTTACTCTCCATATATAAACGAACACATTTACGCTAAAAAAAAAAAAAAGAAAAGAAAAAAAGTTGAAGAGGGTAAGACTTATACTGAAATTTTCTCATGAAAACTTACCTTTTTATTTTGCCCTTCATTTAAAAAAATAGATAAAGGAGATCTGATAGTAGGAATTAGAGAAGCTAAAAATCCTTTGTACTTCGGAGTATTTTTACAGTGTTGTTAAAATTTGGTTTTAGTAAGTGAGAACATGGCCATTCCATCTTATTGAGAACTATAGAAATATTTAGAAATGAGGAAATGTTTTGCAGAATAAGTAGACAAGCCTCAGAGGCATGCAAAATGAGAACACATTTCACAATGGAAAAATAACAACAACAACAACAACAACAAAACAAAAAAAACCCCCACAAAGATATGGATATCTAATGGGCTCCCAGAAAAGGATATGCAGCACGAATAGTTATTCTTATTTCTCTCGCTGAGGAACCTTATATATTCTCTTTGCTGTGTCATGTTGTGCATTTGTTTTATCTCTCTTCCCAGAATGGCCTTCTCTTCTCTTAGATGCCGATTAAAGTCTTTTAGAGCTAATTTAAATTTTCATCAAAGAAAATCTGATGGGTCCAGCTTGAGCCAGATTTATATTCTTGGTCCAAATAGCTGCGGCTATGGGAGTGTAGGGTCATATGACCTGATGATGCCTCTTCAGTGGGGCTGCGGAGGCAGGTACTCAGAGAAAGAATTTAGGGCATATTGTGTCTAAAGAGAACATCAAAGAATATAATTAGGAGAGAAAATAACTGACATTTCTGGTACATTCTACCTTTTTGTTTTTTTAGGTTCATGTTTAGTTTCCATAGTGTATAGCTATTGCTGAGTAATATATAACCTACAGCAACAATCATTTATTCCTCATGTGCCCATGGGTCAGCCAGGCAGTTTCACTGTTCTGGGCCAGGCTTGGCTGATCTTGCCTGGGTTCATTCATGTGGATATTGTGAGCTGGCAAGTCGACTGGGACCTCACTAGTCTAGGATGGCTTCAGTGGGTCCACTCATCTCCTGTGCATGTGGCCCCGCATCCTCCAGCAGACAACCTAAGCAAGGCTCATGCTGAGGGAGGTGGCTGAGTGTAAAAACACAAACAGCTTCCTCAGGCCGTGTCAGAACTGGCATGATCGTGATATTGCTTCTGAGCCTTCCATTGGCCAAAACATATCTTCATGCCAGCTCCAATTCTAGGTTGGAAAAATACGCTGTGCCTCTTCATGGGAGGGGTTGCAAAGTCATATTGCAAAAGGTACAGACAGAGGGAGGCCATTTATTGATGTCACTAGCACAGTCATCTGTAACACTTACATCTTTATGTGTCTCATGCATTCAACATCTAATTCCAAACCAATCTCTCTCTTTGCATTTCTATTTATCTCTCAGAGAGACCATGTCTTTTTAAATTCTTTTCAGGAAGTTAAAAGCTTTCCAATTATTTTTCTATTTTATAATAAATAATATTTGGATACATGCACCTCCAGATATCTTCAGGGTAATTTTTTGGTTGTTGTTGTTATTTCAATCTACAATATTTATTACAATATTTATACCTAGGTACATAGGCTTTATGTTCTAAAAAGTATTTTTTGTTTATTTGTGTTCATATCATAACTTTGCCACTTATTACCTGCATCACTTTGAACAAATTACTTCAACTCTCTTTGCCTCAGTCTCCCCATCAGTAAAATGAGAATAATCATGGCCATCTCATAAAGTTTAATGAGCATTTAATAATTAAATACTCATATTTCTAAGCACTAAGAATAGTGCCTGTTCCATAGTAATTTTTTCAGAAACTGTTATTAATATTGTTATTACCCTCATCAATCTTCAAATGAACTAAAATGTATCCAGACTCAGTGTTTTGATGGAGTGGATTGACCTTTGGCTTGCCATCTGCTTGCTGAGCCAAACTTTCCCTCAGATCTACCGCTGAGGAGCTAGGTGGTGTGCAGAGATTCTGGCATCTCTTCATGAACAGTTACGGCCCATCTTCGCCCATGTCTTCCCGAGAGCTTTGGTTGTGCGTCTACATTGCCGAGGATGCAGCATTTCATGGCCATTTCCTGCCTTTCTCTCTCCCTCTCTCATGCAGGCAGCTTTGGGACTTTCGGTTGCTAAAATATATGGGTCAAGGAGGGAGCAAGGCAGGAGAGGATCACCTCCAGAGATTCTTGGCCAGCATCAGACCCTGCTTCTCTGCCTGAGCCTGGGGGAACGGGGATCAGATTTGATAGCTTTCTGCCACCTCTCCTTTCAGGGTTGCTCTGTTTTTTGAGATGCCATGCATACAGGGCACCAATTGGTTAATACACTCAACTCTGTCTGACTTCCAATTATGGAAAATTCCTTCCAGATTCAGGCCTTAGGTTGTCTGTCAATCTTAGTTTATAAGGTCATAATTTACATCTTTTCTGTCTTTACATAGTTCTTTTAGTGGGAGTCTGGGAGAGGCTTTGTCCAGGGCTTCTAGACAGAGGTATTTGCAAACCAGAAACTTTGTTCACCTAAGTGTCACGTTTATTTGTCTCTTGTTTTTATTCCACCTAAAAATTTGGATGTGAACATTATCCAGGAGTAACTCCTTCTTAAGTAAACAGAGTATGTTATTAAATAAAAACCACATAGAATTTTAAACTAAGATTTCTAAGGTTTCCAGAAAACAGGTTACCCTCTCATGGAGTTTTCTTTTGGGGGTAAGTGATTTGTGACCCCCAAATGAAAACAAACTCTAAGATGTCAATGGTGATAGTTAGGTATTATTTTTGTTTAAAAATTTTAAATATTGAAGGTATAATACTCTTGTAGCACAAGTAATATTAAATATTTGAATGTCTCTGGATTATATAGTTTTTTTCTTACCTTTTGTTTTTGAAGGGTGGGGGTTGATTCAAACAAGGGATGAAAAATTATATCTTCCTGGCTAAAAAGGAAAATTCTAAAATGGATATTTTGAAGTTGTGCAGTTGTTAGTTTCTAAATATTTCACTGCTCAGGTAAACATTTTTGTGTGTGGCTAGCTGTTTTTTTATGAAAAAGTTATAGTTAATGAAATTTTTATTTTTCAAAATATTAGTTGGCAGGTTTCTTTGGAATGCTGACCCTGTATTTATCAAACTATCCAGAAAGAGATAAATTTATTTTTAAAAAAACACATTTATAAAAAGCTTTCATAAGTTGTTTAACCTTAAAAGAAAGCAGACCCAAAGTTAATTCTGACATTTGCACTTAAATGAATGATATAGTGTGAATTTCTGCCTATTGAGCAAGCTATTTGGTGGTTTCTGGCTACCAGTATTTCTCCTGGTTGCAAACTGAAAACCTGAGAAAACAGATTTATCAAAAGGTATACATTTGTTAATTCTGACTCTTAGAAACTTGCCCATTTTTATGTAGACAAACAAATGCTCATGGATTGATGAGTCCAACCAAATTCAAGAGTAATTTAGGCATATTTTAAAAAGTCATCAACATATAAAATTGACTAAAAACAGTACCATCATCACCAACAAAAACACAACAATCACATTGAAAGCAGACTAAATTGTAAACTAAATTCTAAGTATTTATGACTTGGTTCAGTATTATAAAGACTCCCTGCCATATGCAGGTTTATAGGATTCCATCTCTGAAACATAATTGGACAGTATCTAACAGATTTATTTCTGAAAGGGTATAATTATGTGTGTTTACTGGTAGTGAAAACAATTAAGATAGTTTCAGAGATTTGAAAAGTCCTTTAATTTATTTACACACTCCACTAATATCTTCTGTGTGAGTGCTGTGCTCACTACGTGAGCATACTCAGTCAGATTGCTGTTAGGCAGGGTTAATTTGCTAATATGCTTTGTCACTTCTGCAGAAAAATTGTTAATCTATCTCTGTGTATCCTCACAGTCTCTGTTTTTCTCAAGTAGAATTGTCTTTTTCTCTCCTTTTTGTAATAATTATATTTAAAGTTTTTCTCTTATATGAACTTTCATTCTCATTAATTATCTCTATTACACTGATGCTTTAATTCTTACTCTCTGGTGTTATTGACTGTATCTTATGGGAATTATTCTAATTTCCATGAGATAGAGCATATCTTTGAAAGTGTTTTAGATCATATTTAGCTATGTAATTTTTTATTTTTGGCACAGTGATCATATTTTCCAAACCAAAAAAAAAAAAAAAAAAAATGCACTGACATAGTTTGGCAACCTAAAGTCTATTTCTGGGAATAATAGGGGAAGATATCTGGAATTGGAATGTGTTGAGAAATCTATACTATGTACTAGCCATAATGATAGGGTTTGGTCAAAGCGACCAAAGGGACTAACTGACCAACAAGCTTGTAAACCATCATATTGTTTGCGTTAGTTACTGCTTGGAATCTGGTGATAGAGGCTGTAACTCCTGGAAGAACTAATTTCAAACTTAAAACAAAAAGAACTTTTTTTATACAAATAATTTTTGAGCTGTGAAAATGTCTCAAATTCCTGGTCTTCATTGTCTTTATACACACACACACACACACACACACACACACACAAATATATATATTTATAAATATAAATATACATATATATATATTTAATCAAACAGTTATTGAGCACCTACCATATTCTAAGTAATTTGCTAGGTACTGAAGATTTGGTGATGAATAAAACAGACATCATTCATTCCCTAAAGAAGGTACTAACTTATTCCATGTCATTAAAACTCTCTAGCCCCGAATTTCTTTATTGGAAAAATGGAAGAAAAATGATCTTTGAATTTGATAGCATCATGACATTATAAATCTAAGAGTAGATACTTTTAAGATGATTTATTGAAAATGAGAAAGTTAAATTGTAGAAGGCAATATTTAGAATATAACTACTTACATCAGAAATAATACATATGTTAAAGGATATATATGATTCTGATGCCTACAGAATTGTACCCCAAATCTTAAAAAATAATAATAATAATAATAAAATAAAACACAAAGAACATATCAAGAATTTGATAAAACAGTAAATGCTGAATCAAGCACCACTTGGATAATAGACAAGTCAGCCAAGACTTGTTTCTGGGTCTCTCTCCTGTCAAAATAGCAATGACTCTCCATTCTACTGGTATTTGTAAGAATGACTTGAAGCAAAATAGACTAAGTCTGCAGCTAGCTTTCTCTGCTCCTCCTCTTTTCTTTCCCCTTACATTTTTTCATTCTACCCCAGTTTTTCACCAGTGCTTTTAATCACCGTTAAATAGTGGCATTGGAACTAATATTTCTTAAATAATTATGATGGGTTTTTTACCTTTGCTCCTTTCTCTATCCATGCTATACAATGGAAGAGTTGAACACCCTCTTTATAGAGACAGTGATGTAAGTATCTTGGCTCAACCAAATGCTGACTACATATAGAATTTCTGACAAGTACATAAATCAAGAAATAAGCACATTAACATATTTGATCAGAGACATGCATATTTCAACATAAAATAAGGAATGTATCTTAATGTGACTAGTAAAGAATCTCATTTTTACATATGCACAGACACACACACACAGTGAAACCCCGCTATGACTCCTACCTTGGGGTCTTAGAGTCTGTCAATTCTGTCACTATTATTAAATCTTCCAATCAAGACGGATGTCATTATGGTGGTCAACGGTTGTGTGAAACTAAAGTTTTATAAATTACAAAGTAAAGGCAATATGTAATAGAATAATGAAACAATGATTTTGCCTCCTTTTCATCCAGAAATTAAAGTGGTCTGTCCTGGAAAACGGCGAAGAGAAACATATAATTCTGATGTGGCCCATAATATTATAGATGAATTGCACTAGAAAAAAAGCGATACTAGTTAGAAAAATTAGTAACATGATTTCCTTCGAGTTTCTCACTTTTTTAATTTGTGTTTGTGAGATGGGGATGTTTAAATCCACTATAAATTGGCTTTTTCTCTTCATTTCTCTTTCATAGGCCTGGGGAGGAGGACATTTCACTTTCATGAGGACCAGACTTTGAGTAGGGTAGAATATGCATCATAAAATATGCAATGACTTAACTGATTAGTGAGGTGGTCTTTTCTAGTCCTATGCCAACATAAATTCAGAACAATAAATCCTATGTAACATAATGCATCACCAGCTTTATCCCATAATAACAAAACCAAACCCTTATAACTTAGATAGATGGTGTGAGAGAGTTTGCCTGTTATCATATTTTATCACTAACCTTTTGATCTCTATTAAAGTTGACATAGTTAACTGGAATGTACAGATTATCACTGGATCTCATCGAAGCTAACGATTTTAATTTGTTTTCTGTCAGGCATAAATCAAAGTTGTTAATTAGGAGCCAAATTGGCCAATTTAAATTTCTTTTCTTTCCATTTTCTTCTTTCTAGCATAAAAATGATCATAGATTAGGCAAAGGGTCAAGAAGAAATATAAAAAAAAGGTTTGAATATTTTAGATTGTATTTTAAGATTGTGAATGAGCAAAAAATAAATTACCTTTCTGCTTTTCCAATAATTACTAAGTGTCTCATAAACACAAGTTCTCTTAAAATGTAAACCATAAAATTAAAGATAAAAATCAATAGGGTTTAGCCCTAATTTTCCAGAAATTAATTTTCATGGTTTTTCATCTTACAAATATGTGCCATGTTTGATGCTTTAAATTGAGGTTAAATATACTGTTGTAATTTCCCACATAACCTTTTCCAAATAGTTCCAGTGTAGAGGTCTGTGTAGCTAATTACCTTTCTGGAATCCCTTTCAGATTTTTCAGACAGTGTTTACAATTAATCATTGTTTTTTTTGTTGTTACTTGTTTGTTCTACTTCATTGCTTTTAATGCCCCTTCCTCAGATGTCTCAGCCAAGAACTGCATCATATTGACATCAGCTTAGTTCTCGTGACTGCAGGCTGGCTTTCCAACCCATTAGTACCCTCCACGAGTTAAGTGTTGGACCACTAGAAATGAAGTAGAGCTTTGGTTTACATATGTTGACACGAACAACTCAGTTGCACCCGTTCTGAGAGTAACTGCTCAGCTCACGATGAGTGAATAGGTCATCCAACAAGAAATAGAAAACACAGAAATAGGCCTTCTTTGGGAGCAGGGTAGCAAGGTGCTGACAGCTTAATGAATGACTTGTCTGTTATGACAGTAGGACACCTTGCAATGCCAAGAGCAAATATTTGAGAGAATACGCAATGCAGGAAGTGTATGTATGTTCTATATATAGGACACTTAGATTGCCTGTATCACTAACAGATGGGCAGAGTTTGAGAAATCTTATTTTATAATGTGCAACATCAGACTTGTCAGATACACTTTGAGAACTGGGGATTAATGGAGCATGACACTCAGAGTGAAATGGGAATTCCATCGTATGTATTGAGGAATTGGGGGTTTGGGGGATAGATGAGCTCCACAGAATTTTGCTCATGTTTTTTACAGGTATAACTCTGATATCATCTATAATTTAATCATATACAGTTCCAGGAACCATGTCAGATAAAATAAGTAAGTAGGTAATTTTGTGAGATGCCATTGGTAAAAAATTAAATAATGAAACCACAGCTAAAGAGCCAAGTAATCAGATGAATGAGAAATTTACTTTTTCTTTCTGGACTGAGATTCATCTACATCAATGCTGAAGGGCAATAAAATGGATTAGCCTGTAAAAAAAGATACTATTTATAAATAGACTCACGTTGGAGTTATGCCTCATTAATTTTTAATTAAGTCGGCATAGACAGATGACTGACTGGCAGGTGGTTCTCAAATAGATCCTGACACTCCATTCACTCTTGCCTGCACTTCTTGTAAATGCATCTGTTGACGATGATAAATAAGACTGGAGACAAAGAATTAGACCCGCCAACTAACAGAGATGAGTGGCCACTTTAGAGTCTCATTGGTTCAAAATGTACACATTAGACTGATTCTGAGATATTTCCTGTTAAAGAGGTAAAGGAGGAGGTGGGAAACCTGTACGTACCTAAAACCCCAAGATAGCCATACTATTGAAATTTTATTAATGCCAACTCATTAGCCAGATTGCACCATAGAGAAGTCTGCCTTTCTTGACTATGTGTATTCCGACTCATCACTCATCAGTTTTTCCTGGCAAATGTCTCAGCACCAGGTGCTTTGCTGTATGTCCTCATGAATGGCATGCTGCCTCCAGAAATGCTGTGTTAAACCCTAAAAGTCAAAGTCTACAGATTGCTGGTCTTAATTTTCCATTCGTTTTCGGGCACCCCTCCTAATAACATGGGGCTTCTCAGAGCTTTGCTGAGGAAGTTTTTCTTCCAGCCACACAACAATGTCATAGAAATAAAGGGTCCAAGCCAGTTAAGAGCTCACATGAAGTTGACCAAACGGATGTCTCCCATAGCTGTTAGGCCTGCCTTCTCTGTGCGGCCAGGTCTCAACATCTGGTGCAAGCTACTTGGCTGAGGTAACAGAATGGTATCTGGCTTTCCAATCACCAGCCCCCATCACTTTGCCTCATGAATTGATCCAATTAGATAAGGGATCGCAACACTAGTGAAACACGACTACTACAGTCTGTTGCAGAGGTAATAGGTCCTGATAGTTCAGGCTAAGTAGCCTTCTAAACGTTTATTGTTAAAGCCAATTTTTCAACATATACCTTAAGTAAACTGTTTATAAATCTGAACACATAACTAAGCATAACAGGAATTTTATGTGAAAATTTTGGTCTTGCTTTTCTCACTGTGATCCTCATTTTTCTGCAAGAAACAGCTCTGCCACTGCACTACCTCAGAGCTCTCATGCTGGAGACTCCACACACTACCTCTGAGTTTTTACTTGATTAGTCCTATAACATTGTCAATTAGTTATGAATATTGCCTCTCAGATGTATCCCTTCATTTCCAGTCTCTCTGCTTTTATTCCAGGGCAAGTCTTTATAATCAGTGACTTACTCAGTACTTTATGTAGTATCTTTACTTAAGAATTCTTAAAAACCCTAGTTGGAGAAAAACATGGTCAAAGTCTATTTTCTGCAATTAAGCTGGATAAAGATTTAAGCTATATATCTGTAGATACGAACTGTATATATATATATATATATATATATATATATATATATATATATATATATATATATTCTATGGCAGCTGAGAGTTTGAGATGACGGCTCTGTCATGATGGAAGAGTTTGTTGACTCTCAAAATGTGGCAGCAGCTTGGAGCTGGAAATAAAGGTGTGCTGTCAGAGACAATGGGCCCCCCTAGACTCTGCATATAGTAATAGTTGTAAATTACCCTCTATTCTGTGCCTCCTTTGGGTTGAGCCCGAACAAAAAAAAAAGTAACTATATTAACAAGGTCAAATGGCAGGCAATACATTTTGCAACACTTATGGCAGGAAGAGTTAATTTTCTTAATATAAAAAAATTCATATAAGTCAATGAGGAAACCAAACCACCCAATAGAAATATGGTCAAGGAACAGGAATAGATAGCTCCCAGAGATTTAAGGACAAATTAAATTTAAAAACAAAAATGTCAAAATTTAGAATTCAAACTATAAAGTTCTATTTTTTTATATAAATTAGTTTGGTAAGGATCAGAAAGTATAGTATTACAATGTGGAGAATGCACTCACATACATTATTTCAAGGGATTATAAACCTTCATAACCTACAACTTGTCAAAAGGTGTCAAATTTTAAATGGACGTGTTTTGATAAAGAATTCAACTTTATTCAACTATAGATTAGATAACCCTAAAAACTATATACAAGGAAGTGTATGAATCATTGCTTATGAGAGTGAAAAACTAAGAAACAATGTGAATATCCAGCAATAGAGGATTGGTAAATAAATCATGGTAACTCCAGTAGACAAAATAATATGGAACTACAGCTGTCAAAAAGAATGTGCAGGCTCTGCACCCATATGGACCGACTTTTTAGATAAAGTGAAAAATGCAACATCCAGAATAGTGTGTATAAAATTCAAGTTGTACTAAAAAGGGAAGTTATGCCAATTTTGGTATATCTTCATATGATGTATGGATGTTTACTCCAAAACTTGGTAACTGTGATCGTGTCTAGGGTGAGGAAGGAGGGGGCTGGAAGTCATTGGCAGGGAAAAAAATATAATTTTCACTGCATACCTATTTGTTCTCTTACAGTTTTACTTTTGCATGTATGAATCTGTCAAAAATTAAAAGACGCATGTGTGTAATGTATATACTTTTATTTATATATGTGTATATTGCATGTTTACATAATATACATTTATTATATATAATTATAAAAAGTAGTGAAATATATAAAAAATCAAAAACTCTTAGCCTTTTCTATGGTGTCCTTTGGAGATGTAACAGTTTCTGAGTTCATGCTGGAAATCACATCGACAGGGAAGAGCATCAAATGCCTGTGGAAGGACTTTTCAGCTTCGATAGCCCCTGATGGAACAGTATCCAGAGGGCAGAACAGAAACTGCAAGTCCATAGTCACAGGATGGTTGAGATGGTGAGTAATAAACAGAGAAGTTTATGAATATAGTAGCTTTAAGCATTCCCTAAATATCTTTATTTTTTCCCCTAAAAGTCTATGCTTCGTAAATGTGTTTGCCTGTCCAAATGTCTATTTCCTTTGTTTTCTTGGTGGGAGGGAGATTTCTGCACTTGCTATATTCTGCCTCTTGTCTCTACAAACCATAAAGGTAAAGAGATAAGAAAGGTTTCAATTCTTTATTTGATTGTGTTTTTCTTGTTATTGATTTTGATTCTTTTCTTACCTTCTCCCCTTCAACATTTTTCCTATTCAGAAGGAGGATTTGCCACTGATCTGTTTCTCCTATTCTATTAGTTTCCTACTTTGAGCCAGTGAGCATTATCATATTGCTTCATTATAAAAAAGGGGACAAATAGAACTGCAGAATGAAAGGGACTAACCTCCATAAATATCATTGCCTTTTCATGATGGCTGCATACACCAGATAGCTAGCGTGAGTCAATTAAGCCTGGTGCCCTATAATTAGGACGTGGATCCCTAATCAGGATGAAGTCACATAGGCTTTTTCAGGGCCCACCTTCCCAATCTTAGATGCTGAAGTATTATCTCAGAAAGCAATTCATCTCCCTCTCTTTTTAGAACTCTACTCCACTTACTTTAATTTTAAAGTTAGTTTGTACTAAATGCACATAACTATTAGAATCTCGACAGCATCTGGGTATTCAGCCAAAAACCTTCCCTAGCTTCTGAGTTATGAGCCCAATACACTCTGCTTTGGGGTATTTCTTCTCTTGTTTAGTTCTTTCCTTAATCTTATCTGTACAATTCCTTCCATCAGGCTCTTTTTTATCTTACCCACCCATCCTGCCAGAACTTCTAACCATTGCACTGTACCCTTGGAACCCCCATTTCATCAAGCACAATTGCCCTGCATATGCAAACTTTTACAGAAAGATCCCACTACTTCCTCCCTTAAACAGGAGTCAGGCAACATCGCTTCTCCCTTAACACCTCCTGTGGAGGCTGCTCCTTCTCTCAGGCCTCACAGACCATGGGATTGGGAAACACGGTGGCAAAGGTTCTAGCACTCACCACCCTCTTCAGGCCATCTGTATTTCTGCAGTTACACCTCCCTCCCGTCCTCCAAAGGAACTCCTCCAATCCTTTACCTCCTTCCTCAAGCCAACTCCACCTGCCTCTCTCAGCTCTACCCACCTCTCTCATATCTTGCCATATGCTCATTAACTTCTCCATCTTCCCGCCCCACTACTTATAGAATGAATGGCATCGTGCCCCTACTCAATCTTAGAAGAAGTGGGTTTCCTTTGGCAATATCAGTCTGATATATTCAATATCCATCTTTGATTTCCAACCTGTTTCCTTCTGAATTAGAGAAAACGTCAAGGACCAGGTTCCATTAGTAGTGTCTCATTCCTGCAAGATCACTTTTCTTCCTTGGCCCTTTTGCTTCTCTTAGCTTAATCCCCCTGCCCCCCAACTTTGGTTTCTCTGATTGTTTGAGCTAAAAATCTAGCATTCTCAATATATGCCTCTGCTTGTTCATCCAAGCCAACAATTATTTATTCAGTTCTATAAACCAGTGCCTCTCGAGTTTTAAAGTGCTTATGATTGAACTGGAGATTTTGCATGAAAGCAGATTTTGACTTCAGTAGGTCTGAAGTGTGGCCAGATTTTTTGCATTTCTAAGAATCTTCCAGGTGCTACTGCTACTACTGTTTTATGGCGTGGCAAAATGATAGATGCTTCCAACATACATTGTGAGATTTCAAGAGAATGACACAGGAATACTTTTTGTAACTTGTATCCAATTACTTTGAGAGAACATTCTAACCCTAACACTGAAAATGCAATCACTATAATTTTATTGATCACTTATTAAGCACTAAATTATTTCATTGATTTTTGCAATACTCATAAGTGTATAGATAAGGAAACTGGGGCATGAAAAAGTTAAAAACTTGCTCATGAGTTAAACTAACAAAAAAGGAAAATGGTTTGTATAAAATCGTTGTAGTAATAAGAATCCATACCTCTTAAAGTATTTTGTGTTTATACTTCAGTTCCCCTTTTACTTGTTTCCTTACTTTTCTATCCTGTATTATCTCCCTTCAAACAACATAACTTGGCATTACAAAGTAACTCTTTTGTCTTTAGAGAGAGAAAAAAAAGTTGTTTTCTGTAAAGAATGAGAATGCAAGGAATAAAGCTTTTAACTAGGCAATGTGCTTACAAATTAAAATATAATTAGGTTCTGAGGTCAGACTGTTTGGGTTTGAATCATGGCTTTGCCTCTTAATGTGTGACTGAATTACTTAAGCTCTCTGTACCTCAATTTTCTTGTAAGAGACAGGGAAATAAAAAACCTTCTTATAGATTGTGGCAAAATGAAATAAAACCTCTAAAATGCTTATAAAATTAACTAATACATGGCAAGTTATTAATGCATGTATGCAGTTTTATTATTATTATTATTATTATTATTATTATTATTATTATTATTATTATTATTATTATTATTGCTTTTTAAAAATTCTGGTCCTTGGATGGTGACTGTGATTACCCTACCGAGACTGAAAAATATGATTCAGCCAAATGATCCATCATTTTGGTTTGTTAGTTTTGTCCACAGACTGAGTCTGCAGAAATCCCTTGGTGCTTGAAATTCTGCAGACCAATTTCTCCCCCATCTCTAATCCTCTCCAAGAAGATAGAGCAGTTAATGAATTAGCTTGATCCATCTCCTTAAGCAGTACTGTCATCAGCAAATTACCCCAAAGAATATTATAAATGGACATTACAAATTAGAAATCATGTCTTTAAATTGCTTCCTTCCTCCCTCTCTTCTCTTATTTCAAAAACTTGCAAATCTACTACCAATCAACTTAGCTGCGTCAGACAAAATTTAATCAGGCATTTCTTATCCAGAGTTGTATGCAAAAAACTCTGCAGTAGGATTTGTAGGATTTTTTTTTTTTTGTCTAGTATTATCTAATGACTTCAACTGTAACAATTATTTAAAGAAAAAAAAAATACGATCATCCTACCGTCAACGGATTACTAGAATTACTGATAATTTGAATCTCCATGACTTTTGTTGATTTCACTTGCGAATCATCTGAATTGACAGAATTGACAGATTAAAAATTCTTTTTCCACCTAATTGTATAAAGGGGATTTATATATTCACACACACAAAAAGAATGATATTTATAAAGAGATAAATGTAGTGTGGATTCTATTAGCAAAGCAGAAAGGCGATTTCTTTATACTGACACACTGAAACAAGTTCACATTTTCTTTTGACAAATGATAAATTTGTAAAGCTGGGATTTACCTTCAAGTTAATGAAATAAAAGGCTCACTTTTTTCCATTAAGTAAACTTCAGAAAGTTAAATGTCTTGCCCCATATCACAGAGGGGCAGTTAGGACAGAAACAGTAGATTAGTGTTTCTTTCACTGTAGTAACATTGCTTCTGAAAGAATGCCAATGTTTAATTTGACTTTATTTTAGCTATCATTCACAATTTGGAATAAAATCAACATAGCAAAGAAATACATTGTCATTTGATTTCAATGAAAACGTGGTTTGCATTATTGTTTTGGCAGGGTGCGTTTTATTTAGAGCTTCCTTAATTCACTCAGGGCTTCCTATCCAAATAGCTGCACAAAAAATATTTACACACAGCTATTGCTACTCTGACATGGTCTGTATTGGTTCTTTGGTTCAGATTTCAAGTGTTTCTACCTATATAGTTTCCTTTTCATGAACACTGTTAAAAGCAGAGGCTAAAGCTGGTTAAAGATACGAGGAAGAACACATGAATAGGTCGATACTTTTTTCCAAAATTCCCACTGTAATAATTTAAGGAAACAGAGGAGGAAAAAACAAAAACTTACAGGAATAAAGAAAATGGGTCAGAAGACAACACTGTTAGAATGTTGAGGCATAAAAATAGAGTGGTGATAACTGATTTAGCAAAGTCAAAAAAGCTGAATTTTAATTTGCTAGCTGTGAATCAACCTCATGTACATTGTAGAATCTCCCCCCAAATCTGGAATAGGTAACAGAGGAAATTCTGGAGTTGAGGGTAAAAGAATCGTTACCAAGGGGGAATTGGTTAACAGTTTGAAAAAGAAGAAATAGATAACCAGATCCTCTTGCCAGTCTGCACATCCCGGTCAGATTGTCGCTCTTGTAAGTATTTCAGCTGAATATTGAAGATGCATTTTCTGGAGAGAGTAACCCAAATGTGTTCTGACCTGAGAGACATCAGTAAGAGCTAACAGGTAACAATGAGGGCATCGTGTGGAAAACAGGCACTGATTACAAGTTTGTGCTCTGAAAGTTTAGATTCCCAGCTTTCCACCCACTCAGAATGCTGGCAACACACTTGTATCAGTTAGGGATTTGCTGTGTAACAAACTACCTGAAATGTAGTGTCTTAGATCCACTCATGAGTCTGTGGGTCAGTTGAGCAGTTCTGTTAGGGCTGGCACAGCTGATATCAACTGGGTCATCTCATGGTCAACCAACAAGTTGGCTAGTGACAGGATGGTCTACGATGGTGTCACTTACTTGTCTGGAAGTTGATCGACTGGGACAATCAGTGCCCCAATTGTCCTCTACATGGCATCTCATGTAGAACCTGGTTCAAGTTCATTCATCCTGTGCTTTCAGAGCTTGATATGTAGGAAACTTCAGTAAACAAGCATTTTTCAAATCTCCGTCACATTTGCTACAGTCCCATTCGCTAATGAAAGTCACAAGGGCAGAGTCAGTATGGAAGGGGACCTCCCAAAGGCATGGATGCAAAGAGAGAAATTTTTGTTGCCATTTGATTAAAGAATCAAACAGCAGTTATATATATCCCTCAAGTGGGTTTTTTTTTGGGGGGGGAGGGCAAAGCTAAAGAGAAAAAATCTAAAGATACTGACAGCAGGGATTCTCAAGAAAATTGCCCAGTCAGACTATCCTACAGAAAAGATGAGAATTAACATTCTGTGGAGTAAGGCTCAATACTATGAGCTGCCTGGATTTGTGGGGTAAACCTTGTAGTATCAAAAGGCCTAACAACATGTTCCCCTCTATACTCTGATCCCACAGATGAGGTCCCCTAGCCAAACCACACTCTTAACTGTGGGCACCTCAACCTCTTGATACCACAAAACCTGCCTCCCACAGCACCTGGTTTTCCACTCCATTTCCAAGTGCTATACTTGCATGCCTCTGAACAGCATGGCATTCTCCTCCCCCTAGGCTGTGAGTATATGTGACTAATAAACTTCTAGAGATCTCATCTCTCTGTCCATTGCTACGTGTCCTGTGTTCTTACATCCCAATAACTCTTAGGTGGGAATCTCTTTCTCGCCAATAGGGTGAACAGGAGATGATTAAAACACATTCCTGCTTATGTATCTTGTTCTTACAGTTAGTTTGTATAATGGTTCATTTTCATATATGAGTTGAGAGCTATAGAACAAGAAATATTTGAAGAAAACTTTTTTTATTATTTATGCTAATGCTACCTGTTCTAAAGAAATGAACTCCCAAATCCAGTGACTAAACACAATAGAAGTTTATCTAAGCCCTGCAAGGTAGATTCTGGAACCCAGGGTTCTTTTATTTTGGAAACTGACCCGTTCTTTAGGCCTTAGAATTCTTTACTTGCAAGTGTACCATATGGGCTCATATGGTCTCAGCTTGATTCAAGTGAGACAAGGAAAATTAACCCCTAGCTGGTCAGCTGCCATTCAGCAATAACACTATGCTATAGAAAACAGAGGGCAAATATATTCTGGAGACCTAGATGGTGTTTGCTATATCTCCAGTGTGAAAGTTAGAAGCTAAACAAATAAACATAGAAAATCAGCTTTGATCAAACAGGGCTGGAAAGGTATAAAGGTATCTCTATCTTACAATATAAGACCATGAGAAAAAGATGGAAAAGAAAATCTACCAAAACAAAGCAGCCCTATATTGAGTAAAATGTCACGATCAGCTAACAGGACTTTAAAATAACTAGTATAAGTATGTTAAAAAAAAAAAAGAAAAATTATGTACAAAATGAAGGAATAGATAAATACAAAATTTCAACAGAGAACAGGAATCTCTTTTAAAAAGCATCAAATGAAAATTCTAGAACTGAAAAGTACAATTCTTAAATTAAACTTTGGGGAATAAACTTAACAACAGACTAGACAGGAAAAGATCAGTGAACTTAAACCTGGGTTAAAGAGAAATGATCCAAGCTGAAGAACAGAAAAGTGTGTTAAGGAAAAAATGAAAACAAAAAAATCAGAACCAAGTGGGAGAGCCATGTAGGATAACAACCAACAGTCTAATAGACATGCAACTGGAGATCCAAAGAAAACTAAAAAGCAAAGGAAGTGAGTCTGTTTTAAAATTGACTTTGCTAAAGAATTTTCCAAACCTCGTTAAAAAGTCTTCATCCCAAAGATCCAAGAAGTTCAGGGAACGAGTCCTAGGACAAAACAAAACAGAACGACATCGAGGCACGTCACTGTCAAGTGGCTGAAAACAACAGTCTTGAAAGGAAGAACCACTGCACAGGCACCTGCAACTTGAGAATCAAAATTCCTCAAAAATGATAATAAAATGAGGACATTTGATTTAAAATGAGGACATCCTAGAGTAGGACGCCATTCATTAAAGGTTCTAAAAGTACAATTAAAAAAATTCTAAAAGGCAGTTTTAAGAAAAAGAGAAATTGGTTAAGGAACAGTGAACCTAATGAAATGTGATAAAATGAGGAAATCTAAAAAAATCTGGGATAGTAGCAAACCTGAATGGTTTAGAAGAAGAAGCCGGATGCTTATTCTTGTGAAAAACTATCCATTTTACCCATTATGCTAAATCAGGTTTATAATAAATTTTCTTATTAGACCGTGAACCACCTTGTGTAACCCTCATCTTCCTATTTACGTACTAAATGAAGACAAGCGAGCAAGTATTTTAGTCATTTTCTATTCTTTTAGGGTATTTTTTTTGAAGCATAATTAATTACACACATTTTTGGAGTACAGTGTTGACTGTCATCATGTGTGTACAATATGTGATGCTCAAGTCATTATTAGCATATTCATTATTACAAATCATAATTATTCTTTGTGCCCTTTACCCAATTTCTCCCCAATCCTCTTCTCCCCTTTCCCACGTCTAGTAACCACAGGTTTGTTCTCTCCTTCTGAAAGTTCAACCTATGATTTTGTATCCAAATCAACCTCATCTATCTCAAATATCTGGGTTTCCTAGGTGAGCTTGTGATCTATAGGTAGAATTAAGCAGCAAATTGTCTGTTTATCACAACACACAGCCAGCCAAAGTCCAGCCTCAATCTTGACACAGTGTTGCTCAGCTGTTTCTTTCCAACCCCTCACTAACTGCATAGACTGCTTTAAGACACACAAATGGTTTCCATCCTTTAAAATCTCTACTCCTACCCCTTAGGAGAAACTACATAAGGAAGCTCATTGAGAGACATGAAACAGGGCAGGGAGTGAGACCAATGTACTTTTGAACTCCAGGGGTAGTTCAGAAGAATCGTTGCCGGAGTCAGTTCTTATTTTACACTGGTGGCTTTCCCAATGGAGAAGACACTGGTCCGGTCTCTTCCAGCAGAGGTAAACATCTGGAGTTAATCTTTTTTTCAGTTCAGGAAAGAATTGTTTTCAGCAATTTGTAACCACTCACAGAAGTTTTTATCTAAGACGAGCATTATCTCTTAAGCCTTACGAAAAATTCTAGTACCAACCTGAAAACGGGCTGTCCGTCTCTAATGGAAGCTTGGTGAGTGTTAGCAGTACTGGCCTGGCTTTTGCTATGGTTTACGTGAATTCTTACAAGAAATCAAAGGCCAGAGGTCACGTCCTGCTTAGAGTTTATGAAAGAACAGCTGGTTTTGCAGGAGATAAACCTAACAATCTATGTGTCTCTACCCCCTCCTCTTCACGTTCTTGTCAAGCCCTAACCTTGATGTGATGACGCAGATATCATCTACCAAAGATGCCCACACCTGCTCCCGAGTAGAGAAAAACTACACTCTATCTGAGCAGTCCTCGGCTACAAGCTTGTCTTATCGTCCCACACCCACCATCCTGACCCAGTGAGACAAGGACTATGGACAGAGCTGGGCACTAGGAAAGCCAGCATTCCCCTCTTGAGCTGATAACAGGGAGATGCATGAATTGGCCTTTTCAGCCAACCTCATGGTGTCCAGCCAGAGCTTATCTTCAGTTTTAAGGAAGGAAAAGCTGAAGTTGGCTCAAAGCTTTTCTTTATTCTCTCTTCCCTTGATATTCTATAAGTCACCGGGGAAGCTGAATATTGCAAAATCCTGTCATGAAAGAGCAGGCTGATAAACTGAAAAATAAAAACAGATGTGGAGCAAAGAAGGCTTATAGACATTTGTTTTTTTGCTTTAGACTGGTTCAAGTGCTGGGAATCTTTAATCCTACTCCTACTAAGAAAAATCTAATATTTCCTCTGCTTCTGACTATCACCTCTCCCACAATGAAGTCAAAATAATGTGATGGGAAAATGCAAAATAAAAATAATAAGTGACATTTATTGCCTGCGTATGTGCCAAACACTCTGCAGGCAGTATTTTACTTAAACAGAGCGAAGGCGTACAGCTCATACTCTAGAGCCAGATGGCCTGGACTCAGATCCTAGTTCTAGTTCTTACTAGTGGAGTGGCTTTGAGCAAGTTATGCAACTTGTTTTTGTCTAAGTCTCCTCACCTGTGCAAGGAGAATAATAATGCTAGTACTTTCTTCTTATGGTTCTCAAATGGATTAAAAGTATTAACATTTGAAAACTCAGAACAGTGTCTAGTCCATTATTAAACCTCGGTAAGAATAAACTATTAATCTTAGTATAATGCAATAAAATAGGTAGTCTTATTCATCCTCACATTTCATGTGAAGAACTGAACCTCAGGCAGATTAAGTCACGTGAAATATGCAGAATTGGAATCCAAGCCCTCATCTGTTGGACTCCACAGTACTTAACCAGTACTTAACCAGGATGCCACACAGGAGAACTTTTAAGGTAAAATAAAAAGGGAGACTCTACTAACTTTTGAACATCACCGTGATTTCTATAGACATGGGGGCAAGATATATAATTCAGGTCCCGGTCTGCAGATTTCCCTCAACTTTCTACCTACTACGTGAAGGCACAACTGTTATTATCATTCTAGAATCTGAGGAATGGAATTGACATTAGTTTTCCAACGGGACTAACCTCTGAGTACCCTGAGAGTGAAAGGCTTAGCTCATCACATGGACAGACTACCAGGAGAAGGTGGACACTGTCTCTTCACCTTGGTTCACCTGACAGTTATCACATAGGATTCTACTGGCCACAGGTTATGGAAGACCCAACTCATAATAACAGGTTGATTATAAAGCGTCTAATTATCTCACATGACAAGAGTTCCCAAGAGAAGATGGTTACAGGGTTGGGTAATTTACTAACTCAAAGATTTTGTTTCCATTTTTTCACTTTGCCCCTCTTAGCATGTTTTCTTTTATTACCAGTCTTCTCCTCATATAGCAGAATGATACCTGTAATGTTGGCTCCATTTTTAACTGGGCCCATGACCTCCTTAGAGCCACCTTAAATGTGTGACTCATTTCTGACCACGGGTATAGAAAAGGGACAGGTGCACCTTTCAGAAATGGCCTTTCTTTGTCCTCTCTTCTTGCACCCATTGAGAATAGCAGGATGGAAATCTAGAAACAGCCAGTGGTCGTCATGACAGAGTCTACTATCTCAATACTAACTTGATTATTATTACAGAAAGAAAATGACATATTCATCTAACCACTACTATGATTCTCTACTACTTGTATCTCAATCAATATTCTAGTGATAGTTTCCCTGCTAGTTTCCCCAGTAATTCACACTGAGCACTGCAACTGGAATGCTGATTGAAATATCAATTAGTTAAGTCCTGTGTTCAATGACTGCCATTGTTTTTATTGCACATAGAATCCATAATCTGTCCCCACCTGCTTTCTATCCGAGTCATGTTCTGACCTTCTTTCTGTTTCCTAGTGGGGAAAGCAAAAACAAAACCAAAAACAAAAAACCACAAAAATCTCATCCTCACTCTAGGACCTTATGCTTCCTATTCTTTCCCCTCTCTCCCCAAAGATCTTTACTTTGTTATCTTATTCATAACTGACTTCAGCAACCATGCCCCCCACAAGGGCTTGTCTGGCCACCCTTTCTTTCTAAAACACCCTTCATCACCACTCTAAAATCCGCTTTATTGTTTCATGGCTCTTAACAGTGTCTGAAATTTTATTTTCTAGTTATTTGTTTACTTGTTATTATATACCTTCCACCATTAGCAGGTAAGCTTCAGGAAAGCTAGGACCTCATATACCTAGATATATCAGTCCTGTTAAAAGCACAGCTCAAAGTAGTTTATATTTTCTGTAGCTTTTAGTTTAAATTTCATTTTCATGCCATCCCATAAGCGTTCAAATTGCTTGAGGCTGCCTTTCAGCTGGAGTCTTATTACATAAATGATTTTGAGTTCCCCCTCTATATGTGATGAAGATTTCAGATAGACCACACTTAAGTCACTCCAGGAATCAGAAACTAAGAGAATTTTTAAATAAAATTATAAAGAAACTTAGAAGGATTAGGAAAAAAAGCAGATAATTGGGAGAATAAACATCCAAAATGATGTCTAATTTGGTTGAAAATAACCAGGATCTACTGCATGACACTGGGAAAAGATGACTGAAGTTCTTGACTTCTGGCCTGATTTGCAGTCTGACCTTAGGGAGCCTGTTGAAATTCTCATAACTTGGACGGACATTTCTTTCTTTCTTTTTTTTTTTTTTGTCATTTTTGTGACTGGCCGCACCGCGCTCAGCCAGTGAGTGCACCGGCCATCCTTATATAGGATCCGAACCTGTGGTAGGAGTACTGCTGCGCTCCCAGCGCCGCACTCTCCCGAGTGCGCCACGGGGTCGGCCCTGGACAGACATTTCTTAATAAATGCATTGAGGAATCTTAAGATACAACAATTTCAAGTCAAGCTTGGAGGGCTTTTCTGTATGTTTCCAGTTATCTCTAAAAATTAAAAACAGTTCTGCCTGCAGTGCACTTGTCTTGTTGCAGTATAGAAACATTCCCAGCAATGGCTTGCATGAAAGCAAAATAATAATTTGGAAAGTGACGATCAAACAATACAATTTGACTTTTATCTGCATGATAACATTTGTACTAGTATTTCAAAATCAATTTTAGTATTAAACTCAATTTAAAAACATATTTTTTAGTGTTCTATTTCTTTATTCTTTGACAACTGTTTTTTGTCTATATGTGATATGATTGGAGCTATAGTTTCAGTATTTGGAATATGAATAGATAAAGGGATGTTCAGTATTAAACGAGATGTTTGTCTCTGGAAATTTTACACACTTGCATTAAGTCACATAATTAAAGAGACATTCTCTGCCAGCTTTCTGATGTTTCAAGCCTGTTTTTACTCTACTATTTTTCTCTAAGCAGACTTAACCTTAAAGACTGAATAATGACATCCTTCCTAGAAGAAAAAAAAAAGTTTCCTCAAGTTACTTCAGAGGACTTCCGTTGATGTTTTATTTTTAATAAACCTTGAGGCAAATAGCCACTTTTGAACTTTGCACTTTGCCCTCTGAGTTTCACAACCTGGAGAAAGATCAATACCAGAGTCAAAAGTGTCAGCAAAAATGAAAATGATATGCACAAATTGTTATTTATACAAGTCCCCTGATTTTGTTTACTGAGTTTAATATAAACTCTGCCTTTTGATTAAAAGCAAATGTTCAAGTTCTCTGTAGGGACCTGCTGTTCTAGATGATTATATCTTTTAAAGAAAACTGCAAAGGGCAAGAATTAACAGAGAAAGGCAGATCTCTAGCAGGAATTCCTTTGGTATTAAATAGCAGAAGATAATGACCAGGCCATGTGGATATGGGGGCAGAAAAGGAAAGAAAAGAAACACAATAGACACTATGCTCCGCTTCTTAAGGTTTTCTGACATATGAATCATTCAAAACTGTTGGTATAATACACCCAAATTAATGCAAATACTCATCCTTTTGAATTAATTATTCCAATTTTTCAAATTTACCACAATAAAATAATCAAAGAAGCACACACACTATTATCTTTGGTGGTTATGGCACTTTAGCTCTTAGAGAAACAACAAAGTTAAAAGTAAAAATTTTTTAAAAAGGGAAATGAAAAATAAACGATCATATTCACTCTTGATAGAAGATAATGAATTCACCTAAAATATTTTTTATAAGGGACACAAAGAATGATCACATTTTGTAATGATGAATATGCTAATTATCTTATTTTGATCATCATGTATTGTACACAAGCATTGATAGTCAAGTCTGTACCCCATGAATATATATAATCAATTGTTTCAAAAAGATAAGTAAAATATTTTATAGAATATTTAATTAACTGAGAAAGTTATCATTGTATACAAGTATGTGAGTAAAGCAAGATACTAAAATTGCCTATCCAAAGTGATTCACCATTGTAAAATCTACAAATTACTTATCTATTAAAACATACAAATAAGCCTGGAAAGCAAGATACAAAATTAATTAGCCTGTTTCTCTGGTGTTGGATTTATAGACACTTATTTTTCTTATTATACATTTTTGTTTTTATTTTTTTTTCCCATCAAAGCATATGCATTGTTTTTATCAATAGGTAGTTGTTAAAATGGGTGCTATGGTGTTTAAATTTATTTCTAGGCACAAAAAAGAAAACCTACTGACTTTACCAAGATCTTATATATTGTATAGTGTCTGAAGAAGCATATGGCAATAAATTCTATACTCAATTGTTTCTAGTTCCATTTTGGGGTTTCCCACTACCAAGACAGTAAACCTTAACTACTTAATTAAAAGTATTAATAAACACCTATGATAAATTCAGATTTGGCTCTAGATATTGTTAGGAATTTTAGAAGTTTATAATTCTTGTCCTCAAGGAGTTTACAATCTTGCTGGGGAAAACAGGCCTACTGGATGAAGTATTTATAGAACAATTATTAGACAATTTGTGTGGTCCTAAGCAGTTATGTGGTCAGTTTCCTGAGTCTATTTCTTTTCTCATAGGAAGCTAACACATAAAAGAGTGACAGGAATCTTGTAGAATTAATTAAAAAGAAAAATACAGTAAAGCCACAATTAAATGTACTACATTGTATTTAGCGAAGCTCAAGCTAAGTCCTCTAAAACGCGAGGCAATGAAATATTTGCATCTTCTGTCTAGTTTTAGCTGTTTTTAGGGAATAAAAGTAAAAACATCTTGATTACATCCATTTGACACATGCTTAAGGTACTCCTATGAAGAAAAAATGTTAAATCAAATATGAATTAAAGCTCAGAGGAGAGGCAGTTTAAACACAACCTGTTGTCAAATGTTTGGTGGCTTATTTCTACCCACAACAGGAATGTTGTGACCCAGTAGAAAGGATGTCCTTTATAAGTGAGTCTTTTGTATCATGTCCTCAGGTCTTATGGTTATATACTATCTTTATACAGGTACTAACTTAAAATCAGAACAGAAAAAGCCAAAACACACACACACACACACACACACACACACACACACACACACACATACACACACACACACACACACACACACACACACACACAAAACCCTCAAATAATGAACGAAAGGACACGAAATTAAAATTAGTGTAAAAAATAGATCTCAATATCTGTAAGTAATTAAATATCACATTTTTTTCTTGGAATTTAGCAGCCAAGAGATCATGTTTCACTCTATTAATTTGTTCTTTTTACTGCCCATTAGAGGAAACAAAGAATGGAAACCAGTTTCCAGATTTCCATCTTCATAAGTCCATGGTATCCTTACCAGTAAGGTAAATCAATCTTCCATAGTATCAACTTTTGACCAAAGATTGCAGTTTTTCTGGTAATGGCACCAAGAAGAAATATTTCAAAATAAAACCACAATAAAATGCAAACTGCACTATGGATTGACCAGTTGTATAGATGGTAGCAAAGAACGGTTACCACAGAGCCATTTCATAGTAAGATATCACACACGTTACTCTGCATAGGATTTCAAAGGCAATGATAGTTCGTACATTTAGCACCCTTGTGATCAATAGATGAGTGTCTTAATTTGCTTAGTTGTCATATTTTACTCTCTATATGTAGGGAGGTTTTGCTGCCCAATATCTTAAAGACGAGAACCAAAAAAGACTTAGTTTAAGGTTTCTATTTTTGGTGTAAAAAAACAATGTGTGATTATAAACACGTACTGAAGGCAATAATGCTCCCTTCACCCGACATCTAATTTACCTCTGCTTACACAGAAGTCGTTTCCTATGCTAAACAATAAGTCAGTTGCAAGCCTAGTTGTGCAACTGAAAATTCATTTCATTTATTATAAGTGAAATGGGCAACTGAGTATTCTCAAGAGTGACATGAATGGGTCACTTAAGCATTAGGTGTCTGAGCTGCCCAGATAAAAGCTTTTCAGCATCTCTTTTGTGAATGCTTCAGTTTTTTAAACTGGAAGCCAGTGTTCCTTTCCTTCTAGAAACTGGTCAAAAATGTCTACTATAGTTAAAAGAGATTTTCATATTTTATCTGATACTATTTATCATCTGTCCAATGTCACAGTGAGTCTGAGAGAAAAGATAGAATGCTGGACATAAACCTTATTTGAATAAACTCAAAGTGAAGGGCTCAGCATTGTATACTGATTGCAGAGTACCAGTGCATACTTGATTTTCCAGTATCACTTTGCCTCACACTAGTAAGGAAAGTTGCTTATAAAATAAACCACACACCTTGACGAACTCACAATTGGAACATTTAAATGACTATTTGCTTCTCTTTCTACCAGCTTGTAAAACATTACTTTCTTATTCTTTCTTAAATGGCCTGTGCTAATTACATACCATGACCCTTGACCTCCAAGTGCCTTCATTTATAGCAGTGCATTCCTTTCCCGGGCAACACACTGGCCAGGTTTATAGGACGCTGCTACCAGGCCTTCACTCCGGACTTCTGCTTCCCCAGGTCATAAGTCTAACTCACCACATACATACAACCCAGCAAAAGAATTTCTTTTTTTCAGTAGACGAAGGTCACCCTAGATAGTGGGATATCAAATGTGATCAACTCAGGAATACTTTTGCAATTTCTTTCTTTCCTAAAAGAGAGAAAAAAATAAATAAAAATTTAGCCTAGGGATATATAGCTGAATTACCAGGGTGGAGCCATTTCTAGAGGGATTCTGTAAATGACTTTTGAGTTGATTTCTGAAACAGACTGCAGATTGAAAGTTTGTAAACTGTTTTGAAACTTCCAATCTCTGTTGAGTGTGATTCTAAATTGGCAACAAGAATAGAAGATACAAGTGAGTTTTCACACCAATCTAAATGTATCTGGTGAAATGTTTTTAAGATGATGATGTACCTATATTTCCTTTTCTTCAGATGTAATTCAAATTTGAAATTCTTTTAGTTGTTATGCATTTGGAAAATTGTTGAGCTCAACACAACTTGGTTTATAAAAGTGTCTAAATGTTAGAATGGTTTTAAACACATTTACCTAACAGATACTGTTATAATAGTGCAGAACTGTACAATTGAATTATTCAGGAATAAACTCAACATTTCTGTGCACAGGGGTGTATTAGTTTAACCATTATTATTCACTCAAATTTCTGATAAATTTATTACAATTATTTATTAATTTCAGATGGAACTGTTTTAGAAAGTTGAGCTATTCAGTTAATCACTTAAGACGCTTAATCCATTTCCTATAGCTAGACATATCTACAGCATGAATACATAAATATATATGAGCATGAATAAAAAGTCTAGCCAATTACTAAATAGAATAATGTTGATACTTTTCATGCAACTCTTACTGACAAAGAAATATATAGTAAAAGGGGAGGGTGTTTGGCATGCTATTGTGTTCATATATGCTAACATCATGTAAAACCATGTAATGTCTGTCATTTTAATAACATGTCTATTACATCCAATATCTTTACTAAGAAAACTAGGATGCCAGAATTTATTTGAAGTTACGTGTATTCAAAATGTTTGTATAAGAAGCAACACAATTTATATAAAAGTATTTTTAATTAAGTATGTTGAAATCCAGATTTACAGAAACGACAAATAAAGATACATAATTCACTTATAAAAGAACCACTGGGCTATCAAATAGTATATATATATTATATATATATATAATATTATGTGCATTATATTCATTATGTATAAATACTTACATATATGAAATTTTCAACAATTCGATTTACAAGTAAATTTTTCACTAAGTGTCTTCCTTGTGGTATCTGACTATGTTGAAATGGTTTTTTTGCAGACTATATTTTAACATGTGATGAGTTCACTGTACAGGTAGCGGGACCTTTGCTCGTCATTTCCCTCAGAATAGAACAGTAAGGGAACAAGCATTACGATTCTGCAGTACGTTTCTTATGATGACTTGACATCTGTCCTCCCACCCATGTACCAGTGATGTGGGCTCTCAGAAAAGAGGCCATTTACTTGCTCTGTTGTCAGCGCATCTGGAGGCCTTGTCAAAACAATATAACTTTACTTTGTAACTTTTTGACGTTGGTATTTATTGCACCTGTCTTTCCGCATGATTTATGACCTGTCTGGCGAATATTTCTCCTCAAGTTGGAGTTTACAATATGAGATAAGTGAAGCATTTAAAGGCCTGGGTATGCTTCGAAATGCGAAATGGACATTTTGCACGCATAGCTCACCACCTTTTTTCTTACTTCATCCTCCTCATGACCACCAAAGTGGCCACTGTGATACAGCATTCACTCAGTTCTTCAGAGAAAGGAAGACAAAGATTAGGTAAGACTATATTTTCCATAATCTCTTTTGCAGGGGAATTATGTGTCGATAAATTCTAATGAGTGGTAAAGAAATTCACCATAGGGGAGGCATCCAATGGAAAACATGTGTTTGTTGTAAGAAGAGCCTAGTGACCTTTTGTCTTTGTAATGGTATCCTGGCTGGGACTCATCAGTGCTTCTATATGTCACCAGAAAACACATACCACTGGCAAAATTGCACATATTTTTAAAGCAGCCATTCTAATTAAATTGCTTAACTAGACTGCAATCAAGAAAACTTTCTTTCTTTGAGCCATCCCCTCTGGGCCTTGGTATTAGTTTACAATTGTTTAGTTATTCTTTTTAAATTCATAAAGTACACACTTTAGATATGTTTTGGGCCAGTTTTTATGATAAACATTTTAAGCTCTTCAATTTTCACTGTCCAAAGTTCGGAGGAATATGACATTTTTGGGGAAAATTCTATGTTTACTAATAAATTCTAACATTTTTCAAGAAAGAGTTTAAGACATGAATACATTCTGTTTCTCTGCCTGCAAACTTTCTTTTCATCAAACACAATGGAAAACTACACTATCTTAAAATAACACGAGATATGATTAATGTGCTTGTACAAGTATAATCTTTTTCACTTAAACTTAAGTGATAAATTAAAATTTAAAGCTTTTTAAAAATGCTGCTTTAAAAGAAAATGTACTTTGCCATTTCCTAACCAAACTTTTTTTTTTTTTTAAACCATCATCCTACCTAGAATGGGGACTCTGTCTAAAACTCTTTCAGAACTGTTTATTTTATATGACTGACAAAATTTGTCAAAATGTTGTGCAGGTTAAATTTTAAAATGGTAATACTTTTTGTTCACTTCTGAGATGTCCCTCAAAATTCACAGTTGTTTGCTATTTCATTATATTATTTCGGTATAGTTATAATTGGCACCAGCTTCTGTAAGTTACTTTTATTTTGATCATATAGCGCATACACACTTTTACACATCTCATTTATTTAACTTAAATGGGCTTCATAAACTCATTATAGAAGCCCCCATGTTGTAAATGAGCTGAATTTCATTCACTTGATTTGATTTGAAAACTGTTTTATGTAGACAACACAATTTTCTGTACTAAATTCCTACTTTTTAAAAAAAGAGAATTAATTCTTATTTTCTATGTTAACTGCTCACAACTACAGAATTTGGGGATGTGTAGGCAACAGTTTTCACAGGAAGGAATCCTGTAATCTGTATGTTTTATGTTCTTTACTACCCCTCTCTCTAACAATGCCCCAAGTTTCTTGACATTTTATCTTAGAAATGATAATCTAACCCTTTAACCATTTTTGTTGTACTCCTTTGAATTCTCTTAAAGTTCTCCACTTTATTTTGTTGTGTGGTGGTGGTTGGGGTGGGACCCAAAAAGGGATAAATCTTCCAGGGTAGAGTGTAGATGAATGATTACTTTATGATTCCTACATGCAATGCTTACATATATCGATAACTTTGTAGTTTATATGTCGTTAATCTATCTTGCAGACTCATTCAGTTTGACACCCTGATTTTCTTCTGGACACTAAACAAAGACTACTGCCTACCATCTTCCTTTGGTGCATTTGTGTTTTACTCCTATTAAAACTGCAATGTCTTCCTTTTTTAGAAGACCAGGGACTTTGCTCCTTGGCAAATGCATATGAGGCAGGGACACATTTGTGAACTGCAGTATTTATATGATTGCTGTGCAGTATGTACTAGTCATTCCACTGTCAGCTCTTGACATTTCTTGTTAGTCTAACTCCAATCAAGAAAACGTGAGAAGTCCCTCTGCACTAAGTGATACAATTTCTTTCTTGAATCTACTCATCCTTAACAAGTTGGACTCTGCCAGTGTGTTGCCAAGCCAGTGACATCAGCACTGGCAGGACATTAAATTGAGATTAGAAATGGCTCCATGACATCACCCTGTTGTTTCTATCGAACAGATGGTTTCTGTATATTGTGCAATTTTAGATCATTATTCATGGTTTGGGTCAGTATAATTCAGGAAGCCAAAAAACTGCCAAGAAAAATTGACTTGGAACCAGTTCAAAGGCTCAAAATTATTTTATTGATTAGATGCCTGACTTTTCATTTTCCAGAAGAACATCATGAATCACCAATACATGGTAATACCTGAGTCATTTTAGCATGCATGATGTTTAAAACTTCAAAATAAGATAATCTTTGAAGCATTAACCTTAAAGAAGTGTGATAATATGATAGCTAAGAAACTTTGTTGGGTACAACTGAACTTGGGCCAGAACTATTGACTGAGGCCAGTGGTTTGTTTGAACTGGATGGCCATTTATTTTCACCCTATGCTTGTTCACTTCATATCCTCTCCTAAACTCAGCTCAGAGACAGTAAGGAGGTATGTTTTAAACAAGCCAGACAGGAAGCTATTTTGAAAGGCCTTGTTTAGGCATTATACCAAAACAAGAAGATAACTCACAGATTTGGCTGTCTGAGAACTTGGAGAATAAAATCACGGTCAAAACAAAATAAAACGAAACCTAAATATGTTCAGAGAAAGCTTTACAAGAAACCTCACGTCTCATATATTCTTTCTTTAAGAAACTGGAAGGAATTTTAGTAATAAAGTGCTTCAATAGAATAAATATTAGCTATTTTTGAAAGATATATCCCATTACATTATCACTACCACAGGAAAAATCTCTCACATGGGCCATTATAACTTTGTTTCTAATCAAATTCATGCTATGCCCAAACTTCTACCCAGCTATACCTCCGATCCATCCTGCTGCCTGAATGCTGTTCACAGCCTCTGGTTATGCTACCATCTCATTCAAAGTTACTAAAACTTGTTGCCACACACTTGAGTATAAATTTTGCATTAAGAAAATCAGATCTTTGTCTATTTCTGTGTGGGCTTCTCTCTCCCTCCTTCTTACAGGTCTACCCAGCATCCTTTCTCCCTCTCATGATGTGTGAATTCCTGGCAGGTTTATGCACACTTTTCCCAACCCACTTTAAGAAGCCTGTGTTAATATGATTAACTCTTGATATCACAAGCAATGCAGTGTTTTATTAGAAGGTTGTAAGTGATTAAACTCTCTGGATATGGGTTTATTACTTGTGTTTGTATCAAAAGTTTTAAATTTATAACTAGGTAGAAAAGATGGGATCCTCATACTGTCACAGAATTAATCCTATTGAGGCTTACGCTTTACGGTTTCTATAACTGAGTTAACGAGTTGCTGTGTTTCATGTTCTATCATGATTTGCATAGGCACATTCTTACCCCATCTGCCTGTAATCAGCAGTCTTTTGTCATGAGGGGAGCATTTAAATTAATAGGAGATGAAAATGCTACAGAGGTGAAAGTAGATTAATAACTGGTTTCCACTTTGAAGATACGCGACTGCCAAAATTTTATCTTTGACATCAGATTTTGAGATAAGCCTTAATCATCTTCACACCCTTGGTGTCTCCTACAGTGCTTGGCATATATTAGTGGTAAATGTTTGTGGAAAGTATGTTTGTTTAAATAATCTTTAAAACATTGTTTTCAGGATTGCATTTAGGTGGATATAGGAATACTGTTCCTTCAGTGATTCCATAAGGACAGGGTCCTTGCCTTTGGATCAGCTTTGGACCATTTGTAAACTGGGGCAACTCACTAAATACAATTTAATAACTTCTTTATTTCCCACTCGCGTGACGTGATTTTTTCCTGTCTTCAAAAACATAACCAGCACTGCATGAACATGGATCTTTCTACTTTATTTCTACAGAAATAGAAATTAAATCGTGTAGAATGCTGTAGTAGCACTGGCGAAATCAAACATAATCCCTACTTGGTAACTTCCTTTGATGGATAAACAAGTGAGAAAAGAAAAAGAAATACAAAAGAGATTTACCTGTGAATGACTTCTCCAGAATTCCTTGCTAAAAATGATCTACAGAAGTAAAATTCTGTGTATTTCAGGGAGATGGCTGTATTTACATGTCATATCAGCCCTGAGTACTGGCTGATAAGCTCTTGTAGATGCTGCTTGCTGTTAACCTTTATATTTTGAGTCTTAAAAAAGGAAAGAATAAATAGAGGAGTGTTTTTTGTCACATCTCTCACAGATCACTGAATAAATAAATATAAACTATAATACTTTCCTTGCAGGAGCCAAAGAAAGCCCCTTACATTTTGAAAAAGCCTTGTTAGCAGTCACTTGTCCATGGAGATTCACATACTCATTAGAATGGTCAAAGTAGACAAATGTTTCATTACAGGGGGAATCTTCTCAAAGGTATCTTACATCTTCTCCTGTGATCCAATTCATGCTAAAGTTATAAAGAGATCTGGAAAACAAAACAAAACCACGCCACCAGTCACCACCTCTCCTGCTTCATCACTACCAACTGCAGCCAAAACATGTCTGCACTAAGGAAGATCTCTCCAGCCTCCAGGAGCTTCGATATAATCAAGGCCGTTGAGATGTGCCAGACCATTTCCCTTTCTCCCAGATGGTGGAGGTTGCTACTTGCACATTTGGCTTTTAATGGACAAGCAAGGAGGCCTGCCAGTAAAGCCGTGGAGCTTGCTAAGAAAACAAACAAACAAAAGCAATCATGCTGCAGACTCGGAGGCCACTGACAAGTATGATTGATCAGGTGACCAGTTGGAAGCTGTCACCACCAGGTTGAGAGAAACAGGCAGAGTTTGGCCTGTTTCACGGGCCAAAAATTATCACAGGGTATTCGGTAGGTAGTGTTCCTCAGAGAACAAAGAAATTGAAAGGATGGAATTTGCTTTCCCTGGGCCACACGTCTAATAGCAATACTTACCGCTACCGCTTGACTCACCTTGTATAAGGGACACTTGAAACTAAACAGATGATATTTCCTCTTGGAAACTCTTGCTAGAGAAAACTGTACTGCACACCACTGTATTCTTCTTTTGTCTGTATTTTTGTGTTCTGAGAAAGACTGGACATTTTTTTCTTTGCTAAAATAAGTGTAAATTTTGGCATGTAATAACGTCAGCAATAGTACAATCCATTAAGAAGTGCGCTCGTGTCCAAATACTTAAATTCTAATTATGGCCTAACTTCCTTGTGAGCTAAATGAGGAAAATAGAAGCTGTACTAACTCTATAGTGTAGTCTTGAGACCCAACTGAAATAATACCATATGTATTTGATTTTAAGACTGCATGGATTATAATAAGGCTTGTAGAAAGTTTTTGAAGGAAGGGCATCTTTTAGCATATTAAGTATTTTGATTTTAAATTTAATCCCGTTTTTTGAAAGATACCAAACTAAAAGATACACATTGCAACCCAATAAATAAAATGTACATGAAGATATTTTATAAACCACAAAGTGCTGGATATGTGCAAGATACTAACAAATAAGTCATAAAATGAACATGCTAATCATATGGAATTATTACTATCCTGTTTGTTCTAAAGGCAGCAAGCTTTAAATAGTGCAAAGTCTTTACATACACAAATGGAAACACATCACGAAAAGCATAAACATAAGATCTTGGTGAATTTTAATTCTCATATATGAAAATGGAAATAATGGAAAAGAAATTTCTCACAATTTTCCTTCATCAGAATATAAGGAAACACATATTTGCCCCAAACTTCAACCTGATTCCATTTCACTTCAAGACACACACATTTTGCAAATAAATTATTGATGAAACTCATGCTATAATATTTGTTCCTTGTTTTAAGCACCCAATTTATATTTACAAACACAGAATTTGTTTTCACATATTCGGTGTCAAAGAGAAGGCACTCATATGACACTGTATGATTGAGTTAAATTTTAAGAGTCTCATGCTCTACCAACTGAGCTAGCCGGGCCACATGACCAAGATTTTAATCATGATAAAATGGCATAGTTTTTGCATTTTAACTCTAGATTAAACAAATTGTCTCCCCCAATTTTTAATCAAGATTCACACAAATGATGTAAATTCCTTAACGTGTTTTATAGAGAATTATCAAAGTTTTGTATTATTAGCTATTTTCCAGGAATTAAAAAATGACTTTTGTATTGGACCACTGATCATTTTACCTGCTACTTCATAGCTTTAAAAATAAAATGTTTCTCTCATCAATTGCTTGAGAATTAGCCAAGGCCTCCTGTAATATTTTACACATTCATCTGAGGACATAGCATCATTTGGAGGAGGAAATCTCTTTCCTTAACTGTCTTTGCCAGGGCATGCAGCATGCTGAAAAATGCTTTTTTATCTTAAGTTTTATCTCCATCATTTTAATGTATATAAGGAAATTATTGAAAGTGAAAGATGAAGCAGGTCATCAACATCTTCTCACTGTGATTAAATTCTGGTATCTTGTGAAAATATTTTGGTAAAATATTGGTAAATAGAAGCCATGGCTACATAATAAAGCTGTCTTCTTATATCAGTGGTTTCCAAATTTGGCTTCTCCCAAGAATCATCTGAGACACATGAAACACGTTTAAGGTTTCTGGTCTACCCTTCAAGAATCTGATGAAGTAAATCTGGGTGGGGTCCCAGGAAAATATGTTTTTAAAGTTTCTTAGGTGACTCTAATTAGAGCTGGGGACTGTTGTCATAACAATTTAAATTAACCTTCTAGACTAATAATATAACAATATTTTAAAAATATTATTCCTTAGCAGGAGAATTTTTTCCCGCTTTTATGTTGAAGGAATATTTGCTAAATCACTTGGCAGGGTTGGGGAAATTTTCAAGGGAAATGTTTGAGCAAAAAGGATGGTCCTTGGCAACATTCTAAACTTCAGTCTGGCTGAGTGAGGTATGTAAACTGACAGTACGAGATAAATTATTACGGAAAAAAGAGGGAAAATTTTTAAAGGCTATAAGTGGGAAGAAAATAGAGTTAAATAAAAAAGGTTCTTAGATCAGTGCATGGTCCCTTCATATGAGGGTACTTCAAAAACTTCATGGAAAGACAGAATTGAAAGAAAATGCAAATCTTTTCCTGAATTTTTTAAAGTACCCTCGTATTTGCTAAATTTAGTAATTATTATTGCTGTTATTGTTATTTATTACCTCTAACATCTTATGCAGATAACAAATGTCAGTAATATATTAGGGTCTAAAGATCTAGTTGGGAAATCATCAGTGTTTACGTTAATACCAACTCTCTTCTTCAAAACATCGTCGAGGTTATCAAATCCTGTGACTAGTAAAACCCAGTGATCCTCAAACATGGTGATCATTGACCATGCACATGTGCAGTAAAAAGAAAAAAAAAGAAGCATTTCTCCAAATAATTTGTTGGAACAATGAATTGTCTGTCACTTTAAAGATGAATCACAGCTTACCTCAAAATAAACCGACGTACCTCAAAACAATGATGAATCTTTGGAAACGCCAGAAGACACTCTACAAGAAATGATTTCATACTTGACTGTCTTCAGGAAGCTAGACTTAATGGTAGTTTAATAATGGATATTCAAATGTCAAAGGATATAATAACTGACCCCCTTCTAATATTGCTAATTTCCTTCCCCCCCTCACCCCTTTGGCAAATGGTGCTTCCTTTTTAACCATTTAATTGTATTTGGAAAATAAGTTCTACACATAATTCTTAACTTTCAATTCATAAACTGCTTCTTAGATTCTAGGTTCCAAAAACTATAAAATAGTATATTGAAACGTAAACCTTGTAGAGTCAAAAATAGTAAAAGTTTTCACACTTCGACCATTAGCCAGGGCTAGGAGGTTCTTCTAGGATAAGGGTGTTATGAAAAAGGATCATGATTATGACTTGTCATTTACAAACTTCAGGTTACTTGAAAGATGATGATGGTGCCACATAGTTGAACAAAATCCCTGTATTTAAGACAAAGGATAGAACAAAATATTGTTAAAATAGTGTTGCCAAGGTGTATTTATTTTTATTTTTAATGGAACAAAATTATTCCCAGCTGTGCAGTGTTCTGATTCTGCCTATTACTTTTTAATGAATCTTACAATAAGATGATTAATTCTACACTCTTGGAGGCTTTTGGCTGAATGTTGTTGATTAAGCAATTACGTTAATCCACTTCTGTTTGTTTTCTTGCAAGCCCAGCGATGAAGGTAATTTTTCCCCCTCTGGAATAATCTCTCTGGAATTATTAGGCAAGTGTGAAAGGAGTTTTACACATGTTTCCAAGGGCTACACGTGCTATTATTAACCAATTTTAGGCTGCAAATTATGATCAACCTGTTTAATTCCCACTAATGAAGTTCACAACACCACTTGGTTTTGTTTCTCAGTTTAGTCATTGACATCGTATACTGGCATTAAAGCATTATCAGTATTTTATTATGAAATAAATTAAATAGCAGCAGTAGGGAATGATCCACCGTTTGGCTTAGATAGCAAAGCATGCACAGTTTTTTGTTTTCGAAAGTGATGAAAATGTCGAGGGGATAATACAAATAAAGGTTTTAGAGTGTGTAATAGAAAATGTTAGAAGTAGGAATATGGTTTAGAGCCGATAGATCAATTTGTATGTTGGTTGGGGGCCCACGTGGGTTTACAGAATGGGCAAGGTATTGATTGTGGACCTAATAGGACAGTCAGCAAGAGAGGTTTCTACCTTAAGTAGAACATCACTGGAAAGCTTGGGTAAAAAGAAATCATTTAATGATGGAAATAACTAGCCTCAGCATTTTGTGTGAGGCCCAGATGATAGCATATGCAAAGACAGAATTAGAGAGTAATAGACCTAAGAAAAATCATTGTATTAGTGGATGCTTACTTTACCCACTGTTATTTTACCCACATATTTTATTCCTCTTATTGTAGAAGACCAAAGATGCAAATAGTTTCTTATTTCTTCATGTACCTTATTGTATTCGACTGAAACATACAAAAGAGCCAATATTCAATTATTTCTGACTAAAATGACAATTTGGGGGGGTTTAAAATAATAACTATATAAAGTAATCCTACAATACTGCCTTCTAGAGTACTAGGAGAGTACTGCCTTCTTACTTGGTGTTTCTTCTTTTGTTGTTACCGTTACAGGATAAAATGCATTGACTTAGAGTGTTCCTTGATTTTTCTTTCCCCTTAGGACTTCCGATGCCTTGTTTCGAACTACTGTTTCCTCTTGAGAAAGTTCAGGGCATTTGTAGTAGAGAACCCTTGAGAGGAGATGAGAAAAACACTGAGTGTGGAGCCTAGAAATTTTATTTTAGTGGAGTTGAGAAGTGGAATCATAGCTGCATTGTGCAAGGGAAATGGGTTGTTGATGGAAAAATAAATTTGAAATTAGGTGGTTTTGCTGAGGATTATATTCTCATTGCATTCCCTAAAAAAGTACAGGCTAAGTATTTGAATCGTGCTAACATCAAAGTATACATTTTTTTAAGTTTGAAAGGCATTCAACTCTGTATGCATTAAATTATTCTTTTCTATTTCTGTCTTTGCTATATAATTTATAATAATGAAAAATTAAATTTTGCATTTGATTATTTATATCATATACATAAGTTATTTTGTGAATTATATATTCAAAGATACATATTCAATATAGGGCTTAAAACTCAAAATCATGTATGGCCTCAGTTATGTGTGATTTAAAGGATTGTCATGTGAAATATATGTATATTGAAATTACTTTTGTCATATGAACTGTGTCCTTCTAATTTTGACATTGCTTTGGGACCACGCTCCATGGGGTATGCATGGCTTTATAAACTTTATGTTTTCATAGCAGGAAGTTATTGAGCTCTTTTAGTCATTATCTTCTTCGTGTAAGATCTTCTTAAAAGTTCTATAACTATGAGGTCATGTAACTTTAAAATCTACTTTGTTTATCTCTGACCCTATTAGAGAATTTCTTATGTAGCTGTACTGATTTGTTTAAATGCTATTCATATCTATGTTTCTTACTCTTTACTGTGCTTTTAAATTTTTATTTATTTATATGTTTATGTATTTATTTTTACTTATGAAACTATGCCTTTGTACAGAGGTGTTATTTACTGTAATGCTAGGTTTGTAAGCAGTAAGGGCATGCTTGTCTATAAAGGAAAATGGAGCTATTTTTAACTTGAAACTTGGTAGACTAAACAATGACTATAAAACCAGGCACAAGCCATAAGCCTTCCATACCTTTGGCTGATTTTATGAATGACGGACACCAAAGATATCTGAACTTCTACACACACTTTTGCAGCCAAACCCAAAGCAAAATATCTAAGAATTAAAATCCGTATAATGTTGCATCACTCCCCAGATCGCTTATGTGTGTCTCTGTGGAAGTAGCACATGTGTGTGTGAGAGAGAGACATAAATAATATATTTTATGGTAGTAGACCCAATAAAGGTTTGAACTTTATACCTTTGCACCTCATTCTCAAATTTATTTTGTACTTGTAATACTGTCTTCTTAAAGTGAACACTTATGCTATCTAATTCTAGAACAATAAAAATGCTAACACGATAAACAAATGAGCCAAGCCACTCACCCCTGCCTGTGAGTTGTGGAACTTATTTTTCTTTCCAAAGTGAATGACCAGGTTCATTGCCCAAAGTGTTATATTGGATCTCCTCTCATCACTGCCTTCCTGGGCCATTCTCCTGGAGAGCAGTGGAGCAGTAACCATCTATTTTTACCTGGCCCCATGTACGGTGCTCACACACATTTGTGAACCAAGCGTAGCCTATTTATTCATCTGGTCCAAACAACTTTCCACTCCTTGCACATCTGGCCCAGTCACTACAATGTCATCAATTGAATCAATATAATATTCTGAAAAAGGTAAGAGAATTCAGTTCCTTTTAAACTATATTATGACACAGGGCAAAAGAATTAACATAGCTGTGAAGCAACATTGGAGATGTCTGCTGTTACCCTTCTCATTTGAAGTTGTTTCTGAGCCTTCCACCTGATAGAAATGAAACAGAATTCCAGATCAAAAGCTGTACACCATGTATCCGAATCAGTTTAACCTGCTGAAGCATCGATACTATAAATGGAACAGGAGTTTCACTAGGAGATATTTTACTGAGTTGTAATATTTTACATTCATTCCCAAGGACTATCTGATATTTTTAGTGCTCTTTAAGTCATTAAGGGTAGGACCAATCTCTTTCTCCTTCCTCCCCAAGATGCCAAATTGTTTTTGATTTAATATCTTGGCTAGGCTACCCACCTGGCCTCCCCTACTATGATAACTTTTGCAACACTTGCTAAAAAAAAAAAAAAAATCAATGTAGGCAATTTCTTAAAGGCCAAGTATGTCTACTTTTACTACACTTTGGAAGCTGCAACTTGGGTACTGGGTGGATCCATGGATATATTGGACTCACCGTGAGCTGGATCTCTGGAGAACTTAATTGATTATATGGCTCCAAACTATTCCATCTATTTGGGGAACCATAAGGATGTTGCTGATTGCTGGGTAACAATGTCATATTGGTCCCTTTGTCCAAAGATCTTTAAAAACCTTGAAATATTTGATAATGTATTTGTCACGGCATTGTAACATCCCTCCTGGGGACTCAGACTCTTCTTCAGTCAATGGCTTCCAGATCTGAAAAGCATCTCAAGTCCAGAAATCAGGCAAGTCAAGTCAATATTTTATCACTGCGGCTGACCTCAGTTTCCTAACCATTGGTCCTTCATTTATTTTGATTGCAAAGTTTGAACAATACTTTTGTTGGCTGACCATGTATCATATCCCTATGGAGACTGAAATACCCATCTCCAAAACACTCTGCAGAACAGGACCCCGAGATGTCACTCTTAGTTTGCACACATTATAATAATTGCACCTACTCACCTTGCCTCTGTTGATTAAACAACTCCTTACTTTTATTTTGGGATCTAATCAATGCCATTGCCACCAACCACCAAATTCTGTAACAACATCTCCTTCCATCAGCTGTGGCCTGCAGAGGACAGCCACCACTGAGCTTCTGAAATTGTGCTGGAGACTCTCTTACCACCATATCCCTTTAACTTTGGTAAAAGAGCTGTCTTGCAGGCCCTTCCATCGAACACAGACAGCTGGTGGGTGTTCCGTGTGCATTGAATCTATTCTAGCATGCACGCTCTCGGAGCATTTTTATTCCTTTTTCCACTGACTGCCATTGCAATCCCAATCTTTCTTCAACTTGTGTAACCATTTGTTCCTCCTTGCTTTAGGAGCAATCCTGGCAACGTGTTAGTACCATCTCCTGGCTCTGTGCCAGACTGTTAAATCTCTAACAATGGAGAGTTCTCCAAATCAATAACTTAACCTCAATCATTGTACTATTCCCTTCCTTGTTCTCTTGATTCCGCATCGTCAGTATCCAGCCCCATCAATAGTCTCCTGGCTCCTGCCACTACAGCCTGACTAGATGCTACAGCTCTTTTGACATATCTTCTTTCTTCCACTAGCAGAGTCAGCTCTTCACCACCTGGGTAAGGTTGTGATTTGGCCCTACTTAGTCTGGCAATCAGGAGGGGATATAAGGGTAGATACTGAGCGATAGCACCGGCTGTCTTGCAACACAGAGATTTCTGCACTTTCTTGAATCAAGCCAGAAACAACTGACTGTCACCTGGAGAAGTGCGCCACCAGAAGGTAAAGGAGATGAGGTTTCAAGACACTCAAGAGCACTAACCCAGTTGTCCACATCCCAGGTCTCAGGGTCATACTCCCTCTCTCTAGGGCCCTAACACTGGCACAGCTGACTTAGCAGGGCTGAGAATAAAAGCTTCTGTGGTACTCTGCCCACTGAATTAAGTCCTGGGACTGGTCTTCAGATTTTTCTGGGTAGAGGAAATAAGAGTCACTTCACATGCAGTGGTAAAAGGTCCTCTCACTTTCACACTTTGCCTTCAATAGGTGATTAACTCCCCTAATCTCTAATTGACTTTTTTCAATGTGTCAATGGCATTTAAGAAGAGCAATCAGACTTTATTGTCCTTATAATTAGTATTTGTTTTCGCAACATCTCAAAGCCAGGGATATTGCACCACTTAAAGCATTCCTTTCTACTGAAATTCATCCCAGCTCACCAGAAGTGAAAGCTGAAACAATTGTACTAACCACAGCATGCCTACAGCCTGACAATAGGTGATCCAGCTCCACAATCTCCTTGTATAGTCTGTTTCCTCCTACCATACCTAGAAGCAACTGCCTTAGGTCAGGCTTCCCAGAAAACAGACTGCAAGCCATGAATTTACTAAGGAAGGCCCTCAGGATTAACACCTATAGAGGTATGGGCAGAGGAAGGAGTTCAAATTAGATACTGTTGCAACAAAGATGACAGCCAAACCCACATAAAGCTCTGGAATTAGGATGGCCCTTTAAGATCCTTTTTCCTCCCTCAACTAATAATTGGATAAGGTCTACATGGTGGGGAGAGGCAGCCTACTGTCTTAGGCTGAAGTAGGTCATTCCAGAGGGCTAAGCTAAGAACTGTCAGCTGCCCATATTTCCAGCTGTCCCCTGTCCTTAACGAGGAGATCTGGGCTACTCATTGCAGCATTTATTCTAGCCTAATTCACTAAAAGATCCTATATGAATAAGATGACACGTTATTTTCTAATACAAAAAGAAATCATTATTTTCTCAGTTTGCAAGGCCATTTCAGGCAAAATGTGTCTGAACTAGAATGGGTTTCTCAAACTAACTCAGGGTGCTTTTTGCTTTATCTTTAAATCTCAAGCTTACCTGCACCCTTTGCTCCAAAATATGTGCTATTTGGCTCTCTCATTTCTGATGAGTTTTATCAGATTTCACTTCAGTTAAAGAAATTTCTGTTGGTACATTTCTTAGTTAAACTCTGGCTACTGAGTCCTATCACCTTAGTAGGCAAATTGGCTATCTGCCAGACTTTAGTACAAGACTTGAGAGATTCCTTAACCCTTAGTATGTTAATGTATAATTAACAGTTATCCATTTCATTATTTATTTAGTAAATATTTATTATTTACCTTATGCTAAGCACTGTAACATGAACTAAGAATTTTCTGATGTATAGGAGAGAGGACAGTGCCTTTCTCTAATGAGTTTACATTCTTTCTCCTTAAACAGAGTAAGGTCTTTAACATGGCTCACAGAGACAAACAGGAATATGTACTTACTAGCATCTATGACCTGAAATGAAGTGGATTTTCCTATGACGTACAATAGCCAGAAAACAAAATGACTGGTGTGGGCACAAAGAAGAGGATTTTCTTTGGGATGTATATTAACAAAAATTGAGCAATTTAAAACATTTCCACTGTCCTTTTCTGTTGGCAATTCTGTTGGTTCATTAGGCTGATAAGAATGAGTCTTTTAGTTTTCAGTGAAAGTAATGCACATTCTGTCTACTCAAAATAAATGGATACATTCTCAGGCAGAGAATATTGTTAAGCCACAAGTTAGCTTTCCTGTTACCATCTCTCATTCTTTTGAGAATGAATAGGGCAGAAGAGAAGTGGTAGGTGACTGATTGTCACCTCTCACAGGATGGAGAAGCATATATCTTGGCAAAGAAATAGTCACACGCTTAGAAAAAAATGTTTTTATCCCCCTCTCGACAGAGAAAGATCACTGCTTCTGTCAGTGGTTTCCAGCCACTGCGACAGCAGCACTTTATGGCCACGGTGAATGCCTTTTCTCCTAGGGCCATCCGAGAAGTTCAGACATTGGGCTCTTTTTCTTATAATACCATTTAAACATAGCTCTCACTCTTTCTGGGAATGTCCAGGGAAGTAGGGGGTCCACAAACTAATTACATCAGAGATAAGTAAGTATTTACGAAGCGTGTTGTCCAAAGCACTCAAGAGGGGCTAGACATTGAGACTGTTTTTAAAAACTACACTAGGAACCTTATATTTCATATATACATTTCTAACATAGCATGGACACCTAATTTTAAATGTAATAATAGCTATGTTACATCGTACAGCTATATAGCAGATTTGTACAGAGTTTAGGTCCTCTATGGGATAAATTGGTGACAAGAGAAAGAAGGTTCCCCTACAAAGTTTCCTTTGTTACATTATTACTACAGTCTAAAATGGAAATGGTACCAGGGGGCCACTTTTCAAGACTATTGGCTGTTGTATTAATTAGGACTAATTGATTATAAATGATAGAAGGTGAATTAATTACAGTTTTAACATAAGAAGAAATTTGTTAAGTTTGTTGAAAAGGTACTGAGGAAACTCAACAAATCTATGCAAACGTTGAATATCAAGACAAAATAAAAGGAAGCATGCAGCTGTTGCAGCTCAGAAAAAATATGTCCAAGTACTCTAGTACTGTCAAAATACTCAAGTTGTCTCTAACTTTCAGCTGTATTGATCCTTTTCCATAGACCAATTTTCTCTTTTAGTAGAAAACGAGGTATAACCAAGAGTATCTCAGTTTCACATCTTGTAAATAAGTTTCTCATTTCCAACCTCCAAAATCCAATTTAAGTGACTCATTAACCCATCTGGAATCCGATTGTACCCCATGTCAAATAAATGTGGTCAGAAGTGGGGTCTTATAAAAATAGGTCAGTGGAACCTATAGGTATAAAGCGAGTAGAGGGAGCACTGTCAGAAGAAGGATTTGTTATCGCCTGAGTTAGGGAGGAGATTTGGGCACTGAGATGACCAAAAAGAAAGAAAAAAAAGAAAAAAAAATTCTGTAGCAATTTAGATCCTTAACCAAAATTAGTACTAGCATGAAATCTATGGGACACTTAAAAGGATAAACTGAAAATAAAGTAACAAAGGGATTATTTACAGAGCTGCAGACAGGATTAAGGTCAATAAGAACTTTTTGGACATCCATGAATTGTGAACAGGGGGAAACATGACCCTTTCGAGGGGGAAAAGACTTCAGTCAGTGAGAGCTAGAGCCCTGGAAAAAGGCTCTAGAAAAATGCAGCCATGGCCAAAGCCCTTGGAAACACAGAGACACAGCAAAGACAATAAACCCTCTGATCTTTCCTTCTTCCCTCTCTTTAATATCTTCTCTGTCCCCCCAATTGGCTAGACCCAATTGGAAGCCAGAGGTTAAGAGAAAAGAGTGTGCTGCATTGTGTTGAAGACAACGCCTTGTGGTAGAGATCCGGGTAGGATAGGAAAGAAAGAAGTCCTAGGGGTAGGAAACAGAGAATCACCAGCTCCCATAGTATGGTATATTTGAAAGACTTTTACCAATTAGACTAGAATGTGCTAAAAATAACTGCTCTCTGGCCCCTACCTGGCACTCTTATATAGAGAATTATAAATGGAGGAAGACTCAAGGAGCTTATTATATATTTTTTTCCTAGTTAAAAGATTATACTTGCTCAATAAGGGGGAGTATTTTGAATGCCGGTGATATTCATGCCAGTGTTGGGATCTTTTTCATCTGCTGCTCATTTTTGTTCCCTGCACGTTTATAGGACTGTACACCAAAGACTTTTAGGGCAGTGTTTGGCCTCAGGAAAGCAATATTGGTTTAGGACCTGCTTGTCCACTCCGGTTTTATTATCACCACCCCAGACTTTGAACACATAGCATTTAACTCTGTAATGATTATTTTATTCAGTTCGCTGGGAGTACTGTTTTGGCTTTTTGTCTGCATTCTTAGGAAGGAAAGGTGAGTTCCTAGGAGAATTAGGAAGAGAATATCATTCCCTTCCTGAACACAATTCAGAAAGCTTGCTGAATCATTGCAGTAATATTAGAACTTGTGAAAACCCCATTGGACATCAGAAGGTGTTGAAGGGATAGGAAGGGGGTAATGGACTTGAAAGGTTTCTTCCCATCTGGAGATTTCCCCCAATGGCCAAGCTGAAAGAGAACTGAGAAGAAAGAAGGCTCAAGCAATATTATTAGAGTAGTGTTTTACACTCATGTTCAGGAAACCATTGAGACAAAAGGCACAGCAGCAGCCACACGGCTAGGAGCTTTTGAAAAACACGCTGCTTCCTCTGGTCTCCTCTCACAATATTAGTGTCTATCTCCCAATTTGTTTTCATAAGGAAATAATTAAAGATACAGATTTTTTTTTGGCAAAAGACTGAGCTGTCTCTTTTTGAACATGTTTGAAAACTTTTTTCCACTAAAATCATTTCAATTCTTTCTCTTCCCTTTATCAGACAAACAAACAAACAAAAAAACAGTTCTCTTTATCTGAACAAGAGTAGATAAGTTTACATCCGCATAGAGGAAATACGGAAGGAAGCTTTTGCCAGCTTAATGCATGATTATGATATTTTTACATCGCGTGTATGAGGCGCAAAGCCACATTGAACCAAACTACCTTTCTGTGCAAGCTTTGAGCTATGCAAAAAACATGAATTCCATTCTTTAAATTCTTTATCTCTGATCAGTTTTATTTCTTTGTGTGAATTGCTACCTTTAGCCCAGTAAATGCTGAGAATGTTGAAAGACACCATAATCTGTATCATAAACTTATTAGAATATCTCATTCTCTCTGTGATTCAGTGAATCTTTGCATATATATTTCTTTCTTCATTAGAAATCCTTGTAGAATACAATTGTATAGGAAATTGCACCTTTTCAATAAAGTCACCAAATTTAAGGAAAAACCCTACTAAAAGTTCAGTAGGCATTGAGAATATCACACTGTTATATGCAATACATATTCATAAAGTTTTAGACAGGGAAAATAAAATTCTACAGATTTCATGTAGAGATATGATCTTACATTAGATTGAAAAACATGAAGGTTTCACCTTTTTTTAACCTTTATTTATATCCCTATATATAATTTGTCACTTTATCCCCCCTCCCCCATGACTACTGTCAAAATCTTTTCTTTGTTTTTACTTTTCAGCAGTCTGAGCATGATGCATCTGGGTGTATGTTTTTTTTAAAAATCATCCTATTTGAGGTTCAGTGAAATTCTTGATTCTATAATTCTTTTTTTTACAAATTTTACCCAATTTGAAAAATTATCAGCCTTTATTTCTTCGATTATTTTTTTGTACCACATTTTTTCTCTTCTCTTTTTAGAGCCCTAAGGTCACGAAGACTAGACTCAGAAGTGTCCCACGGGTGCCTGAGGCTCTGGTCATTTTTAAATATTTTTCCAATTATTTTTCTCTCTGTTACTCAGATTAGATATTGATATATTTCACTGAATTTTTCCATTGTTATATCCATTTTGTTATTAATTTCTTTAATTTCAGTATTTTTTTAAAAAAGTTATTTTATTTTTAGATTCTAAAATTTTAAATTTAAAAAATTTTTTATGTCTTCTATTTCTTTGCTGAGAATTTGTCTTTCTATTCATTTTAAGAGCATTTTATCTACTTCCTGGAGCACGGTTATGATAGTTGCTTTAAATTATTTTTCTGATAATTCCAACATTGGTGTCATCTGTCTATTTCCCTGAAATCCTTCAGCAGAGTTTATCTTAAATTTGGTGATTTTACTGAGGAGGTACAATTTCCTCTACAATTGTGTTGTGTAATAGTTTCTAATGAAAAAGGAGATATGTGTGGAGAGATTTGCTGAATTACAAAAAAAAGTGAGAGATCCTAATACATTTGGAGTACAGATTATATTGCTTTTCAATATTCCCAGTATTGAATGCAGAACCAGGATAATCTCGACAACTTTCAGGGGAATAGACAGATGACACCAGTAGTCTTAGCATTGATTTTTCTGGTTTCCAATTTCTTCATATGTCAGGCAATTACGTATTATATTCTTAAAATGTTTAATGCTATGTAATGATCTTCTAAAAATATTATGGATTGTTATAGCAGACAATCAACTCAGTTGGGTTCACATCACAAGTTATAACTTTTTCAATATCAGTTCGGTTTTCAACACCTCTACAGGACTACTCAGATGTTTTTCATGTGTGTCCCAACCAGGAGAAAATCTGAGACTTTTTGGTATTATCTTGGACGTTCTTGAGACTTTGTTAATGCATTTTTAGTATTTATATCTGTTTTTGTTCAGATCAGATAATATCTATTGATATATCTTTGAGTTCAGTGACGCTTTACACTGTCATGTCTGCTTGGCTATCCAGTGAATATCTAATTTGGGTTATGCTGGTTTGACCTGTGGCAACAAATAACTAAGATGTCTTAAAAATATGATAGTCAGAAAGTAAAAAAGGAATAATACAAAATTTTAGGGGCTCACTTTCTCAGTGAAGTTTAGGGCTCCAAAAGTCTGACTATGTCAAAATATACTATCAAAGGTAATGGAACAGTTGCTAAAATTTTACTGCCTTCGAGTCAAAAAGAGGTATAAACATGGTGGAGCATATTGGACTGGGGAGGGGAGCAACATATAGCACACTTGACTGTGCTACTCCAGCCTATGTATCTAATTAACCTTCAAATGCATCTTCTATGTATCAGATAATCTTCATCTTTGACTATCTGTTTCCTGGGACCACTTCTTATGTCAATTTCAACAGCAATGAGCACCCAAGCAGGAGACAGAAATTACATGAGTTATTTAAACAAAGAAAATAAAGAATTGAAAATTAGATGTTGAAGAATGGAAAGGACACAAGAGAACAGAAAGAAATCGTGGGGGTATTTACATTAGTAAGGAGCTGCCACCCCTATGATTATGGGGTCATCATTAAGTATTAGCACTTAAAAGCTTGAAGAATGGGACCTGCAGACTCTGAGGACTCTAAGGGTGGCTGGGTTGCTGCTCCGCTGGTAATGATGTTTCTGAGTTCAGATCAGGATGGGACTGAGCTGAGATCTCTGGGGAGGAGGAGGTGGATAGTTAAAAATAAAGAGAAACATTGAGGCTGGTCGGTAAGTGCTGGGAAGCTGAAAATTGGACTCAACTGCTGCTGCTGGATGAAATGCTGCTGCTGCTGCTGGATGAAATGCTGCTGCTGCTGGATGAAATGCTGCTGCTGCTGGATGAAATGCTGCTGCCGCTGGATGAACTGCTGCTGCCAGGTGAAGAAGCACAAAGATGGAGAAGCTAACAGGTAGAGGAAACACAGAAAAAGTTAACAAGAAGCTCATATGAAAAAGCAAGTCCAGTTTCATCCTCCAGTTTTCTAGTTCACCTATATTGGCAGTAGCTTAAACAACGGTATCCTGCGTAATGACTATTCAATGCTTTCTAGCTTATGTGTAAACATTTAGCTTTGTTTTATGGTATTTTGTTTACCCCACTGAAGATATACTTTTAAAATCGATACATTTTATGAAGAAAAAAAAAAAGATAGACATTAAAATCAGAAAAAAAAAGGGGCTGTTTTTAATGTTATTTGCCTCTCAATAGCAGGTTGCTGAATTTAGTGCAATTGCATGTTTGGAAAGTCAATTTTGAATTGAGTACAACTGTAACAGGAAAGGAATTTTGTTTAAAATATATTCTTCCAGAAAGATAGTCCCATTTTTGAGAGTCACAAATCCTCTGCATTTTTTGAAATCCTGAAGATGGTTACACATATTTCTGAATTAGACATAGCCATTCTTTACTAAAAGTTTAATTAGTGGGGCTGGAACTTGACTGCAAAGTCTCCAGATCAGACCCTGTCCCACCTGTCCTCTCACACATGATGAACGTCCATCTCTGGGAACTGTTCTGCTTCTACCAGCTTGTTGCCTGGGTGTGTCCATCACTGTCACATTTCCATTGATTTACTCAGGCCAGCAGAGCTTTTGCAGAATGAGGAAGACAACACTCCATATTTTTCTTTTGGGTGGAGTCAGAGATGTCCAGCCCTTGAACCTCTTAATGGCATGTCTCTTCTATTTCCCACACACACAACCCATTTTCTCAGGATGCATATGTACCACTGATACTTGGGACAGTGTCAGTGTCCTCACATGAGATACAGTCCCTTTACTGCTCATAAATACTCACTTATCCCTATGGTTATCACTTAGAAAATCAAAAACACTTGATAGTTTCATTGAAACTGAATTAAATAAGGAAATAATTTGTATATCCTTATTCTTGTATTTACAGCTAGCTGGTAGACTATGCCCTTTGTAAGCTGCTTTGTATGAACTACATTATGCATTAAATCAAGAGTTTCCCTTCTGATTGGGTTTATGCAATGGGGTGGGGGGGTGGCAGAAAATTTAAGAGTGAGAGAAATGGAAAGTTAGGACGTTTATTCCTATTCTCTATCCTTTGGACACGCGATAGGTTTGGCTCTTTCACTCTACTGAAAGCCATAGCTCTATCCATATGATTGCCCCGTCTATATTCTAGTAATCATTCCCAGGTATAAGTAGCAACAGTACTATCTGCAATTCCATGTTGTGGAATATATGATCACACCTTTGGCCCTTCATTCTTCACTCAACAGCCATAAATCTATGCATGCTTAAAGCTTTCCATAGATTTTCCTTAAACTTACATATATACCACAAACCATGTCTACAAAGTGCAACATGACCTGGCTCACTCATGTCCCCAGATTCACCACTGCCACCCTGTAAAGGACTCATCCGAGCCTTCAGATGCAGCAAGATTTGCTTCAACCTAAGTCACTGACCTCGTATCCCACTTTCTGTCTTGGTTTCCACTTTCCATTGACTTTGATTTCTTTCCATTTCCTTGAACACACAAAAACTTTTCTTGATACAGAGCATTCATACTTGCTATTTCTACTTTCTAAAATGCTCTTCTCCTATTCATTCACAAAGCTGGCTTGTTCTGATCCTTCCTGAAAGATCTTTCTGAACATCTTAAGTTGACCAACCCAATTACTTTTGAATATCATTGTCTTAATTTTCTTCATTGTATTTATGACATTAGATAATAACCCTGATCATTTGTCAGTTATTTATTGTTGATTTCCCCTAACAAGAATATAAGCTTCATGAGTACAATGACCTTGCTAGTATGGTTCACAAAACAAAGTCAGACTTATGGAAAATGTATTTACCTAATCAATACCTACTTATGACTGAGTGCACTCTTTGTACAGTGCACTTTGAAATGGAAGGCATATATCTATGCCCAGTAATGGTGTTTGTTAGGCAGAAATAATTGCTGATTCTCTCTCTTCCTGGATACTTCTATACCTACATAGGTCCCAAAGGTTACTTACAGCTACACTTTGTTTCTACTTCCAGCTTTTGATGCTGATGTGGGGGTGAGGATGAAAAGTGGGCAAGAAGAGAGCAGAGCAAAGTTCTGCTGGGATCTTTTCCAGGTTGTTTCTTTGCAGATGAAGAATTATACATTTCAGTAATCCATTGAAGTATCCAGTATGGGTGTAGTTTTCTCTCTTAGCTTAGAACCATGAAGACATATATTTTCTACTTTTTTTTTCCCATTCTATTGGTTTCATTTATGGGTATCTAAAAGGGGATATAGGCTTCTATGAAGAATCTATAACTCCATAACTCATCTGGAAGATGAACCAGTACTGGATGCTCAATACTTGCTTGCAAAATTCAAGTGTATAGAAACTCATAATTCTTACTTACAACTTAACCCATGCATTTTCTGTGGCATCTGCTTTTTGAAAGGTTTTGGAGTGGGGCAGTTTTTTATGATATTCTATATCACTACAAAAACATTAAACTAATTCTTCTAACTAAATCCTAATGTATGAATTATTTTGAGATTAAGCATCAGAAAGAAAGAGGGTAATAATGAAATCTCTCATTCTACTTTTAAAATGTTTGTAGATTTATAGAAACTTTAGGCAATTAATTTGTTCAGAATATAAAGGTTAATAATTGTGTGGTGTATATTTCATGGGGTGGGCAAAGTGATTGTATAGGAAAGCTGCTAGCAAATAGTAGCTATTTTACTTTTCTTCTTCTGCTGCTCTGAAATCTAAAACAAATTAATAATGTTCTCATTGTTCAGAAAATATTTATTTGTCACTATTTTAGTTATTTGCAATAATGCATGTGTTCTTATGAAACAGTATGTAGTAAACTTATCCATGTGAGTCAAGCAAATAAATTTATATTATAATATCAATATTTCTATATGAAAATGAAAGCATAGTCTATACTAAAGTATACATATATACAGAAATCATACACATATACATGCATATCTATTATTAAGATCAAGCTGGTTCTTAGGTAAATCTACATTTAACTTTTCCAGCAGGCCTCCACAATAATAAACTTGTCAAGCTATTTTTCCTTAACAATTACTGACTCCAGCTATAAATCCCTAAACTGGTCAATAACCTATAACCCAGCACCTTTTGAAACGGAATGTGCGATATTTATGTTCCCCTTGAGAACAGCCTGCATTTAAAGTCCCAAATAGCAGTGCGTGCTGACCAGGACCACCTTTCTTGAGCAATAACACAGACACAATAGCACAGGCTTCTTCCCTTCTGTCTTCCCTCCCCCATCTGTAATGTCTGAGACCACTGTGCTTGGAAGGCTTGACTCACGCCCAACTTAACATATTAGGTGCTAGCTTAGCACACGCAGCCCTAAACCACACCACAGCTCATTAACCTTTAGACTATATAAAAAAGAAAAAAAAAAAACTTGCAAAAATGTCAGTTTAACTTTCCATTTCAATAACAGGGTCTAGGGTTAACAGAGAAGGAAAACAAAAGCCCTCAGACTGTGTGGTCATTATTATTAAGAATCATTCATTTAATAAATTTTTTAAAGTCATAAAGTAAAACATACTCAGAAAATTAGCTTCTAATTGTATATTTTATTTCAAATTCATTATGTCATGTTTTTTTTTCAAAAATATAGTAGACTGTCTTAAATATAGTGTGAAGTTAATTAATCCTTTTATGATATAGTGAAGCATTTTTCCTGAAGATATTAAATACTTGTAAGACCTTTTTCCAATATAATGTCATAGCATTCAACAAATGCCTATTAAACGCTTACTGTGTGCTAGGAGCAGCTCAAGATCACTGCAAATGCAGTGGAGAATAAAACAGACACAAGCTGCTGCTCTCAGGGAGCTTATATACATTGAAGCATTTTGCATCTTCCTCTGGTATGCTCATAAGCGCATGTGTCTTTTCCTTCACGATGAAGATAAATTTCACAGTGGCCAAAATTCTAGAATGTATGATCCCCATTCTGGTTTGTCTGACATACACCTCCCGTAAAAGAAAAAAAAAAAAATTTGCACATTAAAAATTAAAGTATTTGTATTGTCCTAGAAGCATGAAGATAAGCAATGAAGATTCCAGTATCTAAATGCCTCTTCTTACACATCCTCTATCATGTGTGCACTGTCTCCAGTGTGCAGATCACAGACAGGAAGATATATGTCCTCTAGAAGAATGACTATGTCAGCTCAGCAGCTCCAGCCATCAGTGTGCTGAAGGCCTTACCTAGTAGCAGAGTGCTGGGACAAGAAGCTTCCTGCCAGTTCAAACTTTGTCACACTCTTTGAGATACCTGGAAATACAGTTGACCCTTGAACAACAGAGGATGGTAAAAATCCAAAAATCTTTCCAGTACATTTATTGAAAAAAATCTGCATATGAACGGATCTGTGCAGTTTAAATCCATGTTGTTCAAGGGTCAGTTGTATGATCCACTGTCAGGAAACTGTGGCTTATCATATTGACTTAGATTGTGTGCATGTGTTTCCATGTATACATATGTACACACGTATATACATATAGAGATACCTATGTCTGTGTATATATGAGTGTAGATGTGTATTTATATATACAGAGAGAGAGAGAAAGAGAGGGAGATCATTGATTATATATCAGGCACTGTGCTAGTTATTAAGGTTACAAAGAAAAAAAATACGAGCACCTCAAGTAATTGTCAGTCTGGTTGGGAAAGTGGTAATTATAGGGATAGGGTTCTGCATGTAGGCTTAGATGCATGGTTAGTTAAAGGAAGCCTTTTTCAAGAAAACATGATGCTTGATTTGAAATTTTTTTAAAGATTCAGTTAGGTCTCCCCCCTTGGCATCAACCACGTGCCAGACTCCTGAGTAAAATTTTAGTATAATGTGCTTTGCAGTAGAAAGCACGTATCTTTGCTCAGCAAAGGTGTTGCAGATTTAATAAAAAGTAAAATAGACAAGATCCTTGCCCAAAAGAGCCTAAAGTCTAGTGAGGAAGTGAGACACTTTCAATATACATTTCGGCAGTGCTGAGAGCAGGGTTTAAACAAGTGAAGTTTGGAAGAGTGGTGCATCCTGGAGGAAGGGACAATTTGAGCAAAGTATAAAGAAAGGATGGAAGTGGCAAGGTTGGGCAGATTAAATATAAACAGTTTGGTGTTCCTGAAGAATAAACACAAGGCAAGGGATGGGGGGATTTTCTGTATTCCGGAATCATTGTGTCACAGTCGAGAGAATGAGACTGGGAGGCTGAAGACCTGGCTCTGGCTCCAGAGGAGGGCTCTTGAGAAAGTCACTGAAGAGTTAGGAATTTAGGCATTAAAGGAGGATACTGGAAGAGAGTACTAAATTTTAAATAAGGGTAGAATAGCAGGGCTCCACAAATACCCCCTGCCCTGCAGCCCTGCCTCAAATAAAGTTTCTTCATGCTTACCCGATGCTACAAAAATAATGAAAGTCATATCTATTACCAACTTCAGGATGGTTGCAAAAAACAAGTGGAATAATGAATGTGAAAGTGTATTCAGATATTAAAATAATAATGTAAATTATATAGCAAAATATCAACATTTATGCAGAGAACTTTAAATCTGCTTTATGGAGAAAGATAAGAGCAAAACTGATTAAAGTGTTTCAAAATGATTCAAAATGTCTGTTGTGCTCATGGCCATTGGATGTCTGCTAACATAACAGGGTACTCACAGTTTTTGCCCAGGTAGAAAAAAGAAAAGAGCACGTCCTTTAGGAAACCTTTTTAGTCTTTTGGGGTATATATATTTTTTCTTTTATGTAAGAGAGAGGCAAACAGATAATACTCTAATACATAAAAGTTATCTTTGGAAGGGAAGACAAAATATGTAATGGTGTGAGCTTTACTAATTGTATATTAGATACAATCTTCTTTAAAACTAAATGGGATTTTTCTTATATGTTTTTAATGATTGCGTATGGAAAAGTAATTTAAAATATTAAAGCTTATTCTAAAAGGATAAATGATAGATATACGTACATATACATAAAAAGTGAAAAATAAAAGAAATAAATATGACCATTTGCTAAATATTTATCAATAGCTTTCTAAGCTTTCAGATTGGCTTTGAAAAAAGTGTATGCCAAAAATATGACAAAAGGGGACTATGTTAAAAATGACTAAGAACTTTGGTAAGAAAATGTTAAAATCCTGAGAAAGAAGCAGACAAGAGATTGAGAAAAAATAATTATATGCATAGCAAATTTTTCCTAGTTGTATTTAAACAAATAGAAATGGAATTAATAATGATGTGATACTTTATGCTTATTAAAGTAGCAAATTAAAAAAATTTGCTACTTTACCAACTAAGCTAGGTACACCTATATGGTACAATCCTATATTATTGGGAGAGAATAAATTGGTATTGCCTTGTGGAAAGTAATTTGGCAGTCTGCAGTTAGGATAACAATAAAGATCATTGTAACATGGGGAATATTGCAGGAATGTCTCATGAGGAAATAATCTAAATGGAAAAAAAAGTTATGTACAGGAAGGCACAGATTACAATACTACTTGGAAATAAGTGAGAATCAATCCAGTTTGCAAAAGTAGGGTGATGCATAGATAAAGCAATGCAATCAAATAAGACTACAGTGCTTTTTACTTAGTGACGTTTTATGTGAGCACTCACAGACTAATTATTAAAGGCTTTAGTGACATGAAAATGCATACATAATTTAAGTGAAAGAGCAGAATTAAAAATTGTACACATATACTATGAATGAAGTGACACTCCCATGGGGTCTGGGTGTGTGCGTATATGTGGGTGTTCTCTCACACACACATATGCATACACAAAGCTATATACACACTGCCTTTGAAGAAACATTGTATGTCATTCTGATTGTGTGTGCATTCTCATATTCACATGGAGATATGACATAATAAATTTAAAAATACAGTAGTTCCCCCCCTAGGTTTTGCTTTCCTTACTTTCAGTTACCTGCAGTCAACTGTGGTCTGTAAATATTAAATAAAATATTGCAGAAATAAACAATTTATAAGTTGTAAATTGGGCATCATTCTGAGTAGTATTATCAAAACTCACACTGTCCTTCTCTGTTACATCAGGGAAGTGAATCACTCTTTGGTCCAGCATATCCCCGGCTGTCTCAGTCATCAGATCAACTCTCATGGTTATCTCAGTGCTTTTGTTCAAATAGCCCTTTAAAAAAAAATGTTTACTTTTGAATTGAAATGTATTGATTATACATTCTTATGGGGTATAGAGTTATATTTTTATACATGTATACAACAAATAGTAATCATATCAAGGAAGTTAGCAAATTCATCATCACAAAAATTTATTGTTTCTTTGTGATGAGAACATCTGAGCTCCTCTCTTCTAGCCATTTGAGAACATATGATAAATTATTGTTAGATGCCTAGCACTGCCATATACCACTAAAACTTATTTTTCTGTCTAGCTATAATTTATTTTAATTAATAATGGCTCCAAAACACTAGGGTACTGATGCTAGCATATTGTTATAAGTATTCCACTTTATTATTAATTATTGTTTTTAATTTCTTACTGTGCCTAATTTATATGTACACATACAAATGTATACACATAAATATATAGAAAAAAAAAACATAGTATATATAAGGATTTGGTGCTATCTATGGTTTCAAGCATCCACTGGGAGTCTTGTAATGTATCCGCCACAGATCAGAGGAGACAGCTGTCTAGTGATTATATTAAGATTGCTGTTTCAATTTCTACTTTCTTTTTTCCAAAAAATTATTTTGTTCAGTATTCCATGCAGTTATATGCTGCTTGGAAAGATGTTTCCATTCCAAGCTCAAATTCACAGATTCTGACCACTCTAAGGATTAGTGATCAATTATCACGATATTTTCATTCTCATTGTATTTAATCAGTTTAGAGATGGGCAGGTGGCCCAATCCTGGCCTGAAAGACTTCAGGTTTGTTAGGTGAGGTGTGAAGGAGACTTTTAAAGTGGAATTTTGTAATTTAAAGGGGATATCTGAAAAGAGCACCCATGTAATATTTAAAGTGCTTAGCCAGACTAGATGGCTATAAAACAATCCCCAAATGACAATGACTTGAAAAGCATAGCAATGTCTTTCTTTCTCATGAGCTCATATCCCATTGGTCAGAATCCGGTTACTTAGTCACCCTCACTTGCAAAAATGACTGGGAAATGAAGTTTTTAGGTGGAAGTCTAAGAGTATTATCTTCCAAAACCGGCAGGCTCTTCCAAAATCTCCCATTACTTCCAGAAGTCGTCATGTCTAGTTGTGATATTTAGATTGGTTGGGGCCATCTAGCCACCCTCCTAAAGCTAAAGGAACTAATTTTAGGATAAAGGTAGAAACCAGAGGACTGAGAGGTTAAAGAACCCCAGTCCTTGTTGTCATTACTGTACCTTCAATAGCTGGCATATCTGAAGACTGACTTCTTACATTTACATTTTAGTTATATGAAGGTACTTTAAAAAGTCCATGGAAAGATTTGTATTATACTTCAATTCTATTTTTCCGTGAGCTTTTTGAAATAACATCATATGTTTCCTATTTTTTAAAGTCAAGTTGAGTTGGGGCATCTGAAGTGACTCAAACATAAATTGTTTTTCTCCAATACAGTGACACACTGGCCAATTTTTAAAAAATTGTCTAAAGTTCTTTGTAGCACACAATAGATTGTTTGGCTAATGATCCACTTTAATTCTGGATTTGTCACTTTTAGGATACTTTTATAACTCACTTACTTAAAGGTTTACCCATTGTTCCAAGCAAAATCTGCCTCCTTGGGGTAATGATTCCAGCTATGAGCAGGAAATGTATAAGATTGGCATAAAAAACATAAATCAAGGAAATTATTAAAAACACTATGTTCAGAAGCCAAATTGAAGAGGCCCCCACAAGCATAGATGGGATACTTTGAGCTTTAATAAAGAGAATACATGCAGTTAACAGAAACATTTCAGATATGTTTACATCCATGAGTTCATAATGATACTAAAATTATTGCATATATCATCATTTAAGAAAGCTAAAGTAATGAAGCATTATTTTGAAAACTGCTAAATAAAGGGAAAGCATCAAACTTCTATCCTGACATTTTTATATGAACTATACTTAGGGCAGTTGAATAGTAAGCCAATTTTTATATAGAAGTAATCCAGTTTATTGAAAAAATGAAGACAAGAAATCAAGTCAGTCATTCATGCTGCCTGAAAGGACTTTGAGATCTGTATTAAAGTTGCAAGTAACAGAACCAACACTGGCTTTCTTAGGTAAAGAGGAATCAAGTAGATTAGGGGCTGAAACAATGAATGGGAAGTTAAAGGACCAGGCTTGGAAAGTAGCCCAGAGAGAGACTACTTCAGTTACCTAAGAAGCAGGAAGCTATTAGAAGATACATTCTGGCCAGGATGCTGTGACACAGGACATTGAGAAGGCAGGTTAACGTTAACACTAAATCTTGAAATGCTTTGAAGGCCAGGCTAAGAAAGGAATTTGGTCTTCAGTCTGAACGTACTTGGGAACCATTAGATATTTTTAACCAGGGTGAGAAATATTGTCAGAACTATGCCTCAGAAATGTTCATTTGCAAAGCTTTATTAAATTATGAACTGATGTATGTTATTCTTACTCTTAAAATTGTAGCTGTGCTTTTTATATACAAAAACACAAAAGGGCACCCCTCATTATTTTCTGTATTAAAATAATAAAGTAAAACAATTCTGGTAAAACATTCTTGCAGATAATTTTAATATAGATAGCCACCTTTCAACTTGTATTAAGGTAAAAAAAAAATAGCATACATATAGCAATATTTGTTTTTTTTTTTGAACAACTAATATTTCATTTAAATTAAAATTGGTACTTAAAAATTTCAACGATGCTTTGCACATTATGAATACCTAGTATTTAATTTAGAAAATAAGAAATGAAATCAAGGAAGAGTAAATGACTTTCACCGTATTAAATTATAAATTAGTAGCAAAGCTAAGAAAAGTCAAATTTAGCTTGCCTGACTCTGAAATTCACCTCTTCCTTCCCCATTCCACCACACAATTGTCTTCTCTCCTGGCTGCTTTAGGACAAAAACAGCCTCATAGGAATTTCTGCAGGTAACTGAGCATTCTGTATGTAGGAAATTTTTATAATATATGAATAGTCCTTCATATTAATCTGGCATTTTATTTATCCAACTTTTGTAAACGTTGACAAGGCCACTATCTTGAAAACATCAAGGTTGATTTGATTCCAAAAGCTATATCGTGAAACCTGATTTCTAGGATATAAAATTATCAACAGATCAGCAAACTGACCAATTAGGGATTTAATGCCAATGAGATGTAGAAAATCATATGAAATTACATAATTTTTATCTTTTTATATGGAAAAAGCAAAGGAAGATTTATTTTCAAACCATCTAGTTTCTTTTTGTAAAACAAACAAAAACTAAAACTAAGTGCCAAAAGAGCATTCTAAGTCTTTTAGTAGAAATTATCAATATAATCTGTTATTATTTACTTCATGTGTTCCACATTTATTTTTCTTTAAAAACAAAAGGAGAAATCTAATCTTGCTTGTTTTTCTTTACTTAGCTAAATATATTGCATAGCTTTTTGAAAGGGTTAAATAATTTCCTCCTCTTCTGCACATTTATTTTTTTTCTTTTTGTGTGTGAGGTTCCCCACTAACCACAGCTCTGTCCAAAAGGAAATTAAAATGAAATACATCAGGCATGCTGGGACTTCACACTTCAGAGACTTACAAAGCAATATGGCCTGGTTAAATTGATTGTCACTTTAACTGCTCACAGCTACTCTTCAGGAAGGGGGCTTACGGTTTTACTGTTCTTAACGGGACCATATCCCTTTTCCAATGGCTTAATTTAGGTTGTGCTGAAATTCCTATTAAAATCAGAGTCATTAATATTTCATTAAAAATACCCATGATGTCAGAAGTAGCCATTCCAGGCCTGACAAGTTACAAAGAAAACGACCCTTTCCCCCTAGGGTTGTGCTAACACCCTGATCTCCAAACCTACATTTACATTTTTCCATCAACCTGAACAAAAAACAAAAATGAAAGGAGTATATCAAATGACCGCCATCGTCTAGTGCCTTCTGTTTTGATGTCTTCAGATTATGCTGTTAGCTCTTGACAATATGATCATAAAGACTGACTTCCAGGATATAAAATTATCAACAGGTCAGCAGGTTGACCATTTAGATATCTCACTTTTGCACCACAAAATTAAAGCATTTGAGAAATGTATATGGGGTCTCCCTGTGTCAAGTGTACTGAAAGATTTTATTGTAACAAAAGCTCTGTAGCCAGAAACATCTTAAAATCACAGAGCTATCGAATGAATGTGTTTATAAAATTTCATCGGAACTAAAATTACTGTCATGCGCTTAGTCCATTAGTTGGATATATTTATTATTTTCTACTATTCAATTTAGATAAAACTTTTACAGAGACTGGCTTGAAGCTTTAATTTTTAGTATTTGCTTTTAGAGAGAAAATGAATGCCAAAATAGCCAGACAAAGTGCGATAGATCTCTCACTCAACTTACGTTACCACTCAGTTGAGTTTTTCTTATGTCTGACACATTCTCCTGGCTTTCCAGTCTAACTTCTTTCTAACTCATCTGATTCTGCATCTTAACCTGCCCCATGACTTTTAAATATTCAAGGTTTTCAACATGATAACTTTCTTTATGAAATTTTGTAGAAGCAATTCCCTATTCTAGAATGCTTTTTCTTCCTTTTTCATCTAGGTCATCTTTTCCCTCTTTCTTTTCTTCATCTACACATCCTTTCAGGAATGAGCTAAGATGTCATTTCCTCAGCTAGAAATTCTACTCAGTAATCTCAAAGCCCAATCCCATTTCTCCCGCAATAGCCTGGGAAGAGGTTAGAACACAGGATTCTCTCTGTCTGGTTTGCAAGTGTATCCTCAGCACTTACCATGGTTCCTGGCATAGAACAGGTTCTCATCATAGCTTGTTGTTCTCAATAAACCTAACGTAAGGGATTCAGAAAATAAATGATACTGATCACTCCCAATACTGAGAAATGGATGAGGTAGCTTTCTAGGCAAAGTGCTACAGAATAGCCAAAAATTTCCACAAACAGAAATTCATAAATCATATTTTTCGGATGGCAAGTAAGTAACTTTTCAGAATTACAGGAATAACAGACCATTTGTAGATTCAGAACACATGGAAATTATATTAAATACAAAATCTTCATGTTAACACTTCCAGATTAAAATCTTGCTTTCACCTGGTAGATATATTTTACAGGTAGATTATTCTCTTCTAAGTGACAAGTAACGATAGATTAGTGTGGGGAAAGGCCAGAGGATATTTTAGGATTTGTAGGCCAGACAGTCTCTATCACAATACAACTTTGCTGTTTTAGGGACACAGCAACCACAGACAACATGTAAAGAAATGGATAAATAGATGTGGCTGTGTTTCAATAATTTTTTTTTTTTTTTTTTTTTTAACAAAAATAGCCAGGCCAGTTTGATTCACATGCAATTGTTTGGCTGCCCTGGTTTAGGCAATTACCTTTATGATGTGTTATTTAGAAATTTAGAATCTACAAGTTTTGGGGATAAAACAAGGGAGGAAAGGTAACATTTATTGCATACTGACAAAGAGCCATGTATTCAAATTTTACAAATTCAAATTGAAGCTCAAAGAAATTGATTGGTTTATACATGGCAAAAAAGCTAGAATATTTGAAGTTGGATTCTAACATGATTTGTTCAACTCCAGAATCTATACTTTTATAAGTTCATCCTGCTACTCTCTTCAAGCAGTTGCCCAAAATTTAATTAGCAAATCAGGAAGTAATTAAGCATTCTTACTTTAAAGGTTTATTTTATAAAATTCCCATGCTCCTTCAGATATGTGCTTAAGGAAATATGATACATTTGGGAAATAATCAGGACCCAGAACCATTCACAGAATTCAGTTCAAATGCTCCATTTTAAGTGAAAATCTTCATTCGTACAGAAAATTATTCTTAAATCTTTTTCTGTCCAATTTCACAAGATATCATTTCCAGTTTATAGCTTACCACTTATTTTTGCTTATGGTATTTTTTGAATATGTAAAATTTTTTTATTTTTACATATTCAAAAAATGTTATTATTTCTACTCTGATTTTCTTGGTGGCTTTTTTATGAAAAGGCCCTCTGAAGACAAGCTATGTGGTCAGCATAGTTTCCTTAAATTTTTTTATACTACCTTATGATTTTATCAATCTGAATTTTATTTTGATACGTGAAGTCAAGTAATATTTTTCCATAAGTTAAGTCACTAATATTAACTGATGGTTGAATAAACCATCATTTCCCAGAAGATCTGAAAGGGCATCCTCATTAAATGTTAAAATTTGCATGCCCTATTTGGATCTGTTTTTATTTTCTATTGCATTAATACATATGTTATTTCTTCTATAACATCAAACTTTTACTTACTGTAGCTCTATAAATACTTAAACATCCTCTATCCCTCCAACTTTGTCACTTATTCTCACCTGTTTATTATTCACAGTGCATCTTTGATTAGATTGGTTTTATTTTTTTGTCATTCTTTTAACATAGACATAGATCAAATTCTTCCAAACAGAATGACAAGTTGAAGTTTGAGTATTAACATGGTACGTGTTTCATCAGCTGAAACAAAAGCAAAAGAGAGGTGGCCTCCTACACTGGGTATGTGGGAAGCCACAGCCATGTTTCTCGTCTTGAAATCTAGCCTGTGTACAGCAAGGAGGTCCACTCTTCCGTACCATCCACTATCCTTTCCCGTGGAGATTAACCTTCAGTGTTCATGCTTCAAAGGTGAGGAAGCCTTGTGGATTTAAATATTTCACTTGGAGTGACTAAGCAATTTTTTTTTTCTTTAATCCCACGTTTTTTTTGTTGTTTGTTTGTTTGTTTTCTGCTAAAAAATTAGAACTAGGAGATTGTATTCTGGTCTGCTTGAGGTTACCAATTTACAGGAAAGTGGTGGGGTTAGACTGAGAAGGCTCCATTTGACTGATTCTTCTAACTCTAGCCAGTGTGCTTTTATGTTGTTGATGTTTTTCCACCAAAAAGGAAGAGAGGATTCAAGAACATTCTGCTAATTTTCCAAGTGACGGCATATACGGACCTCTACTTCTGGCTCTATTAATTTGGAGGGATAGCAGTAAAAAGTTTAAAACACCATCCAACAATTTCACTACTTTGCTCTCTTCTGCTCCTTTGTGTGGGGAGTCATTTGTAGATTCCTTGTGAATTCTTTTAATTTGGTTCAATTTGTTTATGCTTTTTACTCATGTTTGGTTGAGGGCCCTCAGCTTGTTTCACCACTAACTGCACCTTTTCTGCTATATTTGCTTTTGTAAATCTCACTTTATTTTTAAGGACAAGGTTTTACAAACTGAAACTATCCCAAGCTGTCTCATTTCTTGCAAGTTTTTGGATTGAATGTTTGACTTACAAGAGATTGTGTCTTTTAATACAGGAGTTTTAACTCATTTGTATTTATTGCCGTCACTAATAAATTTGCTCTTTGAATAACAAGTTTTGTTATTTCTATTTTTATGTTTCTTTTTGGTTTGTTTTACTTTTTTAGTATAGGTTATAATTTATCTATCTCGAGTATTTAACAATTATTTTTGAACATATAAGTAATCTTTTAGAAAAAACACACTTGAGCTTAATATTTTCTGTTTACCAATGTCAGTGTTAAAGTAGTATTTGTTGATCCCTCCCTATTTAAAATGAGGAAATTAGCATATTTTTGTTTCTTTCTATAAATCCTAATCCCCCACTTTTGGGGATGTGATTTGGTAGTTTAGAATCTGTTTATGATGATTATATTTTGTATCTGCTCTTATGAAAGTTTGATTTTGTCTTATAATCACATTTGTAATATTTGCTTTTCCTTAGTTAGTATTATGATGTTGTGCTCTCACCTGTAACATTTTCTGGAAACTGTCCATTTTTGAGGTCTTTCTTTTGATGCAGTCAGTTAAAAAATGTCTTCAGTTAGTGCTTTTAGGAAAAGTACAAAAGTGTGTCTTTCTTTTGTCTTCGCATTTGAATTGTACCTTGTTGGGTAACAGAATTTCTTTCAAATCTTGTATTCTGTGTTTAATGCTGGGGAGGAAGCATCTGAGAGTAGCTTAATTACTTTCTTCCTTTATTGGTAATAAATTTTATTTTATTTATTAATTTTTATTTATGTCATTCACTTCACAGTTTTAGATTTCTTCTGTATCCTTTTAAGGTGGAGTGACATATATGAGTCTATTTCAGTTCATTTTCCCTGGTGTATTGTTTACCTATACATTCTTCAGATTCAAGTCTTTTACTCAAAGATTATATCTTATTCTATTTTTATAATTACTTCTGCTTCATCTTTTCCAGTCTCTTCTTCTGGGATTCTAGTATTCTATGTACTCTTCTCAATTTTCTGTAACTTTTACTTAATACATCTTGTTTAAGCCGTTCTTACTTGGATTTTGGTGGGACAGCCAAACCTAATATGAACAGATATAACAGAACATACATTTTCATTACCACTTCAGCAACACAGAGCATAAGACAGTTAACATTTCCAGCAGTGGCAGTTTATCTCTGCCTGCTTGAGGAACATGCCTTACTGGGGACAGCTATCAGTAGCCACTGTCCTGTTCTGCTTGCCTGTGCACAATATGTCTGTCTCTGATATCCTTTCTGGTGCTGCTGCCGAAATGTCAGTGACAAGCTTTGTCTGATCAAGAAGAAAGCTCATTGTCCCCCAGACTTTCAGACTGGTATATCTCTTTCACAGATTCTTTCAAATGCTTCTTGTCCAGGACACGCAAAAGAAACACATTTGGAGCATTTGATATCAATTCCAAGCCATATCTTGGCCATACATAGTCTCAGCCTCACTCTCTCTGAGTTGAGCTAGGATTTTACCAGGATTTGCTCAATTTAATTTTCCCTAAACTACTTCACAAGAAGGAAGAGTTAGTGTCTTCCTTTAATTTCATTATATCTTTGCCTAATTTTCATGGAGAATTTTTACTTTGTGGATAGAATCTTGTTTTCTCTGACCATAAAGCAAAGCAGGGTATGTGTGTGTGTATATATGTATGTATATACATAGATGAACGTACTTCAAAAAGTTCATGGAAAATAGAATTAAAAGATAATGCAAATCTTTCCATAAACTTCTTGACGTACCCTCATACACAGATGGGTATGTGCATACACACACACACACACACACACACACACACACACACACACATCTCCTTTGGACATTTCAATCTAAATTTAGAACCTGATATTATTTTGACAATTGTGCTCAAATTACTGACTTAATAAAAACTTCTTTTGTTTGTAAATTTGTTTTAATTGACAAGTGAAGATTGTATATATTTATGTTGTACAACATGATGTTTTGGTATACGTATACATCGTGGAAAGACCAAGCCAAGCTATTTACCATATGCATTACTTCATGTATGTATCATTGTTTTGTGTGTGGTAAGAACACTTAAAATCTCCTCTCAGCAATTTTCCAATATTCAATATTGTTATTAACTATTGTCACCATAATGTACAAAAAATATCTGGAACTTATTCCTCTTGTATAACTGAAATTTTTGTGATCTTTTTTACTAACACCTCCCCAGTCTCTCAACCCCCATAACCACCATTTTTTCTCTCCGTTTCTATGACTTACTAAAACTTACTCTTGACCCTTAGTAGCAATGAACAGTTATTGTTTTTTCAATTAAGAGTGTGTCTCAGGTAAAAAAGAAATTCTAGTTATAAATAAATTCATGTTTTTGAAAGACCTGCTGCATAATTATTTTTAACTTTTATTACATCGTTATTCTATTTTCGATGTTCCATTGTGTGTCTCAGACCCTCCGTTAAGAGCCAAGGACCTTGTTGGTCCAATACTATTGCTTGCTGAGGTCTCAAAGCTGTCTCCTTCAGGCACTGCCCTTGGGGGGAAAGGAGATGCTGGACGCTTCCCTCAGGGAAAGTCCATACACAATGACTGGTCAGCTCAGGACCTGGCTCCCTTGCCTCCAACTGGGATATCTCTGAAGAAAAGTTATAGATCAAGAGGTAGTCTAACTGAAATGCTCCAGAAATGTGAAATACACATCAGTTTTCACAGACTAGTTTTAAAAAAGAATATAAAAGGTTTCATTAATATTTTTTAAAATATTGATTACATATTAAAATGAAACAATTATAAATGTATCAGTTTGTAGCAGGTTAAATAAAATATATTCTTAAAATTAATTCTACCTGTTTTTTAAACTTCCTTTTTTAAAAAAAATTGGCTGCTAGAAAATTTTAAATTACACATGTGGATTTTATCTGTGGCTCACATTTTATTTCCATAAGAACAACACTATGTTAAAGAACTTGCAAAGTAGTTGGTGTGTCTAGAACAGAATGAGGGAAAGTGAGAAAAATAAGAGAGGGAAACAGGTTCTAATGATGGTCCAGATCAAGAAAAGCCCTGAAGACTGTGGTGAAGGTGTTAGCTTCTGTTCTGAGTGAAAAACAGAATACAAACCATTACAAAGTTAAGAGCAGACAACATTGACCCTGATGTAATATTTAAAAGGTTCCCTGTGATTGCTGTGTTGTCTGGACGACAATCAAACAAAGGTAAGGGCAGGAAAATTAGTTCAGAGGGTATTCTGTTAATTAAGGCAAGAGCTGATGGTAATCAGGACCAGAGCAATAACAGAAAATATCAAGGAAGGAAGGAAGGAAGGAAGGAAGGAAGGAAGGAAGGAAGGAAGGAAGGAAGGAAGGAAGGAAGGAAGGAAGGAAGGAAGGAAGGAAGGAAGGAAGGAAGGAAGGAAGGAAGGAAGGAAGGAAGGAAGGAAGGAAGGAAGGAAGGAAGGAAGGAAGGAAGGAAGGAAGGAAGGAAGGAAGGAAGGAAGGAAGGAAGGAAGGAAAATAGTAGGAAAATAATAAAAGTGAAAACTCTAGGAGGTTCAGAGAGTAGATGAAAATAATAATGGTAATAATGACAGATAATTTGTCAGGCCTGAACCTTAGTCTTCAATTTGAAAAGACCTCTAATTAGAACAGTCATCAGCAATAAGATACATTGTTATGAAATTCAGACATAACAAATAAAATGGCTATACTAAAAACTTACGGGAAAGGAATAAAACAGATCCAATACTAAGGACTGGAAATTGGACTTGTCAACAGAAACTTGGAATGCTAGTAGAACATTGAGCACTAGGAGTATTTCAAGCAGAAAAGTCAAGAAAACGCAAGGGTGACAGTTTGCATTAGGAGAAGATAGCATTGAGTGCAGACTAGAGAGAAGCAGGCAGTGCAGGGAGGTTTCCAAAGCGTGTGTTTGTTGGGGAGGAGGAGATGAAATTTAGAGAGTGCTAGGATCTGTGCTTGAATACCAAGAAAAATGACTGACAGGAGTTTGAAAGGTCTTTTAGAACACTGAAAAACAGAAATAGGTATGAAGAGATTTAACAAACTGCATAATTGTTAAATGAGAAAGCTTAAAAAATATTATGTAAACAGTGAGTTATGTCTTATAGCATAATGTAAACTCTGATAACAGACTAAGCCCCCAGATTTTGATCATATTATATTAATGAAAGAAGGAAAATATGGGTGACTACATAACAAAGTTAAACTCTTATTTGCTGTCATAGAAATGTGATAGTTAATGTCTAAAATTGGTAAGTTGTGTAAATACCAAATGATATACTAAATATAAATATATTATTATCTGCTAAATATATTTTAAAAATATAAAAATTAACATGATAGATAGATAAATGGATGGATAGATAGATGAAGGTAAACACCAAAAGAAATATAAAATATTTGTGTCTTGGATGCAGGATTAGGTGTTCAGAAGGATTGATATGAAGGGGATACTGATTTTTCTTAGAAGCATTTGGTACTCTTTATTATTAACTTTAAGAAATGAATTGGATTATTGTTGTCAATTCTTCACTCTTTTGTAACATCTACATTCTTATACCACTGCAGAGCCTCCCTATATGGGCAGAGAAACTTTCCTGACCCTCTTCTACAGGGCTTGGATATGACCATGTGACTTGCTTTGGCCAATAGAACAGTAGAAAATATCAAATACACACAGAGACAGAGACTTTAAACACACTTTTGTGATTTGGCTGGCTCACTCATGCTTCTGAGATCCACCAGGAGAAGAACAAGATTCTACTGGTCCAAGGAGAATAAATAAACCTGTGAAGTCAACTTGAATCCAACTTGCAACATGGAGCCAAACCCAGCTGATCCCAGCCAAGTCCAAGGAGCCACAGCCAGTCAACCCATGGGCAAGGGGATGAGTGACAGTTGTTATAAGCTGATGAGAAATACAGATGGTGTCAGACACCAAGAGCCTTGAAGTTGATTAGTTAACCAAAAATTAACTAATTCTCTACATTTTTGATACATACACTAGGAATAAATTAATTTTAAAAAATTAAACTTATTAAAATAATAACAAAAAAGAACTCCACGATAACGTTAGGATTCCATACACTGGAATTTCACCTGCTCCAATAACGTAATCTACCTGTTCGCTACATTCTGACAATATTAAAATATGTTATCTCCCCAGGAATAGCACGAATGACTCAGCATGAGCAATCTGTGGGATCACCGTCATCCAAAAGGCTGGAAATGATACAGGTTACAAACATCCTTTGTTTGGATCCGTGACCAAGCCTGCTTCAGAGGGTTTCAGAAGGCTGCTCTGTATTTCTGACCCTTCAGCCATGTTTAACCTTCAAGGCCTTCTGGATCTTTTTATTGGTGTGGTCCTCAGTTTCCTTGCTCTGGAAGTATTTCTATCTGCTTCCATCCTGTGTTCTTATTGGTAAAAGGGAAATCAGTTCAGTTAGTTTAGAGCAATGCAAATGCAAAATCAAAGAGTGGAAGAGGTCAAGGAAAGATAACACAGACACAAATCATGGAGAGACTGACTGGGTTTCGAAGGGAAGATAAGTATTGGTTGCATTAAGCAGAGTATACAGGGGTTTCCTTTGTAGCTTATGAAATAGAAAATCACTTTTAAGACCCCCAAAGGGAAATCAATGGCTTCCTCCCCCATGGGGGAAACTTTCCTGTCTTAACAGGAACTACATAAACAACACTTCTATTATAAGAAAGGATCAGCCTCTTATTAAGACTCATAAATCAACAGTTATTTTATTTTCACAGTGTGACCCCCAAATGTAATTTTAAAGTGAAAGCATATTTTAAATGGCATGTGGACATGAATAATTTATATTTCTGTCTATATATCTGGTACTGAGATATCTGCTTATACTTGACTAATTTTATTATTTGGGGGAATACACTATTTTGCTAAGTATAAAAAGCCAGATATAGTGGGTAAAATATGGGGCTTTAAATTATTACCATTTCACGTGAATATTGTACTAGAGTGTTGAAAAGCATAGAGTCAGAGAGGCCTGGGGTCAAATTCTAGCTGCACCTCTTATAAATTGTATGATCATGTTTGTTTGGTTTATTACTATAAACTTGAATGCCATCACAGTGCCTAAGACAGAGTTTGTGTTTAATATGTTTGTTTCAAAAAATGAGTGAGTGAGTCATAGATAAGATGCCTGAAGTCCTATTAGAGGAAGTGACTTCCCTGATCTCAATTTGTGGCACACTTGGGGCCACAGCCCAGTCTGCTGCCTCCTCGTTGAATGCTCTTTTCATCAGACTCAGTCACCTAAATTAGGTTGTATTTTTTGTGACCTGTAGTTGAAACCAAATTCCAATTACTAAAGAAAAGATGGGAATTTAATCAAAGGTCCCTAGTATATTTCTTAGGTCCTCCAAGCCCTGGGAAAGATGAAAAACCAGGTGTGTGTCTGGAAGATCTAGCATTGGAGTTTGCATGTCTGTTGGATTCTTTTTCTTCTGTGGTTGTCTGCTTTTCTCTTTGAAGTGTGACAGCTTCATCCTATAATTTCACTGCAAAATAGCTTCTTCCTTCTAGAGTAAATTACCACTGTTAATACCTCAACTGATGACACCTGTGCCAACTTGATTGGGTCACAGGAATCCAGATATCTGGTTAGCTGTTATTCTGGGTGTGTCTGGGAGGGTGTTTCTGGAAGAGGTTAACATTTGGATTAATAGACTGAGTAAAGTGAATGTTCTTCCCCAGTCTGGGTGTGTGTCATCCAATCCAGTGAAGCTTGAATAGAACAAAAACACTGAAGCAAGAAGAATTTGCTCTCTCTGCCTGACTGTCCCTGACCTGGGACATCCTGCCTTTGGACTCAAACTCAGACAAGAACTGCATCATCAGCTCTCCAGACTCTCCAGCTTGACAACTGTAGATCTTAGAATGTCACAACCTCCATAACCATGGGAGCCAAGCCTGGTTTAATATAATACGTGTGTGTGTGTGTGTATAAATAAAATATATCTATTGGTTTGAATATATCTATTTCTCTGGAGAACTGAGTCTTCATACTAATACAATATCTTATCCTTTTGGAACCTTCTTCATCTGGAGGAAAACTATGTGATGATTTTAGTTTCATTCTAAAATATTAACAAAGAGTCTCCTGGCCAAGCTTGAGTGGGGTGCCCACACCAAGACAATCAGCTGCTGATAAAAAGGCAGGAGCACATTATAGTCATATGGCAATGCCCTTGGAACCCATGAGGGTGGAGGGAGTATAAGTTTCTAGAAAAGGGATTTGAAGACTTAATATTACAAGTGTCTATTATATTATGATATTGTGTTTTGATTACCAACAATTTTTTTGTGTATGGGTGTTCACACTCTCCAAGAGTTGGTATTAGCTGTAGAATACTCCTAAAAAGGATTACATAATTTCTGCTTAAATTTTATTCAAGTTTTTATATATTGTATTCTATAAATAAAATCATCCATTTACTTACAGTTTGAAAAGATCAAAGTAATGTATGTATTAACTATACCAACAAATCTTCCCTTAAAGTATGTGAAAATAACTTTAAGACCTACTTGATATTTAACTAGATGGCTTGACTGTCTTTTTCTTCTCAATTTTACAGCCTGAGCTGACTAACAAAATATCCTTCAAGAATATGGACAAACGTATTTTTAAAAAATTAGTAGCAAAAATTGAATTCAACAATATGTAAAATAAAACCAAACAAAAACAAACACTGAGATTAAATGGAGTTCAACATTTCTTGTAAGGCTGAGTCAATATTCAAAACCCAATGGCGAATACAGTATGTTATTAATAACTATAACTAATATACTATAGTTGTACTATGTATTATATATTTATTATGGAACTATACCTATAGTCACAATGCTGCACAATAGATCTCTTGGACTTATTCCTCCTAACTGTAATTTTTTATCCTTTGACTAACAGCTCCCCATCCCACTGCCGTCAACTCCTCCAGCCCCTGGTGACCAACATTCTGTCCTCTAGTTCATTAAGATCAACTTCTTTAGATTCAACCTACAAGTGAAATCATGTTGTATTTGTCTTTCTGTGCCTGGCTTATTTCACTCAAGATAATATCCTCCAGGTTCCTTCATGTTGTCACAAATGGCAGGATTTCCTTCTCTTTTTATGGCTGAATAATATTCCATTGTGCATGTACACTGCATTTTCTTTATCCATTATTCCACTCACAGACACTTAGTTTGTTTTCACATATCAGCTACTGCGAGTAGTGCTGCAATAACACAGGAGTATAGATATCTCTTTGAATACTGAGTTCAATTTCTTTAGATATATACCCAGTAGTGGGATTACTGAATCATATGGTGGCGATTTTTAATTTTTTGAGGAATGTCTATACTGTTTTCCATAATGATGATCCAAATTCACACTCCCACCAAAGTGTACAAAAGTTTTTTTTCCTTAATATCTGTGCCAACATTTAACTTTTGTCTTTTTGATAATAGCCATGCTAACAGGTGTGAGGTAATATCTCACTGTGGTTTTAGTTTGCATTTCTCTAATGATTAGTAATGTTGAGCATTTTTTTATATACCTTTTGGCCATTTGTATGTCTTCTTTTGAGAAATGTCTGTTCAGGTCCTTTGCCCGTTTTTATTCAGGTTATTTATTTTCTTGCTATTGAGTTCTCTGATTTCTTTATATATTCTGGATATTAACCCCTTATCAGATGTATGGTTTGCAAATATTTTCCCCCATTCTGTAAGTTGTCTCTTCACTCTTTCAATTGTTTCCTTTGCTGTGCCTTTTAGTTCGATGTAATCCCATTTATCTATTTTTGCTTTTATTGTCTGTGCTTTGGACTCATATCCAAAAAAGTCATTCCCCAGACCAATGTCATGAATCTTTTGACCTACATTTTCTTCTAGCAGTTTCATAGATTCAGATCTTACATTTAAGTCTTTAATCCATTTTGAGTCGATTTTTGTATACAATGTTAGATAAAAATCTAATTTTATTCTTCTGCATGTGGATATTCAGTTTTCCAGCACCAATTATTGAAGAGACTGTCCTTTCCCCACTGAGTATTCTTGGCACCTTTGTCAAAGATCAACTGACTGTAAATGCATGTATTCATATGTCGACTCTCCATTCTTTTTATGAGTTTTATGATTTTTTTCTTTTCCATGAAAAATGCCAGTGCAATTCTGATAAGTACTGTATTCAACCTGTAAATTGCCTTGGGCAGTATGGATATTATAACAATATTACTTCTGCCAATTTATGAACATGGGATATTGTAGTAGTTTGTCTCTGTTGCTTATAACAGAATACCTGAAACTGGGTAATTTAGAAAAAAGTAAAATTTATTTTTTACAGTTTCAGAGGCTGGAAAGTTCAAAGTCCAGAGAACACTTCTGGTGAGGGCTTTCTTCTTAGTGAGAACTGTCTATAGAGTTTCATGGCAACCAGTATAGCACATGGTGAACAGCTGAGCAAGAGAGCTAACCTCCTCACTTACTCTTCTTTTAAAGCCATCAGAACTACACCCCCATTACCACCCACTAAAACATCAATGGATTAATGCATTCATGAGGGTACAGTACTCACAATCTAATCACCTCTTAAAGGTCACAACTTTCAATTACCATAATATGGTTTCCTGCCCTATTAACACTGTCACTGTAGGGATTATGTTTCTAATACAGGAATCTTTGTGGGACACACTCAACCCATAGCAGATATCTTTCTGTTTATTTGTGTCTTCCTCAATTTCATTTATCAATGTCTTATAGATTTTGGTGTACAGATTTTTCACCTTTGTTAAATTTATTCCTAGGTTTTTAAAAAATGTATTTATAAATGAGAGGTTTTTTAATGTACTTATACATGAGATAGTTTCTTAATTGGTTTTTTGGATAGCTTGTCTTTAGTGGTTTTTCTATGTTGATTTTGTATCCTGTAATTTACTGAATTGTTTGTTTTAACAGTTTTTTTTTATGAAGTTTTTAGGGTTTTCTGTATATAAGATCATCTGCAAACAGAGACAATTTTACTTCTTTCTTTTCAATTGGATGCTTTCTATTTCTTTTTCTTGCTTAATTACTCTGGCTATGACTTCCAGTAGTATATTGAATAGAAGTGGAGAGAGTGGGCATTCTTATCTTGTTCCTGATTTTGAAGGAAAAGCTTTGAGCTTTTCATCATTGAGTATGATATTAGCTGTGGCGTTATCATATATGGCCTTTATTATGTCATGGTACATTCCTTCTATACCTAATTTGTTGAGAGTTTTTATCATGAAATTTGTTGAGAGTCATGTTGAGAGTTTAATCATGAAAAGATTTTGTGGAATGCTTTTTCTGCATCTGTTGAGGTGATAGTATAGCTTTGTTCTTCATTCTATTAATGTGTATCATATTTTTTAATTTGCATGTGTTGAATCACCCTTTATCCCAAGGATAAATCTCACTTGATCATGGGGTGCGATCCTTTATTGTGCCACTAAATTTGGTTTCCTAGCACTTTGTGGAGGATTTTTGCATCTATATTTATCAGAGATATTGGCCTGTAATTTAGTTTTCTCATAATGTCCTTATCCGGCTTTAGCATAGGGTGAAGCAAACCTCATAAAATGTGTTTGAAAGTGTTCCTTCCTTTTCAATGTTTTGGAAGAGTTCGAGAGGGGTTGGTGTTAATTCTTCTCTAAACGTTTGATAGAATTCAGCAGTAGAGCCATAAGGCCTTGGGATTTTCTCTGATGTGAGACTTTATTATTGATTTAATCTCCTTACTCATTGTTGTTCTATTAAGATTTTCAATTTCTTCTTGATTCGGTCTTGGTAGGTTGCATGAGTCTAGAAATTTATACATTTCTTCTAAGTTATCTAATTTGTTGGCATTTAACTGTTCATATTAGTATCTTATTATCTTTTGTATGCCTGGTATATCAATTGTAATGTCTCGTTTTTCATTTATAATTTTATTTATTAGAAACTGGTTCTGTGGGCACTGGCCTGGCACCGGGTTTGGCCTGAAGCCTGGGTCCACAGGGATCAGCCTGGCTCTGGGGTTCACTGGGGAGCTTGGTAGTGGGGTCCATGACAGAGTGACTGTGCTCTCTAGTCTTCTTCCCTTATGCTAATTATTCTTGGAAGGGAGTGATGCAGTAACCTGAAACTGTCCTTCCTTCCTTTCTTACTTCTTTACTCCCACATATGTGCTGTATTCTCTCACCTAGATTGCATAGCTCTTGAGGAGGTAATTTTGTGCATGGATGGTTGTTTAAGTTGTTTCTGTGAGGAGATGAGCCCTGGAAATTCCTATTCTGCTGTCTTGTTGACGTTACCCATGAGGAATCTCTGAGGGGTGATAAGTATGTTCGCTGTCTTGATTGTGGTAATGATTTTATGGATGTGTACCTTTGTCAAAACTTATCAAATTGTTCCCATTAAATACATGCAGCTTATTATATATGTAAATTATATCTCAATATAGCCGTGATTTTTAAAATATCAAAAAAGTAAATATCCGGAGCACTAAAAGAAGTTCTGCAGAGTTAACTTTACAGAATGGGCTGCAAATGTGGCTCAATTCCTTAGCATTACTGCTTTCCAGTGCGAACCTGTCTGTCAAGGGCACATTTTAAAAATTACTTTTAATAAATTTATGGAACATAATGACATCAGCTTAAGCTCTCTCCATCAAGTGATGCAAGCAATATCTTCCAAATTCTCCATAACTTACTTTGCCTAAAGATGTTAAAAAATTCAACGTCATAATTTTTTTTATGCTTCTTCCAATGAAAGACAATATCTGTGTTCTTTTCCATCTAGTCTGGGCAGGCACTGTGAGTCTTTTAACCTATGGAATATAGAGTAAGTGACAATGTATCAGTTTCTAGGCCTAGGCTTTCACTTCTTGTCTTTTGGAATACTTTACATTTCAGCATATCATGAGGGTGCTCACACAGCCCCATGTAGAAGGCCTTCAGGCAAGTAACTGGGCTCCTAGTTGACAGCCCTAGCTGAGCTCCCAGGCAGCAGACAGCACTGGCTCACCAGCAATGTAAGAAAGCTATTTCAAACACGGAGCTTCCAGGCACATTCAAGCTGCCCCCGCTTATATTTCATGGAACAGAAGTAAGCTGTTGTGGTCAAGCTGTGCCCAAATTTCAGACAATGAGCAAAATAAGTAATTGTTTTTGTTTTCAGCCACTAAGATTTGGTGTTGTTGCACAGCTAGAGAGAACTGAAATTAAGGAACATTATCATGTTCTAAAGTTTCAAATGCAAGAGACCTCCAGATAGGATGCCATACTTAACTTCAAATCCTGCGTCTGACAACACCGCTTCCCTAACAAACTGGCAATCAGATGTTCCAGAGCTATGCCACAGCATTCTGAAAGTTTTAATTTTTGTGTATAGCCTTTCTCTTCTTATGTCCATAAAAGGCAATTATTTAAGTGTTCTTACACTAACTCCAATATCAAGATATTGTACCAATATGATAAGAATGATCTCCTTTGAAATCATTCTTACTATCTTCTGAAATAACTTAAGAAGAGCCAAGACCCATTTACATCATTACACATAGGTCAAATTCTTAGATCTTCTCAGTCATTGTCAGCTCGGCTCAAAGGCCAGGCACACTCCTACGTGGCTCATCGTACATAGGCTCCACGGAACTGTAGTGCCCAAACAGCATTATTCAGTGGGCTTGGCAACAGCTACAAATTCTTTTTTATGTGCTCACAAGACACAAAAAAAACATGCCTGAAAATGGAATTCCTAGAAAAAGCCTTGAATTTCCTAGAGAAAGTATGCAATTTTTAAAAATTTAATTTAATTTAATTTTACTTCTCAAAATAGATTGCACTTGATTTTCATGCCCCTTTCCCAGTTCCTCTTTACTCCCTCCCCTCCACCCTCCACATCATATCTGTGCACTTGACTTAAGTAGTTCAAGGAATTTTTGTGTTTATTCTGTCTTCTTCCCTCCACCCTTCATTTGTTTGTGTCTTTATTTATTTATTATTTTTTAGATCCCACAAATAAGTGAGAACATGTGGTATTTCTCTTTCCGTGCCTGACTTGTTTCACTTAATATAATTTTCTCTAAGTCCATCCATGTTGTTGCGAATGGTAGTATTTCATTCTTTTTTATAGCAGAGTAGTATTCCATTGTGTAGATGTACCACAGTTTCCTTATCCACTCACCAGATGAGGGACATTTGGCCTGGTTCCAGCTCTTGGCTATTGTATATAGAGCTGCAATAAACATTGGAGTACAGGTATCCCTTGGGCATGATGATTTCCATTCCTCTGGGTATATTCCTTGCAGTGGGATAGCTGGGTCATATGGTAGATCTATCTGTAATTGTCTGAGGAGCCTCCATATCATTTTCCATAAAGGATGCACCATTTTTCAGCAGCACCAACAGTGGATGAGAGTTTCTTTTTCTCTGCAACCTGTTCGGCATTTATCATTCTCAGTCTTTTGGATGTTAGCTATCCTAACTGGAGTGAGATGGTATCTCAGTGTGGTTTTGATTTGCATTTCCCAGATGTTGAGTGATGTTGAGCATATTTTCATGTATCTGTGGGCCATTCGTATATCTTCCTTTGAGAAATACCTGTTCAGCTCCTTTGCCCATTTTTTAGCTGGGTTATTTGTCTTTTTCTTGTAAAGTTGTTTAAGTTCCTTGTATATTCTGGATATTAATCCTTTGTCAGATGTATATTTTGCAAATATTTTCTCCCACTCTGTTGGTTGTTTTTTTACTCTGTTGATTGCTTCCTTTCCTGTTCAAAAGCTTTTTAGCTTGATATAATCCCATTTGTTTATTTTACCTTTAGTTGCCTGTGTTTTGGGGTCCTATTCATGAATTCTGTGCCCACTCCTACGTCTTGGAGTGTTTCCCCTATGTTTTCTTTAAGGAGTTTTATTGTTTCAGGATGTATATTTAATTCTTTAATCCATCTTGAGTTGATTTTGGTATATGATTGAAATAGAAGCAATTCAACCAAACTCATTCTATGAGGCAAATATCACCCTGATACCAAAACCAGACAAAGATGCATCAAAAACAGAAAACTACAGGCCAATATCCTTGATGAATATAGATGCAAAAATCCTCAATAAAATACTAGCTAGCAGAATACTGCAACACATACAGAAAATTATACACCATAATCAAGTGGGATTCATCCTAGGGATGCAAGGTTGGTTCAACACATGCAAATCAATAAATGTGATACACCATGTTAATAAAAGCAAAGACAAAAACCACATGATCATCTCTATTGATGCTGAAAAAGCATTTGACAAAATTCAACATCCTTTCATGATAAAAACTCTCTACACATTAGGCATAGACGGTAAGTATCTCAACATAAGCCTACTGCCAATATCCGGAACGGGGAAAAGCTGAAAGCTTTTCCTTTAAAAATGGGAACTAGACAAGGATTCCCACTCTCACCACTCCTATTCAACATAGTATTGGAAGTACTACCTAGAGAAATCAGAGAAGAGAAGGAAATAAAAGGCATACAGATTGGAAAGGATGAAGTCAAGCTGTCCCTTTTTGCAGATGATATGATCCTATATATTGAACAGCCTAAAGCTTCTATAAAAACACTCCTAGAGTTGATAAATGATCTCAGCACATTGCAGGTTACAAAATCAACACACAAAAATCAATAGCATTTCTATACTCCACCAGTGAACATGCAGAAAAAGAAATCAAGAAAGCTAGCCCATTTATGAAAGCCACCAAAAAAATAAAATATTTAGGAATAAAGCTGACAAAGGATGTGAAAAATCTCTATGAAGAGAACTACAAACCACTGTTGAGAGAAATTAAAGAAGACACAAGAAGATGGAAAGGTATCTCATGCTCTTGGATTGGAAGAATTAACATTGTGAAAATGCCCATGTTACCCAAAGCAATCTACGGATTCAATGCAATCCCTATCAAAATTTCAATGACATTTTCCTCTGAGATGGAAAAAGCTATCCAGACATTTATATGGGATAACAAAAGACCATGCACAGCCAAAGCAATGCTGAGCAAAAATAAATAAATAAATAAAGCTGGAGGCATAACACTACCTGACTTTAAACTATATTACTAAGCTATAATAACCAAAACAGCACAGTACTGGCATAAAAATAGACACACAGACCAGTGGAATAGAATAGAGAACCCAGAAATCAATCCACATACCTACAGCCATCTGCTCTTTGACAAAGGCAGCAAAGCTATATACTGGGGAATAGACTGCCTTTTCAACAAGTGGTGCTGGGAAAACTGGATACTCATATGTAGAAGAATGAAACTAGACCCATACCTTTCACCAAATATTAGGTATGCAAATTTAACTCAATAACTGTATTAACTAGGCCATATGAATTTGCACAGAGAGAAATTTTCCATAGCTAAATATTTCACCCCTAAGCCATAGTCAGCCAACTCACAAATAGGTAAACAGGGATAATAAGAAACATGAGAAAGTGTGAAATGTGAATTTAATAAAAGTCTATCTTCCTCCAAAACCCGAAGAAAAATTTTTCTGTATTTACTCCTATTTTACTTTTTCCAAAAGGTATTTGCAGTTGCTCAAGGTGAGGATTAAAATGGTGAGAGCCAAATTTTATTATACTTGTTTTTCTGGCTGTAATAAATCAAGTACATTCATAATAGGTGTGTGCTTAGTTTACCTCAAAATAGCAGCCATTAGACTGATGATATTTAATTTATTAAAAGAAAAAATGTCAAAATTGAATAACATTAACAAATATGTATTTATAAAATGCATGAAGGTAGAGGTAAAAATAATTATAACTACAGCATGTTAAAACACATATGTCTCAGTAGTAAGTATTTTCAGTCCTTTCAGATATCCACTTGAATGGCATCAACCCTACAGAAGCCATCTAAAAAATGGCTTACCTCTCCCCTATGTCATACTAACATTTGTAGGCACGTGGGTAGCTCTTATCTAAGACGTGTCAAACTGAGGCTGTAACAAAAGTGAGTCAGATGTTAGCACAACAAAAAGCTTAAAACATTTGTTGGCAGATATTCTCACTTCTGCAGCAAAGTATCTTCAGGAGTAAATTAATGTTTCTTAGGATGGACACATTTTAACATTTAAAATGATTGTATTAATTATTCCACATTCTTGGAATCTTAAAAAACAATGTGGATGGGATGGGGAAGAGTGATACTTAAGCTTGGTTTTGTCTTTAAGCATTGAGGACGTGTTTTACTTACTGAATAATAATAGGCATACATCCCTTTACAATAAATTTGCCTGGAGGGTTTAACACATTGATAAGTTAGAAAAAATTCATATATCTGAGAGTAAAGCAAACTAGTCAAAGATTTCATTTGCTAAGAAATCATCAATTGACATATTTTACAGACATAGTTCATGATATATTTTATTTTATCCTTAATTTTATAAACTATTTTGGAAGGAAAGTCCTAGAGTATAATACATATTAGTGTTTTATTGCACAAAACTTCAATACAATATGTTGTGTTACATTTTTAGACAGCAGAATGAGATTTTCTTAAAACTTACCAATACACTTAGTTTGCTTGAATTTCTCTTATATTTTCTGTAATGAATCAGGGCATAGATAAATAAATTGATAAATACACTATATGTACATGTTATGCTTTTACTTAATATGTTTTTTTATTAGCATGTTTTTCAGATTAATTTTATTTGTGTTTAAATCCACAGCCGAAAAATCATTTTATAAGAGTCTGAGCATAATATCTTCAGAAACTAACTCAAATATATTCTAGGTTGGGAGGGTGAGGAAATCTCTAGATAAGAAATCAAGATTATCAGCAAATTTACATCAATATAATTCTTATGGAGTAATTCACAATATTTCAACTCTTTTGATGATTGGTTGAAACATAAATCTGGGTTCTAGATGGGTAACTGGTGGAGGAATGTTGGCCTAATAATTTTAGAAAAGCATTATCCCCAAGAAGTCATCTTTCAGAGGGCAAGAAGTCATAGCTGAAACAGACTGGAGGTGAACCCCACTTGAAGTAGCTGAGGTGGAATAGGAGCTGTCCACAGAAGGCATCTCTGCCTATTTCAAATGAGTTGCATTTGGAGGGCCCCATAGAAGAGCATCCAACAATGCAGTTGGAGTGTGAGGTTCAGTATATGGCTTCTTGACCACGTTACTGCCTGTGTAGTAGGACCATGAACAGAGGCGCCACATGGAGCTAGTCATGGGCCAGACAGTATGGCCTATCTTTCATCAAGTTTAATCTAGAAACATTCACTATTGAATGCCCACTTGACGGCAGCTTGATTGTATTAAAACCCTTCAACCCTGGAGTGAGGCAGTGATCCATTTTTACCAGAATTGGCTGGATACTGATCTTCCTTCCCTGCCCACAATGCCTCTGCCAGCACCACCACCCAAGGGCTTACAGAATGCTTGACAGTCATGCGTGGAAGGAGATGTATGGTGCGTCGGGCAGTTAAGAAGTTGGGATTAGTAATACTTACAATGAAAATAAAATCCAATGGCTCTTTTTGGGTGCTACAGGTGCACTGAAAAACAATGAAAAGCTATTCGTAATTAATCACCAATTTAATTCCATGTACAAAATCAAAGAGCTTTTTTGGCAGCACAATAAAGAGATGCTTATCTACTGCATAATTTAGTTGCAACAGATATATTTTGGAGTCGGCCAATTCTCCACTTTGGTGCCTTGGCCTGTGGAGCAGGACTAATGGAAATTTCTAGTACTGTACCCATTGCCCCTTGTCAAGATAGTACACCAAAAGTGATATTTGATTTCTGCTTCTACCTAGAATGTAGAAAACTGGAAAGGGTGTCATACCCATTCTAACAATAAAAAAATAAAAACAAAAGAAGAAAAATCAAAACCATGACTTTTCTTGAAGCCAACAGAGAGATTAGACCAAAGGACAAATTAGGTAGCCTGAAATCCAAGGAAGCACAAGTCAAGTCCCTCCAAGGAAAGACAGAGAAGTGAACTGACTGACACACCTATGTCAGGGCATGGGGGAAACTGGTAGCCACCACCTACATGGGTAAGAAGATCTGAAACTATTTCAATCCATTGCTAAAGGTTGAGTGTGGGGTAGTGTGACAGTATGGAATTTCTGAAAGCCCTAAACACAGGGGAGTCCACATTCACTTGCAGTCTCCTTTCCAAGGATATCCGCTGAGTACACATAAGAGATATTGGGGCCAGGGAGGGAGACCAGAGAGAGATTCCCTCCATGGAGTTAGTGGAGGGGGAGATCTGCTAGAAGAGAGATGCCAACGCTTTAGGGGGCTTCTCTACTAATGAGCATCTTTAGTTGTTACACCCCACCCCAACCTCCAAAGGTTGAGACCCATTAGAGGTACAGGTTGAGAACCATTTTTGTTTTGTTTTGGTTTGGGGGAGGAAAGATAGAAACAAAAATCCCTGCACCTTGGCAGGGAGAAGAGAGAGAGAAAAGGAAATATTTCTGAATCCAGGATCCTCTACAAATACCTTTAAAGATTTCTGATATGATTGGAGGAGGGACAGAAAATGATCTCCCACAAAAACCCACCATCGATACTAGGCAGGATTTGGCAGCCATGAAGAGAAAAGACAAGAATGCTGAAAAGGGCCAATCTCTGATACCTGGGCACCTAGAACCCATTTAAGACTGAAGCTACCTAAGACCTGGGACCACAGCAGGTACATCTACCCTTACCACCTTACACCATTCCATTCCAAATACAAGGCATTGTTAGAGGAATTTGAAGCTTGCGATGTCCTGAAAGCAGTGGTTCTCACTTAGGGGGTAATTTGATTTTCAGGGGAATTTTGACAGCATCTGGAGGTGATTGACACAACTGGGTATGGGGAGTGCTACTGACATTGAGGGGATGGAGGCCATGAATTCTGCACAATATCCTACGATGCACAGGGCTACCACCACCGCTACCACTGCCAGCAACAAGAAATTCTCCAGACAAACATGTCAATAGTATCCAGGTCCCAAAATCCTAAATTAAAGTAACTACAGCAACACTGCAACTCAACTCTAGCCATAATCCTTACTAGACGGACGCCCCCTTACCCTTCTTATAAGTATAGACTGACAATCGAGGTACGTGCATTTCCAGGTTTAAATAGTATTTAAATTATATGTTAGGTATTATTATGTTCTACTGTACTACACCAATTATGTGGCATTTGATAAAAAATTATGAGACACTTGTAAACACGCACACACATACAGAAGAAAATGACATTGTCAAAAGACAGAACAATCAGCAGAACCAGAAAAATAATTGACACAGATGGCTAAACTATCAAATAATTCAACATATGTGTGATTGATACAATTATTTTACTACATAATAAAAAGCTAGATGACATGCATGAACAAGTGGGAATTTCAGCAGAGATGCAAACTTTAAGAAAGAGTACATTGGACATGCTAAAATGAAAAACAAACAAAAAAATAGCAATACCAGAGACAAAGAATTCCTATGACATGCTCATCTGTAAATTTGGCACAACCAGAGAAAGAATAAGTGAACTTGAAGATAGGTAAATAGAAATTATACTAATAGAAACAAAAATGGTAAGAGTGGAAAAATTATACGGATCATTTAAGAACTGTGGGACAATAGCCAATGGCCTAACATATGTGTAATTAAAGTTTCTTAAGGAGAGAGAGAAAGAAATAATAGCCCAGAATTATTTTAAAATAATAAATTAAAGGGCAGAGGATGAGATTAGATTAAAAAATAAGACCCTACTATACAAAGGTACTTCAAAAAGTTTGTAGAAAAATAAAATTGAATCTTTCCATTAATATTTTGAAGTACTGTTGTATATTGTTTATAAGGAATCTATTAGAAGTAAAAAATCATAAATTGGCTAAAGCAAAAGGAATCACAATATAATCAAAATGAAGTTGGGATGACTATATTCATATCAGATCCATTAGACTTCATAAAATGGATATTACCAGGAATAGTCAAGGCCATTATGAAATTATAAAGGGGTTAATTCACCAATGGCCTAATTTAAATACACATGTACTTTAAAATGAGGCTTCAAAATACGTAAAGCAAAAACAGGAGATAAAACAGAAGAAATCGACAAATTGTACAATTGTAGACAGTCGTAGCTAGAGACTTAACAGTGCTGTCTCAGTATTTAATAATAAATTAGACAGATAACCTATAAGGTCATGGAAGACATAAAAAGCACCATCACCCACCTTGGCATCACGGATATTTAGAAAACATGCCACACAACAACATAACACATTCAAGTGCACATGGAATTCACCATGATGGGCCATATTTTTTGTCCATTAAAAAAACTCAACAATTTAAGAGTGTTGAAATCATACAAAGTATGTTTTCTCTCCAAAATGGAATTAAACTGAAAATTAATGACAAAGGTATCTGGGAAATTCTAAATGTTTGGAAATTAAATAATATGCATCTAAAGAACTGGTTGGTCCAAATAAAAATCAAAAGACAAATACATTTTTAATTGAAAAAATGAACCTGTGACATTTCTGAGATGCATCTAAAACAGTGCTTACCCCACTTTTGTCGCACAGGTTGAATCTGGCAGCCCCTCATCTCAGCTGCATTGCATGACTTTGTCTTTCTGCCCTTTGGTTCACCTGGGAATCCTGTGGCAACTGCTCAGAATTCCTACAGATGAGGAGACATGGACGTTCAAAGAAACTGAGATTTCATGGAGCAACTCATGAGTATTGAATGCACAAAATATCAGACTGCAAATCTCAAGAAACAATATCAAGGGAGATTCTACATATTTGTTCAGCAGGTTCCCTGACAAGATTGATATACAATTGCCCTGAAAATGACAAGATCAATAACGTGTTAGAATTGGGATTTTCACTCTTTTTCTGTTACATTATTCCTATGCTTCCAATCCCATCAATTCCAAAAATAATCCTACAGGCAACTCATCTCTTCGGATTGTTTCTTGGGAGAACTCAGGGTAAGAAAAGATTATAAATGTTTATCTTTTAATAATCATTTCACATATTGCTATTTATTGCTACTACAAATAATGTGGGGACATCGTTTTATATAGACGTATATATACACACACACATATATACACATATATGTCTGTCAAACATCCATATGTGTATTCGATTCGTGGGACTAGTATGCTAGATTTATGTATTTTACATTTTAACAAATAATGCAAATATTCCTTTTAACGGTTGTAACTATATTCTCACCAATGTTCTGGGAGTCACTTGCGATTTATCATTCTATCCTATCTTTCCGATCCCACGGTAGATTCCGTGGTAGCAAAGACTGCATTCACTATGTCATATCCTCAGTATTAGCATAGTATCTATTGAACATATGTTCATGAATTCAAAGATTTTACAGAAATAAATATCGTTTCTATAGAGTAAAGAAAATGTAGGATGCAGGATCCAAACATTCTAACATTTAGGAATTCTATCAAAAAAGAGTAGACCAATCAGTGGAGGTTCACAGTCCAGGTAATTGGCAAAAACTTTTACAAACTTTTTAGCCTCCAATATTTATTTAATTAAAATACTAATTCAACAATCACGAGCATAGCAAATTATATGGAAAACAACAAAATGGTTTTGAAATTATTTATTTTCTTAAGAGGCAGCCTCACATAGTTTCAAAAGAATATATTTATGGCAATATAGTAATACAGTAGTAGTATTTTCACAATATGCTTGATGGGTAGGGTAATTCTCTAAGAAAAATAAAAGTCATAAATATTAAAATTTATAAATGTTCAGTTGCTCCCAGCTTTTCTGTTGCAGAAAAGCAGTTAAAATCTTAGTTGCTGACTTTCCCTCGGGAGAAAATTTTTACTGGAGAGGTGGTTGGACTATGGAAACATTTACCAGCTGCAGGTATAATACTGTGTCTGTTGTCAGACTCACAATTTCATTGGTTTATTTCTGCAGGATTATTTAGATGGCTGTGGTCTTATATCCAGTCCCCAAGGAAAGAAAAAAAAAGGAAAGAAAGAAAGAAAGAAAAGGGAGATTGTGAGGTGTGCCTTCTCAGTACAGAATAGTGATTTGTTATGTGTTTGTCTGACTTAAATATAGCAGCCAGTCATCTTTCACAGTCCTATATTATATTCTGCTCACTGAAAAAAGAAACATTTGTTTGGATAGATGAAGTAGTCTCAATAAAAAACCATAGCTCCTTTCTCCATTTCTCCATTTATTTTAGGTAGATTTGCAGTGCTTATGGTATAAATTTTACCAATGAATCAATAAGCATTGAAATTCGTTTGACTTATTAATGCCATCATCATTTTCTCAAATGTGTTATTATTTTAATGACAGTGATTTTGAAGGTGACTGTTCACTCCCCTGGGTTATTAATCAATCGGTAGGCTGAGAGCAAAAATTAATTAGGGATTACAAACACCCTCCTTCATTACATTAAATGGCTCATAGAAAACAAATAACCTCACCTGCATTAACTCCAGGAGTTCACAGATTAAAGAAATTGAATTGAATTTATTACAAGTGATTTTCAGCTCCCAGGTTAAGATCAACATAATGTTCAAAGGCAGTCTATGTCTCGAGGAAAGCCAAGGACTTCAACTTTTACTGCCATTTCTAGTTGCTCCAGACATTTGCTAGATCCCAAGGTATATTATGATTTGATTAAGACTAAGGTGTTCTCAGTTATTTGCAATCACAGTACCTATAATGATGAAAATCAAGAGAACCAGGCTTGGATATATGTCGATGTACAGTATTCGGTAATTTAAATTTTGGGTAGCAGATTCAAAAGCCTTGTTTGAATTCAGCAATAAGACTTCAGTGTGACATTGTAATGTTTCATTCCTACACTTGAATATTTACTATGTTTTCCAAAGAAAAAGTGCATTACAGACTTATTTTATAATTCTCCTTAAATAGTGTAAATTTTATTGGTCTTACAAATTAAACACAGAACATACTTACGTCCACCTGTAACATTAACAAGGGAAAATGATCACTTTCCTTTGTGTATCCTATTTGTGGAAGATCCAATGAAGTTTTCAGCAGGTTAACTTCCTTTTAAAAAACTAAGTAGTCAAGCATTTTTGTGGATTTTTATGAAGGAATTTGTGAAATACACTATCATCTTTATTATAGAAAACACAAAAGAGAATAATAAAAAATACATAAATCATTTATGACTCTACCATACCAAGACTACTGCTATATACAAAGCTATAATGTATACTTATATATACACATGTGCATTTATCTTTTGCAAAATTTGTTTCGTATTGATTTGAAAAATGATTTTACGTTAGATAAAAATGCAGATATTGGCTTGAATCTCTTAATTTTATATCATGAGTATATAAGTATTAAGTATGTTATTACTTAAATATTCTCAATTACCTAGTCATTAACTTAATTTTGAAAATCTTCCTTCTATGCATTCTTCTCTTTTACTTTCCTGAAGAAGGATGGGCCTGTTAAGATGACAGATTTCAGTGCTATTCAGACCTGGTCCAACATTTATCAACTCTGTAACCATTCTCAACTTCTAAATCTAAGTTTTCCAGCCTCAGTTTTCCATTTATGGAGTGGGGATATCTCCTTAAAAATGCTATGAGAAGTATCTGAAATATCATATATAAGCATTTAACGTGGTATCTGGAATATAGTAAAAGCTTACTACAATTAGCTGTTCTTGTTGCATCATTTAATAAAAGCCCTGTAAATAATTTCTAAGATCTTAGGATTCAACGATAATAGCAAAGAAACTGACATGTAAGTCATCAGAGCATTGGGAACGCCTCATGATTGGACTGCATTAATAAACATCAACTTTAATTATTGTGCCCTTGAAAAATCATCTTGCAGATAGTTCCCTTTAGTAAGGTTTCATTTGGCATTAGTGCAGCCCAAGCGTTTTGCCAGTACTCCCATTACTTCCCTGGATTTGTCCATCTTTCCCTGTCTGGTTGGTTACATTTACTACTGTGAGCTGTCCCTGCCCGTAGTAAGGTAAGTCGCTCTCTGTAGAGATGAAACTATATGCCATGCATTTTACACAAAAACTGTTTAAAGATCTGCATCTCAAATATGTTTACTTAGCAGCTCATTAAATAAAGTATATATGTTCTATTCTATAACTAATGCACTTGACACTGAGGTTTTTATCCCTAAAGAAGTTATGGGGAAAATTCTTTGAAAACTAATGGAATGGTCCCACAAATTATATTTACATTATAAGGAATATGTGATTTAGGGCACTGATGTCATTAATTATAGATATAAGTAAGTATTTTAAAATATTCAGTCATTTTTTTTGTCCTAGTCATCTTACTTCATGGAAAAATGGGTAAGCACAGACATTTATGATAGAATGCTAAACATAAAATTGTTTATGAAATTTAAAAATTAAAAGCAACTACATTTCTAATATTATTAGCAAAATTACATGACAATTTATGGTTTTGTGGAATTTAATAAATGAATCATAATATCAGGAAAGATTTCATGAGACAGTTATGGAAAGAAGTATTGCAAAATAGAATGGGCATTGTGGTCCGATTTTGTAAAAATAAAAATGGATATGCATATAAGTGCCCAAGAGACTGTCATTCTTCTTTGTTTGTTTTCTATCTGAATTTTAAGGTCATGCAGTCATAATATATGACTTTCGTAATGAGGAAAAACATAGGAATTATTTTCTTTAATATGCAATGAATTAAATATTCAACTCTATATTGCCAAATTAGCTTGGTTTTCTCCATTAGCACCTCACAGGGACTCTGTCACTGTCAACGATAATATTCATATAAGCCTTGAGATCTGTCCCTCAATATTTTGCGAATGTGACAGGAATATAGGAGTTCAGTATTCTTTTGCCATGTGGATAGAGAACATTGTAGATCAGCATGGAAAGCTTTCCTCCTTTGTATGATAGGCAGAATACTGGCCTCCCCCAAATGTCCATGTCCTAATTATCACAACTTATGAATATGTTACCTTCCATGGCAGAAGGGACTTTGTAGATGTGATTCAGTTAAGGGTGTTGAGATGGGAAGATTATCCTATATTTCTAGGGTGGGCCCAAGGGAATTACGGGGGTCCTTAGATGTGTTTTGGAGGCCGGTAGCAGGAGAGTCAGAGTGAGAGAAGGACGTATGTGTGATGACAGCAGCAGAGGAAGGAGAGGCGGGAGTGGAGAGATTGCTCAGAGGGGCCCATAAGCCCAGGCATGAGGGCAGCCTCCGGAAGAGAAAGAAGACAGGGAAATGGCTTCTCCCCTGGCTCCTCTACCGGGAGCACAGCTCTGCTGACTCCTTGATTTAGGACTTTTGACCTCCACAGCTGTAAGACAATAAATCTGTGATGATTTAAACCATTCAGTTTATGTTACTTTGTTGCAACAGCAATAGGGAACTCATATACTTTGGAAGATAGAATTTGCTTCTGAATCCCTTAGCAATTCCAACATAGAACCATATCAGATATTCAGAAGGACCTCGTCTATTTTTTCTTTAACTCTCCCAGGAAGGCTTCAGATATTTCCCCCCAAATAAACAGTCATCATCTTAGTCATTAAGGGGAAAAAAAAAAAAAAGCTTCACATTTCAAATGGTAACAAAGAAGCCATAAATACCCACATTTACAAACCAGAGCAAGGGAGACCTTTCACTTCCAGAAGGAATGTGCATCAGACAGTACCCGGTAGCACAGCTCTCAGCCAGAGATTCTCCACATTTCAGTCAGCTGAGAGCCAGCAGTTTAAAGAGACTACTGTAAGAGTTGGTGAAAATGTGCTTCTAAGCTGTGTGATGACAGTTTCTGAAGGGAGCAGAGCCTTGGGTGTACATCTGCTACACACTGGATGATTTTTGCTTTGTAGACTGCTGCACGAGAACCAGGCACAATTTCTAAATGCACCACAACACACGTAAGAATCTTTTGTTCTTCTCTTTAACAATATAGTTCTAATCACAAAACTAATACGTGTTCAATGAAGAAATCTTGGAAAATAATAAAAAAACTTGTGGCGAAAATAAATAGCATGCAAGGCTGACTATTAAGATATTACACTCTTTTTTTGCCTTCCTCCTTTCTTTTTTTTCTATTTATGCATAAACAAAAAATTGTTTTCTCTGCTGTGGTATTATTATACTGTTCTGAGTTCTACTACTATCAGATAGTCATTAAATATTATCTGTTAGATATCTGGTTCTCCAATTTTGGCATGCACCAACATCACCTGAAAGCCTTGTTAAAGCAAACATTACTGGGCTCCAAACCTAGACTTTACTAGGTCTGAAGTCCCAAACTTAAGCGTTCTGTAGGTCTGGAGAAGGGCCCTTAATATTTACATTCTTACAAGTTCCCAGGTGGTGTGGGTGTTACTGATCCAGAGACCACATTCTGAGAAGCATTACTCTAGACAGGAGAATATTAACGGACACAGAAAAATATTTTAAATTTCTGTTATCTCATCTATATCCAATTAATACTTATTTATATTTTTATCATCTGCCTTCTCCGTACATTGGGAGGGTTCCAGGATTATGCACAGTATTCAGTTGGTATGGAAAAGTAGCTCTCATTCAAAAAATTCAAAAACAAAACATTATGCTTCAATTAAATGGATATTTCAGGTAATCAAAGCATGTCCAAAATTGAGATCGTTTTGGTCAAAGTTTCAACTATCTTTGCATGAATAAACTGAAATACTATGTATAACGGTAACTCTTTTTCAAGGAATCCCATTTAAATAAAAGATGTTTAATTTCTTAATATGTGTTTTTCAGTGAGTTCTTGAAACATTTTTTTTTAACTTTTTTTTTTTTTCTTAAATACAGTGGATTAACTGAAAGTGCTGGCTGTAAGCCTTGGAATGTAGGAAATCCAAGCTGTTCAGTTGCACAATCCAAATGTAAACAGCCTTTCTTGTCATCTGTTGGCATAACACTTGGGACACCAAGTTATTTCACTTTATTGAAATTTCTCTCATGAAAAATGCATGGAACAGCCTTTACTTCTGCCAAATCCTCACGTACTTACCTCACCGGGTGCAGAGAAGATTTGTGTGTAAACATATAGAAAGCCCTTGTAGTGTCTGAGGCAGGCATAGAACAGGAATTATTCTGACTGCCCATAGGAAAAAGTGTAACATAGATAAACTTTGCACTGGCATGCCTTTCCTTCTAAAATCTTTCCAGAATATTCCTGCTCACCTGTGCTCTCTACTCGCAGTTTGTCCCCTAGGCTGGTCCTTTCCACTATGACAAGGAACTCTCTTGTTGTCTTCAACTTGGACTGGAGGAACTGAGACTTTATGCTTCTGGGTACAGTGGCCTATTATGTAAACTCAAAATTTAGAACCAGGTTTTCAGAAACTATTCTTTTATAAGTTGTGAATTTATTAGTAGGACATGTCTTATAATGTCATAAATATTAAATCATATTTGGTGAGCTACTTAGAAACGGTTATCTTTACTGAATTAAAAAACATGTGAAGTGAAAACTAAATCATGATGTCTACAGCATTGAGAATGCGATGATGAAATGTAATACTTTTCAGCTAAAAACATTTGGTTGAAAATAGGGAAAATGTCCAGTGATAGTTCTTGGAGCTGAATACACAGAAAAATACAAAACTCCTGCTTTTTAAAAGATATCTTGCCTCTAAGAAAAAAAAAATCTAAGTATATACATACATACATATTTCTTAATTTTAAGTAATATATATTTTAAATTAATGATCTTCTAAATTAGCTTGTAGTCATGTCTGCCATACCATCAGATAGGTTATTCTGTGACTTTTTGTAATACACAGTTGCAAAATGCTATAATACAAATGTTTTAGAGTGTCAGATATGGATTCAGCCAGACCTAGGTCCTGATCCCTTCACTTCCATTGTAGTAGATGCGGTAGTGTTCTGCGCATGACTCTTAGGATCTTTGTAGGGTTGTCATCTGTGCCAGTTCTCTTCGCTTCATTCCCAACAGCCAGCATCTGTGTCTTTTTGCTGAAGGGCTGTCCTCATGCTATGTCAGTCTTTCTCAAAGTGCAGTACTTTTGCTGCAGCAGCATCATTTGGGGATATGTTAAAAATAGAGATACCGGAATCCCACCCCAGATCTACTGAAATGAGAAACTCTGTGTTTTAACAAGGCCGCCAGGTTATTCCAATGTTGCTGGAGTTTAAGGACCACTGGACCACAGACACTCACTTTGTAGACATGGAGAGACTTCTCACCTGGGATTTCATGTACCACTTTGTCCCTCCTGTTAACTCTTAACCAGTGTTGCACAAATAGGGATATGTAAATACTCCAGACCCCTTGTCCTTTACTGGGACAACTTTGATGTGTGAACTGCACAGTTTTGAGAGCTTCCATATGGGATGACCCTTGAATTAATAATCAATCATGCCTATGTGATGAAGCCTTCATAAAAATTCTCAAAGCACAGGATTCTAGAAAGCTTCTAGGTTGCTGATCACTTCCACGTGCTGGGAACATAGTGCACCCCAGCTCCATGGGGACAGAAATCCTGTATAAGGGACTCTTCTGGACTTTGCCCTATTCCTTCCATCTGGCTGTTCATCTGCTATCATATCCTTTATAACAAACCAGTAAACATAAATAAGTGTTTCCCTGAGTTCTGTGAGACATTTCAGCAAATGTTGAACCTGAAGAGAGGGTCCTGGGAACCCCTGGTGTGTATCCTGTCAGAAGTATGGGAGTCCTGGACTTGTAGTTGGCATCTGAAGGGTGACAGTCTTGTGGGATTGAGTCCTTTTACATGTAGGATCGGACACTAACTCCAGGTTGATAGTGTCAGCTTTGAATTGACTGTAAGGCACTTAGTTGATATCCAGAGAGTTGGTGGATTGGTTGGTGCAGGGGAGAAAGAATAAAAAGAAAGCAGCCCACACAACAAGGAAAGTCATTTACTTCTTGCAGACTGCTTATCTTTCTCAAAATACTTAACCTTTTCTTCCTAAGTGTCCTTATCTGAGAAATGAAGATAACAACACCTACCTCCAAGGGTTACCAGTATGTTAAATTAGGTAAGGTGGTCCTTGGGACATAGTTAACACTCGGTCAGGTACTCTCCTCACACTTTCTCATCTCTCATCTCATATCTTTTCCTTTCCCTTCATTGGGGGTGTTATTATTATTATTGCCATTATAATCATCATCACTATCCTCATCATGTTTATAAATAGCATTTTGGAATTAAGATCAATTAATAAAATTTATAGTAAGAATCATTTTATTATAATAATAAAGAACTTTTTTGTGTGTGCACAGAAATACAGCCACTACTGAATCCTAATATACCACTGCAAAGAAAAAAAAAAAAAAAAGATACCCCCCTGACATTGAGGTGCTGGTATGGTACTCATACTAAACAGTGCCATTGTCTTATTGAATATGACTAATCTCATAAAATACCAGACTTAAGGAAAGTTATCCCGAGACAGCGACAAAAAGAGACACAAGGCTACTTCACACTTCATCATTGTTCCTAAGCACAGATTAGAAAAAAAAAAAAAGTCACAGTGCCACCCACAAGATACCAGACATCACCCTCTCTGGGCAAAAATGATAGACTGCTACGTTATCAATCACAGCTTTATCTTTATTCTAGTCTCTCCTCTGTATAAATAAGATTCATTGAGATCATCACAGAATCGTGATGCTTTCTGAAAAAATCCAATTTGAAGCAAATTCTTGTTGCTTTCACCAACCCTCAAATCTCCCAACCAAAGCGCAAATCCTGTAATAGGTACTTTCTAACAGCTTCTTAACTGAGACACCCCTCAGCTCCTCTTGGTGTGTGTTCTCCCATCTGCAACAAGCAATAAACTCAACTTGTTTAACTATAGCTGTGTCTCTGGTGGTCTTTGCCCGAAGGGCGTTGACACTATTCAGAAGAAGTAAGGACGAGGTGCTTTGTTTCACAATCTAGACATGGGGGAAAATTCATGAAAAGACACAAGGGAATTGGTAGGACTTTTAGTTTTGGGTTGATTTTGTTCGTTAGTTTGTTTGCTATGACACTAATCTTATTTACCGCTTAAGTTCTTTCTCCTAGAGTGTCTATCAATTTTATAATTATCATTATTGGTCATAACAAAATTTTCCATGACACCCAGTGCCCTTAATATTATACTAATGATGCTGTTAAGAGGAGTCCTCCTCCTTCTCTCCTTTCCAGTGAAAAAATAAAAGTGATATATAAAATGTGACTCTAATTACTAAGAATTTAGAGCCTGTATAGCATGATTAAAATATACATATAGTAGACAATAATTTAAATACTCATATGCTGTTGGAAAATGAATGAAGCAGATAAATTCTATAGTCCATCAGAAAAGGACAAATGCCTTGTAAAAGCTTACGGTCACAAGCTGGCATCTGAAATTAAAGCCTTAGGCATAATGCTCATACAGGCAGATTCTAGCTAAATAAGTCAGGAGAGATTGTTGCCTATATTGTTATGTAACTGGAAACTAGACAATCTTTTTGAGTCTTTGATGAAAATTTAGATCACCGAATACCCAGTCCATTTCACAAATTGAAGGCACATTAAACTGAACTCCGGTACTTGAGATTCTATAAAAATAGCAGAATTCTAAAGATGACCCCTCAAGACTCCCGTCTCTTGTTATTCAACCAAGCACTAACCTAGGCTAGTTACCGCTATGAAAAAATTTGGTCAACAACACAATGACCTTGGAAAAGGATTCTTCCCAGAGCATCCCTATAAGAGCCCAAGCTATGGACACCTTGATTTTGTCTTTGTGAAATTCTGAGCACAGAAGCCAGCTAAGCCAGCCGGGACTTCTAAATGGCAGAACTGTAAGACAAATATTTTAAGCCCTTGAGTTTGTCATAAGATCAATAGAAAACCAATTGTGTGTAAGTTTATGTGTGTGTATGTGTGTATATATGTATATATATATGAATATTAATTTTATTTTCCTTCTTTTCACATAAAAGAGATTTTTAAAAAGGGATAGCAACCAACCCCCTCCACCATGTCTACCTCAAACACCTCCATCCCCATCTGTAATATCATCTTCACCTGCACTGTCACCATCATCATCAAAGACTCTGCCATCACCTCTGATGTGTCATCAGTACCTCCACCTCCAACAACTCCATCACCAACTTCTCCCACTACTCTCTCCACCACTACCACATCCACCTGTAAAATCCCCACCATTACTTCTGCCATCCTCTGCTCATTCATTCCCACTGCCACCTTTACCATTGCTGCCACCACCTCTTTCAGCACCAATGCCCCCACCATTACTTCCGCTGCCATCACTAACCATAACTTCGACAACTCCATCCCTACCATCTCCATCACCAATTTTCATCAGCAAAGAAGCTGGAAAGAACAGATATTTTTCCCAACTCATGTGCACCTCCACCTAGCTCCTAAAATAATTTCCCACCTGGCAAGTTGATATTTTCTTGATTAAAAGACAGCCTAGATATCAAAAGCTTTCTCATTCACTTTTATTTTATGGTTTAAATATCAGGAATATAGAGGAAAGAAAACACTTGGAATATACAAGTCTATTCCCATAAATCAAATTGTTTCACTTCTAGAAATCCCAATGACTGTGGAGATTTTGACCTCCCACTAGATCCTTTAGACTTTTTTGCACATCCTAGCTCTGCTATCCAGTAACTGGAAAAGCTTATCATACAGAATACGGGGATTTCATATGCTAAATTCCAGGAATGACCTCATGAGTTGCTATGGTAAAAATCAGTCTATATTCCTGTAATATCGCTTTGCCAGTTTATGGGTTGTTCTTATCCAATCCTGAATTAAAATTATAAAATCCTGTATTTAAATGTTTAAGGTAAAAAAGTGATAATATGCAGTAGACATATGCAAATATGATATAGCTGATTCGTGGTGTCTAAGCCCTTTTATCTACAGCATTGAGGACAGTTCCTCTGAGCTGCTTCTAGCCCAATTGTCCTGGTAACCAGATGTGAGCATTTATAATATTGTTGGCAAGGTTAATGGAGCAGTTGGTGGTCATGGAAATAAATGATGTTAACTGGACTGGGCTGGGACTATGCCCGTGGTCTTATTCTTATAAACACAATACGCTGACCAACTGTTGCTCACTCAAAGCCAACTGTGGAGTGAAGCCTTCTCCAGATTTCCTTAGCCCACTGCAACAGACTTGGCTGGAGACCGGCTTTCATGGTTGGTTAAGTTGGTGAAGGTTGGCCAAGTTAGTGTCTCATTGCTGACCTTACCATTACGGCTTACCCTACCCACGGTGATCATCCCCAGGAAAAATATTCAGAGAACCTTTTGTCTCTTTCACTCTGCTGGTCTACCCTCATGAGGTAGTGTCTCCAAGATTGGAATTAAACACATTAATTGAAAAGTACACAAGGTGGAATCCACATTGTGAAGTCATCATTTGGGTTAATAAATGTCTTCTGAAAGATTAATTATGCTTTCTTTAAAGGCAAGGCAGGAATATACACTTTTTCACTGTCACTGGTCTCCACACTATTTTAAAATATATAAACTACTGGTCTGGCTTTTTAAATGACTAAAGTTTATTTTAATATAACCACATCAAATGTTTTATATATATGTATGCATATGTGTATATATATATATATTTTTTTTTCTTTACCCCATGCACAGCTTATAGAATGTCAACCACACTGCCTACTAGTCATTGGTAAAAAATAGATTACTGCAAATGCAAATATTTGGTATGTTAAATGTGAGTTGAAATTAGACTCACTTTTAATGGCTTTACACCCAGGAAGAAGCTTAGACTTATAAGAAAATAACTTTTAAAAATGCCCATGATTCTCCAGGGGAAATAGGACCATTTGCCCATAAATACACACATCATTTCTATTTAAAAATAAATACCCTAAATATTGCCTGCCACAACTCAAATCCTATCATTAGCAAGAAATTCTTCTAAAGAGGTATTTCATTAAATTAATACATGTGAGAAGGCATTAGGCATGTACCATACTTTAGGGAAGAATAAAATACATAAATAAGTGAGTGGGAAAGGATGTTTTGCATCACATGTTGTATATTCCAACATTTTCTCCAATATGAAAATAACTCTGACCACTTGGCTGATGAAAAACTGGACCTAAGTAAATATGGCTAGAGACTGAATACTTGCAACACGTGGGTGGCAAAACCAGAAAACAAAACAAAACAAAACAAAACTAGGGGCTGCTTAAGTTTTAAAGAAAAGTGGCATACTGACTAAGTTAGAAATATGATTTTAAAAAAAATGAAACTATAAATAATATTTAAACATAAGCAAGGAAAGAGGTAATTTACTATAAATAGGAGATTTACCATTTAAAAAAATAAATAAATATATTATCAGGTATCAATGAACTCTTTATCTGAATTTCCATTTTAAAGTATTTGTCAACTACCTTGACTTCTAATTGTAACTTTCCACTTTTTACTTTTTCTTATTATTGATAAAATGAACAGAATGCTAAAGGCATAACCCTGACACTTTGAACGACGTAAGAGGTCATTCCTAGTGACCTCAAAAACAGAATTGTATTTAAACAAATAATTTAAATCAGTTTACCAGAGAAGCAACAACCAAAGTGACGTTGTCCTATGAATTAGATGCCAAATATATGGCATATTTATTAACAAGTCCCATGGCTTAATAAAGTTCATTCAATCAATTTAGATATAACAATCATCTAAGATACATCATACCCTTGGAATAAGTCATGTCACATGTTGAGAGCTATCTGTGAATGACTCAGAAGTAGTTTGCTTTTCTAGGCATTAATAGGTTTTCTTATAGTCCACATAGCTTGTTGTTGAAATGCTATATTATTTTATTTTTAATTTATTTTGTATTTTTATCAAAGTGATGTATAGTCATAGTTATAAAGTTAAAAATATTGTAAGGCTTAAAAATATTGTAAGGCTTAAATATTGTAAGGCTTTTTCATGCCCTGCTCCAACTCTGTGCCCCCTCAGCTCTGTTTTGCAGAGGTAACCACTTTCAACTCTTCCAGCTCTTATTTGGTATTTACCTTCATCTGAAAAGCAAATGACTTGCATATACTACTATTTCACAATTTATCCATTCTTAACACTGTCTGTTAATTTTCTGTAATGGAACATGAGGCTTGAGCACAATTATGTATCATTACTTCTCCTACTCTCCGTCCTTCAACCCTTTCAATGATTATTTTTGTTTAAACCATTATTTACTGTTTCTTTCTAATGCCTATGAATTAGTACCACCGTTGAACCAAGTAGTTACCCATAGTGGCATTTTCTTCTTTGGATTACGTTTTGTTTTTGTTGTTCCTAGATATAATAATGACTTAATTTTATTCCTTTTAGATTTTCATTTTTAATTCTTCCATAACTTTATAATGGATAGTAATAATGCTCTGAATGCTATTTTCCATATGGTCAGATGGTCACTCATTCATTCATTTACTCAAAAAATATTTATTAAAAATTTACTAGAGGCCAGCAAATTAGTCAAGAGTAGCTTTGACCTTTAGCAACTGAAAATCTCTAATGGCATCTAAACTTGCTCTGTCTAGAGCTCACACAGAAGCCAGTCAATGACCATGGACCCCAGCCCTTCCTGTTTTTTGGTTCCATAAACAGTTCCATCCTCCTGCTCATGTTCCAACCAGACTCCTCAGTCTCAAGAAACTGTATCCACATTCCCGTCACCACATTCTTTTCCAATAGGAAAGGAAAAGAGAGCAGAAGGGAGGGAAGGGAATGTCTCTTTGTTTTAAAGGTACTTCCTAATTGTTTGACACACTACCTCAGCTTATGTTAATTAATGCAGATACCACAAGAGAAAAATGAGGAATATTCATACAGTTAGTCTTTATTCTGGGTGCTCTGAGTCCACGCACCATCCAGAGGCTCTATTCATGAAGAACGGAGAAGGGTATAGGGATTGAATAGGAGTCTCTTCTAGGTGCAGGGAATAAAGCAGCAAACCAAATTTCTACCTCACTCGGTCTACACTCAGCCCTACTGAGTGTAACACTTTGTGTTCTGTGGATTCCCTTCCTCACACCCTTTCTTTTTTCTTTATTCTAACTCCAAACAGGACTTATGCTGGGTGAGCTAAAAAGCTAGTTTCCAGAGATTCTTTTGCTCCTGTCTTGTGTGGATCCCCAGTTTCCTAGATCTAGTGCTTACCTCTGTCTTGGTTTATTCCCTTATTTTGATGAAGTAAATCCACTAATAGCTTCCAGAGATACATGTATCGAAGGCATATATTTGTGCCTAGGATATTTAAAAATATCTTCATTATGTTGCCTTATTGTTGGCTTGTAAGAGATTATGAGAGTAAATTATCTTCAACTTTTAATCAATAAATTCACTATATTCTAGCTTCAGTGTTGCTTTTTGAGAAGATGCACCATGCTGATTTTTGATTTGACTTTTTTGTTATTATTTTGCAAAGGTTCTGTGATGTTCCTTACCTCCCGGGTTTTGAAATTTTCCAGTAATATGTCTTGTTGTGTTCTTCATGAATCATTCTTCTTGTCAGCTGATGGTTACCTTCCATATAAAATCTCAAGTTTTCTGTTTTGGCAAATATTTTTTGGTTGTATTGCTTTGACAATTCACTTCTTTGCAATTGCTCTTTTTTCTTCCTGATATTATTAAGTGAATGTTGAACTTCATGTACCAGCTCTCTAATTTTCCTACCTTCCCGCTGTTATTGCTGATTATTTTCACTTTTTGTTCTCCTGCATGACACTTGCCTCAGTTATCTCCTCATCTACCTATTGATTATTAGAAATTGTAACTGTCATATTTTTACTTGCAAACTCTTTATTTCTCTATCTCTCATTTATTATATCTTTTTTTGTGTGTGTGTATGAGTTCCCTATTTTATATCCTCTCACTAAATTTATAACTTAATGTGTTTCTAAAGTTTTATTCTAACCCCTGCATTGCATCCATCACTGCTAAGTTATTCTTTTTCTAGTATTTTAAATTTTATTTTTATTTTTTGTTTTTTTATTGATTGAAACATAATGAACTGTATGTATCTGTAGGGTACAGCACTGAATATCAATATCTGTGTGTAATATGTGATGCTCAAGTCAGAATAATTAGTATATTCAGCATTACACGATGTAATCATTTTTTCTAGGATTTTTTAAATCTCTGTGTTTCAAGTGTTTAGGCTTCCTCCTAATGTCTAGTGACAATTGACTTTCCATTTTTATTTGAGAATGAGGCTTTGAAAAGCCAATTAGAAATACAGTGTTTGTGATAGGGGCTTATTAGCAGATGGATTTTATTTTATTTTAGAGTCACTGGTAGAGTTCTACTGTTGCTCTCTCTCTCTTTCCCTTCCCGTCATGTGTATATATATGTGTGTATGTGCATGCGTGTGTGTGTGTGTGTTCCTGGAAAGAATTAAAAAACCTTTTATCTGTGTTAGCAACTAGATAACGCTGGATGCAAGAGTTGGAAGTCAGAAAGGAGCTGAAAGTCTTACTATGCCACACATAAACTTTTATTTGATTCCCCATTTTCAGTTCAGCACCTCTCACCGACTGTCCTCTGTGGCTATTCCCACAATGGCAAGCTCTTGGTTTTTTTCTTCAGAGAATGAATCTTCTCTCTATGTATTATTTAAGTAAAGGAGGTAACATTGGGATCTGGCTGCTTCTTACACTTACTGGCATCCAATTTCCTTGATTTTATCCTCATACCCTTGTTGCCTTCTTTAATATCTTGTGACTCTAAATCCTGAGTCTTTATGAGGTTCATGAGTTGGATTTGCTTCTCCTGCAAATGCTTGTAATTAGCATTCACATTTCTGTTAATTTCTCTATCTACTATTTGTTGACTGATTTCCTAATCTCTTTCTTATTGTAGATCCGTGTATTGGTTTTCTATTGCTGTGTAACGAAGTATGCTAAGCTTAGCTCATTAAACCAATAAAGATTCATTACCTCTCACAGGCTCTGATGCTTGGGGATCTGGAAGTGGTTTAGCTGTGTGGTACTACCTCAGGGTCTCAGGTGAGATTGTAGTCAAGCTTTTACTTTCAGCTGGGCCTGTCCCTATTTCAAGGTTCAAATGGGGCTCAAAAATCTATTCCAAGCTCACTTATGTGGTTGGTAGCAGGCCTCTATTTCTCACTGGGTATTGGCTAGAAGCTTCTGTTTCTCTCCATGCAGACTTCTTCCTAGGATTGCTTACAATATAACAGCTTGCCCCACCCTCAGTGAGACATGAAAGAGGGGAAGAGAGAGAGAGAGAGAAGCCATACTGCTTTATAACCTAATATCAGAAGTGGTGTACCATCACTTCTGCTATAAGATATTGTTTAAACATACCAACCCTGAACAGCCCAACCCTGATACAATGGGCGGGGTGGGAGGGTGGACTACAAAAGTTGTGAATACCAGGATGCAGGAATCATTGGAAATCATCTTGTAGGCCAGCCACCATTGTTTACTAACTTTTTTATTCATTTGCTCTTATTTGTGTAGTTTGGGGAGGAAGAAAACATAAATGTATGGGTTCGATTCATCATATGTAACCAGAAATCTACTGCAGGTTTTTAAGGAGGATTTGTTGAGGGAGACACAAGGGTAAGTTGATCAGTGGGGGAAAATTGCCACACTAAATGGTTTTTACATTTGGACCCATCTCTGCAATGAAAAAAATTTTAAAAACCTTGAAATACCAAACAGTCAAAACATAACCAAATTTATTCCACACCAATTGAATTACTCATAGAAAATTTGACAGTTAGATCCACATACTATCTGCTATTATAAAACCCTGACTAATACAGATGAAATTCTACCTGCAATTTCTATTAAAAGGAATGCTGGGTATTTAAACTGAATTTTCTGGGACTAGCAGTTTTCTGCACTTTTTACTTTTTATGTTGTTAAGAAGAAAGCTTTGGCCAGAGGCAGTATTCTGGAATGAGAACATGATATGCAGATGCCTTCCTCAATGGTATGAAGAGAATATGTTCTTAATAATGCAAAAATTGCAAATTGATTGGTTAAGTCAGCCTTATTTAAGGTTGGGAATAAGGATAACAGGAGGTATAATATTTGATGAAGCACATTTGTAACCATTTCACTTTTATCAGTGGGATGGGTGACTAATGTAATAAGTGAAAAATATACTCTAGGATTTTATGCAATCTTACCACAATCACAAATGTTATACTATCAAACTATCAACCTTTGCATCTTTGATTTTTATGCATCACATTTCTATTGGTTTTTTAAGAACTCAAATCACATTCAGTGTGTACCTTTAGCTGGCAAAATATTTAAAATAGTGTTTTACAGTGGGCAACTATATTTATTATCTTATTGCAGATGGAAGTGTTTGGAAAAACTAGCAGATCAACATGAATTTTAGTGAAACTAATTTATGTGGTTATCATCTGAAAATCTGTATCATTTACAATGTTGATATACATCACCATATAATTCTCCTAGGGTATTCAGAAGCTGAAAATTCAGATGTAATTGTATTTGGTATATTTCCACCAAAAAGTTTATTATTTTACTGCTGCTTTTGGTAAATTAGCAATCCCTTCATAAGCTGTATATTTTATAAATACATATACATGATTTATGCACACATGAATATTATATCAAAATAAATATAGACATATGTGAAGTAGATAGACAAAGTCACAGACTTATACAGGTATAGAAAGGATATCTTTAAGTAATAACTAATGCGTTTCTTCAAGGTAATTCTCATTGGCTCTTAGCTGCTCATTATTCATCAATATGATGTCACTAATAGCTTCAAGAAAAAGGCAAATACTGCCTAGAATAAAAAAAAAAGCTTGTTCAGTTTTTAATATCAAACTATAGCTTTAGTTTTAGCAGTATGAACAAGCTGAAATTGCTGTTGACTTCTAAAAATATTGATCTTGAAAGAGCAAAAATCTTTTAGTTTTTCTGTATGCATTAAGAGCAAAAGCTAGCCTTTTTCTTCCATTGAAAAATATGTGACAATGTGTCCTCCAAAAGAAAAGTCTGAGTTGAGGTGAATCTGAGAGGATACACTTGGTTTCTATGCAGTGAGTCTCTTAAGAGTGTCCCACTGTCCTCAACCTCCTTGAGTTGAAACCAAGACTGAAATTCTGTGGCTTAGAGCAGAGGAAACCATGGCATTACATCCCGGTGTCTTTCTGGAGGGATGATCTATCCTAAAGAGAAGTCCGTAGTCTGGCATGAGTAAAATAGTGAACATCTAGGGGATATGACTGGGAGAACCTCATAGCTAAAATTCCTAAACTTCAAGTATCACAGACTTATCTAAGAATGCCAACAGATACAAAAGGGTCTGAGTTCAGGATGAGGGAGATACAGCATGCATGCTGATTTTCAGAGAAGATTAATAGCAGGTAGCAGCCAATGACAAAGAGAACCAGATAGCACTAGCTCTGATGGACATCAATTTTGGGGGAACTCAATTTGCTCATTTATAACATGGGTCTATTAATAAATGTTTGATGGAGTTATAAAAATCATATCAAATAACACTTTTTAAGTGACTTATACACTGGTCGTCATATGGAAATCATTCAGTAATGATCAATTTTCCCTTTTTATTCCAACATGCATGTAGTGCTCTGCTACTGACGGTTGCGGCCTTTCACTTTTCAGCAGATGTATTAGAAATTGAGATGCCAAAATCTCCAGTGGCAGACTTCAAAAACTACTGAAGAAATAAGACCTACAATGTCTACTGTCCCTAAAAATGTCACACACAATAGTTCCAACACACTGAACACACTGTTTTCAGTACATTGTTTTCAGTATGTTGGAACTATTGTGTGTGACATTTTTAGAAACAGTGGACATTGAATAAATGAAGAGATGTTGCAGGTTAACACTTATGGGAATTTAGTTACAAATTATAGTGATAAAATTATTATAATTATTAATATTATTATAAATTATAACTAAATTCCCATAAGTGTTAATTTGCAACATACCTCATTTATTTATTTTACATTTAATCCTTAATGACAAACTGCCAAAGGCAAATTAGTTTTGTGGATATTTGCAAATCTGTAGTAATAGATCATCAGAGGGTAGTAACTCTTTCAGGAAGGTCTTTACAAGAAGAGATGAGATGCTCAAAAGGGTTAAATGAAGAGATATTCAAGGAACATGTTATGTGGACTAAGCATTTGTTTCTCTCCAAAATTCATATGTTGAAATCCTAACCCTCAATGGGATAGTATAAGGAGGTGGGGACTTTGGGAGGCAATTGGGTCATGAGGGTGGATTCCTAATGCATGGGATTAGTGGCCTTTTAAAGGGACCCCAGAGCTCTCTCTCACCCTTTTTCCTCCATGTAAGGATACAATTGCTGTGGATTGATTGAATTGAGTCCCCAAAGTTCAGATATTAGAAGCTTCATTCCTACTGTAACTGTTAAGAGGTGCTAAATCCTATTATAATAATTAAAAGGAGGGGCCTCAAAGAGGTGATTAGATTGTAGGACCATGCCATAGTGAATGGATTAATAATGGTGGTCAGGGGCATGGTTCTGAGGGCTTTAAAAGAAGAGCACATGAGAGATTAGTCTCTCTCTGCTCCACCATTTTCTGCCATGTAAGACCCCTGGATCACTGTCACCAACACCAAGACCTTCATCAGATGTGTTCCCCAGACTTTGGACTTCCCAGCCTCTGAAGCTGTAAGCAATAAATTTTGCTTTCTTATAAATCACCCAGTTCCATATATTTTGTTAAAGAAATGGACTAATACACAAGGAGAAGTGGGCTCTTTGTGTATTGCAGGAGAGTTTTCACCAAAACCCAACCTTGCTGGTCCTCTGATCTTGGACTTCTGGCCTCCAGAATTGTAAGAAATAAATTTCTGTTGTTTTGGTCCCCTGGGCTATGGTACTTTGTTATAACAGCCCAAGCTGACTAATACTGATCATCTATTTTCAGAGGTGTAAGTAGAGTGAGAGAAGCCATCCAGAGTGGTGAAATGCCCATGAATGAACAACACTAGGCAGCTGTGGACATCCCCAAGCTTGACAGGGAAAGCAAGAGGAAGACATTCCCTGCATCTTGTGAAGGCTGTAGCCACGCCAGTGGTGTTGCTTCTCGGGGGTTGTTGCCATGGTTAGAGGAACAGAGGTTCTGCTAATACTGAAGCCCATCTGTGACATGCCAGGGAAATCAATGCCCCTGTCTCTGTTCTTTCTTCTCCTATCAAACCCAACTGGAAGCCACAGAATCAAGGAGCCCAGGTAAAGCAATACTGCAAAGTCGGTCTCCAGAACGAGAAAAGAACAGAGAATGGAATGTAGTCCCAGAGAGAAAAACCAGCACGGTAATTGGGTTGTGGGTGTGGGAATTCTCTCTCTATTTTAAGAGTAAGAGCAACTGAGACATAGAATAGCTCATTTACAAAACCAGGAATAGACGATTCATTTAATAATTTCTAGGACATGGCTGGATCCACTCTCACTGGGATGTGCTCCTTGGCATTTTGTTCTGTGGCCTTTTAATGGATGGGTGTATCTCAGAAGATTTGTATAAATGCCTTTGGTCTGGGTGGTCAATGAAACTCCTAACCAAAGGCTTACAAAAGTCATCATAGTTGTTTCTGGAAAATGGACAGATTTTTAAATTGTGCTCTTTCAGGCCAAGATTCCAAATTTTTTGCTTGATTTGCAAGTGTGTCTTCAAAGACACAAGCGTGTTAATAGAACCACGTCCCCAATACTATTTAATTAGTACTTAAGAATAAATGGAAGCATCATACTTGAATACAAGTATTTATAAGAATGTGTACTTTTATTTATTCACCTTTGTATTTCAATAGCCTTATATGAGGAAATTCTATTATCACCACAAAAAAATTTTAAAATATCAATTTCATGTTAACAGAAAATAGGCTTAAAATAGGTAGATTGTATCTATTTGAATAGTATAGGTCTGCATGTCTTACTGATGCTTGGACAGTTTTATTGCCTAAGTATGTGAAGGCAATAATTAATAATTAAAAGAAGACAACCTAAAAGTGAATTCATTTATTTTTCTGCTTAATATCGTGTGTGATGTAGTGTACCCAATGCTTGTCAGTACAGTCCAGTTGTTTAAAAAACAATCAATGAGTAAACAAGTTATATGTATAGTATTTAGATAGTGGGAGGCAATTATAGGTAGGCATGTTAACCCATTTTTCACAGATATGATACAAGTTATTAGATACAAGTTAAATTATGTGATACAAGTTAAATAAAGGTTATTGCTTCACTTCTATTAAAGACTGGTCTAGTAACTTCAATAGGTCAAGCCATATTATATCAAATGTTTATACTTTAGGAAACGTGATTTGAACCATGCTAAGCTTTAATGTATGTAGTAACAAAACTGGCTATATAATTAGGTGTCGACATAATTTTATCATTCTTCAAGAATTTTTCCCAGCTGTGTAGTGGCTAAAGTACTAGAAAATTGAGCTAACCAGAGGCACTGAGTAGGAAGCGTACATAAGATTCGAGATCATTCTTTTTATTTTGATTTCAAAGTTTCTCAGTCTATTTTTAGTCCTGGACAGTAAAGCACTAATTTGTATCCACAGCTAGGGATAAAGCACCTCAAATTTTTATTTTATTTAATCTTTCAGTATCACAATTCAAATTGTGAGAGAAGATGCTTACAGGAACCACTTACGTGTCTACTAGTAACTTTTTTCTCATGATTTCAACCAGTTTAATAAATTTTTGTGAAATAGCTAAGTTAACACTGATTTTAAACTGAAACATACTGTCTATAGTAGTCTTGAAAAAGGATTTTAATTCCACAGAGAATTTGTTTAAATCCCTACAAAAATAATTACTTCTTCTTAAAAACACTGAAGGGGTTTGGAAACTAAAATTTGGTAATAGGGTGAAGATTCAATAAAATGTTATCACAAACTAATGGGCTCTGGCAACTTTCCTTTTTTTTTTTTTTTCCTTTTTTGTAAATTCTGTCTGTTGCATTACTGCCATTAGGCCAAGTAGATGTCCTCTGTAATAATGGTCATGATGGTACAATGACAGATGGCAAGCCACTGGGACCCAAGGCACTGTCTGGAAAGGAGCATGAAATTTTAACTCTGTCTCTCTTTGTCTACTAAGGTCTAAGTAGTCTTGACTTTCTTTTTCTTTCTTTCTTTTCTTTTTCTTTTTTTTTTTTTTTAGCATATGCTGCAATCGTCTAGGTCAGAGGTTGGCAAACTTTCTGCAAAGAGCCAGACATTAAATATTTTTGGCTTTGTAGGCCACACAGTTTCTGACACATCTACTCAACTCTGCTGTTGTAGCATGAAAGCCACTGTAGACAATATATAAATGAATGAGTCTAGCTGATTATCAATAAAACTTTATTTACGAAAACAGGCAGAGGGACAATTTGGCCCTCAGTCTATAGTTTGCCCTGGTCTAAATCAGCCTCATCTAAGTGTCAAGAATACAGAGAAATAGCTTTCTCATGGAGCTACACCTTCTCTTATCTGTCTTTGAAAACTAAAGGAAGTGGATCATGACTACCTATAAGCATATTAGTTCTCAGAAAAAGACCTAAAATGTTGCTCTTCATTCAACATCTACTTAGTGGAAGAAAGTTTCTGGGTGTACTCACTTGCGATACTGCCAAGTATTGCCACCACCTTACACATTTAAAATGTTCCCTCCTAATTTCTGGGTATCTTGCATCTTAATCATTTTTGCTGATGTTGTCAGTTGCCAGGATTTTTAAATCTCAATCATATTTTCATCATAGTGAAATATGAATACATTTCTTTTTTTTTTTTTTTTTTGTCTTTTTCGTGACCGGCACTCAGCCAGTGAACGCACTGGCCATTCCTATATAGGATCCGAACCCGCAGCGGGAGCATCGCCGCACTCCCAGCACCGCACTCTCCCGAGTGCGCCACGGGCTCGGCCCTGAATACATTTTAATTTAGGAAATATTTAGCATTTTGTGTTTGGCCTTCACGGAGATGAATGATAGTTTGCAACAAGGCAACTTTTGGTTTTTTTAATTTAAGAAATGATTAACTCCTACAATAGGTTTACTTTTTTCTGACATATCTGTCTCATGCATTTAAAAAGAAAATCCCAACGCAGCTAATGATAAATTTTATGATCTTGTGTTATTTGTTTACTGCCTCTGAATCTTAATGCTTTAATCTGTAAGATGAGGATAATACATTATTTTTAAAATGTGTAAGTGAATTTTATATGTAAGGTGCTTAGGAAAAGTTTTTTGTATGCAGTATGCTAAATGAATGGTTGCTAACATATTTAATTAGCTAAAGAAAGATTGACACGTCATAAGGTAATATTATCACTTGAGTTAATTCTATTCTGTGTTTGGAAAATTTTAAAGCGAGAATTTTATGGCATCGTCTCCCTAGAGAATCTAATTAGATGGGAACTCTTATCACTATGATTTATGAGCAAAATTAGAGACACAAATTAGGTATAAGAATTTTAAGTTTTGAATTCTTGGTATTATGATGGTTCGTGATAGTTACTTTATTCCTGATGATGACGTTGATTATATACATTATTGGGAACATATTATAAGGCTTTTTTTTTTGACTAACATATCAATTAACCCATAAAGTCACCTGGAGGTAAGGCACAAGTACTCGTAGAAAACAGTCATTTACTTCCATGAACACTGTCATAGACTCAGATCTAGAACTTCCCCCTCCTACTGCAGAAATGAACAGAGGCAGGTGATGCAAGCGTGTTTCTCAGGATCTTGCGTGAATCATTACTTATTCCCTTTCCTGGGGTAGAAGAGGGACACCGGCAGTCTGGATTAAAGGCTGTGCAATGGCTGTCTGTGCCACGAAGTGTTCCATTCACAATTTTGACAAGGCATTTCCTCAATGGTTACTGGTTGTTTTGTTCTAATGCACTGCAGTTTACCTTTTTTGGCATTTATGTTTTGTAGGTAATTTTGGGCTGGAGAGTCTTGAAACCATTTGACTTGTGGAAGAAAATTGCTTGGAGCACTATGAAAATATCATTGAGACCATGTGGTTTTTAAACTCTTTTGCACTGGACTCTGTTTCCCAATTATTTCCAGCTGTGTCTAGCCACTAAGCGTACCTTCACAGCCCTGCTTTTTTTTTTTTTTTTTATGGTTGTGAAGCACCATTTTTCATTTATTTGTTCAACCAAATGTCGGGTGGAGGTGGAGGATTCAGCTCTATTCCTAGCCATCACCACTCTTTCTCCTGGAACTTCATGCCTCTCTGCTTATATTGATTTTATATTTTTGACAAGAGTAGGAAATAAAAATAGGATGAAATCTCAATAATTCATAGATTATACATTTACTGTTTGCCAATACAGAAGAAGATGAAGTTTCATTTATATTACCTATGAAAAAAGGATGCTAAAAATGAACATTCCTAGTTAAATAAGGATATTGATCTCTTGTAGGAATCATAACTTTTCCAAGTCATTAACAGCATCCATTTGTCAATAAGTCATGTAATGAACTGAAATTCTGCCTGACTTACTCAACATAAATTTGTTAGTTAGTAAACTTGCATTGTTTCCTGTTCTATCTATTTTCTTTAAAAGTGTTTTGGAACTTAGACACCTAACCTATTTCGGATTGCTTCCTACTCTTTTCCCATTCATGTTGTAATTGGTTAAAGGCCTTCATTCAAAGTCTGATAATGGCGGCTTTCTTTACTGCCCACATCAAATGTATAGGTATTAACAATATAGCATGGTTCCCTATACCCAGGGGTGATATTGAAACTATTTAATGACTGGTAGAGTATGGGCAGCAACCAATCAGAAACAGATGCCCTGTCCAATCACAATGGACACCAGCCATAACCACCAGCTCAGCTCAGCAGGTGCTCACCAGCTGCCCGGCTGCTGTGCTCCCAGGGGAGGTCTGCAGCTGCTTTCAGACCTAGTAGGTTAGACAGGGATAGAGTACATGTAATAATGTGCCTTCTCTATAGCTTGATTTTATCAATATCTGTTCCTACCAATTTACTGCTCTTTCAACTAAAGAGATGAATGCAGTCCCATTAAACCAAGACCCTCAATTAACTTCCTAATTCTAAGAAATATTGGAGTTATAAACTGATACTGTGTAATATTCTGAGGGAAAAGATGCTACCTCCTCCCAACATTGAACATTGAACGTTTGGATACTTAAAGGTGGCATGGGGGGAACATTATAATTATTAGCTTCACCTGGAATTAGATTTTCCATGTCACTTCATCACTTTGCTTAAATTTGGTTTCAAAAGCAAAACAAACATATAAAAACTAAAGTTTAAGAATGCATTCCAAAAAGAACAACAGATCATTTAAAAATTATCTACCTTCTACTCTCCATCCACTGGTGAAAATATTAGAGGTCTATCTGTGTTTTTTTGTTTGTTCGTTTTAATTCCCCAAATTAAGTACGTGAGTGCAGGCATACACAGTATTTATTTTTATACACATATGAGTGAATCCTATGCGTAATGCTGTATGTTATTTCTTCTAAATTTAGTTTAAACTTTACCAGAAAATTCTATATGGTGCAGAAAATAACATTCATCCCTGATGATAAATTTAGTAACCAGAAGTTGGCAGAATATTAATAGATGCTAGAGGTCATTGCTCTCTTGCAACCACTAAAAACATGTTCTCTGTTATAAACATTTGAACAAGGTTTAAATTTGGTAGATTATTTATAAAATGAGAGCTTTCCAGACATTCCAATCCAACATCATAGAAGAATGGTCATCTCTTCCATCTTTGTATTCTTAGAGATGTATAACGTGCTATAAGCGTGCTTTTTAAATACTCTATATGCTAGGAAAGCGAAACAAAACTCCTTTGTAGTCAGGCATCCCACAAGCCCGTGCATTCTATACATCATAGTAAAATGGCTCATTCATTAATCCTTTTGCTTATTTATGCCACAAAATTTTATAGAGTGCCCACACTGTGCCAGAAGATCCTCATGCTACTTTGATCAGCCTCAGCTCTGTCTTCCAGAAGCACATCTAAAGGCAGAGGCAATACAAGTGCAAATAAAAATTAATAGAAATGGAAATATGTGTTACGATTGCAATAAGAACAGGATGCTATTTGACTAAAGAGAAAGAGCAGCTAAGTGTCTTAGGGTAGGGGAGAGGACAGTAACTGTCCCATCAGGGTGCCTAAGGAGGTTGTTCTAAGACAGCAAAACACGGCAAGGCCACTAGGTCGTGAGGACCTGGTGTGGAACTCGAATTGACATAATATAATTGAATCCTTTATTGTGCCTTTAAAATGAAAGTAATCATAAACATAAATAAGAATACGACTTAATTTACAAAAAATTTGCTTATACTCCAGGGCTACGTTATTTTCTAACAAGCAAGAAGCAGTTGATTAAGGTCTAACTCAAAGAACCTGTTGAACGTCAGTCAGGACCAGAGCAAACTTGTGAAGTAGATGGATGGTGTCCTGGGTTTAGGTGTCCTTCCAATATCCTCTTTCAGTTTCTTTCTCCCTCATGGATCTGCCCATAAAGTTTTCAAGGCCTCCCTTTTACCTTTCATTTTAGTCTTGCATGTGAAAATGCAAATTCAATGGATCAAAATTGTTGATATTTAATTCACATAAAAATATGCTCCAGTGAAAGTTTGATGGTTACCATTTGAATATTTTCATAAGAATCTGATGGCATGGAAATGTATTTCTAAGCTGAAATTCCAGGTGCTAATAGCCTGGCTTTTGAGGAAAGAAGTAAGGGAATAAATTATTATGGTAATTTATATATGATAAAACTATGTGTATACACACATAAGTACACACACATACACACGTATATGAATAAAATACTAAGATATGCAATATGGATATATAGTGTAAAACATGCCCGTATATATGACTGACTGGAGCACAAGGTTGCTGTTTAATTTTTATAACTGTAAGAACTTACATCATGCAAAATAATTTGAAAGCAATTGTGCATTTCGTACAGAACAAGTCCATTTCTTCCATTTCGTTTCAGAGCTCCCAACTGTTTAAAAGAAAATTAAACACAGCAAATATTTCTGTCAAATACTCCAGAGGGGACGCTAATTCTTTTTCTTCTGGTTATGCTGCACAGTTTCAACCAGCACTTTTTAGAAAACGGGTGGAGTGGAAACTTTGAACTCAGTAGAAGACAGACACAAAATGTCTCAAGCACTCTAGTTGTTTTTCTGAGAAATTTAGTAATTATGGAGAAGTTCTGTTTATTTGAATGGCTTCTTATCACCACATGCAACTCACTTAATGACCACATTTTCTCAAGGGACCTCCAAGACATCATGGAGTAGCCCCAGTGCTTCCTGATACTTTAAAATTCTGTCACAGCCAATTTTCAGTATTGCATAGAATTGTGGTATTCCTGGGGCAGTCTCACAAAGCTCTCTTACGTACATACATATACATATATCTGTACATGTATGTGTATATAGTTTTAAATATAGCACACAAAATATAGAAATAGAACATTATATAATATCTAAATATATTATACGTAGGTGTAGATATATGATTTTCAGTGCGGTGGGGGTGAAGGTTGAGCTTGTTTTAAATCCTTGCTCTATCCGGAGAGCCCAAGGGATTGCTTCTCCTTAATAGCTAGCCTGAATGAACTTGCCCGTAAAAATGACATAGGCCATATACTCCGCCCTTTGCCTGATAATTTTTTGGCATGCAATAGTCTGTCTTGTGAATGCACAAATGACAAAGGAGTGACTGAATGAACAATAACCTGAGAACATGAATGAAGGATTGATGGAGCCAATGTTGATCTATCCAATGATGGAGAGCAGGGAGGCTTACAAATAGCATTGGAGTCTTAGAAACCGCTTGTCTGATGACTTCTCTAAATAATGGTTTACTCTGTTTCTCTGGAGGTGGTTCCATTTTTACCAATTGTTTCTGATCAAATATTTATTCCAAGCAAATGATATCACCAGTGATGGATTTTTAGCACTGGGACAGATGGATTAGAGAGACTTGGAGGTGTTGGGAACAGAGGAACATTTTCTGCATTTGAATCATATGACACATTTGGCCACTTATTTCCTAACCTTGAAAGAATCCCTTTAGATTCCCTTTAAGTAGATGAAAACTATTCTGTGAAAAACAGAAATCAGTTTCCTTCACACCAGGGATGCCAGTTTCCCTAGGACTCATTATTGAACTTTACCTTGCACAGTGTACACTTTTTACAAAAGGAGGAGAAAATAAACTGATCCAGAAGCAACTTAGGCTGGATGTTGGGATGAGAGGTCATTTTAGGTTGTGGCTTAGGAACTTTGACCCAAGGCACATTGTACAGCACAGCGTTAGTGATTTTCTCATTTCCACTGAAAGCACTGGTCCGCTTGCGACGGGAATATCAAGTGTTTCCTTGGGTTGCTGCAGCTGCGAGTCATTATTTCCAGTGGCAGTGGAAATCCATTGAGAGATCTCCTGGGAGATTGTGCAAAATGCTGTGGTGGGTTTAATATTAACCCTTGCCACCGCTGTAGCTAAGACTTCCGGCAAAGACCAAATTTTACTGGTCAGCTGCTGCCAAGTTTTAGAAAAAAACAGACTTCATCACATGCAAGCTCAATTTTGAGGTGGAAAACAAGAGCCTTCTAATGCAACACTAGGCCCCTTGGAAGCCTTTTGTCTCCATTTGACAGTTTCACACCCCACAATGTCTGTTTCATAGAGGTCTAGAAAGTTTTCTAGAAGAGGAAAGCCTGTGATGAGGAATACAGCACCACACAGATGAACAAAATGCCTTTTTCTTTTATAGTACAATATGAGCCTTAAAAAAAAATAATCTATATTGCATTACCAGGCACACTGAGATTTTATTTCTGCAGCTATTTTTTTTGACCTTTACTTAATCTGAAATGTCTCTATTATTTTGTTTCATTTATTGTTTAGGTCAATTTGTATCCAAGACCCAACTTCACTTTTTCCTCATTAAGGTGAACATTTTTAAAGTGAATAATGAAGTCCTAAAAGACACACAAAAATGTCAAATACAGGAAGTACTCTGCTTATGACTGTGCACAAGGCTAAATAATTTCAGGCTTATCATGCTTTTATTATAATTCTAAGAATTTGCATGCCAGTTCAGGATATTGATTAAAGGCCTCATATTTACACTTTGACATAATTCGTACTATTGATTAGCTGCTGTTAATTGATAGAAAGAATTATATGATCTGAAAAGTGGGCTTAAACCAGAGTTTCTCAACTTGGGCACGTTTTGGGCTGGATAACTTTGTGATGGGGGGCTGTCCTGTTCATTGTAGGATATTTTCCAAGCTCCCTTGGCTTCTACCCATTAGATGCCAGTAACTCTCCTCCCACCAGGTGTGACAGCTAAAAATGTCCCCAGACATTGTCAAATGTCACCCGGGAGCAAAATGTCCCCAGGTTGAGAACCCCTGGTTTAGAATGGAATGGTTAGAAGAAAAGAGCGCAGCACATTTCTTTTATAAATCTATAAACATCCTTTTAGCCTACAATATTTTAGGCAGATCATCTAAATACCGGTTTTCAAATCCTTAATTTTTCTGATTCCTACTCAGTCTACACTCTCCCTTTGTTCTCCCGTTTGGTGGACTTCAAAGATAAACATACTGAGCCCTTTTCCTTACCTACTGACTGCTGAAATCCTCAGGTGGGTTCCCAGCTTGGTTTTTCATTTTCACTTAGAATTAAAGCCTTCAACACTGTCACTTAACTCACAGCTGTGGGCTAATTCTGATGTCTCAGACTCATGCTTTTTCTTGCAGGCTGCTCATCCAGGGAAGCCATAAGGTGAGAGCTGATAGACAGTACCAGCTAGCCAGGAGTCACCAGTACCTTGCAATCCCTTCCTCCTGCTACAGAAGCAGAAAGAGGACATTCCAAGCAGCTGGTACACCTCACTATCAGCAAGAGCTAGTCCTTGTTATTCTCAGTATGAAAAACATTCTCGTGCATTGGCCAATTCTTACTTCAGAGAAAACTCATCTTTGTTCCATTCTACCATTTGTCTCTAAACAGAGTTTGCCCTTCAAGCCAAAGTTGCCCCTACCAACTAGCCGGGTTTCCACCCGGCTTTGGATTTAGATTGCTCTGGGAATAGAGTTCCTCAAAACTGTTTTCTAAAAGGTCCTGTATTCCCTCAAGAACATGACATTGTTAAACAGCAATTTCAGCTGAAAGTTAACAAGGTTTTAAGGTAGTTAAAAAACTGTGAAAGCCTGACTCCCAGTGTGAAATACAAAACCTGTGAAATTCAAATGTGCAGGAACGCTTTCATTTACTCAGAGCTATGATTAAGGCTGAAAATGTTTCTTTGTGTAAAAATAATCCATAAGCCAAAGTATAAAGAAACGTAGAATTCTTAAAGTTGCTATTTATTTTTTCTTTAACTAATTATGAGCTGAAAATAGTTTCATGCATATGTAGTTAGGTGTTTTCATTTGTATACACTCTTGTATGTGCTTTCTTTGTATTCTTTCTCTCTATATATACATACCCACACGTGTATATACATATATATTATACTTACATATAATATACTTATTTACCTATATATTAAACATAGTGTATGCAATCACTTAGACATACATATGAAAAGACTTCAGTAGGTTAAAAGAACATATTGTCATATTGTAGTAAAATAACCATCAAAAATAAGATTCATAGATCCCAAGATAAGTGCTAAAAACTAAAAAAAGCCAGAAAACAAAAAACCAAATTCAGTTCTCAGCTTGTTATGTCACTGTAATCTAATAACTACCAATGTTTATCAATATTTCAGCCAATTCTAAGTTTTCTAATATATGCTATTAGAATACTAATACCCTGATTATCCTCTACCTATTCCAAAAAATATAAAAGGCCTTTTAAAACTGTAACGTCTATACAATTTGTAGAAATGGATATTTACTTAGATATATACCTAGATAAACTAAGTATTTTCAAAAATATTATAAAGGCAACTACTATATGCAATTAATTTTATATTCATTCTGCATATGGTGTCAAATATACAGTTATTATCAAGCCACACAAAAGTTCTCATATCGATGTAATAAAATGAATTAGCACACAGCTGGTTGAAAACCAGGATTTATGGGGAGTGGGGCAGGGTGGGAAACAGAACTCTTTTCAGCCACAAGAAGACTTTTCCTAAATATCACCTTCCCCAAACTTTGTAAGATTTTTAAATATTTTGAACCCAGCTTTCAAATTTAGTTAATAAATGCATGATTCTGAGTGATATAATGAAATATCTAATTTATCTTTTGAGTTTTGCACAGTAGCAGAAAAATATCTGAAAATACTTTTGAGTGTATGAATATTGAAAAAATAGCATTTATTCAAAAGTGTATCTTACCTTAACAAAAGAATCGAGAGGGTTTCATTAAAGCAGAAGCATTCATCAGTAATAAATAGTTATTACAAGATACTTGAACCCCACCTTCCTTTATTTATGCTGTTAAATACAGTCATTAAAATATTTACCTTATCCCTAAAGTATACATTCAATATTCTTCCTTTTCTGTTAACCTTCTTTAATGCAGTTATTAACTGTTTAGACTATCATGAACCCAGTTTAAAAGACAGAATTTTCAAGTCGAAAAGCTTAGAATTGGTATCACAGAACACTTTTGACTTGGAATCAGTTTTCAATTTGTAGGCTACTGAAATTTCATATATATCATTAATCTACAAGGGAAAGTAAATGCATTATGGTAAATGTATATGATATAATAATTCCTAGCAATTATACACGATGTAGTGATAACTGAAAGACTTGGGAAAGTCTACAAAAGCATAATATTAGGCACAATAGGCAAAATTACAAAATTCTCTATCTGATATAATTCAATGTTACTATGTATACATATATATACACACACATATATAAAATATATATTAACGTGTGAAAAATATATATCAATGTACATGAGATGTATTCTCATGTGCACATATATTTAAAAGGGGGGAATATCAGGCTAATAGGATATCTCTGGGAGGCAGAAATATGGGTTATTTTAAATTTATTTTATTTGATATCTATATCATCTAAATGCTGTACAGTCATTGTTTATTGCCTTATAATCAGAAAATAAAAGAATGTTTTAAATAAAATGCTATAATCTTTAAAAATAAAATGAAAAAAACAATTTAATTTGAACATAAGAAAAACCCAGAGTTGAGGCATTAATTCTAGAACATACTCAAATGTGATGATAATATGTATCTTTCTCCAAGTGTGTTTTGAAGAGTATAAAGTAAAAATTCAATTTGAAAACTAATTAAAAAAAAAAAACACAAGAAAAGGTTTTAACAACAAAAAAAGAATAAGTATGAAAATATTTATTAAAATCAGATTTTTTACTATATTTTTCCAAAGAGTTGAATTTAACTTAATTCTTTTTATAGATGTCTAAGTCAAGACAAAAAGGTTTCACTTTCAACTCTAACAGATGTATTTTATTCAAAAATCAAGGACTTTAAGGAAAATGCAAAATCAGGCAGGTAAAAGTATTATTTCTATTTCTATTAAGTTAGTCTAAAAAAATGTAAATCTTTACATGCACTTCACTGGCAAAAATTATTTGAGCTTTGCTGTCTTTTAAAATTGTCTGAAATGCTACATAAGACAACAAAAACTGTCATTAAAAGAATAATATTTTAAAAAACTAATCCAATGACCTTTTTTTGAGTTATAGAGATAATGAACATAAATTGTCTCAGTTGTATGCTAACTACGTTTTTGTTTATGTGTAATTTTTATGGGATTAATGTGTGTAGGGGTTAAGTCACAGACTCTATAGGAATACTGCCTTTACTAGTCTCTAATTTTTTTTTTTTTTAATCATTAATGAATCCAAAAAGGGGAGGTGGGGAAGTGAGGCCACATATGGTGTCAATACACTTTAATTAAGTGCAATAATTCCCCCTTTCCTGAGGTAGCTGTGTTAAGACAGATGTCTCTTCAGAGATTTACATTCTGGGGATATATTTTTCAGCACAGCCATCAAGTTCATCTGTGGAATTCTACTGCCCTCTGTTGGAATACTGTGAAAGTTCATATAGCTTCCCATCTTTAGAGATCAGAAATTTGGGGTTCGTTTTCTTAGTTTTGGTTGTTTTCAGCTTTTAATACCAATCTCCTGAGGATAAAAGAGCTTGAAAGTTTTCAAAGTTCATGAAAGGTTGCTTAACATATGACAGGTTTCCTGTCATATAGGACAGGAAAACTTCATTCCAAAGCATTTCTTTTTCTGCTGAAAATAAATTTAGACTTTTAGAACCATATCATGACATGTAAATAATATTTTTAAAACCTTGCCTATTAAGACAGAATGAAGACTTCAAAAAGATCTGTGCAGTATGGCAATGCCATTTATTTTCTCTGTAAGGAACCAAACAAAAAATATAATTTAGAGAAACTAATTAGGATACCATGTTACTGTATTTTTATTTTTAGCTAAATTTCACGTGGACTAAATTCTTTTAAAAATTAAAATGCATTAGAACGTGCAATTTGTTTTACGTGTGGCTTTTACTGAATTAAATTTTCAACGTTGACCCTTGTTTCAGTGAGGAATTTTGGAGATGCGTGCCTTTGATCTGTGAAGCAGCTGGTGATCTGCACGTTTCTAGCACTAATCCTCCACAAATACACAATAAGAAGTGACCTGGAAAAGTCACCTTAGGGAGGAGTAAAGAAGTGGCCAGAGGTAGACTCAGAAGTACCCAAAGCTATCTAGCTGGAGGCATTGCTACTGATTGGATATCAGATTTTAATTCATCGGATAGTGATTTCCAGTTAAAATTTTAAAATCTCTCCTCTCTTTCCAACATCTGGTTTAGCAATTCCTGGAGAGACAAAACAGCCCTTTCTCTCTCATCCCATCTATTAAAATGTACCTAGGTCCTGAGACAGAAATGAATGACCATGTCAAAGCTGAATACTTCTGTTCCAGTATTCTGCTAGAAATAAGTCCTAATGCCTTAAAACCAAAATATTACAGTAGAACAATCTTCGACAGTGCAGTTGATGGAAAATTAGTTTGGTTTCCTGTTATATCCCATGAAGTCATTTGTTACATCAAAATGCATGAAATATTATAATCAGTTTAATTTATTTCTTTAAAGAACAAATAACAATTTATGTCCCTATGTCTGATCTTTTCGTGGCTCCTAAATATTTTAATTTATAATAAAAACTATTTAAAACAGATTTTCCATAAAGTGTCTCCAAACAATATTTACCATACTCAATATTTAGGGAGACCTGAGCTTGGATTTACTTATAATACTTAAATGTTGCCATATAAGGGTAGGCATTTATGATGACACTTGTATTTTAACTATAGAGAATACCTCAATAACTTAGTCATTGTATACATCTTTTATCAGTGCAAACTTGCCTAAAATAAGGAAAGCTCTTTTAAAAATATGAAATCTCAGTCTGAAGAACTCATTTCACGTCTAATTTTTTGGTGCCCCCATTTAACTGAAATATAACAAAACAGAAATAATTGAGAATAACAAAAAATATATGTGTGTTTATAAGTTGTTAGATATCTTCCATATGATTAATGTTTACTCATGTCTCTTGTATTTACCGAGGGTAATATACTCAGAGCTATGCAGAAGTGTGATTAATATAATAGAAATAGCTATCCTCATCTTTCAAGGAAGATTTCAATGTTTTTAGTAAAAAAAAAAAAAAAAAGACTAAAACCTAAGTTGTGAATTACACTGTAGATTACACTGTCTCTATTCACCTATGTCTTGCAATTATGGATAATGATTTCAAACTGTGGATTGAATCATTGTTGATAATCTTACGTAAGTTGTAAAAATGTGTAAATATGTATAGTTTAAAATAAAATGTTAATTATTAAGAGGAATAAAGATTACTTTAAAGGTGCTCAAATTGGTTGAAATACAAAAGTGTTATTGTTGAAAACTGCATTAGATCAGAATTTATAAATGTTCTAAATATCTTTTTACACAGATCGTGAAGTTTATCTAAATCATCTTTCTTTAAAATCAAACTTGCTGCCGTCTCTAGGTAAAAGCACATTATTTAGTGACTGTTATAAAACAGAGGAGGAAGAAATGCATTAGTAAAAGGTTTGAAGATATCTTATAGTCATTAAAGAGAGAAGAAAAATCATATCTTTCTTTAATCTAGAAGTTTTCTTTGGGCAATGGGGCTTCAGCATTTATAATACAGTATTCTCTTACAGTTGTGCAGTCATTACCTACAGAGCTGGAGTGCAATGAAAATGCCTGTGTTCCTAACTTCTCACCACCTCCTAGAACTACGCTTCATGGAACAATTCATTCATGGAAAATTTGGATCAAGCTTCAACTCAAAGAGCAAGATCAGAGATATTATTTTTTCTTTTTTTTTTTCTAAAAGTTGACCAGTAAGGGGATCTTAACTCATGACTTGGTATTGTCAGCACCACGCTCTCCCGAGTGAGCTAACCAGCCATCCCTATACAGGGATCTGAACCCGTGGCCTTGGTGTTGTCAGCACCACGCTCTCCCAAGTGAGCCACGGGCTGGCCCAGGAATGGGTAAAGGGGCACGAAAATCAAGTACAATGTATTTTGAGAAGTAAAATAAAAAAATTAAAAAGAGCAAGATCAGAATTTTTACGCATTCTCCTAGAGATTTGTCTAAACATTATCTTATAGCTGTGTCCCCTCCTTTGGCACTGAAGGCAGTTGATAGTAAGCTGTCCACCGTAGTGCTTATCCATTCCTTTTAGCAGTTATGGGACATAGAAATATAGAGTGTGACCAATTCCTGCAAAAACCGGGAAGATTCTTTTGGAATATCCAGGCAGGAAGGTTGTGCGGTCTCTGGAGCTGATCTGGTTCATTTTCTTTCTTGCCTACGTTATTTGTCTTAGTCTCATGAACAAATACAATCTAGGTGTTACAACTGTATTAGGGTGAGCTGTCTAGGTCCATACTGTTTCCCATCTAATTTTTAACCCAAATAGATAATGAGAAAATTATACTAAAATCCATCTGCTTTAATTTCAGACAAGACAGATTATGAATTTTCTAAAGAAATTTTATAAAATAAAAATAAAGCAAACAAAATATAATTGAGTCTATTGTGTTCCAGACATTGCATTAGACCCTTCATAGGTATCATTTCATGTGAATGCTACGAGTTCTGTTAAGTCATTACCACTATTTCCATTTTACACATGAGGAGACTGGGGTTTAGAAAGAGGAAGTGACTTTCTAAGGACAAGACAGTAGTTGAAAGACAGATGCATTTTTCAGACCTAGGTTTTTTTCACTGCACCCATCTTACCCCATCTTTCTCCTCTATTTTTCCCACATTCCCACCAGAGTCTCTTCTCCCCTCCCCATCAAAAGACCCTAAATGAATTATTTTACTAAGCAAGATTTTAGACCTTTAAGAGAATTAATGTATTCCGTAGATAGAAAATACAAATTTAGTAGAAAAGAGTAAATGATTTTTTTGTATGTAGGATGTCCAAGAATGAATTTCTGTCTAGCCAGGTTAAACATAATACCTTCCTATGGGCACCAATGTCTCTGAATTATAAAGAGGCTGTCTTGCTATCCTGGGTGTTGCTGTCTTTTCTGCCCCGTGAAAAATCTACTCTGGCTTCAAAGCACCTTACAAGACATTGTCTTCACCTGTGTTGCTCTGGCATTCTTAGAAATCTTCACATCATCCTGAACCATTTCTACATACAATGTATAAATAAGCTACATTTACCACCACATTTTTTATGGGCTACATTTAGGGAACTCGTGCCTTTTTTTGCTAGCTTCTCCTAGAGTTCTGAGTGGCATGGGGACGGAGACATCTGATGGAAGGCACCCTCTTGAACCTATTGATTTGAAAACAATCTTTAGATTCCTGTATCTAAGACATCTTCTGTGCTACCTGATAAGTTTTTGTTTCCTGTCTGAGGGATATCATCAATTCTCAGTTCAACTGAAAAACAAACTTGACTTGGGTTTACTAAATGATCAAGTGTCTTTGTTTCAACCCCAACTACTTCTGTCAGTTCGTTGAGAGCATATTTCTGAGGTTGGAGTGGAGGACTATGCTTTTCCACAGGTCCCTGACTTATATCCTCACAACACATACTATTTAAATAACTAAAACTGCTTAGCGTGTCACTGTAATTACCCACAGCAGGAGACTATTTTTTTGTGAACTTTGAGATAATTTTCGAATTGGCTTGTGTCAGAAGGAGCAGGCAACTCTGTTTCTGGGGGCTGATTTCAAACAACTTATCTACTCAGATTTGCAAGAGCTGGGTCATTACCATTGATATTTTCATCCCCCTCTTGTTACAGGGGTATATTGAGGTCCCTTGAAATAATCTTTATATTTAACTTAAAAAGTTTTTTTACTTATAGAATATCTTTTTACCTGATAATACCTCAAAAGTGCTAATAACTTAACAAAACATTGTGTGATCTATAAAGCCTTAACTAAAATGGGATTAATTTTCTTTAAGTTTCATTCTCTACAACACAAGAGATTCACAGTTATCTATTCCAATAGGCAACAGTCCTATTTTATAGTCTTATTATTTAAAATATCTATAAATTCTATGAATCCACATCAAGTAGAAATAAAATTCAAGTTAAAAACATGTTATTCAGCCTGATAGTTGAGAGGAAAATAGTTCATTCTAGTTTTACTACAAATATTAGAACATATGAATATTGTTAATGGACTTTTTCATGCAACTGTATTACATTTTGTGCCTAATATTACTGAATCCAACTTCATTCATCCAATTTTCTTGCTGACAGACTCTATCCATTGATCAGGGAATATCCTATAAATTTATATCATTGGTATCAAGTAGGGCAAGAAAATGTGCTTGAGAGGAAGAGCAGAATAAACTATTAATCTTTACAAATAGGACAAATTAATTTTTAAAAGCCTCTTCTATTGCATTTACAACTTATCTTCCATGTGCTGCAATTGGTAGCTTAGTTGTGGCATATTTGTGGACAAGGTATAGTATATTACATTAAATGCAAAAACATTGAGATGCTGTTTTGAACTTTCAGGGAAGTTAGCAAGAATGTCAATCAACAGAAGCAGTATGCATAACAACAGGTTGCTAACTTGTTTTCTAAGATCACTAAACATGCTTTATTATTTACAAGAGATATTTTCAAACAAGGGGATCTCTTTTTCTAAATGGTTTCCATGGTTTTATTTTGTTGATTTTGCATTTTCTTGGCACATGGGTTAAATTATCTGAGAGTAGAGGAAATGAAGATGGTAACAATCCAATAATTCCTCCTCAGTGAAGAGCATTTAAAATTTAGTAACCGTCTAAGTTTAATTTCTTCCTCATTAGAACCGGGAGAGGGAAGAAGAGACGCGGAGAGGGAAGAAGAGACAGGGAGAGGGTGCTGATTTAAGAACATTGCAGCTCATTCTTAAACATCGTGGTATTTTTCTTGAAACAGAAGGTAGTAATCAATGAGACGTTATTCAATGTGGTTCAGCTCATATAATACTTTCCTGGTGTTAGTCTAACCACTGCTGCTTTGCACCTTTTTCTTTCTTTTTTTTTTTTTTAACGTTAGTAGACTCTTTAAGGTCACATCTGTTAGGGCACATAATGGTTTTTAATCACACTTTTCTAAATGACTAGAACACAAGTCTGTGAAGGGAGCAGCACTTAAACCGAAGCCTGATCCCTGTTGTAGGATATTTGGGTGGTGATTTTCTGGAGGATTGAATGCAAAATGGCAGAGACCTCTGCTGAACTCACGCCAGTTGATATACAGCTGAACAATCAAATGCAGGCAACCCCCCACTCCAAATAATTCTCCTATCCCAAAGGAGCACCATGCAGAACAGTTTCAATTCTAGGGAGGCAATGAAGGCTAGAAAAAATATATTATCTTTACAGACCCTTGTCTTCAATTCCAAACACCTCTAATGCACCTTCAATCCACATCAGATCAGTTTCAACCAAATTATAGTAAGTATTCACAGTACTGTGCTTCTTTTTTTTTCAAATTTGAATTAGGTGCTAAAAACAAATTTTTCCTCTTTTTCAACTGATATTTAACCAGACCCATTGATGATGTGCTACTGACTTTTGCTGTATAGCTTAGAACAAAACCATGTATTACAATCCATATCTAAGTATACTACATTTACGTTCAGAAGTTACTTATATTCTAGGGGCACAGACAAAAAGACAGAGCTGGTATTTATTTAGAAATACACTTTATTCAATAAATAACACTGTTGTAGGCAGTGAGGAAATAGCAGCTGCAAGCAATAAGGACCTTGTTCTCATGGAGTTTCTAATCTGTACGTATTTCATTAGACCAGAAGATAAAAACAAACTAGCTAATTTCATATGGTGGCAAATGTGATAAGGCAAGTTAAACAGAGTGATGTAAAAGGGAATGACTGAAGAAGGCTGCTAGTGTTTATTTTTAGAGATGGCATTTTGAAGACGTGACATTTGCATTGAGACTTGGATGACAACAGGAAGGCAACTTTGAGAAGGTTTGGGGACAAAAACAAACTTAGGGTAAAAACAAGCATGCTAGAGAAGCAATACAAAAAGTGTACAATACAAGAAGTGGCTGGCCCATAATGAATGAGGGAAAGAGCATTAATTGTTGAACTGTAGTTTGCATAGGGCTTCAGAGACCAGAGTAAGTTTTTCATGTGGGCTATCAACATGGTTGAATAAGGCTATCCAATATGTTCAATTGTAATAATATTTTCCGTTTGAACTAAAGACAACCTAAGGTCCCCACAGGCAAATCCATTCTTAGGTACTAGTATATTACATACCTAAACAAGGCAGATCACATTATCTCAAAGAGGCATGACAATTTTCCTCTATTTATGAAACATATCACCTCGTTGCAGCAACAATCTTGAAAAGTTATACTACTTTATTCATTAATTCAATTAGATTTAAGTAACATGAACAGTGTATTAGTACTAAGTATACCTAAATGAAAGAAATAGCTTCTGTCCTTTAAGAGTTTATAATAAACACATGTTATTTTCACTATGTCAAGCTATTGAAGTCAATAAGAATATAAAACTTGATTCTATAAGTTTGATAAAACTCTATTGATAGATTAGTCCTTTGAGGTACTGACTGGAGAAATCATCAAAATGGTAACATATGACATCTGAAGTTCTGAGAAGAAAACACTGGTTTCCCATCTGAATATATCCAGAGCAATTACGCCAAGAATATCAGTAAGTTAACCTGGCCATGCCAAGGAAAGTAAGTCTAGATTATTATGGTATAATTATATATATATATATATATATATATATATAAAATACAAAATATATCTATATATCTATATATATTTCAATAAGTTCATTGAAATATTCACATTATCTTTAGATTCTATTTTTCTGCAAATTTTTTGAAGTACTCTTTGTGTGTGTGTACATATACATTATATGTATATACATCCATAATATATATATCCATTATATATATATATATCCATATCCCAACTTTAAGTGGGAAAAACAAATAAGATGAAGCATAAACAGATCCATCTTCCATTGCTACCTGCTAGCTTGAAATGGCAGGAGTTTTCATCATTAGTTTGAACCCTATTATAAAACAACACGATGAATTTTCCAATCCTCTAAAAGACTAAAGGTCCTAAATAATTTCTTAAAAATCAAACACAATTTAAAGATTAAAAAAAAAATATCTCTAGAGTAGTTTTATTCCCAAGAAATAGCAAGTTACCTAGCCAGAAAATACTAATCACATACTAATTACAGTCAAAAACTATACACTTGTTTGGCCATATTCAAAATAATTCTGCACATCATCTACCATATACAAATATCTACAAGCGTCTAAGTTATCAAAATCTAAAAAGAAAGAGATAGAATACTTTTATTTAATAACATGATTTTTTTTTTTTTGGATGACACCACATTATATACATATGAAGGAAGCAGAAAGAAAGGACACAGTGCTTCTTAAACAGGAAATCAGAGGGAGGTCAATTTGAATGGGGCTGTTTCAAGTGATGACCAGTGACATGTTAGGAGCTGCACTGGTAGCTAGGTTTATTTCCAGAATCCTTTGGGTGCATTTTTCAACTGGTATTTTTTAAACAACCTTTAATTTTTTTGTGTGTTAAAATCTCTATTATAACAGGGAAAATTGAGGAAGACACTTATTAAAAAGAGGCAGCAGCACATGTGGTATTATTTTTACAGCCATTCAGTGTGTTGATATAAAGTAATACATTTGAGTCAAACATCATCTGTGTGAGTAGTTAAAGTGAAAACCGATCTGACTTTGCACTGTGGCCCAACCGGCCGTCCAATTAGCAAAATGATTAGCCAGGCTAATATCAACAGACCCATTCCTGTGTCAATTTGACAGTTATATTACTATACAGATTTCAGTCTTTCCCTTTGGGCCTGACTAGGATTCGTACATCCTTATGAATATATATCCTTAACGAAGCACCATTCATTGGATTTCCATCAGAGACACAAGTATTTTTTTTTCTACAACACAAAAATACTTCCACGTTTTTCCGACATTTGGGAGATTATACTTTTAAAAATATCTATACTTAATTTGGCCCACCTCCAAATTGTTTCCTGGAAAAGTTTATAATCGAAGAGTTAATAATAGATGGGTGTAACAATGCTTTTTAAAGACAAAATATATCTTTGGCCTGTATTTACAGTGAATAAGAATATTTTAAATATCATTTAATACAAGGGTAATTCAAAAAGTTCATGGAAAATTTGAATGAAAAGATAATACTAACCTTTTCATGAACATTTTGAAGACCCCTGTTAGCTGAATATCACCTTCATTTGAAACTCTGAAATTCTGTAAATATGTGTTTAAATGAAATGATTGCAAATGATTTCTTTACTGATGCAATTGCCAAATGCAAATTGGAAATCAGATAGATTTTGAGACAATCTATTGGATTGGCCCAGAGACCACAAAATTGGGTAAAATCTGCCTTTATTTTGATTTTTTGAACTTCATCAAAGAAGGTAGAATTAAGAGCTTCACAGGAAGAAAAAAATTTTAAAAGATTTTTAAGCCTTAACATTACAGCAGACATTCTGAACCTGGGTCTCTGGATAGGCTTAAAGAGCTACATAAGGCTCCTAAAAGTGCTTGCTGTGTGTGTGTGTGTGTGTAAATTTATTTGTGTATTTTTCTGAGTTGAGAGATTATAGTTTTCATCAAGTTCTCAAAAAGGTCTTATTAGACAAAAGTAAAATCCAAAAATAGAGAATTCTGGATATATTCTATTTGGTCCTGCATATCTTCTGTCTACTCTTCCCCACCCTGGCTCCCACTTGGATTCCTGCTAGGATTAGTCAATGGAGAACTAAGGCAGAATATTAAAGGCAAAGAGAAGAGTCCATCCAGGCATCTGCTACTCTGGCTCCCTCTGTGTCGGGTTAAGACATCCTGGCTGTGACCTTCCACTGAGGGTCACAGATCCTGTAGGGCAGTGCTGTTGTCACAGCTCTCTCTCCCCTTCTGTCCCCTCCTTTTGCCCCTTCAGATCTAGGGATGGTAACAAAACCATGTTACGACCCCTGGGGTGCTATACAATCTTCTGTGGTTTCCCTAGACCCTGTCCACACCTCTGTAAGTAGTCACAGTGAGTATGTCATCTCTTACTTTCCATGATCTCAACTGGCAGGCAGGGGAACTAATTATAAGATCCTTCCCCTTCTTTCTTCGGTTGAGATAGATGTGTGGGTAAGGAGGAAAGTAATGTGTTCAGTAAGAAAGGGTGATCATGTTAGAGTAATACATGATGATAACCACCTGAGGTGGCACATGAAAGTAGACTGTAACAGGCAGAACTCACTATATGAGTTAAAATGAGAAAAAACAAACAAACAAGTATAGACCAATTTTCTCATGGTACAGAGGGACATAAGGATATTAATAAAGCAAATATGATCATTAACTCCAAACAATATAACAAAGAACTTGCACATCCTACAAAATGGTGATGACCTCACGTAGTTTTAACCCAATGGATTTAAGTCACTGAATAATAATTACGAATGGGAAAACGTATATCGCAATGGAGTGGTCGTGCAGTTCAGCTCTAGTCAAGTCTCACCAGTTGTGTGGACAATTTAACATTATGCGCCTCCTAGTTTGACGTAATGACACACCCCCAAAAGCCATCTGTTTCTATAGTACTCAGCTCTACATAGGCCTGCTTCCAAGTATGCCTTCAACATATCTATAAAAGAGAATATTTAGAAAACAGAAACTTGAAAGGAGAAAAGAAGTGTCTCCTATAAGCATACTATCTGGAGATAAGCACCACTATTTTAATTCTATATCTGTCTATCTACACATACACATATATATCTTTACACACATATATAAATATGTGAATGCATAACTTACAAAACAAATATAAGTTCTTCAACATAAGAAATTAATTGCTATATCTAACCTCTGTCAAATTTTGTAAGAGTTTTGTGTATATGTGTATTGCATTTTGTATTTAGTTGAGCTCTTGTAAGGAATACAGAACTCACTGGAGTAATTCGAAATTTGATTTTAATATAGAACCTGTTTTTTTTAAAAAATTTTACTCAAAGAATTCCTTCATTAGGAACCTTTATCAGCTATCTTGGTAATGGTTATTCTGGATTTTAAGGTTCTGGGATATATACAGATTAACGACAATGTTCCAACTTATTTTTTTTTTTATCAGTCCTTCATTGAGGTCAATAAATTAAATAGATATTTTAAGTAAAGGTTTGGGCAAAATTATTTATAAAATATCCTCTAATAAGAGTTTAACTGAAAAAGATTTGGATACATTAAGTAGTTACTTTGGGACCTTGTTCAATGAGAATTTATTATTATAGGTCACTCAAGCCTATTTGCAGTGTCAGTATGAATGTAATAGGTTTAACCACTTAAGTATCTGCACAACATTTATTTTTAGAATGCTTTGGCATCCTTGCTTTGTATTTATCATTTATTTTACTTAGTGGATACCCATGGACACTCATATATAGATACTCCAAGTATTTTTGCCCTTTGAGCTGAAACTATTATTTTTTTCCATGCTGCATTAGAAATATGGAGATGAAGTTTTACAGCATTTTTTCCTTAACAAAATTTATTCCCAAGTGTATTTAAGGTCAAACTAAATAAATAACACAGTTTTTAAACGAAGAAAAGGACAAGATCTGTGGTTTGTCTTAATCAAATCTGTTCTGGTACAAATTTCATTTGAATCATATTGGACACCAGTTGTTCACTAGCCGATTTTCTTTTAGTGATGATCTATTTGCAAATACATGGTTCACATTAAGTTAGATATCCTATTAGATGCACCCAAGTCCTTTTTGGATAATATTTTTCCGTAAAATAGTTTTCATTTAGACTAGGTCAATACAGATGAATACGTATGTCTTAGTTTGCCAAGACAGGAATCAAAGTGTACTCGTAGACAATACATAGAATAGAAATATCCCATAATTCATAGCCTGAGTATTATTTCGAAAGCAGAATGATATATTTCATTGTTAGGTAACAAAAATCTATATTGTTTAAAAGGTCTGTAATCTGAGTTCTCCCCCCCACCACCCCCAAAGTGACATTGACTGAAATGTCTCCATAAAGAGAACTGGGCTATTGCTTCTAGTTCAAATGCATACCCCTTCATTTCCTCTAATTTTATACAATGTAAATAAATACTCCGTAGTGTTCAGAGGCTACTGGAAAACTCTGAATGCCTATCATGTGTTCTAAATAAGGCCCTCTTGAATAAAAATTACCTTTGAGCTAAGAAAAGTAATAGTTGCTAAGCAGAAAGGTTAACAAGAGCAAGTGGGCTTTTTCCTGTATTTGTCTGTGAGAATAAACATATGGAGGAAAATGCCCTTCTATAAAAGAATTCAAACAAAGCAAAAGTCTTCAGAAAATAGATTGCCAAGGAAAGTTTATTTAAACTTAAGACTCCCGCATGGAATTAGACATGTTTTAGACTTCATTGAATCGAATGAATAATTCCATTCCAATATGGTCCACTTTCCTTTAATTCCTGTGAGTAATGTTTGGAATATTTGTGCCCGGTAGAATATGAGACATTTTAACATCAGCAAATTGAGTGCAAAAAATAAGACCCTGAAGGAATGAGCCTACAACTTCAGTGCTGGTCAGACAGGTAAAGACCCAGTTAAACAAACAAGCTAGGTTTCAAATGTACGGTGGAATCTTATGAATTCTATATTTCGATATTTGTTTCTGTAGAAAACATTTTATACAATTTTATAGGGTTTCATAGGCACATAAAAAGCAAAATGGAATAGCTAGAGGATTAGGTTGGGAATACCTAGATTTGAAAATTGTATATGATATTGAGGAGATAAACTAAAACAAAATACTTCTTCCTGCTAAGATTTTCAAATCTAATAGCGGAACTCAAACCTAGGTATGGTCTAAAATAATTAAAAGACTGAGGGCTGAATGCATGCAGTAATAAAATTGCAGTAAAGTGTTGGAGTGCAGGAGAGAGAGTGAAACAGAATGAGGCAAACAGTGGGTTCTTATGCAATCATTCGTGTCCACATTGTCTTACTTCTGAATGACAGCCGATTCCCAGACATACAAAGGGGAGAGGTAGTTGAAGGAATGGAAGGGCCAATTCAGACAAAAGGATGCTTGAGAGTTGTGATGACAAGTAGGTATTAAATTAGCACTGTGTCTAAGCACACGAGCAGTTTATTGTTATGGGATGATGATACGTGGGGGGTGCAGGGAAGGTGAATGGTAGATGGTAAAATTGGAAATCACCAAAGCCATTGTGCAAAATGCTACGAGCATAGATTGGATTTTATTCTTTATGGGCCACAGGAATCTATTGAAGAGATTTAAGCTGACGATTGACATATGTGAGTTGTTTAAATATAACAGTGGCGGAAACGTTTTCAGGGTGCTACCTGAGTCAGCGGTGCCAGGTGGGAGGCAGTAGTCTAAGGCAATAATAATGACAACCCGAACTAAGAATGGAATGAAGAAATACACATCTCTAGAGGACAGTAGGAAATGCACTTAGGAGATTTACTGGTCCTTTATTTACATCCAGCATTCGTTATAAGATTTACATATCCCTCAAATGTGATTTTACACAATAAAGCATCCAGGAATTTGATCACATCCTTAATACATTAAAAATTGTTCTAGAGTTCCCTTGGGTGAATGAAAAAGTCAGTATCATTTGACAACAGTTTTTTTTTTTACATGTGTATAAATGATATCAGCATTATATAAAGCATCTTAGTTTTCAGCTAATATGTTTTACTTTGATGGGGAGGGAATAAAGATTAATGTTTCCTATAAGGATATATCTTTTAAAAGTTTTCATTTTTAAGAGTAAAATCATTTGAACTATCATTTATCATGGTTGTGACTTTCAAAAGATTTTTGCTTGCTTTTTAGAGTATATATAAATCTACATTGTGGATTATTTCTCTGTTCCCACCTTATGTGGTTTGGCTATTAGTGTAAAACCAAGCTCGGTGGTATAAGTGGTTACCTTATATCCTCTCTTGATTTTTTCACTGGTTTGAATACTAGAGAGATTTCCATTAGCCTTAAGTATTTCAGGTTTACCAATTTCCCAGGTTGAAATCAGAGCTTTCAATAAATGTATCATTTCCCAATTTGATTGTTAGTTCACAGCACTAGTCTCTTGAGAGAGAATACAAGATTTAAATCATGTTGGTAGCATCGATATGGCCCAAGAGTATTTGTCATTTATCTGAACTTGACAGGATCTATATGTAGCTGGTATGGGCTACAATAGTCAGTCTTTTCTAAATCCTATTTCTGTCCTAGAATGTGGACCGTGCAGAACCCTAAAGACTGAAATAGAAAAGAGGTTTAACTTTAGCCAGTGGCGTTTGATGATTAGAAAAGGGCTTGGGCACTCCAGAATATCACACACATTTCACTTTCAGAGATCTACATGGTAATTGGATGCACATTGAAAGGTGTTTATAGTTAGTTTTGATAAAATACACAGTTGTCTGAACTTTTGCCCAGAACCAGAAACCAAATAGGATGTAAGCCTTCGTTTGGAGCGTTCATTTATGCATTTCTGAATTTGAACATTCCCCTGTACTAATGGAACATTAAAAACTTGTGGTTAACTCAGGATGAAAATTTGGAGTGGCTACTGCTTGAATAAAATGATTTTCTTATGTTTTCATACAATCACTTAATGAGCTGTATCCCATGAGGTCATATTGGAGACCCACAACAGTTAAACCTAAATAGCCAATTGAAGCCTGTCTTTTTAACGAGAACATTATTTTTTAAAGCTCTTGTGTTCTCCCCTCGCTCTCCTGCCCACCCCTAACTTGTTAGGGTAGGACATTTGGCTCTATGTTTAAAACCAGAAATGGAAAGTTGTTTTGGTTTTCCTTAATAAAACCTACACAAATTTGATTTTTAACATATAGAAGAGAGTTTTCCATTCAGCCCTTTTTTCCATTTAAGGAAGGCAGCAGAGCTGGCTCTACAGAAGTCTATAATTAAAAACAAAGATTCTCTAGTTTCTCCCTTGCTCACATAAAGGTTGTGCTTCTTCCTTATTGCATTTATTTATTTATTTATTTTTTGGTGAATTGCGCTTGGTAGAATATGATACAATTAGCAGCCCTGGCATAAAGTTGAATATATATATATATATATATATATATATATATATATATATATATAATGCTGGGCACCTGTTAGTGTATAGAATTATGACTGTTTTGAACATCAAAGTTTCTGTTGTTTTCCTTTATCTGCAGAGGCAGGTTTTAATGAGGAGTATCTATGATTTAGTCGAAAACACTGGATTTGAATTCAGGAAAAATTGCTAGCTGCTGCTTCTGGCTTACTTTCATAAGTTTGAATTCTTTTCATACACTACTTCATTTAATCAATTTAATCATCCACAAATATCCTCTGTGGCACTTCATATTCCCATATTCACAGGTAAGAAAGTTGAGACGTAGTGGAGTTAGGTAATCTGCTATAGATCCCAGAGTCTGCAGGAGGAGGGATTGGCCCAACAGAGGGGACATGTGATTGCATGACAAAGTTCATGCTCTTTGATACCACACAGTTGTTATCAGAATGGGAAGTTCCTAATGACACTGGCCAGTCCTACGCACTTGGTTAATTGGTTTAATTTTCCTGATCTCTCTATTAGGTATATGCAAACTGGCAACAATACTCTTTTTCACAAGAGGTTATGTATCGTAAATGACATACGTGAAAGTACTTAGCAGCATGTTTTCTAACACATGCAGGAAGTCAGGAAATATTTGTCTAATACCAAGAAATGACTGACTTGCAAATATAAAAGTTTGCTAAAGGAAGACAATGACTTTTACTGAACCGCCTAGATGACTAATGGTGAGACAATAAGTAAATGTACATTTTGACCAGAGAATCTACGAAATAAGAAGAATGTATATTTTCTTTCATTTTGGCTTCCAAAAATATTGATATGCCCTGCAGTGACAGGAAAAAAAAGAAACAACTGGTTTCACAGTATTCATTGACTTACTGAATTAGAAGGTGTCTTTCAACATGTAAAAATGGATAGTTTTGAAAATGTATTAGTAGCTCAGAAATTCAACAACCAGACACTATTATATTCTGAAGAACAAAATTAGAAATCCCCATTAATAGACTCTTTGCAGACTGGAGAATATATAAAAATACACAGAGTAGAAGTTCATCATGTATTTATGATGTTTTTCTTTACTGTACATTTTAGCTCTCTCTTTGAAAGCTGCAAATATGAACACAGGTTATAATAGTTCTTAGAAGAAGAGGGGGAGCAGGAGAAAAAGAGGAAGAAAAATGGTAGCTGCAAAATACTATACCATTGCAGAAGTAGATCATCTTAATGACCAAGTGAGGAAAATAAAGTCCAATAATAGATGATTATACAAAGAAATTAAAGCATCTAAAACATAAATCTAGAAAATGCTATTCATACAAAAAGGATGAGTTTTTAAGAATAAATTTTATATCACATTAGTGGAGGAAGGAAGCCTGTATGTATATGTGGGTGTGTGTGCATATATGCATGTGTGCATGGTTTGTATATATTAATTCTCATGAACTTTTAATAATAGAAACACATTTCTAAAAAAATGTATTGCTGTTCTCATCTATTGCTCCTATTTGCTATTCTGCCTTGATAAGTTTTACTTGGCTTTCTTCCATTTTACTTGGTTTAATATTGGAATTATTACAGATGTTCTTAATATCAGGGGCTATCACTAGATCTCTCATATTCCTGGCATTATTTAGCTTTAAAATACATTACATTAATTTTGTAGTGATTTAAAATAAATACCCTCTTTTTTATTAGTGTTTAAATGTGCAGTCTAAAAGTTAAGATATTTAAAAATATAAGCCATTTCACACTACCCTGTCAGTCCCTCCTAAAACTAGCTTTTAGCTCATATGATAGGAAGCAAATCATTGATTACTGCTGTAAAAATAATTACTTGGCAGAAATTGAGTCCCCCTACAAGAGCATATGAGCTTAGTCATAGTAACCTTCCATTAGGAATGTGGCAGCCACAGACTGAGGCTGGCTGGGGTGGTGGGGGATGGCAGAAGGTGTCATAATTTGGCATCTAGCTCAGCAAAAGAAGAGGATGATTCTTCACAGTATGCAAGTCGTAAAACTCAGCCTGGACAGTGGAGACAGGAGGAAGAGGCAAGTTCTCATCAAGCAGGGAGAGAGGACCCACGTTCAGACTGCCACACTCAACCCACTTTCATCCTGCATCTACGTCGTAAGTGACACTGTGTCCACAGATGTTAATTATTGCCTTCTGTGTGCTAGAGGACTCCTGGTAAGCAGTCGATCAAATACGTGCAGTTGCCAAGATAACTGTGAATTTTAAAGTGATCTTTCAAACAGACGCAGATCTAGATTTTGTAAGGTCTGAAACTTATACAATTCCGGGAACACTTTTTGGAAAATAAGATTTTATTTATTTATTATTTTTGTTTGTGTGTGGCGAAGCATATTTATTTATTTATTTTTGGTTTTAATTTATCAATATACAATGTAGTTGATTTTCATGTCCCTTTACCAATTCCTCTAAAAACTACAAGTGCAAAATAGATGTGAATATTAATGTTAGTTAAAATGAGAAAGAAGCTACAAATTATACATTGTGTCATAATATTACAAAAATACAAAAAAAAACCCTTTTTAACAAAAACATACTTTTTTCCTCTTACATTTTTGGCTACCTAGTCTTTGATCGCCTGTTTGTAATACACTGTGGGTTATTTAAATATTTTCTACAAAGAGAATAAAAAGATAATTCAGTCATTCATCTGGTATGGTAAATTGATTTTTCTGATAGGTTATAAAATTTGTTTAAGAATCATAACTTATTGTTGACATCTTGTAATTTTTAGAAATTTTGTCAAATTGTGTACATCATCTATCAGATTTTTTTCATATGAAGGCCATGATATACAGAACAATACTAGCTTCTGTGGATACAAATATTATTTCTCCTCTATTACTAACATTCTCCCGTTGCTGTGCACTGTAGGGCACATTTATATCTCCATACGACCTCTAGCTCTGCACTTTTTGACCACCATGACCCAATGTGTTGGCACAGTGAGTGGTAGACACGTTCTTGGAGCCAGTACCATGCCCTGGAATGTAGAAACATGTAAATATACACAAAAGTCACTGCGAACTACACAAATATATCCAATAGTAAACTAGAACTAAATATATATTCATCTCAAATCCCCCTCCCACATTTTTAGCCAGATCCTAAAATTGCACTGGTCACTGCAATGCCACACGTCAGAAGAACGGAGTCTGTGATGGAAATAAAATAGAAGTGGAGAGAGATCATTGTCATAAGCAAGTGCAGTGAAAATAATTTATTTCTGAAAATTTTACCAATGCATTTGACCACGTAAACAGATCCTTGGGTTCTTGGAAGCCCCGTGTAATCAAGAAGACCTAGACCCAAGCTTCTTTAGCTTCACGCTCAATCTAGCTCTGGCAAAGTCAACAACATTAAACAACCGTGAGGAAGTGAACAGAACATAGTCACAAAAATAAGGCTGGAGAAATACTCAGGGATAAATTCATAAGGAGACCTGTGCTATTATAGGCAATCAAACTTTTATTCTGATGGCATTGGGTAACAACTGCATGGTGTTATTTGGGGAGGTGACACCATCAGAAAAGACGTGTTGTGGAATCACTTACGAGATGGACAGGCAAATATAAGTAGGCATCCTGCTTTGGGAGGAGAAGATGAGAAACTTGCTAAAATGGTGAGTTTAGTTTTAGAAGTGCTGAGCTTCAATTCTTTATAGAAAACCCCGTATGGATGTTTGACAGGCAATTAAAAAATTCAACTTAAAATCTTAGTTGAGAAATAGACATGGGAGTTATCCTGTCGCTGAAAATGGAATCTTTTTTTTGGGGGGGGGGGCGTGTAGAATGCATAATGAATTCTGACACTAAGCTAATTGACATGTGTGTTATTTGGAGGAATAAAAACGAAATAATCTAAATTATTTTAAATGATTTCTGTTGGCATTGTATGCCAACTGGCAAGCCCCATCACTGCAACAAAGTAGCGCTGTGACTTTGAGAAAATTACGTGACTCCTCTGGGTTTAATGGGAAGTTTGAGACATTATGGGACCATCAACCCATCGTATCTCCTTCAGGGTGACATATGAGGGTCTTCAGAAAGTTCGTGGAAAGATTTATATCATCTTTTAATTCTATTTTTTTCACAAACTGTTTGAAGTACCCTCATATGAGAGGGTGCCTGGATACTGTCTCAAATATACCTCATTGTATACCATATGAAACAAAATAATCATTTAAAAAAACCAAAAAAACAATTCTAAAAAATGGGTACTCGTTACCAGTCCATTGAGAACTCCTGCCACATTCTATCTGAAAAACAGGAAATGGAGTCTTGAGAGTGAAAGAAATCCCCAAAAACACAGGGTGCAGAAAAGAGAGAACAAAGGTCAGAACCTAGAAGTATACCGACATCTGAAAGATGAGTGAGACAGAAACAGGCAGGTGTCATCCCAAACACATCATTCCAGTCCTCTCAGTTTTAGTCTATGTCCGAAAGAGACATTTGTTTGTAATTATTAGGGGAAAACAGCTCCCCTCAATCTGTTTTCCCTCTCCCAAACACACACACACACACACACACACACACACACACACACACACACACACACACACACACACACACACACACACACACACACACACACACACACACTTCACATTCAAAAGGAAATGAAATATGTGGCTTGAGGCTATTTGTGACTACAATTATTTCAGTGGATCTTTTAGGTGTCTGTAAGAAAGGAATTGGCTCCAACTTCTGACATGATTACAGTCCAAATAGCAGGATGAAAAACTTGGAAGAATTAGCGAGGAATATGTATAGTGTGAAGGATTACCATTTGGAGGTGGGTCAGTCTCAAGGACTAGGCTCCTGCACCTGAGGACTTGGATGTACCTGTAGGAAACATAAATCCTGGCTAGCACCTGTTAATGGATAGAGCCTTAGTAGCAAGTGATCACTGTGCTACCCTACCTGTGGTCTGCAGGTGGAAATTGCTCACACCTCTTATTTCCCCCTAGTTCTGGACTGTATTTCCTTGACCTCAGGAAGAGCCAGAGCCTCTAACTTCCCTTTCCCACTCTCATCAGTCTTCCTCCTCTTTAAATCGATTCTCTGGAGACATGGTGATGGGGGGTGGGGGCGGGGAGGGGTGCAGAGGAACGGGTAAAGAGGCATGAAAATCTACTACATTGTATCTTGAGAAGTAAAATAAATAAATAAAAATAACAAATAATAAAATAAAAAAATGCTTACAGATTAGTATTTGAAGTAAGGTTGCCAGGCCAAAAAAATAAATAAATAAAAGAAAATAAATTGATTCTCTGGGGAGACTCTAGAGTAAAGTGATTTTTTTAAAAGAAGTTTACCTTCTAAACTATATCAGTACCTTCTCATCAAGTCTATGGAAAAAGCCACGGGCTTCTCCCCAGCTCTCTCAGCTCATTTCTTACCAATTTCTGCCTCAGCTTTTATCCTCCAGAAAGACATTCTTTTTCTTTTTATACACAGTATGCAATTTCTTAGGTCTGTGCTTTTGATTTCTCTGGCGTTTCTGCCTGGAGTGCCTTTCTGCTTTCATCTGGTTCATTCCTACACATTTTTCAAACAGCTCAGGAGGCAGATCCTGCAAGAAGCTGTTCTTTTTTTTTTTTTTTTTTTTTTTATTTTGTCGATGCACATTGTGGTTGATTATTGTTGCCCCATCACCGAAACCTCCCTCCCTCCTCCCTCTCCTCCCTCCCCCCCAACAATGTCCTTTCTGTTTGCTTGTCGTATCAACAAGAAGCTGTTCTTCAGCTCCTCTTTTCACTTCCTTTGTCTTTCCTAATGTTTTTCTAATAATGTGTCCACGTCTTCACATTCTACTCACTCTATTTTAAATAAGTAATATTTTAATTGAAACATAATTGATTATACTTATTTGTGGAGCACAGAGTTGGCTATCGGTATTTGTGTACTATACATGATGATCAAATAAGGCGAATTAGTATATTTATCATTGCAAAACGTAATCATTCTTTGTGTCCATTAACCAAATTCTTCCTATTCCCTTTCCACCCCCGTTCCCCACCTCTAGTATCCACAGTTCTGTTCTCTTCTGAAAATTCAAAGTATTGTGGTGATTGTTGTTTTTCCCTTTCTTTCTTTCTTTCTTTCTTTCTTTCTTTCTTTCTTTCTTTCTTTCTTTCTTTCTTTCTTTCTTTCTTTCTTTCTTTCTTCCTTCCTTCCTTCCTTCCTTCCTTCCTTCCTTCCTTCCTTCCTTCCTTCCTTCCTTCCTTCCTTCCTTCCTTCCTTCCTTCCTTCCTTCCTTCCTTCCTTCCTTCCTTCCTTCCTTCCTTCCTTCCTTCCTTTTCTCTCTCTCTCTCTCTCTCTCTCTCTCAGCTCCCACTTATGAGTAAGGACATGCAGAATTTTTCCTTCAGTGTCTGCCTTATGTGTCTTAACATAATTTGCTCCAAGCTAGTTGATGTTGCTGTGAATGGCAGAATTGCATTCTTTTTTATGGCTGAGTAGTATTCCATTGTATATGTGTACCACAGTCTAAAGAAACCAGTTGTCCGTCAATGGACATTTATGTGGATTCCACGTCTTGGCTATTGTAAATAGAGCTGCAATAACCATGGGAGTGCATTTATCCCTTCAACATGATGATTTCCATTCCTTTGGGTGTATACCCAGTACTGGGATTGCTGGATCACATGGCAGTTCTATCTGTAGTTGTTTGAGAAAACTGTTTTCCATAATGGCTGCACTAATTCACAGTCCCATCAACAGTGTAATAATTTTTTTGAATCTTTGTCTTCCTTAATCAATTTGTTTGTTTTTTTTAAATTTTATTTTGTCGATATACATTGTGGCTGATTATTGTTGCCCATCACCAAAACCTCCCTCCCTCCTCCCTGCCCCCCTCCCCCCCAACAATGTTCTTTCTGTTTGCTTGTCGTATCAACTTCAAGTAATTGTGGTTGTTATATCTTCTTACCCCCCCCCCGGTTTTTTTTTTTTTTTTGTGTGTGTGTGTGTGTGTGTGTGTGAATTATATATTAATTTTTAGCTCCCACCAGTAAGTGAGAAGATGTGGTATTTCTCTTTCTGTGCCTGACTTGTTTCACTTAATATAATTTTCTCAAGGTCCATCCATGTTGTTGCAAATGGCAGTATTTCATTCGTTTTTATAGCTGAGTAGTATTCCATTGTGTAGATGTACCACATTTTCCGTATCCACTCATCTGATGATGGACATTTGGGCTGGTTCCAACTCTTGGCTATTGTAAAGAGTGCTGCGATGAACATTGGGGAACAGGTATACCTTCGACTTGATGACTTCCATTCCTCTGGGTATATTCCCAACAGTGGGATAGCTGGGTCATAAATTTGGTTTTTTCAAAAGCAAAGACTGATGTATAATTCATTGTTTTTTATTCCACATTGGTGGATATGCTATTATATTGCACATAGTAGACACTTAATAGGTATTTGTTTTATGAACCAATGAATCATTATAAATAATGATGTATTCACTGAAAATGTATAATGCTTCTATTCACACTTATTATTTAATTACAATGTGTCAGCATTCACAGAACAATGATAGACATGATTAATTACTTTCCCCTATTTGAAATTGAATATGACGTTTCCTAAACAGAAGCTATTTTGAGGGGACATCATAAACTACATATTTCATCAGCTATCATCAATTGCATCAACTATCTTTATTATTAGAACTCAGATATTCTCTGCCTACATGCTTGAGTTTATCCACCAGCATAAAATATAGCATTGAGCTTTACAAAGTCACTCCCATTTCAATAAGTGTAGGCTCATCTCCTGAGAACCCTACAGGAGAACTTCATGTCATTGCATTATCAATTCTAAGTAGACAACAAATACATATGGGACTGTCTTCACACCACTTTTGGGAACAGTCTAAACAGAGTGAAGAAAGAAAACTCCATCCTGACATCTGAATAAAGCGTATTTAGTGGAATAAAATGTATTCCACACTCTTCATATCTGAACATTTGATACTTTCAGCATTTCAATGGAGTCAAAGCAAAGTAAGTGTGAATTCTTTTTACCAAGACCGTATTGTGTGATGAGAGTGTCCCATCAGAAAACAGAGGTTCTCAATGTGGCGGGATTTGGGAGAGCCATTTTACCTCTAAGGAAAAACTCTGAGTAAAGAACACAGTCGTGCCGAGCCTGTTAAACTGATGAAAGATGGGAGAGTTCACTGGTCAGTTATACCATTTATGAACATGATATGCTGACAACTGAAATAGAAGACTACACAAGAAAAGGTGGTGTGTATGATTTCCCCCACTTGAAGAGAGACTAATTCCATATAGTAAGGAGATACATGCTTCCTACTAAATAAGAGGGGTATTGAGAGCTGCTGTCTTCTCCTCAAAGTGAAAATGACCATCTAAAGTAGACTTGAAATGAGTTCCTTGAAGGGGGCAGTTGTTTAGATTTATGTGAGAAATAAAAGAGCCAGTGTTTTAGCAGAGTATTCTTCAGTGATTTAATTTTCCAAGAGAAAGTTCAGTGTGTATGTTCCTGACTTCTTTTGTTGTTTTGTGCTGTGTAATTATGCCTGAATATTGAATCTAATGAGTTTTTTAAAGTAAATTGGAAAAGAAATGAAAGAAAACTAATCCTTTATATTTTCATAAAACACTCATTTACTCAAATGATTGTATTTTATAACCAAAGCATTCGAAATTGTACAGAATCTGGAAAACCATTGCTTCACATCTCATGTCATCATTATGAATATTTTAGAAAAATTTATTTTATCTTAGCAAAAGGTTATTTTATGGTGTTCAGAACTTTACGATCCTGTTGGACAGATATAATTTACATGGGGAATGCATCCAACTTAAGAAGTTGGTGTTCAAATCATAACTTAAAGGAACTGAAATTCAGATATCTCATTTTCCTTAGCTTTTAGTACTTAGGTCATGATATACTAGGGTACTGCAAAAAGTTCATGGAAAAATTTGTATTATCTTTTAACTCTATTTTTCCATGATCTTTTTGAAATACTCTCGTACAGCGCAGTGGAAAGACGCAGAACACAACAAGGTTCCTTCAGCAAGTTCTTTATCCTCTCTGTATCTTCCCATTACATCTGCTAAGTATTGTTAATAACTGTTTCCCTCCATCCCCATTATTATATTATTATTATTGTTATTAGGAGGATCATATAATTATAAGTATTTGGTGCCAAAAAAATGTGTCTTATTTTCTACTGAAAAATTGTAGGCACATTCCATCCAAGAAAATTTAGAACAGAAATGCAAATGTGTTAAAGTGAGCATAACATTTCAATATGTCTAATCAACCTAAGGTCATTTTAAGGAGATACTCATGATTCTTAAATCAGGCTATTTTAAATAACTTCGTATTAATGTTTCTATGGCTCTTATTTAATTTGTCGTCCTAACTTTATAAAGCTTAGCGTAGCAACATAGTTTGGAATCATTGACAAATGTTTATTTTAAGTTGATCCCAGTTTGGTTTTTTAAATGTCTCAATAAAGAAACTTAACATTTTATTAGCTGAGATGTAAGCAACCGGGCAAAGCCATTGTTTCATAAAAATAAAAAGATACTCTTTACCTGCAGATATTGGGTTTCCAAAATATGTATTGTGAGACCTGGAGAAATTTATGTTAAACTTCATAATTAGTACACACATGTTATTCTCCAAGAATGTTTGTGATTACAAAAACAACTGAAGTCGAGACCAAAATCATGCCATTTGTTCATTTAAACTGTAGGGATTCAATTTCTCTTTTCGTGTATAATTTGGATATTTTAAGTTCTTCTCCCTTCTTGACATAGCAATAAGCTATGAGGCAGAAAAACATAATTCTACCATTGATTGGGTTCCGTTGTGTTGTATCACAGCTTTTACACACAAACTGAACTCAGGTATTCTACTTTCTTGGTGTATAACCACTGCTAAGATTGCTCTGTAATACATGCTAGACAGTCAATACTTAGAATGATTGACATTTTAAAAATATTTTTAAGGACACCAAAATTGGCATTTGGGAAACATTTTGCAATGTCTCTTGAGATGTACAGATGCAAATACTATGGACTTTATTAAACATTAAGTGGCTATGACAAATATCTACTGAACATAATTGAGCACATTTATATTCCTTTGCTAGTGGCCTCAAAATTTTTTAAAATAATTATTTTAGTATTACATTTAATGAGTCAAAATAGTATATATTTCACTATTTACACTCCACCCAGAATAATGCTTAAGTTGTCTGACAGATATGCACAACTCAGTATTGTTTTGTCAAACATAACTTCATTTAACATAAATGTCAGACTAATTTTAAACAGAAGCATCTTCATACATTTTAATTTTAAAAATGTTATTATACTTCAGAAAGCTCTTTCTAGACTCCAATACTCTTCAAATAAAATTTTTATGGGAGTAGGGGAAGGTGGAGGAATCTATGCACCTTGTGTTGTTTAACCCTATAAGGTAAACTTCCTTTCCCCTCCCCCTTTTAATAATAAATCCAAACAGACCCCTGTTTTCTCTTATTATAATGTGGAACTTAAACAAAAAATTTCTTTCTATTTTATACATATTATCACTCAACCCTAATTCAAAAGTATTATTAATGTTAAAAATTTGACTTAAACTGCAGGAGTTCAAAAAATCTACTGTCATGTCTATTGGTAAATGTGTTTTCAGGTTTTGGTGGTGTAAACACTTTGTAGAACAGAACAGTAGTAGAAAATCTGGGTAGCATGAACAACCAAATAAACATTAAAGTGGTGCTGCCATAGGCAGAGTCAGTAATTTTGGGGGAATTCATAATACCTTACATAGAAAGAGACAGAGAGAGAGAATCTGGCTATGTGTAGCACATGGTGGTATCCTTTCTGTAAAACTGCCTACCAAAGAGAAATATTAATTATTATTAGTTTTTGTATTTCATATTCAAAAGGCATTTTATTATTGCTGTTTGTTTGTTTTTACCAAATTTTTTTATTTGTAATAATTTTAGATTTATAGAAAAGTTACATAGTGCAGAGAGTTCCCAAACACCTTTTACCCAGTTTCAGTTTTCTGTCATGTTATTATTTCATATTGCTCTCACATGTTTATCAATACTAAGAAACCAACAGTGGTACATTGCTATTAACTAAACCTCAAACCTGATTCAAATTTCTACCACTGTTTCCGTTAATATCTTTTTCTGTTCTGGGATCCAATTCAGGATACCACATCACATTTAGTTGTCATGCCTCCTTAATTTCCTTTGGTCTATGACAGTTTCTCAGTCTTTTTGTTTTCCATGATCTTGACTTTCTTGAGGAGTACTGATTGTGAATTTTGTAGAATGTCCATGAACTTTTTAACCCATTTAAAAACTAAAGTTCAAGAAAGTAACTACAGATATATATACACACACACATACATATGCATACATACATACATACATACATACATACATACATGCATCAATGTTTGAGATATTTATGCAAAATGAATCTAATTTACTAAAACTAGATGAAAGTGCTCAGGCCAGTTTTGCACCCTTTTGAAGGAGAATTATTGGCAATGATAAATGCACCACAGGCTGAGGTGATTTTAGAAGGTATCTGTAGCCAAAGCACTGGGTAGCTTAATGAAGGTTTGGATAAGTTTTGACATACAAATTCCCGGCTTCTATAATTTGAACCTAAGCTAGGAACTCCTGGACCTTTTCTAGTGGTCCAGAGTTGTAGATTTTCCATTATCTTGACTCTTAAAGTATTGAATGCAAATTTAAAAGTATAATGAACACAGCTGAAAATTGAAAGTGCACAACTTAAGACTGCATTGCTTGCAAAACTTCAGACATCTATGCCTGCCAAGAAAAGAAGTTGAAGCATTACACTTCTCTTTCTAAGGAGAAGGGAAGCCAATACCTATAAGACATATGTCTTTATTTACTCAAACGTAAATCAAATGCTCCAGGAACTTGTGCAAGTAAATCGGATTCCATTTGTATGTTTTTCCTGACACATAAATCTGGCTGCATGCAGAATGGCATGAATAATGCAGGAACTGAGCTCCCAGAGTGAATAATCTTTCACTGAAAACCTGGGACTGATGACTTACCTTACAGAAGTGGACTTGGCCACATGGAGACAAATGTAAGAAAACACATAAGCAGTCTATGGGTATCTATTTTTCTCCTACTGAATTTCGATATTCTACTACACATGAACGTAAGGTATGCCAGTGACCAGTTTCCTCATTTAATCATTAAATTATAAATGATAATAATAATACATTTTATTCACTGTTATTATTATAACTGATTCTTTTATGTTGGGCACACTATTCACAGCAATCCAGTGAGATGGATACTATTATTATTATCCTAAGATGAAGACAAGAAGGGATTGGGAATTTTCATAACTTTATCCCAGATCATACACCTGGTCAAGGACAGATTCAAATCGAGTCTGTCTGACTCCAGAAGCATAAACATTAGTAAACACTATTCCTATTTTTAACTCAGGATAGCCTTTGATGGCTTGTAGTAGTAAGAAAAAATGAGCTGAGAAAGAATAAATAAAGTAAAACAGGTTATCACAAAACCCTGTACATAAAGAGAACAAATCATACGCTCAGATGACAAACCTAATTTTAAAGCACACAATAGGATCATTATCTCAGCAGCACAAAAAGCACATCTACATAAACCAATATTCAGATCACATTTTTCAATGACTTGTCTGAACAGTTCAGTAGAAAAAAAAAAAAAAATCTTGACTTAAAACCATACCTGAAGTTATAAAGACCTTCAATCATCTATTAAGAATCCATTCACTGCTTAGCTCAGAGCCAGGCAAATAGTAGGTCCTCAATAGGCTCTGTTGAAGGCTGGCATTTATATATACAGTCAAAAATAGTTTAGGGGCATTTAAAATATGTCCTGTACTCCTAGAGATTGCTTGAGATTCAAGATTAAGACACATGGTCTCAAGCTTATGGAGTTTGGCAAGGAAGCCAGACATCCAACAGATAATTGTATAATTAATGACTAATTGCAGTCAAAATAGGTACTAAAACTGAGATGTATAAGAATCTAGAATATGAGTGTAACATGTTTATTATTCTCAAGGGACTTACACTACAACAGAGATAAGAAATTTCAGTGAATACATACAATACAATTTAGAACACAAAAAGATACAATTGAGGATTTTGAAAATTCAGGGGAGGTTGATTCTATTCATTAATTTAACAGTCCTTATATTGGTATAAAAAATCAGGTAAAAATTCATCAAACAGCTCCCAAGGATGGGAGGATTTCAAACAAAATTGATATCTTTTTCTATCTCTGGGCTGAACATTAATTGAAAATATGTGTTTTGTCTTATTCATCCTTGTTTTTCTTTAAATTGTCATTGTCCCAAGCACATAGTAGGCGCTCAGGGCATGTCTGGTAAATTGTTGACATGGTCTAAATTTGGAAACATTTCAATACAAATTATGTTATGGGTTAAGCCTTGAGATGTAAAGAACGGAAAAATGCAATGGTGGCATAGTCTTCATGTTTTACAAAGTTCCTTTGAAAATATCTAAGAAAGTTCATTCAGTCAGTGAGTATTTGTAGTTTGTATACATGGCTGAATATTTTTCAGATTTCTTAGAATCTTTATTGTTTGGTACATGTGGCCCTTTTTCAAGACATTCCATCATTACTACTTTCAGGGTACAATTACTAAACCACAAACTCGAAGATAGGGAAAAAAATCAACTCTCAGTTTCTGAGCTTAAAGATAAAATCATATCTTTGAATACATAGCATCCCCAATAGACTAAGAGAACTTTGCATGAGTGCCAAATAAATAAAATTAAAATAAAACAAAGAATGTAGTTCCTTGATTTTGATAAATATATTTGATCAGTTGATTTAAAAGAATATGAAATCAGCTTAAACAGAGAGTTACCATATTACTTAGCAATTCTACTCCTAGGTACACATCCAAGAGAATTGAAGACATATGCTAACACAAAAACATTGTACAGAAATGTCCATAGTGGCATTACTCATATAGTAGCCAAGAAGTGGAAGAAAAAAACAAAAATCCATCAACTAATTAATATATAAATACAATGGAATATTTTCCAGTCATTAAAGAAAAAAAAAATGAAGTAATGATATAATATGATTTAGCATTGAAATATTAGGCTAAGTGACAGAAGCCAGTCACAAAAGACACTTGTGTGATTCCATTTATATAAGATATCTAAAACAGGAAGACAATCTTATTGAAACAGAAAGTTTAGTGGTAACCTTGGGCTGCTCTGGTCGGGGGACAGAGGCGGGAGATGGGAAGTGACTACTAATAAGAAGGTGTTTCTTCATGGGATGACAGAAATGTTCTAAAATTAGATTGTGGTGATGGTTGCACAACTCTGTGAACATACTAAAAACCACTGAATTGCAAACTTTAAATAGTTGAATTGTACGGTTATGTGAATTTGATATCAATAAAGCCATTTTTAAAAGTATAGATTACTAAAAGCCATGTTTTAAGGGCTTTGGGGGGCTTGTTAATTTATTTTGCTGGTTTTAGAAGACAGTTTTGATAACTCCTTCTAAGAAAAGAGTGAGTGAGCTCTGTAATGGTAGGCTCATCTACAGAGCAAAAGCATTGTCCCAGATACCAGAGAAGAAATCTTACTTCCCCTTCCCAATCTGGGAGTTAGTACAAGGAGCAAGACAAGATGGAACCTCCAGATATGTGTAGGGATATAACAGCTACAGGAGGCTGAAGGTTTTTTAAGTTATTTGTACCACCATGGCTTTGGATCAGAAAGCATTGCCAAGTTCCATAGCCCCAGATTTGTGTGAGACACCAACCTATGATTCCTGTGGTGTGGAAGTCAGCTGAAGGAGGAACTTCTGGACTTGGAAAGGCATGTTCAGGTTAGAATGGAGCCTGAACCACACAACTGAAGACAAAAATCTCGGCAAATGACAGCACAGAAGAGTGACAATGCCTGAAACCCAGGCGAGGTTCTGCAATCCACCTGTAGATGAGCATGAAATTTCCAAAGATGTAACAGTAATTTCAATAGCTCGATATTACCAGACCCTCCTCTCACCTGGAACTTGATGTAACCCGTGAGAAAAAAAACCCTAAATAAACTGTTTTTACTGGCAAGGTTAATATTTTATCAGAGAGCCACATGAGAATTTGAAATACAGACTAAAGTGAGTGACATGGGAAAAAATTACATTATTTTGCAGTTTCAGGCCTGTAAAATTCACACCTGCTCATACATTGCATGTTCAGAAATATCACTAATTAAACACAAATAAGAAAAGTCTCCTGAACTCAAGAAACCCACTCTCCATTGAAGAGTCTCATGTGCTTGGAGTGGAGAGTGCTAGGTTTGAATGTCCCCTCAAAACTCATTAAAGCTGAATCCCCATGGTAACAATGTTAAGAGAGTGGGAAATCAGACTATGGTATTTGAAAGGTGGGGATTTCAGAAGGTAATTGGATTGTAAAAACTGTGCCTTCATGGATTAATCCACTAATGGGTTAATGGGTTAATGGATGAGTGGGTTATCATAGGTGTGGCACCAGCAGCTTGATAAGAAGAGAAAGAAGCATGTTAGGGTGGGCTCTTGCTCAGTGCTTGTCGTGTGACACCCTGCATAGCCACATGACTCTGTAGAGTCCCCACCAAGAAAGCCCTCACTAGATGTGCCCCCTTCATCGTGGACTTCTGAGCCTCCAAAACTGTAAGAAATAAACTATTTTCTTTATAAATTATCCAGTTTCAAGTATTATAAGTGACAGAAAACGGACTAGTACAGAGGATGACAGAAGAAATGTGGGAATTAACTCCAAAATTAAGCAGAGACAAAATAACTGCAGCTAGCTGGAAAGGGGAGCTATGGCAAGTAAACGATCATCTTGGTTCTTATAGCTAAATATAAGAGGTGTTTCCAAAAACTTGCGTCTTTGATAAATGTGAACGATGGAGATTTATATGACAACTTTAAATGGAATTTCTTAGCAAGGGGATGGAACCAAAGCATAAAGAAAAGTTAGATAATGATGCAGTTGTTCCTCCTGGATGGTTGGGGAGGGGAGGATAAGGACATGGGGGAACATGGAAGACATGGCTGGGCATAAAGAGAAATAAGAGTAACGTAAGCTTTAAGCATTTTAGAACTGTGTCGGTCACTGGAAAAACACAGCTATGAAAATAAAACAAATAGGCATCCCATTTTCTGTACCTTAAATCTGGTCTTTTCACTTTCAATAACAGGGTCGTATAGATGTATATATACACACATGTGTGTATACACACTCACACGAAAAGATTCGTATTATCTTTTAATTCCACGTTTTCATGAACTTTTTGAAATACCCTCATATATATGTACTCATACAGCCAATGTGGATTAAAACTTTTATAAAACCTCAACAACTTAGAGCCTAGCTATTTAAAATATCCCTTATGAATATAGACACAAAAATCCTAAGCAAAATACCAGCAAACTGGATAGAGTGAACTATATATAAGGGATTAAACACCGTAACCAAGTGAGATTTATTCCAGAAGTGCAAGTGTGGTTCCACTTATGACAATCAATTAAGGTCATAATTCATATCGATAAAATCTAGGCCAAAATCCAGATGATTGTATCAATATGTACAAAAAGAATATTTGATAAAATTCAATACCCTTTCATGAAAACAATAATCAATAAGCCAGGAATAGAAGGAAAATTCCCAATTTAATAAATGGTATCTATGAAAATCTCGCAGCTATCCGACATAATGTTAAAAGACTGAAAGCTTTTCCCTAAACAAGGCAAGAATGTCCACCCCCACCCCCAGCACTTCTATTCAATGTTGTCCTACAGGTTCTAGCCAGGACAATTCGACAAGAAAATGAAAGAAAAGGCAACCCGATTGCTTGGGAAGTCTATTCTTCTCTATGTACAATCTTTATTTACAGATAATGGAATCTTGTATATAGATAATCCTGAGGAACACACACACTCACGCACACACACGAGCTAATAAACAATCGCCACATTTAATTGAACAGACGACCAAATACAAGACTTCCACAGGGGAGGGTATTTCTAGGATTTTAAGATTGCTAAAGAATTTTCTTGACTGCTCTTGGACGTCTTGGAAGATTTTCACTTTAAATACAGTGTCATTGTTATCCCGGATACCAACAGGTAGCTTGGATGATTTCTCGGTTGCTGTTGGGAAACCATTCTTGGAGTGGCTGATTACTTTCCGTAACGGGAAAAAAATTCCTTTTTGCTCGTTCTGATCTTTTATCTTTTCCAGTGTGTGCAGTAAATAGGACAAGATGAGATGCAGTGAACAAGAGGAGATGTTAGAGCTGTCAGTGTTTAAACTCTGTGTTGTTTATTGGTTCCTTCAACCAATTGAACCAATTGAACCTCCCAACAAAATGAAATTGCTACAGTTACTTTTTTCCCTTTATTTCTAATCCTAAATATTTATTAAGAAGCTTCCCCAAATCTCATTCTACTACTCTAGCAAAGATGTCTGTGTTCAAGTCAATCACATAGTAATGGAACATAAGGTAACATATTTATTGATAAAAATTAATAACACATTTGATCAGAAGGTATTAAATATTTTCCCAATAAAACCAGTCACCTGTAGAAGGGTCTAAGACCATTAAGTAACTACCAGAGCTTGGAACCGTGAATGTGGAATGCATTCTGAGAATTAGGAGAACCAAAATCATATGTGCATTAAGATTAAGTGGGTTATGGTCATCAAAGTCTATGCTTTGATAAGTGCAAAGATGTGAAGAGCCTGGAACCCAGAAGGAAAGTGTGCACTAATTATAACAAATTTGCTGTCACCAGAATTGAGTCCCTATGATTGGATGGAATACTAAACAGATATTACAAAGTAATAAAAACAAAGAGGACATGTCATCATCTTGAGGAATGTCAACATTTAAGGTGTGCAAAAGAAACAAAGAAGAAACTGTAAATTTGTAGAAAAATATAGATATCATTGCATCATAACATTTACGAAAAAGTGTGTTCAACAGAAGATCCACGATGTCATGCACTACTAAATGACCAAATGAGAAAAGGGAAGCTGCATTTGATGGCCTTTTGAATTGGTGACAATGGGCAAGTTATAAGGCCTCAGGCTTACCTTTCTTATTGAGATTCAATTGCTGTTTTTAAATAAACATTGAGATTACTGCAAGCCTCTGTTTAATTTCTGGAGTTCTAAAAAAGTTTATTCTGACAATGTTTGCCAGTGCTCTTGTTTTTATAGAGGAGAGAATTTTTGAAGGTCTTTACTCTGCTTTTTTATTGATGTCTTTCCTGTATTTACAGTTCTGCTATCTTGACTATTTATCCATCTTTTTAGACTACTACATTCAATCTGTCATTTATCTGTAATATGCAGCTGGAACCACGATAATCCTTTTTGTGTCAATCCCTTTCCTTGCTTTTTTTTTTTTTTTAATGGCTCTCATTACTTCTCTCATTTATTACTTAGGCCAGTGGTGACCCAAGAAAGGTGTGCATAACTCATGGCAGTGCTCAAAATGATCTTGGGGGACACAAAAAGAAGAGTTCTTATGAAAGTTATTTTATCTTTTTGCTTTATTTTTAGTTATATGTGTGTTTGATAAGATGTGTGTGTGGGGGGGGTGCATCACATATGAATGCAATCATATATACATATTACACTTGTTGGAAGGTGTGTGGTGTATGCTCATTTTTTTTTCTTTTTAAGTGATATGAATATGACACACAAAGAAGTTTGGTGATGGTGCCTTGGAAGATTGACTTGCCTCTTGGTGGTCTGCTGCAACCAATATTTCCCCTTCCATCTTTTCAATGTCCCATAAGAATTATGTTTTTAAAGCACAAATCCATGTTGTACAATAGTGTCCCACAACATATACACTCCACATGTTAATATGAAGCTCTTCTCTTTTATATGGCTCTTGTTCCCAGTACATTGAACAACTTACCACTCACCAAACATCTCGCCACCTTTCCTAAACTTATTTTCTATATCTGGAATGATTGCATTCTCTATCCAAGATAACCAACATCCTACACACACTCAAAGCACATCTCAAATGCCACTTTCTCTCACAAGACTTTCCAGGCCAGTGAAGCCAGAACAAATGTACCTATGTCTTCTAATCCTGTAGTAATTGGCTATCTTTTACAGGAAATAACCAAAGTTCTTTGCTTTATAATTTTTGTTTTTATTTTTTCTAAATGTCAAATAACTTGATTGAAAAGATTGATGAGTTATGCACATAGACACATGACATCAACTTTACCATTAGAGAGATAATACATGCTATTGTCAAATACTAGAAAAAATTACTGAAAATTTCCAGGTTTTAAGCTCCAAAGGTGTCAATACTGTCATAAAACCAGAAATCCATCCTGCAAGTTCTATTTTCTCTCAACTCTGAAATAACAAGAAAAACTACCAGTTGCAGTGTAACCAAGTACTATCTAATTACATTCAAATGTAATTTTAGATTTTTTATTTTTTTTATTGAATCATATTTGATGATACATATTTTGGGGGCTCAATGTTGACATATGTTGATAAAATCGATATTACTAGTATGTATATTGTTACAAATCGTACTTGTTCTTTATGCCCCCTGTCCAATCTCTCTGCATTGCCCTTTCCCTCCCCCCTCCCCCTTCTGCTAACCCTAGATTTCTTCTCTCCTTCTGAAAGAGTCATGGTTACTCTGTTGACTTGTTGCCTAGATGATCTGTCCAATGCTGAGAGGTGTGTTCAGGTCCCCCAATATGACCATAAAGCAGCTGCTTCCTCTGTCGCTCTGAAATGGGCTTTGTGGAGAGAGACATCCTCTTCTTTTCTCTGGTCTCTACTATTATTCTTTCATAAGTATCATTTATCTACAGCACAGTGACTAAAAATATTTTTAAATGTACTGCTGAATAAGTCAACTTTATTTTTCTGTTTGACATTTTATAATTCAATTCACACATTATATGTAAAAAAAAAACCCTGATTTTTTTTTTCTCAAAGACTCTACGTCAGCCAGGTTTCTATTAGTGGAAGCAGATGACAAAAATGATTCAGGAAACATTGAGGTGTTCTTTGGTTGCAACATCTCTGTAATGAATAGAAAATACAGAGATGACATTTTAATTTTTCAACATCTGGTTGGTTATCTGTGTAGATGAAGATAAATTAGTACAGCAAGGGAATAAACTCAGTGTGCTTGAACCTCATAGAAATACTAAAAACTGAATTCTCTTTGTAGAGTTTAAAAGGTGATTAAAAGGTTATTTTCTGAGGCTTTAGTAGCATTTTGTCTAATGTGAGGCCAATGTGCTGTAGGTCATATGCAGGCCAGCGTAGAGTGAAGTCACAGAAACGAAAGTGAAGATGAAGTTGAAGATTAATTTAATTAGGATTTCTTAAGATAATATTTAATTTCATGAAGGATTTTAAGGCTGTAAGATTGTTTCCTCACATCACAAGCTACATCGAATATGCACATTTTCTGATTCTTCCTGGGCACTTTTGGCGAACAAACTTGTATGGAATGCACAACCTCCAAAAAAATAGAACTAATACCAGTTATAATAAAAAGTTTATAGAATATTAGTGGCATGCAAATGGATTTGATTAATAATGAAACGTAAGGTGGTATTTCTGTAAGGATATAATCCAATCATTTTTAAAAGGTCCTTTCCTTGATCTCATTTTGCCTGGAAATGGTGATTTGGTGCTGAACTGCATTTGATAAGAAACTAATGCCTAAAGCATACAAGAAGAGAATTGTGCGTCTTGGTGTGTGGCATGTGAAAAGTTGGAGAAAAAAAAAAGAATCAGGGAACTAATCTCTAGAATAATATAGGTCACAAGTACACATAAAAGTAGGATTTATTTATAACTGTGAAATATTGAAAAAATTAAAGTCCTTGGGGGTGATAGTCCTGGAATCTCAGAAGCGTATTGCTTGGGATTTTGAGATTTTCATATCAATGGTTATATATATTTTAAAATGAATGTTAACATTTTTTAAAGGGCACTTGTGAGTGACGGTGGTGTTTCTAGAAAGAAGGAAATTAGCATTTACATACTAAGCATCCTTATAAAACTATTTCAAAGTTTGTTCTTGTTTCATTTTTACAGATGGCGAAGCTGAGACTCAGGTTATGCTACCTTCTCATTACATTTTTCTAAGTGGTGGAAACAGAATTCAAATCCCAGACATTCTACCCCCAAGCCCACACACTGGATTATTTCTCTCCTCTCTTTAAATAAAAGACTAGAGCTTATCATCTTGCACCTACTTCTTAAATGCTGATATATTTCAGGTTTCTGGCTTTGAAAATTCCAAAAATCATCCAGGGAGAATGCAGCATGAACTTTGCACACATACATTCTAGCCCCTTTCCTTGGACTCCTGTTGCTCCAAATTGTTTTGAATATTGGAAATGTAGATTTATCTCTGGTATCTGTAACTCAATTTATTTGAAACTGAACCCATGCTCTTCCTTATCTTCTACCTAAGAGGGAAAAAATGAAAAGGAAAAAAAAAAAAAGAGAAAAAATTAAAGCAGCAACACTAATAGCAGCAACTCAATGAGCTACTTTGTGGCATGTTAAGAACTGGACTTTTGCAGGCAGGAGATAATGCACCACTGACACTGACAGGTACTGTGCAGGAGGAGTGGGGGATGACAGTGACATCGCCATGTTCATGTTTTGCAATGATTACTTTTCTGATTTGACAACAGTTTTGAAGAAAACATGCCTGTTGGCAGGGAGGTCATCTGAGACACTTTTCAAATGTTTCAGGTAAAAGATGATGAAGACGTGAAGAAAGACAGTAATAACAGAGATAGGAAAAAGGTATATGGACTTGAGAGAGATATTTCAAAAAATAAATCAACAGGTCTTGTTAACTGATTGGATTTAAGAATTAAAGAAGAGATAAGCAACAAACATGATTTTCCTGTTCCTATCTTTTATTCCCTAGGGAAATTGGTGATGGCACCAGATGAGATACAGAATACAAAATAAGTAAGATGGAACAGAAATGTTTCTCGAAAACCCAAGGAACAGAGTTCTGGATGAGTCGTGTAGGAAAAGAAAGCTGTGAAGAATCACTTGTTTCAAGTTTTGGAAATAACTATGAGAAGAGCAAGGGACACAGCCTGAATCCAGGTTCTCACACAAGTTCTCTTTCCATTGAACACGAATTTGCCCCATTCTGTTAAAAGCTAAATTGTAGCATAGGTGCTTTCAGAAATTTCAGCTATGTCCGACCTAACATTTTAACATCATGTATCAAATATTCATGGATAATTTAATAGTTAGTCTTATCTCTGTAGCAAACTACCCTAACACTTAGCCACTTAGGACCATAATTATTTGTTAATTTTCCCAAGTCTGTGAGTAGTTGCGGAGTTCAAGTCAGGGCTAGTTTGGCTGGGAATGGCTGATATGTAGTGGATTCATTAACACTCTGATGATTGGTTCAAGGTCAGCCAAGGTGAGGAGGTGACTAGGCTCCATGTCTCTCCTCCTCCAGCAGATTAGCCAAGACTCATTCCCATGGTAATGGTCACAGGGGTCCCAGGCCCAAGGTGCAAGCACTTTTCAAGTCTCTGCTTGTTTCAAGTCTCTTATTGTCCCATTGGCTAAATCCAGAGCCTGTGTGGGACAGACCAGAGCAAGTGTGTAGATATAGGGAGGACCATTATTTCAGCCACTTAAGCGAATGATCCAGATTTGCGATCCCTGCCCATTTTAAGAACCATGCCTTTCATACTTTTCTTCCAGGTTCTGACATTAGGTTCTGTCTTCTGGAGTGAGGCTGTGAAACTTTCCTAATATGTACGATGCTCTCAGAAGTCTCAGATAAAAGGTGAGGTATTTATTTATTATTTTGTTCTTAAGTCTAATTAATAGCATATTTTACTAATGTGGAAATATTTGACTTTGGAATCTGAAACCTTTTCGTAACAGAAAAAGTTTTTCTTTTCATTTGAGAAGAAACTATTAAGAATGTTCTATTTTATGAAGAGGAATTCTCATTATTTTAAACTCACAGCAAGTTTAGGAAATTTGCAATCAGTCTCTGTAGTCCTAAAGAGAACTGAGCAGAGTTGATACTTAATACAGCTGAAAAGAAACAGTTCTTACTGGATCTTTTAATTCAGAATGTCTGTTCTGGGGACAGGAAGAGCAAAAATGTCTCTGGTATGAAAATCCCCATATTTTATTTTACTTAAAGTGGTGACAAATATCTTGAAAACAAATATCTTTCAAAGAAATCTGATGAAACAAAAAGTATTTTGCTTCAGATATATGGAATAAATCTTGTAAAATTTAAGTAGCTTCCTGAACAACACTATGGAAAATGCCAAAGATGGTTTTTTTAGGCATTTCCTTCAAGAGTAGAATTTCAAAGAATTGAAAGGTTTTTGTTTTTGTTTTGCTTAAAATTTTAAACTACTAGCTCAAATATTATTTATGGTACATGTTTTCCTTCAGAAAGCTTTTGTAAGGTGTGTTGAAGATATGTTAACATCACTGGCTACATTTATGGACACATTATATGCTAAAGCAGATTATTCAGTGTACACACACACACACAAACACACAATTTGGTCTAAAGAAAATTGGATTTGTTGTGGAAATCTTTTTGTTTTTCAGAAATATCTTTAGTCTATTGTCATTTTTGTGCCAAATGTTAGCATTTCAGAGTGTTCTGACTAAATGACCAAAGCTGAAAGAAGAAAAAACAAATGTAAAGATTCATAAATTGTAGTTATTAGCATGTACAATTATTTTTAAATGATTTTCATCTATTTTGAGTGAATGATTGAATCTTGAGCACCACTTTTCTTGAGAATGACTAACCTGGTGACAAATGCCTGGGTTTGAATGCTGGCTCCATTATTTCCAGTAGAGTAGCTTTAGTCAAGTCTGTTAATATGTTCGAGCTTCTGTCTTCCAATCTATGCAGTAGGGATATCTAAGTAATAATTATTTCTAATTATTTTACAAATCGCCATTTAAGTTAAAAAGTTCAATTATTTCATTTAAATATTTTAATGAAAGAAGTCAGTTTTATATGTGTACATTCACATGTAATTTCAAATTGCATATGAGAAACGTGTACTGAGTGAATATACAAGTGGGACAGTTATGGACGTCAGAAACTTTTAGTTGAATAAAACTCGGGGAAAAGGGGATCCAGCATCACTTTTTCTGGTGGTAAAATATGTAATTGATGCATTGAATGTTAAATAGTTTGTTTATTCTTGAGTTTGATACTATAAATCAATTAATTATGAATCAAAGGAGTTTTAATTAATCGATGTATAAATGAGATGCACTGCTGCAGACATTCATAATAAAGTCAATATTTAGTTGTGGATGAATCAAGATAACGCATACTCAGTTCTGTCCATTGTTACTTCATGGAGCCATGTAGTCTTTCCACAGAAGTGCTGACCACCTCATAATTAGTCTCATCTTATCATTTTTTTTCCCAGTTAGTTTAAGCATCAGTTTGCCATAGTGCAGGTGGAAACATTTTTGGTTTTTAAACCTATACCAGATTTTGTCAATTTCTAGTTTAAAATCTCCAGTGCTTTCTCATTGCTGTTAGAAGAAAGAAAAAGGTTAATAAGTCATTAGATCCCTGTGTGGTCTGATCCATACTAAACTCTTAGCCTCTAGCTGTAGTGAAGCTAAAATCCTCAGCTCTAGCAAAAGATCCCTTTATTTAGATTGCAGCTGTGCCAGTTACTAGCTGTGAGGAGAATATATGTAAGTTTCTTAAACTCTCTGAACCTGGGTATCCTCATCTACAAAATCAGGTTAGTTTCTATGTCCTAGGATTCTTTGAGGACTAAATGGAGAAGCACTTTTAAAATGTTCAAGCCAAATGTTTAGACTCAGTGAATGTGATGACATCCCACTATGCCGTCTCCCACCCTCCCTCTCTAGATGTGCTAGCCTTTGGCCAGATCCTGGGCGTGTGCCATGTGCCCTCCAGATGCAGAAACTGCATGCATTCTGTTCCCTCATCTCCTCAATTCTCCTTTTGTCTTAAGCACCCAGCCCAAGCTTCTTTCTCACAGATGCTTTTATACCTAACTCCACAACAGTGTCCCCCACCTCACTTTCCAGAAGAGCAGGTTTACAGTCACTTGCGTCATTTGTAATCATTTGAATAGTGGCCGGTTACCCTGAGAGACTGTGAGCTCCTTGAGAGCAGGGATCAAATCTGCTATTGGTTGCCTTTTTATTCTACAATATCCAGCACTGTGCTCAAAAATATTTGTTGAATGAATGAATAAAATAATTAATGAAATGAAATCAGAAACATGGACTTTAGCTTCATGAATTCTGATGAATTTAAGCAGACCAAAAAGAAATATAAATTCTACTTACATGTCTTCCTCTTCTGTCCTTCACATGATAATGATGATGATGATAATGACCGTGATAGTGATGGTTATCACACCCGACTCTTAAACATGCCTGGCACATGATAAGCACTAAGAGGTTTTTGGCATATGTTAATTCATCATTCCATATTAGATAATACTTAATTTTTAAAAATTTCTTGATTATCAACTTTATATCACTCAGTAATTTATTCTAACTCACATCAAAATGTTAACAAACTGATTTTAGTCTATTATTGAATTATTTTAAACATGTCAACTTGCCTAAATCTTAAGGGAAAAAGTCTTGGGAAAAAATCATAATGTCAAGTTAAGGACTCACTTTGGGGGCAGAGAACATGTATGTACTTCTGTCACAGAATAAAACATACAAATAAATCAATTCAGTGGGTATTTGCTACCAATAAGCTATTAATGAATGTCTCATATCACTGTATCTGCTGTAGTTTTCTTGTCCTTTGATGATTTCATCAGTATCCCTATTAAAATTCCTTTGGTCAAGTGATTTCAAATAAGAAAATAAATAGTCATTTGGGGATTAAAAAAATAAAATATTTTGCTCATACCTTTGTTAATATTTCAGAAGCTTTCTAGGAGTCAAACTGCCAGACACAGGTTCCCTGACTTCCTCAAGTAGGAATCTACTCACACGTTTTCTTCCAGCACATTTCCTTCTGTGACATGTGGCGAAACTCTCCCACTGTTCATGGTGATCAGGACTGAAGAGTTAGTATGATCTGAGAGTTTCACTGACCTGGTGTGATTCAGGACTTACTTTTGTATATGTTATCTCATTTAAGCAAAAACAAGTGTATGAAAAAATCTTTGGGTGTTAGGTATTATTCCTACTTAGAAAATGGGTTTAGGGTCAGAGAATCAAATAATGGGATAGCTGATGTACAACTGACCAAGGTCTTCGATCTGCAAGTCAAACTATCTTGTCCCTTTGCCACAAGGGGACAAATTTAGGGAGGAAATTTGTCCTCCCTAGGACAAAAGGAACAAAAAAAATGAAGCAAAAAAGAGAAAATAACTGGAGAGAAGAAAAATATAACATATTCCTTCTGCTGCAATTTCTAGCACCTCTATATAGTCATTTTGCCTCAGCAGAGTATCATGTGCCCTCATTGGAAAATAACCTTATAAACATGGGATGCTTTGGAATGCAGCCAAGGAAACTTGGCGGAATAGTTCTTCATTCTCTAGGTGGTACTCATGCCACAGTATATGAAGGTATTTTAGTAAGCTCATGGAAAAATAGAGTTAAAAGATAATACGAATCTTTCCATGAACTTTTTGAAGTACCCTCACATACATACCGCAAATCATCATGTTGTACACCTTAAATTTATACAATTTTATTAGTCAATTATGCCTCAGCAAAGCAGGGAAAAAGTATCTGTGTAGGGCAGAGAGAAAAAAAGGATAAAAAAATGAAAATAATAATTCCATTGATATTTTGGCAATCATCCGTTTGCTTGATGTGAAACTGAAACATTTAAATGTGAAATATGTGAGCCAGATGACTGATTATTCAGGAGAATTAGAATGGTGGCTTTTCAATGTTTTCAATGGTATGTATGTCTTCTTGGTATTTGTTATCTGTTGCTCTGGAAACTTCAGGAGACATATATATATGTATCTTCAGTACTGATCATTATTAACAATGAAAGCGTTTCGCCATGTCACAGAAGGAAATGTCCTGGAAGAAAGCGTGTGAGTAGATTCCTACTTGAGGAAGTCAGGGAATCCATGTCTGGCAGTTTGACTCCTAGAAAGCTGTATGTGTATATACATACATGCATACATACACACAAACACACACACACACACTCACACATGTATACATGTATATGTATGTATATACACACACATACATACAGATTGAGAGAGAGATAGCATCCCAAAAGCAAGTTCAATAAGAACTGGGAGAATTCATATATCGTACAAGCTAATTTTTAAAAATACGACTAAGGATTATAACATTGATAATGGTGTCCTTGATTTCTAAATGTAATATATCGCTATCATATTTAATGAATATGATGTAACATATATGAAAATTAAAAAGGGTACCTCAAAACTTTTTTTTCCTGAAGCAAAAGTTTAGTTTTGATAAGTTGAGTTGAATATAATTAAATCCAAACAATAATTTCACTTGGATTTCTCTTCTGGACAATAAGAACCCATATTTTCAGCGGGACATTTGAGATGAATAAAGTTTGGAATGTCATCAGTGTACTCAAGGGTGTCTCAGCCTTGATCCTATTCATACTTTGGGCCGGATAACTCATGGTTGTGGAGAATGTGCTGAGCATTGTAAGGTATTTAGCAACATGCCTAGACTAGGTTCTACCGACTAGATGCCAGTAGTACCCTCCTCTGTTCCTTTGTTGTGACAACCAAAACTATCTCCAGTCATTGCCAAATATCCCCTGAAAGGCTAAACAGCCTTCAGTTGAGAATCACTACAGTGTTCCTTTTTTTTTTACCTGTGACAATGTACAACAGACATCAAAATTTTTGACCAAATTTAACTAAAACTGCATAACATTAGGATGATAAACTTAGAATATTAGATATGAAGAATAATAAAATATTCTATAATTAATATAATCTATACACATTTATCATATATTCACTCTATGGCAGAGACCTTACAAACATTTTTTGTATTTATTCAATCCTCAAAAATCCTTAAATTACAGACTTCTTACCATTCCATTTTATGGAGTATAAATGGAGTGTCAGAAAGGTTCCATAACTAACCCAGGACACACAATTGGTTAATTGATGTTTGAGTCAAGTTATCTCTCATTCTGAAGCCCATGGCCTTCCAACCATACTTCCAACTGTACTATGCTGGAAGAATGGGAATTTGGGGGAAATGGATATAGCTGGTTATTTTCCTTTGTTTCATTTCAAATCAGTTAATTTTAGATTGTCATGTTACCCCTGCTGTGCTGTTGACAAACACATACTCTTGTCCAGTTCTACTCCTTACCAGCTGTGTGAGCAGAGACATATCACTTCCACTAGATCATTTCCAAGTCTCTATGATCTTGAAAGAGATATATCAGAGCCATTATCTTATGCTATAATACATATTTATATTTGATAAATATATAAATTATATTTTATATATAAGTCAATACATATTTTTACAACAAACACAATAATTCAGTTTATAGAGAGGAAAAGACAAAACAACAATAAACTTCACGAATAAACACAAACGACCTACAAATCCAAGCTCAGCCTTGGTGGGAGAACTCAATAATGATCACCCAACTGACCAAAATGCTACCTTTAATTTCACAAAAATATTTGCAGTGTAAATTTTTGTTCCACTTAGGACTGTCTGTATTTTTCAAAAGCCACAAAATCACAGCATATGAGTATTTTAGATGTCTATGATATTAGTGGTTCAGAATTTAAAACTTTATCATTCAAACTTTTAAGAAAAATGGTTTGTTCTAATTTTTAGAAAATCGTTGAAGATAAGTAATATCTTTTTGCAGACAGATTTTCCAAATCTGTCTGCAAAAAGGAAAAATTACAATAAATATATTAAAGCTGTTTATTGTACAGTTTTGTTTCATACTAATGTTTTTACTTTTTTCAGTAACATTCATGCTAATGAGTTGTAGAGTGGAATGGTGCTGGGGGATATTTACATAACTTAATGTGCTAAATAAATTGGTTTGTTCAGTCAGAGACAAATCTATGCCATTTTAATTATTCAATTTTTTTGAATAATAAATAGTAATTTGAGAAAAGTATCTGCCCTCAGAATTGCCCAGCAGAATTAGGACCTCTATACCCAATTTAGGAGATAATTTTGAAATCTACATTTCTAACCTGGCATAAGAATTTCAGAAGAAACGCTTCCCTTCTGTAATAATTCTAATCTTCATCTCATTTCACAGTTCATTCTGCAAATTTGTTCTTGATGGAGCACAGGTGAGACACATGGCTTTGGAGATAGAGAGGAAAACTCATAATAAAATTAACAGACCAGAAAGCTGAGTCTTGTTTACAGCTAAATCTCAGTGGTTTGGAATGGAATGTAGAGAGCTCCACAACTTTACTCTAGCAACTTTTTACTTAAATTTGAAAGTATAAAATAATCTGTCACTACCATTAAGTGCTTTTTGTGGAGATATTTAAAAGTTAAAAACAAAATACCTGACACTATATTCATTTATGAACAAATTAGAGGGAAGGCATGAACATCTTGACTTTTTCATAATTCCTCCACACTTGAAAGAACCTCAGAGTGAATAGTGGGTGTGATTTAGCTCTTATCCTTTTGGCTTTGTTGTAAAGACATTCATATGAGCCATGGGATAAATTTGTTGGTTCTGAACATAAAACATGAAGCATTTAGCTTGTTTGAGATTCTGTTGTGGTCATCCAACCAGCTTCACTTAGAAACATGCTTCACTTTGAAGACTAGACAAGAAAAAAAGAATTGAATATAAAAGATGGATTCAGAGCCAAATCATCAAAACTAAATGTGAAGAAATCGTCTGAGGGCTATATGTAAACCCATAAACGTTGTGCATGTGCACAGTCTTATGTTCCTTGGGTTTAAATAAAATAATAAACAGATGTTGGTGAAATATTTCTGAACTTGGATTGGCATTCAAGGGGAAGTTAAAAGTCAAGAAACAACAACAAAAAAGAATATTAAGAATAGCACAATGCAATCTTTCATTTAAATTGGTGCCTGGCTAGAAAGATTGTTGTGTAGCCTATTCTAATTTCCCACCAAACACTTAAGGAAATGATCAAACCAACAAAACAAAATAAATAAATAAATATAAATGCATAGTATTTAAGATTAAGACTGACAGCAAGACTATATTATAAGGACCTAAGAGGATTTTCCATGAAATTCAAAGTCTGTGCTGTAACATGGAGAATTATAAACATCTAATGAAACAAACCAAATCTGCTGCCTTAAAAGGAGGAAAATAGACTCTTTTTCCACCCTATCCTATTCTACCCTTGGTTCAGATATCTTCAATTCATGACTGACTGGTTTTACTAACATTTTTGAACACATTTTTCTGTAGACATGTTATCATTGCTAAAGACTATGTCATTTGAAACAAAGGAAAATCTTGTAGAGAAGGCATTTTTCTTAAATTTAATGTTTGGAGTAGAAGTCTAAGAGTTTGGCAAGTATTCATGCAGTAGAGGAAATATGTAAATCACTATAATAACTGGCTGTCAAAGATTTGCTGAGGGCACACAGAAACATAAACCTGGGTATACCTAGCAAGTTCTATAGTTCTGCTATACCCAGGGGTGCTCAGTTAAAAGATGATAGAAAATAACACAAAAAAATAAGTAGAGGTAATAATCTTTTCTGAAGTTGGACCACCTCTGATGCAGGCTGAAATGTACTCACAGATCAGTAGACAAGTTCTGAGACCATCACATACAACACTACCTCCTGTCCTTGCCAGGTGAGCAAGGAAATCATTGCTTGCTTCAAGGTCTTGATGTTTACAGCAGAGTAAGAGTAATCTCAGAACACCATAAGAAAAAGGTTTGGACACTCCCAGCTTCTACACCTTAATGTGTCTATAGAATAATAGTAGTAATAATAATAATAATAATAATAATAATAATAATAATGATGATGAAAGTAATAAATAAAAATTGCAAAGTAAAGAAATGGGAAACTTGATGTCCCATTGGAGTTGTCAGCATCAATGATCTAGATGAAGAAAAATAAACCAGATGAGAAATGGAAGGAAAACGACAGTCACAACAAAGTCTGTGCAAGCGAGTGTGTCTGTGCGCACACACACACTGACAACAAAGGGCCATATCTCTCAGGAAGTACAACACAGAGGTAAAGGGAAACATTCAGAGCATAAGTGGGCGTGGTTCCTTGTGTAAATAAGCCTGGAAAGCAAAAACTATTCCAAACATCTAATTTATGTAAGCATGACTGTATCTTGACGGCAAACGTGAATTTGAAAAACAGAGAGTGCTAATTAGGCTTTACCATGACATCGATCATTATTTTCTTGTAGTTGGAAAACTTTGACTACTTACTTCCTTCTCTTTCCCACCTTCCACTTTAACTGCTACGTAGGATTATGTTGATTGTTTGTGCCTGAGCAGCTAGATGAATGAAAGTGTCCAGAACTGAGATGGGAAAGACCAGAGGAGGAATAAGCTTTGCGGGTGAGAACCATAGTTCTGTTTTGTAAAAGGCTGTGATAGATCAATTAGACATTACCTTAGCATAAATAATCATATCCACAGTCACAGATATCTACTTCAGAAAGGTTTTTTTTTTTTTTTAATTGCAACATTTGGAATCTCTCTCTCTCCCCCCACCCCCCACCCCTGCCCCTTGCCTTATTTCCACTTTCCACCGAATTTCTAGTTGGTATTATAGGTATTTGTCTATGTGTCTTATTGACCTGTATTTGTAACTAATCATTGACTCAAGTGTTCAATTAATGAAAAAAAAAAAAAGAGGAAAAAAGCGATATGTAAGTATAAAAACACTGAAATTTTGGATGGAGGTGCTTCTCAGGAAGAACTGGAATCATATCCCACAAGGCCTTCATGAACCCTCATTTAACCAAATCTCTTTGTGCATTATTGGAAGACCGTTTTTTTTTTAAATAATAGTTTTACTGGGAATGTGGAAGATGTTTGCTCACAGCTCCAGAGTTCAAATGTTCAAACAAAAAGGAAGTAAATCTATTTCAGCTTCAATTATAAGTTCTCAGAGATGAACGTATTTTGCTTTGATTCTCATCAAGTGCTCATTTCTGGCCCAAATAACATTGTAAACTTCTTAGATTAGACATGTGTTTGCTGCACCTGTGTAAGTCCTCTGAAGTTCAGTATGTGTGCAATGGGTAATTATTCTGAGAAAAAGCAAATGGAAGAAAGAATGCATGACTGAATAAATGAATGAGTAAATGGTCTCAGGGTATATGTAATCTCATAGGAGGAAACATGCAAAACTCACCATCCTGAGAGGCAATAGAGTGAAAATTTAAATTCAGGGCCTGCCCGTGGCTAACTCGGGAGAGTGTGGTGCTGCTAACACCAAGGCCACAGGTTCGGATCCCTATATAGGGATGGCCGGTTAGCTCACTTGGGAGAGCGTGGTGTTGACAATACCAAGTCAAGGGTTAAGATCCCCTTACCAGTCATCTTTTTAAAAAATTTTTTTAAAAAGAAAGAAAATTTAAATTCATAATTATTTTGGAAGTTTGACTTAGAGTAGGAGTAGAAGTTTGTCAGATACTGTTATTTCTATCATAATACCAGATTATATTTTCTTTCAAGTCATTAAAGAAAAATGAATGCAAAGATGTCAGAAAGAACTAAGTTATAGAGAAGGATGAGGCTTTCCTAGGTAAGTGAAGAGCAGGGACTGCTTTTTTACTTGGAACAATATTTTAGTCTTAGCATGGGCAGCAGAGGGAGAAGCAGGCTGCCATAATCAGAAAATATTTAATGAGACAATGAGAAATCATCTGAAATTGAAGGACTGTGTGGGCTGATATGATGGACTGGAATCTAAAAACCTCCAAAAGAAAAAATAAATCTTTCACCTGACAATCCCCTCTCAAGAGGATTTTGATGAGTAAGTATCAGTGGGAACAGTAAGAAAGCAGAGAAAGACCAGGCTCATGCACTGCTTGAGACTTAGCACTGTGAGAGTTTAATGAAGACGTAAACTAAAATTTCAGCTGCAGCCCAACCCTCTAACAGCTCAAATCCTGATAATACCAAAAGGCTCAACCCCCTTGTTACACTTCAGGGTGTTATAGAAGGGGAAGAAAGGCAGAGATCTCTTTAATTGCAAATTAAAAACTGAAACTGGTTAAGTAGCCCACTGCTAGTCTACCTCTACTTATAGTGAAATCTACACGATCACTTCTTTACCCTAGCTGCCTGACAGCAAAAGGGCATGGGAAACCTGGAGAAATGGAAACAAAACATGTGCACAATAGGTAATGATCAACTCAGGGTAGTTGACATATTCGTCATTACAAAATGTATTCATTCTTTCTGTGCATTAACCAACCCCTCTCTAAACTCCCTCCCCCTTCCTCTTTCCCACCTCTAGTCACCACTGTACTGTTCTCTCCTCCTGAAAGGTCAACGTATTCTCACCTTTCTTTCTTTTCCCTTCCTTCCTTCCTTCCTTCATTCCATCCTTCCTTCCTTCTTTCCTTCTTTCCTTCCTTCCTTCCTTCCTTCCTTCCCTTTCTTCCTCCCTTCCTCCCTTCCTCCCTTCCTTCCTTCCTTCTTTCCTTCCTTCCTTCCTTCCCTTCCTTCCTCCCTTCCTTCCTTCCTTCCTTCTTCTTTCCTTCTTTCCTTCCTTCTTTCCTTCCTTCCTTCCTTCCTTCCATCCTTCCTTCCTTCCTTCTTCTTTCCTTCCTTCCTTCCTTCCTTCTTTCCTTCCTTCCTTCCTTCCTTCTTTCCTTCCTTCCTTCCTTCCATCCTTCCTTCCTTCCTTCCTTCCCTTCCTTCCTCCCCTTCCTTCCTCCCTTCCTTCCTTCCTTCCTTCTTCTTTCCTTCCTTCCTTCCTTCCTTCCATCCTTTCTTCTTTTTTCCTTCCTTCCTTCCTTCTTCTTTCCTTCCTTCCTTCCTTCCTTCATTCATTCTTTCCTTCCTTCCTTCATTCTTTCCTTCCTTCTTTCCTTCCTTCATTCATTCTTTCCTTCCTTCCTTCATTCTTTCCTTCCTTCCTTCCTTCCATCCTTCCTTCCTTTTTCCTTCCTTCCTTCCTTCATTCTTTCCTTCCTTCCTTCATTCTTTCCTTCCTTCCTTCCTTCCTTCGTTCCTTCCTTCGTTCCTTCCTTCTTTCCTTCCTTCCTTCCTTCCTTCCTTCCTTCCTTCCTTCCCTTTCTTCCTCCCTTCCTCCCTTCCTCCCTTCCTTCCTTCCTTCCTTCCTTCTTTCCTTCCTTCCTTCCTTCCTTCCTTCCTTCCTTCCTTCCTTCCTTCCTTCCTTCCTTCCTTCCTTTCTTCCTTGTTTATTTAGATGCTTAGTTCCCACGTATGACTGAGGACATGTGGTATTTCTCTTTCTGTGCCTGGCTTCTTTCACTTAACGTAATTATCTCTAAATTCATCCATGTTGCTGTGAATGGCAGAATTTCATTTTTTATGGCTGAGTAGTGTTCCATCGTGTATATATACCACATTTTCATACTCAGTCCTCTGTCCATGGATATTTAGGTTGGTGCCATATCTTGGCTATTGTGAATAGAGCGGTGACAAACATTGGAGTGCAGGTTTCCCTTCAACATGATGATCTTCATTTTTCTTTGGTATCTATCCAGTAGTGGGATTGCTGGATTGGATGGCAGTTCTATCTGTAGTTGTCTGAGAATCCAACATGCTGTTTTCCATAGTGGCTGCACTAATTTCTAGTCCTCCAACAGTGTAGGATGGTTTCCCTCTCTCCACAACCTTGCCAGCATTTGTTATTCTCTGTCTTTTTGATAACAGTCAGTCTAACTGTGGTGAAATAACATCTCAATGTGTTTTTTGCTTTTTGTTTTTTCTTTTTTTTAAAAAAAGATGACCAGTAAGGGGATCGTAACCCTTGGCTTGGTGTTGTCAACACCACGTGCAGCCAGTGAGCGAACCGGCCATCCCTATACAGGATCCGAACCCGTGGCCTTGCTGTTATCAGCACCAAACTCCCAAGTGAGCCACGGGCTGGTCCTCAATGTGGTTTTGATTTTCATTTCCCTGATGCTGAGTGATATTCAACATTTTTTTCATGTGTCTGTTGGCCAATTGTTTGTCTTCCTCATTTCTTTTAACTGTATTCATTTATAGCAGGTAATGTAGAAACTGCCCAAACTGGAAGAAACTGTATCTGGGAATCTATCTCACTTCCCACCCCATCCTCCTCCATGCAACAAACAAACAAACAAACAAACAACAGCGAATAATAGGTTCAATATATGAAGTTGCTTATTAAAGAGAAATGGTATTAACCTCACATTATAATAACATCAGGAGACTGTAGCATAGAGAAAAGAATCTTGAATACCTTCATGATGATTTAATTGTAATCATTAATTTAAACTTTTAATTTAAAAATAGTGCCTTAATTTTTCTACTGGAGAAAGATGGAAACATTTGGAATTAGTGAAATATGATGTAGAGAAATTGTAGAACTTAGAATCAATGGCCATCAGTTTCAGCATATATGGTGCTGCTTTTGATGGCGTTTTGACATCACGTTACTGTACTTGGGGGGGCGTGGCAGTGTTGACATGTTATGAATGAAAATATAATATTCTATAATGTGGAATTACTGAGTACTATACATTTTTATATTGTGCTTTTTATTTATTTTTTATTTATTTATTTATTTATTTTGTCTTTTTTGTGACCGGCACTCAGCCAGTGAGCACACCGGCCATTCCTATATAGGATCCGAACCCGTGGCAGGAGCGTTGCCGCACTCCCAGCGCTGCACTCTCCTGAGTGCGCCATGGGCTCGGCCCTTTTATATTGTGCTTTTTATATTAATTACAATAGTTGTTTCAATAACAACATTATTTTGCTTTAGTTCGGTTGCCTTCCAGGAGGAGCCCAAAGTAAAACAGTGAATTCTTGTTTTGATTTCGTTTTTTCATTGTTTGAAAATACATTTGCAAAATGTGAAACTGTATTCCAAGAGGGGACAGAAGTTATTTTATGGTTTTATCAATGAGGTATTGAAAGCTTTATGTGTTTTGATGGTGCGGACTATAATGGTGACACCTGTGGTTCTGAAATGCACAATATAACTTTTTGTTTCCGTGCCTTAAGGAATTGTGAAGTGTTCTACTTTCTTTGTTTCTTTAACAAAATTTCTCTAGAGCTCTTTCTTATACTGTATTATATACACTCTATCCAATTTTTAACTTAATTTTGCAAGTGTTTCAAATTGATTGAGAATTAAATGCATTATTTTATTCCTTTTAGAAATGTGTTGCTGAGTTTTTAATTGTTATAATATAAAATCAAATCTATAAAGGAACAGTAAGGAATTTGGGAAGAATTATTACCATGCTCTCAAACACCACCAAGCTTGTTTTGCATTTTGCAAACCAGATTGCATTTCATTTATGTACGTGTAATTCACTACATATCTCAAACTTTTCCCTTTGTTAATGACCTAGGAGATGAAAGCTAAAACCAGCACTCTCACTAAAACAAAATAATCATTAGGTGGCCTACATAGAAGCATATAAAAAACAAACAAAAGATACAATAAAATATACGAATCAATTATGTATATGGGGAAATGCAGATAGAAAAATAAACTCAAGGACAACGTTCATAAGAAAGAATATCAAAACAGTTTTTACATCTAGTGGTTGATTACAAATATGACTGTGAGCCTCCCACTAATTGAAACAAAGAGATAACAAGGGTTATGCTGTTCATCATTTTAAAATAAAACTCTAAGAGGGGTACACATTTTGGAACAAGAGAATTAGAAAGAAATCCTGCCTAATGGCACTAAGCAAGAAGCCACTGCTGTTTAGTAATAAATGATACAACACAGTAGATCATAGTACAGTAGTCCTTGTCTTTACCATACAACAGAGGGTTGCTTTCTCTAATACCCTTTAGAAAAGGATTGTGGCATGTATTCAATGCCCAACTCGGTAAAAACAATTCTATGAGGAGTTACAATTATTAGGCCCAAGAATATAGACTTTTTCTAGTCTAACTTAAATTCAAAGATACATTTTCCAGTATCTAGAGAAATTGAAGTAGTCCATTCATTTTGAGTAATCATCAATGAACTCATCTTTAAAGTTTATTTTTCTTATAAATTTATTTTTAGTTGCCCTTTAGATGAAATGTTCTTGAATGACATTATATTTCATGGCTAGAACATGGACAGAGGGAAACCTTTATTCCTAAATAAGGGCAAATCCATGCACTTTGACTCTCAAATTAGTGGATGATGGAGTAAATATTATCTTATGAAATAAGGTGCATCTATTTGTCAGGATCAGATAGTAGACAATGCTGCAAGATAAAGAAATGCTAAATCTCAGTGGCTCAGCACAGCAAGAATTTCTTTCAGTGCCAACATGGACGCTTTCCTAGTGGCTCTCTTCCAAGACCATCTTGTTACTTGGCCATATGGAAGGCATGGCTTTTATGGACACTATGGAAGAGGAACAGAAGTCTGGAAGATTCTGCAGAATGATTTTTAGACCTTGTCTGACATGACTAATGTCATTTCTGCCCACGTTTCACTTGCCAGGCCCAGCGTTCTAACAGGACTGACCGTAAGGAAGGCCAGAAAACATGATCTTCCAGGGGACGCAGGAAGTGGAGACAGTGCTGAGAACACAAAGTGCTCTCTTTGTCACTGTCTTTAACCAGAAAATGTGCCCGAATTGAGTTTTAAAATCAATTCTACACAGTTAAGTCTACTTCTACACACAGATGATATTGGTGAACAAGTCCCCAAACAGCCACGTTGAACATGTTTCTACACCCATGGCTTCAATAATTTTTCCTTAGAGAGTTTTTAAAAACAGAACAGAACAATCTATTATCTGAGAAAGAAATCCTCCAAAAACTAGAATGTCATTTGTAATTTTTCTATTAAATTTAAGTAATGTAAATCAACAATCTTAATGCATACCTGGAAATAAAACATATCGTTATAAATTATGTCATTTGGCTTTCTGCATAAACTAAGGTACATATATGTCCTAATGTAAGTTTCATACGTATAAAGCTCATATCAGTGACTATAGCAGTTATTAAATAGTACCAACATTATAAGATCTTGATCTGCTCACTTTCCCAAGTGTTTTACCACAGAACAGTATTTAAAATAATAGGAGAGATTTCAAAAGAAGTATTGACATTGTTCTAGTAGGCAGGGTTTCTTCTGATGCCCCAGAGAATTAAAACTTGCATCCAAATAATGAATAATATAAAATCTTCAGAAAGCGCAATTGATAATTGGTTCATCAATAATGTGCATTATTTACTGCTCAAACATCCTAAAGTTTTACAGAGCTCACTATTGGCCACAGATAAAATGGTCTTCCCATCTTACATTGTTTATTTATTTACTTAATTTCTTTGTGATTGGTCACAAAGGTCACAGTTAAAAACTCGAAAACCATTAAAAAAAAAAAAAGACAGCCTAACAAATATTTTCATAATCCCAACATTCACAGGAAATTCCAGAATTAAATTGTTTTTCCAAGTCATTTAGAGTTTATGTCTTGACCATAAATATAATTGGTGTCTCCTAATTTTTGCATTAACATTATGATAAAGAATTTTCTGCTTTAATTTATAGAATTATGAAAATATTATATCCACGTCTATATAATAACAACCATATGATTGCACCATAATTTCCTAAACCATTCTCCTAATATTGGACATTTAGATATTAAGACATTTCCCTATGTTTATTAAGTATCGACACTAATAGTATTCATCAAGGTATTCTCATGAAAGTCCCTAGAAGGAAAATTCAGAATCCAAGAATATGAACACGATCAAAGCTTGGAGTACAGATTTCAAATTTGCTTCTTACCACGTTTCTCCCTCTTCTGTTTGGAATTTCTAGGTTTCCTTTGTGGCAATTGAGGAGAGGAAATTATAACTTGACATCAGGGTAGTTTTCTTCATGATTGAATTATTCCCAGCGTTGTCTGTCTCTTCACCCACATTCCCTCGAAATCCCAACCAATCTTCACCCCAACATGATGTGTTTTGTGTTTCATGCTTGAAAAGCATACAAACCTTAAACTAGTTCAAAATATCTTTTCTGTCCTTCAGCAGAGAACATTTCATATTTCACAGCTTATGAAATAATTTTATATAGTATCTAATTGATGCTTCATAAACATGCTTTGCAAGATTAGAATATTAATCTCATTTTTCACGAGGAAAAGTAGAGACATGTTAAATGTCCTTCGTATTCTAAAACTAACAAATAACACGGTCAAAGCTTGGCTCACCATCTCCTGCCTCCCGCTTTAGGGCTTTTTCTGTTACTATAGGACTGCAAGATATAGCAATTTATGGGAAATCATATTGTTTACTTTCTATAATAAAATGCAGCAACATTGTTCCTCACTTTCAAAAGGGAGAGTCAGACATGATTTACTTATAACAACAATTGCTGGACTTGCAAGGCAGTAAGAACATGTGGTACCCTTTTATAGTGTCTTTCTGTTTTTAACAGCTAAACTGCATCAGCTTTTTCGTAGCACTGTATTTGTGATTCCTGAGGAAAACTTGGAATCAAAACCTTTTCTTTAAATTGCGTGCTTGTTTTCTTCATGTTTGGTAGATTTTCTTTTGAATTATGAAAAGAAAACCCTTCGAACATATGTATAAACAAAACCTGCTTTTGTCACTAGCACCCTGTAGAAACCGAAGATGAACTTTAAATTACTCTGAGCACATGGCTACTTGCCAGCAATTATTCAGTGTGAGGTTTAACCAAGCTGATCTAGAATACGAGGAACATATATACACAGCTAAAGGGAAGGACATGGTTAAAGTAATTATCTGGCATGTTCCCACAGTGTAGACAGTCAGTCTGGCTCATTTGAACTAAAGAATAATAACCCAGCACATTCGTTTTGCCAAAAGGAGTTATTTGGCAAATCACCTCAATGTGCCTCAGCAGATGAACGTTAAATCTGCAAGATGCCAAAAGAGAAAGAAAACATGACTGCCCTTGGGTATTAGAAAGTCTGCAGACAGGGCAGTCTATGAGAGCTCTAGAAGAAAATGGGCTAAAAATCAGAGCAATCGCTTTGAAATTCTGTGATCCTTTCTGAGATTTGTGAATTATGATTTGAGAGTTTCTCCGTCTTTCTTCTCTGATTGTTTCATTAATTCTTCCTGTGAAGCATCTGGTCTTTACTTTGATGGCTTTGTTTCACAGCATATAAAGACCAGACTTCTTTATATAATCCAAAAGAAATTGTTTATTTGGTGATTAATCCAATGCACTTAGGTCCTCCCACCCTAAAATTTTATTTTTTGCTGGGCATGGGGATGGGAAGAAAAAGAGACATGGAGGAGTACACCCAGCTTGTTTTCATGTTAACAAGTATAACACAGTTCTCAGTGCCTCTGCAGACAATCAATGCCCTTTTTAGTTTGTTTTCTCCTTTGCTCCAATTTCCCTTGAGATTTCTTAATAGAAGCTACATTAACCTGCTACAGTATAAATGCTCTCTCTATGCACAAAGGCGTTATTCATCCTAAACTTTACATTTTTCATTTCTAATACCAAAAGAGAAATGATGACTGTTTTTCTCTTTCATGCTTTATTGACAGACAATATTTCTGAGAAATTCAATTAGATTTTCTTTTGCTGTTCATTCTGGTATAGGAGTTTAGTCAATCGGATAAATTCTGAAGGCAGTTTGTCCAGGCTCAAATATTTCCTTCACTGTTTACTTGCTACATGACTTTACTTATCTCTTTTGACCTCAGTTTTCTCATTTTCACAAGAGAGGTAATAACAGCTCTAACATATAGGGATTCTATGAAGAATGCACAAGTTGATGTACACAAAAGCTTAGCATCGAACCAGATGCATGGGAATACGTTGCTATGTATTAATGGTTAGAGGCAGTAGTGTGCCAAGTGTACAGTCTCTAGACTCAGATTTATTGTGGAATCTTAAGCAAATTATTACTTAATGTTGCTTGGCTTAGTTTTCCTCATCTATAAACTAGAGGTGTAGTACTGACCTCATAGGTAGCTTGGTGTTATAAGGATTAAACGAGTCAATTTATGTAAAGAGCAATTAGAACATTGTGTGACCTATGCTAAATACTCAGATAACTTACTACAAATGTTATTTATCTGTGTATGATAAAAAGACTTCCTGAGATAAATGGAAAACAAACTGCAAAAGACATGAAACTCTACATAAAAAATGCATGTTTAATTGTAAATTATTTACAAGCAGTGGTATATTTGATATACCATAAAATCAAATATAAATATCTCAACAAAGAAAATATTACTAGCAATAATACAGTCAGTCTCCTCTCTGGAGTAAAGTATAAAAGAGTATAGATAATAACCAACCACGATCTTCACATTCTGCTTAAAAGAGCCAATTGTAGGTTTTGGATACAGAAATGCACTTAGAAACACACCAAAACCAACTTCTCTCATTTACAATAATAGTGTCTATTTACCCAAATGTTTAAGAAAGCCTACATCACACAAAGATCTATTTAAAAATAATCAGTTTAGCTTTATCGTGTTTTTAGTTGCTATGTATTTTTTTCATGATTGCATCTGCATGGAGACACCTGTCTTTCAAGATTCCCATGAAGCAGACTGGAACTCAATTCTTCTTGTGGGGGGGTTCCTGGTATTGTTTCTACATAAAATCAGGAGTTGGTGCACGTTTTTGCTTTCCCAGTCCTGCAGGTTCTTAAATCTTGGTTCTGCTGTCTTGGTTGAGTTTGTAGAGGGTGTATCACCTTGGTGTGTGACCAGATACTGTTATTGTCTCTCATCCCCAAGCCCCACCTTTAATACTCTGCCCTATGATACCACCATCTGCCTGTCTGCTAGTAGATGACACTAAGGGGAGACTTGGAGCCTGGGGGGAGGGGGGGCAGGGGCTCATTGCTTCCTGTCTGCTCCCTGTTGTCAAAAGCACAACCCCAGCAACAGCTCTTTGTATGGGTAGCAGCCTTTGCTCCCAGTTCACGGCTTTGTCTAGCTTGTCGGGTTCCATTTCCACCATTTCCACCTTCAATTAGAGCTGCAGAACCAGCTCATAATGCTTTCTCGGAGATAACAGCCTCCAGACAGCAACCCTGCTCAGAAGTCTGAGTACAGCTTCCAGTTTCAGGAGGTCTCTCCTATGAATTCCGGAGGTCCTAAAGCCCAGCAGTGTCCTTTCCTCTTCGGTTTGAGTCCCAGCTGCACAGTCCTCTCCTCTAAACTTCTACTATTTGAAAATGTCTGGCAGCTCCTTCAAACATCTTTGTTCCTGCATCTTGACAAAATGGCTTTAACATTCCCCCCACGTTGACTAAACTTTAGACAGATTTCATCCTATGGGCGTCTGACCTCCCTTTTCTTAGAGCATTTACTTTAGAACACCAGCAATTGTAAATTCTTTCTCCACCCCTTTTACAACCCAGGGATGTCTTTCTCAAGGACCAGGGAGCCACCCCTTTCAAATTAATCATCAAGGGAAAGAAGGTCCACATCTCCCATTCTCTGTAGGAGGGTAGGAGCTCAACTGAACAAGCCACAATTGGTGAACAGTGAACACTGATGGCCTAATGAATTGACCAACTCCTACAATGAAATATCCTTCAGTACTTTTCTACTAGTTTAACCCTGTGCTTAAAAACCCTCCGTCCTCTCATTTATGCAAAGTTGAGTTCAGTTCTGTCCAGCACTGAAGTCTCTTGCCTCTACTGCTGTAACCTGAATAAAATCTGTCTTGTCCATTCTAGGAAGTGTCTGTGCAATTTTACTCTGATAATCTTTTCTCACAGTACGACTTTAGTGTTTTCCCTTTGCCTTTTTGATCCTCCAATACCTGCATAATTGATTCTTTATATTAAACCCTCTCTGCTAAAATAGCTAATGTTTTTGACTGGAACCTTTCTGATACAGTGTGCTGTCTCTTTTCAGCTGGGTCAACAGGAAGAGCAGTCACCATTTTTTACTTATTTCTACAAAAATAGTAAGACCCCTCCCATTAAATTCATAAAACTAAGCTGATATTTAAAAGACTGTTATGAAAAATAAGCTTTTAAACCATTTAAATGGGTAGATAAAAAGGTTTCTATCATAATGATGCCAAGAATATAAAACTGAATAGTTCTATGTGCTTAAAATTCCCTTGATCATGTCAGTAAACTTGAGCTCCAGACTCTAATCACGTTACCCAGCTTGCTTTTCTGCTCCTTGCAGAACAGAACACACAAATAATGTTTTCTGATTCTGTACAATTCACCTCTTGGATTTGTTCTGCTCTTCTGTCTCTGTCTGGTAACTTTGTTTCACAATTAAATGACTAATCATTGCTTTTCACTAAAGAAAAACAGAATCCCTAAGGGGAACTTGGGTGCCAGCTTTTAGGAATATATAAATCCACACACATAAACTCTTGTCCGTAAACAGGCAGTTCACAGAAATGTTTAATTTCGTTTGATTTGCTGTGTATTCAGTCATTACTCTACCCTCCAGCTGTTTTCTAATGGAAAGATGAATCAACTACTATTGTGGTTTTAAGTGAAGCAAAAGAGAGGAAGTTCAACCAATATAAAAAGAAAAAAGTATAGACAATACCTATCACAATGTTTCTAAATTTTGCTTCAGCAGAGTTTTAAAGCAGATGATATAAAGCAAAATCAAAATGTGAAAGCTTCTGTAACCTTTTCTTTCATATTGCAATTTATATTTCTTCTTAGCTCCTTTAATTCCTTGTTGTGATTTGAAACCTTTTCAATTGACATCTTAGAATCACCTCGGTGCAATTTAAAGACAACACTTTGCAGTAAAGGCAACAGAAAAAGCAGTTAAGGAAAAGGAAAGAGAGGAATTGAAACGGTGTATTTATAACCCTGGTCATAGGTATCCTAGGAGTGTTTCTGTTTTAATAATTAATTAGCTTATCAGTTCAGAAATGTTAAAATGACTTTTGGAATCTCATGCTCTAAGGCTGTTGGCACCATGCATGTTTCCTGACTGGTTTCCTTAACATTTCATTTCATTTTTTTTTTTTTTTTTCGTCTTGCAACAAAAATCGTTTAATGAAATGTGACACTTCAAGGCCACTGACTGATCTTCTGAGCAGAAGGTATGCAAAGGTGGCCAATTCCCTTAAATTACAGCTCCTGTCCAGGTTGGGAGACATCATTTTAAGGCAGACAGAGTGCAATGCAGTCAGGAATGCTGAGAGACATAACTAAAAACAAGGGAAAAAAGAATAATGTGAAAAAATCTGAGGGAAAGTAAGTTCAACATACAGAAAAGCGAAGATCAGGAGGTGGGGGGAGGAAAAGGCACACGTGCAATTTTTTTCCCACTTATTCTATTTCCTTTATGTTCCCTAGTCCAGGGCCACTGGTAGAAGATTGATACATTTATTAATTCTCCGTGCAGAAAAACAAACAGTGAACCTAGTCCAGTGGGATTGGAATGTCTGGCCCCAGGTGTCCCTGCGGAATCTTCCAAAGTTGCCTAATGGTCTTTGACCACCACAGACCCATTTAAGGAATACAGTATCCATTTTCTAAAATCTCATTTAGACTCATACATAAAATAAAACCATCCTGTCATAGTGCGCTGGTTTTCTTTTGGTTCGTCTTTTTATTTCTTTTGGTTAATTTAAAACACAGGGCTAGGAAAAGAAAAGACAGAAAAAGCAGTTTAAAAGATACTCAAGATAGTCCTGGTTATATGATTTTTCCTTCAACATAGGAAAATAACCCATTTCTTTCTGCATAAAGTGACATTTATGCTTTTTCCCTTAGAAGCTATTTGAACAAATGAAATATTTTCACCTATTTTACATATTTCTTAACTCACGATCTGACTGTGAGGACTCAAATTATGGAATCTATTTTATTAGGGTTAATACTTTCATTTTAAATAAATCGGGCTGGCAATTATGGTTCATCTGCTTAATATTCTTTTCTTTTTTTTTTTTTTTGAATTGAAGCCTTACTGTTTTTCATTTTTTGAATTCTTCTTGGATCTTAGACGCTTATTGAGTCTTAATAAATTGCTGCGAAGTATAAGTGGAATCATAGTCATATAGCAGGCATTTTCCTTTTCTATATTTCCTGGTAAAATTCTAACCAAGAGCAGCAACCAAAAGGGGAAAAAAATCAGATGATCAGAAGTTATTCTGATTTTAATTTAGGTCATGAATGTGGGTAAATCTAGTTTAATTGTTTGAGACTCCTTTATGTAAATTTCTGAAATTTCCTCAGTACAATATGAGAAAAACTGTTACCTTTGTATTAAAGAGCACTTAGATTTTGTGAAAGAAAATATATTAAAATATTATTAGGAATGAAAAATTACCTTTTGAAATCAATTTATATATAAACCTGAAAAATAAACATGCTTTAAGTTTGAGTTCCGGATAATGATTTGGAAAGAGTGTTATTTCACTAAACTGTTCAGTTATGTCTGTTTAGGTTATTAAGTAGGATGAGAAAGTATACATTCAACTTTTTAAAAAAAGGACAGAATACATCATTTTATGTAATTAGGTTCATTTATCTTAATGTTATTTTGTTTGGTTTGGTTCCTGAAAGAGTCCATGAAACCAACCTCTTTATAAGATTTGCAAAAAAAATAAAAATAAAAAAGAGAGAGAGAGAAAAGAAATTCAAAATTGGTTGAATGTGGAATATCTAACACAAATTTTCAGTTAACTACCTTAAATACAAAATTATAAAACTATGATTTTACATATACATTTATTTTACTTTTTCTCATTTTCTAAGATTCATATTTTGTTTTTGTTTGTTTGTTTTGGAGTCTGACCAGTATTAGGATCTGAACCCTTGACCTTGATGTTACATGGCTGTGCTCTAACCAACTGAGCTAACAGACCACTTCCATGATCCACATTTCAATAAAGAATTAGTAGTTCAAGGCAAATTAAAACATTTTGCAGATAGATAAGTGATGGAGTTTGGATGTGTTGTCCCTGCCAAAACTCATGTGGAAATCTCATCCCCAATGTGACAGTGTTAGAATCAGTGTTGGAGTCACTGAGGTGGATCCCTCATGAAGGGATTAATGCTCTCCCTCAGGGAGGGGGGATTAATGAGTGAATTGTTGCTCTGTTAGTTCCCATGAGAGCTGGTTGTTTAAAAGACCCTGGCACCTTCCCTCTCGCTCTCTCTTGCTTCCTCTCACCAAGTGATCTGCTTGTACTCACCAGCAGCCTGCCACTTTCTGCCATGAGTAGAAGCAGCCTGACTCCTGTGCCAGATGCAGCTATCCCAGAATCATAAGACAAATAAACCTCTGTTCTTTCTAAATTACCCAGTCTCAGTTGTTCTATTATGGCAACACAAAATGGACTAGTACAGTTCCTGGAACCAATTTTCTGTATTAGCTCATTTTTGTTGCTTACAACAAAATATCTGAAACTGGATGATTTATAAAGAAAATGAAATGTATTGCTTACAGTTTCTGAGTTTGAGAAGTCCAAAGTCCATCTGGTGGTGGTGACAGTGACCCAGGGGTCTTACATTGCAAGATGGTGGAAGCAGAGAGAGCAGAGAGAGAGAAAGACAGACTCTCCTGTCCTTTTAAAGCCCTCAGAACCATGCCCCTGACCACCATTTTTAATCCATCCACTACTTCACAGTCCTACAATCCAATCACCTCTTCAAGGCTTCACCTTTTAATTACCATAATAGGATTCCTCACCCTCTTAACAGTCACAGTGGGAACTAATTTTCTAATACATAAAACTTGGCAAACACAATTCAAGCTTCAGGCAGTTTGGGGGGTACATAATTCAATCTACTACAATAAGATATGTATACACACAAGCCTATTATGAAGTAAAATAAGTACATTTATGAATATATATAGTTATACATTTGTATCGTTGATTTTGTTAGATATAAAGTATATATTCATAAAAAGGATGATGTTATCCACCCTAAAATATAACTTAGTAGGAGAGTACTGCCTTGGTTGTGAGCCCTTAGGCTTTCAGGATAATTATATTAAAAGTAAATAAATAAAAACATTGTTAAAAATTTGAATTCCTACCTCACCCCATTTGCCAAGTAGTTAAATGGAAATATAAATTTTCTAATGAAATAAAGCAAATATAGGTAATATTTTAAAGTAATTCCTACGTAGAAAAACAATTTCTTAGAATGCTACTAAACCAAATAATAGAAACAGAAGTTTAAATTCATTATTCTAGCTAAATTAAAACTTAAAATTTTGTATAGCTAAAAATAAGCAAATAAAGTCCAAAAGCAGGGTAATCCTTGAAAAACACTTCAGGGAAAATATTTTTAACGTTGTGGTAGTAAGTTACTAATGCTTATAATGTATAAAAAACAACCAGCGAGTCCATTAGAAGTCAGTCTGCATTCAAATAATAAAAGTATAGCAAGACATGAATAGAAAATTCATAGAAGAAATACACATTGCTAATAAAATTATAGAAGATAATCAAACATTAATAAAGGATGTATATAAATATAGCACAAGATATCACTTTTTAATCATCCAGTTGGAAAAACTAAACAGAGTGATAATATCCAGCTTGGGCCAAGTTAGGAAAAATAGTTATTGGCTTTAAACTGTTTTCTGTGCTTTGAGTGTCCCCCAAGCTGATGTTGGAGGTTTGTCCCCATTGCAACAGTGTTAAGAGGATGGAAAATGTGACTATAGAATCTGAAAGGTGCCAACTTTAAGAGGTCCTTGAATTGTGAGGATGCCCTCATGAATGGATTAATTAATGAGTTAAAGGTTTAATGGGTTCCTTACAAGGAGAGGAAGAAAGCGTCTGGAAAGTCACTCTTGCTCTGCTGTCCCCAGGTGATATGCTGTACTGCCTCATGACACTGCAGAGAATTGCCACCAAGAAGAAATGCATCACCAACATTCTCCCTCAACCTTGACTTTCCAGCCTCCAAAAACTGTAAGAAATAAATTTCTTGTGTGTGTGTGTGTGTGTGTGTGTGTGTGTGTGTGTGTGTGAATTACCATAAACATATCAGGTATTCTGCTATAAACAACAGAAATCAAACAAATAAGTGGTTGGTGGAAGTTTACAGTATTAAAACTTTTGGTAAGCAATTCGCTTATATCTGTAAAATTATATAATGCGCTTACACAGCAATTAATTTTAATTCTAGTATCTTATAGAAATATAAGAACAAAGAGATACATGCACAGATATTTTCGTTTCATCTTCATTTGTGAAAAAAGACAACTTGAAAATTTGCATAAATAACTCTAAATAATGGTATACAATGCAGTTATTAAAAAGAATGAGCTAGATTCATCTCTGACAAAATAGAAAGCTGTATGCTACATTATAACATGAAAAACACTAAGTGGATGCACATTATGCACCGTATTATATTTTTCAAATGTAGGATTTAAAATTGGTGTAAAAAATGTTTCGTTTATAAATATTACCTCTTATTAACAGACTTGTGGACAGAAGTTCTGTATGTTTCTTAATAGTGCTTTTTACATTTAAAATAATATTTCATATGTAAAAATAAATTCTGTATAAGGATTTTCTTGTGTTCTCTTCTTTGCAGTATTAATCTGCCACAAATGGTGAAAAGGTTATCTTCACTAACCACTTCTCCAACATCCCCAGAGTCTGAGGCAGAACAATCTTAAGGCATTGCTATTAACAGTTCAAACCTATCCAAAGGGGTAAAGGGTCTTTAAATGATGTTGAATAGATAACTCACTTTCTTTTTTTTTTTTTTCTTTCCCTAGGTGTATCTCTAAGTCTGTCTGCTTATAAATAGGGATATATCGGTAAATATTCGTGTGCATTTTACCCTAACCTCTACTCCAAAGAGTAAATTGATCACGACAACTTTGATGCTGAGCAGGTGTTTCAACCACACTGTCACCACACCCACATGAGAGTCACTTACAAATACCCCCCAGCCCTGTCCCACCCTGGACTACCAGACATATTCAAGGAGAATGTGCTCTACTAGCTGGAGGATTTTCTCTGTTGTAATCAATAGCATTAAAAGTATCAAAGTCTTCAAAAAAGTGGGAGAAATCAGGCAAGAAGACAGTAACAGTGAAGAAATCAAAGAGTATGAGGTTAGTTGGACATTTGAGAAATTAAAAACTTTGAGGTCAACTGTACATCTCTGCCCTGCCAGTTATTAACTTTAACACAATTATATATGAACATATCTTATCTCTCTGTGTAATAATTCATAAATATCACAGTGACATTGAATACACAGGTTTGCAAAGGTTGCATAACATGATGGATGTTGGGTACATGGCATAGCATCTTCCAGCTGGTAGGAATTTCACATATTTTGGTATCCAGCTGTCCCTCCCTTCAGCTTTCTGCTTTGCATTAAGTGAGGAGAGAAGATTTTTAAGGTATAATATCACAGAGATAATGGTGACTGTACAAGTAAACAACTAGGCAAAATCCCGAGTCAGCCAAGGTAGAATAACTCAGCTTTGGGGAACGGGATCAATACGGATGTGACAGAGGGAAAACAGCAGATATTCAAATTAGGTTGAGGTGATTAGGTGTGGTCAGCAGTGTGGCCTTGATTTCCTTCAACCTCATTATCTTCATTTGCAAAAGCACCTGCCTCAAAGAGCAGTGAGAAAGGCTCAGCAAGATAATGTGGCACTGCTTCTGAAACATCAGAACTTAGGAAATACTAATTCCTAACTCTCTTTTTATGCAGAATGTATTATTAGGGGTTAAGGTTTGGCATGGGTTTAGGCTCCTTTGATGGGTATGGGTATCTATCAGAGTAAAAATAGCAAGTTTCTAGGTCAGGTAAGACAATCAAAACCTCATCAGGCAAGAAAGGATCAGGATGGATCCCAGGTTTAGAAAACCGAGAAGAAAACTAATGGGAGCTGTCCATTTGGCAACGTCCCCATTCTTAACAGAAAGCTTTTGTCTAGAGCTGTTGAGAGAAGCATAGAACAAGACAGGCTTGTTTGTTGTGTGGAACTAAGTGTTACAAAGAACTTTCCCTAGGTACACAAAACAAGGTTAATTAATTCAGCCACTGTTTATTGACACCTGCTAAGCAGGGTAGATTAGTGCTGACACATTTACACTCTTGGCCGAGAGAAAGTGTTGCTACTGAGTGAAGAAGGAGACTGTGTGATTCTGTCTCTGATATATCTAATTCCCAAAAGAAATTTTTTATTGAGCATTTATTTTCTCCACCTTCTTAGGGCAGCACCAGGACTATCTCCCTCTGACGTCTCTGTCAGGCCTGAGGTTACTCTCAGAGAATGTTAGTCAGACTGCTATCCATCCGAAATATCAAATTCATCCTCACTTCATTCCCTGAACTGCTTGTTCATGTTTCAGAATTTGTGTATTCAAAACTATTACAGTAATCCCAAAAAAAGAGTGTACATTATATATACATGTATATGTATACATATATTACACACATATACATTTTTATGTCATTTCTTCACCTTGAATCTTTGCATATAGAGGTTCATTTTAATTAATGCAATGAAGGTTTCTTAAGGTCTACTGTATTCAAGATGCCATCTCATCCAGGTGATATAACAGCTTGAGGATTCTTTTTGGCTGTAAGGCCCCTTGTCTGCTAGGCTTAACAAAGAAGACACGTACACCATGTTCCTTGGTCTTGGAAGCCACGTGACATTTTCCGAGTCAGGGCACTGTGATGACTTTTTAGACCCTTTCTTGTCGTCACCCTCATCACTCGCCTGCTGTGTTTGCCCTTCTAGTCCATCCTGGTACACTGCAGATACTTGGACACTAGCCTTTCCGCAGGTGATCTGAGTCCTGAATTATGAATATTCATGAGACACAAAGCTAATTGTCACCCCTCGTGCTCATGATGTGAAGGCCAGATTCCTACTGGCAGCATAACCATTACCAGAAATTGCATTTGTACCAAGTGATCCCCACCCAATTATCCCCCAACCTCCCTCCCCCTCCCCCTTTCCCCCCCTCACTCCACTTTGTATCCCTCGGTGTGCTCTCTCCCTCTGCAAGTCCAATGCACCACTGTGGTCTTTCTTTCCTTCCTTCTTTCTCTCTTAGCTCCCACATATGAGTGAGCACATGGAATATTTATCCTTATGTGCTTTGCTTATTTCACTCAACGTAAGTTTCTCCAGGTTCATCCATGTTATTGCAAATGGGAGTATTTCATTCTTTTTTTTTGGCAGGGTTGTATTCCATGCTGTGTATATATATATATATATATATATATATATATATATATATATATATATATATATATATATACACACACACACACCACAATTTCCTTATCCAGTCATCCATCGATGGACATTTAGGTTGGTTCCATGTCTTGGCTATTGTGAACAGAGCTGTGATGAATATGGGAGTACAGGTATCCCTTCGACATGATGATTTCCATTTCTCTGGGTATATACCCAGAAGTGGGATTGCTGGATCGTATGGAAGATCTACCTGTTGTTGTTTGGGAAACCTCCATACTGTTTTCCATAGTGGTTGTACTAATTTACAGTCCCACCAACTGTGTAGGAGTGTTCCCTTCTCTCCACACCCTCGCCAGCATTTGTTATTCACTGTCTTTATGATTATAACCAGTCTAACAGGGGTAAAGTGGTTTAACTTCTATAAGCTAGTTCCTCTGACCAGAGAGCTCTTTCCCCAGACAATGCAGGCCTTACTTCTCATGTTCTTCAAGTCCATTCATTAAACTCACCTTCAAAGCAAGGCCTTCCTAATCATCTTATTTAAAATTGTAAACCTTCCTCCTTTAATATCAGTTTCCCTCTTCAGTGTGTTTTCTCCACATCAATTATCCTGTTATAATATCCTCCGTAATTGGTTTTATTTATTTTCTGCCCCAATAGAATGTCTTTTTAAAACATCTTAATCATTGTTAAGTATACAGTTCAGTAGTAAGTATATTCACATTGTTGTAGCACAGATCTCCAGAACTTTTTCATCTTGAAAAACTGAAACTATAATCATTTAATAAAATCTTCCCATTTTTCCCCTTCCCCCAGCCTCTGGCAGTCTTTTCCTATGAGTTTAACTACTTTAAATACCTGATAAAAGTGGAATTATAGAGTATTTGTCACTTAGCATAATGTCCTGAAGGTTCAGCCATATCGTAGAATGTAACAGGATTTCCTTCCTTTACAATGTCACAATAGAGTATAAGCTACAAAGGATAGTGTTGTGTCTTCAGTATACAATGATGTGTTTCAGTGCCCAGAGGTGTGTCTGACACAGTGGTAATTCAATAAGCATGTGCAAATAGTAATTATTAATGAATAAGCAATCATCAGCCTGTCTCAGAAACATCACATGTTTGAAAGTGTAAGCTTGGTCTCATAGTCCTAATATGAGCTGAAATAATTTCGTTCAGTAAAAATCAAAAGAATTGAAATTCCCCACTCTGCAGACATTTTTTTTGTTTGATTTTTGGCATCAGGTTAAAATCCACATTTAATCTACATTAAAAGAATAAATAAATCCTGGAGATACAACTCTCTGAAATTGGTAATGGGTGTACAGAAGGAAACATATAGTTCAACTGCAGAATTATCTAAATAATTGAATAAGTAATTAGAGCAATACTATGTTGACATCCTCAAACCCGAAGATCTAGCAAAGAAATAAAAATAATGTTTTAAAAAGTTTAAAACCATGTCCATTTTTAATTTCCCGAAAGTGTTGAGAAGCATAAATCAAAGAGGACACCATCCGCTCAGACACTCGCTCTGTGTGCCGTCTCAGGCATGCTAATATAAGTTTCCATGTTTTAGAACTTGGCAGGGAAATCCTTATAAAAATAAAAGTGGTCCACTGTAAGTTCACTGCAACTGGAGACTCTATAAGTTATGTTCTTGTCTCTAGGCCAGATCAGGGTGGCAATGAAAATATTTGGAGCTCTTCCTGGCACACAACTTTTGACATTTAGGTAAAATTCACTGGGAAAAGAGTCATTTTAGGTTAACTTGCATGTGAAGGTCCATTATATTAGAGTCATAAGTATTCATTTTCGCAGCCCTATGTTTGGTCTTCAGGCCATGTGACGATGTGGCTGTGGTCCTAGACCAGAGTCGCAGGAGAAGCTGAAGTGAGAATGAGAGATCTTATTGTGGATTTAACCCTCGAGACTGAAAGAATGGTCACCTTTCGCTGCTCTAAAGCACTAAGTATAAATATATACGTATATAAAAATTACCTTGTCCAGGGAATATTCAGATAAGTACAAGAGAATATGAATATATCTTTCTCTTTACTTCAAAAGAATGAAACTTTATATTGGCTGTGATATGAAAAAAATATATACGAAATTTACTTTTTCTCCTTGACAACATTACAATTTTCCATATTCATTGAATAATTGCTTGTATATTTTCCTAACATGTCATAATGACATCTTAATCGATTACATTTGAGTGGTTTCTTTGCTTATCGTCAATTCCCTTCTATCTTGTCCTTCTTGACATTGGATTATTTACTTTGATTTATTTTTCAAATGACCAGAGTGGTAACTGGGGTATATTCTGAGCCTTTGCATTTCTGAACATTTCTTAATGGTTTTTTTTGCACCTAAGCAATAGTTTAAATGAATAAAAACTTATTGGGCCTCTTTCTTTACTCCTTAAATCTCCTCATGCTGCATTATTCCCTAAAGATTAGGTCTAGGCCAAGAAATCTCATGTTTATCTATTTTTTGTTTCCATTAGTAATTTTTTAAAACCTCCCTACCTATAGGTTTATAGGATTTTTTTCCACTTATCTTTGAAATTAAAAAATAAATTGTTTCTGTAGCATTTTATTGTTTTTTTTTTTAGAATATGCCATAACGCTTTAATGTAAAGAATTATATTCGTTTTCTCCTTGAGATGTTTTTCTTTTTCCTTTTGTTGCTTTAGTTATTGCTTCTGCTTTGCATATTCCGTGTAAGTGTTTTCCTTTCTGCAATTTCTATTATAGGTATAAGGGTACTTTGAAAAGATCATGGAACAATTCATATTACCTTTTAATTCTATTTTTCTACGAACTTTTTGAAGTACCTTCATAGACTGGATCTCTAATATCTGTTCTCTCTGTTTCTGCCTCTTACTTTTTACTCTCCAGTTTTCATTTCTTTATTCCTTTTTAAAATTTTGAAGTGATTTTCTTAGCCTCTCTTGGTTTCTCTGCAGAATCTAAAGCTCATTCACTCCTTCCTATTTTAATTAGGCATTATTTCATTTTTCATCCTTTTTTATCTCAATATTTCTTTTTATAACTAATATTTCTAGTTTGCAAGATAGGGTATCATCTTGAATCTCTGTGAAAGGTGAATTCAACATTTGATAAAATGTGCTCTTATCCCTCAAATGAGTCTTTTTCTTCTACACTAAAAGAATATTATTAGTTTCATGTAAATGGTTGTTAAATATTGGGCAACGAGATGATGTCAGAAATCATTTTGAATCTCTGCCAAAATGTTGCTCAGACAGAGAAAGAAAAGAAGTATGAATATTTTTCCTAGCTTTTTTTTAGCACACTGTGCATCTAATAGTCTGGGGGAATCTGGAGGGAGCAAGACAGAAGACACATCCAAAGAAGTAAGCTGTCTTTTGGTGTCAAAACAATCTGTTTTAATTAATATGCAGGCAACCTAAAGTGAGCTGGGGGAGAACACCCCTTCTCTAATTGGTCTCTCATTAGGAGCCAGGTATGGCAGACCCTTCACGTCTGGTAGGCCCTTCCAGTGACTTACAAGCACATCTGCTGGAGGGAAGTTCAAGGCCTGAGGGAAGGGGCAGGGCCAGAAACCCCTAATAATTCCCTGAGAATTTGGAAGCTGAAATGTCCAATATAAAAAAAAAAAAAAAAAGTTGGGAATTAAACATTAAAAAGAAAAAAAAAAAAAAAAAAGCAACCACATAGATTATACCCTTAACTCAATAGCCATTATTTGGCCAATAGGGTGAATATATTATCACTAATAAATCTATTATTTTTCATGCACTTAGAAATCTACAGAAGGGGATATTTTTAAGTGCACAAAAAATATGCAACAATTATTTAGATAGTTCCGACTCTGCTTAACCCTATTTTCTTTTACTTTGTAAACAACTAATGGAAATTATTTTTCTGTTGGCTTAAGTCTAAATAAAAGCGTTTCCCATGTCTTCACTTATTTGGAAGCGACAGTTGCTGTTGGAAAGTTGCAGAATAGACCATGATCGCAAGGAGCACATGAAGTTGGGGTCTTTGGAGCCCTATCTTTTGAGTCAGAGCTGCATAATATGCGCTTCCAGGAAGGTGTTAATATAGGCTCCAGGGTGTAACCTTTCAATGAGTATATTGATGATGAAATAAAGGGGACAGTTTCAGAAAAAGTAGGCAATGGAGACTTTGAGCAAAGTCTAGAGCTTGAAGTTTTCAATGCACTAAGAAAAAATGAAGAAAAGGTAGCTTTATCATCTGACATAGCTTGTAATTAGGGATGTCAAGAAATGAATATTCCGACAAAGCCCCATTATTCAGTAAGGCATGTAAGAGTTGGACATTGCAGAACATTGTAAGAGAACCAGAAAGTGTCCACCAAATAGAAACTTCACTATACAGGGATGGGAAGAGACCCAGGACAGATAGCACCACCGCCCTGGTTTTTACATGCCTGTATAATGTGTTGTTTTGGTCTGGAATTTGTAAAGGGTACTTTGATGAGCTTGTGCTTCTTGAGACATTGTCATCTCTCACTTGCTTGTTTCACTCTTGACAGCCACACTAGCCCTCTGCTGAACTAGATAGACTTACAGATGGAGTTCCATGAACTTGGTACTGATGGTTTGATCATGAGAGACAAACTTCCCAACAAATGTATGTTTCTTCAGGAGACCTCTGAGCCTATAGTCTCACTAATGCATGCATCTGTTTCTATTCTAGAGCAGTAACATTTTTTTCTGTTATTAATAGCAAAGGTAGGAGTGTGTTCTACTAATGAGACATTTGAATGGCTTTCTTCTAGATTTAAGTGAAAATGAAATAATGTGATTCTGTGGATTCTAAGGTCATGGTTGGTATGCACTTCATCAATTTTGTAAGAGGGGACCATAAAGGCCTCTAAGTCTTTTGCACCATGGACTTTATCTCTAAAAACTAAACATGACCACTCAGTTCTTTACCTTTGTGAATTATAAGCAACTCCTGATTATGTTTTTAAGGAAATGATGTTTTTCAATTCCTGTAATCAAAAAGGGGTTTCATTGTCTCTAACTGAAGTTTTCATTCAAAAATTTTCTGTATACGATGTCTTGGGTTTTAGAGTTAACATTACAATTATTGAAGAAACAATATTAAAACAAAATTTTAAAAAATCCACTTGCTTTCCTTTAAGACCAGGTTCACTTTACAAACTTTTTTTTCTTTTATAACATGTATAAAACTTGACAGTCATTTTCAAGAGGGTCTTATGGTCAATGTTTGATCAAATCAATTAGAAAATTCTAATTTCCTTAAACAACCAAGCCATGAGTAATTTAATTTCTTTAAACTTATTGAATACATTTATGTATGCAACATATTCAATTTTCTCTTAAAGCACCACAAATATGTCTAAAGAGCAAAACCCACCAAAATATTTAACTTAATAATTTACATGTATAAATATGGTAAAACCTAAGTTGACTTAAATGTCTCAATACTGATTAAAATTTAGCCAACTTCTCTTAAAAATCTCAACTTAAATTTCCAGTTTTCATGGAGGCCCTCAGTGCAACAGGGTTGCATACTAAATAATACATGTTTTGAGGAGAGGCTGTACTGGGTTTTCCATTTTTAAAAAAAATTTAACAACTTACACAGTGTTAGGCACATAGCAAGTATTTAAAATGTTAATTGAAATTCTCGGTTTTACTTATAAGAAAACAGAAACGTATTTAACTTCACATCACAAAATCAGTTTTCTCGAGTGTCTTCTACCATTTTTTTAAAACGTAATTTTCTAACCTTAGTAAATCCAGTCCACCATGAGGCCAAAATTCTAATGATTCCATTTTAAACTATAATTTTGCAACATGTAGCATTGCTGTACCCTAAAAAGAAAAATTTATTTTAGCATAATTCTATTTTAAGCTATGTGAGTATAACACAATCTATGTTTCCTAAAAATAAAATTACTTTAATAAAAAATAATTTAGTAACTGAATTCATTGGAAAAACAACTAATTTTCACACTATCAAGGATCAATGATATTTTCCTCTTGCATTACACCCGAATCAGTTACAATGTCAGGATCTACAACACTTTTAGAAATACTAAGACTCCAAATTTATTTGTTTATGATTTTAACATTTACTGTACATATTAGTGGGGTACGGTGTGTGATTTCAATACATGCATGTACTGCATGATGATTCACTTAAGGTAGATGGAATAAGACTCCTACATTAATGAAAGGTTGCTAAGCTGTTAGTCTCTAAACATCAAATTCTCACTCTCTTATCAATCATGACCTTTGTCTGTCCCTCATAAGGAATTAGTCGATTATTTACTTTCCATAGTCCCTCTGTCTTCCATTCATTTGTGAACTAGTTGAAAAATGAACTTCAATAAATAAATGTTTGCACATGTTTTAACATGTATACACTAAAGAAATAAAAGGAATCCATAAAAAATCTCAGTTGAGGTCACTCAATTATTTATTTTAAATTAGAATTCTAAGGCTAATCTATTAACTTTAAGTCAATATTTATTTAAATATTACAAAACTTGTGAGTATCAATACAGGTTATTCCAAAAATAGATTAGTATCATGGGTGCAATTAACTTTGCACATCTTTATCGCTTCTCAAAATTTTCAGAATTAAATGAGATTAATCATTTATAGAAACAATTATTTCCGGAATTTTGAGGATTCTGTCTCGCTAGTCTGAAGCTCTTTACTGACAGTAGATTTTTGACTGGAATGCTGACTTGTAAGGTAATTATTCACCTGGCACTCACTGAAAACTTGAGTTCATTATTACAGTCCTCCTGGAGGTTTAGACTCCAAATGCATGTCCTCCAGATGGGCTGATCTTAAAACATAAAGATCAGGAATTAAAGTGAAAACACTAACCTACTTCACTTCATGTTTTATTTGAATCTGCCCAAGTTATTTATTTACTTGATTGAATGCTACTAATCTACTTACTGCCTGATTCTATCTGAATTATTTTCATAGTCTTCTCGGCATCTGGCTTCCAGCTCTTCTCGGTATTGAAATGTGATTCAGTTACTTTTTGCCTTTATCGCTTGTCTTTGGTTTTGCAAATCTTACTGATGGCATTCGTTTAAGAGTTTTCTAAATCACCACCACGATTTATTTCTCTTACAAATATGATCAGAATGGACTGCTTTCAAAATTAAGCTTGCAAAAGACTATCCATACGAGCTATGTTAGAAATGAGTGATTAGCAAGTGAACCCCAAAGCAACAGACTCAGGCATGCAGCTTTCAGCTATTTAAATTCCTTTTAACCTAAATTACTTATATGGAAAGTGATGTTTTATCCAACCCCAAAACCACCAAACCACAGGTGTTGAAGTAAGTCGTGAACTTCTATTATTTTTCTATTCAAATAGATTCTGTGGGTTATTAGGAAAATACTATGCAAAACATATACCATGTCACCAGTGTTTACATGGGACATTATAGGGTTGGCAGCTCTCACTTCCTTTCCACTCTGCAGGGTATACAGACATAAATCAGTGTATATTTTTTCTGAGAATTCACATTCTAAACTGTCTTTATCTCAGAAACCTTGAACCATTCATTCATGCTAAGCATATTTCCACCTTTCTCTGGTCTTTCCACCCATGTACCCATCTGAAATATTCTAATACAAAATAGGATAGCTGGGACATTTTTTATTATTGATCTGTTTCTCCACCACTGCTGGCATTATTCTAGAAGTTTACAGAAATAGTTTTTATGTTACTATTTGCTCCTTTAGACCTGAATAAGTAGTCTTGAGTTCAAGTTAACTACAATAGTCTTCATCCAGTGCCAAATATAGGTAGTTTTAAGAAAGAATAAAGACAGGCAATGATAGAACATGCACAGTGATAGCAGGACAGTAGTCATACAACTTCCAGGCACAATTTCCATTGTCTCAGTCACCCTACACTAAGGACATGTATGACCATTTTGGAAGGCATAGATCATCCTTATTCAAAGAAGCCATATTGTCTAGGTCCCTTCAACTTGCATATCTTTTAAGTCATGTAGCTCTCTCAGAATCAGGGGTACCTAACTAGCTCCCATCTCATCAATATCTGTTACTCATTACTTGATAAACAGCCTTGACCATGAAGTAGAAGAAATTGGTCTGGAACATAGCAATCCCAGCTCCTTAATCTTGGAAACTTGAGTCAATGTGGCAAAGAGTATTTAATCATGGGTCAAATTCTCAGGCATCTAGCTACAAATACTTTTCTTCTGGAAACATTCTCCGAGGGAATCTTAATCTCAATCTCCTAAAAGTGATACAATTGGTAGTTTGATCTCTCTTCTGTTCTCTCTCTGTCGGTCTTTCCCCTTTAATCTCCTTAAGTACTAGTGGTTTCCACATTTGTCCAATAATTCTGTCTGGGTTTTAATTTTTTTGAATGCCTTCTTTTCAATTCCTTCTTCTAAGAGCTATGGGCACATGAATTTTTGTAAAGGAGCTTCAAGAGGAAGTTTATCAGTCATCTCTGTTTTTGCTTCCTTTATCTTTCTACCTCATTTGGAGATTTAGACCATCGCCTGGGGTTCTTTGTCTCTGTGCTGCTTTTTCTAAAAGGGCACAGATGTTTGCAAGTACCATCCCATTCCCATACTAGCCCAGGAAGTAGTAAGCTGCTGTACTTGAAATTTCCCAATAGCCTCATTGCTCAGGTTTTTTCACAGTATATTCACCACTCCAGGTCTTCAGTAGTATGTAATTGTGACATTGAACACATTGGAACCATTTGTCCAGATATGGTGAAGTTACTGTAGCACGTTCCTGGGAATGTACCCACATGGTTGGCCTAGTTGTTTCAGTGATCCCTGTGCATAAATAAATCTCATCTAAATTAGGCCATGCAACCCATTTACACTCATAGGTATGTTTCTCTCACTCTTGGGGTAGGTTAGACAAACCCCAGTGCTGCTTCCTGAAGGCTGTAACCCCAAGATGAACAATGTTCATCTTACTTAGGGGGAGGATAAGTACCCCCAACACAAGATGAAGCTCAAAGAAGTTTACAGGCACAGGGCAAGCAGGGTGAGTGATGTCCCCTAGACTCTCACCCGTCTATGAGAATTTTGCTTAGGCTGGGTATGTCTAGACTCACCATGGGTTCTTGCTACATAAAGATGGTACCTGCCTCTGCATATGTCTAGAGGGTCTGGAAAGGGAAAAGCATCATCCAACATATTTGGAGAAGCTCAAATTTGCATTTTTCAGGTATGTTAGCATGAGAAACGTGATATTGTTAGATGCCAAATATCTAGATAATTTGCGTAGTGGAAGCCTCATAGTCCTTCCTGGTGAGCCAGCTTACTGCTATGGTTGCATATAGGAGAGCTGCCCAGGTCACCCAGGAGACCAACTAGGCTGTTTTTCCTCAATAATTCTATTGTAGAAAATATTCTTCAGGCAACATTGTTATATATCACTTTTATAAAGATCCAACAATCCTTGTCCCTGACAAGTGCTTTCTGCTATATATCCTGGCACCCAAACTGAATATAATTTAACTTTCTATATGCTCTGTGAGCAAGTGGAAAAGTCTCCAATAGCTCTTCAGAAATATTATTTGTTGTTGAACAATATAATACATTAAAGATTGTATTTTCAGGATAGTGCAGACCATGGCAAGCTATTTTTGCACATAATGAGAGTTTGGTCTTCTCGCAAATTGTATCCCCCAGTGTATATAAGATAGAATTTGAAGTACAGTTAAAACAGCTACCAGAATTGCTATCTGCCAGTTAAAAATTAAATATCTCTATACCAATTAGCTAATATACCATGAAACGCTTGAATAGACTTTGGTATTATTTACCTACTTTCCCCCCACTTATATATCCCATAAGTTGTTTATATGCATTAAAATATTCTATGCAGTAAGTTTTCTATGAGGTTTTATTTCAGTCTAATATCTTTCACATGTAGTCCATTTTAAAGTTTGCAAGTTGCTTCTACATATACTGTTGTATCTTGCCAAACACCTTGAGTCAAAGCAAAGCAACTATGGTTTCCACTTTACAAGTGAGAAAAATATTCTGAAGTGACAGACCCAGGAGCTGGAACTGAGTAGTTACAAGTGACAAAACCAATATAATTTCTCAGATCTTCATACTTTGTCTGTAATGGAATATTCAGACATAGCGCTGCTTCCTACTGAACAGAAAGCTATGAAAGACAAATGACTATAATTTCAAAATTTCTAAAAAGAAACACAAGTGATTAAGAGGATTCCAGCAAATATGAGTGGATGGAAAAGAAATCCAGACCTGGATCTCAGAAACAGGAAAAAAAGGAAATTCTGCAGCACCATAAGGTTTACTCTACACTGCACTTTAATTTTGCCATTGTTTAATTTTTTTAGTCAAAGCCATTCATCTTCCATGGAGATCAAATAAGCTGAATGGTAAAACAACAGATGGAGCGAGGAAACAACGTGATGAGGAAAAGAGGGGAAGAGTTTGGTAATCCCGGCTTCTGAGATTTGCTATTTCGATCTCACCACAAGGCTTGGGGGAAAATATTGTTTTTCTTTATGCAGTGAAAAAGAGACATGTAGCCTTCTCCTTAGCAGCACTGAGCACTAGGGATTCCATGTAAGAAAGGCAATCCCCTTTATCCAAACACTCATGTCAGTTTCAAAGCCAGAGATTTTTCTTCTCCTCCCAAGATAACAGATAGTAGGAATGCGTAAATTATCAGTATCTGCTTCTAGAAACATAAATTCACAGCAACTTGTGGAATCGTAGGTTACACGGGGAGTCAGAAGGAACAAGTGCATAAAATGTACACCCCCTAAACACGTGATTCTTTCCGTGCGTTATTGAAATTACTACAAAGCTCTGAAGTCTAACTATTGCAAATTTCCTATCTGAAGACGAAAAATGACTTTTCGTTATTGTTAAGAGCATAAAACCTTTTGATTGCCTTCCATATCAGAAATGGGGCAGGGTTTTCATATACGGTAGAATATTCCATTAACTGTACCTCTGCCGCTTCAGCACTATTACAAAAAGGTATTTTCAGGGGTTATGCGTATTAACTGAGGCCCTTTCTCTGACCTCCTCATCAATGAATGGATCTCCTACCCCAATTCATACATCCAGACACAATTTGAAGAACTGGAGGGAGAAGAGGAAATATGAAATCTAATTCTTTACCTGCCAGAGTTTAACTTACATGCAAAAGACGATTTTTAAACCATAAGGAACTAAGATATTATTAATGGGCAAGTTAGAATCCTTTCCCTATTATGAGAGTGCAAATCCTATAAATGTGCAGGATTTCTTAATATAATGCATCTTGTGAATACTTTTGACATGGGACAAACTCTGAGAATGAAAAAAATGTTGACAAATGAGGGACAGATGCTATTTTTAAAACGGGGTGGGGGGGTTGTTTGAATGGAGTCTAATTTTTTAAGTGTCAGTAACCATGTGAATTTATGGCTGAATTTTATATGTATCAACATCCTATACAATTGTACAAATTCTGGTAATAAGTGTTAGGAAATTAAAAAGTGCTGTATTAGGTTGGAATAGAAAGTAATTTGTTATAGGTTATCATTCATCTAAAACACTCAAGGGTCTGAAACCCTAAGTCTGTTCAGTTATTCTTTTTATTAATTGTGTTTATGCCAATCACAAAGACTGAAACGGGTGAAATTTCTTAAATTAGGATTCAGGAGTTAGATCACTTCTGCAAGAATTTTCTCAGTAAATGCGGTAAAATCCTCTCAGCCACTGCCTATTTAATCTTTACTATTCATTCCAGTCCCGAGACTGCCATTGACGTCAGTAGAAATCCTTGATATGAAATAAAAATCTATAAAAAAGAATAAGTATAAAAGGACTCTGTATGATCGTGTTTATAGTAGGTTACAGATGTATGCACAGGGCTCTTTGCAAATTGGTGTACTTAAATAAAATGTGTACTTTCGCTTATACAAACATAGTTTACTTACAAGATGAATTAAGTATGATTAAGAAAAAAAAACTTGCAGTAGCTGTAAGTACCTTAAGGTTTCCTTATTACTTTTTTTTTTTTTCCAAAGGATCACCTCTCACCATGGAAACATTTTTCTCATGAAGTTGCATTCAAATATTTGTTTTAAAGTAGCCAAGGGCTTCCACCTAATGATACAATACAGTATTTATACTGACAAATCTATAATTAAATGAGATGCTAGAACGTGGCTCAGGTATTGACACATTATTTTTAGACAGGAAATATTTTACTCGGAAGAGGAATTAAAATAGTGGACGATTTCCTTTTGCTAGGATTGGAGAGAACTATAAAGTTCAGAGATAATTTATTTTTATAAAGTTGCTTAACTGAAGGAATAACATGAGGGACAGATAAAGAATTTTAAAGTGGTACTAACTTGACAAACTAAAAATAAAAACCTGAAATTATTGTCAAAGTTTTACGGACACCTCATAATGCCCAAATATGTTCAAACATTTTAATGGCTGTTTAAGATTTTTCTATAACCTTAATGTACCTAGGGTTTTGTGTCTATGTTCATTCTAGTAGTACCTTAAGCCTCCTTGGCTATCTATGTGATTTTGGAAGTTACTCAGCCTCTCTGAGCCTCTGTACCCTTAACTATAAAAATGAAGATATTACTATATACTTCACAAGGTCATTGTGATCATTAAGTGGGTAATGCATGCAACAAGGTCAATGTGTTAACATACAGTCTGTATGCATTAATTAACTGCATCTAGTCACATTTCCAGATCTGGGCATATAGTGTATTTCCATATCTCTCTGTTAAGTAATCTGCGAAAGTTGGTGCACCCTCTGGCAACGTATTTTAAGTATCATTTTGTCTCGATAACGTGAATATTTCCAGGAAAAGCCATTTTAAAATGCCCAGGTATTTGTCTCCATTTCCTATTAGTACAATATACTCGGTTTAAGCAAAAGCAAGTATACAGAGAGGCTAACAAGAAATGTTGGTAGCTAACCTGTTTCACATGTGGCAACCACAATTACGTTTCATACTTGAGCTTGTTTGCTTTTTTTCCCTGCCCCGAATGGATTCCACGGTAGCTGGGAACTTGCAAAATTATTGCCAGCTCCAACTAGAGGAAAAAATACATTGAGTTTAACTTCATTACAGCTACAGCACTTGTATCAACAGGGCCTGGCATAAAATGGGAAAGTTGCCGAAATCCATCAAGTGACGTTACTGTTTTGAATAGGTGGTGGTGACTGTTGCCGCTCCTGATCTTCTATCGATCCTGTTTCTGTGGTCTTCTGGCTCAGCAGTCTGTCAAGTTGGAGACTAAAAGCTAAGCAGACGTGGACCATGGACAAGATGAAGCTAACGCACCTAGGTTGGAACAGGCTGGCCTGAGGAAGTCAGGGACGGCAGGAAGAAAAAGCAAGTTATGAAAGTCCAGGCAGATTGGCAAGATCCAGGGTAAAAAAGATTAACGAGGGAGCACTAGTGATCAAAATTAAACACCGATTCTAGTTCAGAAACTTTCATTTATGCGTGTATTCATTCCTTGAGCATTTCTTGACTTCCTGAAACACATAAAGCACTGAACTTAGTACTGACATAGTACAGAGCAGGACTCCTCAACTTCAGCATTGTTGACATTTTAGACCAGATAATTATTTGATGGGGGGCCATCCTGTGCCTTGGGGGCTGTCCTGTGCATTGGGGGATGTGCAGCAGCAAATCTGGCCTTTACTCATGAAATGTCAATAGCAACCCCCCGCCCCAGTTATGTCAACAAAAAATGTCTCTAGACATTGCCGAACATCCCTTGGGGGGTAAACTCTCCCTCACTGAGAGTCACTGGACTAGAGAGACAGAAATACCTTCCCTGCACCAGAGTCTTTGGCAGTCTAGAAGAGCTGTACTTTTGTAATGCTGGGTCCATGTTATTTCTACAAATTTGTCTGATAAAAATGTGAGAATCCTTTTATTCTGGCATTCTTAGCAGTTACTCCGAAAATTTTGTCAGATAAGTAGGCATGAAATTTAGAGATTCTCTTTCTCTCAAGCTAACCTTGCACTAGGAAAATTCCCAAAGTTAACGCTCTCAGCACATTGGCTGCTGAGAAGAAAGCAGCACACCAAATAACTTCAGAAATAGAAGCTTTGTCAATCCCAAGAAATTGAGCATGCAATTTCATCAAAACACCTCTGCAGCACTTTGTTCTCTTGATCTTGACATAGAAAATCCCCGAAGGAAACACTTTATTCAGGACATTGACTTCTTGAATTGAAGCACAACCATTATTTAAATCTCCAGACATAATCTGCAAGCAGTTCAGTCAAAACCACTATCACTGTGCTGCTCAAAGATCTGATGTCAATTCCATCATGGAAGAGAAACCTGAGCCTGACTGCTTTGGACTTGCTGAACAGTTCACACAAGAGGCCCCTGGTTCGAGGCTAACACTATCTGACATGTAAAGTAAACACAGTTTGCAGCCTGTTTGTTGCAACAAGCAAGACTGCAAGCTGAGAAGAGAGTCCATGCACTAGGATCCTGTAAGAACAGCTTGCCATATGATTAATGAAGAAGTTCAGTTGCAATGGCCCCTCGGTGAGCATGGTGGCTGCCCAAAGAATTCAACACACAAGGCTGTAAAACAGAACGTTGAAACAAACCCCTGGGCTTAAATATACCTCCAGGGCTGGGGTAGGAGTGGGTGGTGAGGTGGGTTAATTTGTTTTTATTTGTGGGTTTCATTCCTAAAGGTGATGTTCAGTTTTACCTCCCGAACTGGTGCTGGAGAAGAAACATGACCCACAGAACAGCAGTGGATCCTACCAGGCAGAACCAGGACATGTTTGTCAGAGTTCCAGACATTTGTGAACAACTCCCCAGATTCCCTGAGCTTGTTATGAAAAGAGGGTTTAAGGCTGATGAAAGCTCCTAGGTCTGTAGCCTCTGAAAACTATAGTTTAACAGCAGGGAAGATACAGCAGCGACACCCTCCAGTGCAAAGATAACCCCCCTTCCCCCCAGGCGCTGCCTCTAGCCAAGCCCGAGGCTGCTGGCAATGGACCTCAACCTCAATTTGCTGGATCCTAGGGGAAGAGAAAGTTATTCCAACTCCATGACGCTTTTATGCTAGACCCTTATTTCTGTAAAACGACCACTGCTTGCCAGTGACCCTTAAGGAGTCTAATGAGGAACAGGGAAATGGAGGAGCGGGAGTTCTCATACATGGAGAAATAAACAAAATGCGAGTTGTGATCGAGCACTGATGTGTAACACAGTGTTTCCTACAAGATGAGCGGTCCTTCAGCCTCTCAAAGTCTGACAACTTCCTATCAGGATGAAATAATCCAACAGACTGTTTCTTACATAACCTTGTTAGCAGATTATAGTTCTTTAGCAAATTACTGATCAATTTAATCTTCTCTCAAAAATAGCTTATTGATAAATGGCTATTATTTCAACAGCTTCTAAAAACAGTTTCAGAGTTGGAAGAAACTGGAAACTTTGGTATCTACCTCATTTCCTGATTTGTTTTTTTGATTATGAATATTCATGAGATACAAAACTGATGGTCACCCCTCGTACCCATGATGTGAGGGCCAGATTCATGCTGGCAGCATACCCATTACGACAAATTGCCTTTGTACCCCGTGTCCCCCACCCAATGATCCCCAGCCTCCCTCTTCCTCCCCCTTTCTCCCCCACTCCACTTTGTAGCCCAAGGAATGTTCCCTCCCTCTGCAAGTCCAACACACTGCTGTGGTCTTTCTTTCCTTCTTTCTGTCTTAGCTCCCACATATCAGTGAGCACATGTGGTATTTATCCCTCTGTGCTTTGCTTATTTCACTCAACATAAGTTTCTCCAGGCTCATCCATGTCTCTTCTTTTTAGTGTTTTCTTTTTAAAGTGTCTTGTACTTTTTAGGCTTAAGAATCTTTGCCTAAGAGTTTATGTGCTGGGTAACAACTCGGTCTGTATGACTTGACTCCAAGTGTGAAGTATATTATGGTATATTTCAAAACTCCTGAGCACATTTCTAGAAGGCTATGGTTTATGTTGGTTATATTAGTTGCTTCATGCTTTATTAATTGAATGACTCATGATGGATTGCAGCCAACAGAGAATTGTCCCGAATCTTGATTCTGGGAGTCCCCAACATAGTAATGATCCATAATCTATCTTACTACTAATTCTGCCCATTCTTATACCCTTTTCTCCAACATGCTCGCTCATAGATACTCTACTCTCCCCCAAAACACATGCAAAACTATTTGAGTTATCAGTGCTGTTGTCAGTGTCCCTTCTTCCCATCTCCCTTGTCTTAGTGAGACCAGGGCAATGCATATGAACACATACTCGACAGCTGGGGTAACCCTTCATGTGCTGGATTGAAGATCAGAGGAAGAATCTGTAGAAAACGTGATGTCTATGGAGAAACAGAGGCTTGAGGAGTTAAAGTAGTGAAGACATTTTGTAAGTGAGGCCTACATAAGAGAAGTAATTCTGAGGAACTAACTCCTTAAAAAAAAAAAAAAAAAAAAAGCTTGCTCTAAAATATTTCTAGACTTAGATCATGTTTTGTTTTTAACCTAACTTTTTGGAAAAATGTTGGAAAAGTTCTGACACATAGATGTATATTTCAGTTAGCATGACTTTAAAAAGTACAGTGTTTTCTAGGAGCTGCCACTCAATCACCTACACTTTATTGAGAATGGGTTAAATCTGTTTTCTCAATAGTAAAAGGAAAGCCACTTGTAGGATTGAAGTTTTGATAGAAGTGAGAAATATAGGTAATATTCCTAAAATCTGGTAAAATTAGGTCTCAGGTATAAGTACTGAGAGCAGATACATTTGGGATAAGGATTTTACCACTTTTGTGCTCCACAGTCACTCTAGCAAAAATGACAGCAGGAAGAAGAATAAAATTGTCCGCTTTAAGCCTCTGAAATTCTTGGTTTGTTGTAAACTCAATTGCTTCCAGGATTTAGTCTTTCATGCATTGTCTGTGATGCATGCAATTTGTTAAAGGCCATAGGTTGGAAAGAAGACCACATAAAACAAGGAAATCACTGCTCAACCTAGAGACGATTTCACAACAGTGTAAGTAGGATGACTTAACTTTAAGCTTTGGAAATATCATGCACTTTCTAATGTGCTCAATTCTAATTCCTTCAGCAAAAGTAAAATGTCAGCCAAATTGAACTGTCAGGACATTGACATCTAGAGAATTTACTTGCATTTTCCCTAATTATTTGTTTATTTAAAATACATTAACATTCATTTCCTCAAGAATCAAGATTTAATTACTTCTGGCCGTTTATCTAGATCAGTCCCTGTATCAGAATCTACTTAACTATCTGTTATTGTCTTTATTATTTTTTATTCATTGTAAGTGATCTTAGCAAAGACAGGAAAGGGATATTGCTTTATACAGGTGTTTTATCTAGAGTTATATTATTTATATGTTCATTTATTAGATTCATTCGAAATTATTTATTGATCACCAACTATGTGTTATGTACTTTGCTAGACACCAGAATACAGTAGTATCCAGAACAGCTATGATTTTCATTATCATGGCACTTGTAATCTAACAGGAAGCTTTTAACATACACTTACTGTCTGTTGTTCAGTTTTCAGAATCCATGCAGCAGTATTTACAGATATGAAGAGTTTTATGTTATCTTTTTCTTAACGTGAGAAATTTTGCTGATTATTCTGAGTTGAAGAAAATTGAAATCATGTTATACTACTTATTTTTTAGTGCTTCAAGCATCATAATTTTCAAATATTTATAAACCTTCTACTAGTATGAACGAGGTGACATTCCTGATTTTAAAAAGTGTTCTTCCTACCTTGAAAGGTTACACTCAATGTACAGAGACTAGATACTTTCCCAAAATGATAAATAATAATCCAAGAAACTGTTAGTTAAGTGCTGAATGTGTGATTCCAACAAAAAGTTGTATTGGAGTGAAAAAAAAAAAGGGAATACAATTTGGGAAAATCAAGAAAAACCCTGTGGATAAAATGCTTCTTAAGCTAGATCCTGAGAGTCATATAGGATGTAGCAAATAGCAAGGGGTAGGGAATTCCAGGTGGGAGAAGTGATTGAAGCGAAGGCAAAATGTGGAGTAGATAGCACATGAATAGGGAAAAATTAATAGGCCAATTTTACAGAATCTGAGAGAGGAGGTTTAAAAGAAGATAAATATGGTATAGATACAGATGTATACATATATATGCATGAATTCATCACATATTAGTGGTCGAGAAGCTCAGGGAAGGCAGGATGATGCTTGCAGACCCTATACATAGTTTCCCAAGAAATACTTCGCTCTGCAAATAAAAATTGTTAGAATAGGTGAAAATGAGGATATGAATCTGAAAGCAAGTTGACCATAGAACTTCAAGTCACAAATAGAAATTCTACCTCTTTCCTTTAAACTAAAATTATCAAAGAAATATATGAGCATTACAATAAGTTTTGAATTCCCTCCGTTTTCTTTCCCTACTACTTCCTGTGATCAGACTCCAAGAAAGAAATGAGTTACATGCTAGTTAGAAAAATTTGTTCCATTTATTTATGATGATTAATAGTTTATTTTTATTTACTTGTCTCAGATCTTGACAGTCTGGGTCTCGTAGGTCAATGCTATCATAATAATCTATCAGAAAAACTGAAGTCTCCTGAGGTTTAAACAAATAAGTGTGTGTTATTTTTGTTCCAAGTTTTCTCTTTTGAGTGAATTCCTCAATTCACAAGTATAAAATTCAGTTAGCAAAGAAGAACCTCCCCTTGTAAAATGAATCAATAAATGAAGGTTATGAGATTCCTAAAACCTGGATTCTTGTAAAAATATTTAATTGACATGATATCTTTTAGCATTATCAAGATAATGATGAAATATGATAAGTGCATACCTCTAGTTCAAGAATCTTTTTTTTTTACTTTTATTTATTCAAAATATTTTAATAATTATTTGTACATATGTGTGGGGTATAGTATGTTTTTTCAGTATGTACATATACTGCACAATGATTCACTTAGGGCAGATAGCATAGTTTTGGACCCATTAGTCCATCTCTTTTCTAGGATAGCATAAATTCAGCTGAGGAAGAGGGTGAATCTCTGTTGTGCAGTAGGAGTGGAGAATAGAGACTATTGATTATAGCTGGAATAAATTTTACATGCACTAAACTCAAGAAAAACAGAGCAGGATGCATTGTCATCCACTCAACAAACTCCTCTGAGTGCAAAGAATTAAATTCATACTTCTGGAAATGCAAAATCTAACACTTGGACCTTACCCCAAAGAAAATGAATGCTATAGAAGAAAAACCTTGAGATAGGTTTTTATTTTATACTTGTTATTTTGGCCACTGTGTAAAGAGGAATGAATTCATTTGTTCAATTTAAGTGTGAGGAAAGGGATTGCAAAATCTTGGTGGTCTGGGTGAGCTCAATGTATCTGGTATCCATTAAAATCCAAAATTTACTCGAATCTACGGATTAATTCTCCTGCAGGAACTGAGGCAAACCAATAGCAGCTGAAAGTTAATCAAGCACTGATCTCTCCCAATCCTTCTAATCACAGCCAGCTGTGATTTCAAACCTTTGCACTGAGGTTCCCTGGGGCAGTTCTACACAAGCCCTGGAGTGAGCACCTTCAACTTTTGAAGGGCAAGAAAGAAGTTAATAAAATAAAACTTAATGCCTTCAATCAAGGAACTGAAGAATAGGATCGAGATGGTCTACAGCTTTTTCTGTATTAATCTCTTCCCTTTTTTCCAGCTGTCTGTTCCTGGAAGGCATATGACTTTTTTTCTAAATGTTTGCTAGGAATCCCTTATTTAAAAGAGAAATACAATTGGGAACGGTTGGTTGTTCATTGGGAAATCACTACTTGTCTCGTGAGAAAGGATTATTTATAGTACCTAAAGAAATTATCATAATTTTTGTTGGTGTAATAATGGAATATTTGAGTTTTTTAATAAATGTCATCCAAATTAAGATGAACATTCTTAGCCTAAGCTTAAAGAAGTCAAAATGTATTTAAAGTACATGTATCTCAGTCCAGCCAATTAGTAAACTTTAAATACTTTTTACAAATAAAGCCATACGATTTGCAAAGGAGCTTTCCATAATGTTGTGCTTTTGCAGTTTTAGTTTATCAATATTTTGACAGATAAAATTTTTTAACTATCTAGCTGTTTTTCCTTTTGTTTATACCTATCCATAAGGTCTACTACCTACACCTCCTTTGTTCTGAGCCAATTCTTTTTCCCTGGAACTTATCTTTCCTGTGATTCAGCTAAAAAAAACTTGGACCCTACCTCTCTACTGATAGAATCCTGAAAATACTTGTAAATGTCTTTTTCCATGTATCTGTAACACATCTGGAATTCTTTTATCTCTTTCAGGGTTACCCATTGGCATTTTTGGCACACTTTTTGAGTTGGGACTCTCTGGTATAGCTAACTAAATACAAATAACACATATTGTCTATTGCCTTGAGCTTTAGATACTATGTTTTGTGTTAGATAGTTTCCCTTCTGTCATAAAACATGAACTTATCTTCCCAGGAGCAGCTATATTTAATTTTTTGAATTTAGTTCCAGTTCTGGCTTTCCTAGTTTGCCCCATTTTCTCACATTTAACAAGCATTTCCAGACATGTTCTAAGAAATGGCATGCTCCATACTAAGTCTTCTCAGATGATTCTGGTCCGTAATGACCCTAACAACATAATATTCTGGAATTCACCATAGCATCATGTAAAGAGACATTGAAACCTCTTTACTCTTTACTGCAATTGAGGATTAAACTACGAAATGAAGTTATAATGGATAAACTGATGCCTGGGCTAATTTATTCTAAAAAGAATCATGAGCTTATTGATTATGCTAACATATCTGAACTTCACTCTGAGATGGTGATTTGTTTAAACATATGTTTAACCTCCACCTTTAACTCATCCATTTACAATTGTAATAGCCAAAGGAATATACAAAAATTAAAAAAAAAAATCAGTATCTGATTTAGAAACAAGGAAATGCTGCCATCGTGTATAGTAATTTCAAAAAATTACTTCATCATATAAAAGTAATAAAGGGTAGATAAAGGATCCCATAATTTATTGCACATACGGAAGCTGATTAAATTGAAATTACATAGAAGATACGACTCCAGCAGAACCACATCAAAATCTCCTATCTCAAAACTGTAAAGCTTGTGGGGACCATGGCAGGATGTGGGATCATTGGTCAGCCACAAACTCAGATGCTTGCCAATATCTTGGAAAGTTCTCTAGCATCAGAAAATTGAGAGGGAGGGTAAGATCCCACAGAAAATTTTATTCCTGCTTTTTATTTGATGCAGAGAAAAGTGGTAGGCAAAGAAAAAGCTCGGCTGCACCTGTTCTTAATCATAGACGCCAGGCCTGACAGATAACAAGGGCACTGCCCCAAGAATCTTTGATCACCACAGCGAACACAAGAAACCTATATAATCTCCCAATACTTGACAAGTAGAGACACATGTGGGTGTGCAGAGCAAAAGTAATCAAATATGTAGAAAAAGAGCAGTCAGCAGTTTAAAACAGCAGGTTCAAGTCCAGATGGCAGATCGAACATGTGTATTTGCCTCCTTTCCTTCCCCAAATCCCACTGAAATGACAATAAAGCTGTTAAAAATAGTGAATCCCTGGCATTAGCAAGAATAAAGGGTACTGTTGGTGATTCAAAGATTTGCAAACTTTCTTAAAGAACAAGCATGTGGTATAAGTTAGATAAACTAAAGCAAAAGCAAAACCTGAAGCAGAATGGATGCTCCTTTCTTCCAAGCTCCAGCAGGGCAAGATTAAATCTGGCCAGCACAGAGAATAGAACTGGGAATAGGAAGTGAGTGGCTGTTACTTTTGTTCCCAGGAGAAGTCCTGGAAGCTACTCTCTAAAGTTAGCACAGGAATTTTTAAATTTTCTGGGGGGCGGGTGGCGTGGGAGCAGTGGATATGGCCTGTTTTGTAGATTTGGGCCTGGAAGAAAGAGCAGAAAAAGTTCTCTACTTTCCAATAGATAACAAACAAACAAACAAACAAACAAACTTCATCCAGAAGTGAATTACACTGAAGAAACCTAATACCAAGCACATTAGTTTCCTATTGCAGCTGCAACAGATAACCACAAACTCAGTGGCTTAGAAGAGCACAAATTCATTATCTTACAGTTCTAGAGGCCAGCAGTCAGTCTGGGTATTAAGGCATCAGCAGGGCTCTGTCCCTCCAGAGGCTCTAGGAAAGGTTCTGTGCTCTTGCCTTTTCTAGTTTATAGAGACTAACTGCATTCCTTGGTTCATGTTCCTTCATCTCCACAGCCAGCAGCAGAGAACCATCAAATCCCTCTAACCTTCTAGCCTCCCTCTCTGATTTATAAGGACTCTTGTGATCACTTTGGGCCTCCCCCATGTAATCCAGCATAATCTCCCCATCTCAAGATCTTCAAATTATTCACATCTTCCAAGTCATTTTTTCCAGGTATGTAACATATGAACATAGTTCAAGGATAAGGGCATAGACATCTTTGAACAGAGATAGCCATTGTTCTGACTATCCTACTGATAAAGTAGTCCTTAATCTGATGGTCGAGAAACTGCCTTAGTTTTTCCCATCCCTACAATATAAATAAAACTTTGATTGTGGATAAGACCTATGGTCTTTGGGATAAACAAGATCTGCACAGCAGCAAAAGACTCAATCAAGTTGCCTATACAGACGTCATAGATCATCATTCATATATGATTGGTAACAATTTCAAAGCAAGAGTATTAAATATATCTAGAAGATTAATTCATTAGTGTATTGAAGGCCTACAATATGCCTGGAACAGGAATTAAAATGGAGAAATATAACTACAAATTCTCATCAACATGTAGTTTGCATTCTGTTGGAGTGCACAAAGAAAACAAATTGATTTATTCATATACTTCTTCAACAAGTCTTCGTTGAGTATTTTCTATGTGCCAACAGCTGTCCTAGCCACCAGTATTGAAATAGTGAGCAAAACAGAAAAGACTCTGCCCTCAAACATTTATGTTCTGGTATGAAGAGACAGACATATATTCTAATATATAGACCTATGTTATCATAATATATTTGATATATTTCTATATAAGTTGACATATATTTTTAATATATCAGGTGGTGATCAGCGTTATGAAGAAAAATCAGTCATCATGAGATGATTTAAGATTACCATATAACCGATCAGTTCAATCTACAGAATGTTAAGAGTAATAGAAGATGTTATTAATTATTATGCCATGACAAGGTGTGTAATCTAAGACTAAACTGTGCAGATTGGAAAGTGTGGTAATTATAGATGTGTGTGCACGTGTGTGTGTGTGTGTGTGTGTGTGTGTACGAAGATAGTGAAGGCATTTTGTATAGCATAATAAAAGATGGTCTCATTGAATCCCAGACACTTGAACAGTAGTCTGAAAGAAGAGAGTGAGAGAGCCATAGTTAAGTTAGAAATGAAGGAAAATGTCAGCTATCGATAGTGCTATATGCAGTCTTAAAATAGGCTGTTTTTTATAAGAGTTTGAAGTCTACTTTACATCAAGGTCAGAAAAATTTAACTAAAGAGGTGACATTTATGTTGGATCTGAATGACAAGAAATCAAAATATTTCATCCAGGAAAATATCAGGAAAAATACTTCCTTCCACTTATGGCTGATAAACTCCCATTGGACTAACCCTTTGACAACTATAACAGCTATAAACTCTGTACAAAATACAAACAAAAACAAAACAAACAAGCAAACAAACAAAAAAAACACAATTACCTGAAGACACTGGAGGGCAACAAAAACAAGGCACAATTAAGTAGGGGTTGGCACTAGAAAGAAGGAGACAATACAGAAAGTTTTCTGTTCTCATTTCTTCTAGCCTGAGGGCATGTGCTATTCTGGGTCACAGGTGTGGGGGTGATGGGTAATATCTATATAAAAAACACAGAAAGACTCTTGTTTGAAGATCCAGAGGGCAGGGTTGGGGTGTTTTACAAGAATTGCCTGGTCCAAACATAAATCAAATATGCCATGATTTAGAGCAACAGGTGAAATGCAAAAAAGGATAATTCATTTGTTCTTAGTGTTCGGGGTGGAAGGATCTTTCCCTTCTTCTTTCTTAGTAATAGAAAATAGAGGGAACTCAGATAAAAATCACAGTTAGCAGATTTCCTGCTATTTTATACAGTCATGTTTCTTGTTTCTGATTAACAGGGTGTATGTAGGAGGGGATGACAGTGTCAAAAAGTATCCTTATAGGATAAGAGTCATGTACCCTTTCAAACCCTGTATCTGTCTTGCTGGCTAAAAACTGGGTAGCAACCATATTTGAACATGAATTCATCCATCTACCTCTGGATTTTGTTTATGTAGGACAGAGATAACACTTATATTCATTAGTACACTACTGTTGGGGATTCTCAGCTACTCACAAACAAAACCTCTGATATGCTTATTTTTAAATTATTTCCATGCATGCTTTTATTAAAGTAATCGTAAATGCTAAAGACGAAATTATGATAATTTCTCTACAAAGAACATTGTGATTCTGAAAATGCTGTTTTCCTGAGGACCTTAAGATTCTACAAATAATGCTGCAAAAACATGATTGGTTATTTTTTAATATGTGTGATATACATGTTTACTGCCTTTAAAGCAGTTACAAACACAAATATGTTATATGCAAAATGTTTCCTCTTTGGAGACAACATGTTCATTTGTGCCTTAAATTGAATACAGCACGATGAAAATCTTCTACGTCATTTCTGTTATATGATGTTTTTTTCTGAAATTGCAGAGTAGCAATTAAATCTGTCACCACATATTATTTGGTTTCATAAGTCAAGGTTTTCTGGATATCGTACAACCAAACAAAGATACAGGAATAAATAATAGATTGGTGTGTAAGTAAAATTGTCACTATCGTAAGCCGTGGTTTCAGATATGTCCCTCTTTATCAAAGTAATCTCATAATTCCCATTGAAGGACTCAGTAATAATCTGAAGTTAACAACATTACATTTGTAAAATAAGTATACTAATAAAATACTCCTTTACTTGCTTTATGTATTAGGACTTCAAGTAAAATTATGTATAAAATATGTTTTCCTATGAAAAATTTGAAAATCATGGAGCTAGCATAGTATAGTTTTAAATAAAAATATATTCAATTCTTTCTTGATCAAAGAAAGTCTAATGTAGAACTGTGAAAGAGTAACTCTACTTTTCAAGAGAAAATATTTTTTCCTTGAATGTTGCAGTATTCATATAACATGTTTATATAGTGAACTTAAACTTTTAGCTTCTTTTAATTCCACTTAAAATGAATAGTAAAGTTGGGTACACATGTGAATAAAAGTGTATAAAATCATGTTGATTATGCCAAATCTATAAAATATAGGGTAGTTATATTACATTACTTGTAACATGAATAAAAAGAGTCATTGGGATGATGTTGTTAACCTACCAAATATACAATCTCTGTCTGCAATTTTTTCTAAGAAGTTGCCAAAACCTAGTTATGTCATTTATGGAATTCTATAATTACCTCTCAGATTCCCTTTCAGATAGCCTCTGGCTACTTGCTTCACAATGACTGTTTAAATTTTGCACACATGCTTATTAATAAAAATCAAATCATCTTTTTCTCTAAACAACACAATCTCAAAGAAATCAGGGTTAGCAATAGCAAATCATCACTGCATTGAAACTGATAGACTCATTTTCTGACAATTTTTAACAATTTAAAAGTTCCTTTTAAATTGTTAGCAACGAGCTGCATTTTTAGTAAAGGGAAGTAAAGCCCATTACCCTAAATTACTTCCTCCTGGAAATGGTACAACATATATTTTATATTATTTAAATCAGGCTACGCAGCTGTAAGCATACCCAATGGAAAAATTTAGCTAGGCTATATATTTGATTTTTTTATTAATGTTCTATCTGAAGTTAAGTTGGGAAGGGATGATGGTGCTTTCACTATAAATATCCATTCCTGGTCAACTCAGGTTCTCAAATGTGCTCTGTTGCTTCCTTCCGATCCAGCTAATGCTAATCTTCTCTCATCAAATATTCCCTGAGAACTAAAGAGAAAGAACGGTATGGGGTAAATTAATTAATTAAGCCTCAGGTCTCACAAGTTCTTAAAATTGTGATCATAGTGTAAAAACATCTCAGTGATTCTGAAAGTAAAAACAAAGCAAAGCCTGCCAAACTCCACTAAAATATATATAAAGGAAGCCTCACTATTTCTCTAGTTTACTGTGTCCAGAGCATTTTGTAGGTCTGCCACAAAGAGGACTGTCTTTAATGATCCACTTAGTATGAGGATTTAACCTCCTGAATCTGTCTGTTGGAAAAAATTACCTGTTTCTGTTTATTTTTAAGGTTCTTGCCACCCTGATCATCCTTTTAATATGTAAAACAGCTACAGAATATGCAGAGTAAAGAACTAATAATTGGTTAAAGAGGGTTATATCTAGAAAGCATAAGATTTTGTTGTGTTTTACTAATGCTCACTTGTAATGAGCATACAATAACCATTTTGAGTGAGAAATGTTCTGTTTTGAAAATTCCAATCACCTCTCTATTTGGTCATTCTAATTATTTAAAACAAGATATGGGAAACTAAGCAAAATCAAGTAATGTAATGACATTAAACTCTAATGAGTGGAATTTTGATAAGCAAAGAACACCTGTCAATAATTTTTGGTAGGATAGTTAACAGCCAGATTCCAAATCTATTTATTCAGACCAGCTTTATTGGCTTTTGCACTTTAGAGAAAAAAGAAAAAAAAAATTTTTAAGAAATTGAAGACATAGATAATAAAATTCAACTTAAAAAAAAAAATTCTGGTCCTCAGTGTTTTTAGGCTAATATATGCATCAGTCTCTATAGTCAAATGGGCTAATATGGCGTTTTACTGAAAAGTGTACAGTTTGATAGGGCATGCAGGCAAAATACAAACCTCACAAGACATTCTTGAATAATATCTAGTGGGCATCAGCTAAATATCTTACGATCATAATTATTTGAAATATGGGAAATATAATTTAAAGTAAAAAATATCAGTGTGTACCTTACATTTAGGAAGTGTAATGAAATTTTAAAGTGTTGGTGAGAAATGGAAAACCTTTGATGGTAAATGATGACTATCATTCAAACACAATGTATTTATTAAGTTGCATGGTTCTCTTAAGCATAACTAAAAGAGGATTATAGTGTTTTTTTTTCATTCTATTCTACCAAAGTAGTCTATATTCTGTACCAGAATGCAATTGCTTTAGGTGATGATATCTATTTGCAGATAGAGTTTATAAGCAATTCAGACCTATCCAGAGAGCTGATAGAACAAAATTATGTTCTTAAGTTAGAGAATCATCCTAGTTATAGTATAAGATGCATGTTTTAAATGAGTAGTCTATATTACAGCATTGCCAAAATATGCCTTTAATTTAATTTTTTTTTTTTCTCCAGAATGAAAAAGTCTGCTTTCATTTATTTCAGGCGACTGGAAGACAATGAAGCAGAAGGAAAAGTTTAACACTGGCACGGCAGTGTCTTGGAGCTAATCGTTTTTCACCAAACACACACATGTAGCAGCAAAACATCCTTAAAATGTAAAACATCTTGCTTTTTTAATAACCCCTTGTGGTATGTTTTTACTTTAGCAATAATTGTATTTTCTTTTTTGCACATTTTATTTAACAACATTGCAGTGCCAGATAATCGATTCCATGTGTTCAGGGCACTAGCAAAGTGCCTAACGGAGAAACAATTAACTTTATTGGGCTCCTGTTATTGGCAGGCACAGTCTTACACCCTTACTTGTTCATGGTGCTGAGCCACATATGAGCTGCAAAGAATTTGGTGTCCTTAAGTAATCACACAACAACCTGAATTTAGAGCCAAGCTGTCATTAAAAAAATCATGATCATGAACTAAAAACAGAAGTTCAAGTCCATGACAAGATCAGAAGATAAAGTTTACTTAAGTAACAAAAAGTGCAATGATTAGTCCAGGGCACGTAGCCAATGGTTGATGAGCAAGTCTGGCTTTTTGCAAAAGAAGAACACGCAGCATGATTTGAGGCAAATATTAAATATGAGCACTGTAACTGCAAGCATAGCTCTGTGAGTAATAGGCATTGAAACAATGGTTAAATGCACTTAAGTGCAAGGAGTAACATAGTTAGGTTTTATCAAACATTAACACTTGTACCGGAGAGTCCATAAAATTCTAATTGGCCTCTTCTGCAGAAAGCAGCCCCAAGAGGTTCTTTATGCACAAAACAGCTCCGACTCATGCCATGAGTGCTATGAGAAAGTAAACCCCATTAGCACAGCTGCCATTGATTGATCCTGGGAACGATATTGAAGCCACAGTAAGGATGAATAATAGGTTGGGTGTATGATAGCACAACACTTCTGCGGTAACTTAGCCCAAAACTCTGCATTGCCTTGGAAAAATTGACCTGGACAAACTTTCTCTTATGAGAAATGAGAGTGGCAGATATATTCAGAAAGGGGGTATCACTTGGCCTCAGATGATATCCTAAATAAATCTGAGTTCCAGGCCTGTTGCTCTATGAAGCACAGGATACATCCTAGACTTGGAAATGAACCCAGAGTACATGCTATCCTGCCCGACCGTGTTGTCTTATAATAAACTCCCATTATCAGAAATAACCTGGACAGTTCTCTTTCCTTTTAAGTCCTACTTAATACACACTATGTTTTCAAAGCTTTGACCTGGATTTTTGCAGAGAAAAAGGCTGTCAATGAATGGAACATAAGAGGGGACTATAGAGTCTGAAGGAGGGAAATGTTTGGAGAAAGTCTCACTCACCTGATATGTTTTACTCTGGGGATTCCTTAGCAGTTGGGAGAAGCACAAAATACAAAGCAACTTTAGAGAATTTGGACAGCTAAAAGATTGGAGAAATGTAGAGGTGGGGAAGATATATTTCCCTAGACTCATACTTTTGTTCTGGATTATTCCTCTTGATGAGCTCAGTCAGCAAGCCACCATTGCCACATAATATATTTCATTTTTTAAAAACATAAGTCACTTTTTGTACTTTTTAAAATTAAACTTGTAACCTATACTAATATTCCTGAAAGTATGACCCCAATGAGCTCTGATATGCTTGGAGATGATTCAAGTACTATTGCTGCTAATGCTGAAATTAGCAATCTTTTCCAATGTGAAGAAAAATAATCAACGGATGGATGACATTATTTAGCACAGTGTGGGTACTAGCATGCACAGTGAGGGTACCAAAGCTGAGACTTCCTTTTGAATGAAGGACTTCTCTTACAGAGCATCATTCCTCTGGGGCGCCCCATCAGCCTGGCTGAGAAAATCTGCAGCCTGAGGCTCTTCCTACTCTAATCTCCTTCCTTCTCTCTTTTCACAGATGTCAGATCTGCATCTGCCCACTCCTAATTTCTCCCCATTTTTTTCTTCAAAGGAATTTATTTCTTCGTTAAATCTTTTCCATATTTAATTTTATTTTGATGCCTTTTTCTTAAAGGACTCAAACTGATACTCTGATACTTGGGTATTCTATCTCAATGTTAAGAATTACCCACCTGCAACATAGGAAAAAATGGATAACTTATCTGTACTATTGAATAAACTATTACTTGAAAAATAATTTTTAAATACCTAATGTCACAAATATTTCAAATAGACTGGTATGGGCTAGTTGCAGTTTGTAAAGAAAACATTCTGTAAGAAATATAGAGGAATATGCAGTTGGAATCACAGGGCTGGAAAACACATTATAGAGAGATCCAGTGTGTATGATTTAAGTAAAATTCCCCCTATCCTATACCAAAATTAAGATGCACCTTTGACACTTCAACAGTTTCCTAACAGGTAACTCTTCCTCATTTATATACTATATTCTGTTATGGAAAATAATCAAATGCTTTATATGTTATCTACATTTACAAACATCCCATAGTTATAGTTATACCTGAAACATACCCACACACCCAGACATAGCATGGCTTATAAACAATTAAGTTCGGCTTAAAGTATATGCCATGAATCTCTGCTATGAAACAGAATCACATCACCAAAGAGTTACATCACCATGTTTAGGAATCATTTGAGTGGTTAGGGTTGGTCCTGGGTTGCAATTTGGCATTCCCTTTCTTTGGCCACTATTATGATTTTTTTTTTTTTTTTTCTGAAAGTGGATCTCATTAAGCATAGCCCGTCTCTCAAACCACTTCACCCTCTATCTGGAAAACCGATCTTACTCAAACTCCTGTGATTTTTTAAACAGATGAAACTTGCACTAAATCTGTCTCAAAATGAAGTGCCCAAACTAATTAAGCTAAAAATATTCTTAAATTCTCTTGGTCTTCTCTTCCAGCCACCCGGAAGACATTTGGTTTTTAGCAGTCCTAGGAAAACAAGACTCTTTTCTTATCCTCAGGGTGATGTGAGAAGGGAAATTGATTTCATATTATATTTAGCACTTCATTGATTCTGCCTCCCCTGCAGAGAGACCCTGTTAGGACTAAACAAAAGACATCACTTTTATGAACTGCCTGTAACTCTGTCATTGTTGGATTACAGAAAAGTCTTCCAGTGTGGAAATCTCGAATTCAGAGTGCTCAGTGAGGCTTGGTCAATGGGGGCCAGCTCAGTAAATCATATCTGACAGCCTTTTGTTAAAGAGCTTTCTCAGCTCTCACTGTATCCCCCTGTACTCCACGATCTCACCCCTACACCGTGCCCACTGCCGTTGGAACTTGTATTGTATAACACATGATGGCCTTATGGTCCTTGAAAGCATTGGCTTATCTACTATTGATTAGCCTATCTATGAATTCCACTCTTTGCAAATACTTTAGAGAGGTCTCAAAGGTCTTTCTTTTTTTTTTTTTTTTTTTTTGGATTTGTTCTGCAGTGATGATATGATCACAATTACTTTTGACAAATTGCTGATAAGAATTCAATACAGGATGGGTGATGAAACTCATATGGCACTGTTTTCCATGCACTATTGCCACCCACTTTTGATAGAAATAAAATGTTGCAGAAATAATGCGTGTCCTTGTCAAGACCAGGAAACCACTTCACTTTTATAAATTGCAATAGATGAGCTTGTTAGTGATTCAAGGTCCAGCAACTATTCTTCTGTAGGTTACAAAGTTAAAATGATCTCCTTGATACAGTGGGAGAATTTGGTCACTGTCTAATCCCCACCTTTCCCGTGGTCCCAATTTTCACCCTTGACATTGGCTTGAGAAGGAAAACAGATGCTTTTTGTCATATTTTTTTTTTAATTTTACATTTTAGTGATACCATCTTTGCATTGTGAAGAAGAGTGCCCGTTGCCTATACTTTTCCATACAAATCATTTTTACCTAAGCTTATGTAAAAGAGGAGCTTTAATCTTAATATTTATGTAGATCTCACGTCATCAAAGCCTTCAAAAATGCCAACTTTCTCAGATTTTACATAATGCATAGGACTGTGAAATAGTTGAACTTGGTTTTCTCTAAAAGAGCCATTTAAGAAAAAAAGTTTTTTTAAAGAATGGAAATTGTAAACCCTGTGATCTTAGACCAATGTGGTAAAGATATTTTAGACAGTTTGTCCAAAACAGTTTGTTCTTGTTGGAGAAAACCCATCAATATACATGAAAGTTAGATGGTGATATTGTAAGGTGATTAGTTCTTAGGCAGACAGGAGAGCTATGGAAATAATCCATGAGCGTGGTTTCTTGTGCTGATGGCTCCATGACTATATCAAAGTTCCTAATGCCATAGTTTATCTCTCCTTTTTACATAATAAAATTTATGACAGCAAAATTGTATGGAAGCCAAAAGCATACATAACAGATTGCTCTAATGCCAGTTGGCCAGGAGTGAATCGTTATAAAATCTCTCTTGGAATTTAAGAAGTCCAGCTAACAGGCTACTAAGGTGTTTGTCCCCATGGGGGAAGCCAAATGGATCATTGAGAAAATTACCTTTACAATTCAGGCAGAGAAATACCATTATTAAGGAAAAAGTGAGCATTTTAGGCTTGTTTCTATTTTTTCTTAAATTATCCAGTCTTTCTGTCTCCATTAATTTAATAATATAGCAAGTTTTTACTTTCTTTTTCTCTAACAGTAATTGCATATCAAGGACTGAATTAGAATCATCCAAATTACCACCACATATCAGGCCCCTGGATGGCTTGCTGCCCAAACAAAAGCTTTAGAATCCAAACAGAAAATGTAAACTCCCGATTTTGCACTTAACAGTTGTGACATTGGGCAAGCAACTTCACCTGCTTTAACTTCATGATGCTGAAGCATCATACCTGTGTTCCTAACTCAAAAGGCTGTTACTGGACTGGATGAGATAATCTACATGGAAGTAATTTGTTACATGCCATGTAAATATCACTGGTTATATTTGAATAAAATAAATTTTGAGTTGTTTAATACTAAATTACCCCAAATCTTTTATTTTTAAGCTCATTCACTCTCTACATCTCTAGTAATGCTTTGTAGTTCGAATAATCAAAAAGGGAAAAAGATTGAATTAAAATGCTGTGTACTATGTTATAAATAAGATGTGTTAAACAGTTGTTTAAAGCAGCCCATGGACCAAATCCTTCCTGCTGCCAGATTCTGTAAATACAGCTTATTGAACTGAAGCTATTCCTATTTATTTACATATTGTCTATGGCTGCTTTCAAATGACAGGGGCAGAATTCAGTAGTTACAACAGAGACTATATGGCCTGCAAAGCCAGAAGTATTTACTATCTGGCCTTTCACAGAAAATTTTGGCCAACCCTTCGCTTAAGCAGATGACATGGGAACAAAACTGTCTTATAGGAAATACCCTTTGCATCCATCAAACATTTTGTAGATTTGTTCTTTACAAATCTTACTAAAGCTGTTGGGATTTGGTGAGAAAGTGTATAATGTTACACACACAAAAAAATGTGTGTTTGCCTGAAAATGTGCACCTTGTCTGACTGCAAATTTGGTTACATTCAATGGCTTGGATATTCTGACATCCAGCCAGAATGATTCCATGGTGATACTGACAGCAGCGCCTGCTTCACAAATGAAACCAATTGCAGCTGTCATCCACTGTCACTTCAGCTTAATTATTGAAATAAAGACAATTGGTTTTGAGCACACAGAACATTGGAGATTTGAAGATAATTGTTATGAAATAATTCTGCCTAGCAAACTAGTAACAGTACATGATTTTTATTGTGTGCCTGTCAGTGCAAAAATCAGACTGTCAAGGCCACTTTAAATATGGATACAAATAACAGGAGGTTTGCTTGTGCCTTTGAATTGATAAACTGAAAAAAAGAAACAAACAGTCTTGCAGAGGAGCGGGCAGATAACCTTTGAGTGCACAGAAACACAGAAAGAAACACTATTTCTTTAAGTGAAAAACTCATGAGAAAATAGAGCTTGGATAGAGGTAGAATTCTGTATATATTCAGAGTTGGAGAATATCGTCCTTCCTTGGCTTTCCTTTCTCAGCACAGATGTGCATCTGCATCCCATCCGACCTGAATATTCTGCTTTCTTGGAACATGACTCTTTATCTCCACTGTGTGTTCTTCCTCTGGGCCAAACTCCAGTGTCACAGATGTGCAAAGAGAGAAAAAGGAAAGAGATGGTAAGGGAGGGAAAGTCTGAGCTCAAATTTATCAACAGATCCTTATGGGTTCTGTTTATTTCCCTAAACTCCCACCTGTGCTGTTGCAAGTCTGATAGCCAGACAAATTTGGCAACAAATCTCCAATCCGTGAAAGGATTTTTTTTAGGAATTTATACCTTGTGGAAGTAAGACTTAGAGAAAGCTAAGTACAGTATAAACCATCCATGAATGCCTTATGTATCTACTTGTTTTGTGTAGAAACAAGGTACATAATTCAAAATTTAAGTTTTCTTTGCAGTAAATTTGAAAACTGATAAAATCAATAGAATCTTAACTTTTGACGACACCTTTTGAATCTAACACGGGGTGGCATCAAAGAATCATTTGCAATTTTTCTTTCCTTGTATATACAAAGGCTCTCGGGAATGGCCTTTTAGACAACATTTATAAATTTTCGCTTTTCCAGTCTCTCCTTCTACCAATGAAAATTTCCAAATAGTTCTTTTTTTTTAAAAAAAAAGAGGTATTTGGATTTCCTCAATGCACATATATTTGCTATGTTATATTCTTTATTATGTATTTTATTCGTGCCATGATTTATCACTTTCTCTCCTTTTTTCCTCTACAATAAGACTTGGTGATTTTATTGTTTTCTGTAAAGGGCCGGATGCAATCTCTGTTGAAACTCTAGTTTGCAATTATTGCACACAAGCAGCTATAGGCAATATGTAAATGAATAGGTGTGGCTGTGTTCCAATAAAACTTTACAAAGCAGTCAGCAGGCTGGGCTTAGCCCGACAGGCCAGTTTGAGGCTCACTGTTATACTAGATTCTGTTTATTATGAAGACAGTGTATTTTCCTGGTAGTTTTTTCCATCAAGTGATATTTTCTTTCAGTCTGCAAAAGATTCTTTCAGCAATTTAAAATGTTGCTGGCAATTAATTTTCTCAGCTTTTATTTCACTGAAATTATCTTCCCTTTTTTTTCCATTTTTGAAAGATATTTTTACTGAGTAGAGAATTCTAGGTCAACCCTTTTTTTCCTCCTACCCCTTTACAGATGTCGTTTGATTGTTTTCTAACATCCCTTACTACTGATGAGAAATCAGCTGTTTTAATGGTATTGTTCCCCCAGCTGTAATCTGTCTTTTTGCTGGGTGGAGGGGCCCATTTTTAAATTTCTCTTTATCTGAGCTTTTCAGCAGTAGGATTTTGATATGCCTAGACATGGTTGTTTTTTGTATTTGTTCTTCTTGGCATACATTGAGTTCCTTAGATATGAAAACTGATTTTGTTTTATGAATGGAAAATTTCTTTAAAAAAATGTTTTCTACCTTTTCTTTTTCTCTTTCCTATAAAGGACTCCAATTGTCTCTGTGTTAGACCATTTATATTTTTGCACAGGTCACTGAGGCTCTGCAAACTTTTTTTTGCTGCTTTTTAAAGTTTTTATATGTGTTTATTTTTAAAATTTTTAATTAACAAATAGCAATTGTATATATTTATGGTGTTTAGTGTTATATTTTGAGATACACATACACACATACACACATATATACACACACAGAGTGTGAAATGATTAAATCAAACTAATTAACACATCCATCACTTCACATAGTTTTTTCTATGTGTGTGTGGTGAGAACATTTACAGTCTACTCTCTTAGCAATTTTCAAATACACATTACTTTGTTATTAACTATACTCACCGGTTTCATTTAGACAGAAAGGATAAATTCTGTTAATTTTCTTTCTTTCATTTTTTTTTTTTTATCTTACAGTTGTGGATTCTCCTTTTTACTTAATATATCATAAACCTTTTCCCAAGTTAACAAATAGTATTTCTAGCTGTAATTTTAATACTGCATAATACCACATCACACAAATTTACACCTATTTATTAAACCATTCTACTTGGGGGCATACATGATTATCATTTTTTTCTTTATTTTTTAAATATTTAAAATGTATTTATTTATTTTTATTAAAACATAATTGATTGTACATATCTGTGGGGTACCATGTTGAATATCAATACCTGAGTGTAATATGTGATATTCAAATCAGGATAATTAGTACATTCAACATCACGCAATGTAACCATTTTTTTGTGGCCCTTTACCAATTTCTCACTAAACCCCTTTTCCCCCTTTCTCACCTCTGGTAACCTTGGTTCTGTTCTGTCCTTTTGAAAGTTCAACGTATTGTTGAAATCATCCTATCTTTCTTTTTAAAATTTATTTGTTTATTTATTTTTTTAGCTTTCATTTATGAGTGAGGTCATGCAGTATTTCCCTTTCTGTGCCTGGCTTATTTCACATAACATAATTTTCTCTAAGTTCACCCATGTTGCTGCAAATGGCAGAATTTTATTCTTTTTATGGCACAGTAGTATTCCATTGAGTATACCACATTTTCTTTATTTTCTTTATCCAGTCATCTGTTGAAGGACATTTAGAGGTTATTTCCATATCTTGGCCATTATAAATAGAGCTGCCATGAACACAGGAGTGCAGGTATCCCTTTGACATGATTTCCATTCCTTGGGGTATATACCCAGCAGTAGAATTGCTGGATCATATGGCACTTCTGTCTATAGTTGTTTGAGGAAACTTTGTGCTGTTTCCTTAATGACTGAACTTATTTACAGTCCCAGCTTCAATGCGGAAGAGTTGCCCTTTCTCCTCATCTTCATCAGCATTTGTTATTCTCTATCTTTTTGATAACAGCCAGTCTAAGTGGGGAGAGATGATATCTCAATGTGGTTTTTATTTGCATTTCCCTGGTGCTTAGTGATGTTGAGCATTTTCTCATGTGTCTGTTGATCATTTGTATATATTCTTTGAGAAATGTCTATTCAGTTCCTTTGCCCATTTTTTAATTGGGTTACTTGTTTTTGCTTTTGTTTTTTTACTGGTAAGTTGTTTGAGTTCCTTGTATATTCTGGATATTAATCCTTTGTTAGATGCATAGTTTGCAAATATTTTCTTCCATATGTAAGCTGTCTTTTTGCTCTGTTAATTTTCTTTCACTGTGCAGAAGCATTTTAGTCTGACACAATCCCATTTGATTATTTTTAAATTTACTTTCAATGTATTTTCCTTTTTTTGTGTGTTTGCAGAGTAGACATTTTCTGAACTATTTGGGTTTTTCTTTTTTTGTAATTTCTCTGTTGAGATTTCTCATCTGTTCACTCATTATTACTGTATTTTCCTCTAAGTGTTGAACTTAAAATGGTTCATCAGTTAACTATAACATCTAGGATATTGCCTGAAAAGATTTTTATAAGCCATTTTTTTTTTTTTTGCTTTTTCACATGGCAGCTAATTTTTACTATATTCTGAACATTATAGTGATGTGTTATAAGGCGTCTGAATTATGCCATCTTTGTTTCTTGACAGGCAAGTCAATTACTGGCAGATCCTACTGTTCTTGTGAGGCTTGGTTTTATTCTTTCTTAGGATATAACGATTGCTGTTTTGAACTGATACCTAAGACGTGGCCTTTATTCTCCAGTGTACTACTTTGGACTAAGTTGTGCCTTTTCTGGGGTCTCGCCCAAAAGCCTGAGTTTCTCAGAGAAGTTTCTCCACTCTTGCCGAACCAAAATTTTATCTTCCATCCTTAAAGGGGCTCTGGTTCTGCTCTCATCTCTGGAGGAAGATATTTTGTGCTATGCCTCAGAGCTACTTGCAGTGCCTACAAAACTTCTCCCAGGCAAGACCTGGGATAATTCCTCATGCCAATTTCTGGGCTCTTTTCTCTATGCAACTTCCTATTTGCAGGGATCCTGATCTCAAATTTCTGCTATTTCAGCAGCCTGGAACTCTTCAGATCAGAGATATTGCTTCCCTCCCTGAACTCCAACTTTCTCTGCTGTGGAGTCCCCAGGCAGAAAATCAGGGAAAATGTTTACCTTCTCTTAAGCATCACAGGATTGAACTGCCTATTGCCCAATGCCTGAAAACAATTAGCTCATACACTTCATATCTGTTTAGACTTGCTTATCGTGAGTAGACAAGTCATGGACAAGAAGTGGGTGAGAATATAGTATCAAGCATTAAACTAATGCTCACCTAAAGACAGCTGAAATATAAAGAATACACCTATGTATAATAAATGGGAAGATATTTAAATGAGCAAATTTAAATTTAAAAATAATGGTGGCGAAGTGAGAAAACTCACCACTAGTTCAGGAGCACACAAACACATACACAAAAAATCCCACACACTTCCAATTTTTTACCAATAGCTTGCTGAGTGTTTGTTTATGAGCAAGTCGAGTAATGAGAACCTGTGAGTGAGATCGTTGTGTTTGTGTCCCACAAAATCATGCTCATATACCTGTTCTATCTGCTAGGTTTATTTTGGGACATGATATGGCATAATTTTTTAAAGTATAGGTGTTAAATATGTAACCTCTTACTGCTATAAAATCTTTTATCATGTTACCTATTCTCTGAGCACTGTATTTTCATCTAAAATTGGGATAATAATTGCCTCGTAGTGGTATTAAAAGAATTAAATGAGACTATTGATGGTAATTCCGTGATGATATAAATAGGCACATGGTAAACACTAAAGAAATGTTAACTAGTAATTATATTAGTAATATTCTTATAGTAATAAATAACATAACCAAATAATACAATTAGATATCGAATGTTATAAATATTGCATTATATGATCTTGAGACTTGCCTCTTATATTTTGAAAGGGTAAATAAAAATGCATCCTGTTTAAAAAGGCATTACTGTGCTTTGAGTCTGGCTGACTAAATATCCAATTAGATGCTAACCTAGCGACAAACATTTTGATGCTACCTACATAGGCAAGATGAAGTGGGAGGAGACGGCAAGTAAATGACTACAATCATTATAACCAGTCAATATGAACCAGCCAGGGAAAAAAAAGAAAGGTTTTACTAAAATATTTATAATTTTATTTATTTTTATTGTTAAATTAAAAAAAGTTTTTTTATTATACATATTTGAGGGGTACAAAGTTTTCTATCAATATTGTGTACAGTGTGTGATGATCAAATCAGGATAGTGAGCTTATTCATCATTACAATACATAATCATTCTTTATGCCCATTAACCAATTTCTCATTATCGCCTTCCCATCTCCCCTTCCCTTTCTCCTTTCCACGTCTAGTAACCACAGTTCTGTTCTCTCTTTTTAAGAGATCAATGCATTATTGTGATTATTGTTTCCCTCTCTCTCTTTCTCTATTATTTATTTGTTGAATTGTGAATTCAGCTCCCACTTATGGATGGGGACATGCAGTATTTCTCTTTCTGTTCCTGGGTTGTTTCACTTAGCATAATTGTCTCCAGACTCATCCACGTGGCTGTGAAGGGCAGTATTTCATTATTTTAATGGCTGAGTAGTATTTCATTGTGTATATATACTACATTTTCCCTATCCAGTCATCATCAATGAACACTTATTTTTAAAAAATGTTTTCAAAAGTTTTCATGTATTTTATAATACTTTGCAAGTATTTGTGTTTATTTTATCTGCTATAATCATAATGCTTCATTTAAGCTATTCTCTTTAGATTTCCTGTGGAAACTCAGAAATTAAGAAAAAATAAAAATATTTGGGATTCTTTAACATGCCCTGTATGTCCACTTAAAGTGCTGGTCCCTTTCCAGCTGTTGTTATTCTAATAAGTGGCTGTTCTTATTCTCTCTCCCTTTTTAAATTTTCTTTTACAAATATCAGTGCTAATTAAAGCAGAACTTCATCACTGAGAATTTCCGAACTGTAAAGGAATGCTGAATTTTATAGTATGATGAGAAATTTGAAGGGTACATGAACAAATGGAAAATCGCCACAACTCACATAATGAAATATGTGTGAATATATTTTGATGGTTTCTTTTTAGATGTTTTTGACTTCTGGTTGGACTTTCTAGAGAACACTCTTTTTTTATTCATTATGAATATTAATGAGATACAAAGCTGATTGCCACCACTCGTGCCCAAGATGTGATGGCCAGAACCATACTGGCAGCATGCCCATTACCAAAAATTGAGATTATACCCCGTGTCCCACACCTAATTATCCCCAACTTCCATCCAAGTCCCCCTTTCTCCCACTCCATTTTCTATCCCTAGGTATGCTCTCTTGCTCTGCAAGTCCAATGCACCACTGTGGACTCTTTCCTTCCTTCTTTCTCTCTTAGCTCCCACATATGAGTGAGCACATGTGATATTTATCCCTCTGTGCTTTGCTTATTTCATTCAACATAAGTTTCTCCAAGCTCATCCATGTTGTTGCAAATGGGAGAATTTCATTCTTTTTTATGGCAAAGTAGCATTCCATAGTGTGTATATATATACCACAGTTTCCTTATCCAATCGTCCATCGATGGACATTTAGGTTGGTTCCATATCTTGGTGACTGTAAACAGAGCTGTGATGAACATTGGAGTGCCGGTATCTCTTCGACATGATGATTTCCATTCAGAAGGTACTAGTAGCAGCACTACATAATTGTTAACTGGAATACTCCCTGTAAGATAAACTTTTGAGAAAGAAAAAGCAAATTAAAATCTGTGAAAATACTCAGTTACATATTTTATAAGCCAATTGGATATTAGAACTCACAGGATTCATATAAATTTCTCTGTAGATTTATTAATTCACAAAAGAATCAATCTAGAAATCTTGCCAACTGTGGAATAATACTTTAAGAAAATGAGGGACCTAGAAATATGTCTAGGAGAAAGGCTATAGAGTGATAGCCCCTTGGGCTTCAGTAATCTATCTAAGTTTTAGGACATTAAAATCAAATAATGTACTTTTTATTTTTTATAGCCTTGGTTGCTCATTGCATAGGTATTTTTTTAAAAATAATTTCATTGACTATGTTGTTTTCTTCAGGCAACGTTTTTGTTTTTGCAGAGATCCAATGCAATAGGAAGCGTTACCCAAGTTTTCAGAAAGTGTCGACATACACCATGTTATAATTCAGAGTCGAATCTTATATTCTGTAGTTCATTCATGAGTTTGCTAAGTGAAAGACAGGTATTGACATTTTACATTGTCAGTATGACAGTAAGAACTACAAATGTTTATGCTGCACTCATTAAATTGTGACCGCTTTGATGTGTAAAATTATAGCAACAATTTAATGTTTATTAGCATCGACTTCACATTGTGAAAACACTAACTCTGAAAATTCTTGAAACAATATTGTGAGGCAGGCATTAACCATAATTTCCTTATCTGTAACATGCACAATATAAGAATGTATTCATCTTGCCTAAGACAACATATAGCAATCACTAAATCTTCTGAACCGAAAACTGCTTTCTTTTCCTCTTTGTTTGTATTCATTGTGGGCAGTTTTTTTTTTTTTGGTACCATATACAACACCTAGCATAGAAATATACAGCAGATACTTAGAAAATAAATGTTTATTGATGCATTTCCTTTGACATAGACAGAAATGTTTTAAAACATATATTTGATTAAGATACTTTTTAAACACCCCAGATTTCAACAGGAAAAACAAATTGACTGTGGAGCTTTGTGTGTAGCAGAAGAGATGAGCAAATAAGAAAGTTACAGTGATGGGATTTGTGCTTTATTATACAGGTAAATATAAGAGTGCCTTGGTACTGCAGAGTAGGGATGCTTCATTCAGCCTGGGGATGGGGAGGTTCATAAAGATGCTCCGTGTTGAAGATATAAAGGAATGCTATATGCAATGATGCATGAGTTTTTACTCATGTAGAATAAGGTTTCATGCGGACAGGCATGTACCAGAAAGTCAGCTGGGTGATATTTAGGGTGCAAGTGGATGAGTGGGGAACATGAAACTAGCACAGACTGATTACAAACTATTAGTGAGCTTTGTTGATATATATACATAGGGGCCAAAAGAAAACTTCTGTACCCCTGAGGTTTCCTTAATAAAGATCATTGACAAATTTAGGTCAGTAGGAAGAAAGTGCATAACAAATTGTATTATTTCACTTTCTGGGAAGGGGTACAGTACAGGGGAATCATAAGAGAGTAATGTTTCGATTTTCCATAGGGGTACAGAGCTTATATATCCATCTTCATAGGGAAAATGGAGATGGGGGTGTTAGAGTAAATAATTTTAAGTGGGGTGCAAAGAACATACAGTGGCCTGGGACAAAGTCTATTTGGCCCACAAAGTAGACAATGACTGGTAAATATTTTTTAAAAAAAATACTGAATGGGACAGAAATATAAGATAATGGTCTATGACAAAAGTTAGTTCAGGAATGTTGATAGACTCTAGTCTTCCTTCCTATGTTATGATTTAAGTTAATAAAAACTTGAGGAAAGGACTAAAGGTAATTGTCATCTTCTTTGTTGGGTCCATACTTTAGGCAGGTAAGGGAACAGCTTCATCCTGTACTTTGGAGAATGACAAAGATGTAAGAGACTGGAGGAGGGGAAGGTGAGAGAGAACTTGAAGCTGCTTCTTTATTCCAGCATGTCCAAGCACTATATTTTGGGGTAACAGCTTTCTGTACCCCAACACATACATACATTCAGAAATACATACCTACAACAGAAATGAACTCCAACATGTTCATAAAGAGCAACATTTGGAGAGCAGGATTGGGAGCGATTTTTATTTTGTTAACATTTTACAGTGTTTATATTTGTGATAATAAAGATTGTCTAAAATCAGAAGAGGTGAGATAAAATAAGTGTAAGTTTAACACACACACACTCACACATACACACACACACAGGTATGTGAAAGATGACAGTTAAATTGCAGAACTAAAGTGTTCAAAGAGAACAAAACAAATAGAAAAAATAAAACAGACTGAAGGATACTAGTGTATTCCAGCCCCAAATGTGCCACATTGGGATAAGTATTATTTTGACATGAAGGCAATTGAGAAACAACAGATTCATGAAAAGCTCTCTGCCCTCCCCATTTTTATCTAAAAGAAGGGCATAGATTTCCCTTTTTATTTTTATTTTTTAATCAGATTTTTTAAAATTTTAATTTATTAATATACAATGCAGCTGATTTTTGTGTCCCTTTACCAATTCCTCTTTTCCCCCCTTTTAAAAGTAGTATAAATTTTAATTTATAAGGCTATCCCCTGCTCCTGTATTAGAAAGAAAAGGGCAACTCTTAATCACTAGAGGTGAGTCTTATCAATGAAGAAAGCACAGCCTTGAGTCTGCATAACAGATCTTACTAAATAACTCTTATATTCCATTAATTTCCCTCATATATTTACTTCCCACAACTTAACTATGCTAGAAGTCTAATGCCCCCTTCCTCTCCACAATTTATCACGCTTTCTTTGTTTTTTGGGAATTTATAAATTTGAGATCCATTTTTAGTCTGAAGATTTTAGAAAGTCTGCATCCTAACCATCTTCTTGGGACATATTTCTTTGTGAACTGTGCATACATATGTAACTTAACCTGTTTTTGTTTTTGTTTTGTCTTTTGTGAGTTTAATTCACAGGTCTAAAACTACCGAAACTAGGAAGCTAGAGAAAAAGTTTATTTTCTCCCTAACAGGGCCACACAAAAACATGTATTTGAACTTTATTTAAAAGGCAGTATGTGCAAGGAGCTGGTTAGTTCAGCTGGTTAGAGTGCAGTGCTGTAACACCAAGGGTCAAGGGTTCAGATCCTCTTACTGGCCAGCCACCAAAAAAAAAAAAGCAAAATAGAGTAGAAACACAAAAGTTAAAGCACCCATTGTAAAATCCTGCCTCTACCGTTTACCTCCATTTCTTGTGGGTTTTTTTTTTTTTTTTTTCACAAGAGGGGGTAACAGATAAAGTTTTAAAAGATACTGACTGTGTTGCTCCTGATCCCACAATTTTTGGTTTCTTTCATCTCTTTACTGATTTCCACCATACATTGTTTAACATTTTCTTCAAAAGCCACAGTATAAGGAAACATCTTTTGAGAAGAATTTTTTCCATCTTCCTAAAGTCTTGTTCTTATATTTTATAAAAAAGAGAAAAATTTCCAACATTATTTTGCTTTCGTAACGATTGCATCCTCTAAGTTGTAATGGAAAAACTATCGAAAATCTTCCGAATAAAAATTTAGACATGGATTTCAAATTTATAAATTCCCAGGGATTTGGCAAATTAGCAAGGGGCAGAGCTAATCTTGGATGGAGCTTCAGGATTAGAGAAGGTGGTTACTGAGTAAATGGAGTAAGAGGTAAACATTTTTACACCTCATAGAAATTCCTCTTAAAAATTCTTCATAAAGATACCAACTTAATCATTTCACATTCTCTATAATGGATCCTATAGATTGAATGTCCTCCGAAAACTCTTTGAAGCTTGACCCACCATTGTAACAGGGTTAATCAGGTGGGAATTTTGATGAAGGTATTTGAAAGGTGGGGCCTGATTAGACTGGATCCAAGGAATGCCCTAATACATGAACTGATCCACTCATGGAATAATGAATTGATGGTTTAATGGGTGGTCACGGCGTGGTACTGATGGCTTTATAAGGAAAGCAAGTGAGCAGGTTAGCTCTCTTACTCAGCCCATTCTGGCCATGTGACACCTGCTATACTGTACAGCCACTACCAAGAAGGCACTAGGTGCATCCTCTGGACTGTTGGTTTCCCAGCCTCTGAACTGTAAGAAAGCACTTTTGCTTTCTTACAAATTACCCAATTTCAGGTATTTTTGCTATAAGAACAAGGTGACTGATAGAAGCCACCAATGTTTAACATCTATTTGTGTAGTTATACATTTATTTAATAAGCATCTACTACGAAGAATCTACTCTCTACTGAAACCAGGGGATGCCTGTTTGTCCTTAAAGGGAAAAGGGAAAAAAAAGTAAAAAAAGAGAGAGAGAGAATAATATTAAAATAAGCCACACAAACACTGGTAGAAAATTCGTATAAAATTGAAGTGCATTAAACTTCCTGAGAAGTAGGGTTGAAAAGGAACAAAAGAGATTTATATATATGATGGGGAAAAAAAAGGGGGAGGTAAATATGCATATTTCCATTTCAAAAATTAGGCGGTTCCTGTTTCTGGAAATCTATGGCACAAAAGTCTTCTATGCAAAATCTTGGTAAGAAATTAGCATACCCATGTAGTTAGAAAGACAGAACAATATTTTGTCACAAGGTCAAAGCTGAGCTGCAGTGTCAGGGGATAACTTTATGATAATCCAATTACAGTATATGTAAAAAAAATGGGCACATAAATCTTATGGATTAATTTTGAAATCTAACACAGAATGAGCCTAAACTTCAGAGAATATTAATGAAGGCATTTAGATGGTTGAAAAATATAAAATGAACGAAAACAAAAACCCAAAGTAAGACCCAAGAGATGAGAGAGGAGAAAAAGGATGAAGCAACATCTACAGATAAACCAGAAATTGAAAAGAATAAGACCAGAAGAAAGCCATTTCTTTCTGGGATAGAAAATATTACTAGTAAATGATAGACATAATAGGTTTATTAGGTCATCTGAGGAAGTAAAAAACTAATAAACGTTTGAATCTCTCATCTTGAAATTATTGAAAATAACCTGAATAAGTGTCAAGGCCAATATCAACAAAAGTCAACGGGCTATATAATATTAATTGTACAAAATATATTATAAAAAATTTGGTTACTGGCTGGGGCATATAAATTTTATTACACGGAAACTTCCAAGATGTTTATTGCCATAGAATTTAACCATTACGTCTATGAATAACAGAAGGACACATTCACCATCCAAATGCAAATCTCTGAGTCACACTTAAAATACATAAAAACCTTCCAGTAAAAAGTTACACCCTGGCCCACATTCCGAAGTCCAATTTTTTAGCTATTCATTTGCATTGGGTGACATTACCTCTGTACCTCTCCGTATGAACTTTGGTAAAATGCATTTAAATATAATACAGTACAAGCTATGAGATAAGTGAAAGCAATCGTGTTTGAAAATTAACTCTACACCATTTGATGAGAACTTCCATTCTCGTCATAAATAAAGACATAGGTTAAAATTCCTAACTATGAAGAAATATGAGAGCAGTATAGACATTTCCTGCTGAGCATTAAGAGATGGCTAAGCTTAAAACTCATACTTCTAGGAATTCTCTCTTTCCAGGCCTATGAGGTCAATTAACAATAACCTCTTAATGCAATAACAATAATATTTACACCTATCCAATATTTATGGTATACTTACTATGGGCCATGCACTGAGTTAAACATTCCAGGTAAGTGTGGTCAGTTTTCACGCACATCTTTCTACTCTCACAATAATCAAAAGAGGCACATACTACTGTTTTTACAGTTTTAAAGGGAAAAACAAAAATAAAACATACAGAATAACTTTAAATTTAAATGCAGTTGAGTTGAGTCTCAAACACAACCAACACCTAAGTTCATGGTCTTCATCATACACTATATTTTCTTCTCATATATTAGGAATTTTATAATACTAACATATTAGAAATAGTCTCTTCAAGACACAGCAGGGTTGAAAATGGTTGGGCAAAACAAATGATTCCATCAGTCAGCATGATATGACCTAGTCAGAATATTAAAAGCCTTGTTGAGAAGCACTGTGTTAGAGAGGTCACGAATCAGATGTAAGTATGTGGGCAGTAGTATGAAGTTCTGTCATCCAGTGTGCAAGAGGTGACTAGCATATGTCATTACAATGTTAAGCAATGTGCAGATGCTGTATGTGTGTGCATTTGTAAGTGTGTTGGAGCAAGGCAGGGGTCTTCTTTTTTTTTCTTTTCCTCTTTATTTTCTCCAGGCAAGAGTTTGATGCCAAGATTATTTACAAAGTTCAGCTTTGGGGTCGTGAGAATTTTGCTGCATAAAACTGACAGTTTTATGTTCCTGAGACTCACAGAGCTTTTATCCTCTTCCTGGTCTTTCTTCACCATCATGTAGTTTAACCTCTTCTCCTTGACCTGCCCCAACTATTGTTGAGAATCCTATAGGGAAGTCTGGACACAGATAACTAGAAATTCAGCTTATTACCTGAGTTTTATTGCTGGAACACATTTGACAATATTTTGGTGAATTTTTCCTGTGGTGGCATCTATTCAAGCAGTCAGATAATAGTTTCCTTTTGAGCTAGTTGGTCTCTAGATATACATATAATAGGAGTTTGGGAGAGAAACAACTCTTCTGAGGATTTCCTGCAATCAAAGAAAGAAAGTAATAAGAAGGGGATAAGTTAGTAGACTTAAATATGATTCCCTGTTTTCTTTCAAACTTAGTTCATGCACACATCAGTAAATTTGTGGCTTCAATTGATAACCTCAAAAATAAATGAATAAAGAAATCCCCATGGAAAGAATATTCTACATATGACAAAGATCTAGAAAAAGCCTTTCTTAACTAAAGGTTAAAAGCAGTCCAGGCCACAATTTCCAGCTCTGGCTATTTTGTACCCTAAGGCAATTAATGACCTCGGGCACCAACTAGCTTTCAGTAGTAAAAACAAACAAACAAAAGGAACTACATAGGCAATCTTCAATCTACACACAAGCTGTTTTGAATTTATTTTTATGTTGGCTGCTTGAAACATGGGACAGATTTTCCCCATGGAAACAATGATACAAATTGTTGTAGGGTTCTTAAGATCGTCAACAAAAAGTCTATTTAAGTAATAATGTATTTGAAATATAGTACTAATGTCATTAACCCTAGGTCCAGGTCTTGGTTGAAAGGGACTATAGGAAACCACTGGGTTAAAGAAATTGAGAAAAAGATCTTTAATGATGCAATACTCAGAAATCCATAGACACAGCAAAATAGCATTTGTTCATGGCTTTTTCTTTTAAAAGTAAACATATTTTTCTGTTTTGAAGTTTGAAAAGGTAGAAAATTTAATATCGCTTTAAACTTAGAAACCAGGAATAACCACTATTAGTATTTTAGTGAGGAAGTAAAGTAGTAGCTGATTATAAACAAAATGAATGGTACAAATTATTTGTCTGTCTATTTATCTCTGCATATAAAAAAAGCTCTGGAAAGATACATAAAAAATTTATTTTTTTTTATGCATACATATTATGTTCTGCTAAAATAATTGTTTGGGATATCAATGATACTTTTCTTGGTATAGATGATAAAAATTGTTCTTTCTGGGACAGAGTAACTATTTAAGCCTTTTGATAGATATTGCCAAATGACCCCCCCAAAAGGTGGTTCTAATTTATATTTTCACAAGGACATTACAGTAGCTGTGTAGGAATTTTGTAATAGGTTTGTATGTCTTCAGGATAGTTTCATTTTGCTGTCCACACTCTTTTTAGAGCCACTCCCTTCCCTCTTTGGTTGCTGTTTTTCTCTTCCACCTGAGAGGCTCTGGAACCTCTACATCCACACTGTGGCATCCTATTATTTTATTACACTATTAGTCATCCTATTACACTATTACTCAGAAATTGTCCTTTACCCAAAATTCCCAGTGGGTTTCCAAAATTGCATCTCATTATCTGTGAAAATCTCTCAACTAAGTGCATTTGCAGAGCTGAAAAAAGATTTAAGAATGCATCCACATTTTGAGGATCAAAAGTTTTCTATAGTATATTTTATCCACAATTCAAAGTGTACAAAAGGGGGGCCTCTTTCAAAAGAACAACTAGAATAAGGGACTCTGAAATCTACGGTGGCTAGAAATGGTAAATTATACTGAGAAAATATTTATTGGTAGTCGTAAAAGTATGTATATGTTCTCATTCTGATGGCCCACTTCTAAGACATAATTGGGAACATGATAATAGATTTCAATAAAGGGGGTTCATTCAGGTTGCTTAAAATAGAAAATAAAACTAGTTGTGAATGCCAAGGACAAAACATTCAAGTGAAGGACGTACACACTCTTCATCACACTACATATGAAGGATGTTAGTGGCATTGATGATGTTGACACAGGATTCAGTGAAAACTAAAACATAAAAGTTCACATTCTCATAAATTGGCTACAATTTGATTCATAGACAGATCATCAAACAGATCTACAAAGAGATCCATTATGAATTGTAGTTGTTTTGATGTTAATTATGAATAGCAATTTTGATTTTCTGTTTCAAATTGATTCACAATGAGTTTGCTGGTTGCTCATAACTCAAGATATGAAACACAATTTCATAACAAAATCTTACAGTCAAAAGTCAGGAATAAACTCTCCTGAGCCTATACTTAAGAATTTTTGTCTAATGGAAGACAAGCTGCCACAAAACACAAATCCAAGCAGTGTGAGTGGAACTTTAAAGAAACAACAGCCCTCTTTTTGCCTGTGCCACTTCCCATCCCTGAATGGGGCAGGTGCTTGGTTCTTTTTCCTGTCTCTCTACAGCATAGAATAAATATAAATAAATAAATAAATAAATAAATAAATAAATAAATAAATAAATAAATAAAGACACACAGGCTCCTTGTCATTGCTATGCTGGGCGACAAGCATTTCAACTGGGGTTTATGAGGTAATAAATTATTGTTCCCTGTCCTGGCAAGTTGCTTTTTTGGAAAGGCCACATCCGGTCCTTGGGGCACCAGCTTTTATTATGCATTTCATATTGAACCGAAGGTCAAATTAATTGACCTTATCTATGTGAAAAACCAGCTGGTTGCCTAGAGAAATAAAATCTTTTACAGAGAGTTTAGAGACAAGTAAAACGAAAACTCAATCCCATGGCAGCTGGAACCTCCAATTAGAAAGAGAATAAATTGGAAGGAGGTTAATTTTTGAATGATCAATTGAGAATCAGTAACAATTATGTTTTATCTAAGGGACAGTAGAGCCAATAGGATTTCAAACGTCACTCAAATCTTCACGCATACTTCACCACCTATTACGAATCTGAAGTAAGAAAGAAGAACCATTTATTCTGTGAATTTTGACAGCAAATGTGGCAATCCTTTCTATGGGAATAATGAACCATCCAGATTCTGGAAGAAATTGTCCTAGAACTAAAAGAATCAAAGTTACAGTAAATCCCCCCCGCCATGCAAAATAAATACTCCATGCCTTCTGAATTTCCTATTATCAGATATATTAGCGCAAAGACTGAGAAACGAGTGGCCTAATAGAATGGAAAAGGAGGCTAATGTATTTTTCTAAAACATCTGTTTCTTCATTTCCTCATCTGGTAAACAGAATAATAATTCTTGCATCTCATAAGTGTTTGAAAGAATCAAATCAGACAATGTATATAAAATATCTTAGCACTTAAGGTCTGGCAATAAGCAATAAAAATGTCAGCCTTCTGTATGACTTTCTAAATGGTGAAATAATTATTGCCAGTTTTACTGAAAACAATGAAATGTAATTTGTCCTCACCTGTCATAGGCAAAAATAAATAAATAGGCTTAGGTCTCCAATTTCCTAGTTTATTGCTTTACTTCTCTTTCTTTCAGTTGTGTATGCAAACATAGCCCTTGACACTGTTTCGTGTGAAAAATGATTGAGACTGGCAAAGATAGGTGCTAGTTAAAGTTTATTGAGACCATCGAAAATCTGTGACTCAAATATGTGAATTTAGCAAGTGTATGAAGAAATAACAGGATAGGGGGAGGTGGGCAAGACTTAATCAGAAGGATAATGCTACAGATACCCCATACTTATCCCTGCATCTCTTATTTTAATTATTGAGCAAAACTTATGACTTCCCCTCCATAAAAAAAAAGAAAATTATTTTGAATTCATCGTATCTAAACAAAATGGGCAAATCAGACTGATGAATGAGGTTTTCATGCCGTAGCAGAGCCGACATCAGGTGGAGGCTTGCTGTATCAAATAATATGGAAAAGATTAAGCCACAGAGCACACATCTGCTTGGTACATTGCTGAAAAAGTTAATGGCTGTGAAAAAGGGTTTGAACCTCGTGCTGAGGTCAGAAACAGGGTGATTTAGTGACTTTAGTAAACAGACTTTCAGTGGATTAAAATGAATTTGGTTCCATTTTGACCAGTACCTAAAGAACATCAGTAAAGTTTTCAGTGCCCAAAGACAAGTTCAAAGCCCACTTGAAAAGTGAACTATTTGGAAAAAATCAATCCACTGTTAATTATTAAGTGAATCCATCATTAATTTTGAATGTTTTTATTTCACCCAACCTAGAATGTAATTTTAGAAATGAGGGCCTAGAGATGAAATTACTCAGCCGATTTGAAAACCAAAGAACAAAAATGGAAGACTAGACAAATGACTCCCTCTACCCTAAGCACTGAGCACACAAAGGTTGAGGTAAATCACCTGAAAATAAAAGAATGGATTTTCATGTCCTCCCTAAACTCATATGCAAGGGAATTAAATCTTCCTATGTCAATCCATTTGCAAGATACTTTTAATTTTATGAAAACTGTGTTAATAAATATGCTCTTTTAAATTGTTGGTTTTCATTTATCGGATGAGATTTGAAGCTCATGAGAAAGACAGTCAATATAAGAGAAGAAAATGTCAGAAATCAGTAGAACAAATTAAGCAATTAATTTTGAAATTAAGAAAGTAAGGAAGAGGGAGATTACGTAAAACTCAACGCCTCTGAAAAAAATAATTTTCTATTTTTGCAAAGATGTCGTAACAAAAACTCAGCCTATGTATTAGAAAGGGCTGATGACACATCTCTAGAAATCTTTGCACAGATTAGGGCACAGATATAATCTCTTAGGGAATGCATTACTGGATCTCGGGCCATAAAGTTGGTTTATCAGATTTACTGGAGTGATTTGATACAGAACACTTGCTGATATTTCAAAGGACTTTGCATTTCCTATGATTCTTGGAGAAAGAGTGAACATGGTGTCTTTGGGGGCATAAAAAGGCCAACCTGGGGTCTGGGGCTGATCAGATTCCTCTGGCTTCCATGTCTCCACATTTCCTGGTGGAAAGCAAGAACGTGCATGAGCTGCTTTGACTCCAAGTACCCCAGGAACCGTCAGTGAACCCGAAAGCCCCCACATCTGGCTAGAGCTTGCCCTTGTTTGCTTTAAGTTCTGCACACAGATCGACCACCCTGGCTGTGAATTCAGGGATGGCTCAGCCTTCTTTATGCATGGCCAGGGGACATGCAAAGTCTGTACGCTCACCTGGGCCGAGGGTGAGGTCCACTGCATTTTCAACTAGTCTTTGTTTTTGTTAGTGTTATTCCTTTTGAAAGGGATTTCTGCAGCGGCAAGCACACATTCATCATCTCTCTTTTGCTTATTCCTTCTCCATCAGGTATAAGCTATGTCCCAGCAAAGAAATGGTCAGTGCTTTACAGCAACACCCCAAACACATACCCTTCCAGAACAGAAACTTCTGGTTTAGATGCCTCCAATTAGTTGGCTTTAAGACAGTTCAGCTTATTCCTTTTCTAAAAAATTATCTTCCATCTAGGACAATAAATCAAGTAGAAAAGCAGATTCTCGAAGAATCTCAGACAATGATTAAGTAGAGTGTGCTGCACTTAAAACTCAATAAATGATAATGAGACAAACATTATAGAAGAGAATAGTGACCTGACTGATCTGGTAGTTAGTTAAAATAATAAGCTACTCTCTAGCTTTTTTAGAAACGCGTTAGTATTTTGGTGAATTTTATTGTTGCTGTTGTCCCAGAAACCCATCAGTTTTTGTTGTTTGTTTTGTTTTAATAGCATATATACCTAACTGAAAAGAAGTCAATCAAGCAATGGTTTTTAATAAAACATAAGGCAATGCAATTTCCTTACCCATTTTTTTTCTTTTAAAAAATATATATATATAATTTTGTGTGGGGACTCTGCAATTCCAAGGACATAGCATCAAAACTACTAGCTGAAAACTAATTTTTTTTTTATTTATTGGAGTATTTTGCCTATCCTAAAACCTGACATATTTCTAAATATAAATAACAGAACAAAACACCATTTTCTCATATATGTGACATACATCCCTTTAAGTACAATGTCAAGTAACTAATTTTTTTCTGTTGTAAAAAGAAAAACAGAACAAAAATAGAAAAGCAACAACAAAAACACCAACCTAGATTTAACCTTGCCTCCTTTATATGGGAAACATGTATTAGATAACACACAGGAGAAAAATATGGGTTATGCAGAGGAATCACACCATTGCTCTGTCTCTAGTCACATTCCCAGCATCTCACTGCTGAGCAGCTGAGTAGGGTCATGCTTCTTCTCTCCTGCTCCAGTGCTATCTCCATAGACGTACACAGCACTGCCTGCTGCCTGCAAAGTCCCGTGTGGCAGAGTTTTTCCGGAGTATCGATTACCTGATCTTTCTGAATCACAAGTGTCTACAAGTCAAAGTCCAGGTTGCCTTTGACCAAAAGTCCTGTCTTATAATTGTCCAAAGCCTGACAAAGATGTGTTAAAAACTGCATATGTTCATTATTATTGGGAAATTGGTAAGCAGAGGCCATGTCCTTTGAGCATGAAGCATTGATTCATGATGACCTGCATTCCCTGGTAAAAGGTGTCTAACCACACACTGAAGCCTAAAAGCACTAAAAGTCTTGATCTATTAAGTGTGAGCCCTTGAAATACCAATTATTGGAATTTTTGCTCCAAATAATGAGGATTAGATATGTGGGTATGGATGTAAGAAAAAAAAAAATGATTATGAAGAGGAATGCTGTAGGTGATCATTGATGGGGAAATCTAACGAATATTTTTGGGATTTGTATCATCACCCCTCTATGTGATCACCTATCAACATGGAAAACAGAATTCAAACTTTGTGTAAAGTTTGACTCCAGAGAATATGTGTGCAAGTAAGTAAAAACAAGTAGACTTTGTTCTTAGAAATAGGTAGTGTTGCATGTTATAATAATCTTTAAGCAGTAAAAGTTTCAGTTTTAGGATGGTACTTTCTAAAATATTGATGGTAGATCTTCTCTATTTAAGAGTAAGTATCTATAATTATTCCTTTCCTGGTCTATAAAGTTTTCCTGTCATTGAGATAGGAATCATTTCCCAGAACTCTAAAATCTTTTTACCTAAGAAGCAGGCAAAGATGCACTTTACACGGGAAACCTATCTAGAAATGTGTAGAACTCAGAAAATGGATAAAGGCAAATCATTATTTGTTTTACTTCTATCATTATCTCAAAAAAGGTGGTACTGGCAGTTGAGACAATAAGTAATTTGTCAAACTATGAACGAATCACTAGACTTCGCTTTCTGTTAAGTTGTGTATAATATAATCTCTCTGGAAAAAAAGTTGTTTTTTTTTCTTCTCATACATGTTCAATTGTTATTGTGAGAATTTATATAGAGAACAGAGGATTAGACTGGCATAGTATCCAAGACATGATGAATGCCCAGTCATTCAAACTAATGGATAAAATTGATGAATTGGAAACTTCAAAACAAGCTGTTTTTTGATAGGAATACATTCTAATTCCTCTTTTGCTTTTTACAATTTGCCTTCCTAGTAATACTTTGCATTAGCTGCAAAAGAACATGCTTTTATTTTCTTAATGGTAGGAAGCACCATCAAGAAGGTAGCAGGAAGAATGCAGATTGGGATTTTACGTGATAGCATTCAGTCTAAATGCTTCACCTGCACTTAGAATATCACCCATACTGAAGCACTGACAGCATCATACTGATCAGTTTAGCTTTCCATGCCTTGATAGCTTCAGACATTGCACGCTACATTTATGTCTGGGGAAAGATAGATGTCTGTTAATTCTCCAGATGTTTTATCTGTTCAATTGCACTTATATCCATGTCTGGAAATGTTTAAGTAAATGGCTGAAATTTTTTTCACATTATTTCTGGATATCTCAGTATCCTGGAGTCCTGTTCACAGCCAGTTCATATCGTCTTGATCTTCATCACAATAGTAGGATAGTAGTTCTTCTTACTAGATACATAATAACATCATATCTTAACATCTTTCCAATATCATTTGTTTTCAAATAGCTTTTACCTCTCAATGAAGAACTAATTTTAACTGGTGTGCTGATACTTCCATCTGGTGGCTAGAGTGGAGAATGCAACTTTTTTAACTGGAAAACTATTGACAACCCGACAAACATTTTTTGAGCACATGCAGAACACCCAGTAAACAAAACATAGTAAGTAAAACAGTATAATTTTACAAGTAACAATAAGACGATTGAAAAATCACTTCAGTACGCTGGTTGACAAATATGGTTATTTTTTAGGTTTTATATTGAATCTTTAATAAGCATTTTATTTTTTTGAATAGTTTTATATTTACAGAAGAATTGCAAGGATAACACAGAGAGTTCCTGTATGCGTATTATCCAGTTTTCACTTTTTTTTAACTTCTTTCAATGCTGTGGTATGTTTGTCACAACTAAGAAATTAACTTGCATACATTACTAGTAACTATTTCTACTGACTCACTTCAAACCTCATTGGGATTTTGCCAGTTTTTCCACTAAAGTTATTTTTCTGTTCCAGGATTTAACCCAGATGACCATGTTACATTTCGTATCATATCTCCTTAATTTCTTCTGGTTCACTCTTTCTAATGCACCAGATTTAGTATACATTTCCACAATTATTTTGATGGCAATAAAATAATTTTGATTATTCAAGATCCATAAGAAAGTGAGGACACAGTATGAGGATACTTTTAAAAGTTCATGGAAAAATAGAATTAAAAGTAAGACAAATCTGTTCACAAACGTTTTGAAATACGTTTGTATGTATTTGTTAGACAACTATTACACTCTTAGGTGATTTTCAACATTTGAAAGATTTTAAGAATATTGGGGAAATGGCATTGAAAAAAACAGAAGGAAAATATGCCAAATCCACTTAAACATATAAATCTAGGAACAAAGTTTTCTTGGTTCCATTCTGGTTGATCCTTGGGCACCTGTGACATGGGACCAGTTGCTCCATGGAGCTGTTGTCAGTCAGGGGATGGGAGTCGTCAAGTGATAAGTGACCAAACTGCTACATTGTGAAAAAATTGAATGGAAGAAAGAAGACCACATATACCACATCTACAAGGACCAGAAAAGAGAATTTCAGGCTAAAAGAATCAATATCCTTTTAGATTCCAGGTGTAGATCTCTATGTTGGGAGCCTAGATCTCTGTAGCTCACAGTGATTATACCTCTCTAGATATTCATGGTCTACACCATTTGTTTGACAAATAATAATTTCTCATCTGGTGATACTACATCATTACTTCTATATTTAACTCACAGATGCCATTCATTATGCTGTTTGCCAACCATTTTGTAATTGCTTGTCATTAAGGATAACGTCTCTTAACTCTACCCTGTTATGCGCTTGGCAGACTTACACACAAGACAAAAATCGATTTCATTCATTCACTAATTCACTAATTCATTCATTCATCCTACAAATAGTTATTCAATGTCTACCATGTGCAAGGCGATGCTCCAGCTACCAGGCATGAAGAAAGAAAAAAAATGACATCCCTGATCTCATGAAGCATCATAGACTTTGAACTGAAAATAAAATCCTTTTGATTGAGCATGAAAGAAAACACCTGTCTACATCATTATATTTCCTCTTCTTTAATGCATTTGTTCTGTCACTATTTTCCATAAGCAAGCTTAAGAGTACTAAAAAAAAAAAAAAAAAGACGGCTTTATGATCAAATAGAATAGCTAAAAAGACTCAGCTGTAAGACTAAATAAACTGATTGCTTCCACTAGTATCACATAACTTGATTTCTAAATTATGTGAGACTGTGTGAGAGAGACTATACTGGAAGGAAAATAGAAAACATTGGTGACTGTATTAGTCCATTTTGTATTGCTGTAACAGAATACAACATACCTGGGTGATTTATAAAGAAAACAAAATTTATTGCTTACAGTTTCTGAGGCTAGAAAGTCCAAAATCCATCTGGTGGTGGCGACAGTGACCCAGTGCTCTCACACTGCAAGATGGTGGAAGCAGAGAAAGCATAGAGAGAGAGAAAGACAGACTCTTCTCTTTTTTTAAAGCCCTCAGAACCATGCCCTGACCACCATATTTAACCCACTCACTACTGCATGGTCCTACAATCTAATCACCTCTTCAAGGCTTCACCTTTGGATAACTGTAATAGGATTCCCCACCCACTTAACAGTCACAGTGGTGGCTAAATTTCTAATACATATAACTTGGGGGACACAATTCAAGTTTTATGAGTTTGGGCGAGACATAATTCAATCCACTACAGTGATTAAATAGCATTTGCTTTTCTAGAAAAAAAAATTTTGGCTCATGCAAAGTAAACCATTATTAGGTGCTTTGGATAGAATTGAGAATGTATAGGAATTTAGTTTATGATAATAAAAGATATTTAAGTAAGTAAAGGATAGACTTGTCGATAAGTGTTGATGAAAAAATTCCCTTCCTTTGAGGAAAGAAAGAGCAGTCCTCCACTAAATGACAAAACATACATACAAATATTTTTTGATAAATTAAATAGTGTTGAAGGGAGAGAACGCCATTCAACACTTGAAAAAAATGCTCGATTTATTATTTCCTTAAGTAAGGGAGAACTATGCTTTTTAGGCATCATTTCCCTGATTGCAAAGCAGGAAGCTTATTTTATATGGGGATTTGGAAACGGTAGAGTTCAAGGATGGGCAGACTTTCAAAATCAGGAGGGGGCTGATGTCAGCTATGGAAGTGGGCTTATTTGGCTGGCTGCCTTTGCTTACTGTCTGACTTTCAAAAACACGTGGCCTCACTGACCGGCTGACCTTCAGAAGCACAGTCACTAACTAGAATGGTCATCAGCCTTTAAATCGATTCTACAAATAACATAATTGAGAAAAGGGAAAAGATCTGAGTAGACACTTAACCAGAAATGATATACAATGGCAAATAGTGCAGAGAAAAAAAAAAAAAAAAAAGACACACAACACTGTTAGTCATTAGAGAAATGCAAACTAAAACCACAACGATATCCCCCTACACATGTAATAGACTAGGTCAAATTAAAATGACTGACCGTAATAAGTAATGGAATGAGTGTGGAGAAGCTGGAACCTTCATATGCTGCTGGTGGGAATGTAAAATGGTACAATTGCTTTGGAAAACAATTTGTCAGTTTATTAAAAATTTAAATGTATGCCTCCTGCATGGTCCAGCCGTTCTACTTCTGGGTGTTTAACAAAGAGCAATTAAAGTATGTGTCCATACACAAACTCCTACACCAATATTCATAGCAGCTTTATTTGTAACAGCCAAGAAGCAGAAATAACACAACTGTTCATCAGCATAAGAATTGATAAAAATTTTGAGCTATGTCAGTATGATGGAATACTACTTAGCAAGGGAAAGAATGCAGCTATTGATCCATGCAACAACACAGATAAATCTCAACAACCTAGTTCTGCTTATTAAAATACTTTTTTTTAAAAAAAAAAAGGTACATACTGCATGCTTCTATTCATATGTTTCTAGAAACGCAAACTAATTTTTAGTGACAGAAAGAGATATTTACCTGGGCAGGGATATGGAAAGTGTTGGAAAAGATTACAAAAGGGCATGAGGAAACTTTTGGGGTGATGATATGTTTATTGTCTTGATTGTGAGAATGGTTTAACAGGTGAATACGTATTTTGAAATATATCAAATTGTACTTTTTGTTTGTTTATTTTGGGCAGTTGGCTGGTATGGGGATCTGAGCCCTCGACCTTGGTGTATCAGCACCATGTTCCACCAAGTGAGCTAACCAGCCCAGCCTCACATTGTACATTTTAAATATGTGCCCTTTATGTCAGTTATACCTCAAAAAGGTATTAAAAAAGCTATAGATGAACATATTTATAAGAATATATTAAAATAAGTAGGAACGTCCTAAGAAAGAATTAAAATGCAAAAGACATGAAGTAAAACATTGCATACGGTATATCTTTCTTATAAAGTTTTTAATGCTTACGTCAGCCTTGGGCACATACATAAAAATGAAAGATAATATAGACAATGTTAGCATGGAAAACGTAAAATTGGAGAAAATATTTGCAAAACATTTAATAGGTAAATGACTAATATCATAAATATATAAGCTCTTATAAATCAGTATAATGATAAGCAACAATAAAAAATGGGTGAAATATATGACCGAGAGATCCTGAACAATCGGTAACAACATCACTAGTAACATCTCATGAGACAATGTATGTCCCTATTTGAAATTACTGTTTCTTGCTTGTATTTCCCCCAGCTAAAATCTAAGGGCAAGGTGACTGTCTCTTGGTAAAAATTTATCCCCACTATTTAGTCCAATGTCTGAGAAACAGAGATTCAACAAGTTTGTATTTAATGAAGTCACACCCCCCCGCCTTTCTTTCATGACACAACCTCACTTTTCTCTTGTACTTTGGCGATCTTTGGAATCTCTTTTCCTCATTTTCCTTTGAAAAATCTGTGAATTAAAAGGGAAAGCCTTCTTTTCTTTGGCACACCTATTCTATTCTTTGTCTCCTGAATATCCTCATGTTTTGAAAGCAAAGCATGTTCTGTTCATGAATATTTTTGACTGTGCTATTCCAGTGCTCACTAATGCCATTATGTGATGGACAATGTAACTCATGAGTCAATCTCTATGCTTTCTTTTCTTAAAATTTATTTTAATTTACACAGTAAAATTCATATTTTTGGTATTAAGTCCCAAGTTTGTCTTACCATTCTCATCTACTAAGTATAGCAAACCTTGTCAGTTCTCCCACTTAAATATCTCTTCAATGAATCTTTCTTTCCTTCCAACGACCATCTACCCTATTGCAAATCACTACCATGCATTAGTTGTAACATTTCCTTTCACAGGTTCTCCTGGGTCCTCTATTGCCTTCTACACATCAATTCTCAGTGAAACAAGTTGTTGTGATCTTTGTATATGCAAATCAGACAGTGTCACTTTCCTTCCTGAACTCTTGACCTTTAGGAATAAAACACTTACCACAGCTTATAGGGCTTCTCTGATCTACCACTGACGACACATCGAATGTACTAACTTTCTTTTGCTGCCATAAAAAATGGCCAAAAAATTGGTGGCTTAAAACAGCAAAAAAGGGTTATCATATAGTTTTTTTTTTCCCCTTTTTTCCAGTCATGTAGTTCTTTTTTAAAATTTTTAATTGATTACGCATATTCATGGGATACAAAGCTGACCATCACAACCTGTGCCCAAAATGTGATGATCAGATCAGTACTATCAGCATGCCCATTACCACAAGTTGTAATTATTCCCCATGCCCCCTACCCAACCTCTCCCTGACGTCCCTTCCCCCTCCTCCAGCAACCCTAGGTTTGTTCTCTCCCTCTGCAAGTCCAATGCACCACTGTGGTCTTGCCTTCCTTCTTTCCCTCTTAGCTCCTACTTATGAGTGAGGACATGTAGTATTTTTTCCTCTGTGTCTAGCTTATTTCACTTAACATAATTTTTTCCAAGCTTCCATCTTGTCGTGCATGGCAGAATTTAATTCATTCATATGGCTGAGTAGTATTCCATAGTGTGTATATACCACATTTTCCATATCCAGTCATCTGTTGTGATGTAATCCTGCCAACGACGCCAACTGTGGAGCTAGGGCTAGGGTCTGCAGCTCACAGACCCCTCAAGCCCATCCACAAACCCTTTACATGCAGGTCTATGAGCTAGGCAACTGGCAAAAAGGTCCTTGGAGCCTTAGTTGAAGTAGGAATAGTCTTTATTCAGCACACACACACACACACACACACACACATCTAAGAGCTAAGCAGTCCACAGAGAAACTCAGAAACTCAACTGCTACTGGCAAAGTCCAAAGGAAAACTGAAAACTGAGCAGCTGCCAGCAGAGTAAACATGCTCTATCAGTTAGATGGCAGCTCTCTGCTGCCAGCCTGCTTCACAAACTGCAGAACACACAAAAGCAATTAACTAGAAAGATACATGAGTGCTCATGCACACTAACTCCACCCACACAACTTGTTTACAAGAAATGTCAAGGGAACCTGACTAAATTATCCTATTTTCCCCACAATCCACCTCTTCAGGGTCCCTTCCCGTACAATCTATGCATTAAAAATCTTCCACAATGTTCCTTTAGCGAGGATAAATGACCCATTTATTTATACAACCTATTGTCTGTTCGATATGCCTTAAGGCTTGTCCTGTACTTCTGTCCTTTAGCCGCACATGTCTGGTTAATAGTCTTCATTGGTGTGTTTTTCCATGGGTATCTTGTAGTCATATTGATGTGAAGTTCAGTGCATATTCAGTAGATGATCATGCCAATGTATGTATGTACCCAGTTGACTCTGGTGCAGTGCCTACAGCCAGAACACTGTGGGTGAAAAGACAGAAGGGTTATTGGTACCAATAGGGGAAGTTCTCACCCCTCTGGCAAGATACTTGCCAGTTTGCCATCCTGAGAAAGGATGGCCACAGGAATAGGCACCTCACCCAGTCTGGGGCCCCATAAGGCCATACAAACAGAAAACCAGTAACTCTTTGGCAGTGGTCCCATAAGATCCACCTGCCACTGTGTCAGGGGCACTCTCACATGAGTTATCTGCCCATCAGGGGCACCCATCTGCTCATCAGGAGCACTTTTTCTTGGGTTAATGCAGCACCTGGTGAGCCATCAGCCACCCAGTCTTGCAGCCAGCATGCTGCATTCTCCGGTGTAGCAACCCAGCTACATCAGCTGCTGGAGCTCTCTCCAGCCACCTTACCTTAGCCAGTGCATAAGCTTCATCATTGTCACTTCAACATGAGGCCTCTGGTCCTCACCTGCTCCTCAAAGATGAGCACTTTGGCCTGCTCCCCAATCGAAATGGAACATTTCATCTGCCTCCTCAGGGGCAACCAAAAAGTCCTTTAAATCCACTGAGTGTACCTTGCTACCTGTTTCCCGATGTTTAGTTAAACGCTGTTCAGGGCACAATTGCTGCCACCAGGCAGACAGGACTGCATTTGGCTGCCGGTCAATTTTCTTTTTATCAACCCCTCCTGCAACAAGTCAAGCCACATCTGCTTACAGCTAGTCTTGTTTGGTCCCCTTGAGATAAAATCCCAAGCAATTCTTGGGGGTTTGGTCTTAGCCACCTTTCAGACCCCTTTGCTTGTCTCCTCTCCTCTACTTCACCCAGGCTGGCTATCATGGTTGTTACCTCACATATAGGATGACCAATGTACGGGGCCAGTATGGCCATCAGTGACCCAAAGGATGTTGATGGGGCATTCTGCAGCACTATATCTCTCATGCTGCCTGTAAAGTTTTCATCATCCGGGCCACGAGTGTTCACATTAAACATGGACTGCCGCATCCCCAGCTCCTGAATGATTTGGACCAGCTCAGCATAGGTCTGCCACTTAATAACAATCTCGGGCAGTTCTACACCATTTGCCCACACGGTTCGGGCAGCTGCACTCACCCATCCCATTAAGGAGTGATTATCTGGCCCTTGTGCTTACCTGCAGCTATTGTGTAGCCACTGCCTCAGAGACAGGTGTATGGTGATGGAGGCCAATTTTTCCATCTCCTCACCAGAGCACATCACACTATCCACCCCTAGGTCCCATAACCGCAACAGCCAAGCAGCCAGGGGCTCCCTCTGTTTCTGCTGAAACTGTCTACCCAAGTCAACTAAATCAACCTGGTATATGAGACATAGGTGGTAAACTGGGTCACCTGTGGATTGCCCACTGGTTGTCCACCCGGTCCCATAGGCTGCTCACATTTCACTTTCAGGTGCATGACAGGTTGTGCCTGGGAATGCACAGTCTCCCCGAACTCACCACTGGGTTCGTCGTCTTCCCTGGTGTGAGAGGCTGGAGTAGCCAGTCATTGCATGTTATCCTCCAGGACATTCATCCCTGCTTTCAACAACTCTGTTTCCACTTTGAATCTTCCAGTAGCTGCACGTCATCTGCCAACAATTCTGCTTCCTGCTTCAAATCTTGATCAGTTTGCAGCAGAGTGAGCAGCAGCCAGGCTCTGGTCAGCAGAAAAATGTCCACTGAGAATGACACACTCAAGGACAGACACATTTCCTCCCCCTCCCAAGGGGTTTTCCACTGTAATGCCTGGTCTATGCTGACTTGCAGTGCAGTGAGCAGCAACCAGACCCTGGTCAACAGGAAAGTGGCCACGGGGCACAACGTGCTCAAAAGTAGCCACATTTCCTCCTTCTCCAAGGGCTTCTTGGCTTCTGTACCTGCTGCCAATCCTGCCGACTATGCCAATTGTGGCATAATCCTGCCATCGACGCCAATCGTAGAGCTAGGGCTAAGGTCTGAAGCTCACAGACCCCTCGAGCCCATCCACAAACCCTTCACACACAGGACTATGAGCCAGGTAACCGGCAAAAAGGTCCTTGGAGCCTTGGTTGAAGTAGGAATAGTCTTTCTTCAGCACACACACACATCTAAGTGCTAAGCAGTCCACAGAGAAACTCAGAAACTCAACTGCTACCAGCAAAGTCCAAAGAAAAACTGAAAACTGAGCAGCTGCCAGCAGAGTAAACATGCTCTATTGTTAGATGTGAGCTCTCTGCCACCAGACTGCTTCATAAAATGCAGAACACACAAAAGCAATTAACTAGAAAGATACACGGGTGCTGATGCACACTAACTCCACCCACACAACTTGTTTACAAGAAATGTCTAGGGAGCCTGACAAAATTATCTTATTTTCCCCACATCTGTCAATGTATATTTAGGTTGATTTCATACCTTGGCTATTGTAAATAGAGATGCTATGAACATGGGAGTGCATTTATCCCCTCAGCATGATGATTTCCATTCCTTTGGGTATATACCTAGAAGGAAACAATCAGTAGACTGAAATGAAAACCTACAGAATAGGAGAAGATATTTGCAAACTATCCATCTGACAATGGATTAATATCCAGAATATACAAGGAACTCAAACAAGTAAGAAAACAAATAACCCAATTAAAAAATGGGTAAAGGAGCTGAATAGACACTTTAAAAAGTGTCTTTAAAAAATAGTACTTTAAAAAATGCTCTACGTTACTAACAATCAGAGAAATGCAAATTAAAACCACACTGTGATATCATCTCACCCCAGCTAGCCTAGCCATAATCAAAAAGACTGAGAATAACAAATTCTGGCAAGGATGGGGAGAGAGAGAAACTCTCCTACATTGTTGGTGGGACTGTAAATTAGTACAGTCCCTGTGGAAAACAGTATGGATGTTTCTGAAACAACTACAGATAGATCTATCTTATAGTTCTTTAAGCCAGAAGTCCAACACAGGTATCACTGTGCTGAAATCAAGGTGTTGGCAGGGCTGCATTCCTGTCTGTGGGCTCCACAGGAGAATCCGCTTTCTTTCCTTTTCTAGCTTCTAGAGGACACTTGCTTTCCTTGGTTCGTGACCCCTTCATCCAATCTTGAAAGCCAACAGTTATGGATCAATTCCCTGTCATTTATTGGATTCCTCCTTCCATCTAATCTCTCTGGCTCACTCTTCTTCCTCCCCGTCCCACTTTTAAGAGCGCATGTGATATTTATGGGGCGCACCTGGGTAATCTAGGATTGTTTCCCTATTTTAAGGTCAATGGGTCTGAATTCCACCTGCACCCTCAATTCTCTTGTGCCAAGTAATGTATTCACAGGTTTCAGGATCGGATGTGGATATTTTGGGGAGTGGCCATTATTTGGCCTAAACATCTAGCCTCGTTTATGACTACTGCATTCCACGGTCTATCCACATAGAACTTCCTTTCGTTTCTCAGGGGAAAGAATGGTGTGGTGAGCTCTCAGTTCTGGGTTTCACACTGTTCCCTGCACCTCACTCAGTCCTTCCTCTCCGCCACCGTTTCCCCTTCTATGTGGTTAGCCCTGGTTCTCTATTTATATCAAACGCCACTTCATCATGGTGGTTATTTCTGACTTTTTCTGACCTTCAAAATCAGGGCAAATCATTTTGTTTTAGCACCATCTACTCCCCTCTTTTATCACGTCAATCTCATTTGTATCACTCCCCTTGTGAAATGTAACAAGGACAGTGTTTACCTTGTCTATGATATCCTAGCACCCAACAAATACCTGGCAAACGAGTGGTGAACACATTAAGAACTAAACAAAAAATTTTACTATTTATGTCAACCCATGATATTCTCTTAGCCTTGATTCCACTTCTGCTCCCCTGCTCCCCCCAGCTTTACCCTGCCTGGCTAGTTTCCACCTTTAAAGATTCAGCTCTAGTGTTTTCTTTGTAAGTCTCCTCTGAGTGCACCACTCTGAGCTAGGTGTCTCCCCTAAGGATTTCTGTAACATCCTCCAGTCATGGCCTTACATTGTAACAGTATTCATCCTCAATTATATCTTGAGAATAGACATATATTCTTGTTAAGTCATGTGTCCCCAGGTCCTAACACAGTGCCTAACACATAAAAAGCACTCAATAAAAGGTATTGATAAAAAGCAATGAATGGGTTCTTTCTTAACAACAAAAAATTGCATCAATTTATTTGCCAAAAAAAAGCATCAAAGTTGCTGAATAATGTTTATGCCCTTCTCTGTGTATAGTTTAATAAAGTTAATTTGTTTTATTTATTTGGGGGGAAGGGTACCGTGGACCCATGGCATTAGAATGAAATTCATTACTCTTGAGAAAATAAGATAGCTGTCAAATTCCATGCTACCACAAGATGGCAGGGTAATACTGTGCTTGCCAGCTACATTTTTCTAAGTATTACACATACATACGTAATACATATATGTGTATAATAGTCCATGTTCTTTCCTGAATAATCAGTACTTGTTAGTCTAGAATAAATCACTAATAAATGGATTCTGTTCTACATAAATTATGCAGAGAAAAATTCTGGCTAAATTTTATTTTGAGTCTGCTAAATTCAAGGTGTAATCACTAGCCTAGCACTTATTTTTCTACCTAGCACTACAATCTGATGTGTGGCTACTATGAGCAAGGGATCAATCAGTCCTATAGGTAGACAAGATCTATGTTTTTCTAAGAGAACACTGAAGCTTGGCAATGTTAACTATCTCATCGAAAACCACCTGATAAAATTTTGAACTTAAAATTTAAAACCAGATCTTTAAATCTTTTAAATTCAAAATTACCAATATCTCTACCAGGCCATTTTGCCACCATAGCTTTTCATGTGCATGTTTGTGTGTGTTTTCTTCCACTTGGTCCTATCTTTCTATTATTGCCTGTTTTAGACGGATAAAATTATGATGCAACCAATAGATTTTTCTCCCATCAAAACTTTAAATTGGACTATTCCCCTTTGTCCCAATCCCACCTCCTATATTCCCAGCCTCATCAGAATGGGCCAAGCCATGGAACCTCCTGTGGCTTCCTCTAAGCTGCAAGTGGTTGGGAGGTAATGACGATGCTTAAATTGAACAGTCAAGAGCTCTAAAGTCAAATAGCTGTGACCAGCAAAGCCAGGGACATGACCACTTTTAAAGCTATTCTTCTTGGACATGGTAAAGGTTGGGAAGAGTTCTCTTGCAAACAAACACGTAAATAATAAATCCGATACCCAGGCATTCCACTAATAAGTATGGAATTTTTAAATAAAGATTTGAAGGTAAAAGTTCTGTTTAATCATTCAGGTTTGGGACATTGTCAACCACAAGTCATTTAGAAACCCAAGGGCAATATTTTATAGAGACTCTGACTGTCACCTTCATATTTTTAGTGTAGATGACTCTCAAAGTCTCCAAACTGGAACAATGAAGAAATAATTCATACGTTAAACAAATATCAGAGAGATTGAAGCTTTACTTTTGTGATTTAGTAATAAGATTGACATATATGAATTTCAAGAATCTGTAGAAAGTCAGGTACAGGTACAATGGCAACTGTCCTCAATTAAAACAAGTGCAAAACAGACCACTAATGCAGCACCAGCTTTTTAGGCAGCAATTGAAGAAGTTTTGCTATGAAGGGTAAGTCAGATCCAGTCTATCATCATCGAAATTAGAAGTTTCATGCTGTGGACAATTAAAACAATAGTCAGTGCATTCTAACGAACTAAGACACACACACAAAGTAAATACAGGGGTGCATTAGAGAATCATTATTTGCAGCAATGTATTATCAACTACAAAATTAAACTAATAAATAAGTTGATTCATTTGTGGGTAGGAGAAGGAAAACAGCTGCTCACTGAGCAATTTACTTACTGAATAATGAAAAAATGCATTTATAAACTTTAATGGATGACCAGTAATGTTTCTTTAATTAAATATATATGTTACAGATTTAATAATACCTGAGGTGAGCAATATATTAATTATAATTAAAATAAAATATTGAATATCCTAGAAGTTATATTTAGTTTTACTTTTTCAGGAAAATAATAATGCTAAACCTTAAAAAAAAATTAATCTCAAAAAGAAAGGAAAACACTCTAATTGGCTCTCAAATTCCCTGAGCCCTACAGTAATGTAATAAATTCTCAGTACCAGATTAAGCTATGTTTTTTCCTCTATAAAGAAGGAAACAAGCAGATAGTTTTTTAAAGCAATGTAGAATTGTCTGTTCCATGCAGAGCATGATGTATGAAGTTGAGTTTCCAACTATCCAAGAGTGGGCCAAAGCCATTCAAGGTATACTGTGGAGGTGGAAAGGTACAGGGTGAACATCCACACCTCATCTCTTCTTCAAAAAAAGATGACATAGATCATGCGTCACTAGCAGTCTGTCACTCTCTTGACCGCTGTGCAGCCAGTAAGTAGTCTGGCTGAGGCTCTATCACTTCCTCATTAGAAGAGGCTACTGTAGAAGAAACCTTGAGGAAGGTGCACAGGAAATGAAGGTGTCTGTGTGGGTACCAAGTGCTATCCAGTATCAGAAAAGGATTATGGTGTACACAGTATAACTCGACGTGACTTGGTAGATGTGCCTCACGAATTTGACAACTTAAATTCATACAAAGAAATGAGGCACAACTTTTAAAACTTACATTCTTTATAAAGAAGAGTACTAATAAGGAAGAAATGCTAATCATTTTCAGAAGCAAGAATCCTCTGCACTGGTTATTAGTTTCAATGACTTCCATTTAGTGCCGCTAGCTAATGGGCCTCTTCCAAAACCTAAGGATTCTGCTGCAGTGGTTGCTTAAATAACATAATACCACGGTAGGAAAACATAATGAAACAATGTTTTCTTCCAGATTATCAGCATTGGAGTGAATAAATGGCACCATGGCAAAACAAAATTCTAAATATTCTCTGATGATGTCTTTTTAACTGTCTTTTGTCTGGGATTAGTAAAAGCAGCTACTTATTAATAGTAACGAGCACATTGTTTCTGAGAAAACAACACATCTAATTTGTAGCCATCAGACACAAAGTCAAACACGATCAGTAGCAAAAGGAATCATTTAGGCTATTCCTTATCATGATTAAAATAATAAACCATTCTGATAGCTTTCTCATGAAATAACAGGGCAGGTGTGATTGGCCTGGTAAGATTTTAGGCAAAAGTGACCACTAATGATCTTCAGTTTTCATATTAGTATGCTGAAGAATGATCTGGAAGGAGCAAACTTCAGGGACAAAGCCACGTTTTTTAATTAACTCTGTTACACAAACACACATTAGCTTGTTGATCAGCTTATCCAACTATTACTTAGAACTGCATGTTCCAAACTATATCTGAGTCTTTTTATGCAAAAAGTACAACCATTTAACATTATCAGCATTTGTACTTAAAACTGATAGCCTTATGAAGTCATGCTTCCAAAGGAGAATGACTATGCATGCAGCCCCACTCCCATGCTAGAACATTGGTCCTGATTTTCTGTCTTCCACTTGCCATCTCTTTCTGATCCTAACACAGTCTTCACTGAGATCAGTATGTTTTTGTTTCTTTGCATTTTTGAGTTTCTTGGAATTTATTTTCTCCTTAATTCAGGCAACAATAACGCTTTTAAAATCTTAATAGGTGTGTCTGTGTGAGTGTTTACTTGATCCCCCAATTTTTTAATCAAGGAAATACCAGGGAAATGTTGGACTTATTTCAAATTATTTTTTCGGATACTCACTATGATACATCATGCATAATTTTATATAATTTTGCCATGGTAAGTATAAAAACAAAATCCTCAACTTTATCTTGTATTCTATGTTGTTAAATTAAAAGAAGCATTTCCTATTTAAGAATTAAAATAATTCTTTCCATTAGTTAAAATGTATGGCCATTTTCTAGTGGTATACAATTACTTTCTGAAACCAGCAAGGACTGGAATATTTCCAAGGAGTATGAGAAGACTAGTTCTCACACTGAGAAGAGAGTAAATTTATTCAGTTTATAAGGGCTAATGAATTGCAGTGTTTTAAGGATTTTAAAGTCCTGTAGAACATTCTCTTAAAGCCTTATTCCAGTTTAGAAAAGCTGTATTTCTTATTCATGTATCAGATTCTTCCAGGTATATTTATTACCATAAAGTTAATCATCAAACAAAGTTATTTCTACTAAAAAGAATAGAGGATTTCACATGGACCCATTGTGAATGCTTTGTCCTCTTATTTGACAGCATGGTGGACTGGAGTCTAGTTTCCACCCAAGGAAATCTGGAGGGCAAGAAAGAAATTTTGGGAAGCTGCTTTGGCTGCTGCAGCAGGGACGAGTTGCTTCTTTGTTTCAGAAGTAACTACATTGTCCTTCCACAGTAGGCCAAGGAATATGTGACTTTTTCTAGGACAAGATGTGGACTTCAGTAAGAGAGGGAACTGGTCTGGAGCAATTTTAGTCCTGCCCAAAAGGACTGTCAGGAAGGGGAAATGGTACTCCAATATTTTAGAGGTGAGAGGTGGTAGGAAATAAGCCTCTCAAAGACCACATCTGCTGAAGAGGAGGCCTTGCACACGTCTAGAATTTGGACTGGAAAACACAATCTAAAGTTCCTCCAAAGAACCTGGGAAATCACCTATGTTAAACATCTCTTATGCATCATATCAGATCCTCTAAACCCCATTGTTCTCTGATTTTAGCAACAGCTTCAGTGATAAGATATGTATGGCCACCAAGTAGCTTCCTGCAGGTGCATCTTGGCACCACCTCACCTCGAGCCCATGCAACATCCCCATTATTCAGCCCTGGGTTATTCTGTGACACTGCAGCAGAAACTCACTTGGTGCTTATCCATGTTCACCCTGGAACTCTAGGAGGGTTAATGCCCCATGAGATGGTCCTTTGAATAAAGGCGGACAAAAGCTAACAAATAAAAGCTTCTCCTTTCTCTGCTGAAAGATCAATCTGAAAGCTCATGCCATACAACTTCTCAGAAGGTCCCATAGGACTGAATGTCCAGTCATCCTGACATGGGCCGACTTGATGAGGTATCTTTATTTTAGTTCTTTCTTCTGCCTTCTTTCACTATCCCTGCCCCTCACTTCTGCTCTGATGTTGCAGTTCCCAATAAATTAGGTAGATTCTGCTTTCTGAGGAACCAAGACTTGAGGAACAGCATCCTTGAGTTAAAGAAAACTCTAAACCAACATAGAACTAATTCAAATAAGAAATTTCTTATCTCTGTTTTCCTATTATACACCCTCTCATGCTACACTCTCCACTTAAATAATAAACCCTCCCATTGCAGCTTATAACTGGAGTAAGAGGCAAGCAGGAAAGGGGAAACACCAGGCCACTGTTGGAAATGCTGTGGCCAGTTCCAGCAACACAGCTGGAAGATCAGAGATTATTTGACATTAAGTCCATCCAGAGTCACCTATGGAGGAAGAGCAAGATGGTGGACTAGCGGTGCCTAGGGTGCATTCCTCCCACAGAAAAGAAATGGGACAAATAACAGATGGCTAAATACTGTCAGGGGCACCAGTGGGAGAGTGTGAGAATGCAACAGGAGACTGCTGAGTTTGCTGTGGAGCATCAGAGAGCTGACAGAGGCACATGACCTCAGCTACCAAGTCTCTGACACCAGGATCAGCACAGGAAGAATTTTCCTTTGCAGCAAAAAGGTAGGCAGAGGACACATCCCAAGCCCCATCCTCACCACAAAAGCCCACTGATCCTTTGGCAGGACAAGCTCGAAGACAAGTGTGGGGAGCACTCTAGAAAACACAAACAACATCACTCTGGAACACTAGTACAAATGGTGCACTCCCCACCTCCTACTCTTGAGACTACATTCAAGCTGATGCAGGACAATGCCGTCTTGAAACTGGAGCTCTTATGGGAGCATGCCCTGCCCTGGGACCAACAGCCACCATGCTTTCCCAGCCTTAAGGCTCTGCCCTTCATGCAGTGCACTCACAGGAGAGGCTATGATGCCCTTATCCTGGTGGCAGAAGCCTGGGCCTGCAGGAGCTGTGACTCTGTTCTGCCATCTGGGAAACCAACCCTAGTCCTGTTACACTGACCCCAGCCAGAGATCAGATAGGCAGACACTCTTCAAGCAGACCACACCCCATTCCTCTCCCTACCCCCAACCCAACCAGCTGAGTTTTGTGTACCTGAGCCTCCAAGCCAGAAAAGCAGCTCATGAATCTCTACCCTAAAGAATATGCCCTTGGGCCAGTGGAAATAAAGTACATCAATCCTTCCCAAAGAGGCTAGGCTTTTCCACCCTGTACAGTCCCACTTAGCAGCCTTGCCAACAGTCACAGAAGCAGCTGTACTGGCCCAACGCTGTGGGACTGCCTAGTGGATCTGTCCACTGCCCAGAGGCAGGTAGACAGGCCACTTCACCACATGCCTGTCTACCAGCCCTGCCCACCACCCAGAAACAGCTGCATAGGGGTCTCACCCATTGCTCATCCAGGTAACTGCATGGGTCATTTCACTGCAGGCCTGGAAGAGCTAGACAGGATTCTTCACTGCAGTACAACCTAGTGTTCTCACCCCTTTCCTGAGAAACAGCTGAGCAGCTCTGCCCTTGGCAGTCCAGCTCCTGAACCACAGAGTAAAGCACAACCTCTCAGTCACTGCTGTCATCATCACTTGTCTCTGACAGACACACAGCAGACTTCTCAGCAGAAACTCTAGAGGACAGAAGAGAACGGGATGCTATATTAAAGTCCTAAATGAAAAAACTGCCTGCCAAGAATACTATACCCAGCAAGACTATCCTTCAGAAATGAAGGATGATAGTGTATTTCTCAGAAAAACTGTGGAAATTTGCCAACATATGATCAGCCCTATAAGAAATCCTAAGGGAGTCCTTTATCTAGAATCCAAAAATTGATAATTACCAGCATGAACACATGAGAAAGAACAAAACCCAATAAAAGATCACATATGCAAATTAGAAAGAGAAAGAAACTATATCTTACCACCTGTAGTGGATTGAATTATGTCCCCCAAAACTCATTGAAGCTTGAATTGTGTCCCCCAAGTTTTATGTATTAGAATCCTAGCCCCCACTGTGACTGTTAAGAGGGTGGGAAATCCTATTATGGTAATTGAAAGGTGGAGCCTTGAAGAGGTGATTGGATTGTAGGACTGTGCAGTAGAGAATGGATTAAAAATAGTGGTCGGGGGCATGGTTCTGAGGGCTTTAAAAGAAGAGGAGAGTCTGTCTCTTTCTTGCTCTCTCTGCTTCCAACATCTTGCAATGTGAGACCACCGGGTCACTGTCACCACCCCTAGATGGACTTTGGACTTCCCAGCCTCAGAAACTGAAGGCAATAAATTTTGTTTTCCTTTATAAATCACCAAGTCTCAGGTATTCTGTTATAGCAGCACAAAATGGACTAATACACACCTCAAAAAGCCAACACACACCAAAGACAAATAATAAAAGGGAAAGAAAAGAGTAAAAGATATTTAAAACTACCACAGGAAAATCAATAAAATTCTAGGAACAAGACAACAACTTTCAATAATAAGCCTAAATGTAAATAGATTGAATTCTCCGCTCAAAAAGTCATAAACTGGCTGCATGGATTAAAAAACTACACCCCAACTCTATGATATCTTCAAGAAACTCACCTCACCTGTAAAGATCCACACAGTCTAATAGCGAAGGGATGGAAAAAGATATACCAAGCAAATGGAAACCAGAAAATGAGCAGGAGTAGTTATTCTTATATTGGATAAAATAGACTTTAAACCAAAAGCTATAAAAAGAGACAAAGACTCTCAGCAAATTAGGTATAGAAGGAAATTATCTCAACACAATTAAAGCCATATACAACAAACACACCACCAAGAATATCCTGAGTGGATGCTCTTTAGAACAAGACCAAGACAAGGATGTCCACTCTCACCACTCCTATTTAACAGAGTATTGGAAGCACATCCAGATTGGAAAAGATGAAGTCAAAATGTCTCTGTTTGCAGATGACATGATCCTATGTACAGAAAAACCTAAAAACACTCCAAAAAACTTCTTAGAGCGGATAAATGATTTCATTAAAGTTGCAGGATACAAAATCAACATGCAAAAATTAGTAACGTTTTATACTCCAGCAATGAAATAGCAGAAAAAGAAATGAAGCCCATTTACAAGAGAGTCATCAAAATAATAAAATATCTAGGAATCAATATAACCAAAGAGGTGAAAGATTTCCACAATGAGAACTACAAATTACTGTTGAGAGAAATTAAAGAAGACACAAAAAGATGGAAAGACATCCCATGCTTTTGGATTGGAAGAATTAACATTGTGAATTTACAGATTCCATGCAATCTCCATCAAAATACCAATGACACTCTTTGGTAACGAAGAAAAAACAATCTTAACATTCATATGGAACAAAAAAAGTCCCCAAATAGCCAAAGCAATCCTGAGCAAGAAAAATAAAGCCAAAGGCATTTCACTACCCGACTTCAAATTATACTACTGTGAAGGTTAATTCTATTTGTCAATTTGATTAGATTAAGGAATGCTGAGAAACTTGGTTAAACTGTCTTTTGAGGTGTGTCCGTGAAGGAGTCTCCAGAAGGGATTAGCATGACAGCCTGATGAATTGGGTGAGAAAGATCCACTGTCAATATGGGCGGGAATCATCCAATCTGCAGGGGGCCTAGAGTGAACAGAACATATAGAAAAAAGGTGAACCTCTCTCCCTATCCACTGGAGCTGAGATATGCCGAAGTCCAGCTTCAGCGAGGGGTGGGTACCCAAAAAGGAATGGAGAGGGTCGGCGAAAATAACAAACACAGGCAGAGACCTTAATGCATCAATATGCACGTTCTCTCTCTGCGGGTTGTCAGCGTGTTGCAGCTGGAGCCCAGTAGAGCATGAGACAATGCCTTTTATTTAGATTTTTCTCTGCAGGGGGGTTTGGGGTACTATTTTTATTGTATCAGCAAGCTTAAATCAATAGTCCAAAATGCAGGGAGGAAACTTTTTTAGAGGTCAGCCAGTCCTTTCCTTTTGTCAGCATGTCTCAGGTGATCAACTTGTGCTTCTTTTTCCTGGAATCAGGTTATCAGATCGGCCATCCCTTCATTGTCTTAAAGTTATCTTGTGACCTTTTTCTGTTAGCAAGCTGTGTTTAATATCCACCCTATTAACAGGGTGGCAGTTACAAAGTGATAGACAATACTATCAAATGACCTATGACTATTGTTAAATGTAAGGACAAATTTGCTAAAAGGAACAATGCTAACATTTAAATTCTAATGGGGGTCTAATGATTTTATGTTCTAATTGAATGAAAAGGAACAATGGATATTTGAGCAGCATTATCATGCATATTTTGAGGTTATGCATTGGCTGTGGCCCTGTAATCTTGATCTAAATGTTAAAGTGACCTTGTGCACAGCACCATCCCTCACAAAACTAGGTGTACTCTCTTATTCTTCTAAGATCTAATTTTGCAGGTTTAATAATTTTACAGCATACATTTTTATCCCAATACCTGATTTTTAATAATTTATTAAAACTGGACACCACCAAGTAAAGGGGGTTCTACGGTTTCATTCCCATATACCTAATTTGTCCCAATCATATAATTTCTCGTTAATGCCAACCATTCTCTTGCCACTAATACAATCTCCAGTAAATGACGTTTGCCAACTTAGATCATACTTTGGATGTCCCCTAGAGGGATACCAAATTTTTCCTTTCCCATTTTATATCCCATGTAACCATTTACCCAGATGGTGGGAAGAGGATGGGGACTTCCTTTATTTATTAATTTCTCTGGTAAAGGCAATTGCTCATGATTAATCGTGACCGATGTTTTTGAAACATCCATTGGCATAGTTAATTGACTCAAAAGGGACAATTTGAAATTGTTCAATCTTCCTAGATCTTTGGTGGGACTATCTAATTTTATGACAACAACTCTTTGTGTGTCATTTTCTGCATCTTTTGGAAACTCAGGAAACTGCCACGCTGACCAAAACATCAAAAGAAAAAGTAAAAGCAGTACCACTATGCCAAGGCAGAAATCCTTACAGTGAAAGCAAGTGCTCGTATACACGGCCCTGCCAGCAGGTCTCCCTCCGGTGGCCTTGCCAACTTAGAGAGGGCAGCCCAAGCTATTCTTTTCAGGACTCCACCATGGCGTGGACTGCACCAGAGATACACTCTTCTTTCCTGTGCAGGGATATCAGAGCTTGAGATTCTTCAGCTTTTGCATTCCAGGACTTACAGCAAGGACACCATCAGCTTCCCTGGTTTTGATACCTTTGGACTTGGACTGAGCCACGCTACTGGCATCCAGTTTGCAGATGGCCTATCATGGGACTTTTCCTCACAATCCCATGAGCTAATTCCCCTAATAAATCCCCTCTTGTATATTTATAACATATCCTATTGATTCTGTCTCTCTGGAGAACCCTGACAAATAAACTACAAAGCTATAGTAACTAAAACAGCTTGGTACTGGCATAAGAACACTCAGACCAAGGGAACAGAACAAAGAACCCAGAAATCAACCCACATACGTACAGCTAACTGATCTTTGATAAAGGCACCAAGAAAATACATTGGGGAAAAAACTGCCTCTTCAATAATTGGTGCTGGGAAAATTGGACATCTGGATGTAGAAGAATGAAACTAGACCCGTATCTCTCACCATATACCCAAATCAACTCAAAATGGATTCAATATTTAAATATAAAATCATAAACGATAAACTCAAAAAAAACATAAGGGAAACAATTTAGGAAAGACTTTATGAGAAAAGATGTTATGAATAAGACCACAATGCACAAGCAACAAAGTAAAAAATAAACAAATGGGATTGCATCAAACTAAAAGCTTCTGCATAGTGAAAGTAACCACCAACGGAGTGAAAAGACAACTTACAGAATGAGAGAAAATATTTGCAAACTACGCATCTGACAAGGGATTCATACCCAGAATATACAAAGAACTCAAAAAACTTAGTTAAAACAAAAAACAAACAAACAAACAAAAACCAAGTGACCTGATTTAAAAAATGGGCAAAGGAGCTGAATAGGCACTTCCCAAAGGAAGACATACAAATGGCCAACAGACACATTAAAAAAAAAATGCTCAGTATCATTTAGCATCTGGGAAATGCAAATCAAAACCACGTTGAGGTATCATTTCTCCACAGTTAGACTGGCTATGATATAAAAGATAGAGAATAACAAATGCTGGCAAGGCTGTGGAGAAAAGAGAACCCTCCCACACTATTGGTAGGACTGTAAAATGGTGGAGCCATTATGGAAAATGGTATGGAGGTACCTTAAACAACTACACATAGAACTGCCAAACAATCCAGCAATCCTACCTCTGAGGATATACCCAAAGGAATGGAAATCATCATGTCAAAGGTATTCCTGCACTCCCATGTTCATCACAGCTCTATTTACAATAGCCAAGATATGGAACCAACCCAAATATCCACTGTCATATGACTGGATAAGGAAAATGTGGTATATTTATTTTTCACAGTGTAGTAAATACTACTCTGTCATAAAAAAAAAATATGAAATACTGCCATTCGCAGCAACATTAGTGAATTTAGAGAATATTGCGTTAAGTGAAATAAGCCAGGTACAGAAAGAGAAATACCACATGTCCTCACTCAGAAGTGGGAGAAGGAAGGAAGGAAGGAAGGAAGGAAGGAGGGAGGGAGGGAGGGAGGGAGGGAGGGAGGGAGGGAGGAAGGGGGAAGGAAGGAAGGAAGGAAGAAAGGAGGAAGGAAGGAAGGAAGGAAGGAAGGAAGGAAGGAAGGAAGGAAGGAAGGAAGGAAGGAAGGAAGGAAGGAAGGAGGAAGGAAGGAAGGAAGGAAGGAAGGAGGAAGGAGGGAGGGAGGGAGGGAGGGAGGGAGGAAGGAAGGAAGGAGGAAGGAAGGAAGGAAGGAAGGAAGGAAGGGAAGGAAAGGGAGCAACCATCACAGTAATATTTTGAGCTTTCAGAAGGAGAAAACAGAACTGTGGTTACTAGAGGTGGGAAAAGGGAAGGGAGAGAGGGGTTAGCAAGAAATTGCTTAAAGGACACAATGAATCACTACATTTTGTAATGATGAATATGCTAATTATCCTGATTTGATCGTCACATATTGTACACAAGTATTGATAGTCAGCCCTGTAACCCACAAATTTGTATACTCAATTATGTTTCAATAAAAAAGTAAAGTAAATCAATAAAATAAATCAATTAATTAACCCAGATATGTGAATGTTACATAAACATGGCAATTTCACCTACCTAGTTGAAAATGAATTTGTTACCTATAGTGATTACAGAGCTGTCTGATACCTAAGAATGGGCAGAAACTCAAGGGCCTGCCCGAAATTTTTATCCAGAGTCATAGGAAGGCAAAGCCACTATATAGGTTCTAAAGGAGCTGTAGAGAACAAAAATACAATTCCATGTGTTTACACCTCATTGATTATGCTTAGTTAACATATAGGCACATGACATTGAATGAGTTACTTAATATCTCTGAGGTTTTCAGTATTCCCCTTCAAGAATGTATTAAATACACCTTACCTATTAAATCATGATTAAATAAGATCATAGCTGAAAGTATCCAGCAAAGTGCTATGGGCATGCAATCATGGTTAGCATCCTTCCTTTTCCAAATGCTTTCATCCTCACATTCTTTGATCTAATAGTAACACCAAAGAATTATTAGAAAAGTCAGTTTATTAACCAAAAAAAAAAAAAAAGAGTGGATAAAAGAGAATGCTTAGAAATGAGCTGAGGTTTGAAGACATTCATCTCTGGTTATTTGGCAAATCACCTAACATCTCTCATGCCCAGCTTCATGAGCATGCAAACTGTGCAGTCACACAGGGCCCCACACTTAGAAGGTCCTTGGGCCTGGTTGAATGCTCTCCTATTGCTGTCTTAACATTCTTAATAATTTAATTCTTTAATAATAACATTCTTAATAATTCAATTATTCTCTTAATAATTTAATTCATCTTGCATTTTGTAAGTAAAGTCTATGGGACAATGGAGCACATATGCAAACAGAAGAGATAAACACAATACAAATGTCCACTGCAGTTCCTTCCTGCTCCATTCACCTATAGAATCTGTCGTGCCCCATGATACAGAATTGTAGGGGACCCATGATGCGTGGGAGTCCAGAGAGATTCAAGAGTGCAGGATAAGCATGTTTCATTTCCAGGTGAGTGAGCAGGAACTCAACATCCGTGAGAGCCCACATTTTCCATTTAAACCAGAAATCACTGTCGGGTGCAGAAAGAAGGCTCTGGCATTCTAGAAGACACAAAGGACCAAGAAAGCCATTCTTACTTGTGCTATTTCCTTTCAGGTATTAACCAACCACTTATGCTAAAAATGATGACAAAGATCGAAAGAGAGCAGTATCCATAGTTCCTTATCCTCTCAGTCTTTCTTTACTCATCAATAAGCTGAATGATTGAGAGTACTGATTGGGTATGTGTGTATCAGGAAGTGAAAGAAAAAAACAAAGATGTAGTTTTCTGCAGCGATTTCACTGTCCTGATAAGAAGAAAATATGTATGCACATATGACCTATGTGGACTGTATAATTTTGATGATTCTGCATAACCAGTGAAATTCTCTTATATTTGTATTTAAAACTGTCACTGCACAATATCAAGATGCATAGAGAAGTCCGTGCTAATAGTTACATTTTAAATTTTCTTTGCTTAGAATTACATTAAACAAATGACACCAAGCAAATAAAAGAAACCATGACAAGTTAACAGAGATCACAAAGAGAAAGAAAAAAAGTTTTAGTAATTTTGATAACACCTTTTCCTTTTCCTGCTTTCTGAACCAGTGGTCCACATTTTCATTCTCTGCTGAGTCCCCAAATTACATAGCCCTCCTTGGTATTCGTTCCTTTGTCTATAAAATGAACTATACAAGAAGATCTCATAGGGTCTCCTATTCTGTGCAGGATTCCCACTAGGAAAATAGGCTTCCCCTCTGGGTGACTACAACCCAGCAAAAGAAAGCTATCCCTCTGTAGACTTGGCCAACAGATGGAGCCTTTGTGCCGAGAAAAGGATGCCTCTTCTTTGGGACACGGTAGCCTGGCTCCTAAGTGCAGGATTAAGTTATAGGAGCTCAAATTGAATTTTAAGCTTCCATTTGCCTACTTGGCTGAGTGTCTTTATGCAGAACAAACTATGCAGCATTCCTCAGCAGTCTTGATTCTATAGGTTCGAATATTTTTTGCCTTACTATTTGATAATTTGAACTTACCCTTTTAATTTTCATATTTTATAAGTCATAGTCAAATGAATGGCTGCTATGAATACCTATCTTGTTTTCATACTAAAGAGAGAACAGCCAGTTTGGAAGGATGCTCCCTGCATTGTCACCTGGGTTTTGGCAATTGTAGGCAATTGGTGGTTGGGGGGAAGTATTATGAACTTGTGGGAAAATAGTAGGAATTATACAAAAATATAACCCAGTTGACTTTTATTCTTTGCCATTGGTGTTCTTCCTGCTGTTTTGTTTTGAAATAAAAATCATTCATAAAATGCTTCTTGAATAGTATGGTTGAAACAGAAGGACTCTTTAAGTAACAGCATTGAAACCTGTGTCATTGCCTTTCAAGGAGAAGGTGAAACCTAAGATGGGTTCTCTTGATTTCATTAAAAATTCACTGCCTTTGCCTTCAGATCAGGTCTGTTGACGAACTAGATACTCTCTCTAAAGTATTATCTTCTGCCCTGGTACCTTATTCTCCCTGGGGCGGTTTAATTTAAGTATGTTGCTCTTTGTTTTTCTCCCACACTGTTGTGAAGTGTTGCTATGAGGCGGTTGAACAGCTGCTGCGCCTTTCCCCAGAAGTGGTTGCATTCCAATAGTGGGCAAAGTGAGTTATGCAAAGATAGTGCTTCAGGGTTTCCTAGGAAACTAGTGATGCTGGTCCAGTTTGGATTTGACATGGAAATAAGAAGGTTAAGTTTAACTTTGGAAGGGTAGGGGGTAGTGAGAGGCAGGAGGCTCTGGAGGCTGCTTTCATACTAGTTTGCTTCATGTTTATTTTGAAAGCATATAATAAATTCAGCTTAGGGAGACTACCGTAGTTCAAACAATAAAAGTAGCAGGACTGGACTGAAGGTCATGACCTCATCCACACATTCACAAGGACCTAAACTGACTTAGTCCATTAAAGATGAGGAAGAAATGAAATCCAGAAGATGTCCCCTTCTGAACTTAAAAGCTAGACTGAGTAGAGGTTCTAGATCCTATTTGATTATTTGAGTACATAAAACATAAAACAGGTGTAATTCAGTCCTAACCATCTCATAATGTACTCATTCCATTTAATAGGAATGTAGAGAGAACTTACTATGTGCTTAGTACTGTGTTAGTTCTTGAGAAATATAGTTCTGATGTAATATAAGAAACAACTCAGGACCATATGAAAACCAGTGAGGGGTTCTTTCTATTAAAGACACCCTGATTCTCACTGGATATTTCCATCATGCTTACTATGGCATGACACTTGCCAAATGCTTTAGAAAAGTTATTTAGAGTTGGTTCTAAAAATAATTATCTACATGATACCAAAGAAAAAATGTCAAACAACCGGTTACTTTGTTACATCAAGCCAAATAGCTCTGTGTCCAAAATATATTTCACTGAAATGGCTGACTGCAGATAAAATCAGCTGGAGAATTTAAAAGTATGCGAGCATAACTAACAAGGCAGTCCTGACTCCTTAAGAATCTTCAATCTAAAGAAATGGATTTTTAAAAAATCCACGAATACCGATTTAAAAAAAAAAAAAAAAAAGCAGGGGGACTCAAAAGATTGCAGAAGCACAAAAATTAAATTTTTACGAAGGTGTGATAATTTATGAATTTATTGTAATTGCAATTATTGCAATTATTGCTATTATATTTCAACTCTTTCTCTAGCATTTTTGTATCGCACTGTAGAGAAGATTTTATTTCGGCATCTTCCTCCAGTGACTGACAATTTGCTTTTATAAATAACCCATTTGTTCTTTTTCAATATTTTAATCATTGGAAAATAAGCCTTTATATTTTTGTTATATTTAATTTCTTCATTATTTCTCACTCAAAAAAGAAGGAAGTAGAAATTTCTCATTAGTCCATATTAAAATAAGTGAAATTATGATTTGGTGGCTTTGATTGATAGATTTAGCAAACATTGATTTTTCTCTATGATCCTTTTTCTTAGTTTTTAGCAAAAAAAAAAAAAAAAAAAAAAAGCAAAAGAGGGTTAGTTATCATTCAAATTTATCCCATGATAGTGTAGGGGGAGTCATACCACCTCTGTCATTTCTAAGAATTGATCAGGGCCGTTTTCTTTCCTCCTTTTTCTTTTCCTCTTCCTGCTTTCAAAACACACAGTATTCCTTTAGGTCTTGTCTGTGTCTTAACACATAATTTAGCCAGAGTTAAGTAACTCTGTGAGATGTCATGTCTCTTCTAACAAAGTTCCCCAGAACTCTCTTCCCTGTTTATATATTTATTTTGGCCAACATCCATGGCCTAAATCCAAAGGTTGTAGCCATTGCACTTGAGATCACATTCTTATAAATTATGCCGTTTCAGAGCCGGCCAGGAGACGTGTGGCTTCTGGCTTGTGAACATGTACTGTTCTGCTTGTTTTGAAAATGTGAATTTGTTCCAATGCAATCAATATATTCAGGACCAATTTGAGGATAACACAAACTTTGCATTTATTTATACACATGTTCACCCACAAGAAACACTAAGTAAATGCTGAGAACTGCACTCAGATGAACAGAGCCACCTAGGAATACACAAAGCTCACAGACGCACACACCTCACGGGGACCTTGAGTCTCACGATCCACCTCTGGTGTTAGAACGTTCGGTATGATTTCAGGGAACACTCACAATGACTCGCAGCTGCCCACTTCCACAAGCAAACTTCAGGTGCCACATTTCCTGTAATACCTAAGTATTTACACTTTACACGTGTAAAACCATGTTAATAATAATTAAATTAATTAATAATTTAACTTACTGTAATATCTAAGTATTTTACACTTGACATGTGTAAAACCATGGTACCATTTTTATTAGATGCCTATCTTTTTTAAAGAAAGTGTCACCGATTAAGTTTATGAGTGTCATGCCCCTAAACTGATTTATCCAAAGCCCTGTGGACTAATTGCATGATGTTGCACAGAGCAGTGATTTTTAGGAACACATTTTTTGCATTGGAGCAAAAATGACTCTATGTGCAAGCTGATTAGCCAGGAGGGAGGTGAGATGTGTGTATTAAACAGTAGGAAAGAATGGAAGTAAGGCATTCTCCTAGAATTTGTTGTACAATGTTTAAAATGTTGGTACTGATCTTAGGTCAGTAAGATCACTGTCCTAAGACTTTTGCATGCATTATTACCAAATCAGTCCTCATGATTAGCATATTAAATGGGCATTGCTGTGCGGGAAGAATGCTTCCTGCCCACTTTGGATGTTACTATTTATGTGAAAGACAATGCATGAGAGGCACACTTGCAGCTTCTCACCTCTTGCAGTGCTGAGTGTGTGAGCTCCTTCCTGAGCCCGTAGGTATTCACCTCCAATTCTCCCCATGCATCCTTCCCTCTCTATCCAGCTCCCATCTGCTGTGTTCTGTTGGACTAGGTAACCCTCACCAGCTCTCCCATGGACCCACATCTAGTCCATGGGAAGCACTTGTGTTTCTTTGTTCCTGGAAATAACGGGAATAGAACAATCCCCGTGGAGAAGCAGCTCTTGCCCCACCTACCATATAGATTATTCAGATCTCTCTTGATCCAGGTTTACCCGGGAAAGGCAGACCCCAATCTGCTATGCCCCTCACCTGTGGGAGTCACATTATAAGTTCTCCAAACAGAACTTTGGAAACCCTTTGGAATGTTTGAGGTGAAGTGGATGGGAAGACCTCTCATGCCTGGGATGGAATAGGATGAGACCCATGCACTATTTTCCAAAAATACATCTTCATAACATATCTCCCTCCTTCATCCTTCTGTATTCTCTAAGTAGGTGAAGGAAATCAATTGTGTTGGAACAGGTTTGACGTATCCTTTGAAAATCTGCACAGGGTGACTTGGGACTTCCTGATCTATCCTATCTCTCAATCTTCTTGGACCAGTAAATGTATGAAGAATGAGTGTTGATTCTCAGGCAACCTCAGAAACTCAAGCAGAGATATTGAGCAATAAAGGAAACGATAATAATTAGAGAAGCGAAATATACCTATGATGAGGTTTCTGATGTAGCAAAGAAACACGGTTTGAGATGGTGAGTTCAGTTCATGTGAAGAACATTCTTATCTTGATGCTTTGTAAAGGCTGACATTAGCCCAGGCAGATTTTTACCCTCAAGCCTTTGGCTCTTAGTTACTGTGGACAGGCCGTAAGTCTTCAATTAGCTGTGTTAAGTGTTTGGTGTTGCCTATAGTGGCTTTACCTACAGTGAAAAAGTCGTCTCCATCACACCAGGGGTACGTGCATAGACAGCTTCAAGTGAGTGATGCCCAGGCCTCAGGCAGGGCATGCAAGTCATGTAGATGTCTTCAGCAAAGTCATGGCAGCCACACAGTGGTCTCCAAGCAAAGGTACAGGCTCTGTGTGGGCCTCAGTAGAGTCACCAACTGGCATTTATCAGGTGCGGAAAGCCTGGGTAGCAAATATCTATATTTGCTTACCCCAGAAGTACAGCTTCTCATTAGCAAACAAGCAGGAATAAGGAAAACCAACATTTTGTACACAGGCCTTTTAAATATTAAAGGGTTGAGCCACATTCTTTTGCATGTGCCAGAGTGAGTTCTATATGCATTAGTAAGATTCAGTCTTTATGGTATAGATTGAAGTAGGCAGTATTAGATCAGTCAGAAAAGAAATCAAGAAAGAGCTAAGTTTGCATTTGAATGACTTGGTCACTGGCTCCATATCACCTCCCAACATGTGGCCTTATGCTGATTCTGAACTGGGGAGGAAATTTTACCTAGAAGACTGGTGTCTTAGACATAAGAAATTCAGAAACAGGAAGCAGTGGAAAGGGTCAATTTGATACAGAATTGAAAAGGCAATGCCTGCACTTGGAAGAGTGTGGATGCAGAGACAGGCTCAATTTGGAACTTAGGTGACAGAACACGAGACTCAAGGGATAAATGGAAACTACTAGATTTTGAATATATAAATGTAAAAGAAAAAATAAACTCAAAAACATCTGTGGGCTGGGAGTTTGCTGTTGCAAAATTGTAAACTTGGCAAGAAAGCAGTGATGTCTGAAAGAATAAAGAGTGATAGAAAGTGCATAGTGCCAGAGAACCATCTGCAAGGGGCGTGCTTCCAACCGTGCAAGTTTACAGATTACAGACTCTGGGCAACTGGTGTGAACTGAGAGCCATCCCAGTAAAGATAAACCCAAGGTGTTCTTCTTTTGCTCAGATAACAGCTTTTGGCAATACCTAGTGCTAGGTTCTGGGAATATAACATTTCCCAGGATAAATTTCTAGAAGCTGAGAACTATCATGTCTAAATTTGTTGGTGACAATTATGTGGGTTTATTTCTATTGGACTCTTAAAAAAAAAAAAAAAGAAAGAAAGAAAGAAAGAAAAGTCATGGGCATCAGAGTCTTAGTTTTGACCAAATTTAACTTCCAAAGCCTTGAAGAAACTATACCTATTCCTGAGAAGATCAGCCCATGCTGCAACTATTAAAGAAAACCTAACTCTATGTTGGCATCAAGTGCCCTTTAGCTAAGTCTGAGCAGAACGAACCAGCTGAGAATACATACATATACACGTATACAGACATGCACCATATAACGACGTTTCCTTGAGGTACCCCATATGAAATGGAGGTCCCATAAGATTACAATGAAGCTGAAAAACTCCTGTTTCCTAGTGACATCTTTGTTGTTGTAACCTCATCATGCAACACATTACTTGCATGTTTGTGGTCATGCTGGTATAAACAAACCTACTGCACTGCTCTTTAAAAATTTTTAAAAACTTGTAGATTAACGATATAAAGAAAGAATATATTTTTGTACAGCTACATAATGCGTTTGCATTTTAAGCTGAGCTGTTATTACAAAAGAGTCAAGAAGTTCAAAAAAATAAAGTGTTTATAAAGTAAAACAGTTATAGTAAGATAAGCTTAATTTATTATTGAAGAAACAATTTTTTACAAATTTTGTATAGCCTAAGTGTGTGGTTTTTTTATAAAGTCCACAGTAGTTCACAGTAATGGCCTAGACCTTCCTGTTCACTCACTACTCACTCGGTGACTCACCCAGAGCAACTTCTAGTCCCACAAGCTTCCATCATGGTAAGTGTCATATACCATTTTTCATCTTTCATACTGTAGTATTTTTACTGTACCCTTTCTATGTTTATATACACAAATACCTACCATTGTGTTACAATTACTTATAGTATTAAGAACAGTAACATGTTATACAGGTATATAGCCTAGGATCCACAGGCTTTATAACATATAGCCTAAGTGCGTACTAGGTTTATACCATCTAGATTTGTGTAAGTACACTTTATGATATATGCACAACGATCAAATCACCTAATAATGCATTTCTCAGAATGTATTCCCATCGTTAAGCCATGTAAAAAATATATACATAATTTTTGATTTGCAAAATTTTCTTTAATTTACAAAGGACAAATAATTTGATTGGAGTTTAGCTCTTTTGGGCATTAACATACCGTACAAAGAGAACAAACTTTAACTGACAAAGGTATATCCTATTTGAATTAACTCCCACCTGAACTCTCTAGTTGGGAGAATTTTTATTACTGAATTATAAGTTTGTCATTTTATCTTTTTGCAGTACCCTTATATGCTGCATTTGATAACACGGCTGTACATAGTTTGAGATGAGAAAGACATCAGGGTGTGAATTTTCAACCTTGGGTAAAATGTCACCTTAGAGTCTATTTATTTAATATTCTTTTCTGACCCATTTCAGAGCCTCTGACAGCAAAATGTAAGCCACCCACTTGTGGATCCACGAAGAGATCCAAAGGAGGAGTGGCTGATATTGGGGAGTCCAAGAAACTGGACACAAGATTGTCCTGAAAAACGGCTTCTCTCCTCCTCTAAGGGAGGCCACTGCCCTGATTGACAATAAGCTTGATGTCTACGAACAATGGGTTAAGATCTCAGAGACCTGGAGGGATGTTATGGGGGAATAGTTCTTCCCAGCTCCTGAAGTTTCCCCAAACATGAACACTTCTGTCCCTTACTAACACTTAATCACTGTCCTACCGGAAGGAGTGAAATGACTTGCTGGATCAGTAAATTTGAGGAGAACATGTTGGGCATACTGACTTTAGTTCTTTCTCTTTTCTTTCTTTCTTTCTTCTTCTCCGCTCCTCTTAGGAAGTCAGGAAGTGAAGCTCCTCTGTGCCCTATATCTAATCTTGGTTGTCTTTTCCCCTTGGGTCTAGTTTGGTTTTTGTCTGTCTGAGACTCACCAAATGGCTTGGACACTTAGCTACATCCTCTCACTTAGTCTTTACCATTAATACAGGTGAAAAAATTCATTCCACATGTTACTTCTTTGCAATATTTTCTTGATTTTCTCAGAAATAGAGTGTGGAAGAGGAATGCTATTTATTAAGCCTGCTAAATTCCCAGAAAACTGTCAAGAATCCCAGTTCACATAAAAGAAGATTGAGTCTCTGAGAGTGAACAAGCTAAGTTCATGTGATTTGCAAAGAAAAATGTCAATATTTGTTGCAAAGTCTGTTTGATTCTATGACCCGAACTCTTGGCCACTTTGCTGATTTTTTTGTTCTCAGTTTGTTCTTGGTCTGAATATATACTTTATATTCTGTTCTTTCTTTCAATGAATTAAGTACTTATTTGGGAACAAATAGGAGTCAAACAAGTAGACGGTCTCAGAGTCTTTTGCCTTTCAGAGATGATGTTAACCCAAAGAGAGAATGAGAAAGGGAGAGAGGCAGAAGGGAGAGAAAAACAAGAGAAAAGCCTGGGCAGTGGTGGGGAGAGGGCCGGGGGGAGGGTGGGCTTATTGCAAATGCTCCTAACTCTCAATGGTGAAGAAATGATCATAAAAAAATGCAAGAATTTCTTCCCAAGTAACGATCATGGTAGGGGTGGGAAAAATAAGATACTTGGTTAAGTACTATGTATGTTAGTTTACCATCATTTATATCTATTTGTAGTCATTGATAAAAAATGGTACATGACGACTCTGTCACTGAGATACTTTTTAAAGAGCACCTCTTTATGGTATATATTTACTTCGTGCATTGAATGAGCTATGCAAAATAGATCAAATTCAACACAAGACTGGCCTGAGTCAAAGAATGGGAGAAACATTTTCAGCTTCATGGAACTGCTGATGCCAGATACCTCCTTAGAAGTCAATCAACTAGAAACCACCAAGAATTGAGTAAGGATTTTTCTTTCCTCTAGACACAGAAAAATATTTTAAGTTGTTAGAGAGCAGAGCCAAGAACCATCCTTTCAAATAATTAGTATGCTGTTAAGTATTCCTGCTGCCTTAGGACTGACAGTCAAGGGAGAAAGAAAGATCCAGAATTACAGCTCATGCAATGATTTAGAAAGAAGCTTGGTAGAAGACAGGAAAGCTGGAGTGGAATTGCCCTGTAAAATATCTAGCTCGTTGTTTGCTTGCTTACTTTCTAAAGTTCTAGATCTCTCTAGTTTAAACATGTTGGGGGGTTGGGGTTTTAAAAAACATGACAGACTACAAGATGGGTTTCAATGATGCCCTGCTTTAAACTTTCTCAGAATCTTCTGAATCTCCACATTCAATAAGTGATGAGACAATCTGAAAAAGCATAATCAAAACAAACAGGCAATAGTATCCACCCATTACTTTTTTTCTACAGTGTGCTGAAAAAGTAGAAAATTTGGTTGAAAGCATTTTACAATTGGCTTGGTTAACATATTATATATGTCATTTGTAAACCAAGTCAATTGTAAGAAACTTTGGACTAAATTTTGTTTTTTTAATGCTATATATACATATATAGATATGCATAAATGCCTTTAAAAACTTTCATATATATAATAATAATGTATATATTAATATACTAGTATATATACTAACATATTCTACTAATATATAATGGTAATATACTATACTGATATATATAACTAATATACATATTGATATACTATAGTACACTATAATATACTATATACTGTATATGCTAATTACATATATATACAACAGTCTTTAAACACATTTTTATAACATATGTTAGTTATATAAATATAGCATATACTAAATATATGCAATATATTATAAACAGTATTTATTTGTATTAGTATAGTACAGTAGTATATATTATATATATATATGTACACAGTATACACACACACACACACACACACACGCACGCACCCATATATATGAAGGATTTTAAAGGCTGTTGTATATACATGTAGGCTTTGCCTCAGCTCTGAAAAAAATGGTCCACCTTAACATTTGGCAAATCTTCTATGTACTAGAGAACAATTCTGACACTAATTATTTGTGTTTTGAATTATTTGTGTTTTGCACAGGGAAAACGTGTTAAAAATACACTTCAGTTTTGCATACTGTCACCTGATACAAGAGCATATAGCCATATTTAAAGTGTGAGATTTTGCTGGCTCTGATTCCGCGGGAGGATACTCTGAAAGCAAGCTGATTCTTGCCTCGTTATTTTGTTTCCTCTTGTTTTCCCAGGGACACTGTGCCAATGTTTTGAGGACAGAAGTTTCCTAGATGATTTTACTTCTGTACCTGCTCCTTTTAGCTTAGTCCTACTTAGGAAGAAAACGTTCTTGCCTAATAACCCCAACACTTTTTTTTTTTTTTTTTTTTTTTTTGGTAAGAGAAAACTTCCAGAGAACTTGATTTAGCAAGAATAGTAAAGGTGGCAGGGTTAACGAAACAACAAACATATCTTAGTTCCTGGTTTCTTTCTTTCTTTTTTTTTTTTTGTCTTTTTCATAACCAGTACTCAGCCATTCCTATATAGGATCCGAACCTGCGGTGGGAGCGTCGCTACGCACCCAGCGCCGCACTCTCCCGAGTGTGCCACTAAGGTTCCTGGTTTCTAATCTCAGACTCATCGTCATATTTTCTATGGGACTACAGAACCCTGGGTAAGTCATTTTAACCTCTCCATGTCTTGCTTTTCTTATTTAAAAAAAATATTAATAACAATAGCGTCTTCCTCACTGGATTAATATGAAGATTAACTAAGAAATATGTACAAAGGAGTTCAAAGACTGCCAAGAATAAAGTATTTACTCAGTAAATCTTGGCTGTTTTTGCTAAAAAAAAAAAAAAAATATATATATATATATATATATATACATATATATGTATATATATATATATTTATATTTGCAAACATACTCTGGAGAAAAGAAGACTTTTTCAATATAATCTGGATTTTAAAATTCCGAACCTTTGATGAATATAGAGGTTTTACTTCTCTGGATATTTTCAAAGAGATATAAAATGATTAATCTGAGGTCAGTTTCTGTGTTTTCCGTCTATGTTGAGTGATATGTAATTATCGGTCTATTCCTGAAATCCAAAAGCAATTCCAAACTCCACTATTCGGCAAGCCTGGCTCTTGCCCTGGCACCTAGTACTAGTCAACCAGCTCACCAAGGCGCAAATAAAATCTCAGTCACAGAGATAAAGTAGATTTCAAAATAGTGTCCCATTGTGGAGAGCATTATCATTTATCTCAAACCTAAAATTCCTTACATAACAAAAAAAGACAAAGCACAATAAAGTATTGCTCTCAGTTTTTTTTTTTTTTAATTAATCAAGAAATATTCATTAGGCTGTCCTAGCAAAAGATGAGTAAACACCAAAATTTGTTACAATATTTTGCAGGCTCAGGAAGAATAAAATATGAAATGGAATCACAATAGGAAAACACATAACATGCTGACCATGGATTTTAAAGAAACGAAAAGATTGAGGTTTTTTTGTTTGTTTTTTGTTTCGTTTTGTTTTTTATGGCTACATTGCTATTGCAGACACTGTTAACTTTTTAACTGTGTTAATTAACTTATCTCAGATGCCCTGTACCATGTTTTTTATTTATTATTTTTACCTGTTCTGGCCCTATGTTTATGTCAATCATCTGCTTTATATTGGGTTAATTTTTATAAACAATAAATAAATAAGAACAACAGGCTGAAACTCTATTTTTTGTATGGTACCATTGGCTACCATAATAATGTTGAGTTTCTTCACAAGGTAGCATGAGGCTTGTACCACGTGAGTTTAATGAGATTCACTTGCTGATAGGAGGCCCTTGTGTTAGAGACTAATCAGGCTATAATGGAATTGACTCCTAACAAAAGATACTCTATGAATATTGTGGGTAAGGAGGTTAAAAATAATAGAGAGACCTCCATGTATCCCTAAAGGTATTATTGGATAATGAAACAACAGTCAAAACTTAGGAAGTGCTTAGGAAGCAAGATGTTGGCAAAAAGCACCAGAATGTGGTATAAGTAAACATATACTCTAATCTCAACATTTGCTGTCACCAGAGATTGATGGATGATCAAGCATTCAGCTTCACAGGTAACCTCATTTTTCTCCTCTGTAAAAGGAGTAGAAAATGTCTCAAGTATTCTTTGAATAATCCTAATGCTGGGGATGCTAAAGCACATTTTAAAATAATGAGAAATTTGCACATACTAAAGCACGTGATAGGGTGGAAAATATAATGTTTAGAGCAAGAATTTGAGTTCCTGTCTGTATTAGTCAGGGTTTTCCAGAGAGACAGAATCAATAGGATATGTTATAATTATATGAGAGGGATTTATTAGGGGAATTAGGTCACGTGGCTATGAAGAAAAGTCCCACAATAGGCCATCTATTAACTGAATGCCAGTAGCATGGCTCAGTCCAAGTCCAAAGGGCTCAAAACCAAGGAAGCTGATGGTGTCCTTGGTGTAAGTTCTGGAACCCAAAAGCTGAAGAATCTCGAGCTCTGATGTCCATGGACAGGAGAGAAGAGTGTATCCCAGCTCCAGCAGATTCAGAGAGCTTCACCTCTTTCCTCTGTCTTTTGTTCTCTCTGGACCCCCAGCAGATTGGATGGTTCCCACCCACACTGAGGGTGGGTCTTTCCCACCCAGGCCACTCAGACTCTCATACTAATCCCTGCTGGAAACACCCTCATGTACACACCTGAAAAGATAGCTTTACCAGGTTTCTCAGCATTCCTTCATCTAACCAAGTTCACATCTATCATGAACCTTCACAAGTCCACCCCTTGTCAACTAGGTGTCCATACTATCTCCTTAAATCACACTTAATTTTCAAGTGGTACAATAACATAATAGTTTTGCCTAACATTATACACTATCCTGCATACAACCAGAAACACATTAATCCCTTTCCAAGAAGAAAAAGGTAAAGTCCTTAAGTGATATTTATCCTTCTCCCAATATCCCATAACTTAAAATTGCAAATACTGTGAAGTAAGGTTAACAACATTTAAATGCTGGTATAAAGTCAGTAAGTCTCATGGTACATGATAGAGAACGAGGAACAAAAACAAAGATAATTGTTTACTATGTGTACAGTGTATATACATAGAGACATATTCTTAACAGGGAGAACAATTACAATCCTCATTTCTGCAACTGGTCACATGGTCAAAGCTGGTATTTATAACTACCTTCTACTACTACCCATTCTGTATTCCCTTTGCCTTCAGCGAGCATCTCAGTGGGTCATGGTTCTTTACCTGGTGGAGTGACCCAAACGTTCACCCCTGAAGAGTCTGGGCCATTTGTAGTCTTGCCTGGATGTGGTTGTTGTAATTTTCCATTGACCTTAATCACAGGGCTTGGTAGTACTAAGAGATGTCCTAAGGGATCTCCTGTATTCCAGATATAATCTTCTTCACCTCCATTGTGAAGTAGTAGTCCAACTTGCCCTTGGTAGTCTGGGTCAGTCACCCCAGCAAACACAGTCACTCCTTTCTGAGCCTGTTGACTCACAGGCATGAGGAGCCCGAAGTGGCCAGGTGGCAGCCTGAACTTCCAGTTCAATGTGATCATTATTGTGTCTACTGATGGAAGCATTCCTCCCTCTGGAACCAAGACCTCTAGACCAGCAGAGCATAAAGTTGTGGGGACAGGAAGCAAAAATTTTGCTAATGGGTCCCTAGGGATAATGGTTAGTGCTGACACTTCCATTTCTACCCCTTGATTCCTGGACCTATGAATCCTGTCTATGGGAGATACAGTACCATATATTGGGTGTTGATTTAGAGCATATATAGCCTGCTGGAGAACTGTGACCCAGCCCTGCAGGGTATTGTCACCAAGCTGGCACTGTAACTGTGACTTCAAAAGGCCATTCCATCGTTCTATCAGACCGGCTGCTTCAGGATGATGGGGAACATGGTAAGACCAGTGAATCCCATGAGCATGAGCCCACTGCTGCACTTGTTTGGCTGAGCAGTGAGTTCCTTGGTCAGAAACAATGCTGTGTGGAATGCCATGATGGTGAATAAGGCATTCCATGAGTCCACAGATGGTAGTTTTGGCAGAGGCATTTCATGCTGGGAAGGCAAATCCATGTCCAGAGTAAGCGTCTATTCCAGTAAGGACAAAAAGCTGCCTCTTCCATGATGGAAGCAGTCCAATGTAATCAACCTGCCACCAGGTGGCTGGCTGATCCCCTCAGGGTATGGTGCCATATTGAGGTCTCAGTGTTGGTCTCTGATGCTGGCAGACTGGGCACTCAGCAGTTGCTATAGCCAGATCGGCCTTGGTGAGCAGAAGACCATGTTGCTGAGCCCATGCATAACCTCAATCCCTGCCACCATGGCCACTTTGCTCAGGGGCCCACTGGGCAATGACAGGGGTGGCTGGAGAAAGAGGCTGAATAGTATCCACAGAACGGGTCATCCTGTCCACCTGATTATTAAAGTCCTCCTCTGCTGAGGTCACCTTTTGATGGGCATTCACATGGGAAACAAAGATCTTCATATCCTTTGCCCACTCTAGCATACCAAGCTCCCTAAGCCTTTGAATCCCTTCATCTACAGCTAACTAAGGGAGATCAGGCATCTCTAAATCACTCATAGTGGGCCATCTTTGGATCCATATTTCAGCCAACCAACCAAACAAACTGTTAGCACCTTCCTTAACTTCCCGAGCTACAACATTAAATGCAGAATCTCTGCTTAGTGGGTCCATACCAATAAATTCAGCCCGATCCAACTTTATGTTCCTTCCACCATTACCCCACAGCCTTAATATCCATTCCCATACATATTCTCCCAGGTTCTGCTTGTATGAAGCAGAAAATACATTTAGTTCTTTTGGAGTGTAATGCACCTGCTCATGAGTCACACTATGTATCTCACCTTTAGGGGCTTGCTGGGCCTTGAGTCTAGTTATGGGTCAAAGACAGGAGGTGGGGGTGGGTCCTGAGGAGAATCGGCATTGTCTTGCTCAGTATCTGACTCGGGGAAGCCATTACTGTTTCCTTAGGCAATGAAGAATTAATCCCCTCAGGTGGAGGTAGAAAAGCCACTGTCTCTGGGGATGAGGATTGGGAGTTCACTTCTAGTGAACAAGCCTCAACGCAATTTAGGGGTTCCATGTCCCCAGCTTCATCAGGGTCTTGCCACATGTCCCCATCCCAACTTGCAGGATCCCATTCTTTCCCAACTAATGCTCTCACTTTAGCAGTAGGTTCCCTGCGAGGCTGATAATTCAACTGCCACTGGAGTTCAGCCAATCTTATAATGAAGGCTTGTGTTTGCTTTTTGGCAATTTCAGCCCTGCTGGTACTGGAGAGAAGATTCTGGCCTAGAGCACACCTAGAAACTTTTAGGTCATCTGTGTGGCGCTTGAGCTGAGAAATCACTTCACTGAGCTGCCCCCTTTCTCTCTTCAGTTTATCCAGTGTCGTGACGAGCAACCAGCCAATGGCATTATAGTCCTCACATTTCCACAAATACTCAAAAGTATTACGTACAGACTCACTTTTACAAGCGGTGAATCAGGACCATCAAATGGATTTATCTTGCATATCTCTTTAAACAGTTCACGACAAGGACTCAGTGCTCTCCATATTATTAGAAGTCAATCTGTTAGCATTTTTAGGTCTAACGCCCTGAAACCAATTGAAGAAATTCATCTTTAAGATTCTGTTTCTTTAGAAGCACTCCTGGTACTAAAATCTGTATTCGTCAGGGTTCTCCAGAGAGACAGAATCAATAGGATATGTTATAATTATATGAGAGGGATTTATTAGGGGAATTAGGTCACGTGGCTATGAAGAAAAGTCCCACCATAGGCCATCTATAAACTGAATGCCAGTAGCGTGGCTCAGTCCAAGTCCAAAGGGCTCAAAACCAAGGAAGCTGATGGTGTCCTTGGTGTAAGTTCTGGAACCCAAAAGCTGAAGAATCTCGAGCTCTGATGTCCATGGACAGGAGAGAAGAGTGTATTCCAGCTCCAGTGGATCGAGAGAGCCTCACCTCTTTCCTCTGTCTTTTATTCTCTCTGGACCCCCAGTGGACTGGATGGTTCCCACCCACACTGAGGGTGGGTCTTTCCCACCCAGGCCACTCAGACTCTCATACTAATCTCTGCTGGAAACACCCTCATGGACACGCCTGAAATGATAGCTTTACCAGGTTTCTCAGCATTCCTTCATCTAACCAAGTTGACTTCTAGAATTAATCTTCACACTGTCCAAGCCAACCGCTTATTGGCTGAGTGACCGTCCCAGGCTTTTGCTCGTATGCAAAATGGAGATGATTGGAGGTTCGTTGTCAGGCTTGCAAGGTATATGAAGTTCCCAACATAATGTTTATACACATTAGCTGCTCAATAAATATTAGCCTCCTTCCTTTTATCCCATTATTATATAAGGGGAACAGAAAAAAAAAAAACAGAAAAAAAAACTTTTATGACTACAAGATTTGCTTAATCATAATTCTTTTCATTACTTAGATGCCTCAAAAATACCTTGTACATTTTCCCTGACCTCAGAAAAGAGGTGACAAAGAATTCTAAGATGTAGAAAGAACTCTGAGTGAGCAAGTATATTAAAGAAATGAAAGAAGCATTGTGTCATGGTAATTAATAAAGAAGCAATTTTAAAAGAATCTATCTGCAAAGCATCTTCCAGTTCATGCATACTGACTGGCGTGGGGAAAGATTACTCAGACTCAGTGTTATGTAGAGTTTGCAAGTGCTTTTGCAAGTAGATAAGAGAGATTTTTAATTAGAATATTAAATAGTCACAAAAGAAGAAAGAAATTTTAACGTCCACTGAACTGTCGCTTCCATCATTTTAATTGGCCTTTAATATTCTCTTTCACTTATATTGCAAAAGTTAATTTCAGCAGATGCCTTTACCATGTTAAACTATTCAAAATTCAGAATTATGGCACTTCAGGTAAATGAGGTTTTGGTATGTTAAGTTTAATATCAAGATTTCTGAGGTACAGGTATAAAAATGCAATTGCCACTCACAAATTTAAAATTTTACTTTTTTGTCATGATTTACCTCTTTTTCCCCATTGTAGAAAGGGTGTGTTTGGTGCTTTAATTTAACTTATTCTGAAAGAGTCATCAATAAATTATTTATTCCTGGAAAAATATGATAGTTAAAGGGAATGTTTGAGTCTACTCTGAAGTTTAACAATTATTTAGATATGAGCAATCGATGCTGTCTTTTCAACTTATATTTTTGTGCTCTTCACAGAATCACAAATTGTATTTTTACATAAATTGTAAAGGAAAGTATAAATTTGCTAAATCTGTAGATTATCACAAATTAATAAATCCTAACTTGATAGAAATTTTCAAAGATGTTCATTTATAATAGACAAAACTTTTCCCAAGTATGTTAATGGCTTCATAAGCTGTTAATAAGTGATGAGAAAAAGTTCCCACGGTCCAATAAATTTGTGAAATACTTGACTAAATAAGACGAATAAGTGATTCTTCAGAGTTTATAAGAATCTTTAATTTGGGAACATATATTGAGATTCTCTAAGTAGCAGATACATAGTACCTGGTATTCTAAACTTCGTTGACTATGGAAGTCAATTTCAGCATCCTGTGGAATTAGTGATCTTCAGAACATGCTTTGGAAAAAGCTGTTCTAGGTCTCTAATTTGAGCATCATCAATGCATTATAAATATACATCTACCTTGGGTTTACTTCAAATAACTTGAATACCACTTCTAATCATCCAGGAAATGATAAGTTTAAATTAGCCTTAAAATAGTAACTGGTCAGATTATAAGAGTCACTTGCATTGGACGTTTCTCTAAGAAAAAGTCATGCTTCGTTAGATCGGAACCAGCTAAGACACTCAGAAATAAATTAATGTAATTTTCCACACTAAAGTGTAAAGAAATAATATGTAAATATATGAATAGATACAGAAGAATTATTTGATAAAATTCAGCATCCACTATGTAAAAACTTTCCACCAATTAAAAATAAAAGGAAACTTCTATAAGTAAACTGTATATAAGATAGATTGATTTTGAGTGGGACTCAGATCTTGGTGCCTATTATATGTTGTAGGTCAAAATGACTGTTTAATAGAATGAATTCAGATATTAAATACTATCAATTTATTTTCATAAAATATTTTATAGAAAATCTCATCCCTAGAAAAAAATATAAATAGAACATAAATATTATAAATGGACTCATCATCCATTTGTTAATATTTTATACATATATATATGATACAATTATAAGAGGTCTCTATGTATATATACACATATGCATATTCACAAATTTGCATAAAATTATGCATGCACACATATGTGTACATATGCATTTTTGTACACTCATATATCTAAATGTTGAAACCATAATACTTTGTACACTATGCATTTAGCTGAAAATGTTTTCATAATATTTTCTATTAAATACTTTTTATTTTGAATATATTTATTTAAAGTACATAAGAAAAAATGTATATTAAATAGAAACAACATAGAAACCATTAATAAGTGAAAGAAAAATAAATCAATGAAGGTAGATATATGTTTTTCCTTATCTTCTGATAGGAGATAACCACTAGCAATATTTTGATGTATAAGCATTTTTTTTTTTTTGTGACAACTAAAGCAAAATGCCCAAAACTTTCAGTGATTTGATTGTGTACCTACACAAACTGGAGATTATTTTACATGTCATGACTAATAATCTCATTTAAAATATTAAAATTTCATTGATTCTGAATTCTGTTTGTAACCTTATTTCTAATATTACATAGATCTATGTTTAACTGTAAATAGACATGTCTTTGATTCTTATGTATTGCAATGCATTTTTTAGATTCTTAGGCACTTCCATGCAGATGCATAGGCCCAAATGAACCTAAATTAATGTAACTTCAGAAAAATCACCAAATTTTTGTCTTTGATATGGAACACTTCATGAATTTTCACGTCATTCTTGCACAGAGGTCATGTTAATCTTCTCTATATTTTTCCAATTTTAGCATATATGCTCCTGAAGTGAGCGCTATAAATACTTTTTGAGAACATAATGGTTTACTGGTTGCATTTTAGCTAATCTTATTCATGTACTATAACATGTTTGAGTAAGTATCATTGTTTGACATTTAATTTGTTTCAAGTTTTCACCATTACAAATAGTGATAAAATAAATACTGGATTAAAGAGCAAGCCCTTAATATATTTTTCAAAATTACCCTCCACTAATTGGAATACTAGCTATTTGCTTGGTGATTTTTTTTTTCTTTTTTCTTTTTAATAAGAGCTAGAAAGGCTCAGCTTTTCCTGTTCGGTAAGTACCAAGGCAGAATCTCCCAATAAGATGCCCAAATAAGAGACCTCATTCCTTTAGTTAGAAGTGGAGCAGATGTTTTTCCAAGTGTCTAAGTCAAAAAACAAACATGTACATTAGTTAGCTATGTTTTTACACTGAATATTAAAATATCTTGATTTAATCCCCAATAAATACATTCCCAAATAACATATTCTCATAGCTTAAAATAGCTAGATGAATGTAAGTGAGAAAATTGCCATTGCTTTTAGTAAAAGATTGCCTATAGGATGTAATTCTTCACATACAAAAGAAGGGGACAGACATGAGTTAGCATATACATGAATTAGATTTACATACGAGTTAGCACGTACTTTGTGGCTCTGTCCGCATAGAGGACCAAGGAATAGTGACAACTCAGGAGTAATAAACACTTCTAGCACCAAGATATTGGTATTTAAATGCCATTCTCCAGTAAAAGAAGCCACATCTTTTTGAAAAACATTCCAGGGTTGAGGCAAGGTAAAATATAAGATGAATGAAGAATATTTTGTGGTGCAAAAAAATACAGAAGTGCTTGAAAAAGAATGGGAGCATTTGAAGCAACCAGGAGCAAATATGAAGGAGATACCAGTAATCAAAGCTAGAACAATTTGGCAACAAAAGAAATAAATAATAATTATTGTAGATTATAACCCATAGAATAAAATAAATACAGGGGTACTTCAAAAAGTTCATGGAAAGATTTGTATTGTCTTTCAATTCTGTTTTTCCACAAACTTTTAAGAGTACCCTAGTATCCATGAGCCCATACTGTTATCAATAAATGCATAAATAAATAATAAATGGGGATAAGAAACAGCTCTTCTTTACAGAAGAATTCCAATTAATAAATATAAAAACGATAAGAGAAATACAAAATCATCATTGGCAGACATCACAGTAATAATTGTTAATAATCATCATTAAATTATTATAAAATCAAAATATACCTAGTTTAAGTATTACAAAGTGTTTATATTACATAATATGAACCTAAAATTCTGAAATATAAATATTATGCAATATTTACATTAAGTATTATATAGAGTGACTATGGAATCTAAAATCAATGTGTCAGAGTTTGAAGCAAAACGAAATATTTGCATAGTCTCAAAGTATCTCCCTCAAGACATTATTTACAACAAAGAGAAAAATAATAATGTTACTGTGGAAAAAACTGACAGGCTCCACCCTAACCAAGTAATCTTCAGTAATGACATTGACATCATACAGAGAACGGCACAATGTCTCTTCTGCAGTAGTCGTGCCAAAAATTCACACTCTCGATGTAAACATGAGAAAGTATCAGGCAGACCCAAACTGAAAGAAACTTTACAAAATAATTGACTAGTATTCATCAAACATGTAAAGATCATGAAAAACAAGGAAATTGTGAAGAGTTAGCTGATCGAAGGAAACCAGAAAGACACAGTAATTAAATGTGATGTGGAATCCTGGACTGGACCCTGGAAAAGAAAAGGATTTCTGTGGAAAAAAAAACAATGAAACTTAAACAATATTTGTAGTTTAGTTAATAGTATGATGCCAATGTTAATTCCCTGGTTTTGATAATTATACTATATGAATTGTCAGCCTTAGGAGAAGCAGAGTGAAGGGCATAAGAGAACTCTCTGTACTATTTTTGCAACTTTTCTCTAAGCTACTAATTAGTTTAAAAGAAAAAAATATTAAAAATGAGTGGGGTTTTTTTTAACATTTCTAAGATGATTTTCTGATTTTCTCAGTTGTATAAATAGACACAACCTAAACTTGCACATAGGGCATTAGAAGATAGACATACTTCAAAACAATGATAAAACCAGTTCTCTGCCTTTGGTTAATTTTGTGTTTAATACTAATGAAACATATTTAATTTATAAGCTCTTAAATGAACAAGAAGTAGAATCATCAAAAAAGTTTTCTTCTCTACATCATATTTACTTGAAAATATTTATACGTTAAAATACATTTTGCTTTGACCGTTTTTGGTTTCAGTCATTGTTTTCTTTTCTGTTGATTTGGGCAGTTCTGAGGAAAAATCTGGAGTACTGTATTCATGAAGAAACTTTTAATAGAAGAATTACGTTCAGACATTTTTAACACCAAGTCCTTTTTTTTCTTCTGTGTATAATATGAGACAGACCTGCAATATGTATCTCAGAGGCTGAGCTGCTTTGTCTCAAATGGAGCGTAGGACCTACATGGACTGCCTTTTGAAAGTCTCTGCAGGAATGACCCTTAAAATTTTCTGCAAGTCACGAGGTTATGGCTAAGAAGGTTTCAGAACTATTTATGCAGAGAAAGTTTTAGAACAGGGGAATGGGAGGAGAGAGCTAAAGAGAGGTCTGCTTGGCTCAGAGTGTCTTCATTTCCTTAATGGAATAATAATATGTGCTCTGTCCCCTTGGGGACGGTGGGAATGAGCAAATTTGTGATTATAAAATATACTGCAGTTTGGGAGTATTTTGTTTTCAATGCCTTTTTGGCAAATGCAGTGCTTAAAGTTGAATCAGTTGAGATTCGTTATTTCTTTTTAAGATGTGTGTGGGAGAATCAGATAAAAGCGATATAGAAAATGTGCAAATGAGAAAAGAGAGAGAGAGATTTTAAATGAGAGCTCTATCTGCTCAAGCACAAAAATGCTGCTTTGGGGGACAGAAATTAAGCTGGAACGTCAGAAGCTGACTGTGTTACTCTAGGTGAAATACAGACAGAGAGAACTGGCAGGGATTTGAATTGGGGTGGAAATGGAATGTGTACGCAAATTAACCAAGATATAAAAACATTTATATCCAAGGGAAACATATTGAAAGCGTAAGGGGAGAGTTCATCAGGCATATCCAACCACCGTAGTTTAACATTTAAAAAAAGAAATAAAATAAGGATTCCTTTAGAACATTCAAAATTGCTTTCAGTTATGACTACAGTTACTTTCACATTATAATCCAAAATAATTCTATTTTAAATGCATTGAAATGTTCTATTAGCATTCCTATCTTCACTTTAGAAGTTAAGAAAACATTTGAAAAATAAATCCATTGTATTAGAAAGTAAATACGCACACAATGGGAGAAAAACAGTAATAAAGTGGGGTGAAAAAATATATGATAACCATTAAGAAATAACTACTAAGCTGCAGAGATTATTAATGAAGAATACCACAGAGGAGCCAAATTGACTGAAATTTCATCAAACGGCATTGAGAAATGCTTCAATGTCTTGAAGGGCATTCACTTCTATTTCATTTGTGGGGATTTTCAACTAACTTCCTGCATGTTTAAGCTTGTATTCTTGCTAAAGGAAGTGGCATTTCTTGAAAAATACATTTACCTTTCTTTGTTGGACACAATTGTTCTTAGATATTGTATTTAAAATTATTTTTTTTAAGAAAATGTAATTTTATTAATATTATTTTTTACATTCTAGGATGTTGTTGTGGAGCAGGTGGGGGGAAGAGAGGAAAAGGGAAGGAAATGGATGGAAGAAGGAGGAAGGGGGAGGGGTGGGGTTGAGGCCTGTGGCACCCCCCTCATTCCCACAGGGGAGACCAGGGGGGCTTCCAGCAGTGGCTTGGTCATTGCTGGGCTCGGTGCAGATGTTGGGGGCAGGCAAAAGCCCTTGGCCCCCACCTTCCCAGCTCGGGAACCTGGGACCCTTCTTGCTGTGGCTTGGTGGTCATTGCTGAGCTGGTTGCATGTGTATTAGAGTTATTTATCTTGCATGTATTAGTATCCTTAGGTCAAACTAGCTTTAAACATAAAGGAAGATATGACTCACACCTGAAAAATCTAAAGATCAAGTGGGCTTCAATGTTGGTTTGATCCAAAGTTTACCAAGATGACAAATCCATTTCACTCCCTTCCCTCTGGAGTTTGGCTTATCTTGTAGCAAGAAAGCTACTAGCAGCAGTGGAACAATCTATATCTTTCTTCCTTTAAATCAGCAGGGAAAGAGAGAGAGTTGTTATTCCAAGGACAATATAAAGTATTCAAGGGTATGGAGGAAAATAAATACAGTGTGTATTTGTCTTTCCTTAGTGTATTTTACCAGATAACGAGAAGACACACCATCCCATGATTTATGGTAAAGAAGGCTCAGGCATTTAACCAGTGGGAACAAGTCTATGATTTGTCACAAAAGGAGGAAATAAAAGGAAGTTTCTGCAATGTGACAAGAGAGATTAGGACATGCACATCAAAGACGTAGAGGCCAATTTCTCAAGAATTTTCAAAATTGTTGATTGTGAGCTAGTTTTGCTGATTCACTTGAGGATCTGCCATTATCAGAAGATCTCAGTAATGCATGACAATAAAGTGTTTCATTAAAACCAGAATACTATGAAACATACTAATTATCCTGATTTGAGCATCACATATTGTACACGAGTACTGATATTCAATACTGTACCCCACGGATATGTACAATCAATTATGTTTCAATAAATAAAAAAAAATTTTAAAAAGAAGAAAAAGCAGATCAAATTCTACTTTTTTGAAGTGATGTATTATTTAATACTTAAAAGAATATATGCAACAAATGCTTGTGTTACAAAGCAAAATAATACAGGAAACACCTACAAATCTGCCAGTCGATTTAAGAACCAGAATATTACCAATACCATCGATACCATTAGGCTTCTCCCTGCCTGATCCAATTTTCCTTCCTCCTTCTCAATATACTTAATCAATGACTTTTCTCTCTTACCTATGCTACACACACACACACACACACACACACACACACACACACACACACACACACACACACACACACACACACACATTTACATACACACACATGCACATACACACACATACAGGCAATCTCAGAACATGATTTAGTTTCATTGTAAAAAATAGTATCATACTACTTATGTTTTTGCTGCAATTTCTAGGGTAACAACGTTCAACAAAGACATTTTAGAATTTTACAAAACAGCATTATTCATAATAACAAAAATAGGGTACTATCCAAAATTAGGAGCATAGGTTAGAATCATATATGACAGGTCTTCAAAAAGTTGATGGAAAGATTTGTATTATTTTTTAATTCCATTTTTCCGTGAACTTTTTGAAGTACCCTCACATATTGTGATATATATGTGTATTTTAAAAGACGTATATCTCTGTACATCTCTGCAGTAGAAATTGACAACGCACAATCTACAACTGCACACAAAGATCATTTTGAATCTCATAACCAAAACGTTTAGCAAAATGAAACAAACCATAAATAAAAGTATACATACCATAACATTTTATTTATAAAAAGAACCACATAATAAAATGGGGCAAAACTAACCTGTGCTATTAGAATTCAGGACTTGGGTGGAGGACAGTTTAAGACATAGAATCGGAAGAGAAATGAGGGGATTTGGGGGTGCTGATGATGTATTCTGCTTCCTGGATGTGGTTTGTGAGATATGTGCGTTCAGTTGTGAAAATTCATCGAATTGTAATCTTATCACATGTGTACTTTACTGTGTTCCTATTATACCTAATAAATAGTTCCAAAAGTGAACTAGAGTAAAAGTTTTCAAAACTAAAGTCAAGAGAATTACTGAATCTGCTGAAAAGTAGAACAGAAGGAAAATAACAAAAAACAGGCAAAGAAATGGCAACGTGATAGAAAAGAAAAGAAAATTAGAGGATAGTTGTAAAATGTCAGAATGCCCTTCTTATTTTTTATTTTTTTTAACTTTTATTTTGTCGATATAAATGTGGTTGATTGTTGTGGCCCATCACCGAAACCTCCCTCCCTCCTCCTTCTCCTCCCTCCCACCCAACAATGTCCTTTCTGTTTGCTTGTCATGTCAACTTCAAGGAATTGTAGTTGTTATATCTTCTTCCCCCCCCCCCGTTTTTTTTTTTTGTGTGTGTGTGTATGTGTGTGTGTGTGTGTGTGTGTGAATTTATTTATTTATTTTTAGCTCCCACCAATAAGTGAGAACATGTGGTATTTCTCTTTCTGTGCCTGACTTGTTTCACTTAATATAATTCTCTCAAGGTCCATCCATGTTGTTGCAAATGGCAGTATTTCATTCGGTTTTATAGCTGAGTAGTATTCCATTGTGTAGATGTACCACATTTTCCGTATCCACTCATCCGATGATGGACATTTGGGCTGGTTCCAACTCTTGGCTATTGTAAAGAGTGCTGCGATGAACACTGGGGAACAGGTATACCTTTGACTTGATGATTTCCATTCCTCTGGGTATATTCCCAGCAGTGGGATAGCTGGGTCATATGGTAGATCTATCTGCAATTGTTTGAGGAACCTCCATACCATTTTCCATAGAGGCTGCACCATTTTGCAGTCCCATCAACAATGTATGAGAGTTCCTTTTTTCCACAACCTCGCCAGATGTAAGATCTTAAAGATTTAAGTGAAACAGATCACATATGAATGACTAGAAACAAAAGCTTTGGACCTCTCAGCAGCAATTTCAACATTCTCAGAAGACAAAGCATAAATGTCTTCAAAATTGTGAGGAAAAAATTTGTATATAGTAGCATTCGATATCCAATCAATCTTCTCATTGTCCTGGGTAGAATAGTGTTCAAACATGCAAACTCTCAAAAACTGTATGCTCTTATATTATTATTATTTTTGTTTTTGAAAACTGCTGGAAAACAAAGAAACTAATCGAGGAAAATAAAGAAATAGTATCTAAGAAGTGGGAAACTCAGGAGAGAGACAAAGAGAATTCTGGAATGAATACAAGACAAAAAAGGAGCAGCAGGCCTGCAGGGTGCTCAGTCCAGATTGCAGGAGGAGGACCGGAGGCTCCCAAAAGAGGTCTGCAGGAAAAAATAATTGACCAGATGGGTTGTCTGACAGGGTGTGAAACTGATTTCTAGAGTTGTTAAAGGAGATGTGAAGACTTAATCAGAAAAACTCTAAGAAAAAAAAATGTGCAATAAATGATATGTAACTTTACATATAAAAGGCTAAGTCTCGAGCAATTTTTATGTAGCCAAGATAATAAAAATATTGCACATGCACGTCTTTTAAGAAGACAGAGCTATGGAAGCATGGAGAGGGGAGTTGCAGGTAACTGAAACCTCATGCACCAATCAATGCGATATATGGTTATTTTTCTTAAAGCTATTTTGAAGCAGTTGACAAAAGAATAATTAAAACACGGAAAATGAATTTCCTTATGACTTGTTCTGGGGAGGGAGGGGAGACAGTTAGGGTTGGCTGTATGCTTGTTAGCAATATTTTAATTTGAAATCACAGGCAAGAATTACTTGGATGAAGATAATGTGTTTGAAGGTGATAACGACAAATATACTTAAAAATAAATTTAATAGGTGATGGCAAGCTTGAGCAAAATAATGTTCAATAAGTTCTGACATTAAATTCTTCATCTTCCAACCAAGGGTAGGCCATTGTAAAGCGAATATGTTCTGGGCTGCTAAAACTAGTCCACCTTTAGTCTGCCTCCAAGAGGAGGGATGGGAAGATTTGGAAAGGTGCAGATTCTCTGAATTCTTTTCTGGTCATATCATGTCTGGAGATCTTCGTATAATTTTGAGCCTCATATTCCTCAAGCAGAAGTTTGATCCATTACTGAAGGGACTAGTATCATCAGGAGTGTGTATAATTTGTCTTCTGAGAAATGGTTGTGGGAAATGGAGCTGTATAGCTTGGAGGAAACATGTGTGAAAGACTGTCATCGAAAGATTTTATAGGCCCCGATTCCAGAACCAGGAAAAGTGGATGGAGAATTCAAGAAAGCAGATACAAAACAACTCTCATAATTAGAACCACCTAACATGCAAGCATACATACCCATGAAGAAGTCTGCTTCCTATAGCATTTCAATAATGCCCAGTTCCAAAATGTATCCAAAGCTGAACGCCTCATCTTTTTCTCCAAAAAGCAACACCTATTGGTCAGCTCACAAACCCTTTAATTGCCTATGACTCCTCTGGACACCCCCTCACATGCAATCTGTCAGAACAGCTGGAGAGCTGTTCCTTCAAAAGTTTTCCAGAAGGTGACTTCTAAATACCTTCGCTGAACCCACCCAGGTGCAACCACCATGATCTGTCATCTGGATGTTGAAATCCACTTACTGGTTTCCTTGTACAGTCATCTCTATGATATCCGTGGATCCTGCATCTGTTAATTCAACCAACTGTGGACGGAAAATATTTGAAAACACAACAAAAACAGCAATATGACAATTATAAATAATACAAGTAAAAAATACTGTATAACAACTATTTACATAGCATTTAGATTGCATTCGGTATTATAAGTAATCTAGAGACAATTTAAAGTATACAGGAGGATGTGCATAGGTTAGATGCAAATAGTATGCTATTTTATATTAGAGACTTGAGGATGTGCAAATATCATGTCCATGGTGGTCCAAGAAGCCCAAACAGTCTATTTTCAACATGGCAGCCAGTGTGCTTTTTTTCCAAACAGAAGCCAGATAATGCCATTCCAAGTCTCAAATCTTTCACTCAGAATACAATCTTAGTTTGTTCACAGTGACTTCTGGGTCCTCCAAAGCTCTATCTCCTGGCCTCTTCACCTGCTCTGTCATTCCCTCATCAATCATTTGCCTTTTCTCATACACAGCAGGCAAACCTCCCTCTTACGGTCCTCAGTAGTTTCAAAGCCTATTTTCCCGGAGACCATGACGGCTCACTCTCATACCTCCTTCTGGACTCTGTTCAACCAGCCCCAGTCGAGTTTGCCCAACCACCTTACCTAAAACTGCAGCTTGCATTCCCCTGACGCTAGCGCTCTCAAACTCCTTAACTGGCTCTGCCTTCCCTCCTTTTATTTTCATAGCACTTTTGTTTTCTGACATACTATATAATTAACTTTTTATTATATATATATTTTTTGTCTGTCACCACCAACTAGAATGTGAGCTTCAAAAAAGGCAGAAATCTTTAGCTATTTTGTTCACTGATCACCCCAGGAGCTTAGAATAGTACCTAGCATTTAGTAGAGATTAGTAAATATTCGTTGAATGACTGACTAAATTTAATATGTAAGCAAATGCTAGATGACCATTCTAGAGGATAATTCCTGAGGTGGAGAGAGTGGTTGGCTAAAATGATCTTTCACTGTCTCTTAATTTGTATAATCCTGTCATTTTATGACTTTTGTTTTAAATAAATACCAGAATTATATTTTGATATGGTTCGCAAACACCAAATGTTAAATAAAACATTTTAAGCTTGAAGTGATGTCTCAATGAGAATAAGTGAATATCATATTCTCTATTTCCATAATCATCACTTGAGGGCTACCATGGGAGGGAAAACCTCTCTCTAAAAATTATTCAATCAACTCTGAAAGACCCATTTGGATCTAAGTAGTCTCAGTGACAACCTAAAGTTCACATCTTCACACATAACACACAGAGGGATATGCCCACTGGATCCACTCGATGATTTCCTTTTGTGAGAATAAATAAAAGAATATTAATTAAGTTGCATTAAAATTGGCCAGTCACGAGAGGTCATCACCATAAAATCATAAAATGATCTAATTGAATTGTAATATTTACTGGTTTCCCTTGCCACGCTGAAGCAAATGGGGATTGTTTATTGCATTATAAATCTAATAATACATTATGGCTTTTTATTCTGAAGACAATTATAATTAAGATTTGTTTTCATAGTTTCACATTCTAAAATAAATTTCATTTCATTCCTAAATTATTTGGTAACTTTACAAGAATAGGGAATTAGGCAAGAACCAAGTATTAAGAGAGACTTACTTTATTTAACCAGTAAGCTAAGGTTGGAAGTCTTTAGTCACACAAAACAGAATCCGAACCTAGTTCTTGAACAGAGCAGAGAAGGTGTTGATGTTGACAATTCAGCAATTGACTATTCAGGAGGCTTCAGTAGAAAGATACTTAATTTTCACTGAAAAAAGCAATTTCATCAGAAGTTCTATGTATGCTATGACAATAAAACATTCAGTATACACTAAATATGAAAACTCAACATGAATAGTGTCCTTGAGGTATGAGTGGTGCTGGTTGGAAGTGGGATTTGGGAGACTGAAATTGATCAAGGTCTGATCTGATTATCAGTTAGAGATCATTCAAATGCTCCTGTTGGGAGATTTGGATGTTCCAGTTGGAAAAAAGCTTCAGAACTGACTAAACTCTGAAACAGTAGAGTCTGATTTGGTTGTAACAAATGCATATAGAGTCATGCGCCGCATAATGTCTGGGTCAAAAATGAACCACATATGTGATGGCGTAAGATTATTATGTAGCTGAAAAATTCCTATCACCTAGTGACATCATAGCCATCGTGATGTTATAGCACAATACGTTTGTGGTGATGCTGGTGTAAAAAAACTTACTGTGCTACCACCAATTGTATAATAGTCTAGCACATACAATTATGTACAGTACATAATATTTGACAATGATAATAGACAACTTTGTTACTGGCTTATGTATTTAATATACTATACTTGTTATTATTATTTTATTGTATTTTTTATTGTTACTGTAAAGTGTACTCCTTCTACTTATAAAAAAGAAAGTTAACTGTAAAACAGCCTCAGACACGTCGTTCGAGAGGTATTCCAGAAGAAGGTATTGTTATCACAGGAGATGACAGACAGCTCCGTGAATGCTATAGTCCCTGAAGACCTTCCAGTGGGGCAAGATGTGGAGGTAAAAGACAGAGATATTGATAATCTTGACCCTGTATGGGCCGAAGCTAATGTGTGTGTCTGTGTGTTAGTTTCTAACAAAAAAGTTTTAAAAGTAAAAAAAAAAAAAAAAAAAGATAAAATAAAATTTAAATAGAAACAAGTTTTTAGAATAAAGGTATAAAGAAAAAAGAATTCTGTACAGTTGTACAACGTGTTTGTGTTTTAAGGGTTATTACAAAAGAGTCTTAAGTTTAAAAAAATTTGAAAGTTTATAAAATAAAAATGTTACAGTAAGGTAAGGTTAATTTATTGCTGAAGAAAGAAAAAAATTTAAATAAATTTAGTATAGTCTGAGGGTACAGTGTTTATAAAGTCTCACATTCACTCATTGCTCACTGACTCAACCAGAGCAACTTTCTGTCCTGCTCCATTCATGGTAAGTGCCCTATACAGGTGGACCATTTGCTATCTTTTATTTTATTTTATTTTTACTGCACCTTTTTCATGTTTAAGCATGTTTAGATACACAAATACTTACCATTGTGTTACAATTACCTGCATTATTCAGTACAGTAACATGTTACACAGGTTTGTAGCCTAAGAGCCATGGGCTATATACCACACAGCCTAGGTATAGAGTAGACTATACCATCTAGGTTTGTGGAAATATGCTCCATGGTGTTCACACAAGGAAGAAATCTACTAATGACACATTTCTCAGATCGAGTCCCGTTGTTAAGCGACACATGCCTGTAATAACACCCTGCGTAAAGAGAGACCCTGACAAGGGCCCTCATGCTGACTAAGAGTCCTTGCTCTGGCCAGAGGCTTACATTTAAAGCTCACAACCTTAGAAAAACACTGCCTTTCCTGACCTCAGACCCCCTAGTAGGGATCCCAATACCATCTCTGAATTATTTATTCTCTTTAATTGAGGTTTTAGTTTTGCCTCTTAACATTGTTTGGAAAGAGGCATAACAATCCTAGATTTATTTTCAAGATAAAAAGGGGTCAGATTCATTAACCAAAAAAGGCAGTATGTAAACAAAACCGGGAGTTTACTCCACTTCTAAATTCTGCTTTGTTACAAAGCACATGGTAAAATGGAAGGGTGAAGTGGTGCCAATTTATATAACATGCTTCTGTTCTGCTTGGATGTGCATTCTTCAGAATGCCAGCCAGACCCAAAATTCCTGTTCTTGAGGATGCAAAGCAAGAAAGGATTGCTGAGGCCGTATCCAGCCCAGGTGGTGCACAGACCAGTGCCTCGATTATAATAGCTCCAATTTGGTTTTGCTTCTAAGTCTCGCATTCATACCTAAATTTGCCTGTAATTAAAAGTGAACAAAGAACAACAGTAACCTTGGCCTTAGCAATATTGGTCACTAGTTAGAAGCAGGGAAAGTGTACGGATAGGTTTGCTTCTACCATTTACTTGAGCATTATAAAAAGCTCTGAGATGACTCAGATGTAAATTTAAGGAGTAAGCAGGCCTTCCATTTGGTCATAAAAGTTCCTACGTACTAATGGAGGACAAGACTGTAAGTTGGCTTGAAGAAGCATCAGGAATTCCTTAGTGTCTTACAACTCTTTTTTATCACCCTGGACTGCTGACACCCCACCTGGAGCTAGTATCTGGGGTCTGTAAAGCACCTTCTTATTCTTAGTTAGGGTTCAAAGAAATCACTACAAGCTTTCAGTCAAATTTTTGGAAGAGTACAATGCGATGATTTGGCTTAAAAATGGCAATATTGCTCTTACGTTACAAATGCCAGGAGGGTGTATGCTTTGACTGCTCAGCACATCCACAGAAGTAACCCTGATTGTAGAAGAAGTATAGCTCTGCCGTCAGCAAAAATATACACATCCCTTAGTCTTTTTTCTTTTGCTTGGTTCTTCACGGGTATTTTGTAACTCCATCACACCATAGGTTAATTTTTATCCTATTTTATGATTTCAATTTTGAGAGAGTGATGCATTTTAATACAGTGGATAATCTTAGGTAAGTTTGGAGTTTTAGGATGTATGTGATTTTCTGATTCCTGCATCTGGGGACCCAGATCTCTTTCACACAATGATGTCTTGACACAAATATGTCAGAACCACACAAAGACATCCTCTTTTTGATTGACTACTTCATTTTGTTCATTGGTTTTGTTTTCCAATTTTTCTCGTCCTTACCAAAAGGTGCCAATAGTTAACCAAAAGTAAGATCATCAGATAAAATCATCAATGATAAAACTTCCAAAATGGGAGGTGTTAGGTATTTAGTAGGCCTCCTTTACATAAGATAGAATAGTATTAGGCAAGGTAAGGGGTGTGATGGGGAAAGAATGATATAACTCTATTAAAACTTTTCCTATAATCTTTTTTCTTGAGAAGTCTCTGCCTATTTCCAAGATGCTATTAGACTTTTTCAGGTCAAATAAACTTCCAAAAGATCTAGCAAGCTAAACTGGTCTCCGTTCTCAACTTTCCATTCTTAGCCATGCCTTCTAGGCAGTGTACATATGTGTAATCACAAGGAGAAGAGTTCTTAACACTCCTAATAGTGAGTTTGTGTTCCATAAGTGCCCTCTCTCAAGAGAATATTAGTTTTGAAGCCTAATAAGGGTTGAACCATGGATGAGTATTAAAGGCTTTAACTTTGAAGATTAAGTGAGCCAAGCAAAAAAGAACCAGTTTTTTTCTAAAGATCACCTTTTTTCAAAAATTTTAAAAAATTTTTATTCATTTTTTTAATTTATTAAGAATATTCATGGTGTACAAAGCTAATTGTCACCCCTCATGCCCATGATATGAGGGCCAGATTCATACTGGCAACATACCCATTGCCAGAAATTGATTTTGTTATTGGTTATGAATATTCATGAGATACAAAGCTGATTGTCACCCTTCGTGCCCATGACGTGAGGGCCAGATTCACATTGGCAGCATACCCATTACCACAAACTGCATTTGCACATCGTGTCCCCCACCCATCCATTCCCAACCTCCCTCCCACGCCCTCTTTCCCCCACACTCCACTTTGTGTCCCTAGGTATGCTCTCTCGCTCTGCAAGTCCAATGCACCACTGTGGTCTTTCTTTCCTTCTTTCTCTCTTAGCTCCCACATATGAGTGAGCACATGCAGTAGTTATCCCTCTGTGTTTTGCTTATTTCACTCAACATAAGTATCTCTAGGTTCATCCACGTTGTTGCAAATGGGAGTATTTCATTCTTTTTTAGGGCAGAGTAGTATTCCTTAGTGTATATATACCACAGTTTCCTTATCCAATCATCCATCAATGGACATTGAGGTTGGTTCCATGTTTTCTACTTTTTAAACTCCTTTCTGTTTGCTTTCTCTGTCTTTCTTGCACATATGTGTAAGCTCACTTTTTATGCTATTTCTGTCTTAGGTAGGAAAACGTGTTTAGCCTCTTCTACCTTGAAAAAGAAAATGCTATTTTTCATGTTGTGACTCTCTAGAGTTACTGTTCTTTTTATTTAACAGCTTAATTTCTCAAGGTGTGGTTGCTCAAATCACTTACATTTCCATGTGCTCAAACCTTAGCTTGATAGTGATGTTTTTGCTCCCATTACTTTACTAAAATACCTGTAGACATGGTTGTCGGTGGCATTCTCACCATCAAATACAGTGTCATTTTCTGAAGTCTTTTTGATCATGTCAGTGTTTGTACGTAACTTCTTGAAACTGTATTTTCTTGGGTTCCAACAATATGCTGTTTTATGTCATTGTGTTCTGGTCATATCTGTTATTTTACTGGGATATTTTTGTTTGTTTGTTTTTGTTTTTATTTTCCCCTCCTTCTAAATTCTAAGGATTAGCCTGACACTCTTTTTTCTTCATTGAACCTGAATTTATCCTGAAATTCTTCATCATTCTCAAATCATCAGTAATCCTTTTTTTTGGATTATCTTTAAATATGTTTTTTTCCACACACAGTGGGAAAGAGGGATTCCTTGATTCTTTTTTTCATCCATCACTCTGCATTGAGTTAATCACCAAATTCTAATAATTTTTCCTGTGCATTATTTCTTGTCACTTGATTCATCCCTTGCTCCATACTCTTGTCATATTATTTCATTGAGCAATAATAAGACTTCTGTCGTCACTTTGATGCTTCACATTATGCTGACATTTTAATCATATTAGAATCATTATGGATTTTTATAGTTACTGAAATTCTTCCTCGTCTCGACTGATTTCTTTAAAGTGCAATGTAAACCATTTAATTGTTATTCAATAAACAATTATTTTTCAAGTGTGTATTGAATGTCTGGCCTGGGCATAATGATAACTCATGTATAATAATTAAACCCTAAGTTTGGATATAAAAATAAAGCATACTCTCTTAGCATATAAATACAAAAGTCTAATGACTCATTGTAGCACTTATTATTGCTAGTAACTATTACAACAATAATCCTTTGATGATTCCTCATTGGCTATGATCCAAAATTTTATGGGAACAGTTTTGAAAAGTGGTTTCCAGGAATAGCATAAGGAAGAAGCCACAGATTTCTGACGTGTTCTGGTAAGACAAGCTTGTTTCAGTCATCGTTTCCTAGCTTACTCCTTCTTTACAAATAATACTAGTTTCAAGTAGAAAGAAATATGCTTCCCTCTTTCTTGCCATAAATAGCAATTGCCTGTGCCTTTCCAAAATGTGTATTCATTTCCTCTGCAATTTTTACATCAACTACTTGAAATAAAACAAAAGTGCTATGTGTAATGGTCTTCTATACAGCAGCACAAAAGAAATGGACAGTTCTTTAAATGTCTTATTTAATATGATTGATTTAAGAAGATTGTTAGAAAAGAAAACCCTGTTATATCCAATAGCTCAAACTAGCCTTAGTGGCTTTCAATCAACTCTATAAATCATTAATTCAAACATAAAATATATTCCATCTGTGCAAAATTGCTACTCTTAAATTACAAAATAATATACTAGGAATTTATTTTCACCCACGGAAAAATAAAAGTGTACCAGCAAATTTGGCATTTTGCAAAAATGCTTTTTAAATGTAGAAATCATGAAAATTAGCATGTTTATAGTGAATTTCCTAAATAGCAATCGAACTTAGTAAGCATTTAAGAGGGATAACAAGCCTAAAATGTGATTTGTTTTGGCAAAAGAGCTAATTTATACAAAAATTAACATGTACTTTTATGTCAGGCAATGCTCTAAGTCAGGAATCAGCCAATTATTTCTGTAAGGCCAGATAATAAACACTTTCGGCCTTGTGGGTTATCCAGTCTTGGTTGCAATTACTCAGTTGTAGTTGCCATTTTAACAGGAAAGCAGCCAAATTAATATGTAAGTGAACGGACATGATTGTGTTCCAATAAAACTTTACTTATAGAAACAGGTGGTGAGCAGGATTTATCCTGAAACATATTTGCTGACCACAGCTCTAAGTGCTTTGCTTCTATAATTTTGTTTAATTTAGTTGCCTTCACACCTGCCTAAAGTAGGAACTATTCACTTATTCTTAAATTAATTTTGTGATATATTCATGATAAGTAATAAATTCTTATCATGAAATATTTGAGAAACACAGAATGGTATACAGTGGAATTGAATTAGGTAGGTGCTATTTATTATCCTAAATTTACACATGAAGAAACTGAGGCTCAGAAAGGTTAGGTAATTTGCCCAAAATGTATGACTTACAGAGGAAAGAGCCAGGATTTGCATTCTGACTTTTACAAGGGGAGACAACTGAAAACACGATATTAGATAAAGACTTGAGTGTCCAAGACTGTAAGCCAACACATAAACTAAGAATGAGAAATGAGGTGGGACTTACAGGAAATCCACAGGATCAGGAAATTCGATAACATAGTACATATCTGATGGAACAGGAACAAAGCTGAAGATGCCAGAGGAAAACTGATAATATTGTTATCATTTTTATTTAGGTCAATTTAGATAAACCAAAACAACCATGAAATTATTTCTCACAATATCTTATTTTTGGTGCATAACTGAATACTTTGAAGAGGAAAGAGGAAAACTTCTTCCCCCCAACTGATTGAGTCATATTGATAAGTAGACTTAAGTGACAGTGTCTCCATAAATAGAATGAAGTGGAGCATTATATGCTCCAGAACACTAGGCGAGTCTTTTAATCCCTTGGAACCTCAAAAAATAAAATAAATAGGTTTGGGATAAATTTCAGCTTAAAATTTTTTCTGATTGTAAATTTTTAAGGCTTTGAACTCAAGTGGGTTCAAGGCACTGAACTCCAATTTACCTCCCATTGTAAAGGATTTGTTGGGATGTTTAAGATTAAAGCCTTCTTTTCTAATGTTACCCAAATCATGTTACCACTTAATACTTCGCACTATTTTGCCATTAAGCTTTAAGAAACAGTGTAAAGTAAAAGTAATAATATATTCAGCCATTTATCATACAAATAATGCTATCTCCCCTACTCTCACTTATCTCATTCTGGGACTTCAATTACAGATCTCTTACATATTGTGACTGTGTCCCCCATGTCTCTTAAGTGCATTCTGTTTTTTCTCCACTTATTGTCTGTGCTTCAGTTGGTGTATTTTATATTGACCTGCTCTGTAGTCCTGAAATCCGTTCATCTTCCTTGTCTGATCTACTGTTAACCTATTTGTTGAGTTCTTAACCACATATATTTTTTTGTTCTAGAATGTTGCTCTGGACCTACCCCTAGATTCTAATTTTCTGTTTAAATTCTCCATTTTAAATCAATATTCTCTTCATTTTCTCTGTTTTCTTGAATATATTAATCTTACATCTTTTGGGTCATTATCTGCTAAACTGAAAATCTGAATCAACTGTTGGTCTACTTTGACCTTTTTTTTTTTTTTTTTTTTTGCCTGTGATATTGGTCATACACTTATATTGCAGAAGCCTAATAATTTGTAACTGTTTGCTGTTCATTTATTATTAAAAAATAGAGGCATCAGATGATGTAACTTCCACCTGAGAGGGTTTACTCAGTCCTCTGTAATAAATAGACTGGGAAATTGATCATCTCAATCTAACTGGGAACTGAGCTTGGGTAAGACCTTAGTACTCAGTCTCTCTCTGGTTCACTTGTATTTTTTATTTTATTTTATTTTTCCATTTTTATTTATTTATTTACTTTTTTAACTGTATAAATTAAATAAAAATTTTTGTTTATTTCAATATATGCATATATTGTATAATGATCCAATCAGAAGAGCTAGCAGAACTATCACCTAAACATTTATCATTTCTTTGTGGGTTATAACATTCAATATCCTTTTTTCTGGCTATCTTGAAATATGAAATACAATATGAGCTATAGTCACCCTAACACCAGAATTCGTTCTTCCTGTCTAACTATAATTTTGGAACTTTGTGCCCATTTTCAACCTCTCCCAATCTCCCATTATCCCTCCCCTTCTGGGTCTCTGGTAACCCTTATTTTTTAAGACATGGCCCTTTGAAGCTTTTGATTGACAGTTTCAGAAAGATGTCTTTGTATTCCCAGCACTCAGAGAGGTAGGAGTTTTTACTGTGTTTTCCAGAATTTTTGGTTTAGTTTCTTAGTCTCAAGCCCCAGCAAGCTTCAAAACAAGAGCAATGTCTTGAGAGAAAGACCAGCTCTTTATTCCGGGCCCCACAAATCTCTGATTTTGTCACACTATTCCTGCAGGACTACAAAATCCTCTACTGAATTTTTATTTCCCAGGAGTCTGACATCAGGGCCAAGCCAGTATTCTCAACTTTTGTGAATTCTGAATTGGCAAATGGAACTTGGAAAAGGCAGCCACAGATTCTAATTCACCTCTGAACAGTTCTGTACTCTCTGGAGTTTTAGTACCTTTAATCCTCATCATTTCTTCTTTCCTCTGATTCCTTTCGAAATATAATTTTTGTAATTCATCCAGCTGTTCTTACTGTATTCAATAGATACACTGGCCTACTTAGAAGCAAAAGTGAAGTTTTTTAGTCTCTCAAGGTTATCTACAAAACCTATAAGTATACATGAGGCTTAATGCTAAATTTCTAGAAACTTGCTTTCTGAGATCAAAAATTAGACAAAAATGTCCTTTATCACCACTTCTATTTAATATTATATTAGAGGACTTTGAAAGTGCAATAAAGTAATGTATAGAAACAACATTAAAATAAATCAACTAGAAAGCAAAAAAAAAATTCATTATTTGCAGAGGATATAACAGTGCATATAGAATATTCAAATTAACCTGCAGGTATTACTCAAAGTAATATCTGAATTGAAAAACTTCTTGGGATAAAGATTCAGCGTAAACTAATTGTATTCCTATATAATATCAAAAATTAGAAAATGAAATGCCAAAAATAAAAGGTAGCATTTATAAATAGATTAAAAATCATCAAAGAGCTGTTAAGTCTCTCTTGAAAGATGTGGAAGAGCTCTACATAGAAAACTATAAACGATCCTCAAAGAAATTAAAGAAAATTAGGGGTGATGATTATTTCCAATTAGAAGATTCCAAATTGTATAGATGTACTGTCCTCCAAACTAATCTATACAGTCAATACAATCCCAATCAAAGTCCTGGCACAGATTTGTTCGTGTGTATTTGTAGAGACTGAAAGTTGATTTCAAAACTTAACAGGGAAATGCAAAGGATGAAGAACTTCAAAGAAAATCCTCAGGAGGAATAGAGATGAAGGACTCGTTCTACAAGATACCAACACATATTAAGACCTAACAGTGTTGTATTAGCGCAAGTAAAGGAAAAATAGACCCATGAATCAGATTAAAAAGTCCAGAAACAGACCCATATGTATAGGATCAACTGCTTTGCAGCAAGGTGCCATACCATAGTATGTAGTGAGGGAAAAATAGTCTTTCCAATAATTTGCACTGGATCAGTCATATATTTACGTTAAATATTCATGGAGCAATAAATGCTGAATACTCTCTACAGTTTAAAAATGTTTTAAAAAATACTACTAGAAGATAACATAAATTATCTTATGATCTTAAGGTTGTACAAGTATTTATTAAATAGGACAAAAACAGCACTAAGTATAAAGTAGAAGATTGTGAGACTGGGCTTTATTAAAATTAAGTATTTTAATTAAATTAGTTAAGTTTTAGTTAAGTTAATTAAAACCTAATATTAAATTTAATTAACTTAATTAAAAATTTAATTGATTAAATTTAATTAATTAAATTTAAAAACCTGACATTAAATTTAACTAATTTAATTAAAAATTAAAATCTATTTAAAACTAATTAAAATTAGTTAATTTAATTAATTTAATTTTATAAGTGTAATTAATTCATATATATATGAATAATATAGAAATAGATAATATATGAAATAAGTAATATAGAAATATTTCTTAAAAATCATTTTATTTAAACAATATTGAGCAAATACTTCACATAAATGAAAAGAAGGCAAATAAAAAGATGCCCGTAAGCATATGAAAGGATGCACATTTTTAGTTATTAGAAAAATAATCATAAAATAGAAATTAAATGATAATTCAACCATAAGTGCCAAAATGAAAGAAAAAATGACAATGTGAAGTGTTGTCAAGTCTGTGGAACAACGTCATTTTTATATACTGCTAGAGGAATTAGAACATGGTACAGCCACTTGGGGAAATTATTTGATAGTGTAATTAATTTGAATATGTTCATTCTCTAAGATCCAGTAATGTTTTTACATGTATAACACATATATGCACCAAAAGGTGTCTAAAATATTTGTAGTATAATTATTCATAAAAGCTCCAAGCTGGAAACAATGCAGGCATTCATCTGCAGTAAAATGAATACATTGTGGTATATTCATAGAATGGAAAACCATACCGAGATAAGAATTTTGGGCTAATGCTATACACAGCAACATGTATGAATCTCACAGACATAATCCTGAGCACAAGAAGCCAAGAAAACAATGTATTCTATGATTTTATTTGTATAAAATTCAAAACAGGACAGACTAATCTCTGATGACAGAAGTCAGAATAATTGATCCTTTCTTTAATGAGGGAAGGGGCAAGAGAAAGTTCTCTGGGTTACTGATAAAGTTCTACATTTGATTTTAGTGTTTACAGAATTAATTCGTTTCGTAAAATTCATCAAACTGTAATTTATGATCTGATCATTTTGAGATAGGAGATGCTCAGTTTCCCTGGGTTTGGGTTTCGGGACATACCTCTGAGTTTCAAGCCACCTCCTGAGGTTTCAGACCCCTCCTCCAGGCTCTCCCGCTAGAGGAAATCTACTGTTGCATGTTAGACCTATTTTCAGCACCAACATGGGGAAAATGAGACCGCCAGGGGTTGGCTTTTGCAAATCCAGTGTCTGGGCATGCTCAGTAGAGAAGGATTATGTAACCCTGGTAGGTGAGTTACCTTCCATTACAGGTGCTAGCAAGCACAGAATATTCTTGAACATGTCTGGTGCATGCTATAGGATTTGACCAATGACCATGCTCCAAAAAGAGACCAACTGACCATGTGCAAGACTATGTTACATAATTGGGAACCACCCCCTTAATTGAATATTCATTAGATAACAGAACTATAAAAGATGAATCTCAGTAGGAGGCGGGGTGGTTGCTCATTTTCCTTGGGCCAATCCACAGTTTGCCAGCTGAGGTGTGCATGCTTTTTTTTGCATCAAAGTTACTTCCGGCAAATGGCTTGCTCACTCTCTTGAGCTAGTCTGCACTCTGTACTAAACTTTAAATATGTATTTCTTACTCTTGTATTAAACTTGGTGCAGGCCTTGCCTGCTCTCTGGAGCTAGGCTGCACTTTCTCTGTGAAATCTGTATTTTTATTCATTATATTAAACCTGTTCTCACTTTCTACTGAGACTTTGCTCTAGAATTCTTTCCTGTGACAGAGTTAAGAACCTGATAAGAGGACTGGGTAGGTTGAGGGTGGTTACTGGGTCTCCCAGGCCCTTTCTCCAACATCAATTTTATTTATGCACTTTATAATTTAATATAAAGGGTTTACTAAAAAAATGAGGCAAAAAGAGAATGACTTTCATGCGTATTAAAGACTCGGTGTGTAACGAAGTAAAAGTCATAAACTCAGTCCTCATTTTGACATTAACAGAAGTGACTCAGATTCATGCAACTAAAATCAGTTCAAAAATACGTACATATGAAAGCAATCACGAGTTATTATAAAATGTTACCTGACAGTAAGCAACTACGTAATAACTTTCTTTCTTTGTGCCTTTTCCAACAAAGGCAGGCTAAAAATGTCAAATAAAAGTATATTTATTTTTAAATACATGAAATTAATAGTCATTTAATAAATGAGTACATTAGACAAAATCTTTGGAAGGAGGAGTCATTTTCTTAAATATGTTAGTGTTTTCTGTGCCTTTGTGTGTGTGTGTGTGTGTGTGTGAGAGAGAGAGAGATCACACAACAGATTTTTTTTAGTGATACATATTAATCAAAGATGTACAAGTATGTAAATATGAATTATTAAATTCTTCAAAATAAGTCTTTTTTATTGAGCAAAAGTAAGCTAAATATTTTTAACAAAGATAAAATAAATGACGGTACGTGATATTGGCAGGACTCTTGAAATTCTGTTTTGCTACAAAATCAAATAGCTGTGCAGTTTTGCCATCATTTTATATTCACTGGATGTTTAAATAATGAAAGTTCACTTATTCCAAAATGCTAGTAAGTGTATTTAGTTCATTATCCTAATAATAATTTTTCTTAGTTAAGACAAACATCAAATTTCATTTTACTGTGCTTCTCAGCAAATGGACTTAAAATTAATTAGTTTTAAAGGGATAAATATAACATTTTAGGAGATCAAGCTTTTATGAAACTGCCCATTTTGAAATTTCATCTTAATTAGATAATAATGAATTCTCACACTCCCTTCTCTTTTTGCCTAATTAAAAGCTAAGTAATGCATTTTAAATGAGCCTAATTGTTTGCAAACTTTCTGCTGTTCTTACCAAGTCCTTATCCCAACTTAGCTAACAAATGCCTGTTTAATAGTTTCTCATTTGTCTGGGGGTAAAAATGATTGCTCATCTTTTGGAATAGGCTACTCCCTCCTGGATGTTGAAATAACATCTATAGGTTCCATGGAGACTTGGTAAGACCTGAAAGGCAAGCACATATTCTAAGGTGGATTATGTCTTGTTCTTTACAAAATACCCAACAGCATTTGCTGCAGATTTCCTGTATGAACTCTGCTCTGTCAGAAACCCCTGGAGATTCAAGTGCAGTCATGAAAAAGAGAACTTCACAACTTGCTTGTTGTAATAATACTAGCTAATATTCATACATCCATCATTGTGTTCCTAGCACATTTCCAAACATTTTACATATATTCACTTACTTATTTCTCACAATAACCATATGAAGAAGGTATATTTTATAGGTGAAAAAATGAAGGCATAATTAAGTAATTTCACCAGACAGAGCTGATTAGTGACAAAGTCTGGAACTTGAAACTGTGACTGCCTCCAGATACCATGTGCTATAATGTGATTATACAAATATGATATGCCAAGAGATAATTAGAAAATAGTACAGAACACATGAAAAATCCATATACAAATTATTTTTATAAGTTCTAATACTATGGAAAGAAAAAGTCATATCAAATGTACTATTTCATTTGCAATCTATACTTTTGAAGTATTCACCCAAATATTTGGTAAAAGCAGAAGACAATATTTATTAAAAATAAACACCTGTATGGATTACTACAGTAAATGGGTCTTCTAATTCCCAAAACAGCTGATTATGGAATGCAACTCTTTATTAAAAAACATTTTGACCCAATTATATGACCTGAAAATGATTATATCAGAATACGAACAGTGTCTTGCATTATAGTTTAATATTACATTTCTTTTTAAAATTTAGCTGTATTTCAAACTGAAGTACTTAATTGAGGTTTAAGCTGCTGAACAAATGCATACATATATATATATACTTTTTTTTAAGTGGGGAGACGTGTATATGTGTATATATATATATATATATATATACATATATATATATATTTACACCATAATAGCTATGACACATCAGGTTGTTAAACTTTATTTAAAAATTTTTTTTTTATTGAGACATAATTGATTATACATATTTGTGGAGTACAGAGTTGAATGTCAATACCTGTGTACAATATCTGGTGATCAAACCAGAATAATTAGTATATTCATCATTACACATGTCATTATTCTTTGTGACTCTTTACCAATTTCTCACTAATGTCCCCTTCTCCCCCTTTCCCACCCCTGGTAACCTCAGTTTTGTTCTCTCCTTTAAAGTTCAACATACTATTGTGATTGCTGTATCATTCTTTCTTTCTCTGACTTATTCATTCATTCATTCATTCTTTCTTTCATTTATTTTAGCTCCAATTTATGAGTGAAGATGTGTGGTGTTTCTTTTTCTGTGCCTGGCTTCTTTGAGGTAACATAATTTTCTCCAAATTCATCCACGTTACTGTGAATGGTGACATTTCATTCTTTCTTATGATACAGTAGTATTCCATTGGGTATATATACCACATTTTCCTTTTCCGGTTGTCGATTGATGGACATTTAGGTTGGTTCCAACTCTTGTCTGTGATATCTAAATAGATCATCAATATTGGAGTGCAGGTGTCCCTCTGACATTCCTTTGGGTATATACACAGCACTGGTATTGCTTGATTACATGGTAGTTCTATCTGTAGTTATTTGAGGAAACTCCATACTGTTTTCCATAATGGCTCTACTGATTTACAGTCCCACCGACAGTGTAGGAGGGCTCTGCTTTCTTCACATCCTTACCAGGATTTGTTATTCTCTGTCTTTTTTATCATAGCCAATCTAACTAGGGTGAGATGATATCTCAGTGTGGTTTTGATTGGTATTTCCCTGTTGCTTAGTGATATTGAGCATTTTTTTCATGTGTCTATTGGCCATTCATATATCTTCCCTTGGGGAATGCCTATTCAGCTCCTTTGCCCATTTTTTCATCAGGTCACTTGTCTTTTTACTGTTAATTTGTTTGAGTTTATTGTATATACTGGGTAATAATCCCTTGTTGGATGAATAGTTTGAAAAGTTTTCTCCCATTCTGCAGGTTGTCTTTCGCTCTATTAACTGTTTCTTTTGCAGCACAGAAGCTTTTTAGTTTGCTATAATCCCATTTGTTTACCTTTTTCTTTTATTGCTGTGATTTTGGGGGTCTTAATCGTAAAATCTTTGCCCAGTCCTACTTCCTGAACTGTTTTGCCTATGTTTTCTCTAGGGGTTTTATAATTCCACGTCTTATATTTATGTCTTTAATCCACTTTGAGTTGATTTTGGTATATGGTGAGAGGTATGGGTCTTCTTTCATTCTTCTATATATGGATGTCCAGTTTTCCCAGCACCAGTTATTGAAGAGATGGTCCTTTCCCCAATGTATGCTCCTGTTGCCCTTGTCAAAGATCAGTTGGCTGTAAGTACGTGGGTTTATTTCTGGGTTCTCTATTCTGTTCCATTGATCCCTGTATCTGTTTCTATGCCATTACCATACCGTTTCGGTTACTATAGTTTTGTAGTATAATTTGAAGTCAGGTAGTGTAGTGCCTCCAGCTTTTTTATTTTTTGCTAATTATTGCTTTGGCTATTCAGTGTCTTTTGTTGTTTCATATGAATGTTAAGATCATTTTTTCCATTTCTGTGAAGAATGTCATTGGTATTTTGATGGAGATTGCATTGAATCTGTAGATCTCTTTAGGTAATATGGACATTTTCACAATGTTAATTCTTCTAATCCAACAGAATGAAATCCCATTGCATCTTTTTGTGTCCCCTTTAATTTCTTTCAACAGTGATTTGTAGTTCTCATTGTAGAGCTCTTTCACTTCCTTGGTTTACTTTATTCATAAGTATTTTATTTTTCTAGTGATTACTGTAAATTGGATAGCTTTCTTGATTTCTTTATCTGCTAGTTCATTGTTGCAGTATAAAAATGCTACTGATTTTTGCATGTTGATGTTGTATCCTGCAACTTTACTGATGTCATTTATCAACTGTAAATATTTTTTTTTGTAGTCTTTAGGTTTTTCTCTATGTAGAATCATATCATCTGCAAACATGGACCTTTTGATCTTGCCTTTTCCAATCTAGATGTTCCTTATTTCTTTCTCCTCCCTGATTACTCTGGCTGGTACTTAAAGCTAAGTAGGAGTGGTGAGAGTAGACATCTTACTCTTGTTTCTTTTGTTAAGCATAGCCATTCAGGATGATGTTGGTGGTGAGTTTGTCATATATGGCTTTTTTTGTGTTGAGATATTTTCCTTATATAAATAATATGTTGACAGTCTTTATCATAAGGGATGTTGAATTTTGTCAAATGCTTTTTCTGTGTCTATTGATATAATCATATGGTTTCTGTCCTTGATTTTGCTGATGTTGTGTATCACACTTATTGACTTGCATATGTTGAACCATCCTTGCATTCCTGGGATAAATCCCACTTGATCATGATGTATAATTTCATTGATGTTCTGTTGTATTCTGCCTGCTAATATTTTGTTGAGGATTTTTGTGTCCATGTTCACCAAAGATACTGAACTGTAGTTTTCTTTTTCTGTTGTCTCTTTGTCTGGTTTTGGTGTCAGGGTGATGCAGGCCTCATAGAATGAGTTTGGGAGAATGGCATCTTTTTCAATTGTTTGGAATAGTTTGAAAAGAGTTGGTATAAATTCTTCTTTATTTTATTTTATTTTTTAAAATTTTATTATGTTGATATACATTGTGGCTGATTATTGTTGCCCATCACCAAAACCTCCCTCCCTCCCCCCCTCCCCACCAACAATGTCCTTTCTGTTTGCTTGTCGTATCAACTTCAAGTAATTGTGGTTGTTATATCTTCTTCCCCCCCCCCCGTTTTTTGTTTGTTTGTGTGTGTGTGTGTGTGTGTGTGTGTGAATTATATATTAATTTTTAGCTCCCACCAATAAGTGAGAACATGTGGTATTTCTCTTTCTGTGCCTGACTTGTTTCACTTAATATAATTCTCTCAAGGTCCATCCATGTTGTTGCAAATGGCAGTATTTCATTCGTTTTTATAGCTGAGTAGTATTCCATTGTGTAGATGTACCACATTTTCCATATCCACTCATCTGATGATGGACATTTGGGCTGGTTCCAACTCTTGGCTATTGTAAAGAGTGCTGCGATGAACATTGGGGAACAGGTATACCTTCGACTTGATGATTTCCATTCCTCTGGCTTTATTCCCAACTGTGGGATAGCTGGGTCGTATGGTTGATCTATCTGCAATTGTTTGAGGAACCTCCACACCATTTTCCACAGAGGCTGCACCATTTTGCAGTCCCACCAACAATGTATGAGAGTTCCTTTTTCTCCGCAACCTCGCCAGCATTTATTGTTCAGAGTCTTTTGGATTTTAGCCATCCTAACTGGGGTTAGATGGTATCTCAGTGTGGTTTTGATTTGCATTTCCCAGATGCTGAGTGATGTTGAGCATTTTTTCATATGTCTGTTGGCCATTTGTATATCTTCCTTAGAGAAATGCCTACTTAGCTCTTTTGCCCATTTTTTAATTGGGTTGCTTGTTTTCTTCTTGTAAAGTTGTTTGAGTTCCTTATATATTCTGGATATTAATCCTTTGTCAGATGTATATTTTGCAAATATTTTCTCCCACTCTGTTGGTTGTCTTTTAACTCTGTTAATTGTTTCTTTTGCTGTGCAGAAGCTTTTTAGTTTGATATAATCCCATTTGTTTATTTTTTCTTTGGTTGCCCGTGCTTTTGGGGTCGTATTCATGAAGTCTGTGCCCGGTCCTATTTCCTGAAGTGTTTCTCCTATGTTTTCTTTAAGAAGTTTTATTGTTTCAAGGTGTATATTTAAATCCTTAATCCATTTTTAGTTGATTTTAGTATACGGTGAGAGGTATGGATCTAGTTTCATTCTCCTGCATATGGATATCCAGTTATACCATAAATTCTTCTTTAAATGTTTGGTAGAATTCAGCAGTAAAGTCATCTGGGCCTGGGAATTTCTGCTTCAATTTCATTGCTTGTTCTTAGTCTGTTCTCATTTTATATTCTTCTTGGTTCAATCTTGGTAATTTGCACATGTGCAAAAATTCATCCATTTCCTACAGGTTTTCAAATTTGTTGGCATGTAGTTGTTTATATTAGTCTCTAATGATTCTTTGTATTTCTGTGTTATCAGTTTTAATATCTCCTTTTCATTTCTGAATTGTTTTATTTGTCTTTTCTCTCTTCTTTTTTTTTTTTAGCCAACTATGATTTATTTTGATTTTCTTCTTAAAAAAAAAATTTATTTCATTGATCTTTTGTATCTTTTTGAGTGTGTCTTTGTTTCCTTTAGTTGTGCTCTGATCTTAATTATTTCTTTCCATCTACTAATGTAGGGATTGGATTGTTATTTTTCTAGTTCTTTGAGGTGTCGCATTAGGTTGTTAATTTAAAATCATTCTATTCTTTGATGTAAGTATTTATTGCAATAAACTTCCCTCTTAGTACTGTTTTTGCAGTACTCCACAGCTTTAGGCATGATATATCTTCATTTGAACTACTTTCAAGAAACTTTTTGACTTTCTGTTTAATTTCTTCTTTACCTATACATGAAAATAATATGAAGTGTCATTAAGCTATTACTGTATATTTTTCTAAAAGTCAAAGACTACAATAAAGCTAAATAAAACTTATAGACTTAATCATCAAGAAAATCAAATCACCCAAAATTCTACGTTTAAATTATCTTCACCACATTCTCTTTCTCTCATTAGCCAATGATAATTTGTTGTCTTTTAAGATTACATAAGTCTGTGATTATTCTAGAAATAAAAAAGTCTCAAGGTCTCCAAACCCTGCTTCTTCTCAAGTCCTAATTAAATGGATCAAAAATAGGCAGAAAGAAAATTTAAGAAGAAGGTAACAATCATAGGGATGGTTTATAAATTTATGTGCTAAATTCTTGATACTGGAATATATAATTATAGCCAAATATTTATTTTTCAATAGTCTTTGATTTTCATTTGCTGATCACAGTAAAAGTCAAAGAAAAATTATTTCCATAATATTATAATAGCTCTGTGACATGAGATTAAAACACAAGGCAAAGGTGACAGGCAGAGATCAAACTTTCCCAGAATAAAATTAGGTTCCCATAATAAATATCTGTAATATGGTTTATATTTGAAGCAAAATTTATCCACTGACAATGCCATAAGATATAAGAACCTACTCTAATCATTTTGCATGAATTTTATGGGTGTTGTTTTTGTTTTTGTTTTTCTTTTTTTTGGCTGAAATTTAGTAACAAAATAATGAGAAGATTTTGTTTTAAGACGTGATAAAATTGTCTCACACAACAAAGAGGTCTACCAATAAATCCGGTAAGATTTATTGGGGGATTCATATGTCCATGAAATGTTACACATAAAAAAATGAGGAAAAATAAAAAAAAGATTGAAAAGATTTTGTTTCTGTCCTCAAAAACTATATAATCTATTTGTTAAGACTCACACACATATACAAATAAATAAATGAGAGTATAAAGAATCCTATTACAGATATGCGATAAAAAGTATACCTTAGCATGATTATTGATTCTAAAAGCCTCTGTTCTCAGTCTTCGTCCTGAGACAATTATTATACACACTTACAAGTTATCACTATTAGCTGAAAACACAGGTCCATGTCTCAAAGTGAAGGTGGGGATGAGACGAGGATGTGAGTGTCAAATAAGATGTTGTGAGATACAAAGGAAGATAACTGAGGAAGACTACATGATTTATTTCATTTGCATAAAATATGTTAAATTTTAAAAGGGTCTTTGTTTTGTTTCAAATGGCAGACAGGGTATTTGTTACACATTTCAAAATAAGGAAGGAGATATTTGTAAGGAATTTTTGTATCACTACAATGCACTAGGATGAAGACGTCTGGAATGGGAAACCACGGAACTGGATGAACATAGCAGGGCAAAGGTGCTGAGAAAACTCAGGAGGAATACGGGGCCCAGGACCAGTGAAAGGAAACATCTAAAGAATTTACCTTCATCAGTGGCTACACAAGTTCCTCTCCCACTCTCCCTGGTAGCTCCTATAGGCCAGGTGGTAGTACACAGGATTTTTGCACATGTTTACAATCAGTGATTACAGATACTTGGCTGAGAGAACTAGGGTAGTGCTCTGGGTAGTTGGTGAAACCTGGGAAACAGAGAGAGTTCTCCTGAAAAAGGGATTATTAGCTACAGATCCCCACCCAGCAGCACCGTCTGCATGCATATCCTCTACACTGACTAAAAACTAAGAGAAACTCCAGTTTCTATGGCCACTTTATGTCCTTTTACAGAAAGTGCATATAAGAAAGGCAGGGAATCTCAGCCAACATAGAAGTTAAGTGCACGGTCTCAAATTACCAAACAATTGCTGAGTGCTAATAGCATGAGGGAAATACCAAATTCAACCATTGGGGAAAATCTTTCACCAAAAGAAATATAACTGATGAAAGAATTATGTTGTGTGTGTGTGTGTGTGTGTGTGTGTGTGTGTGTGTGTGTGTGTGTGTAATATGTATAGATGCATTTATTATCCCTTCAGAAACTGATGAGATAATCCTACGCATGAAACAGAAGCAATACAATCAGACAAAAAAAAAAAAAAAGGTGATTATACAAAATAACTTATTAGAACGTTTGGAAATTGAAAAAAAAAATCATTCATAATGGAAACTGAAATAAATAATCATTTATATTTAAAATAACTGCAGTAGTGAAGTAAAGGGCACAATGGATACACCACAAGAGCAAATCGATATATTGTACTATCTGGCTGAAAAAAATTTCCTGAAGGCTGCTCGAAGAAACAAATAGTTATAAGTATGAACATAAAGGAAAAGTAAGAGATGATTTTTTTAAAAAGTACAGAGAACTTCTCATTTATCCAATAAGAGTTCAAGAAAGACAGTATAAAAAGAATAGATAGGTAGATATTATCTGAAGAAATTTCAATCGAGAATTTGCCAGGACTGAAGAAATACTTGAATCCTCATATTGAATATATCATAAAGTTCTTAGCAGGATAAATTGGCTGAAAACAAGCCAACAAAAATTAGAAAAAGCACAGCAAAATTTCAGAATGTCAAGTACAAATGAAAACCCCAAAATTACCATTTAGAGGAAAAAACGTTTTAATACCAGAATTTGCATTAGAAACATTGGGTAGAAGAAAGCATTTAGGATAAAAAATTACACAATAACCACAAATATATACTCATGTTACACACACACACACACACACACACACACACACTACACAAATGTATACAAAGTACAGATGGACTAATGATCTGTATGTGAGAAAAAAAAATAGTTACACATTAGAAAAAATGAGCATTAACCATTTAGTTCCAGCAAAATGCTTTACGTATTTTGGTGCACAATAATTCTGTAATATAGGAAATTAGTGTATCTACTTTGCAAATGAAGAAACTGAGATTCAACGAGGCAAAGTACTTTGTCCAAGTTCATACTGCTAGAAACCTGTGATTCAAACCTGGGTAGTCTTGCTCAATTCCCTATTCTTAACCATTTCTCTGCACTGCCTTTCCAGAAAGAAAATATAGGGCAAAATCTAGGACACTAGGAAGTAGAAAGATTTTATTTTTTTTAAGAGCCATTAAGGTAGAGAGTAATAAGTTTGCCCACATGAAAACTGAAATATTTTTATGACTAAATACACCATAAACCAAATAAAAACACAAGAAAACGTATAGGGGAAAATATTTACTATACATTATGAAGTATTAATATCTGTAACGTATTTTTAAATTCTTACAAATCAATTACAAGAAGTAAAAATACTAATAAAAATATTAAGCGGTATATCAGGATATTTATAGAAAATAACCAAAACAGATAAAAATTCTTAAAAACACTACTAATCAAAGAAATGCAACTGAAAACAATAATGAGGTGCAGTTTAACTAAGATGCCACAGTGAGAAAGTGTGATAAACCTACTGTTCTTACAGATATGAGAAAATCTGTACTTTCATGGATTGATGAAAAGGGTGAATTGGCATAGATATTTTGTTTGGAAATTTAGATCCTCTTCTAATATTAAAAGAGTGGGCATCTTCCAGGACCTGATAATTTTACCTTTCAGATTCTACCACAGAGAAAAGATATTACTCAGGTACAAGAAAACTTGGGCAAAAATCTTAATTGCAGCATTATTTGTGATAATGAAAAATGAGAGATAAATTAAATGTCAATCAGTAGAATAATTGTAATATAAACTGGAATGCCCATAATATAAACTACTAGAAATAAGTTAAAAAATGAGGTCATTAATATGCAGTAAAACAATGTAAAAAAATTGCATATTCTTGGGTAAAAGAAACAACTTATTGATAGAAATACATAATGCATTCTTTTATTTAAAACATGTATTTTATTAATACAGCAAAATCATGTGTGTACAATATAATATAAAGTAAAAAAAATCACAGTTAATCATTTGCAAAAATAAAAACCAATAGGATAGCAGTTGTTGTCACTAATGAGATGAAGAGAGACAAAGATTAGGGGTAATGGGTTAGAGGCAAGTCTATAATTACCTGAAAAAATTCAACATTTTTTCCTAAAAGAATATATGTATTTTATTGTGCAATTAAACTTAATTGGAAAAATGAGATGTTTCTATTTATTAAATAATTTAAATATTAATATAGCTACTTGGAATGCTTATGGGCATTATTTATAATTAATAAGCAGATTCTTAATCTTTTCATGGGTATTTATATTTTTCTGTGAATAAAATTCATATTTAATATTTACTTACATTTATTTATTGATGGCTTTTATATAATTTGAGTACCCCAAAATGTTGTCATTGTTAACTGAAATCTGGAGAAATTTATTAGTCTCTTCCCTAGGAACTATGTTTAACAGGACAACAAAATAAATATTTGCTTACCAGAAATGTCAGCCAAAAAATTACGTAAGGTGTGGTAGGCAAGTTAAACTTGATAACTCAAACCTTTGATGCCTCATCTTTTTGAAACCTTAAAATACTGTTTGCATAATAAGAAATAGAATGATCTTAAAAATTCTTACTAATATTGAGAGTGATGACATTAAAAAAATAAGATGTTATAAAAATTTCTCTATATAACTTTTTCTTTTAATATTGATAATGATGAAAAATGTTAACAAGAAAAGATTTAGGGTAATGAGTATATTGACAACTTTCTCAAGTATCAAAAATTTTAAATGTTTATAAGTTCATAATTGTAAGAATTTTGTTTCTAAGAAATTATTCATTCAACTATAGTATTTTTATTTTTTTCCTTCATGGTAAACATAAAATTATAGGAACATTTCTCCCAGGGGAAAAATTTTATGATGGAAATAACTGCTTTCAAACATAAGAAAGATGTAATTTTAATCCTCACTCTGGGCTTTGGTAGCTCTGTGTCCCTGGGCAATTAATCTCAATATCCTCTATGTATCACTGAATTTTTCTAAGAACTGATCAAAATACCTGTATTTATTGCTGAGCAAAGTGCCTGGTGCATGATAGGCAACAGGAAATGTAAGTTCTCTCCCTCTTTCTTTCCCTTGAGAAGATTCAGAAGTCCCAGAAAGTGCGTCAAATCCCATTACTGGGTATATATGCAAAGGAATCAAAATCGCCATGTCAAAGGGATAACTGCACCTGTATGTCTATTGCAGCTCTATTCACAATAGCCAAGATATGGAACCAACCTAAATGTCCGTCGACAGACAACTGGATAAAGAAAATGTGGTATATATTCACAAAGTACTACTACTCAGCCATAAAAAAGAATGAAATTCTGCCATGCGCAGCAACGTGGATGAGCTTGGAGAAAACTATGTTAAGTGAAATAAACCAGGTATAGAAAGAGAAATACCATATGTCCTTACTCATAAGTGGGAGTTAAAAAATCAATAAAAGAAAAAAGAAAGGAAGAAAGAACAACCACAGTAATATGTTGAACTTTCAGAGAAAGTTCAACAGGGCACACAGAGTGAACCAAACTATGGTTACTGGAGGTGGGAAAGGGGGTGGAAGAAGGAGGCTAGAGAGATACCGGGTAATGGACATGAAGAATAATTACGTTTTGTAATGATAAATATGTTAATAATCCTGATTTGATCATCACATATTGCACACAAAAATTGAACTCTGTACCCCATAAATATGTATTTTATTTTCAATAAAAATAAAATAAAATAAAAATATAAAAGAAAGTGCATTCAGAATTAAGCCACTACCTTTCATAGCAACAGATTGACCCAGAAAAACAACTGCCAAATGCAACCCCTTGCATTAATGCTTATTCATTGAGAAACATTATTTAAAAGTTACCTTTAAGGTACATGGTTATGCCTGGGAAACATAAAATATCAAAAAAAAAAAAGTCATTTAATTAATTGGGTTTATTTATCATTGAGAGTCTTAACAGAAACAAGTGACACGTTTAAACTTGATAAATGAAAGTTCTCTTTAAAAAACTGTTGACAGAGTTTGGGATTTGGAACTGTTAGGATCGTCACCACCTTGGAAAAAGTGGCTGGAAGGAAATGGCCACTGTAGCAGAGCTATTGCTCTCACAGAGGAACACAGCCAACCCATAGAACAAAGCAGAGAGAGAGAGAGAGAAGGAAACAACAGCCAATTTCTCACTCTCCCCTGGTCCTCTGCATCTCTTAATAGAGCTTCCCAGCGCTCAACTCAGCTGGAATCCAGAGAGCAAGGGATCAGCCAGTTGGAGCTCAGAGGAGAGTCAAAAGGCCTGAGTAGATCTAGAGAGGAAAAGAGCAAAAATCGAGCACAGCTACCTGCCTTTCAGGATTGATATGAGAATCATAAATACCAGTTTTGAGATGCCCAGTAGAGTGTGAGGTACAGAATAAAGGCTCAATTACTGGGACTCACAATATATATTAGTTATCATCACATTTTTCTGAAAAACAAAGAGGCAAAGGAAAGGAGAAAGAAAAAATAGAACAGTGGGAGAGCTTCAGATCCACTGTGTTGCATATTTTCTTTGACTCGGAGTTGGTAAAAATCATGAGTCCACAAAATGCATTTAGATATGTTCAAATCCTTTTATATTTTGACTATCAATTAACTTAATTACTTCCTTGGTACCATGAAACGGAATTTTTTCTTCCCTACTACTATAAAGAACAGTATATTATCTTGATTCTTGACACCTTGCCACCTATAGCATTTTGAAATGAGAAGACAGATCTTTTTATCTGCATTCATAAATCTTATTTTTAAAATGGCCTTCATGTTAATTGTATTTTATTAGGATGAGTCTTAAATATTAATTTTCTTAAATAATTATTAACAACAAAGATTTTTGTTTCTAAAATTAAAATAGAAAATAATGTTTTAAAATATCTTTCACTTAGAAATTTTTAAACAATTAAGTGGGTATTTCAGGGTGCACTAGCAAGCATAATATGTACATTTCATGAATGAAAAGTATAACTCAAAATTATATTTCATGATAATCATTTTTATGTAAACTTGGAAATAAGAGACAAAAACATGTCAGAAAAGTATGTGATTGAAACTCCACACTTTTCAAATATATTGCATTTTGAAGCCAAAAATTTATATTTGGGAGAAACATGTGTCACCTTCTCTGAGAAACTTTACGTTTTAATGTTTTTGAGATCTCAGCACTTTATATTGACAAAATAGATATTATATAATGTTACAGATATAGAAATAAAATAATTAGTATGTGAAAGCTAGGAAATATGGCAATCCTTAAAGCTCATCATTTCTTATGCATAGAGAAGGCCTGAATGTAAAATTCTTTCAACGCTTGTTATCTGATTAAAGTTTTTCTAGAATGGAAAATAAAATTCTGTTAGTACTTGCTAAATTTCTGTGTTTAGCAGTATTATTTTGACACATGCTTTTATGATTCCCAGAGTTAGTGAGCAAACAGAATGAGGCTTGTTTCTGGGGGTTAACACCTGTTTATCTACCGATCACTGGTGCCTTGTGTTTATCATCATAGTGTTGGCAACAGACTCATCCTCAGGTCAATGTTTGCTTGGAGTGTCATCAAGGCAATGCTACGTTTTTGCCAGAAGCAGTTGGAAGAGAAAGAGAGAGAGAGGGAGAGAAGCAAGGGGCAAGGGAGAGAGAGGAAGGGAGAGAGATAGGACATCTAAATTTGATAAGATTTGTTTAAAAATTCTATTTTATTTTTTTTTAATTTTTATTAAATCAAAATTGATTATACATATTTTGGGGGTTCAACATTGAGATATGTTGATCAATTCAATATTACTAGCATATATAGTTACAAATCGTAATTATTCTTTATGCCCCTTGTCCAATCCCTCCCCATCCCCTTTTCCTTCCCCCCCCATCTCTAATTACCCTAGGTTTCTTCTCTCCCGCTGAAAGAATAATGGCTACTCTGTTTATTTGCTGCCCAAATGATCTGTCCAATGCTGAGAAGCATGATCAGGTCCCCCAATACAACCATAGAGCAGATGCCTCTTCTGTCACTCTGAAATGGGTTTTGTGGAGAGAGACATCCTCCTCCTTTCTTTATCTCTGCTGGTGACTGTTCTTTTGTCAATGCACTCTAGTGGCTGGCAGACCATCTGTGTGGTGGTTGTGGCATCTAGCTGCTTTCGCGGCAGCCATGGTTATCATGGTGGCTGTGATGGGCCACCCATATGGAGGAGATGATTTTGGCATGCTATTTGGTGCTGGTGGTGTGCCTGACTGTGGGGAGTGTCCGATCCCTGGCTCCATACTCCGGGTCCCCGGGTGGGACCTGAGGCACTGGTGAGGGTGTGCTTGGTTTGCGGAGGGTGGTCCAGTCCCATTCTCCATGCCCCAGACCCTGGGCAGGTCCTGAGGCTCTGGTGTGGTGAGCCTGACTGTGGGAGGGGGGGGTCCAGTCCCCTTCTCCATGCCCTGGGTCCCTGGGTGAGCGCTGAGGTTCTGGCACAGTGTGCCTGGTTGCAGGAGGGAGATCCAGTCCCCAACTCCATGCCCTGGGTCCTTGGGCAGGCCCTGAGGCAATGGTGAGGTGTGCCTGGTTGTGGGAGGGGGGGTTACAGTCCCCAGATCCATACCCCGGGACCCTGGGCAGGCCCCCAAGGCACTGGTGTGGTGCGCCTGGTAGTTAGAAGGGGGCCTGGTCCCCTTATCCATGCCCTGGGTCCCTGGGCAGACCCCGAGGCACTGGTGTGGTGTGCCTGGTCGTGGGAGGGCTGTCAGATCCCCTTCTCCATGCCTCAGAACCGTAAGTGGGGCCCTGAGGCACTGTCATGGTGTGCCTGGGTGTGGCAAGGGTGTCCAGTCCCCTTCTGCTAGCCCCAGGTCCCCAGGCGGGCTCCAAGGCATTGGTGGTGTGCTTGGATTTGGGAAGGGGGTCCAGTCCCAGCTCCAATCCTTGAGTTCCTGGGCAGGGCCCTGAGGTACTGGTCATGTGAGTGGTTCTTGGTGGGGGTCCTGCTCCTGGCTGCATGTCTGATGTCCCCAGGTGGGCCCCAAGGCATTACTGGTGTGCCTGGGCTGGAACTAAGTTTTTGTCTTTTGCTTACTTCTAAACCGGGGAAACTTCCTGTGGGAACCAGTACTTGAGCTGTGTGGTTGAGTAAATTGCTGCTTTGCTGCTGTTTCCTTAGGGAAGGCTTTTTGTGCAGCTCGGTGTTTAATGGTTGACCCTATAGGTACTTCTGGCTTTCCAGAGATCTGGTGGATCTGGGTTGTGTAGAAACTCTGATCTGGGCCTGAGTCTTTTCATCAAACTGCACCCCATGCAATTCTGCATTCCCGACCAATCTCCTCTGAGTGGTCCTGCACTGATTGGAGTGGGTGGATCTGCTGTCCTTGCTGTGTCTCAGTGTTCTCTTGGTGGGCCTATCTTCCCCACTGCCCATGCTCTAAACACTTCCCATTTGAGGGCCCTGAGCTGGTCCCTTGTGTTGACTCACCAGCCCTCTGATGGCTCCCCTTTTTCAGCTGTTCTGGCTTCTCACTCCTGCATGGGTCCACAGGAACCCTATTAGTGGTCTTGCTGACCTGGGAGCCACCAAGGCCCTTTTCTCCCCTGCTGCCTCCAAGTAACTCTATCTAAAGGGCACAGCTGTGGCTTCTGCTGGCTCCTGCTCCATGCGCTCCAGCATTAAAGCAGCTGCAGCCCAAACGCTGAGAGCAGTTTTTGCTTTCTGCTTGTGGTTTCTCCACCTTCATGAGTTCCGTAGGTCTTTCTCCTTCTCTTCACCTGAGCTCCAGAGGTCCCAGCTTGGCTGATATTACATTTTTATAGTTGTGAATTTGTTGATTTGTGGGAGAGAGTGATGCTGGGGACTGTCTATTCCGCCATCTTGACCAGAACTCTACATTTGATAAGGTTTATTGACTCTTCTCTTTGCTTGGATTTGGGTAATGTTCTTTCATTCACATCCCAAATGACACTCATGGCCAACTTGTTCTCTGGTCAATTTTAAGAGTCTCATGCTCTACCGACTGAGCTAGCCGGGCGCTTCTCTGGTCAATTTTAAAACTGAACCACTGCTTATGAAAACAAGTGGAGAGCTTTGATTTGACAAACTTGCTTTGCACAGCTCACTGTGTTTTAACACCTAGGCATTAATTAGGCACCTCTAATGATGCTGTTGAGCTAGGGCTGGGTCTGGAGCTCACAGACCCCTCAAGCCCATTCACATACCCTTTACCACGCAGGTCTATGAGCTAGGTAACTGGCAAAAAGGTCCTTGGAGCCTTGGTTGAAGAAGGAATATTCTTTATTTAGCACACACAACACTAAGAGTTAGGAGGTACAAAGGAGAAACTCAGAAACCCAACTGCTACTGGCAAAGTCCAAAGAAAAACAAACCGAGCAGCTGCCAGCAGAGTAAACATGCTCTATTGTTAGAGATCAGCTCTCTGCTGCCAGCCTGCTTCACAAACTGCAGAACACACTATATCTACAAAACTTAAAAGCTACATTGGCGCACATGTGGACCAACTCCACCCACACACAACTTGTTTATAAGAAATATGCTGCTCAACTCCCCAGCCAGACCTGAGCCAAGGAGCCTGACTAAATTATTCTATTTTCCCCACAGACACCCACAGCTAAACTTTTATGTGTTGGTATCCCAACAATTGTTCTTCCAGATCTGACTTTCTTTTATTACAGAGCCGTCAGAGAGAAGAGAGAGAATAATCAGCACTGGTGCATATCAAAGCATTCATTGACTCTATTCCTGGGTTATAGTTTTGTATACTGACTCTGTAACTTTATCTTAAATTGTGTTTTTCCTTTATCCTCTACCCCAGCAAACATAGATGTGCAGATCACATTTGGTTATTGCTGTGAGGTAGTAACATTAGACAGTGGTAAAGGAGAATTTTAAGATAAGAGGAAATATTTCTGCCAATTTTGAGGTGGCTCTTCAGGTAGGTTCCCGATGGCTCTTTATGTATAAAAGCTAGAAACCATTTTTATAGGTCCAAGTCTGGAAACTCAAGATGATGGTCAATGGAGTCACTATGACATTTTTGTCTATTTGACCCTCTTTAGGCCCATGAATGTTTCTGGAGGTGGATTGCATATACAAAAGAAGCAGTAACACAGTCGATGTGTTACCTTTTCACTATCTGGATTAAATGAGTAGTTGATTGACCGTTTCTTTCATGTTTCAATGAGCAATTCTCTCTGGGAATTCCAAGTTGAGTTAAGAATGTCACCTTACTTGGAAAATCTTACAGTCTCATAGGAGAGAGACTATATCAATACTTAGTCAATACTATATCAATACTGTATCAATATTTAGTACATGACTGTTATGAACCTCAGGTAAAAGAAATATACTGGAATTAATAAATATAAATAAATAATGACGGTGTACATGCTAAAGGGAAAGTATGTATGGGCTATAGAGAGCAAGGCAGAGAGGAGAGAAGTAGATTCTCGGATGGACCTTGTGGTTTGAATGTCCTCACAAGCTCGTGTTGGAGCTTAACACCCAGTATGGTGGTGGAAGGTGGAGTCTTTCAGAGGTGATTGGATTGCCAGGACTGTGCCCTCATGAATGCATTGATCCACTCATGTAGTAAAGGGTCGATGGTTGAATGGGTTGTCATGGTCGTGGTTCTGATGGCTTTATGAGGATAGCAAGTGAGATGCTTAGTTCTTGCGCATGTGATCTTCACCATGCGATGCCTGCATGGCACCCTGTGGAGTCCCACCCAGAAGAAGGCCCTTAACAGATGCTCCCCAAGGACAGTGGACTTCTCCACCTCTGAAACTGTAAGAAATCAATTTCATTTCTTTATACATTATCCAGTTTCAGTTATTCTGTTACAAGAAACAGAAAACAGACTAATACAATGGGAGAAGAGAGAAAGTTTAGAATTAAAAAAAAAAAATCTAAACTAATCTATGGAGGACAAGATGTTTGACTGGTAGCTAAGTTGGGGAAGATTGTTAAAAAGAGGTTGTTGTACATGCAAAGGTTGAACACTGCTGGTATGTTTGAAGATCAGCAAACAGGCTAGTGCATCTTTTATCCAGAGGACATAACTGGGAGTGGCTATAGATGAGGTTTAAGAGGCCATCAGTAACAAAATAATGAAGAGACCTGTTCATCATCCTGACTTGTTTGGGCTTTATGTGAATGAGTCACAGCAGACAAACGGCATTCCCAGGTTTGCATTTAGAATGCTCACTCAGAGAGAAGTGTGCATTGATAGTATCTCAAAAATATCTTCTTTCTTTTCACCACTCCTGAAGTAAAAATAATAAAGTGTGAGGACTTTCAAGATGGCGGTGGCTGCGGCTGCTGGCGCAGAGTAGCTGAGGTGGAAAAGGCGGCCACTGGGCCTCAGGCAGCCGGGAAACTTGTGGACCTTCCTCTTGCCATCTCTTAAGGGAGGACAGCAGCTGCTGGCCAGTCGTGGGGGCTGACCGCCACTTTGCCCCCAGCAGGAGAGGCTGCCTCATTTACAGGCAACAGCTTTGAAGTGTGGAGCAGGAAAAGAACTGTTTCTTATCTGCAAAAGCGAGTCTCGAAACAGGGAACACGGCGCCAGGGCTGCTGTGGATGCAAACAGGATCCTGGAGGCTGGGGCCGCACTGAAGGCGGCCAGCTGCCCTATTCAGGATTCGAGGTTTCAGGCCGGCATTAAAGAAGATTCCTGGGAGTGCCTGAGCCGCGCTGCGACTGAACAGCCTGAGGCAGCAGCGGCCGAGAACGGGAAAGGCGGCAAACCAGAGGCAGAGAGTGAGCGCCCGACCTGGCACAACCCTGTGAGTGACCCCTGGACCAGTCCTGTGGGTGGCAGACACCCACCCGACTCCCGCCTGCATCACCAGGCCACTCACCGCCCTGGGGCTCCCTCCATTTTCCCAGGTCTGGGCAGCTCCGCCCTGCTCGGCAGCCACTGAGCCCTCCCACTTGCTTGGCCCGGCGCAGGGCTTTCCAGAGCCTGCGGACCGGCCTCCCCTCCCACTCCCTCCGCGGTTCTCTGGCGGGTCGGTGGCGTGGGGCGTCCCTGGCCAGTGTTGGGAGGGCAAGGAAGTATGGGCGGGCCGATTGTCACTCCACCGCACCCTGGACTCCAGCCCCCGGTAAACTTCCTGTTACTGGGAGGCAGATACCATCTCTGCGGCCACCAGTTCGGAAAAAAGCCTAACCAATTTCTGGTTGGGAATAGTGTGGTAGGAGAGTTCCCAGGTCCGCTTGAACCTGCAGGAGAGCTGGCTGCAGGCGGGCGCTAGACTCGGTTTATACTGGGGGGATACAAAGGTGAACAAGTCCCGAGAAAGATCTACACAGTGCTACAAAGGCACCCAGAGCGACTGGTCGTCTGTGCCTAGCAGAAACCTGGTAGACTTCCTGGGTGAGGCAGTGCCGAGCAGGGTCTTGAAGGCCCAGCTGATAGACGAGGGTTGCAGAAGACACGCCCCAGCCCAGCACACTGCACACAGAGTGGGGAGACATGCGGCCAGGGAGGCAGAGACTCGACAGAAACCACACACCCTGTGGGGTCGCCACTGCATGATCTAACAGCCTGGGCCAGAGCACACGGAACAGGGAGAAGTCCTGCACAGGAAGTGAAAGCTCAACAGCGATCACATACCCTGTGGTACGTGATCCACCAGCCCAGCAGAGTCCAAGCTGACCAGAAAGGTGGCTCCCCGGAGAAGCCCAAGACCCGAGGCAACCACACACACAAGGCACTGGAGGCCAACTGAGCAGCCACGGAGGTAGCCATACGAAATTGGCAACCACAGCAACATCATAGTTATTCATTAGTCTCAAACCGGTGGACTGTGAAACCCCCTGCCACAATGAATAAACATCAAAAAAAAGATACCAGAAATACAAAAAATCAAGAAAGTACACCACCAAAAGTTAATAAATCTCAAACTCTAGATCCTATAGAACAAGAAGCCCTTGAAATGACTGACAAGGAATTTCGAGTGATAATTCTAAGGAAACTGAATGAGATACAAGAAAACACAGCTAGACATCATGATGAAATGAGGAAAAGTATACAGGATCTGAAAGAGGAAATGTACAAAGAAATCAATGTCCTGAAAAAAAATGTAGCAGAACTTGCTGAATTGAAGAAGTTATTCAGCAAAATAAAAAACACAACGGAGAGTTTAACCAGCAGGCTTGTTGAAGTTGAAGAGAGAACCTCTGAACTTGAAGATGGGCTGTTTGAAATAACACAAGCAGACAAAAAGAAAGAAAAAAGAATCAAGGACATGGAAGAAAATCTGAGAGAGATATCAGACAACCTTAAGCGATCAAATATCCAAGTCATGGGTATTCCAGAAGGGGAGGAAAATGGAGATTCCATTGAAAACATATTCAAAAAAATAGTGGCAGAAAACTTCCCAGGTATAGCAAAAGTCACAGATCTTCAGATCCAGGAAGCTCAACGATCTCCAAACGTATTCAACCCAAAAAGGCCTTCTCCAAGACATGTCATAGTCAAATTGGCAAAACTCAGAGACAAAGAGAGAATCTTAAAAGCTGCAAGAGAGAAGCGTCAAACCACCTATAAGGGAGCACCAATCAGGCTAACATCAGACTTTTCATCACAAACCCTAAAAGCTAGAAAGGAATGGGATGATATTTTCAAAATACTAAAAGACAAAGATTGCCAGCCAAGAATACTTTACCCTGCAAGGCTATCCTTCTGAAATGAAGGGCAAATAGTATATTTCTCAAACAAAAACTGCGGGAGTTCACTACCACACGACCACCCTTACAAGAAATCCTCAAAGGAGTACTGGGTTTCGTTCCTGAAAAATAACTACCACTGCACTAAAAACCCAAGAAAAATCAAAACCCACTAGTATAATAAAAATGGCATTCATGAAGAGAAAACAAGCAAACAAAAACGCTATCTACAACCTAAGGAACCAACAAACACAGAAACCAAACAGTAAATCAGAAGGCAAGGAACAAAAGACACCTAAGACAACCAAACAACCAACAAAATGCTAGGAATAAATCAAAACCTTTCAATAACAACTCTTAATGTAAAAGGCTTAAATTCCCCAATCAAAAGACACAGACTGGCTGACCGGATCAAAAAGGAGGACCCAACTATATGCTGCCTACAAGAGACCCACCTCACCCATAAAGATTCACACAGACTAAGAGTGAAAGGATGGAAAAAGATTTACCATGCAAACAGAAAAGAAAAACGAGCTGGAGTAGCCATTCTTATATCTGACATAATAGACTTTAAATTAAAAACCATGAAAAGAGACAATGAGGGACACTACTTAATGATAAAAGGACTGATCCATCAAGAAGACATAACAATCATAAATATGTACACACCCAATGTTGGAGCAGCCAGAATTATAAAACAAACTCTATTAGACCTAAAGAGGGAAATAGACACTAACACCATAATAGCAGGGGACCTGAACACCCCACTCTCAATATTAGACAGATCATCTAGGCAAAGAATCAGTAGAGAAACACAAGATCTAAACAAGACTCTAGACCAATTGGAATTGGCAGATATCTACAGAACATTCCACCCAACAACCTCAGAATATTCATTCTTCTCATCAGCACATGGATCATTCTCCAGGATAGATCACATATTAGGTCACAAATCAAGTCTAAATAAATTCAAAAAAATTGGAATTATCCCATGTATCTTCTCAGACCACAGTGGATTAAAACTAGAAATTAATAACAAACGAAACTCTGGAAACTATACAAACACATGGAAATTAAACAGCATTCTACTCAATGACATATGAGTCCAAGAAGAAATCAAGCAGGAAATCAAAAAATTTATTGAAACTAATGAAAACAATGATACATCATACCAAAACCTGTGGGATACTGCAAAAGCAGTATTGAGGGGGAAATTTATTGCATTAAACGCTCACTTCAGAAGAATGGAAAGATGGCAAGGGAACAACCTAACCCTTCACCTTAAAGAACTAGAAAAACAAGAACAATCCAAACCTAAAGTTAGCAGATGGAAAGAAATCATTAAGATCAGAGCAGAACTGAATGAAATTGAAAACCAAAAAACAATTCAAAAGATCAACAAATCAAAAAGTTGGTTTTTTGAAAAGATAAATAAAATTGACAAACCATTAGCATGGCTAACAAAAAAAAGAAGAGAGAAGACTCAAATAACAAAAATTAGAAATGAAAAAGGCGATATTACAACTGATTCGTCTGAAATACAAGGAATCATTCGAGACTACTATAAACAACTATACGCCAACAAATTTGAAAATCTGGAGTAAATGGATAAATTTCTGGACACACACAAGCTCCCAAAACTGAACCATGAAGATGTAGAAAATTTGAACAGACCAATACCAATAAAGGAGATTGAAGCTGTTATCAGAAGGCTCCCAACAAAGAAAAGCCCAGGACCAGATGGATTCACAGCAGAATTTTACCAAACATTCAAAGAGGAATTGACACCAATTCTTTACAAACTATTCCAAAAGATTGAAACGGACGCAAATTTCCCAAACTCATTCTATGAAGCAAACATCATCCTGATACCAAAACCAGGTAAAGATATAACCAAAAAAGAAAACTACAGGCCGATATCCTTGATGAATATAGATGCAAAAATCCTCACTAAAATACTAGCAAACAGAATACAGCAACACATACGAAAAATTATTCATCACGATCAAGTGGGATTCATCCCAGGGATGCAAGGTTGGTTCAACATACGCAAATCAATAAATGTGATACACCATATTAATAAACTCAAACACAAGGACCATATGATCATCTCTATAGATGCTGAAAAAGCATTTGATAAAGTTCAGCACTCATTCTTGACAAAGACCCTCTATAAGTTAGGTATACAGGGAAAGTATCTCAACATAATTAAAGCCATATATGACAAACCCACTGCCAATATCATCCTGAATGGGGAAAAGCTGAAAGCTTTTCCTTTAAGAACAGGAACTAGACAAGGATGCCCACTCTCACCACTCCTATTCAACATAGTGTTGGAAGTACTAGCCAGAGCAATCAGAGAAGAGAAGGAAATAAAGGGCATCCAGATTGGAAAAGATGAAGTCAAACTGTCCCTGTTTGCAGATGACATGATCCTATATATTGAACAGCCTAAAACCTCTACAAAAAAACTCTTGGAATTGATAAATGATTTCAGCACAGTAGCAGGATACAAAATCAACACACAAAAATCAGTAGCATTTCTTTTCTCCAATAGTGAACATGCAGAAAGAGAAATCAAGAAAGCCTGCCCATTTACAATAGCCACCAAAAAAATAAAATACTTAGGAATTGAGTTAACCAAGGAGGTGAAAAATCTCTATAATGAGAACTACAAACCACTGCTGAGAGAAATTAGAGAGGATACAAGAAGATGGAAAGATATTCCATGCTCTTGGATTGGAAGAATCAACATAGTGAAAATGTCCATACTACCCAAAGTCATATACAAATTCAATGCAATCCCCATCAAAATTCCAAAGACATTTTTCTCAGAAATGGAAAAAACTATCCAGACATTTATATGGAACAATAAAATACCACGCATAGCCAAAGCAATGCTGAGCAAAAAAAATAAAGCTGGAGGCATAACACTACCGGACTTTAAGCTATACTACAAAGCTATAATAACCAAAACAGTATGGTACTGGCATAAAAACAGACACACTGACCAATAGAATAGAATAGAGAATCCAGAAATCAACCCACACACTTACTGCCATCTGATCTTTGACAAAGGCACCAAGCCTATTCACTGGGGAAGGGACTGCCTCTTCAGCACATGATGCTGGGATAACTGGATATCCATATTCAGGAGAATGAAACTAGATCCATACCTCTCACCGTATACTAAAATCAACTCAAAATGGATTAAGGATTTAAATATACACCCTGAAGCAATAAAACTTCTTAAAGAAAACATAGGAGAAACACTTCAGGAAATAGGACCGGACACAGACTTCATGAACACGACCCCAAAAGCACGGGCAACCAAAGGAAAAATAAACAAATGGGATTATATCAAACTAAAAAGCTTCTGCACAGCAAAAGAAACAATTAACAGAGTTAAAAGACAACCAACAGAGTGGGAGAAAATATTTGCAAAATATACATCTGACAAAGGATTAATATCCAGAATATATAAGGAACTCAAACAACTTTACAAGAAGAAAACAAGCAACCCAATTAAAAAATGGGCAAAAGAGCTAAGTAGGCATTTCTCTAAGGAAGATATACAAATGGCCAACAGACATATGAAAAAATGCTCAACATCACTCAGCATCCGGGAAATGCAAATCAAAACCACACTGAGATACCACCTAACCCCAGTTAGGATGGCTAAAATCCAAAAGACTATGAATGATAAATGCTGGCGAGGTTGCGGAGAAAAAGGAACTCTCATACATTGTTGGTGGGACTGCAAAACGGTGCAGCCTCTATGGAAAATGGTATGGAGGTTCCTCAAACAATTGCAGATAGATCTACCATACGACCCAGCTATCCCACTGTTGGGAATATACCCAGAGGAATGGAAATCATCAAGTCGAAGGTATACCTGTTCCCCAATGTTTATCGCAGCACTCTTTACAATAGCCAAGAGTTGGAACCAGCCCAAATGTCCATCATCAGATGAGTGGATACGGAAAATGTGGTACATCTACACAATGGAATACTACTCAGCTATAAAAACGAATGAAATACTGCCATTTGCAACAACATGGATGGACCTTGAGAGAATTATATTAAGTGAGACAAGTCAGGCACAGAAAGAGAAATACCACATGTTCTCACTTATTGGTGGGAGCTAAAAATTAATATATAAATTCACACAAACACACACACACACACACACACAAAACCGGGGGGGGGGGAGAAGATATAACAACCACAATTACTTGAAGTTGATACGACAAGCAAACAGAAAGGACATTGTTGGGGGGAGGGGGGAGGGAGAAGGGAGGGAGGTTTTGGTGATGGGGAGCAATAATCAGCCACAATGTATATCGAGAAAATAAAATTTAAATAAATAAATAAATAAATAAAATAATAATAATAATAATGTGTGGAGGCTCAATTGGCTGGAAAATCATCTGTCAACAGGATCATATTAATATTCCTATATTACACATGGGAAAACTGAGACTTATGAAGGCTACATGCATTTATACAGAAAGCAGGAGAATCAGGCGTCTCTAATCCCAAAGTCTGTGTATCTTTTACTAGACCGTAGTGCCTCCCCGATGTTATATTTCTATCCTTGGAATCACCATACCACTTTGAACTTTCTTATAGTGTTTATTTTATTCTACCTTGAGTTACTTAAAACTCATTTTATACCTCTTTCTAAGCTGCACATTATGGGGGAATGTTTCCATATTTTAAAATTATCAGTCAATTTTAAAAAGCGAAATAATTATTTATGTGGTAGCACATTCTCTTATACTAATAGGTGCTTGACACATACCTATTAAATAAATAAATATATATATTTTTAAAGTAAATATAAATACCATTACCCATTAGCTGAGCAACTCATCCTTCTACTGCTTGTATTTGTAAAAATCTTCTTAGGTAGAAAGGGATAGGTTTTAAAACCTTGTATTGGTTAAAGGATCACTAAGAAAGTCTTCTTTGCTTTGAGGCTACCAATTTGTCACATGCTATGGGCGCTTTAGTTGTCAGGATGCTTAAGAATAAATCCTCTACTTAGATTCATTTAATTCTTTATCAGTTGCTTGAGTTCCGGAGAACAGAGCAATTTCCTGTGTTCAAATTTATCAGCGAAGTAATTTTTGTCAAGAATCTGGAGGAGATACTGTGCATTAGAATCACAGCTGATTATTTAATTCCAGAAAGACATGCTCACTGGTAACTTCACATTTCATTTAGTATAAGACATTGCAACACAATTTTTAAATGTTTTTGCATAAACTAAATTTTTAAAAATGCTACACTTCAATTTATTTTTATAACATAATATATTTACTTTTGATGACAAGGATTCACAGATATTTATTTATTTTTTCCTTTCACAGATACTTACTGTGTGCCTATTCTGTGGTAGGCTCTGTGCTAAGTGAACAGAAATATATGTATCTGTTGCCTTCATGAAGCTTAAGTTTGGGACAAGTTCACAATCTAGTGAGGGAAGGGCCTTGGATAAGATGACAAGAGAATTAAAAACACACAATAAGCACAAATCAACAGGCAGCATGGCCTTATAAATGAAAGCTTCCTTAGTGGTTTAGCAAGACATGATTCGAAAGATTGGCCAACTTATCATTATTCCAGCAAGAGTTTTTGGAGCATTTTAAAAATGAAGAGTGCACCAGTGCACCATGAAAACTAACCATTGAAGACGATGGAATAGAGTAGGGTCCAACACCTGGTGAAATAAATCAAGCATAGGAAAAGTTGAAGGAACACCAATACATCAGCAGCAAATAAGGAAAAGTGCTCAGCAAACCACACTCTTGTAAAAAAAAAAAAAAAAGGCCTGACAAAAGAAAACTAAGGGTCTGGCACTTCTTATACTAGCTTCCTAAATTCCAGAAACAGTATAGAAAGGTTAAATACTCAATTTTTTCATTTAGAGTTTTAGTTTAGAGGAAGGATAAGACATAAGGTAGGGAAAGGGGTAAATAGGCAGACTTGTTGAAAAATGAGAAATCTTCAGAATAGATCCACCCTACCTTCTACCACCAGACTGCAACCGAGGCCACCTGTCCTGTCATAGGAGAATGACCCCAGCACAAGTGAATGGGATACACTCTTTACTGCCTGGAATGGGCCCTGGCACAGGATGTTCAGACTTCAGAAAAAGACTAGAGCAAGTGTCCTGATAAATATACAGACATGTTATCACACACACATGCAAATAAATGAAACTCAACATAAAAAAATTAGTTTAAAATGATCGAAGCTTAAAGAAAGTGTAATGTAACCTGTGATACATGGTAGAGAAACAGTTTGCCTGTTTAAGTACATTAGACTAAAAAAAAAAAAAAACTTAATAAGAATTCAATAAAATACATTCTAAGATACTAGATTACTTAAAAAGGGATTTATAAACCATAAAAAAATTGAAAAGACCATAAATTGTTAAAAATACAATAAATATTTTAGGAATATCTAGGAACTAGAATAAATAGCCAAAAACCTCATCGATGTCATAATGTTGAAATTTGAAATAATGGCAATGAAGAAAAAAGAAAGATTCATGCAATTACAGAGATGATAGTTTCAGAAGACAAAAACAGTACAGTCTGAGAATACTTGGCATCCTTAACATAAATGTGGTAGAAAAAAAAATCTTTTCTGGATACAATACAGGCTATTAGAACCAAGGAGAAATTAATCCTTAGGCAGAAAGGACACATTTCCTTCTGTGTTAGAAAAAGAAACACTTATAAAATAATTGTCATTAGAGCATATTCTGGTTAAGTTTTTGAACATCAATTAAAGAAAGAATAGTTTAGGTATCAGTACAAATATAGCACGTCACTCACAAGAAGTACGCTATCTTGCTAGCTTTGCAAATCCCCCTACAACTTTCAGTGACAGAGGACATTAGATTACTGTCTATAAAGCTCAATAGAGAATAAAGTCTGATCAAGAATATTCTAATCGGGCAAAGTTTTATCTCATAAGGAAGGCAAAATTAAATATTAGCTTTTCCAAATTCAAATATATATATGTGTGTATATATAAATATACTTCTTATGTGTATATATAAATATATATATTAAAAGATGTGTGTATTATGTACACATAGACACACACACACACACACACACACACATATACTTCTTGATGCTTATATCCAGTCAAACAAAAAATCAACATAAAAAAGTTAGAAGTAGAGGAGAAACAGTGAAAATTTTACTAGTAAGCATTAATTCTATTTAAATATATAACTAAGACTATTTTGGCTTAAAAATAAAATATGAAATGAGAAACTCTAATAAGTTAAAAATAATTACAATTAAAATGGGAGAGAGAAGGAAGAGGTGGGAGGAAGTAATAGTGCCAATTATTATTATTATTTTTCTCTAGAATGAAATCAATTGATAATACTTAAAAACAAATCGATGATAGTTAAAATAGACAGGTAGATATAAAGCTATAGATAAAGATGTAAATATTGTAGTAGGAAGAATTCTAAAATGACCCCTTAAAGTGGACTGAATTATATCCCCCAAAACTCACTGAAGCTTGAATTGTGTCCCCCACGTTTTATGTATTAAAAACTTGGTCCCCACTGAAACTGTTGAGCGTGGGAAATCCTATTCTGGATATTAAAAAGTGGGGCCTTGAAGACATGATTAGATTGTAGGACTATGCCACAGTGAATGGATTAAAATTGGTGGTCATGAGAGTGGTTCTGAGGGCTTTAAAAAGAGAGTGAGTGAGGTTAGTCTCTCTCTCTCTCTGCCCCACCATTTTTGCATGTGATACCCTGCCGTCACTGTCGCCACCAACAAGGCCTTCATCAGCTGTGTTCCCCGGACTGTGGACTTCCCAGCCTCAGAAACTGTAAGCAATAAATTTTGTTTTCTTTATAAATCATCCTGTTCTGTAGTATTTTGTTAAAAGCAACAGAAACGGACTAATATAACCCTACTATCCCAATCCCATATGTGTAAGCCCCTATAGACTCCCCTACTCTTGAATGTGCATATAATGAGATTTCACTGCTGTGATTAGCTTGCATGGTAAAGATGAAGGGGTGTTATGGATATAATCCTTTTTCTCTTTTAAAATGTTTATATGTGATTTTGTGTCTTCTTTGCATTACTAAAAATGAATTCATATTCATTGTTATAGTTGTTACTGGTGGGTATAGTGATTCTCAAATTTGGACCAAAATCAAAGGTTATCTTTTAATTTTTACCTCCTCTGTATATTTGCACAGCCAAGCTTCAAATATACTGAGAGAAGAGTAAAATAGATACTTTGGAAGTTGGTATCCCCTTTAGTATTCAGTGACCTGGAGACAGATAGATGAATGTGAGGGTCCTAGAGTCTTCTGGAGCTGATGTCAGTGAGATCCCAATTTAGACATCCTGAGATTTTTAGTTAGGAGAGTCTGGAGGAATTGCCCTGACTTAGAGAACTGCTGGTGGGAAAAAGAAACCAAGGTTCTTAATGAGAAGCTCACAAGGAGGAAGGCATTCAGAGCTGGTCCTCCAAGATCTACACAAATGTCTAAGCATTGATGGCTAGTGTCAGCATAGTATACGGCTGTGCTAGAAAATATTGATTTCTGCACAGCCTGCATCTAAGACTGGAAGGACTTCTGGAAAGTCCATCGTGGCTGAGAGGATGCCTAGAAAAAAAAAAGAAAGATGGCCATTACAGTGTGAACCAAGAGATCTGTCATTTGGGAACACTGCCTGAGCTCCCTTACAACTCCAGGGAATAGATCAGCAGGGGTAACCCTGAGAGTATCAACTAAAGCAAAGGCACTAGCAAACATCTGATTTTGTAGATCTCTCTCTCTCTCTCTCTGGGTCTTCATACAGCATTTGGAGTTAGAAATAATTCTTTTTAGGCAGAAAAAGCATTGCCATTTTTGGACAATTTGAGGTGCCAAAAACAACCTAAGAGAAAAGACAGATAAATACATAGGTAGATAGATAGATGCATACATAAGTATATACATAACACTACCGTTTAATTCTTACAGCAATAGGGGGCTCATCAAGGGGAAAAGTATAAATTTTCTGCCAGACAGGAAGTTCAATTGAGTAATTAATAAAATTATATATGTGACAGTATTCATATCTTAAGCTTGTGAATTTGCTCTTATTGGTTACTTAAAAAATTCTAGAATGACTCATCAGTCTGTTAACTCTAATCTTCACCTTCACCATGCTAAACTTCATAGAACTGTACCGCACAAAGAGGGGGAACCCTACTGTAAAATTAAGTTAATAATAATTTATCAATATTGATTTGTAATTGTAACACAGGTACCACACTCATGTAACATGTGTGGGGGGGAAAATATGGGATCTATCTATACATTTTTGCTCCATTTCTCTGTAATACTAAAATGACTATAAAAATAAGAAAGAAAGAAAGAAAAGCTTAAATATGCATATAAAAGAAAAACAGTAGGAAGGAAGTACCCCCCCCCCAGACCTCAGACCTCAACCTCCATCCTGGTTGTTTTTTGGCTGATGAATGTGTATTTTCTTTTTGATATTGAAATTTCCAAATTGTTTGGAATAAATGTGTGTTAATTTTTTTCTACAACATTATCTTAAAAATAAATAACATTCAGAAGTGGTGCACCATCATTTCTTTCTTATTGGGTACTTCAAAAAGTTCATAGAAGGATTCATACTATTTTTTTTTTTTCAGCCTCCAGAATCTTTTTAATAACAGGGCAGGATCCAGGTTTGGTTTTTGCAGCCACAACTGGCCCGTCGGCCTCTGGCATGCTCGAACTTCCGTCCCTTGGAACGTACATAGGATTTGGGGTGACTGTGCAGGGTTCCCGGGGTCTTGCCAAAGTGCCAGGACACTGCTCAGCCCTTGTGAGGACCAAAGAGCAGGACAGTGCCACAGCCCTTAGGGGAATCCAGAGTCAGCTTGTGGAAGGTGAGGATTTTTTTTTTTTAATTTAATTTTATTGTGTCAATATACAATGTGGTTGATTATTGTGGCCCATTATCCAAACCTCCCTCCCCCCTCCCTCTCCCTCCTCCCTCCCAACAACCTCCTTTCTGTTTGCTTGTCTATCTACTTCAAAGAATTGTAATAGTTGTGTCTTCTTCCATCCCCCACCCCACCCCCGGTTATTTGTGTATTATTTATTTATTTTCAGCTCCCCCAAATAAGTGAGAACATGTGATATTTCTCTTTCTGTTCCTGACTTGTTTCACTTAATATAATTCTCTCGAGGTCCATCTACGTTGTTGCAAATGGCAGCATTTCATTCTTTTTTTATAGCAGAGTAATATTCCATTGTGTAGATATACCACATTTTCTGTATCCACTCATCTGATGATGGACATTTGGGCGGGTTCCAGCTCTTAGCTATTGTAACCCAAAAGCACGGGCAAACAAAGGAAATATAAACAAGTGGGATTATATCAAACTAAAAAGCTTCTGCACAGCAAAAGAAACAATTAACAAAGTGAAAAGACAACCAATAGAGTGGGAGAAAATATTTGCAAAATATACATCTGACAAAGGATTAATATCCAGAAGATACAAGGAACTCAAACAACTTTACAACAAAAAAACAAGCAACCCAATTAAAAAACGGGCAAAAGACTAAGTAGGCATTTCTCAAAGGAAGATATAGGAATGGCCAACAGACACATGAAAAAATGCTGAACATCACTCAGCATTCGGGAAATGCAAATCAAAACCACACTGAGATACCATTTCACCCCAGTTAGGATGGCTAATATCCAAAAGACTGAGAGTGATAAATGCTGGCGAGGTTGCGGAGAAAAAGGAACTCTCATATGTTGTTAGTGGGACTGCAAAATGGTGCAGCCTCTATGGAAAATGGTATGGAGGTTCCTCAAACAATTGCAGGTAGATCTACCATACGACCCAGCTATCCCACTGCTGGGAATATACCCAGAGGAATGGAAATCATCAAGTAGAAGGTATATCTGTTCCCCAATGTTCATCGAAGGTAAGGATTTTTGCCCCAGGCCTTGAAGATGCAGCTGCAGCCCAGCTGGTCATGCACAGTGCACACACCTTCAGTCTGGGCACCTCTTGAACCTGCACATCATCTGTTACGGTCCCCACAACCAGAGCCGTTTTGTTTTCCCACCCAAGAAGCTTCATCTTCAGATCATCCGGGACAGGGACAGAGGCAGCTGGTTGGTGAGACTCATAAACAACCTCTTCAGCACAACTTGGTTGAAGGTGGAGTTGGTTCCTCTGGGCAGAACCCTGTACGGCTTGACCAACTGCCTTAGGTAGATGTCCTGGCTCTGGGCTCCTTGAGCTGAATCTTTCTGTCCTTGACTCCCATGATGGTGCCTCCTGCTCAGCCAGGTCTGGAAAGCAATACTATCTTGTAATTCTATTTTCCCATGAACTTTTTAAAGTACCCTTATATCTGCAACTTATTTTTACCTTATATATCCCTTTAAGGAATTTTATTTGCTAGCTTCTTTGCAAGTAAGGCCCCTCTGGTAACTGATCGAGTTTCCTTACCAATTTTTTTCTGGTACTTTAAGCTTTAGCAATACAGAATTTCTTGCATTTCTCTAAAGTCATTTTACTCACCTGTGTGCAGTTTCTTTTTTTTGTTTGTTTTTTGTTTTTTGTTTTCTTAATATTTTATTTTATTTTATTTTATTTATTTTTTTTTTAAATTTTATTTTGTCGATGTACATTGTGGCTGATTATTGCTCCCCATCACCAAAACCTCCCTTCCTCCTCCCTCCCCCCCTCCCCCCCAACAATGTCCTTTCTGTTTGCTTGTCGTATCAACTTCAAATAATTGTAGTTGTTATATCTTCTTCCCCCCCCTGGTTTGTGTGTGTGTGTGTGTGTGTGTGTGTGTGTGTGTGTGTGAATTTATATATTAATTTTTAGCTCCCTCCAATAAGTGAGAACATGTGGTATTTCTCTTTCTGTGCCTGACTTGTTTCACTTAATATAATTCTCTCAAGGTCCATCCATGTTGTTGCAAATGGCAGTATTTCATTCGTTTTTATAGCTGAGTAGTATTCCATTGTGTAGATGTACCACATTTTCCGTATCCACTCATCCGATGATGGGCATTTGGGCTGGTTCCAACTCTTGGCTATTGTAAAGAGTGCTGCGATAAACATTGGGAAACAGGTATACCTTTGACTTGATGATTTCCATTCCTCTGGGTATATTCCCAACAGTGGGATAGCTGGGTCGTATGGTAGATCTATCTGCAATTGTTTGAGGAACCTCCATACCATTTTCCATAGAGGCTGCACCATTTTGCAGTCCCACCAACAATGTATGACAGTTCCTTTTTCTCCGCAGCCTCGCCAGCATTTATTGTTCATAGTCTTTTGGATGTTAGCCATCCTAACTGGGGTTAGATGGTATCTCAATGTGGTTTTGATTTGCATTTCCCGGATGCTGAGTGATGTTGAGCACTTTTTCATATGTCTGTTAGCCATTTGTATATCTTCCTTAGAGAAATGCCTACTTAGCTCTTTTGCCCATTTTTTAATTGGGTTGCTTGTTTTCTTCTTGTACAGTTGTTTGAGTTCCTTATATATTCTGGATATTAATCCTTTGTCAGATATATATTTTGCAAATATTTTCTCCCACTCTGTTGGTTGTCTTTTAACTCTTTTAATTGTTTTTTTTGCTGTGCAGAAGCTTTTTAGTTTGATATAATCCCATTTGTTTATTTTTCCTTTGGTTGCCCGTGCTTTTGGGGTCGTATTCATGAAGTCTGTGCCCCGTCCTATTTCCTGAAGTGTTTCTCCTACAGTTTCTTGCACTGTCCTCTGAGCCAGAAGTGCTCTTGCCTCCCCTTGCCATGAGGCTGGACAGCTCCAGCCACATGCTATGATGCAATGTTCACACTCTGTTAAGGGTTTCCAAAACCGATTGCTCCCTCCTATCCAGATAAGATTTGCTACCTTTTTTTTCTGATAGCTCCCAAGTGCATATCTCCAACACTGCATGGGATTATATTTTATTTGTTTTTATATTTTCCTTTTATTTATGTATTTATTTATTTTTATTGGTTATGAATATTCATGAGGCACAAAGCTGATTGTCACCCCTCGTGCCCAAGATGTGAAGTCCAGATTCATACTGGCAACATGCCCATTACCACAAATTGCATTTGTACTCCGTGTCTCCCATCAATTATCCCCAACCTCCCTCCTCCTTCCCCTCCCCCACTCCACTTTGTAGAGCAAGGTATGTTCCCTCCCTCTGCAAGTCCAACACACCACTGGGGTCTTTCTTTCCTTCCTTCTTTCTCTCTTAGCTCCCACTTATAAGTGATGACATGCAGTATTTATCTCTCTGTGCTTTGCTTATTTCACTCAATGTAAGTTTCTCCAGGCTCATCCATGTCGTTGCAAAGGGGAGAATTTTGTTCTTTTTTATGAAAGAGTAGTATTCCATGGTGTGTATATACCACAGTTTCCTTATCCAATTATTCATTGATGGACATTTTCCTGTGCAGAGAAAAGTGTCTTACACATAGAAAACACTTGCTTAACATTGACTGATTCAACAAATGAATGAAAGAACTCATGGTCTTAGCTTTTCTGCATATTTAACTTCCTGTGTACTTTTCACTGTGGCTTACTAATGCAACTGGCAGAAATACACAATTCAAAAGATTGCCTGTGCCACCATTTTGGTAATATTTTTCGTATGTAATTATGCTTGTTTTGATTTGGTTTACTTTGAATTGGAAGACAATTTAAAACAAATAAGTTTATAAACAACTCTCTGTGCTTACTTGATTATTAGAGCTTTTGAAATGAAAACGCATAACCCACTTGTTTATTTGCTTAAATGTTCACTTTTTGATTTCTATTCATTTTTTTACTTTGGGTAACTATTTGACCTTGACACTCAGTATGCTATTTTTCAAACTCAAGAATTAATGCAGCTCATTCTCACAGGAGCAGTCACTATTTTGATAAATTTATTGTCACATAATTGAGGTCACCTGCACTTTAGTGATAAGGATAGTCATTAACTTCTCTAAAGATTCCGGAAATATTGTAAGAAAGCAAATGTGCACGGTCATAATTTTGTATTTATATTAGCATTATAAGCTATAGGAAAGGACCAAACTATCACCTACAGGATCAATGTGCAAGACATATATACATGTTTTCTAATCATTTTGAAATACTAGACAAATTAGCATAGCTCTCTGGCCAAAGTAATCATAGGAACTGGGATTTTCCAGAGTCTTAGATTCAAACGTACCTCTTACTTCCTTGGGAAATCTAATATTTGTTGAAAAAATAAAGTGGAGGCAAACTGCAATTGGGTTTAGAATACTTTTGAAAAAAGAAAAAAAAAGAAAATTATACTCATCTATCTAGCCTTCAGCCAGTAAGATTATCTTTACAGAAGTAGCTGATAAGCTCTCTTCATCCCAAAAGGAATAGTTAAAGCTCACTAACAGAGATTAGTGTGGGTTAAGGATGTAGGAAAGTGAGAGGTCATAATAAAGAGGAGAAAATGTCTTTATTCTCAAAAATGTATTAAAAATATAATTTGTTTACTTTCAAGGCGTATGCTAACCTGAATACTAGACAACAATTTCATAAAAGCGCTTATGGGATTTACTTCAACTAATACAAATATTTTATTTATATCATCATAAATATTATATTGATGGTATTCAATGATATTATTTCTCAAAGCGTGAACTATGGGTTCAAAACTGCTTAGTACGATTAGTTAAAGTGGAAATTCACATATCTTGCCCCTTATTTATATCCTTATTTAAAAGCTGAACCTTATTTATAGCTACTAAATAAGAAACTCTGGAATTGAGACTGGAAATAGTCTGTAGGGTCATTCTGCACCTTGAGGTTTAAGAATCTCTCTTTGACTGACGACAATGAGATATCATCTCACACCTGTTAGAATGTCTGGCACCAGAAAGATGAAAGCTAACAAGTGTGGTGATGATGTGGAGAAAAAAAGCCTTTTTACACTGTTGGTGGGAACGTAAATTAGTACAGCCATTAGGAAAACAGTATGGAGGTTCCTCAAAAAATTAAAAAATAGAACTACCATATGATCCAGGAATCCCAGTATTGGATATCTACTTCCAAAAGAAATAAAATCAATATGTCAAACAGATATTTGCATTGACATGTTCATTACATTATTTGCAATAGCCAAGATACAGAATCAACCTATGTGCGCATCAGTGGCTGAGTAGATAAAGAAAATGTGGTATATATGAGCAATGGAATACTATTCAGTCGTAAAAACGATGGAAATTCTGGCATTGTGACAACATGAATGAACCCGGAGGACATTATGTTAGATGAAATAAACCAGGCACAAAAAGACAAATACCACTTGATTATACTCATATGTGGAATCAAAAAAAGTCGAACTCATAGAAACAAGAGAGCAGAATGGTGGTCAACGGGGGCTACAGACACTGGGGGAGGGGGTTGGAGAGATATTGGTCAAAGGACATAAAATTTCAGTTAGGAGGAATAAGAGCAAGAGAACTGTTGCACAGCATAGTGACTATAGTTAATAACAACGTATCGTATACTTAAAAATTGCTAAGAGTAGACTAAGTGTTCTCACTACAAAAGTATGTGAAGTAATGTGTATGTTAATTACCTTGATTTAGCTATTTCACAGTATATGCATATCCCAAAACACCATGTTGTATACCATAAATATAGACAATTTTACTTGTCAATTAAAAATATAAGTTAATTTAAAGAAACTTAGAATGAGTGAAAAGGAGCTTATTGTCTTAATTATCTTACTAACACCCCACAAGCATACACAAAAACATTCCCATGCACTACACATATTACATCTCTTCTGTTATTATAGTGTCAGTCAATTTATTTTATAAGTAAATCAGAATGTCTGGATTGGAATTGTGGTTTTGCAACTAAGTAGCATAATTTAAAAGAATATAACCGATACAATGGGAAAAGGCCTTTCTTTGTGTCAGATAGATGACATTAATTTCCCACATTCATTACATAATTGTAGATAATATTTCAGAAAAATAGACAACTTCCATAATCTACAAGATTGGATACAACCCTGTATGTTTTCAGGACCCTCTACGACTGTCTTGACCTCTGAATTACAGCCTTGTTTCTCATGATTTTAACCACATCAAACTATCTTCTATTCTACAGACTTGCCATGAAATTTCAAGGTCTCCCTCTTCCTGAATGCCTCTTGATTTATGTGAATCCTCATTCATGCTGTGTGACTTCATTTACATATCTCCTCTTCTGAGGCTTTCCCTAATGCTCCTGTTAACTATTAGCAGCACACTAGTCTTGGTTCAAAGCATCTTGCTTTTGCATCTACAATAGAGCATATGTTGCAGTTTAATTGATAGTGCCTATGTTCCCAGTCTCCAGTAGACTATGTGATCCTGGATGTCAGAAAATAGAATATGTGTTCTATAATATAATAAGTGTAATTTTTCACCATAAGAGTACATTCTCACCAGTGAGCTGCCCATGTCACAGCAAATCTTTGAAAACAAAGGGTTAAATGTGCTTGTGGCATCTAAGACAAATAAATTACCTTCTTCATCCTAAATCTAAGAAACCACTAGAATGGTGCTAAAAGAAAACAGACTAGATTTTCTTTTCTTTTTTTTTTTTTTTGTCGTTTTTTCGTGACCGGCACTCAGCCAGTGAGTGCACTGGTCAGTCCTATATAGGATCCGAACCCGCGGCGGGAGCGCCGCCGCGCTGCCAGCGCAGCACTCTACCAAGTGCGCCACGGGCTCGGCCCAAACAGACTAGATTTTGAGGCTAGATTTTACAGGTCTGAGCTAAAAAAAAAACTTTTTCTTCCTTATGAAGTCAAACTTTTATGAAGCTGAGCTTTTTGAGATTTGCCTAAGCAGAAATAGTGTCACATCAGACTAAAAATTGATGACAAACACAGAGGTCTAAATATCCTCCTCTATATTCATCACCATGTACACATACCCGCCAATTTCTCTTTTAATTTGTCTACTGAAAATAAAATGTGTTGTGTAAGGGGAAAAGGAGACACTGCGAACATCATGGCTTACACAGTTCTGTATTTGCCAGCTATCATGCTCTGAATTAGACTGTTTTGATCAGTAATGCATTATTTTGACCTAAAGGCCATACTCAGTACATTCGATTGCATGAGAAATTTTGTATTAAAAAGCATTTGTAAGATGAAATTATTCTTTGAATTTTTTTGTGTGTGTGTGTGGGGGGGGGGTTGGATATATGCCTGTATCTGTCACAAAATATAAACACAAGATATAAATAGTACACAAGATAGTACCTTCACCCTAACCTTAACTCCCAAGTCCTGACTCTAACCTAGACAAAAGTAGACAAAAGATATAACTAGTACACAGTCTATTATAATTTCTATGGTGAGCTTCAAGAGTGACAGGATCCATTCCATCTTTCAAAGGTCAAGGAGACCTATGATGGAGAATTCAGACTGAACAAAAGCAATAACACTTCAGAAGAATATACACATGTTTAATTTCTGGAATTAAACTGGAAAAATTTAAGTTGGAGAAAAATGAGAGAAATGACTCCCTTCAAGCAATTGGGTTGAACATTAACAGTGATACATCTTCAATTTTTTTTTTTTAGGAATGGAAAGAGTTACAAATGGCATTCTTTTCTGAGACACAGATGACAACAGTTGGGTTTTTAATAACAGCTCAACCTTCCAAATAAATATGCATGTCTATTTGAAATAGCGTGAAATCTTTGGACACGTTTGTTGTCAGGACCAAGATCTAGAGCTAAAATTGCAGAAAATATTCTTTTTCCCAATCTCGTCATTTAACAGGATTTAAATATTTCATCCTAGAAAATGAATTTGAAATGAAAAATGCTGCCTTTCTTTTCTTCTTGTAAATTTAATCTGAAATATTAATTGTATTAATTATTTACCAAGAAGGGAACACTTGGTATAAATCTAAGTCGTGGGATAGAAAGGTCAGTGCTTCAAAAACTAATATGAAAACTAAAATAACACCAAAGGAAGCTTGATAAAACAGAAAGTACACACACATTTTAAATGAGAAAATTTATTTGTTGCATAAAATGTATAGTTCCTGTCTTTCATATAAGAAGTATCTTGATGATGCTACAATAGTAAGATAATATTAACTTGATGGTGGTTTAATCGAGTGTCTATTTCTTCATGGATGGAAATGCCCTCCTTGTCTTTAAAATATCAGCTACTTAAAATTATTATTCACTGAAAGATCATTTTCCAGATGTTTTGCATTTAATCGAATAAGCAGTCATTTAATTGTGTGCAAAGAGAGGTCTTAGAATACGGTTCTACTGGAAATAAAACTCTGCTGTCAACTTTTCGTATTTTCACAGACAAAGTCTACAGTAACATATTTTCCTCTGTTCCCACTTGAACTGAGATTGTCTATTTGAGTATGGCAGGAGGAAGGCTAAAAGAAGTAACAGTGGAAGAAATTAATCCATCCTACAGTATTCAGCCTTATCAACAGGGCTTAAAGACAGCTTCTGATTAGCATTATTGCATCTTTGATTTATGGTGTTTACTGTGGAGTCTGGGTTTGTGTCCTGGCAAATAATACTTTTTTCATAAAGTGTAACTAAGAATATATATTAATCTCTCTCATTTGTACCATTTACTATTCTACACTATTTAAATAGAAAAAGTGCTTAACTGTAGAGTAGTGAAAGATCTCTGAAAATATCTGTGTGGGACATAACTAACCAAGTTTACTGGGGTTATTACTTTCTCAACCTGTTGATAAGGCTTCTTATTAGAACAATGACTAAAGAGATGGGCTTAGCAGTGATAAATAAGCGAGGAGATTAAAATGCTTTTTTTTTGTTTATTTCCATATGATTGGAAGCCCTTTATATATTCCCTACTTTAATGGATATTAATAGATATCTTCCCTACAGTAAGATATGCATAGTTTTTAAGTTCTTCTTCCTTTGACTTATTAATATGGGAGTATTCCCTAGTGGAAAGTGGGAATCAGAAATGAAAGAAGTCAGTCATTGCCATCTTTTGACAGGGCTCACATCAGCATCAACACAACCCCATGTACACGCACACACGTGCATGCATACACACATATGCACTGATGCTGGAGAATCGTCCCAACATGAAAAGTAACTTTGTCGTATTTAAAAATATTTTATTAGTCTATACCACCAACTTTTTTCCTAACACTTGGAACATGTCTCCAAATGATTTAGATCAATTGCCTGAACACAGCTCAAATGCATACTAATCAGATTTATCTAGTCTTATATATTTATTTTTTAAATGAAAAAAGTGAGACTGAGAAAACTGAAGTGACTTATTCTTAGTTATACAGCATAACAAATTATTGAATTGAGATCTCCTGAATGTTCCCACTTATCCAATAATGCTCTCATCACAAGAAAATTTTGGAATTCTTTCTTTGGATTAGACTTTAGAGCCTTTTTAGAAGACAAACAAAAATCCTAGTTTCATAGGTATCCATTACTCTGTATGTATGGCTTTGTTTTGTTTTTTGGCCAAAGTGATCAAACTTAACTTTATCCCCTACTTACTTATCACCCTTTGCTGGGTTGTGACCACCTTGGTTGGCAATTGTCATATTATATTCCAATACTATTCAGGATAATGTTTGTTCCATTGTCAAATTGATTACATATTTATTGAATGAATGTATGCATAGCACATGCACATTTTGTGCACAACTCTAATTAAAAGCATAGACTCTGATATATTCTTTTCAAAATTTTCTGAAGTCTCCTCTTGCCAAAATGCTGAAATTTAATCTATACATGTGTATCTCCAGGATATTATTATTGTTATTATTATTATTATTATTATTATTATTCATAGATTAACTTCAAGACCCTGAAACCAGCCTATCATAATGAAATGTTAATCCAACTGTCTGAGCACTTAAAGGTGTTAATGACTAGACTGGAATATTTTTTTTCTATTTTTGTTATTTCATGCCTGAAACATTCAGTACTTTGGGCTTATGTTTCTATAAATGGCACAAAAAGAGTCTTTATAGCAGATCCTAAAATGACTGTGTGGATTTCAAAGAATGTTTTCCAATGGAAAGAAAGTGTAAATCTTTTATGTACTTGAGTGCTAACACAGATTATTGATCGGTGTCAACAGGTGGAGCCAAGACAAATGGTCCTAATCTATGCCCTCATGAATACGTTAAGCATGAGGAGACTACTTTTCCAATAACAAGAAAATGAATACGAGTTTTTTGTTCAATCATTCAAAGTCTCAATCTGAAACTCAGAAAGTCTAAGGGAATCTCCCATGGTATATTTGAAAAGCCTAGGTTACATATTTTGCATGGAACTACTTATAGGGAACTATGATTGCCATTTTTAGAAAATAACTGTGGTTACTTGGGCCAGTGTCAAGGTAACATTTTCCAAAATACAATGACGAGGAAGATTTACACGTCTCAAAGATATCTGAGGTTAATGGAGTGTGTGGTTACTTGGAGATCAGCAGCTCTTATTGGATTAAGTAGAACTGGGTTACAATCTGGACACACTAATTTTAAATGTTCTGAACTCACTCATTTCCTTAACATGATCTTATGTGCCATGATTTTTTACCTCTCTCCATCGCAGTCATTTTCCCTGAGAAGCAGGTGATTCAGCCTTCTTAAAATGTTACCTGTTATTGCACATTATTCCTTGGCTATTTATTTACATGCCTAGGATACAGAGACATTATTACTGTGTATTGTTAAATAGGTAATGCATATACATAGTATGGAAATACTAAGCGCTTAATGAAAGGTCAACAAATGTTAGTCATTTTTATCATCATTATTTCAATCATGTTCCCCACTGCTTTTACGCAGCTGTTGAATCAACCTTGTATACACGATGCTCATTGTCAAAAAAAACCTACTACTTCGGGTGTTTAAATTTTTGTGGGGGTGGGGGGGGGGAGAAAAAGACTATTCATCTTCATTAACTACCTGTAATTTAGTCTTCTCCTAATCTGTATTTCAGCAGCTGATTCTTTGGACACAAAATGCAGAATTTGCCATTAATCATTCTACTTTATAAATATAGATCAAGTAATCCAAATTGTTAAAATTATTTTCTATCTTTGTCTTACAAAGTACCACATAAGGTTTCAGGTTGAATAGACACGCTTTGAGTGTTTTTTTTTTTTAACAGCTTTCTCCATTGTACTGAGTATAATTCTGAATAAGCTTACAGCAAGCTTAAGTACTTTTTGGAGCATGTAAGAATTGAATGGAATATATAGAAAGGGATAGTAAGAGAAGAAATCATGAAAGTGAAGAGAATTCTCTACAACAGACTTTTTCAGACAAGTAACTGATTCTCAGAATCTTGGATCAGAAAACAGAACTATGATTAGCAGAGGTGGGAGAGAGAGAGAAGTTAGGGAGAAATTGGGTAATGGACACAAAGAATAATTATGATTTGTAATGATGAACATGCTAATAATACCGATTTGATCATCACATATTGTACACAAATACTGATAGTCAACTCTGTAACCCACCAATATGTATAATCAATTATGTTTCAATTAAAAATAAAATTTTAAAAAATGTAAACCAAAAAAAAATTTTTTTTCTGAACAGAGATTCACTGTATAAGAAACCAAGATGGCCACATTTTAAAAACAGATTTTTTTTTCAAGATATAGGGAAGACATTTCCATTCTATTAAAATCAGACGGAGTAAAAGTGTTCAAAACATTCTCTCTTTGATATCCCTGTATGTCTTCAAAATTATTTTCTTCTTTCCTTTCCATAAGTTACTGTTAAATCTATTCTCTGTGGTAAACTGGGTGATGAAGAGGGTTTTTTTCTCCTTAGAACAGAGAAAATGGCCTGAAGTTAGAGCAAATATAAATGCTAATCCTCACAATTAGAAAAATAAGCAAACCATGTCATGGACATCATGACAACAGGTCTGTGCTGTCTCTGTTAGTTAGAAGTTGCTTTCAGCTGATAGAAATAGAAAATTAAAAAACAGTAGCATAAAAACATGTAAATTAAGAGTTCCTTTCTCTCACATATAAGAAGTCTAGAAGGAGGCCACCCAGGGTTGATATGGCAAGCACACAAGGATTGAAAACTCAGGCTCCATGTAGCTTCTGTTCCACTATTTCCCATGCTATCAAATCGGTTTCCATATTCCCAAAAGGGAGAAGTAAAAGGGAAAAGCAAAAAGAACTCATCAGCTGGATTAGCCCCCTTATGAAGCTTCCTAGAAGCTTCCATTCAAGGGATTTTCATTCATATCTTATAGACTAAAGAATAATACATGGTCCCCTACAACTGCAAGTGTGGCTGGGAAAGGTAGTTTTTAAGGTAGACCACTGTCACCTCCAACAAAATAAGGGAAGCTTAATAAAAAATCAGAAGAAATTAGGCGGGGATGTGTGCCCCTTACATATCACCTTTTTTTGATATCTGTATTAATCCTTCCCTTTGTTTTTCCTGGAAACTGCTGCAGAAACAGCTCATTTCTTGAGCTTGACAGCTATTGGAGAGCCTGGTTTCCAATCAACCCTTGCAGTTGACCTGCAGCTGAATACTGGTCATAGTAGTGCCAGACACTCTTCTTTTAAATTAAAATCATTTCTCATTTCAGAAACATTTAAATCACAAAGTAAAAAGCGTTCACAAGCACTATAAGATTATCCCACAATATATTGCTCACCTTTTCTAATCTGTTTCTTTTTGCTCTTGGTTATTCATCAACTGTCAACCCTATGTGACCCAAATTTTTTCAATTAACAAATATTCACAGAAGTAAATTAAAAATAAACATCATCTTCAATGACACACACACACAAAGAAATTCTTTCTGACTTTCATTAACCTATTTTGCCCACACTCTGCAAATGTCCACATTTATATAATTGTAAGATACAATTTGTTCAATACAACAGAATCACAAAGATCTTCTTGTCAAATCCCTCACTCAAAGCATTTATCTCATTTAAAGAGCTTCAGCCTTGTTCTCTAATATTTCCAGATTTGAATTACTTGCTACCTGAAGAGGCAGAAAATTCCTTTTTTGGATGCTTCATAACTGGGAATTCTTCCTGTATTATAACCAATTGTTGCTCTGTAACTTTTGCCACCAGTTTTGCTTCTATTTTTATTCTGAACATTTGACTGATCTGAATCATGTATTTCCATGACATAAGATGACATAAAAAATAACCTCTTTGAGTGAGAACTATGGCCTATGATATCTATACAATTCATATGTCCTCAAATTCAGAAGTTGTATGTTCTGTACAGAGTCTTAATTTGTCCTACAGTAACATTAAACAAAGCTGAAAGTCCTTAGTCTTGTGGTAAAGCTTATTAAAACAATATTAAGTACTTCATTATTTATAATATCTCAGGCCCAGAAATATAGTGGAAAATGATAACTAAAAGCTATGTTGGTAATTTTATTTAATTAAACATTTTTACAACTATTCTCTCAATATTTCTAGCCTATCTACTTCATGCCATTTATTATGTGTATATTGTCTGAACTTTATCTGAACTCTTAGACTTATCCAGCAAAAAATACGTCTCAAGAAAATAGAGAAATAAAACTATTTGGGTCTCTTCTACCACCCTATCTCATTTGCATGAACAACTTAACACAAGTCACAAATTTGGAGACAACTTTGTCTCTGTATTATCTATGTATTTAGGGAAAGAATTTTTTTTTTTTTTTTTCTGCAGATGTTCAGTACTGCTGGGCAAAAACATAGTCCCTCCAGAGTCTCCAGATTATGTTTTTCTGTGACATAGTATCCTAACACTTTCCCTGATGGAACCCACCCTCTTTGCAGTGAACTGCAGCCACTTAAGTAATCTTCTTAAAGACGAAATTCTAGAACAGATGGTCCAGGCAGGCACAAAGTTGAGCTGCCCATTCTGTAACAACTGTACTGCCTTAAATGATTAGGGGAATCGTGGAAGCCAAGAAATGTTTATTGTTTTGGAAAGAGGGTGGGCCAGGATGGGATTTCACTTTCACTTTTTCCCAGATGAAAATATTCATCAAACAGATTTTATGTGACATATCAGAACCACAGTCTCCATTTGCCACTGTCAAGACGTCCAATGGTTAAAGCAACTGGGAAAGGTAGCAGTAAAATAAAATGAGTCCCAGCCAAGCAAATGCCCATTATAGTTTGCTTTAAGAGTGCTAGAAAGGATGGCAGTAGGCCAACAGCATGGTGAATGGACAAAGGCTGTTTAAAGTGCTTATAGCAAAGACTATGGCCTGTGAAATTCCAAAGAGACATGACTGGAACATTGACACAGCCAGGTTCTCTCCAAAATGACTTATACTCTGGGCCAACCGAATTGCCCTTTCATTCATAGTTCAAAGCCTTTATGTATGATGGGAATTGCAGAACTATGAAAATGATTTATTTTATGTTTTAACATACTTTTAATTAAAAATCCACACCACATTTGAAGAAGTCAAGGGATTAAAAAAAAAAAAAAAGGTTGTCTCCAGTGTGGCCAATTTTTCTGGATCAGAGTAAAATGGAACTAATGCAGACTTCAAATTGCATTGTTATATGGTATCTCCAGGTAGGTACAAAGAGCTGTGTTACGTTAAGTACTAAAAAGTCAGTGGTTCTTATGTGGATGTCCAAAAGCTCTTCTTTGTTAAAGAGAATGTAAGCATGCTGTATTTGGTGAGCACGCTGGCATTGGATGATTTAAATTGATTCATGTGTTTTCCTGGATGTACTCCATCAAGCTATTGTATTCCACTGAAGAGTAAAATCCACTTAATTGAGGAAAGCAGTTGTAATGTGGGCATAATAGGTAGATAATGCCACATTTACAAATAAGAAATAAATTTTTATTCTTAAAGAATTCTTTAAGTGGCTTTGTAGGTAAGTTATCACATGGCCAATGTTAGCAAATTTTGAAAATGGATGATTAGCACTGAAATAGAAACCCAACCATGTATAGTAGAAATGCACTTCATCACGTACTTCATAAACTCTAACGAATATACTAACAAATCTCAAAAAAAGTGAATCTACTGTCTGAAATAGATGCATATCTGAAAAGTTGCATATATCATAACTTTTTGATTGAAACATAGATGATTGCACATATCTGTGGGGTACAGAGTTGACTATCAGTACCCGTGTGCAATATGCAATGCTCAAATCAGGGTGATCAGTATATTCAACATTATACCATGTGATTGATTTTTGTGCACCTTTTCCAATTCCTCCTTTATTCATCCTCCACTTCCCCCTTTCCCCTCTTTGGTAACCAAAATTCTGTTCTCTCCTTATTATTGTGGTTGTTGTATCTTTCTTTCCATCTTTCTTTTTATTTGTTGTGTATTTTGTTAGCTCCCACTTACAAGTGAGGTCATGTGGTATTTCTCTTTCTGTGCCTGGTTTATTTCACTTCATGTAATTTTCTCTAAGTTCAACCATGTTGCTGTGAATGGCAGTACTTCACTCTTTTTAATGGCAGGGTAATATTCCATTGTGTAAATATACCACATTTTCCTTACCTAGTTGTCTGATGATGGACATTTAGGTTGGTTCCAATTATAATTTTTTATAGAATAAGCACACATCAGTGCATTAGAAAAGTTTATCATTTAAAGGTATGCTGTAGTGACTTTAGAAAATGTGAAATCTCATTCCTGAACCTGTTTAAAACGAAGCACACCTTTGTACTTCTGGTTCTATTTTGCTGGTTCAACAAAGATATTTATGTCAATATATGGAATAAAATTAGGAAGTGAGAGGACTACCTAGATGGTTTTACATAAACATTATTTTATTGGGTAAATGCAAAATTGACTACTTAATTGTTCTTTTCAAAGTGTAAAAACGTGTGATTTGTCACAAGGTGATAAGACCAAGGCAAACAATTACAACAATGCACCTGAGAAAGTCTGCTTACTGCAGATATCTTTGTACAAAGGAAATAATTTTTTTTTTCTCCATCCTTTGCAATATTGTCAGAATGATTTAGATGCAGACTGCAGGTAATAGGTTCTTTTTTTTTTTTTTTTTTTTTTTTCCCCTTTCTTTTTTTTTTTTTTTTTTATTTTATTTTTATTTTATTTTATTTTTTTTTTTTTTTAATTAATTTATTTTTTTTTTTAAATTTTATTTTGTCGATATACATTGTAGCTGATTAATGCTCCCCATCACCAAAACCTCCCTCCCTTCTCCCTCCCCCCCTCCCCCCCAACCATGTCCTTTCTGTTTGTTTGTTGTATCAACTTCAAATAATTGTGGTTGTTATATCTTCTTCCCCCCCCCCCCCCCCCCCCGGTTTGTGTGTGTATGTGTGTATGTGTGTGTGTGAATTTATATATTAATTTTTAGCTCCCACCAATAAGTGAGAACATGTGGTATTTCTCTTTCTGTGCCTGACTTGTTTCACTTAATATAATTCTCTCGAGGTCCATCCATGTTGTTGCAAATGGCAGTATTTCATTCGTTTTTATAGCTGAGTAGTATTCCATTGTGTAGATGTACCACATTTTCCGTATCCACTCATCTGATGATGGGCATTTGGGCTGGTTCCAACTCTTGGCTATTGTAAAGAGTGCTGCGATGAACATTGGGGAACAGGTATACCTTCGACTTGATGATTTAGGTAATAGGTTCTTAGCTCTGGGCTGTGCTGAAAATGGCCTGGAATTGACCAGTAGTTCTCATCCTCAGCTAATCATTGTACCCACCTGGGAAGATTTAAACAGTATTGACTCCTGGCAACCATGCCCAGAGATTGTGAATTAATTAGTCTTAAGTGTGTCCTGAGCATGGTGATTTTGACAGCTTCCTAGGTGATGCTAATGTGCAGTCACAGCTGAGACTCATTAATCTGGATTGATCCAGTGCTTCTTAAAATTCTTTGGATGTCTGGGCCGAGCCCGTGGCGCACTGGGTAGAGTGCTGCGCTGGCAGCGCAGCGACGCTCCCGCCGCGGGTTCGGATCCTATATAGGACTGACCGGTGCACTCACTGGCTGAGTGCCGGTCAAGAAAAAGACAAAAAAAAAAAAAAAATTCTTTGGATGTAAGGGTCTCTGAGATGCTTGGTAAAAATATGCCTAATAAGCTACACAGGTGATTTACATTCAGGTGGTCCTTGATCCACATTCTACAAAAACAAAAACCAAACAAGACTAAAAAAACACCAAACAAAAAAGCAAAAACCTTTTGTCTTGATTTAGTTTGGTTTTTAAACCCTGGACTTGTCCACCTGGTGACACTAACTTGAGCTATGTGAAAGTTCACCCAGAGTGCATTATTCTTAATGTTGGCAGTCCCCAGAATTCATGGAAACAAAAACTTTCACGGAAGCTTCTATCCAGTTGTGCTGCTGCATGCAATGCCATGGGCAATTCCAAATTCCCATAAGTCAGGTAAGTCTCCAGCCAAAAAAAAAAAAGTCTAAAAAATGAAGTACGGCATATGCTACACTCAGAAATAGATTAAAGATTAGGGAATTCAAAAAGAATCTTTTCTTTTTGGATTGTTTTTGCCTTAACATACTTAACATGTCTATGACCAAGCAATTTCACTATCAGGCATTTATCCTAGAGAAATGAAGACATGTATTCCCAGAAAGACTTGTACAAGAATGTTTACAGCAGTTTTATTTGTAAAAGTGAAATATCAGGAACAACCTAAATGTCTATCAACAGGTGAATGGACAAATAGATTGTGGTGTATGCCCACAGTGAAAGACTACTCAGCCAAAAAAATGAACAATAAAAAAAAGTATAAGGAACTGATAAACAAAATAACACAGACAAATCTCAAAAACACTATGTTGAGTGAGGGAAGTATGAGACAAAAGAGAATATTCTACATGGATGCATTTATACAAATTTCTAGAATAGGTAAAATTTATCTACGGTCATAGAGATCTTAATGGTGTTGCCTCAAGGCAGGAAGATTAACCAAAATGTGACATGAGGGAATGTTATGAGAAGATGGAAACAGTTGGATTTCCTAATATTCATAAGTTCAAAAGTTTCCTAAATTTATCACGTTAAACTTGGAATTAGTCAAGCGCATAATTCTATTTAACTTGAATGAGATAGCATAATATTACTGGTTATAATCAAGCCATTCCAACTTGATTAAAAATAATAAATTAACTTGCATATTAATCACTATTCAAGTATACCAAAAGTGATATGGAAATACATACCAGGCTCTTAGTAAAACAACCATTACTAACATTATCATCTCAAACAACACGTTCTTCAAGATAAGTAAGGTAGACAGAAAAGAATTATGAATAAATTTCATATAATTCTACAAAATGACAGGCAGATATAATGTGTGTATGAGAGAGAGACAGACAGAGAGACAGAAACATTGATTATTGATAATTACATATGGAAATGAAACAAGTTGTGACAATCAATTTTTCGATACTTGACATAGACTTGTACTGACAAGGGTTGGAGTTTATTCAATCAAATTTTGATGCTTAAAATATTAACTCTGTCCATGAACCTGGTGAGGCTTTTATATTTTTTATTTCCTGGACATATTTATTTTCTGCACTGGGAGTATAAATTCAATTCAAAATAATTTATTGGGAGGCAGTTATATGCCAGGACCTGTTCTGGGCAAATGTATGAAAGTATTTTATAAATGTTTATATTTACCAGAAGCCGATTGATTTGCTAGATATCCCTTCCTTCCTCTCTTGCTTTTCTTCATTCTTCCTTTATTTTATTTTTGTATAATTCAAGAGATATATTTGTGCCCCAATAAATACATATTGGACTATGTATTCATTGGGTGTTGAAGCTGCTTCAGTAGCCACCATTAGCGTTTCTAAATCTAGAGTTTCCTTTTTTCCTGGAAGCCAATTAGAATAGGCAGTTAAATTAATGTTCAACTAAAATAAAGTCTAACCAACCCTGAAAATTTGCAGTCAAAAGTTTTACTAGTAAATGAGAAATCATAAGCAAGTCCCTTCCGTAGAGCCAATTGTGCTCAGGAAATTGAAGGGCTCCCTAACAACATTAAAAAAAAAAAAAAAAAATCACACTTGCATGAAAAAGGAACTTCTCTCTTAGAATTTGGTTTTAGAGTTTCCCATTTCCAAATTGGAAAGTGGCAGAGTTTTCAAATTACATTTGAAAGTCATTTTACGCAATATTAGGGTGGTTCTACCAAGGTTCCACTAACTGCATTTTATAGGAGCATTCACCTGTATGGAGATCCTTAAAAGTAAATACAATTCCAGGATTTACGTAATAAAAATGTTCTTATTAAAAATATTCGAGATACATTTTATTTTGCTTTGAATCTGAATGTGGTCCAATTTGACAACATCCTCCTCCTGCTCTTTTACACCCCCCCCCATCAAGAATATCACGTGGTTTGCCAAGAAAGTGCCTTTTCAGAAATATTCCAGGCACAAATTATAAAACTTTTTCAAATTCCTCATTCTTTTACTTATTTATATTTATTATGCATATATTATGTTGTTTGCATTGTATGGAGATATATATATATTCTAGCCATATGTATGAATATATGTACATATAATTAATCAGAACTCTAATTCTATGGACTCTAGGTTTTTAAAATCTGTTGCTTAAAGAACATCTAATCTTCATTAAAGTGCCCTTTTGTTCCTGGACTCCTGGTCTTTGTTTGTGGGTGTCAGTCACAACTATTTGCACTTGACATAATTTAACGACAGTTTGTCATGATAATGGCCAGGCTCTTTTCCCGTCTCCCAGACACAACAAAGAGAGAAACAGACAAGTTGGTTAAATCCGGGCCAGCCATCATTGAAAGCATTATGATATAATCACCCTTTTAAAGTCATTGTGTGGTTTGAGTTTCTTTTAGAAATTCCCTTTGAAGTCACAAAAGGCTTTTCTATCAAAATATTGAAAAGCAGCAGGACTTCAGAGCCATCCCAAGTGAAGTCAGAATCAGGAATCTCTGAAGTGTTCTGATGACAGGCATCGTGGAAATGTTCCTGGAAAGGGATGGAGAACTACAGGGAGAAAGTGGACTTCTCAGCAGTCTGCAAGACTGATGAAATGTTTTTCTTTCTTGTTCAAGGTCTAAGACGTTTAACAAAGAGTTAGGACGTCTTAAATGCAGCTCTGTTACCTGATCCTTGGGATTTCAGTTATTTCCATAGCTAGCATCCTGTGATTTCTTCATTCCGTTTTCTTTACTTAATTTTTTTTTTTTAATGTAACCACCAGAGGGCATAAGACATTACATTTCAAAGCGCTTAGAGTAACTTTTCAGCAGCTAGCTACATAAGACCACTTGCTAGGTGGAAACCTACGGCTGTGCATGGAGCCCTTTCATGCCACCCTGGGCCCTTCCATGTTGAACACAGGCCCTTCACCATATCTCCTGCCTTTCTAGAACTTCCATCAGCAGCATTATTCCTGATGCTTGCCAAACAGATTTCCTTGCCAAATAGATTAAGCTATTTTTTACCTTCTACTTTCATCACATTAAGCCACCCCTTGTTCCTTGATTTGGGTCACGTGGAGTTCAAGGCAACAGTGAGTTATTCTTCAGATCTTTAGCCTGTATCCCTATGCCTTCAGGGCATTCCTCTACCTAAAATGCAGGGAAAACATTTGAAAAGCCATTTGCCAGATGTTCATTAACCAAATTTCTCTACGCCTCCTTTCCCTGGTTCCTCTATGAATCTTCCCACCCAGTTCCTGTGACTTTCTTGTGTGTGTGGTGTGTGTGTGTGTGTGTGTGTGTGTGTGTGTGCGTGTGCGTGTGCGTGTGCGTGTGTGTGTGTGTGTGTGCGTGCATGCAGAGCTTTATATTAGCTGGCCATTCTGCTGCTAAACTTTCAGATTTAGCAACCTGGTTTAGGCTGGTAAGACTTGGAAATCCTTAACTATGTCAATAAATCACTCAAAAACGACCCTCTGCTCTAAGTTCCTCTAGAGCTTCAAATGCATGTGTCTAGGAGATCCACGCCTTACCTAATTTATGACGCCTTAGGCACTAGGCTCTTTACCAACCTCGAATATGGCATAAAGGGGGGTGTTGCTGATTAGAATCATTAGGGTAACATGCTTAGGGTAAAGTGCCATAGGCAACTATGTTTAGGCAAAGAACAACTTCAGTGACCTGAAAGTCTTCTTCCTGTCTTACTTGGAGGGTAGTCCTTGTCTAAATTACATTTGTCATTTACTAGTGTCACATGTTACTAAGGAAGAACGTAGGCATAGATGTTGCAACAGCCATAGAAGGTGTCTTACACACTAAATCAGAACATGACAGTATCCAGGTGCTGGTAGACAACTCCCCTATGCCAGCTGTCATCATCAGTACCCACTATTTTCATACTCTCTTTTAAGACATGATGGCTTCTGCCTCTAATACTTTCTTCTACTTCTCAGCACATCAGTGCTCTGGAGGAAGACTGTACATTGAAGATCCGTGGGCTGCTGCTCCACGACACCTTACAGAGCAGTTGTTGCCAAATTCAGAGTGCATTAGAATCACTTACAGTGCTTTTGAAGATGTAGACACCTGAGCCTAATTCAGTAATCCTGGGAAAGAATTCAGGGCTTAGTGTTTTTCAATAGGCATCCAAAAGTTGTTCTGATTTAGTGCATAAGACACCTTCTACGGCTGTTGCAACATCTATACCTACATTCTTCATTAGTAACATGGGCTCAATTCATTGCCCAAGAGCAGGGAGACATTAAGAACTCTAAGAAAGTAGTCCCTAATCCTCCCCACTCAGAGGATGAGTCAGGATTGGTCTAAACCAGTGTATCAGTTAGAGTTGGAGCAGCTGCTATAACAGGTAGACCCCCAAAATCTCTTTGAATTAACAAAATTAAAATCCAATTCTCATTCACATAGCAGTCAAAGGTGTTTGTTATGCAGGATGCTATGTGGTAATTTACAGATGTCTTGTGTCTTTCTACATTTCTCCTAGCCTTAGAGTACTTAGCTTCCTTGTAGCTTCCATGCACACACACACACACACACACACACACACACACACACACACACACACACACACACACACACACACACAGAGAGACAAAGATGGAGGGAACATGGAAGGAAGGGACATCCACTCCTTCATTACTTCAACACAGATGAGAATAATTTCTATGCACAGTCTATTGGAAGGATCTAGTCACATGGCTTCATCTAGATTCAAGAGAAGCTTGGAAATGTACCCCTTGTTTAGGACTCTGCTTCTCAGCAGCCATTCTACACTAGGGAAGAAGAGAAAAAATCTTAGATGACCATGACTGTCATAGTAATTCTTCTTTGCCAAAGATTAATTGATAGCCACATGACTGAATTCTGTCTAGTGAGATCTAAGAGGACATCATCTAAGAATATTGTTGCTTTCTGCTGACTGACTCTTAATCCCTCTTTCTTTCTCTTTTCTCCTCTCTGGAAGAAGGATGCAATAATAGAGGCATAACAGTCATCTAGTGACCGGGAGGGAATGAAGACAAGCTGATATGCAAAGAATGGTACAGTTGAAAAAGGAAAGAGCCCAGCTTTGGATTGTGTCCCTTAGCTACTTACTCAGTCTTGAATGTTTACCCGTAGACTCATTGTTACTTAAAGCATAAAACCCCAATTTTTTAAAGATCATTTACTAGTCCTGATTTAGAGTGTAAGACACCTTCTATGGCTGTTGCAACATCTATACCTACATTGTATAGGTATGATGCAGATGATGACCTACAGATCACAATCTTAAAACCACTGATCTAAAGCTTATCAACCCACTCTGACACACCACTAGATGGGAGTTACCATATGGGAAATGCTACATGCCTGTTGTAATAAATGCATAGCAGCTGTCCATGTGCAAAGCCTAAGTGACCTGAGTGACCTAAAAGGACCATCATAGTGATAACAGCTATAAACACCAGTTGCTGTTGACTTTCTCCACCAGCCTGTCCTGTATACTACCTTATATTTCAGTGATCCACTCCAAACATCTTGGATGGAGAAGCTGAAAACCTTGTCTATGAACTGCAAGGCTCATGGGAACATCATAAGTACTTGATTTGTTGTGTGGGGAGGAGAATTCGGGCAGAAAATGTTAATGGTCATGGGGAAAATATTTTTATTGCAGAAAGTAGTTGCCAGTGCTTCTGTCCACTAAGACAACACTGCCTAGGAGGAGAGTTCAGAGGTAAGAGATGATGCATACCTAGTGTAAACATGTGTTCCCATTTTCCCGGGGTGGATCCTCTTTCACATTTCCTAGTTTTCTTAATTGCATCCCCTTTCATTCTCATATTCCATGCTCACCCCCATTTAAACCATATATATGCCTTCTGTGTGCAGGGAAGACTCCATCTATATTAGCACATTCCTTGCAGTTTCAGGTGCTCTAGGCCAGGGTTTCCCATGATGTCTGTCACAGGGTAACAAGCAAAAGATTCTAAACACATGGTACCCTGTACACTGGAGAAAATGAAGGAGACTGCATAGGACCCCAGCTACTCAAGATCCAACCCAAGGGCTGAGTGAATCAGCATCTCAGCTCATTTGAAACCCAACATGGTTGTCCCATGCAGCACACACACTGGAAGGAAAGCCCTGCTGTAAGCTTTGCATACTGTTTCCCCCCTCAGCATTTTTGGTTAGTATCTTTCTCCTGACAGCCTAATTCATAGTTAGAAATGCCCTAACTGGGGTGCCATTCCTAGAATTATTACACAGAGATGTCGGACTACTCAGAGTTTCACATTTCCTCCTCCAGATATCTGTAATCCACTGGGTCTTCAGCTCTGGCTGAGGATGGAGTCCCAGTAAAGACAATCTATGCAAAGGTGTTAAAGTTGTGCCCTTTCCCTGCCAAAGTTAAATAACAATTAGCAGAGCCTTTTGAAGACAGAGCTTCAAAGGAAGGATTCACTCAAAGATAGTTATTTCAGTTGCCTCAGGCAAGGCTGGAAGTGTCTAATGCTATTTACATAAAACTAAATAAAGACTATTCTTTCACACCCATAGGGACAGTTTTACAACTAAGTTTCCCAGAACGCCAGAATTGTATCATTTAGGTGTATTGGGGCAAGCTTTCCTACTTTTCTATTTCAGCAATCTCTAGACCCCAGTTTCATTATTTGTAGATTTCAGAATTGGACTAAATATTTCCAAAATTTGTGAGAATAGGTAAAGTAGATTTAGGTTTGAATTCAGTTTTGCCATTTAGTCAGAGGCTATGGCATCATAGAAAGTCTCAGAGCTTCTTAAAACCTCAATTTCCTCTTCTGTAAAACTGGTATAACACAAGTACTTATCCTATGGCTGTTTAAGGATCATAACTCAATTTACTAAATTGACTGAACGTAATAGGACACAATTAGGAAAGAGCCACTAACACTGTCCAGTAGAACTTCTTATGTCTCCCTCATGTTTACCATTGTATTTATCTCTCAGAATGACATCATATATTTAGTTGTCAGAAATTACCATCTTGTGTGAAGAAAAATGATAAAAATAAAAAACAAATGAACAACTTACAAACATGCATCACATACAGACCAGTGCAGGCCTAGTCAGTGGTCTGTAATTATTAGGCAAAACTATCTGACCCATAGTAACTTCATTTTTAGCTGTTTTACATTTAAATTCCTAGGAAAAGTGTCATTTCTGCAGGTAGGAAAAGTTGGAATCTGGAGAATTGTGTAGCATCACCATATAACATATCATCTAAGCCAGGTACTCCTGAGAGTGCTCGGAAGTAGTAGAAAGATTACAATGAAACATCCCTGTAATCCAGGACTGTCCCAGGTAAACTGGGAATGTGGACCCATCCTAAGTTTAAATGGAGGCATCAGAATAATATTCAGCTGTGAATTACAGAAACCCAGACCAACAAGGGTTTTAAACAAAATAGAAGTTTTGCTTATTTTTCATTATGAGTTCATTGTTAACATTCCTCCCTTAGATGTCACCTTCTGTTGCTGATAATTAGACCCATGATACATAGGATCCCAGGCTCCTTCCGGGTCTAATATGGTTGCTTGTGTTCCAGTCATAGGGTTTATGTTGAAACAAATGGAGAAGATCTTGCCTTCTTCCTTTGAACGCATATTGCAGAAACTGCACATAGCACTTTTGCTCACATTCCGTGAGCCACAGCTACTTGCAATACCATATCTAGCTATGAGGAAGTGATTTTCTGGCTATAAAAGTAGGGGAGACAATATCGGTAGGAACTAGCACTTTCTGTCACTGTGACATTTAGCATTGGGTATGTGAATGGGCCTGATGGCCACTCGATATTACACGAATAAAATCAGATGAGAAAGTTTCATTTTGTCCTTTCACCATTTACTTTTCAATGTTTGCTCCAACATCTATTGCTACTCTTATTGAAATATCATTCTTTTTATTCAAGAAGCTAAAAATACTAGTGGTGAAAGAAAACACAAACAGTGCAGTGAAGAGGCACAAATACAGACACACGCTACACACACACATGCACATGCACAAACACACTCAATAAGTGCAGAATATGTGATGTATCCTAGGTGCTCCAGGGGTGAGATAACATAATGTGTCCTGAAAAGGAAGTTTTCTGCAAGACCTTGGACTTTATTTGGGACTTACAGAGAGAATGCTTTGGTTATAAGAAGAATAAGGTGTAGTCAATTTAAATGGGAGCAATAACATGAGCAGAGGTACAAAAGCAGAGTGACCTCAATGGGAGAAAATAATGGACTTAGAGCACAGGGTACTTGTTAAGGAGAGGTGGAGGTGGAGGTAAAAGAAATGTGTGGAGAAAGCAGACTTTGATTTTCCCACAAGTACCTGTTGGCAGAGCTCTTGCATAAATCTACATAAATCATGCAACCATGTGTGCTTATTCTGGGCACCCAGATGAAGAAAAATAATTTATCAAACATCTAAATGCATGAGGAGAGTCCTAAGGTTTTTAATTGACAGAACTCTGTACCCATTATTATGCAAATGACCTTATGTACAGTAAGCTCACACAAATTCTTTAAATAAACCACTCCTGGCTCCTACTTGGGGAGCTTAAAATATCTTCCAAGAAGTGTTCTGAGGTGAAGAAACACACTGTAAGGGTTCTGAGATCAAGCCCAGATTCTTCAGTGCTTTTGCCCGGCAGTTTGTCAGATCAAACATGTTGTGCAAAGGAGAACTTCTCAAGATGTGGTGGGAGGGACCGGTTTTGTAGAGGAAGCACAGAGGAATAACTCCCACATTCAACGACAAGAATAGTTAGTTCAAACTTCTCAGTCCTCTTCTTGCTCATTCTGCCAAAAGCAGGAAACTCCAAGAAATAGAAACATTTTTAAAAACACAAAGAGAAATCGCTCTTCTTCCCGCCCCCCCCCCCCAGCTTTTTTATACTGGAAGTGCAATTTCATCTTTTCTTTTGCAAAGCAATTGAAATGCTATGCCCATACGTGGATAAATCTAGCTTGATATTTCTGGTCATTGAAATCAGAATTGGGAGAACAAAATCCAAATACTTACAAACTTTGATGTCATGCTTGTGTCCTCTCTGACTATTTGTCTAAATATGTTTTTAATTTCCACAAAAGGTAGTCAAATTCTTTCCTCAATGGATCATGAGCTTTCCCAGGAAAGACCTCCCAGTTTTTTGCCACCGAGAAAGGTGACAGTGAAATGTCAACATCAAGGAATCCCAAATAAGAAATCATGTTTCTCTGCTACAGAGCAAATGCACCTTGACACATGGCATTCCACCTGTCATTTCGATTAGCATAAATTATGGCCAGTATTTTTTCTTCCCCTGGTTTAAAGAAAGTTTTATTAAGAAACATTACAACTTTTTAATTCCTATTCACATTTATTATTTACTTATTTGTTCCTCAAGAGACAATCATAGCAGCTTGCTACTAATTATAAAGGACAGAATATGCATGCTGTTTTTCAGTTTCAAGATAAAGACATTATCTGACTCTTTTTTTTTTAAAGACAATCATTTTGCAGTAAAGGTCCTTAATGAAGGGAGATTTAGTGGCAAAAATACTACACACACAAAGCTGATAAACCCTCAGCATTCTGTTATTGTGTGAGGTCAAGTTATTTCATTTCCTCCCATTGAATTGTCACCTAAACTAACAGTACAGTTTTTCTGTTTTAGAAACAAAGAATACATGTGTTTTTAAAAAACGAATTTTGTTTTGCATAAGGTATTCTGAAGCCTTCACGTAATTAATTAATTAACTAAAAAATAAAAATAAATAATTATTATTATTTTACCTTCTAACATGTTGCGGAGCAGCGGGAGGCGAGGGAAGAGGGGGTGTAGGGGACTGAGTTGGGGGTTGCAGGGTGGGGGCCTTCACTTTAAATAAGCAAAATGAAATAAAAATGATGAACATTTGCCTGCTTTCAAGTACGATATATATGAAATACTAAGATTTAATGACCTTCCTAAAAAAGGCCAGCTTAATTCTCAAATTGCCAAGTTCCATGGTAAAGTTTCCTGAAACAGCAACACATATCAGCTTTGAATATTACTTTGGGTTACCTCCCATCCCCCCCAAAGCAATTTTCACATTATCCTCTGGGGTAATTGAATTGTGCACTGTGCATCTGACATTTTCCATCGTTTTTTTAAGGCATTTGCATTTTGGATTGAGAGCTAGATACAGGAAGTAAATCTTGCAAAAAACAGACAGATATAAGCATGGGAGGGAAAGAGGAGTGGTGTCTTTGGTCTAAATAATTATCCTTTACTCTCACTGAGATACTGGATTTGGAAAGGACTGAAACCAATGAGGGAGGGGTCAACCAGAATTTTAAGGATATTAGCTCAATATATTAGGCGACCAGTATAATGAAGCAGTAAATGCTCCACCTTATCCGAAACACTAAAGCTTCAGCATCCCTTGGGCTCTGTCTTCATATCTTTCTGACTTCACTTAATTGTTAAACAAGATGATTTGACTGACCTTGACTGTTCAGGAAATAAAGACTCTGATAGAGACAGGAATATAATAGGAGGTTTCTTGGTTTGATATTAGCAGATGACACTGGCCACCAAGTCCTCAGAAAAAGAAAATCTAGTCTGGGAGTGTGACTTATTAACTTAGCATTTTTTTATTGAGTATAAATTCTCAGAACACCTTCTGGACCATGGCCATTTGCCAAGTCAACATCTATGTTCGCCATCCAGCTTACTTCTAATTTACCATAATGTGTGCCGTCAGAGCCAATATATAAGGCTATTTTTCCTCAATTCAGTTTTATTACACAGGAAACTACCATCATGTACAAATATGCTTGCAGGATATTAAACATCACTCTTACTTAGCCAAAGATTTCAGAGTAAGAGAGATGTGGAAAAAGTTTGGCTCCTTGAATCTACTATAGTCAAAGAGCCCTGCGATCAAGGCTGATAAACGTCATGCCTGTTGAGGATCCTGTTTCTATTTTTCCTCTAGCTTAGAATGCATCAGCATGCTGAGGCATTTTAAGGATTTGAGATGCTTTGCCAGTACTTATTTGAGATGAGACTAGAACCTACAAGTTGATTATGAAGCCAGGAAGAGTAGAACAGGAACATTTATTAAGCTAAATATATTGGCAGCAACTCAATCATGAGAGGCAGATAAAGATAAGTGAAAATAAACTATTAGAAATGTGTGTTATTTAGCACATAAATGCAGTAGTATTTTTTTTTTTTTAGCTGAATGTGAATTGTTTTGTAATTGAGCATTATATGTATATTGGAATATAATAAATATTTATAAATTAATATATGTAATACATACTGATTTTTATAAATATCAGTGAGGATATACTCTGGAAATATATAAAGAGAATAACCAGAGGTCAGGTGCTAGGATGATTGAGTACTTTGAACTATCTCAGTAATTCCTATTTATTGGTTTGGTAATTGGACAGGACCAGAGATAATTTGCAGGACTTTTATCAGCGATTCTGTGAAAATAAAGAGAAACACAAATGTTTATTGAGCAACTATTATTTAATCAGAAGTTGTTTGTTATCTCATTTAAATCTCTGTATTTAAATACATTATTACACCCATTTCACAGAGGAGTAAGAGGCTCAGCAAAGTTAAATAAATTGGGCAAGATATGAAGTTTATCACAGTGACCTGTATCCTTCTTTCCTTTGAAAAAGAAATGAAAGCAAACGTTTTCATTAGTAATTCTTATTTTAGACCCACAAAAACAAGGATGGTTTGAGGTTTCCACTACAGTATATATTTATATTTATATTAATTAACTGTCTCACTTTCTGACAGCATAAAAACTTAGTTGAAAAAATAGTCAGTGGTAGACCACAATGTTCTTCCTACTTGGGCACCCTTTTCAAAAGACAGGTGATAAAACTTCTATTTTCAGATAAGTTCCAAGAACATAGTTCCAAGATGACTCCTGGTTTGGTTTATGCTGAAATTCACTGTTTTGAACAATTCTTTCTTTATTGAGGAGGCAAGTGATAAACATAGTCCCAGAAGCTTCCTTTTTTTTTTCCTTCTTACTTAATGTATTACATTATAATAGAACTGTTTACATCCCCAAGATTGATAAACCAAATATAGTTATTTTTCACACATAAATTACTCTATAGGCGTGCAACACAAATTAGAAGTGACTGAAGATTATAATAAACATTTTCTCATTGTTCAAGCTGATATTGGCACTTAGTTATCACTACATTTCCTTAGAAATACAGAACTTCTTCATGTCTGAGTTTTCATCAAATAAAAACTCTGCTGAATCCATCATCTTTTTTTCTAATTTATGAGGTTTGATATCTGTTAATTATCCTCAAGAAAAGCATTGGAAAGATATGGAAGGTAGTAGGCACTTTAACTATCACAGGTCTTCTAGAAACTCCTATCAGCTACATTAGCCTTAGTCTTACCAAATATATTTATTTTATTCTCCTTTACTAAACATTTATATCATGTATGTCTGCCCTTCTCTGGTAATACTCTTTTTCAAAAGAGTTAATTTTATACATGACAGCAGAATACAAAATCATCAAGAATAATAACTCCTATGCATGCCCATGAAGGCAAGTATATTACACATATTATGGAAACCTCACCAAGGTAGGTAGGTAGGTAGGTAGGTAGGTAGGTAGGTAGGTAGGTAGGTAGGGAGGGAGGGAGGTAGGTAGGTAGGTAGGTAGGAAGGAAGGAAGGATTTTAAAGAATTTTTCAAAAGGAAATAAAATCTGTTTGAATGTTAAGTTTTATTCCTACTGTTCTATTTTTTAGGCAATTGAAGGTCAGAAAATTTTTAAAAATTAAATGATTTTCCCAAGAATATATAGCTAAAGAGTAATAGAATCAGAATTTGCATCTACATCTGCCTGGCTCCAAAGTCTTTCATTTTTCAATCATATTAAACTATCTTTTATATTTCTGAAATATCTATACTAATATTTCTCTTGAGCAGTTGTTAAGAAAATTAAGGTGTTTATAAAGTGCATAGTTGCTGCTGGGAAATGGTAGGCATTCAAAAAAATGGTAAACCAATTTCAGTACCTGGAGCTGATAGTTGCAACAAATACCTAAAAATGTATAAATGGCTTTGGAAATGGGTAAAGGGCAGAAACTGGAAGAATAGTTAAAAGTATGGTAGAAAAAAAACAAAAAAACAAAAACAGAAACCCTGCATTAGAATTAAGAATTTAGCTATTAGAAAATAGCTAATCATTGTAAACAGAATTATGGTAGAAAAATTCAGGTTAAAACAGTGCTGCTGAGGACTCAGAAGGAACAGAAGACTATGTTATTGAAAACTGGAGGAAAGAAAGTACTTGCTACATAGTGGCAAAAAAAACTTTGCTGAATTTTGTCCTAAGGTTAGGTGGAAAGCAAAACTTACCCATGACAAATTTGGATGTTTACCTGAAGATATTTCCAAGCAGTGTAGAAGGTGCCATCCAATTTCTTCTTACTGCTGATGGCAAACTATGGGAGGAAACAGATGAGTTGAGAAAAGGTCTTTTAACCAAAAAGGAACCAGGACTTTATGATTTGAGAAATGATCAGTCTATCCAGACTTCAAAATAGAATTAATGGAATTTCTTGTGGAGGTGGGCATGCTCATAGCATTGATTTGATCATCACTTCTTGGGCACAGGTGCTGACGGCCAGCTCTGTATCCCTTGAATACATAGAATCAATAAAATAAATAAATAAAGTATTTACTGCTAGGGAAGTGTGTTCTAGCAAGAAAGCCAGGGGTGTGTCTGAACAACGTTATGCTAGTCCTCACAAGACTCCACAGGTCAGAATATTCCATCAAACAGAGGGATCTTAAAGATGACAATGGAACCTGGGGGGAAAAAAAAAAAAAAAAAACCCATAGAGGGATCTTTGAAGAGATGAGTGTGAATCATGGATCCCATCAACCATCCCAGCAGAAGCCAGAAATAGAGACATGATTATCCAGAAAAGATCTGTGAAGGAGCCTCTGGAAGTGAATCCCCCAGACGTAATGGGGAAACTTAGAAGGTTTTTAAGAATTTTATACCAACAGAAACACTGCAGCTTGGGCTGAAGGAAACTAAATGAAGATGAAATGAGGGAAGGCTGTGGGACCCCCCAAGATTCTATTAGCAGGAAACAGGCTAATAAAACTACTTAGATGCAAATACACAACACCCTTCAAGAAATAGGAAGGATGACAGAGACGGCAGAGTGCAAGGCCAGAGCCCGCAGCCCAAAGATGCTCTGCCCTAATCCCGAAAACTGCAAATATGTTACTTTACACAGTAAAAGGGACTTTGCAGATGTGCTTAAACTGGGATCTTGAGATGGGGAAATTACTCTGGATTATCCAAGTGGATAATCTAAATATTCAAGCCACAGAGGATTATTATTTCCACGCCTTGGATTCTAATGGAGTTTGCTCAGCTGGATTTTAAAATTGCTTGGGACTTGGGACTCCTTTTTTTCTTCCGTTTTATCTCCTTTGGATAAGGAATGTTCACAACTGTTACCATAAGCCTGCTCCAGCATTGTATTTTCAGAGGAGATAACTTGTTTTCTAGTTTCACAGGTCAACAGATGGGGAGGAATTTTTCCCCATGATGGGAAATTTTTCCCCCACAGAGCCTCCTCTATACCTAAGTGAGATAATAAGATTTGAGACTTTTGAGCTGATGGGACTTAGATAAGATTTTGGATTTTAGTTGCTGCTCTGGGAGACCTTGGGATGGGGTGAATGTATTTTGCATGTGGGATGGACATAAATTTTGTGGGGCCAGTTGAATACTGTGCTTCAGTAAATAATGACTCCCCAAAGATGCTATGCCCTGATCCCTGCAAACTGTGAACATGTTACTTTATTCAGTAAAAGGGACTTTGCAGACGTGATTAAACTGGAATCTTGAGATGGGGGGATTATTCTAAATATCCAAGTGGCCCCAATTAATCATGAGTCCTTATAAGAGGTAGACAGTAGGTCAGAGTAAGGGGCAATGATACGATGACAGAAGCAGATGTTGGAGCCATGTGCTTTGAAAATAGAGAAAGGGATTGTAAATCAGAGAATGTACATGATCTCTATAAGTGGGAAGAGTTAAGAAAACATAACAAATGAAGCTCTGCAGGTATCCTGATTTTAGCCCATATGACACATTTAGGACTTCTGACCTCCAGAACTGTAAGACAATAATTTACGATGTGTTAAGCTACTAAATTCGGGATAATTTGTTATGGCAATTAATACAATATATCAATTATTGTCATTATTATCATGCTTTTTAATACCTACACAGCCATTATGATGGCTGTTTTTCTTCTATCCACTATTTAGATTATTCTTCTCTTAAATAGAAAATACTAAGCAGAAGGGAAGAACTGCATCAAGAAGGGTGCCTAATTATTGCGTTACAATGAAGTATAATACACATTAAATGGCCTCAAAATGAAATATTTTAAAGATTTAATATTTAAGTTTTCTAACATTTAAAAAAATTTTCATCTATATCAGTTCAAACTCCTTGATAACATTATTTTGCCTCCAGTAGCCCTTTTTTTCCCTTGTGATTTACAACTCTAACCTCCAAGTATTTGAGTAAGGACAATAGCCGAATTACAAAAAATGCTTTTCAAATGTGAAATGGAAATTGAACTTGACAAGGAGATTTTTATTTGGCTTGACAAAATTGACAAAAATGTATGTAAAATAAAAAAAATAGAAGTTGTGAATTTTTGAAAGAAAACTCTTTGGATTGCACATCTCTACTATTGCCTATTGAAGCACAAACCCATAGTATTTGTAAATTCTTATGTTTATACAGTATAGAAACTTACTATATTATGCATATTATATTTCACAGAAACACAATTTGAAAAAAAGAAATAAAAAATAGAAATGAACTTCTTTTATAATTTTCTCATAAACCTGTAGGTCATTTTATGTACGTGCAGGGATGTGCATAGCCGGTTTGAAGACTGCTGTTCGTAAGGCTTGGCCATAGAGGCAAGCAGACCTTGTTTTGGTTCCAGCTTCTTTTATACTATTGTGACCTCTGAAAAATCAGATCTTTTTTTTTTTTTTTTTTTTTTGAGTGAATTACATCACTTAAAGCACATCAAATACTTAGCACTGTCTCTGGAAATTAGAGCTTAACAAATGTTAAGGTATTAGTGGTGGTTGTTATTATATTTGCTTAAAATTCATATTAGACTTATTTGCCTGTGTTTCTTCTAGGTTTCAGCCTTACTTGGTGGAAAAAAATGAATTTGGGTGAGCAAAAGCTCATCCTTCTTGGGTAACACATTTATTTTTAATTTTTGACAGTCTTTCCTACAATATCTATCTCAGTGACACTGATGGTTCCAATTACTCAGCTTCCCACCAGCAGTTGTAATTTTACTGATAACACACATTTGTAGATCTGTTAGTGCAGGTTCCTGCAGTGGATTGAATTATGTCCCCCCAAAACTCATTGAGGCTAGAATTGTACCCCTCCCCAAATTTTATATATTAGAAACTTAATCCCCACTGTGACTGCTAAGAGGGCAGGAAATCCTATTATGGTAGGTGGAGCCTTGAAGAGGTGATTAGATTACAGGGCCATGCCGTAGTGAATAGATTAAAAATGGGGGTCAGGGGCGTAGTTCTGGGGGTTTTACTGCTTTCTCTGCTTCCACCGTCTTACAGTGTGAGACCCCTGGGTCACTGTTGCCACCACCAGATGGACTTGGGACTTCCCAGCCTCAGAAACTGTAAGCAGTAAATGTCGTTTTTCTTCATAAATAACCCAGTTTCTCATATTTTGTTATAAGCAACAAAAATGGACTAATACAGTTTCTTATTTATGTGTCTTTTTCTGTGAGACACTTCAAGAGGTCAGAAAAGCATTTCTTTTATTATATATACCCCCAGTCCCATCCCTAACATAAGCTAAAAAATAAATGCTTTCTTAACCAAATTTTTTATTATAAGAAGAGGGGAAAAGGGAGGAATCGGTAAAGGCCCATGAGAATCAATTACATCTTATAATGATGATATACTAATGATCCTAATTTGAACATCACATATTGCACACAGGTATTGATATTCAATTCTGTACCCCAGAGATGTGTACAATCAACTATGTCCCAATAAAAACAAAAAAACAAACAAAAACAAACTAAAAAAACTCTTTGCAGTTTGCCAAAATGTACATTTATCTAAATGACAGTATTTTGAGCTCCCTGAAGATCTGCACTCTTGGCTCACGACTCCCTGGTGTGGCTCTCCAAATAGTTATTTAATATAGAGCCACATTTAAAAAAAAAAAAATGACAAGCTACTGTTGTTTTAGTTAGAGGCACAGCTTTTCATTTATGTGAAAGGCATTCTCGTGTTTTCTTCTCCATCTTCCATACCGTCTCGATTCTGCTCAGCAAGCATAATCAATACACCCTTTATTTATTTTTAAAGGTTATAGCCCTTTATTTTTTTAACTAACGTTTCTAGAATAGTTTGAAGTTTATGAAGTGTTTTCCTCTTGTGGGAATTGTCCCATAAGTCTGCTTAATGGCAACAGAATGATTTCACAGAAAGAGAGACTGTGGGTTGCTTATGCTTGAGTCTGAGAGATTTTTAGTCCTTTGTGTTTAGACAGTAGCACATTTCTTCCTTTAACCCCCCCACCCCGTGTACACATACTCACTCAGAGCAGTCAGGTGTAAAATTAGAAGGAACAAAAATAATAAAAGCATGGAAAATATGAGATAACATTTCTAAAAATAATGCTTGTGACAGAAGCAGACCATTTTGAAACCAGTAAGAGGGTGTTAAGTCCTCTTCAGACTGAATTGCTCAATGGTCCTTCATTGATGCTGCCGTTAGTAGCAAACTGGGACCTCACATTTCTCAATAACCTTCCTGTGTCGCTTACCTCTGATTTTAGAAGATTGCCCAACATGAGATGTAAAGTTTCTTTTTATATCAAAGATAAGTGCATGCCCCCACTGCACTTCCTTTATTGCTTATTTCTTCCTGTTACCGCCACTGTTTACTTCTGCCCAATATGCAGGGTCAGGCTCTGGTTAGTTGTGAAATGTGTTAAATTTTCTTTAGGCTTTTTTAATTTCCGGTACTTCTCTACATCAAACTGATGAAGGATCTTGTAGAAAAAGTATCAAGCCCATTCTCTGTATCTCCTAACGATTAAAACTAGAACAGGTTGGAGAGAAGTTATAAGAAAAGAGAATTTATGTCAGAAAGAGAAAAATCTGTTTAATGACAGAAGCTGTCCAAGAACACAAAGACTGACTTGGGGAAGTTGAGAACACAGAATGGTTTCTGGGTGGCCACCCAAATGGGTGGCTGGAAAGGGTTTATGCAGCACATGTGAGCTGGCATCTATGACATTAAGAAACATCTATATTAGGTTAAGTGATGCATCCTCAGTGTAACAAGTAAGATAAATGAGATGTAGATAAAACGAAAAACAAAACATGAATTTTTGTTTTTTCTGCTCCCTGAAAATGTAACTAATTTATTGCATATCATCCTGTTATTTTTCTATGTCAATATATATGTCTCACTATAGTAGCTAGAGGGATCATTGTGCAATATAGTTCAACAGTTCTGCGTTTAAGTTTCCAATGACTCCCTGCTCATGCAGAGTAGAAGGCAGAGACCAGGGAGGAACTGGCCTCCCTGCTGCAATTGACCTTACATCTTGCCTCTCATCCCTATTTCCTGTGCCTCAGCCACGCTGTTCTTCAAGGTCTTCCTCCAACACACAAGGGTCCCTCCAGACCTAACACCTCCTGGAAGTATTTGTTCTCTCCGCCTGGATTGCTCTTTCCTCTGATATTTGTGTGATTAATCCCTCCATCTTTATGTCTTTGTCAGATATCATTTTCTCAATAATTTTTGGTTTTCCTACTGTTAACAAAATTCACTGGGAAAGAATTTGGAGATACAGGCAAGCTTTATTTGGCAAACAATTGGCGAACTAGGGAGACACAGTCAGAACAAAGAGGGGCTGTCTTACATAGCAAAGTTCCCACCCAGGTCCTCTGTGCAAATGAGGGATTCAAGCTTGTTCATTCCTGATTGGTTTGACCCACTATACAAAAGAGAAATCTGGCTTGCTGAGTTCTGGCCAAGTTACAGTCCATTGGTTAACTTCAGGTGGTTGACCAGTGGCACAAAAAGGAACAGGTAGTTTATGCAAGTCCCAAACTCAGTACATGGGTAACCTCTAGTTGGCAAGTGGATGGTGGCTCCAGTTTGAATTCAGACCCAGCTAGCCACCTCAAGATCCACCTTGAAGGACTGGCTTTTTCAGGATTCACACCACCCTTATTTCTCTGCTGATTTTTATAATGGAATATCATTGCTGCAGCAACCTTTCTAGAAACGTATTAGTGGATTGGCTTTAATTCAGAAAATGGATAGAAGTTATACTAGTATAATTTATGTTCTTAAATCCTTTTTTACAGCATATCCTTTTAAAATTCCATTTAACCTTAAGATTTTAGCATTGAATCTTTCACTTGAGAGATCTCTCCTACTTTTCACTTTTTATTGGGATTCTCAGCTTGCCATTTTTGCTACTCAGAACTTCCCTGCCAGTATGCTTTGCCTTAGCCTTGATGTTCTGTAGTATGCCTTTCTCTACTTTTCTTCTTCCCAAATGTATCAGTTTCCACGGAAAGCTTTTCCCAAATGGCAGATACATTGAGGAAAAAAATCTGAAAAACTCACGTATTTCCTTAATAATCCAAAGAAATGCATTTCAAATGGTAGGGTTCAAAAGTAAGCAATTTTTGCTTTCTATAACACATTTTTTGTTCCTAGCAGCCAAGGAACAGAGAGAGACCTTGGGTCTTACAGAACATTTCTTCTTTTATTACAGTCCAGGAAAATTCAACAGAATTTGGAATCCATAATGATTTCTCAAATAATATTTGTTATCACTTAAAGACCATGTTGCATATAGATATGAAAGGTCAACAGGAAAGATGGCTTTCCAGTACTTAACTCTTTTGGAGTAGTTACTTTTTCATCCAGTTTCTGAAAGCAAGAAACCAGAGAGTAGAAACAGTGTGTGATTCTGACAGCTGCAGTGCCAAGATAACTGCGATTTCACAGGCAGGGACATGTCATATGAATTGCTGAAGGGATTGGAATTAAATGAGATAATCTTGTTTTTGATGATAGGACTCTCTGACTAGAGTTACACATTGCTGAATTCCTTTTCTGTTCTCCCTCACATTTTAAAATTTTAATCAAATTCTTTAATATTTCTTCTTGGCCAGATGCAAATTAGAGAAGGGCAAAGTTCTCTTTGACTCCTAGCATCTCTCCACTATTGTTTCTTTTTTTTTTTTTTTTTTTTTTTTTTTGTCGTTTTTTCGTGACCGGCACTCAGCCAGTGAGTGCACTGGTCAGTCCTATATAGGATCCGAACCCGCGGCGGGAGCGTCGCCGCGCTGCCAGCGCAGCACTCTACCAAGTGCGCCACGGGCTCGGCCCTCCACTATTGTTTCTGATAATGTTTATAGTTCTGTTAGCCTTCGACACAATAACACTCTTCTTTTGGAGACATGAAATAAAGCATCTAGTAATAATGGACTAATATCAATAGTATCTTCAGGAGAGGCAGAATTGTGGGTGGAGAGTGGTCAGAGAACATGGAATTTATAAATATTTTTTTAAAAACTAAGCAATAATATTTAAGATTATTTTGCCAATATCAAGATAAAATTAATACTCTGATTTCCTAATATCAAGTAAAAATATTTTTTTAATGTATTAATTGTCAAATAAAGCTGTCAAAATTTTCCTGGTGTGTTAGTTCAAAGTAAAATTGCATTGGTTGTATTGTCACAAGATTCTCCAACCATTCTCCCAATATTTATTTCACTAATATAATAAGCGTTGACGTCAATACTCTTTCCTTGCTTCCAACTTTATTCACTCCATGATGGTATCAAATAGTTTCCTGAATGAAAGAGAGAATCATAAATATTTTATTGTGGTCAAATCATTATGTCAAATGCTTCCTGATCATCTCTTTGAACTGTTTATTTTTTCCGTGTAATGGGATGTGGTTTGGTTAAAGCATGTGGAATGAATGAGGTTTTTGGATGTTGACATTAGTCGTGCTATTTGGAATATTTTACACATGAGTTTAATCTTTGTCTTTTTTTTTTTTTTTTTTTTCCTGCAGGTTGCGATAGAGTACATTACTTTTAATATATGGCAAATATTTACTTGTATTATACTTGTGAATTTCATTTTCACTTTGTATCTATTCTAAAGGCTATTAAGCTGACAATTATCTGTTTTAAAAGAACTTTGTGCAAAGGCCTATATTAGCCAAAGAATAATTCTATCCCCAGTTACTTACCTTTGACCATAGTATCTCATTCCAAGAAATTTCAAGTTCAGTTTTAAGAGAAACAAGTCTTCCAATATCTTAAAGTCTTCTCAAGGAATTGTTCAACATCATAAATATACTAGATAATTTTTAAGTCAGTTTGCAATGTTTTATGATGTTTCAGGGAAAGATAATTTAAAATGCAAATATTAAATGCTACTTAGCATTTGTCTAAAATTAATGCTAACATTGGACCTCAGTGTGAAAGTCCAAGCAGCCAAAGTAGGATTGAAAATACTTGTAAAATATTCACAATAGCATAGCTAATAGCATAGTTACCAAATGGGTCACATTTACTTTGAAATAATAATAATTAATAATTGTAATTCTGCTACCATTCAAATAAAGCTCTCAGTTTTGCTAAATCATAGTAGTGAATTTTTCTATGGTTACATTGGTTTTAATAATATATACTTGGCTAAGAATTAAATTGAATAGATTTCTGTAAATTATTCAGTTTTAACTTTATTGATATAAACTCCAAAACTGATAATTAAATTATAATTAATTATCTGTTAGTTACATTATTTAAAGTAGTGACATACTGTTTGACAGAAAATGGCTTTTTACTGTTCAAAAGCAGAACATAAGAATTTACAGGTTATGCTCTCACAGCATATCAATTATAACATTACAGTTGAAAGTCAAAAATCCAAGCTCTAATCAGTAAAACTCTAGGGCCCCTTAAGGTATCTTTAGAGATTGTTTAAATAACAAGTGTTAAATCCTGCCTTCATGATACTGGCAAGCATTGGCATTTATAAAAAACAAATTGAGATTCTAGTGTGCTTGTCCACCGAAATTATTCTCTGCTTCCCCTTCCAGATTTGTTCTCTGCCCAGCTTTCCACCCAAGGAGCTTAGCTATAAGGTCTGCAAAGTCTCATATCTTCCCCTCTGGTTTCTGGCTGGGATCACCCAATGACACTTACCAAAGAGGAGGAGGAGTGGTCATATATTCCCCTTACACTTTCCTGCTGGGCTATCTTTAACCACAGCTTTTGCAGAGTGACCCTCTGCAACATCTATTACTCTCTCTCTGGTTTATAGTAACACAACTTTCCTGTCCTCTGTAGTCTTAGGGAGTTTATGGCTGGGCTTCCAACTGTTGTGAGCCTCTGGGCATTTTGCCATCCCTTTATGATTCTGCTAAATCTGCCATTATATCAGCAAATATTTCCTCCACTGAACTCTATTCAATTAATTTTCTGAATTAATTGATTGCATCATCTGTTCTCTGCCAGAACCCTTCTTAATTACAGCTGGTTTTGTCTTCCCCATTGCCGTCGCCATATAAATTAGTCGCCCAGTCACTGTACTCAGCACTGCTCCTTATCAGTAGTGTAGTAACAAAAACAATAATACCAGTAAAATAATACCAGCTTACTACATGCTGGAGTGAGTACTTCCTGCATGCTGAAAAATCTGCCAGGTATTTCGTCTGCATTATCTCAATGACATTCTCACAGCAATTCTGTAAAATAGCTGCGATTATTATTTCCATTTTACAGATGAAAGAACTTGGCTGAAGTCTTAGTAAACTATGAAGCAGACTTCAATCCAGGAACGCTGACAGTGGAAACTGTACTTTTAACTGCTTGACTCTCATTGTTGTCGGTAGCCGTTTGCCTAAATGTCTGACATGAACGTCAAAACAAGAGCTTTTCATCTTAAACTGTCTAAATCTAAGTGTTCCGTTAATGTTATCCAAGTCTCAGATTCCTACCTTAAAAGTCTATACCTCAATGACTAGGATATTATATCCAAAATACTAAAAATGGAAGAAGTACCACTACCATGCATAAGATGTGCTATCCATAGGTAGGTGGCAATTTGGAAGCACAGAGTGACTGGTGTGAAGTGTGCAGATATGTGCTATTGGACAGAGAGGGTGTCACACAAAGGAGGAGGTCTCCCGTAAACAAGGTTGGTAACAAGAAGATTCAGCAGGAATGTAGCTAAAGGTGTAAGACCCGTGCACCATGCACAAATCCTACACACCAGGATGACTCACTTCACAAAGACCATGAGACAGAGACCATTGCAATTAAGCAAGAGGAGTTTTATTCCAGCATGTTGGGGTCACTTAGTCTCCTGGATAGAAGCGACCCTGAGCTTACAACACAAGCACCTTTTATACAGTTTTTCTGGACAGACTTTTGTGACAGGATGAGTTGTTGGTTATCTGTGGCGCCTTTACATTTATGGGTAGGCTTTAGCAGGCTGGTACCCCCGATAGATCTGTGGTGCCTTTAGATTTACAGGTGGGCTTTAGCAGGCTGGTACCCTGATAAGGTACAGCGCATTTCTCAATCGTTTATCTTCCCTGGTGTCTGGCCAGGGGGCCTTTACATAAGGAACTAGTCAGTTCCTGGAACCGGGTGGGGTCACTCCCTTCCTGGAATGTTTAGTGTGCTTGGGCCCACCTGACCTCTATATGGCCCCTTAGAAGCTGCTTCACTTAAAATGTTTTTAGTGAGCATTTGTTACAAAAGCAAACTGCGTATATTAAAGTTATATTTTTCTTTACAAAGGCTCCACAGTCATTGTAGGGGAATAGTGAGAGAAGCAAGGACAGACCAAGAGAGAATCCACCAGCAGCATCACTTAGGGAGCTGATAGCTTGGTTCTGAAGATACATAGCACCTGTTTCACACTCTTGCCTAAGGCCTGGATTTCAGACGTAAGTTTCCATTTTCTTTTCCCAAATATTATTCAAAGCAGTATTTGTGAATTTAATGAGATGCTAAAGCACTTTATTTTCTAGAGCAATGGTCCTGTGTGATTGGAAGGGTCGTCATCAAGAATAACTTTTAACCTAGGAGTTTTAAAAGATGTAGCCAAAATAATCTACCCCTTGGGTTGAATGTGTATCATCTTTTTAAAGGGTGGCTTGTGATTCTGTATTTTTAATGTAAACCTTATTTGTTTCATTCTTTCCATTTTCTTTCACTTTTCTATACATTTTTTTTTTCTTTTTCTGATTAACTTCTCTCCTCTTTAAGATTTTCTTCCCCTAAACCTCATGTGATGTTCATTTCAGGAATCAGGACTACCTACCAGTGGAACTCTTCACCAATGACAGAAATAATAATATAAAATCACCTGCAAATTGTGTACTTCGAGGTGAGTAATGCTGTCCCTTATTGTGTTCCCAGACTTTCAAGTTCTCCCCTTCTTATCAGAAAACAATGTTTCTCATTCAATTTTAAGAGTCAACAGATGAGAATGGAAGTCAGACAAAAGCAAAGCTGTGTAATTGCCCGGGTCTAACTCAGCTTTTATGAGGAGGCCTTTGTGTCCCTTGGACAAAAGTGTGTTTAGAGTTTCAATGTTTTAAAAAATGTGCCTGTACTAATATGACTTCTATCTGATGTAAACAGGTTTGCCCAAATAGCACTTCCCTTTAAAATAAACAGTAGCATGATATATTTAAGGATTTTTTTTTTTCTGCTTTAACTATAAGAACAAAAGACAAAGATTTGCCTAGATAGTCAGAAAATAGTGGGACACTTGTTCTTATCAGTTAAGCCACCTCTTTGATCACTTGGAAAGAAAGACACTGATGATCATTTTTAAGACATGTCAAAAGTATTCAAATGAATATAAACCTGGGAATACCTGGTGTGAGAGTGTAAACCAGAATGGGGAATTGCAGGAAGACAACCTTGCCTTTTGGATCATATTTTACCCTAATGTTTCTGAAGTTGTGATGCCAAAGGTGATTTTTCATGGCTTATAGATATGCGCTTTTGATTTTTAATAGTTAGATGTTTATTTTAACGGGTTTTAGAAACTGTTTAAATAACACATTAAACTTATGATACCATTATATTGAGGTTGTAGTGAACATCTATGTGACAAAGAAATGCATTTATATTACATAAAAAGACTCACTTCAGAGAAAATGTCAGTGCAGATGGTGTTAACACAGAAAAAGCAAGCATACTATTGTACATGCACGACTGAAATTTGGGAGTCATATTTTCATCCTCAGCATTAAATATATGTTGCCACATAATTTTAAGCCAACACAATCTTACTCTACTATGGGATGAGATCTTAAGATACTCTCAAGTGAACACATGCCTTAAAGCCTCAAGTGCATTGTCTTGCTTTAGTGTCTCCTTTGTATACAAATTGTGATTTGTATGCAAGAAAGTGATTTATTCTAAGAGAAAACTGTGCTTTCTTAAAAAAACACAAATCATGAAATAAAAACATTTTATTAAAAACAACAGCAACAACAGATTTCCTCTATGTTATGCTGCACTTCTGTTCTTGCCGTCAAACTGTAAAATCACTCTTGCTTTTGTGGAAATGGTTTGTCTGCAGTGCAAAAATCTGACCTTGTTTATTTCGAAAGGTCAGGCTTTATTTTGAACACCAAGGTCTGTCTTTCTGTCTGTCTGCCAAAGTGTTAGGCTTCATTTTTTACTTGAACAAAATGAAAATGAATATGGAAGAAATGTTGAAAGACATAAGCAATAAGTTGTTCTTTACTCTTGCAGGAAATAAAGACATCCTTTCACTGCAGCTGAGGGGTAAAAGGTTGGTAAAATTCCAGGATACCAAATCACAAAGCAGAGATACTGGGGATTTTCGATGTTGATAGAATCCAGAGTGAACAAAATAGTTGGCAGAAAATGAAAAGAAAAGGAAAGAGGGAATCCTGTGACTAATCACTGTTCCAAATAATTCCAGTGGCCACCCCTTTCTCACCCACCTGCAAGTAAAAGAAAAAAAAATTAGGGAAATGCGGACCATTGAACAGTTCATCTAAGCTTCTGCAGACTGAAAATCTATGATGGAAATTTCATAAGAAAGTGTGATTTCATGAGATTATCTGTCTTTTCTTTTTATTAAAGAGGCCAAACATTCCCCTAAATAGAACTTTCAACGGACCCTTGAAGTTTGGATTCTTGTTGTGGAAGCAAGAAGCATAGAGACTGATTAAAGTGGGGAAAAAAAAAATCTAAACAAACATTAACCAAACTTTCTTGTTTATGCCTCACCCAGATAGGTTCATTTAAGTCTATTCCATTCAAATCCTGAAGAATTCTAAAAGATTTTATATTATTTGTTTGCCTGAGAGGAGTCTGTTTAATTTTCATTAAGTATATTGGTTGACATTAGAAATAGTCCAAAGAAATAAAATGTGTTTAAATTTATTTTTAAATGGTACTTGCACTTTCACAGTGACTTTCAAAACCATATCTGGCTTCTCTTGTTTTAGACTTTAAAGATAGAATGTCATTTTATACATTGTAACTTGCAATCTGTTACTACCAATGCCTTTTAAAAATAAAAACAAGCTATGTTCCAGTTTCTGTCAAATGTGTCTCTTCATTTCAATAACGATTGATTTTATTAACTTTCAAATTTCCCAACACATTCATAAAATGCACTCTCTCTGGGCTTGAGTCATGTTATTACTGTGAATCAGGACATTTATTACAGGAGTAGCTGAAGACATACGCCTTATAAAATGAAATGATATGCTAATGTAAACAATTAGAATTAGGAAAAGTGGGCCCAATAAATTTGCTTGTCATATGTAAACAGTAGTCTCAAAACATAGATGATCAATATTTGAAAAGAGTAATTATTCTGAGAACTACAAAGGTAGATGAGAGAACAAATTCTCTTTTCATCTGTCCTTTGGACAATGAATTTTCTTTGTATTTACTTATTTCAGAAAATTAAATGTTGGATGCTGAAAGGAGATTTAGTGCCTAACAGGAACCAATAAGTTTGAAATGGAAAGTGATCTTAGACATTTTTCATAGTGACTTTTTAACTGTCCTGTGACTTCATAAAAAAAAGCATGTGTGAAACCAGCTGCTGAAAACAATGTCTATTGCCAGGATTTCTCCCGTATTCCCCTGCTTATCTCTCTACCTCATTGTCCCACGCACCTGTCTCTCTGATTCTCTCATTTCCACATCCCCTTCCATTAGGATATTTTTGCATCATGTCCCCATTCCAAAATTGCTTATTGATGTTAACCTTGGAATATCTAAGTTTTGAACAGAGAGAGAGAGAGAGAGATTCTGTCACTTTTCCTGCAGTATTGCGGTATAAGTTTCCAATGTCCTTAATCTGATAACTATCTCCAGTCAATGAATAAAGAGGCATCACACTCAGTCCTGGGACAAAGCAACATAGCATGGTCCCATAGCTGGATGGCATGAGATTTTTGGCTGCACACCCATCCTGAATGGGTGGGGAGCATTACTAATATTGTCTTTGTAAATGTCGTGCCCAAGTGCTGGTGGAGTAACCTCCACCATGGAGGTTTCTATTCTACATTTGATTTTTATTCTACAATTACTTCAAATGACTGTGCAAAAAACCAAAACAGTCACTACCTGAGTCCTTTAATGGTTATAAGGATTAAGCACATCATGACTCGCTGACTCCAACAACATTTTTCCAATGGTTTCCCTTCTAATTTTATTATTCTTTGCTGTGTTTTCAACCTCTATACCCCACCACCCAGGTTTGCCAACCTAAGATAATATAGTGGATTATGTTATTAGAGAAGAATTAGACTATCCATAGATTTATATTAAAATTCCCTATCAGGTTCTTTGAGAATTTAAGGACCTGTAGGTTCCATAGGACGCTATTTCAATCTCATCAATGCTCCATCAGTTATCAAAGCTATTTGCCAGTTACATACATCAGGGCCAGAATGGATCATGGCATAAAAAGCTAGAAAGTGAAAACAATAACATGTTTTCTGAGTATTTTCACAGTACCACTCTCCCCACTAACTTCCCAAATTTCTTGACCTTACCAATCTGGCCCTTCAATCCATGTCTTTATACATACTTTTCATGTCTGCAGCTTTTCCTTTCTAGTTTAAAATTCATTCCCTGGTTTATGAACCTCCTGGCAGGGTTAGACTTATTCCAGTCAATTATTTATTTTATTACCTTTTCTTCCATTGCAAGACATTTTTATCCATAAATAATGATGATATGCAATAAAAAATATTATTATTATATTCATATAGGACTAGCTCCCCAGTGTGAGTTTTAGGAAATATATTTAGGTTCAAAAGGTGGGGCCACATGCTAATATATTTCTAATCACTCTCTGTTTCACAGTGGGTCTCTAACTCACAGTGGGTCTCTCAGTGAGTCCTGTCTATTTTAACTTGATTTTATTATTAACTAACTGTATGGTGTGTATTGCATATTAGTTATCTGCTACATGATTCAGTTTTTGTCCTTGATTTTGTTGATGTGGTGTATCACATTTATTGACTTGCATATGTTGAATCATCCTGGCATCCCTGGAATGAATCCCAATTGATCATGGTATATAATTTTTTTTTTAATGTGTTGCTGTATCTTGTTTGCTAATATTTTGTTGAGGATTTTTGTGTCTATGCTCATCAAAGACATTGGCCTGTAGTTTTCTTTTTTTGTTGAATCTTCATCTGAGTTTGCTATCAGGGTGATGCTGGCCCCATAGAATGAATTTGAGGGAATGGCCTGATTCAATTTTGTGGAATAGTTTGAAGACAATTAGTATTAATTTCTCTTTAAAGGTTTGGTAGAATTCAGCAGTAAAGCCATCTAGCTCCCTGGACTTTGACCACCAGCTTCTTAGGAACATTTTCTCTTCACTCACCATTGTGTTGTCTGAGGACTGAACCCAGCTGCCAAGACCTGGGCAAAGAGGGCAGAGCCAGAAAGTGACCAGTGGCAAGGTCTGCTTCCTGAAGCTCTTAGGGCACCCAGTGCCTGCAAAGCTTCCAGCCCAGTGGCAGATGAAGATAAAGCGCCCAGCACCCCAGCTCCTCTGCCCACAACCTCCTGCTACACTATTTGATACCATTACTTTTAACAAACATTAAAATTGGCAGAGGTCAGAGAAATATATAAAACAGTGACTCCCCAGTGTTAATCCCTATGCTTCTTATGTCCTAACTGTATATTATTTAAATTGGTAACTTGTTAAAAGGAATAATTCTGGGGGATTCACATTCAAAAAACCTAGAAAGGAAGTTTTGGACTGAAAATCTGTATTATTTAGAAGCTTCCAGTTTATTCTAACTACAATCATGTTAAGAAAACACTGGTCTTGAGTAAAGGACAATTCCCAGGCACTAGGTAGGAAACACACTAGGAGGATCTATTCATCCAGTGTTTAACAGGGAAGTACTGGATGCCTGGGGAGATGTCCCACCCCAAAACTAGCAAAAGCAAAGAGAAGATCAATATTGACAAATTTTGCCAATTTATACTTTTCACATTGGTTGATCTGATTATGTTATGTCAATTCTTTTGGTTTGCATAATTTCAGGAATGAAAGTGAACTTAAAAATTAGCTACTTAAATTTTTAAAGAATGAATGTTATATTATGGTAGAATTTACAATCACGGTAGATCATCACAACACGGGTCTCTTCAAATATCTTTAATATTAAAAATTTAGTATACCAGGCATTCACAAACTGTATGTGATGGAAAACTGATTTGTCCAGTAATTTGGTCATAAATTTTGAGTGCACAATTGACCCATCCATCCTCAGAGGAGGGAAGATTTGATACTTGTGCCGAAAATAAATCATTATGGTTTGAACAAAAAAATTAAAAAAAAAAAAATTAGCTACTTAAAACACCAATACTATTCAGCCTATTACACCAGTTTGGACAAGTTATTCATTTATCACAATAAAAAAAAGCCAAAAAACTATCAGATGATCACATGTAATGGAATATTCTTAAAAGCACATTTAGCATATTATGTTCCATCATTTAATCCTAATGGAAAATATAATCAGAGGGCTGCTTACTAAGTCAAAATAGTAAAAGCCTGTTTAACTGAACCAGAATAGGCACAAAGCCCTTTGAATAAGACTCTCTCTTGAATGAACCATGCAAGGATGGACTCTGCTCATGAATATTTCTAAGACAATTTCTTCGATGTTTTCAGGCTGAACACTTCTCTTTGTTTCAACTGACTTATTTTTTCATATATGTTGTAATATGTTAAATTAGGTTTGTCCTATAAACCATGGAAACATTCTGACTCTTAAATATCTCTGCCTTGATCTATTTTGTATTTCTCTGAGAGTATAAATCTCTTTGTTATGTTAATTTATCAGCATTCCAATGTTCAATTATCTCGTGAGCTTGAAAAGAGAATATTGAGGGATAAATCTCAGAGTCACTACCCTCTTGGCTTGACATTCTTTCAATATACTAGGCGGGACTAGCTACATAATTTACAGGGCCCACTGCAAAATGCAGACGTCGGTCCCCTTTTCAAAAAGCAGAAAAAAGGTGTCATTGAAAGTATTAAAATATAAAACATTATCCTTTAAAATACACAGACTTACAAAACATAATAGGAATAATTGTTATACACAAGTATATCATAGCAACATAAACTTGCAAGATACGTAAAAAATATATTTTGAAGTCATAATTTTATATAACATTAAATAATAATACTTTGTTAATCTGATAGCTTGACTATAAAAATTTGGCTCATTTTTATGCAAATATCCCTACTAGTTCATCAAAATTTATATTCTCAGTGGTTTGATTTTCAATTGGTAGGATTAGGATTAAAAGCACTGTGATTTGCTCTTGGCAAATGCAAGTTTGCAAATGTTTTTTGAAAATTTTATTTTGAGAAGAATCTTTCTGCTGATACAACTCTTACTAGAGCTGTTGGGAGTATGTTAAAGGCTGTGAGAACTTTAGAATAAATTTCAGATGAATTATTTTGAAATATAAATTTTGGTACATCAGGGGTGATCATTCTCAAGGAACAATATTTTTAAAAAGATTTAACTCTTCATAGGAAGCATTTTTATGCAAGTTTGAATTTAATTTAAAATGTAAATTTATACAATAACCTTGTAATATTTCCACCGATATCCTATAACTTGTCAAGGCCTTGTAATAAACTAAAAATGGTTTCATGATTTACATATAATTAACATTTTATATTTATGCATTCTATCATTTTATGTTCGACTTACAAGAGAAATATTAATTTTATAATTATTTTTATTGGTTTATAATTTAAAAATTATCTTTATTGGTTTTTCAGAAGCTTAGAACAAAAATAGTGCTGTTTTCAGACAAATGAAACAATCTTTAAATTTAATTTTTGTTATGGGCTGAATTATGCTCCTTCCAAAATTGGTATGTTGAAGTCCTAACTCCCAGTATGACAAAATGTGACTGTACTCGGAGACAGGGCTTTTAAATAGGTAATTAAAAAATGAGGTCACGTGAGTGGTCCCTATTCCAATAGGACTGGTATCTTCATAAGAAGAGATTAGGACACAGGCACACACAGAAGAAAGATTATGCAAAAACACAGGGAGGAGAAGGTGGCCATCTACAAGCCAAGGTGAGGGGTCTCAGAAGAAGTAACTCTAAGGACACCTTAATCCTGGACATCTAGCCTCCAAAACTGTGGAGAAATACATTCCATCCTTTAAGCCACCTAGTCTGTGGTACTTTATTATAGCAGATCTAGCAAGCTAATACAATTTCTATTTCTAAACCTGTGGATATTTGCTCTGCAATGTCATAGCAGTTTGCAAAACTGGAGATGTCATATATTCTTTAAAGTTATAGCCATACGCTGTTTATGTTCTCAGAATCCTGGTATTTTTATAATAACAGTGCAATATCGAAAGAATGTTTCACATATTTATTTTCCCTGACACTCAAATACATATTTTTTCTTCTTAGCATACCATAATAACAAACATCCAGGTGTTATTTATATTGGAATTACATTGAATCTATAGATCAAACTGGGTAGAATGAACATCATTAGAATGTTGATACTTTCTGTCTGTGAAGTCTCCTTTTATATAGATCCATTTTAATGTCTACCGACAAGTCTTATAAATTTATCTATAAAGGACTTTTGTAGGGTTTATGCTTAGATATCTGAATTACTTCTTTGCTTAAATTTTCTATTTGTAGGTGGTGTACAGAATTGCATTTGATTTCTCTATTTGATTGTACATCCAAAAAAATTGCTGTCTTTCCATAATTTCCCTACACTTTTTTGAATATAGGTAATTGTAGCATCTATAAATATGACACATTTATTTTATTCTTTTTCATTTTTACGCCATTTACATTTTTTTAAGTGTCTTAGTTAGAAACTCGCCAAGAATGTTAAATAAAAATAGTGTTTTGTTTGCTAAATAAAAATAGTTGTTTTGTTACATATTGAAAAGAAAATGTTTTTGAGGTTGCAGTGGTGAGCTTTTTTACTTTTTATATATTTGTTATGGTTTTGAGCATGTTTAAGAGGTTATCTCTATTCCTGGTTTAAGATCACAATGTCAAAAATATTTTTTCTAAAGCAAATCAGCCATTTATTCTTAAGATAAACCTCAATTGGTCTGAATGTATTATCTTTTTCATTTAATGTTGTATTACATTTGCTAATTTTTTTTTTTTAAATTCTAAATTTGTGTTTATATTGGCCTATCCACCACATATATGTATTTTTCTTTTTATTTTGTTTACTATGCTATTTAATGCAAAAGTAGTTTATATTTTATGATTAAAAATCTATCAAAATATAGTACTTTATATAATCTATTTGGATGTAATGGTTATAAAAGCCCTCAAAACTGGGATTGTGCATCCTAATACATTTTTTTTTTCAAATACTTTGGTGGTTTTGTATTTCATCTAACCATTGGCATTCATATCAGGTCTGTAATTTAGTCTTTGATAAGATATCATCATTGGATAGCCTCTGTATTTCCACTAAAGTGCAATTCCTACCTTTATTTACCCTTATATATACACCTGGGTGTGTTAGTTATCTATTACTGCACAATGAATTAACTCAAAATTTAGTGGCTTTAAACAATGATAAACCTTTGTTATCTCACCGTTTCTGATGCGCATGAATTTGATTGCAGCTTACCTGGGTAGTACTGTCTTGGAGTCTCTGATGGGGATGCAGTGAATATGGCATCAGTGCTGCAGTCATCTGACCGCTTACCTTGGGCTGGAGGATCCATTTCCAAGATGGTGAACTCACAATGCTGCCATGTTGCTTCTGACTTTTAGCAAAAAGCTTTAGTTCTTTGCCACATGAACTTCTTCTCTGGGGCTTCTTCGGAGTCCTCAGAACATAGTAAGTAGTTGGCCTCCCCCAGAGCAAGTGATGAAAAAGAAAACAAGTTCAAAGTCACAGTGTCTTTCATGGTCTAACATCAGAAGCCACACATAGTCATTTCCACAATATCCTATATTTTAGACAGGTCTGCACTAATTGATGTGGGAGGGGGAGACACAAAGACATGAATGAATATCGGGAGACAAGGAGCATGTGCAGCATATGGTTACCATGCTGCATCTATTAATGAACTTTCCATTCTTTTCCATTAAACTGAATACCTATTTGGGGTCCAAATGCACTATTATTTTATTACTTAATAGGATGATGCATCTCAAATTACTTCTCTGGTGTGTTTTTTTATGTATAAAATCTTTTAGATGAGTTTTAGAATCACTTTGTCAGTTTGAAAACAGAGAAGTTATTTGAATAAAGGCATATTTTATATATAATAAAATTTACTTGTGTTAAGCAGGTGAGATTATTTACTAGCATTGCTCTGATGTGTATTAAAATATGGAGAATTGATATCTTAATGATATTATGTATTTTAACCCGTAACTAGAGCATGTCTTTCCATTAATTTTTGTCTATTTTGTTTCTTAGTATTTTTTTATTTGCTTAATGAATATTTGTTACATTTATTCCTCATTATTTTATGCCTTGCTTCCATTATGAAGGGGATTTTTTTTCATTATATTTCTAAATCTTTATTATTGTTCTGAAAAACAGCTATTGCTTTTTCAATTATTTTAGGATTAACACATACACCTCGTGGATTTTCAAAATAGACAATTTTATCTCCTGCAAATTATGATAATTTTATCATCACCATTTTATTTTTTCACCTTTGGTTAAATATTAAGTTACAATAAATTAATTAGCACATTAGGAACAATATTAAATATCTTTACTATCAATATCTTGCTCTTGTTCTGTAATTAAGAGATAATATTATAATGGTGAATACTTACATCACACTTTTTCACAGGCACTTCCTTAAGTACCTCTCTTATGTTAATGTTATTCCTAACCATAACTTCAAGAGGTAAACATTCCTAATTTTACAATGACAAAAAGGAGACACAGAGAATTGAGGTAATTTACTAAGGGCACATAGCTATTAAGTAGCAGATACAAGATTCAAACCTTAGTAATCTGACTCCTGACTTGGTTTTCTTAACTATTTAGCTATGTCACCACTCAAGGGACTATCTCTGTGGCCCCTGAAATCTTAAAAAAAACACACAATTCTGGAGTTAGAACTAGGTATGCATGGTGTAAAGAAGGCAAGAACTTAACTCCTGCTTTGTTATGCAGTTCATCCTACCTCTAACATGTCATATTAGATCTGAAACTGAAACTAGAGGGAGAGCTAGTCACCAGCTAGTCCCACCAAGCAGGTTACGGACAAGAAAGAATATTTTAAAATTCCCAGGAAAACTGCCTCTCTCAAAGTCACACAGGTGCCTAATGCAAGCAGCTGGGCTATTGAAAGATGACTAACGCGAAGTGGAATTATATAACTCACGCCTGCCTACTGATTGTAATTAAGTGTTCTTCTCCTGTTCAGAGTGATGAACAGAAACAGATGACAGAAGTGGAAAGACTTGAATCCATGTTCCTGGAGAAACTAAAGCCTAATCCCTGGGTTCTTAGACTTGGCAGCACAAACAGTCTTAGGAAATTTAAAAATCGTAGCATGCTCTATCTCTGTAGAAAGTACCAGCTGTTTGCAAAGTATGTGAATATTTTGCTTATTTTAAGCAACAGATACAAAAGTAAAATAAAGAACAGGTAAACACAAACACAGAAAGGTATATAAAAAAGGTCTGGGTTTATTTATCTTTTCATACAAAACTAAGCCTGATATTCTAGTTTTCAGTGGGGTTCAGGGCATTGGTTGTTATCCTTGCTTTTTCTGTTCTTTTTATTTTGTTTAACTTTTCATTATTTGTTGTTATTGTTGTTGTTTTTATTGTTAATAGCTTTTGGGGAGGAGTGGGAGATTCACTAATCCTACTGGAAAGAATGCGGTTGATCTTTCGTAAACACATGGAAACTCTTATTTTCACTTACTTGCTTTTTCTTTCCGTGGAAGACTCTTTGGAAACACAGCATCTCATCTGGAATGGCAGCTAGAGATGAAAATTCGTTTTTAGACTTTTGCCCATCATTTCTGCACGACCAATATTTAACTTTGGAAAGATAGCTTTAACCATTTCCTCCCAGTGCAGTCCCTATTGCTTAAAATAGTTCTAGGTTACCAGTTTCATGTTACTATTTATTCTTACAAGAAGGAAAGAGTTAATTACTTGACTAGATTCTCCTTGAAAAGTCTTTCTAATTTATTTCCCAGGTGCCCAAAATTAGCTCTTAATCAACAAAATAGTGCAATAGCTACTGACCTCCCATAACCTATTTTCTCTCTTTATTCTAATTAGGATTACAAATTCAGTAGTAAACCTACTGCTAATCTCACTAGAAAGAAATGGAAAACGGTCAAATGACGCAGTGTTTTAGTTCCTCGGTGCATAAATTAGCTCAAGTGCGTCAATTGATTGGAATATTTTGACCTTCTCCCCTTTAAAAAGTATATTAGGGGAAAACAGTTTTGGATTAAATTCTTTGTTTAAAATGCTCTGCGTTAACAATTTAGGCAACTTCTTTGGTAAAAAGAATGGAAAGCTGGCATGGAGCACCAAAATATATACTGCAAACCATGGCAAAATATCCAAAGTCTATTTTACACGTTGCTTACATATGGACATGCAATATTTTATATAGACAGTTTTATGAAATTCCCAACATTAGAGGAAATGTGTGTTTTTATAAGTGACAAGTAATAAGTCATTCTTTGCATATATTATGAAAAAGAACATTAGAAACTGGATACTTTTTTTGTAAAAGTCTGATCTGTACAGAACTGCAATAAATAATGAGTTCATTTTTCAGTTAAAAAGTTCCTCCAAAATGAATAAGCTAAACCACAGAATTAAACAATTAACTGAGAAACTTAAATTATGTAGGCAATTGATCTTTCCCTTTAAGTGTAAAATCTTTTTGCTCACAATGTTTAGACTTTTTCAATATATGTGCTGTTGTGTGTGTGTGTGCACAAGCATTAATTTATATCATAATAATTTAAGCAGAAGTTGAGATCTGTACCTGATTTGGAGAAACTTTTCTCAGCTAACAAATAAAATTAGACAAAGTGTTCCCTTAAATTGATTAGTTATGTTTGTGTGTGTGTGTATGTGTAATTTGTTTGATCCTCAGTTTGTTGGTATGTCATATCTTTAGTAATAACCACTTTGCTTTAATTATAGTCATCTTGTTATGAGTCAGATACTTTCTGAATAAGACAGTCCATTTTTTTGGTTTCATGTGTGGTTGAAAATGTGATGAAGAATCTGTTTTTATAAACCAATGGTAGGCATTTACTAGAACAACATAATCTTTGTGTATATGAGTATGTATATACAAAGGCACCTCAAAATGTTTGTAGAAAAATAGAATTAAAAGATAGTATGCACTTTTCCATGAACTTTTTGAAGTACTCTCATGTGTGTGTATAAAAGTTATTGGAACTATTTGTTATATGTGATATATATAATGCTCATTTAACACTTAAGTCTGAAGAATAAAAAAGAGTTTTCAGAATTTTGAGTGATTTATTTGCACTTTGTGCTCATTAATATGCCTCATACACAGATATGCAGCTATTATTTCCAGTCTGACAACCAGTAGTCTGTTGCACATCCTTGGTGAAGTACAACTTTCAAAAGAAATATAAAGGAGTGGGAATCAGGTAGAGTAAGAATACCTTCCTTTTTCTATGCTTTGGAAGATGTAAGGCAAAAAAAAAAAAAAAAAAAAAAAAAAAACACAACAAAACAAAACAAATACAAGGACAATACACACAAAACAAAACACTAAGAGTCCTTACCTCTATGTACATCATTGACAAGGTAAAGGTGTTCTCATCGGTAATGTTATCAAATTTATACGGAATTGGAATACAGGTATAGGTTGTTGCTGTTGTTTTAATTTGTGTTATTTATGAAGAGAACTCTTTTAGCTTCCTAGCATAGCATCAATAAATCAGGAAAATTAATTAAATCAAGTAGTATATTCAATCTTCTTTTTTTGTTGTTGGTGATGAATATTTATGGGGTGCAAAGCTGACCGTCACCAGTCGTACCCAATATTCAATCTTCTACCTATAAAATATAAACATATTTATATTTTCCAATATGCTTTCATGTATGTCAGTTACTTTGTATCAGCCTTCTTAGATAAGTAATAGATGTATTATCAGCTTCCTGAATATGAGCTATTTTAAGTGGATAAAGGCATCTTTATAAAGGAAAGCAATGTATCTAGGGTTGGTGAACATTTTAACAATTCTCTGACAGGCAGGAGAGGCCTTCAGGGAAAAAACTGAGGTTGTGTGTAGAATCAAGCTGCATGGCTATATGTGGCCAAGCTAGGATTAGAAACAGTTTCCTAACTTCCAGCTTAATTTCCATTCTCCCAGAGTTTACCCAAATTCCAGCCTATATTTCTCCAAAGGGTGCATAACCTATGTTAACCGAAGATAAACTGGCTTCTTCTTCAGCATCCCTCAGACTTTCAATGCATGTAAAAATCTTTAAGAGAAAAACTTAGTATGAAATGTTTTCAAAGTTTTTGGATCCTTAAGCCTTTTTTATTTTTTCTTTTCGTTGACCTCCTATTAAAATTGTGTGGAACTGGTGTTCAGCGAAATATAGTCTTGGAATCACAGCACTCAACTTTGGTAAGTAAAACTAGAAAAAAACAACTGCTTTTAAAGTATTTTGTTAAAGTTTTGGAAAAGTAGTACCTGATGTGTTGAAAGCAAAGAATGAAGACTGAAGGGCATTATTTCCACTCTTGTTGAGCAGCAGTTTTCCAAGGAATCTTCAAAGTTCTTTGGAGATACTTCCATTCTACCAGACCTGCCTCTGGAGTCCAAAAATCTCCTCTTCTGGTGGATTACTATTATTATTATTATTATTATTCAGCTTTTTATTAGTTTTCTAGAGCTGCCATAACAAATCATCACAGATTTCATGTCTTAAAACAGCAACAATTTATCCACGCATAGTCTTGGAGTCTAGAAATCTGAAAAATCAAGGTGTTGGTGGGTCTGCTCCCTCTGAAGACTCTAGGGAAGCCTTCTACGAAAGGACTCTTTTCTTAGCCTCTTTCTAGCTTTTGGTAGCACCCAGCCATCTTGACTTTTCTTGGCTCATAGCTGCATCGTTCCAATCTCTGTCTGTTTTCACATGGCTTTCTTCACTTTGTGTCCTCTAGTCTTCTTATAAAGACACCAGTCACTGGATTTAGGACCTAGTCTAATTCATTATGACCTAATCTTACCCTGATTATACCCACAAAGACCCTCTTTCCAAGTAAGGTCACGTCCTGAAGCTCCAAGTGGACATAAGCTTTGGGAGAACACTGTTCAACCCACTACAGCTTTAATAAAACACTTATTATTAAAAGGAAGGTGAAGCTGGTAAAAATGAAGTTAAAAAGTTTTAGGTTTAGAAAGAGGAGCAGTGGCGACTGCTTATAGTGTCATGAAGCAAAGCAATAACAAGGAAAATTCATTTAACTGCATAAAGAAATGGGACACTCTTAAACATGATTTGATTTATGTTTTGTATAAAAGTGTACAGAGAAATGTATACACATACTAACATTCACATTATGTTCCCATTAAACTTTCCACCGATGACTTTGAACACCAAATTGACTGTTTTTGTAGAGTTTCTTACATTTATTAAAAATTGAAGAATCTCAGCAGAGGCTCTCTCATCAGTTACCATGTTATTACTCATCTCGATAAAAACGATTCATTAATCCAAAACGCTTATCAGAAGAGCATAATTTAACCCTCCACGTATGTATACATAGTAGATGACGTTGTTGTGAGACAGTTATTTCAGATACAGAAAAACCATCTAGGTAAGCATGACAGAAATCTTAGCAGCAGGGGTTATTTGCATAGAAACACAGTAATATAAACCACAAATACATTATTGAGAAATTTTATTGGCTAGAAACTATTTTTCCCCATTTTGTTGTCTGTATAAGTTCTCACAGAAAAAATAAGGGGATATAAACACATTATGTTTCTTGATCTATGTTTTCAAACTTGGGCCTGCATCAGACTGGTATAGATAGCTGTTTCAACACAATTTCTGGGCCCTACCCCCAAAGTATAAGATTCAGTAGGTCTGGAGTGCAGCTTGAGAATTATTTGCTTTTTAACAAGTTTTTGAGTTGTTGCTGATGTTGCTGGACTGGGGCCATGCCTTAAGAACCACTGTTCGAGAGGAATCAGTTGAAGATCAAATAAATGGAATGAAATAGTCACAAAGTAAAACTTAACTTCAACCATTTAGGAGGACTTTTAAAATTTTTCTTCCCTTCATCAATATGACAAAAACTCTAAGTGAGAAATACCAATACTCAATATTAGTAGAACTTTAAGAGTTGGACAGAAACAGTTGAAAAGGATACTCAAGGGGAAAAAAAGGAGGAAAAAAAATGAGAGAACTTCCATATTTTTGTGGGATCCTTCTTTAAAAGTTGCATAGGCAATATATAATTTTGTATGGTATTACTTGAAACATTAATATATTAACTCATTAGGGAGTGAATTATTAGGGAATGAGTTAATACATGAAAAGTGCTAAGAAGAGTACCTAGCACTCAGCAAGCACTTTGTAAGTGTTAATTGTCATTATGAAAATATTTACACAACACAGAGCATTAAATAAGTTCTTCAATTTTTCCTGCTTCTGCGAAATTCTGCTCCTCAAAAATAAATAGTGTTAGAAATCTGAGACGTATTCTTCTATATATTTTTATGCATATGAAGTTACTTCAACAAGTTCATGGAAATATTCATATTATCTTTTTGTTGTTCATTTTCTTTTTAATTAAATTTTTTTTTCATTTTACATATTTACGGGGTAAAATTTGTGGTTTCAATGCATGCATATATTGTATACTGATCTAATCAGATTAGTTAGCATATCCAGCACCTAAACATTTCTCATATCTTTGTGGTTATGACATTCAAGACCTCTTTTGTGGCTATCTTGAAATATACGACACAATGTTGTTAGCTATTGAGACTCTAGGGCCCCAAAACTTATTCTTCCTGTCTAACTGTAACTTTGTAACTTTTGCACCAGGCCACCAATCTTCCCCTGGCTCCTCTCCCCGCTTCCTTTCTCTGACTGGTAATCACTGTTCGACTCTCTAGTCACTCTTTATTCTTTCTTTTTAATTTATTTTTCTTAACTGGCCCATGATAATTGTAAATATTAATGGAGTAAAATGTGATAATTGAGTACATTCACACAGTGTGCAAGGATTACATCTGGGTGCTTAGTATATCCATCATCTCAAATATTTGTCAGTTCCTTGTGTTAAGAACATTCAGCATCATCTTGACAAAGACACAGTACTTTGCTATTCTCTGTAGTCTCCCTCTATTACTATAGAACCCTGCATTCCATTCTTCCTGTCTCCCTAATATTTTGTAAAGTGCACTCATATGTACATAAATACACTTTTGTTTTTATTAATTGGGTTATTTGAAATGTACATATTATTTTTACACCTTTCACTTCTCATTAAATATCATAGCCTTAAAAATGATTTCATGTGAATCTGCAAAATGCTCTTAATTATGCAGAATTGCTGTCATCTTTACCTTTATACAATTATTATTAAGCTTATTTTATTAGTATTGCATAGGAGCAATGTGTACATAGGATTAAAATATTAATGTGAGGGCTTGTATAGAATAAAGTAAATCTCCCTTCTCTCCCAACTCCTCCCCAGCCATGGCTCCAGCCTCTCAATTTTTACTACAGAAGCAACCAAAGTTCTTGATTTTTTTTTTTTAATCTTAGAGATTATCCCATGATTTTAGGTGATACACCTTTATTTCCTGATTTCTTAAAATTTTAATTCACCAATATTGGGCTAATTTAATAATTGTCTTCATATGGCAAGATAACTTACAGACATCCAGCTCTGCTGGCAAAAAGCAGCTATTTCCAAACAAAATAAGCCCTCCATTGCCATTTCAAATAGGACAAAATCCTTTTTGAGAGATACTTTTCTAGTGTAGAGAGAAACAAATCAATCCTATTTTTAACCACCCAAGCAGTTAAAAGTAAGGATAAGCTTTGAATTATACATTAAATGTTGTTTATAAATTTTTTAGATGGGCCTATCTGTGTGGTTTGTGTGCATGAGAGAGAACAGAATCAAGCTTTTTAAAAAACATGACATATATGCCATTCTCAGATTCCATTTGGCTTCCAGAAAGCAGATAACAATTACACTGTGGCAGAACATAAGTGCTATTAATCTCAACTCCATTTCAAGCTTAAACTTTCAACCACACATGGCAAAGTATAAATGTAATTGCTTTTTAGGCCTTAAACCTTATCTGGTTGAAATGCAAAAGGGGGGAAACATATTTAATTTTGTTTCATAAACACTAGGAGGGAAATCGAAACCTTTCACCTGAAATCATTTTGACAGTTTGACAATGTATAAAGTGAGGGTCTTCAAATGCCTGATTGAAGTCATTTCCAGTAAATCAAGGGTTGACACATGTTAAAATGGCTGTGAGATTAGGAAACTCTCTTCGTCACACAGATTTTCCTTGTACTGTGATGATCAGGTGGATTTAGAAAGCAGAGTTACTACTAATTTCTAGAACTTTCTTTTCCTTTTCTTTCTTGTTTAAAATTCAACCTCGGTGGAAACCTTTCATGGCTATTTCAATCTCTTTATCTGGACCCACCTCCTGAAAAATCTCCACATCTTGAGAATGTCTATGTGGGGAGGTAAAGATGAATCAGATGTGAAAGCTACATGGAGTAAGGGGAAGAGTCTCAGATCTAAAAACAACGACAACTCCGTATTGCAGAACACAATGGCTGAAAACCAACATTTTAAATAAAGCTTCTTTGTTATACCTATTTTCTTTCCCAGTAATATATTTGTTGTTGGCTAGCTATATCTTTGTCTTAGTTTAGTTTCTTTCCATTGTTTCTTGCTATAATGTAATCTAATTGTTAAGAATTTCATCATGTTAGGAACAATTATCCAGGTCTTGGAAATAGGTGGGCACAAGAAACTACTAGGTGTCCTTTTGATGGAGTTTCAGGCATTGTCTAGACGCCCCCCCCCCCCACCCGGGGATTACCTGATTCTGCAAGTGTGTGCACATTTGATTGATTTGCCATCATTAGGCTACCTGACAGGCTTGAAGGGGTAGAAGTTAAGTTGTGGGAAACAGGGAACAATACAAATATTTTCTGTTCATTGGAATGCAAATGAATTTTGTCTGCTGGAGAATAAACATTTCTGTAAATCACATTCTCATTTAAATCAGTTTTAACATCTTACTAGTTTTCTCATTAATTGCATTGAATAAAATCTTTGTATATGTTTACTACATATAAGTCATATCTTTAACTTTTGAAAACATTTATCCTTTAACAGTTGTTACTTATTGGAAGCTCTATATATCTTGAAGTTTACAAGTCATTTCTTAAGCAGCCAGTTACAGGACATGTAAATGATACAAAGTTGAAGTTTTCACTCATACTTTGGACTCAGAATTTCTTGTCTTTCAAATAAACAAGAGCCTATCAAACATTATATTTGAAAGCGATTTGAATCTGAATTTTAAATGTAAAAGAAGAGAGAGTGCATTCTTAACAAGTAAGTCAGCTTTTAAATACCATCTCTTTTTTATCTCTTTTTTTCTGTCTCTGCCACAAGGGTGGGATTACTTTGTCTTCTTCCCTCCTCCTCTTCCTGTCTTCTTTGGGTTCAAGTCTGAGCAATTGTAGAAAAACAACTTAGATCTCAGGCACTACTAGCTCTAGGATCCCCACATTCCAAGTCTGGCTCTCAAATGTAGCTGTGAGTCTTTAAGAAAACCACTTAACCACCCTCTACCCCAGTTTCTTCCCTCTTTCAAAACAAGGGGATGATGATGATGTTGACAAACAATAATAATACTTCTGTTGTCAGAAGGATTTCACCAGATGATAAGTATAAGTGCACTTTCAGCAGGGCTAGATGCATCAGACCTCTGAATGGGAGCTGTGGTTTAGGGCCCTTCCACTAACTAGTAAGAGAAGACTGGAAAATATCTTCTGTAAAGTATCTTCTTATGTTAAATCTCTGAATATATGACTCTAATTTTAAAATGGTATCTATGAAATTCATCAGTACTTTTACCAGTTCTGGACCAAGATTGTGATTTTTAAAAAATATGTAACAACAACAACAACAAAATCAAATCTACCCAGCTTTTAAACCAATGCACAAACTCTAAAGGGTAACTTATTTAAGAAGGAGAGCTCCTATATCTTAGTGTATCACAAGTGCAAAGCTTTTCAAACTTGACATTAATAAAATTTTCGGCACACACAAAAAATACTGTCCCCCAAATAAAACCAGGATTTTCTCATTATCTTTGGGTCTACATAAGTTCTGCAACGTTGCTTCTGTTCTTTGATTTATATTTAAAATAAACATTGTTTCAGTCACATTGTCCCTCTCACCTCAAATGTGCAACATTAACTCCTCTGCAAGGACTTCTCTGTGTGTCTATTTCTTTTACTGTGCTTTTTTGATCTAGCATGTATCAATTTTAGTTACTTTCTTTTTTGCATTCTCAGTAAGTTTTATTGTTGTTTTTTCCTTAGAGTGAGGACTTTGTTTTCTCATTTGCATATAGTAAGTACTCAATAAACATTTGCAGATTGAATACATAGAGGAAAAAGTGGAGAAACTACTGAATCAATATGACTTCTATTCTTTTTCACCTATGCAAATCCTGTCCTCTCTTTGATGTCCTCTTGGCGTTTCAACTAGTGAATAAAGAAAAGATCTCCTTGATTATCCCAGATACTTTTTTCTTAAAAGTTGCTCCAGGTTTAGAATCCAAACTTATTTTTTTCCTCTTCCTCTTTCTCTTTCTCCTCCTTTTTCCCTTTCTTCTTATTTTTATTATTATTTACTGTATTGAATTATTAATAAGTCCTCCCACCAGCCAGTCCCTAGGCAAGGTCATAAGACTATAAGATTGTGGAGGGTAAGGGCAATGTGATACAACTTGGTGCCACCTTCAAATACCCACACAGTATTACATTCATCTTAAGCATTCAATATATTCAGGCTTAGGGAAAGCTGTTGTCACTTTTCCCATCAGTTCATCAGGGGACAAGGAGCCTCCCTGAATGCAAGAAGGCAAGAGTCAGAAACCTTCAAAGACTTGTGGTTGAATTAATCCTTTCAGGCTTCAGGCACAGAGACCTGAGTCGCTGATCAGTAAAACTACTATTTTGAGTTTCCAAATTGTAAGCAACAATAACTATAAACAACTAAATTCTTAGAAAAGGCAGAGGAAGAGCAACAGGAAAACAACATGGAAGTAGGGAAAGTAAGGACATACAAACATTTAGTGCAGATGGAAACACAGAAAAAAGGCTTAGAGTACATTTGAACCTAACATCAAGCAAGTGACTGGTGATAAGCAGATGTGTACAGAGCTCCACTCAATGAAAAGAGAAAGTCATGTTTTGGCTAGAAGGACATTTGTTCTACAGGAGTGCTGCTTTTGAAAGTCTTGGATTATTATTTACAAATATACTTAAATGGTATAAAAACAAAATGACATACAGGAATAAATGCTGTGAAGCACTCTGGCTCTACAGCCTGGTTTCACGTTCTGATTCCTGGGCCCTTTTTTCTTCCTTGAGTTTGGATTGTATTTCTTTCAGCTAAGGGTTGAAAAAGAATAACAGGCAAGTGTCCAATTTTCCTCCACAAAATGTAGAATACCCCCATTACCATTAATTGCAATATACTTCTATATTTCATTTTCAAGAAAAGTGTTGGATTAAGAAATGTAAAAGCTCATCAACCAAAGACAGAATGCTGGCTACCATTTGGACCTCACGGGATATTTTTGGAATGAAATCCTGGAACAGTGAATGGAAAAAAGACAATCTAAGAGCAAGGCCCACCATTGAAAAGCAATCCACAGGCACATTTCATTCTGAAATCTCATCTCAGGTCTACGCACTTTAAAAAAATATATTTTTCTTTTTTTTTTTTTTGTACTATGTCAATCATTTGCAAGACATCAGATATTAATTACCCTTTCTCTTTTCAAATTTTTCTGAAATTATGAAAAGAGAACTAAATAAAATGACAACGGCCCTGATATCTGGCAGAAGATAAACATGAAAAAACCCATAAGATCCTTCAAAAAATGCCAGCATTAAAACAATGCCTAGAAAAGGACGGAGACACAATCTGTCACAGACAAATAATTTCATAGGTTTGATTGCCCTAACATTCATCATTTTCTTAGGTTGTATCTATAAAGTCATGATAAATGTAAAACCATGTCAGCCTTGCCTGCAAAATATGATATTTTTTACAAGTAAGTTAAAAGTGAAGCCATTCAAATTTTTTACTTATTTGTCATAAATGATATCTTGCAAGTCTTCTGAGTTTTACCTTTTATTTCACATGCTTCAGTATATTTACCACTGAGTAACCACTGGTTTTATTATCACTTCATTGAAGTAGATTTTTTTTTTTTTTCCGTGGCTGGCTGATTTGGAGATCTGAACCTGTGACCTTGGTGTGACAAGGCGGTGCTCTGACCAACTCAGCTAACTGGCTAGCCCTTGAAGTAGACTTCTAGACATGTGTTCCATTCAACCATTACAAGATTTTTTATGCATCAATATCAATTTCAAAAGTTTTACTTGATGGAATTTGGATAAAAATGTAAAGTTTTAACATCCTCACCGTAATGATTATAGAAGGTTCTTTGGAAAATGTATGGAAAGATTTGTATTACCTTTTCATTCCATTTTTTTTCACAAACTTTTTGAAGTACACTCATAATTACTGTGTTTAAAAAGTTAAGAGTACACAAATATAAAAAGAACATTCATGAAATAACTCTGAGAAGGGTGAAGCCATTCCTTTGGGGCCCACTGAGGATGTTTCTGCTTTTGAGATGTTGGCTGTAATGGTGTTTATTCGGTTCTGTTCTTAATCGATTTACTTCTTCCATGTACACTTTATAGTACA